>NC_132855.1:39467297-40700422 GCF_048164855.1 Canis lupus baileyi | reverse complement strand
ATTGTGCGGTGCCTCCATTGCTCAGTTGGTTAAGCATCCAACTCTTTTTTTTTTTTTTTTTAAGCATCCAACTCTTGATTTCAACTCAGGTCACGATCTCAGGTCACAAGATTGTGTCCTCCCACCCCTGTGCTGAGCAAGGAGCCTGCTTGAGATTTTCTGTCTCCCTCTTCCTCTGCCCCTCCCCTCACTTGTACATGTGAGCACATGCACTCTCAAATAAGTAAATAAATAAAATCTTAAAAAAAAGATGTTCTACTGTGATTCGAATCCTTTTAAGCATCACATGCTTAAAGAAGTCTTTTGTGAAAGAAAGAATAGTCAATGCAAACATTGTTGTTTTATTTCAAGTAATTGACACACTAACCTTCAGCAATTATCATCCTGATCAGTTAGCAGCCATCAATATTGAGGCAATACCTGCCAGTGAAAAGATTTAAGACTTGTCAAAGCTCAGAAGATGTTGGGCATTTTTAACAAAGTGTTTTTAAATTTGTACAATATTTTTACATTTCTTAAAAAAACAGTGCTGCTGCACACTTAGTAGACCACAGTATAGTTAGTATATTATAACTTCTATATGCACTGGGAAACCAAAAAATTCATTAGACTCGCTTTGTATACAATATTTGCTTTACTGTGGTGGTCTGGAACTGAACCCACATTATCTCTGAGTTATGCCTGCACATTGAAAGTCTTGTATATTGGTTTGAATAATATTTCACTTAAAATGGCTTTCGAAGCAGAAGTCAGGAAATTTGGAAATTTATCCAAGTCCTGCAAGTTCTAGGAAGGAAGGGAAGGAAGAAGTTGAGAGGTAGCCGGGGTGGGTATCTAGGTAGGACACCGAAAGATGAGGGTAAGCTTGGCCTTAGGGAATCTGAGAAATGTGCTACGTGTCTGAAATCAGAGGACCGTCTAGTTGGGGATTCTTAGTAGGAGAACCCAGTGATCTTCATGGAAGTCAACACTCAGTGAAAGTTAGGAAAGCAATTTTGACCTGAGGATGGATTTGTGGGCTTTGAACACAGAGTTAATAGGAAATATATGAGATTCAAGGCTATTATGTGACCTAAGATGAGAAGTAGAATGATTTCACAGGAATGAAAAGTGAAAGAGGAAATTATCAACTCCTAGGAAAAGTAGAACAGTGGGAGTCACAAAGAAATTAGGGCATATTTTTATCCTGAGCTAGCTAATTGGATGACATTATGGGTGTCTAACTTACCTGCGTATAATGTGCGCTCTTCTGATGTCTTTAATGCTGTAATGAAATGTTTGTCTGAATTTACTCAGTATTTACATTCCATTAGTAATAGCTGTAATGAGTAGAAAAGAGAGCACCAGGCTCATAACTCCCTTGGATAGCCACACTGCAGTGGACCAGTGGTTATGTCTATGGGAACCTGATCACGAGGCCTTCTGATTGGAGAGTTGCCTGTGTTGCTTTTCAAAAATATACATCAGATACACGTAGTGAATGTGTGTTTCAAAAAGTGTGTAAGAGTAAATAGGCAGAAAATTGCCTTTTAAAAATATTTTTACTCAAATTTCTCTTTTCTCCTTAGGATTCATGAATAATTAAATTAGTAATGTGTTATTCTTAGCTGTTCTTAAAACAGTTGTTTTCTTCTGTTTTCAGTAGTCAGATTCAAGCCTTTATGAAAAACAAGTAATTATTTTTATGTCTCAATTAATATGAGGAATCATGCATAAAATGTAAGTCTACAATTGTCTCTAAAATGAACACGGAAACACAATTTCCTGGTTCTGTTAGTTGTTAAAAAACATGGTTACTCAGCTGTTATTCTGTATTTTGGAAAAATAATGCTTTCGTATTGATTCCAAGCAACATCATTTAGAAATTAAAGTCTACCATGTGAGTGGAAAGACATGACACTTTTAAGGATATATTCCTTCAATTTGAAAACTCTGATGAAGAAACAAAAATATAACATTGTTTAGTCCCTTGATACTCAAGCGAAAATCTTCTCTTTGGATGAGAAACCTTGGTTTTATCCTTATACAGATTTTTATAGAAATAATTTAAAGTAGGTAGAGTCAACTCTCAATTCCAAACATAGGCCAGATACTTCCTGATTTTTGTTTGACCTATGACATTGCTTTTCAACCTTGGCTGCTCTTTAGAATCACTTGGAGGGCTTCTTAAAATTACCAATGTGGTTTCACCCTCAGAGGCTGTGATTTATTATTGGTCTGGAGTGGGCTTTGAAATGTTTGAGTTCTGCAGGTAATTCTAATGTATGGTTAGAGTATGAGAACCACTACCTTGGAAACATTCAGCTGAACTTTCTTTTGCCTTTATATGAAGTCAGAAGGGGACAGAGGAAGGAAAGGAGTGACCTGTAGCATTAGGTTGGCACCTGTGCTTATGCTAAGGGATCAAGGAAAGCAAGCAGGGGAAGGCTTGGATTTTGCATCCAGAGCACCAGGGCACATAGGCTAGTTAGCATATAGTCCTGGAAGTAATGTTCTTGACTGTTGTAGTGTGGTGGCATTTCTTGCCAAGAGTGATGGGAATGAGAGATTATTTTTGCTTCTTTGATTCTGTTTGACTTTGAGTAAATAGTTGACCATCTTCTTGCTTTTTTAGCATTTTAGGAAAAAAAAAAATCATTGTGCCAAGAGTCAGGAGTATCAGGTAATCTGCCAGAAAAATATATGAATGGATCAGATCTGTGTGTATCATTTCAAACCAAAGAAATTTAAAAGCATTCCTTTTTGCCTTTTTGGCTAAGCTATGGCAGCGCAGTCACTAGTAATTTTGTTAAAAAAAAATTATTTTAAAACAGCATGAAGCAAAAAAAAAGTTACTCTTGGAGGGAGGGGGAAAGAGGACACACCTGGGTTATATTGTGTCTTTTTAAAAATCTGTGGAGGGGTTTACATTTTTAAAGAAAGTTTACTTAGTCATCATCATATTTGTGCTGCACTTTTTGTATAAACTTAATTATACATTTTTGAATTAACTAATCTTATGAATACATATTTATTGAATGAGCTCCCTATATATGGAACTGTTTAAAGACTCTGAAAAGAAGAATAGGGATCTGTGTTGTTAATAGCAATTCTGGACACTGTATATCTAAATTAACTTTTTTCCCCCAGTCCAGAACAGTACATGGTATAACTAGTGTCATATATATATCTATATACGCACATACCTATATCACAGGATATTGCGGCCCTGTAGTCATTGATATGCAGCACTTGCTTCTATGCACTGCCATGTTGAAGATAAGGACGCACTAGAAATAATTCTTTCTCATTGATGGAACTACATGCCCTATCAGAGATCTGATGGGTGTTTCCCTCTGGAGAAGGAGGATATATATTCTTTTCTGACAATTATTTAGATAAAGACTTTTGATTATTCTAGAACAGAGGCGATGGAAGTAATTTTTATGGAAATGTACACTCTTGTTAGTGGAGTATGCTAGAATTCGCATTTTGTTAGTTGGGTGCCAAGCTACTAAACTCTAAGCTCCATCTGGGCAGGGATTTTTGTCTGTTTTGCTCATTATTGTATCCTCAATAAAAGTTCAGTGTTTTAGATTTTGATGAAGTCATTTATTTACTTTTTGACTTTTTCGCTCTTGTTATTTGACTTTGTAACTATATGATATAATACACTTATAGTTTTCTGCCCAGGGCTAATGGTAACATTTTATAGTTTATTTTACAACTTATTAAGGACACTCAGTACAACTGATGATTTGTGAATAATTTATGAATTAATTTTATAGAGAAAAACAGTAAAAAAACCTAATGACTTGAATATTAGTGTTTAGCCTCCCTTTAGTGTAAGCTTTTATAAGAGTTGAAATAAGATTTTAAAACTTTCCAAGGCATGTAATCATAGATATGAACTATGTTAAAGAATCCCATTCAGAATCATACAAGATTATTCACATTTCAGAAACACTTAACTGTAAAAACTTTCTACAGAATGGTTTTAAATTACTCACCTAGTGAGTTTAGAACTAATTTTATTTTTAAAAGCTCAAAAATTTCACATCACTTTAGGACCGTATATATTGTAAAATGTAATATACACTAGCATATGGTTATGGTCAGCGTCTGCCAGAAAAGTGAATATAGAATTTCTTTTAGATCTCTGGTTCAGAAAAATGTCCTGGCTGTATTTATAACAGCAGCCAATATAAATAATTGCTGTAAACTTAATAGCACAATATTTATGAATCTGCCCTCCTGTCCCCATTAACAGATACTAATAGAAAAATTAATTAGCTTTTTTTCTATTATCTGGCATAAAATATTCTTACCATATACCAAAAAAATGATGTACAGAATCATACATTTTAGAGATGGAGAGAGCCTTAGAAATAATGTACACTTACTTCTAGCATCTTGATTATAGATTGTAATTCTGTAAAAAGCTTGGTGATATTTTTGTGGAGGTATGTTTTCATTATCTTTTGGTGCCATAATATTCTTGCAGTAGCCTTACTTATTAATTTTTGCTGAGAGTCCCACTTGAGAGATCTAAACCACTTGCTCCAATTTGAAATTTACATAATGATGAAAATAAATTGAGACCTTAAGAACATTTTTTATGCCTTTGATTTTTGAAAAGAAGGCCCTAAATAAGGTGCATAACCTTTGACTACTGATGTTTAAAAACATTTTTCCAACACAAGAAACTCACTTTTAATTCAGTAGATAATACCTTTTGGTGCTCCTTTGAGAAAAACATAAAAGTTACTGCGTTTTGATTTTAAAGAGAACACTGCCAAAATTCTGACGTGGTCTGCCTGAGGTCAGACAAGATTGATTTGCTTCTCCAGCAATTCAGTTAGCTCACCAGTGTCCCTTTCTCTCATGCCTTGAGAAACAAGGGTTCAGGGTCTAATGTGTGTATGTGTATTTTAAACATATGATTTACCTTTCCATCTTTTTGTAGCAACGTTTTTTCTTTGAGTGATCATCCTAAATTTTGAGTGCTTCTTTGGAGCATAGAGTATTTTTTTTGTCCTAGATTGTTAATTATTCTAGGGCAAGATTTCTCAGCCTGTGTACTATGACATTTGAACCATAGAATTCTTATTCTGGGAGACTGTCTTGTGTGATGTAGCATATTCAGCGGTATTCCTGGTCTTTACCCATGAGATGCCAGTGGTACTTCCTCCCTGCTTTTGTGACAACCAAAAATGTTCCTAGACATTGCCAAATGCCCTCTGGGGGATAAAATTATGGTTAAGAACCACACGTGTCCCTCCTAATTATATATAAGTGTGTTAGAAAACAATTTTTTACTGAATCGAAATAATAACTTTATTTCAAGGCTTGATTATACTGGGTTTAAGTGGTAATTTTTATTTTATAGCATCTGTGTACCAACAAATACATAAGAAGTTGGAGAGGAAATACATAGCAAATTATTTGATTATAAGAAAAACAGAGCACCTTTGTAGTAAATCACTCATTTAATGAATAATATATGCTATTAAGAACTTTTCATGCTAGAGATCTTATAAAAAACAAATTTAGCGTTTTTGGTGCTAGATGTACTATTCAGAGTGTACAGAATGTTAATAGTTCCAAGAATGTTGATATCAAAAACTATTTGCAGATATTAAATTTCATACCTTCCTCTGAATGCAATCTAATTTCTAAACTTCCCCCATTTTTTCTCGTTTGATAATTACCTCTGTTTTTTTTTTAATTTTTATTTATTTATTCATGAGAGACGCAGAGAGAGAGGCAGAGATACAGGCAGAGGGAGAAGCAGGCTCCCTGTAGGGAGCCCAATGCTGGTCTGGGATCACGCCCTGAGCCCAAGGCAGAAGCTCAACTGCTGAGCCTCCCAGGCCTCACATTATCTCTGTTTTTAAATGGAAGGGAATTGTTCTCTTAATTTTACTCCATCTTTTTGGTTTCCCACTGGATCCCACTCAGGATGAGTTTGTAGCGGGAAGCAGAGGGATGAGGTTATATGATATTTAAGTTGAAGTTTGTGGCTTTTAGTGTTACTGCTCAGTATGGATAGTGAATTATGAGCAACACAGATCAGTTATCTTCTGTAATTAATAGGTCTTGGAGAAGTTTTTTTTTTTTTTTTTTTTTTTTGTCCTCTCCTCTTTGGCTTACCTCAAAATATATAATCAGAGCGTGTGGTGTTTTTAAAAATTCTATATGCTGCACTTTTAAAAAGTTATAACTATTTCAACCAGGAAGAAATTATTTGAATTGCATAGTGATTGGATTTTTAAAATCTGGCTTTGGTAGAAATTTTAAAAAATTTAGATGTTCCAGATTCATTTCACTCAGAGCTTCTATGTTCTGTTGCTATAATGGATAACATTTCCAAAGTTTGAAGATTAAACAGGAAGATTCATTAAGGAAACAATATTCTTGTATTGCTATTCTGCATTTAGTTGTACGTTATTGTCCATAAAAATACACAAGTTCCACTGATGTCAGTGTTGCACATAGCAAATAGATAGAAGTGATGAATTGGATGATCGGCCTGGCAGAAATGCAGTCTTAGAAGAGAATTTTCCTCTTTGAATAGAACTCTCTTTACACTTGGCCTGAATTTCTTTAAGATAACAATACTGCCTTTCAGAATTTAGCCTTTCTTCAGAGATATTTTTCATATCAGCATATTCCATCTAAAATACCTCATGCTAAATATTATCATGTTAAATTTAAAATGAGAGGCAAACATTAATATCTGAATTAAGCACATCAAAATTAATTTTATACTTTTAAATGTGGAAATTATAATAGCATTCTTTTACAAGGTTTTTTTTTAAAGATTATCTTACAAGTAAAAGCAACTAAAATTTTTTGGCAAGCTTGGTCTTTTTCAGAGTGAGTATGACTTTCTTTTTATAGGAGAGTCCTGGCAGATTGTGGTCTATTTTGTGAAGTACTGATTGTAGGGGGAAATAAAGATGCTATTTATTTATTTTTTTATTTTCTTTAAACTGAACAATCAAATTAAAATCTATGATACTGTTTCAAAAGTAATCATCCTATGTATTTTTATCCTTTTATCTTTATTTTCTCTGTAAACTGTTTCTCTTCAATTGCTTAATATTTTTCACTTTATTCAATTAAAATTTATTAATCATACATTTACTACTAGTCAAGAATTATCATAAAGACTAACATTTAAAAACTATTAGGGGGAACAGCTGTTCAGTTAAAATAATTCACAGCTGGGTGGCTAAATATTCTGAAAGAGAGTGGACTAAATGAATCAGTGTCAGCTTGGAAAGAGAGCTCTTTCTTGAATTCTGTTCCACTTTTTTATTTGAATGACTTAGATGACTCCCAGATCATGTAGTCCAAGTCAGACTCCACTCAATACACGGGGCTCAACTTTTGCAACTCCATGTAAAGTTGAAAGAAATAGCTAGGGCATTGAGTGAGTAAATTAGAATTAAAAATGATCCCAATGGGCTGATATGCTATAGTAGCAAAGACAGTGTTATTTAATATGGATACATATATATGCCCGCATTTAAACATACACAAAATAGCCACTTAAGTTCAAGAAAACTCAGTCAAAAGGTTTTGGTTGGCTGCCTGTTTTATTTTTATTTTTATTTTTTTAAAGATTGATTGATTGATTGATTGATTTATGATAGACAGAGAGAGGCAGAGTCACAGGCAGGAGAAGCTGGCTCCATGCCGGGAGCCCGATGCAGGACTCGATCCTGGGACTCCAGGATCACGCCCTGGGCCAAAGGCCGGTACCAAACCACTGAGTGACCCAGGGATCCCCGGCTGCCTGTTTTATAAGAACCAACAATATGATAAAGCTGTTGTGAAAGTAATAATGGGCTATACTTAGTTTCAAAATCAGGTTTTCTAAGGGGTTTCCTGAACTGTGCTATCAGCTCCTCAGGAGTATTTGTTCTCTTCTGGACTTCATCTCTTCAGGAATAATAGGACATCAGTCCACATGAATGAACAGTCCACATGAATGCTTAGAGGAAGAGGAATTGTGTTTGGAGGAATGGCATGAGAAGTCTGGTGAAAGAGAATACTTGGGAACTTGATCTGAAGGGAAGATTTCTGGCAATGGGCACACTCCTTACTGAAGACAGAACTAGGATCATTGAGCTGGTAGAAATTTCAGGGAGGTTGGTTGATAATATGATAGTTTTAAAACTTGGAATCATTCAATAGTGGAATGATTGGGCTGCTTCACAAAGTGACTAGAACTGAAAAGCAAGTCTCCATAATTGCAGACTATAAAGTTAACATAGTGAAATCAATTGTATTTTTATACCCTAATGGCAAATGATTGGGAAATGAAATTTAAAAGAATACTATCTCTGATAGTCACAAAAATCATAAAGTACTCAGGTGTGAGTAAAATAGAAGACTAAAACCCTCTATAGTGAAAAATGCAAAATATTGCTAAAAGAAACAAAGAAGCCTAAATGAATGGAGAGATGAAACCATGCTCAATATTATATTCAATCTCAATATATTCAGAGAGTGGACACAATATTCTTAAGCTGGAAATCCTTCTCATATTGATTTATAGATTCAGTGTAATCCCAGTCATAATTCTGGTAGGCTTTTATTTTGGGTTAAAACTAACAAGCTGATTATAAAATTTATATGGAAGCTAAAAAAACATAGATTAGCCAAAGCGGTTTTTAAAAGAACAAAATTGGAGAACTTATTGTACTAGATTTGAAGCCTTACTATGTAAAGCTATAGGACTCAATACAGTTTGGTAGGGTGAAGTTATACAGAACAGAGAATTCAGAAATAGGATCCACCCCTATAGGATCAATTGATTTTTAGTAGAGGTGCCTTTTGCAAGACAGTATCCTATGATTCTCTGAAATTTCTACATATCTTCTGAGCAAGAGGCATTGACATCTTTGTTCTAAGACTATCTTTACAAAGAAGTTTGTATAACAAACAGCTTTAGGAGATGGAGACAGTGCCTTTCTCTGTGACAGAGAGTGATTTGTTTTCTCCCACTTAGGCAGAAGCTGGGGATGTTCTCTAGCAACCCCTTTATAGGAGTTGTTGGGAGTTTCCTAAGTTTGTGGTTCCTCAGCCATGAACAAGACCCACCGTGGGTGCAGCCTTCTTCACCGAATTCATCCCTGTTTCCCCCTTGGGAGCTGGGGAACAAGAGGAACCAATGTAAACGTGAAACTCATGCTGTCTGACTTGCCAAGAATTATAAGGTGCTTTATCTCAGACCCAGGAGTTTTGGGTCTCCTGCTAGCATGATTCCGGTAGGATCATGTCACACCTTTCATTGTTCTTGACAGTACTGAGGGAATTGAAAAGGGAAAGGAAAGTTGTTTCAGCAAATGGCACTGGATCAACTGGTTATAAATTTGAAAAAAAATGAACATCGACCTATACCTCATCCTAGATGCAAAAATTGACGTAAAAGATGGCTCACGGACCCACATGTACAACATGAAAGTATGCTGCTGATATGAGAAAGCATGGAACTTAAATCCTGCAGCCTGGAGTAAGACACAGCAAGTCATATCAAAAAGGAAAATATGGACTAATAGGATTTTCTCAAAATAATAAACTTTTTCTTTTAAAAAAACATTATAGGGCAGCCCGGTGGCTCCGCAGTTTAGTGCCGTCTTCAGCCCAGGGCGTGATACTGGAGACCCGGGATCGAGTCCCACATCGGGCTCCCTGCATGGAGCCTGCTTCTCCCTCTTCCTCTTCCTCTTCCTCTTCCTCTTCCTCTTCCTCTTCCTCTGTCTCTGCCTGTGTGTGTGTGATAAATAAATAAATAAAATCTTAAAAAAACAAACATTAGAGAACAAAATAAGACTGGCAGAAGACATTTACAAAACATGTATCAGACAAAGGACTTGTATCCAGAGTACATAAAATAGTCTCAATTTGATAATGATGAGACAAAATCTGATTAAAAAATAGACAAACGTTTAGACTCTTCAAAAAAAGATAACCAGTAAATGATCAATAAGCATGTAGAAAGATGACTGGCATAATTTGTCATCAGAGAAATGCAAAGTAAAATAACAGTTTTATCCTTGTACACATCCATTAGAATCATGAACATGTGGAGCAACTGGAATGTTTATACATCGCTGAACATATGAATGTAACATAACACAATATAACTACATTGGCAGGCAATTTTTAGGAGAGTTAAATATGCACATATACTGTTAAAATAAAAACCTAAAAAAATAAATAAACACATACTGTAGAAGCCAGCCATTCCACTTCTAGTCATTTACACAAGAGAAGTGAAAGTATATGCCCACACAGATTTATACATGAATGTTTAGAGTGGTTTCATCTGTAATAATAATCCAGACTGGGAACATCCCAACTGTCCTCAATAAGTGACTGGAGAAACCAACTGTATCATACCCTTGCAGTGGGCTACTGCTCAGCAGTAGAATGGACAGGCAAATAACTGATACATGCAGTGTCATGCGTGAGTCTCAAAATAATCACACTTACATACATTTTATGTAATTCCATTTATATGCAGTTCTAGAAAACCCAAATGAATCTATAATGATACAAAGCAGATCAGTGTTAGTCTTGCAACAGTGATAGAGTGAGGGATGGATTATAAAGGGTTGCAGAGGAAGTTCTTGGGCTGGTAGGAATGTTTGGTACCTTGTTAATAGTTATATTTTTTGTGGGTAGGAATACAGGTCAGAACTCATCAAATTGTACATTTTAAATACGGGTAGGTCATGGTATGTCAGTTAAATCTCAATAAAAACAGAAAAAGGAAGACATTTAAATATTTTTTTATTTTTTACAATATTCAGGGTTTTTTTTAAGTTCAGCTTTCTCATACAAAAGAGCTACATTTTTTATTTGCTTCATTGAGTTTTTTTGTAACATTTTAAAAAAGATTTTTATTTATTTATGAGAGACACACACACACACAGAGGCACAGACGCAGGCAGAGGAAGAAGCAGGCCCCATGCAGGGAGCCCAACGTGGGACTTGATCCTGGATCTCCAGGATCATACCCTGGGCTGAATGCAGGCACTAAACTGCTGAGCCACCCGGGCTGCCCTGCTTCATTGAGTTTTGATTGCTTCTTGAATGATTTGCCTATGTATTTACTTTTAGGTCCATATAGTCCCATATATTTAGGTTGAGGGATAACATAAAAGTAACTTAATTTCAGTTGGCCTCACTTCCTCAACTATAAATTTAGGATTATATCAAATCACCAAGGATTCTTCTGTCATTGAAAGTCTGTGATTGTAATTATGGATGAGTTGGTCTTTTGGGATTCAGAATCACTTCATAAGGAAGCATTGTAGAGAGATCAGAAATACCTAATCATATAGATCATGTTAATTCTTTTAGAGAACATTTTGAATAATATTAGGCTAATCTGGTAATGCAAAGTTGATAGCCAGAAAACAATTGCCAAAAGAGGAAAACTTAGTCTTTGGATTAAGTATTTAAAATCAGGAGTATAAATGCAATGTAGGAAAAAGGAATATTTTTGTGTGGTTATGTTACAACAAAACTTTATTTAAAAAACAGGTGGTGGGCCAGAGTTGGCCATGGGCCATAGTTTACTGACCCCTGTCCTAGAGCTTTGTTGTCTGATGGTTAAAGTTTGGTGGCTGAATGTATGGGTACTAGCTGGTGGAAAGTAGAGAGAGAGACCATGTAGGAGATGAACTCACTCCTTCAAGGGTCCTGATCGGAAGTGGAATATCTCCCATCTCCCATTCTTTGGGCCAGGGCCTAGTCAAATGGATGCCTTTTTTGCAAGGGAGGCTGGGAGATGTTGCTTCTAGTTTCAACAGCTCTATTAGTTTAGAAGAAGAGAATGGATTTTTTGATAATGACTCAGTTAAGAGAAATGCTTCCAAGATCAACAAAGGCTTCAAAGTTTGGAATTAGAAATAGGAACACCATTTGGCTGTGATACCTAGAAGTGGCATAGAAAGGTTTTGTTACAAAAAGTAACAAAAACTGTTCCAGTCCCATACTATTGAAAATTAATGATTGCTAAGCAGCTGCATGCTGGTGCTTGGCAAACATCATCTTCCCATGAGTAGTTTCCTGTCTCTAAGGTAAGGATTAGATCAAGACCTCATCATGGGGAGTAAATGACTCTGCATGCAAAGCACTAGGCTGGGTACACAGGTAGTGCTTGGTAAACGTTTGTTATAATTACCACCCTTGTCATCAGTGTCAGCATTATCTCCTGTAACTGACAACTCTCATGAAATAGGTTCTCTTATTCTCAAGAAAAATGAATTTTTATTATATAAAAATGATTTCACATTGCTTACTGTGTATTTGGGATGGTTTAGAAGAACAGTCTCATGCTTTAGAAATTTTAAACTCAACAACAAATTTTATTAATTATGTTAATATAATTGCACATTGCCAACATGTAGTAATCTAGGTAAGTTTTATTAGAAATTGTGTGATAGGACAATTATTAGATAAATGTCACAGGGATGGGGGAAAGAATGTGTTCACTTGGCTAAATAGAATGTGGAGCGTGGGTGTGGAGAATCAAGAAAAAGCAAAAGCATCTTTTTTTTTCATGTTCAGGAAAAAAATGCCTTTTATGAGGTTGAATGCTCTTGAATATGTTTATAAGGCTTATTCTAATATACTCATTACATTAAGAACATCCTGTGTAATACATACAAATTCCATAGTCAGATGTTTTCTGGTGACAGAAATGAAACACCTTCAGAAGTTGTTTGTGACAGGGCTGTATTGATATAATAGTCCCCTTTGAGTGGAGCCTTGAAGCAGGAAGATAGCTTTACTCACCAACGTTGTGGTTTCACTCTTTAGGCCATGCTTGGACAAACAAGGAGGTCAGTGTGAACAGTCTATTTGCGGGTTAGTCTCAAAAGAAATTCTCAGAAGTTATTTTTAAAAAGCCAAGGAAAATAGAGCTTCTGTTTTTGGTACATATGTCACAGCTGAGCCACTTGGTTTGAAGAGCTTCATTTAATATTTTTTGCCTTTTGGAGGGTAAGCTCTAGACTATATTCTAGACACTGTAGCATTGATAAAATGTTACTATACAGAGGCTCTGTGTATTCTTTGCACCAAATACTTTCCTTTCTCACACTGCTCTGCTACAAATCTTTTTCACAGGGTGAGGAAGTGTTTCATGGATGACCAAGTCAGTTTTTAAAAGATGATATAAAAGCACCAGTTGAAATTTATATTATTATTATATTTGTTGTTAGTAAGTCCTACATCATTAGACCTTCTAGTGTTTTGGAAATATAAGCAGGTTTCAAACCTATTGGAAGTAGGCTAGATTTTGATTTAGAGAAAAATATCTGGAAACAAAATTAGGAAAATTGTGATTGAGATAATGAATTATTGGGCAATAGCTTTATGGTGTTAAAATTCTAAGCAGTTTTCATAGAATGCATAGAATGCATATTGAAATGATAATTAGGTGTTCAGTCTTCAGCAGATGATGGGACCGCAAAAGGCTTGTTTAGTCTTAAGAAATTATAGAAGAAGCCATGTGTGTATGTACAGTGAAATGGTTTTTTTTCTTTAATAAGTGCAATTAAGAACTATTAAGTATAGCAGATTTATAACACTCTACTGCTGAAATTATTATAATAAATTTTCAAATTGGAGTTTTAGCTAACAAGTCGCAGGGAAGAAAATCCTATTTTGAAGTATGGTCTTTTCTGTCTTACTCATTAGTTACTTGCTTTTTGGAAAATTGCTTAGATGTGTTTGATTTCTTATTTCTGATGCCGATTTACTGAATCAGAACTGACATACATTACCATTTTAGTTGGTATTTAGTGTATTAAATGATTGGTACGTGTCCTATACCTTTGTGTTACACTTTTAAAGTGACAGTAGGCCTAACCTGAGCATTGTGGCTGGTCCAGTATGGGGGCTTCCTCCATTCCTCCCCAAGAGCCTGTGGAGTAAGGGTGAATTTGGTAATGACAATGCAAGAGAGCGCCATAGTCCTGTATCTCTTCTCAGACTCTTCTTTATTTTATCTCTCTGAACTTGCCCTTTACTTTGAATTTTAAGTGTTTAAGGAACACTTCAGGCTGCTCTTGTGCCATATACTGTGCCTAGCCCTGCGCCACTGCTCTTTTTCCAAATGTTAGTGTTTCAGGTTCAGCTCTCTTGCTTACCAACCGAGTATTAGGCAGATCTCAGAGTATCATTTTCTTCATCTGTGAAATAGAGATACTAACATATATCTCGAGGTAAATGGTAAGATCCAAATGAGATAATATTTAGGAGAGGCTTTTAAAAAGCCTAATTCAAATGTTACTTACCTTCATTGATTGTTTAGTCAGTAAGTTGAGTTGAATCGATAACCTTTTTTGCATTTGATGGCATTCCAGAAAGCCAGTAGAACATGTTTGTGGAAGCCATTTTTGTAAATTTATTTATTTATTTGTTTGTTTATTTATTTATGGTATAGATTGAGGTGAGGGAATGAGACTGATACATATTTTAGATATCTGATTTCTTAGAGGGAAATACTTTGTACTCGGTCTAGTAGAGTTTTCTTGTCCAAGTGTTAGTTCTGAACCTCTTGCTACGTGATGACACTGGCAAACTGGAACAGGACAAAGAGTGCCTCTGCCTGTCTGCCTACTTACAGCTTCCAAGAATCTGACCACTTCAACCAACAAAGTGGGAAGATTTGGTAAGTCCGACCTTAGCCCCTTGCTTTTACTTCAGAATGAAAAGAATACTTATTTCCAGTTTACCCAAGAATGACTTTCTAAATATTTAACAACTAGAATGGCATAGACATCAAGGAGTTAGGACTGGAACAGGATTCTGGGGATACCCTGTTCTGCTAAGGTTTTGATCTTTAGCTGTGGAATTGTGGGAAGTGTTGGGCAGGGCCAGGGCTGGTGGCCCCTGCAGGGGTTATGGTGCAGGGACTGGGCAGCTTGTGTGAGGAAGTGGCAAGCAGGCCCTCTGTCAAAGCACCAAGAAGTACAGAAGTCTGTGGCTATTCAGCACCAGCCTCAAGTTCACCCAAACTGGAACCATTATACCTGATTTTCAATTTGGTTTTAATGGAAACTTGTTCTTCCTTTCTTTTCTCCTTTAATCAACTTTGGGAGATAGTCATAGGTATAACTGAATATAACATTGCCTTTTTAGGAAGGTATATATAAAATGTTAGCTTTCACACTTTAGTTCCTGGGAAAACTATTTAAAGAAACCTTATTTTGAATTCTTTCATAAAGTGATGGTTTTTAATTTATCTTAGTTATAATGTTGAATTAGTATTTATTAGATTTCTCATAAAAGCACTATTAAGAGAGCGTATACTCCTAGATGGTACAAGGTTGTGGAAGTGTTACTTTACATATGATCATAGCGTTGGGGAAAGAACCTTAAATGATTGGAACTGGATCGGACCAACTCATCTGTGGGTCAATTATCCCGCTGGTAGATGCTCAAGACAGGACTTGATTCTTTGTCTCCTTTGACTTCTCCTGTAACCTGTTTGTGTTAAGAAGTGAGGGTGCTCTTTACAGTTTGTCCTCCTTGCATCACGTTGACAATTTTTATAACATATGAGCTTCAGGATATGTAGCATGGAAGTTATTGTTTCTGTTTGGTAACCGAGGCCCAGAATTTCTTGGTTCCTGATCTAATTTTCCTATTCACGCTGGTTGAGTCAAGTATGCAGTTTGTCACTTTTTCCTCCTCATCCAGCCAAAGGTTTCCTCTTTATGCTCTTAGTTGCTTGAGATCACAGTGAATGCTAATTGACCAGGCACATCTATGGAATTCTTCTCAAATATGCAAGTTGTGAAAGCTTATCACCAGGGAGAAAAAACTCAATGCTTGCTTTTTTACCTAGGCATAATCCTTTTTTTTTTTTTTTAAATTGAATGAGGAAACTGAGATCCAAGAAAGCAAACTTACTCGAGAAGATTTACTCATCAAACTGACAGTAGGATTAGGAGGACTAATTGAATCCTTTCCCCAGTCTAACCACATCCAAATCTTATCCCTTAAGACCCAGATCACATGATACCATGTCCATGTAGCCTTCTCTGGAGAAAGTAGTATATGACCTACAGTGTATGAGTCTATAGTCTGACTCTAGAACAACAAAATGAGGACAATTTGAGTCTAGAAGTTACATTTTGAGGAGAATCTGTTTTGGGGAATATAGTCTGGGTTATCTGGAACATTGTCACCATCTGGTCTGTTCTTTTAGTATACTATTTAGTATACTTAAGAAAATCTGCTTTTTATTACAAAATATACACAAAAATGTATAAAACCCTTGTGCAGTATGTATGATTATGGATAAATTAAGATAAACACCCATGTAACCACCTCCCACATGAAGAAATAAGAATATTGTCATTGCCTCTGAATCATTCTAACTTTGAGAGGCAACCACTACCCCTTACTTTAATGATAAGCACTTTGTTCTTTTTAATTTTAAAAAATTTAAAATTATTTATGTATTTATATTGGAGAGAGAGGGAGAGAGAGAACAAGCAGGGGAAGAGGCAGAGAGAGAAAGAAGTGAGAGAAGCAGTCTCCCCACCGAGCACAGAGAGTGCTTGGAGTGGGGCTCTGTCTCACGAGCCTGAGATCATGATCTGAGCTGAAATCAGGAGTTGGACACTCAATCAGCTGAGCACCCCTGTTTCTTTTATTTTTATTTCTTTATTTTTTTACTTTGTTCCTTTTAAAATAAAATTGATTTTTAATGCTTGTATGTATCCCTTGGTAGTACTTTTCACCTTATTATGTATTTGAAAAGTACATGTCCAAGTACTTTATTCTTTTTCCATTCTATGCATCTGTCTTTTCTTTGTAGAATTTCTGTATAGAGTTTGACTAGAAATCTTGTCTCACTCTATAGCTTGTCTTCCCATTCCTTATTATGTTTTTCATCGAACAGCTGTTTATTATTTTTAATTTAGTCAAGTGTATCAATTATTCCCTTTATGGAAATCATGATTTTAGAATGCTGTTTAAAAATTTTTCCTTCCCCCAAGATTATGAAGAAATTCTCTTATATTTTATAAATTAAATACATAGTTTTGCCTTTCACATTAAGGCCTGAAAATGTCATCTGGAATTTGTTTTGTTTTTTTTCTAGATATTATGAGGGAAGGACCTAATTTATTTTCCATATGGATAGCTAATTGTCCCGACATTATTTACTGAAATGACTGTCCTTACTCTACTTCCATGAAGTGCTACTCTTGTCCTAAGTCAGCTCTTCATATTCATATATTATGGGTCTATTTCTATTTTCCCTAGTCTGTCCCAGTTGTCTTTTGTTTCTCTATTGTTGTAGATCTACTATTCTTTTTGTTTTGTTTTGTTTTGTTTTAAAGATTTAATTTGTTTATTCGAGATAGAGTGACAGAGAGATCACAGGTGGGGTGGAGGGGTAGAGAGAGAAGTAGACTCCTTGCTGAGCAGGGAACCCATAAGGGCCCGATCCCAGAACCCTGGGATCATGACCTGAGCTGAGGGCAGATGCTTACCTGACTGAGCCACCCAGGCACCCCAACACAGCTGTACTGTGTTGTCTTAATTGCTGTTTTTTTTTTTTAATAATAACTCTTTCATATCTGATAGAGTTCTCTCACTTTGTTCTTCAAGATTGGCTTGTTTACTCTTGGCCTTTTGCATTTTCATATAAATTTTCCATCCAGACCCTTTTGTAATTTTAGATTGTAATTACATTAAATCTGTAGAAGAATTTGGGGATAATTTACTCTTTAATCCATATGAATCCACATATCTCTTCATTTATCTAGGTCTTCTTGAATGTCCTAGTAAAATTTTATAAAGCTATCTTTAGATTCTTGTATGTCTTTTGCTAGATGTATTGCTACTTAGCAAGATTTCTGGTGTACAAAATTAAAATAAAAATTAGTTGCATGTCTGTACTGAAGCAACAAACAAAATAAAATTTAAAAGGATACAATTTTCACAAACATCTGTTTTAAATATATTCTGATTTAAGGTGTAAACTTACCATCTTATGTGGTTTTAACTTTAAAAGTTGCTTCTATTTGATTCTACAGAGACAGTAGTGCCCCTCTTACCTACCAGTTTGTTGTAAAGTTGTGTTAGTTTTTCAGAATTATGAAATGTTCTGGTTTAAGAAGTAACAGATAATTTGTTTTTAATAGTGTTAATGGCATTACTATATTTTTTTACATATACTCATTTAATCCTTTTAACAACTTTATGAGAACAGCATATGGTTTCTGTTTGATAGCAGATGAAACTTAAATGTAAGGATGTTAATTAGTTTGCCTATTATCATAGTGCTGGAAAGTTGTGAGGACTTTGGTCTGAACCAGGTTGTTTCCAATAGCCAGCATCCATGATGTTTTCACCTTAAACTTTTGTCCCCTATCAGTAACTCCTGAGAGCAGCATAGTACTTCATAATGGTGATTGATTATGACAATGAAAAACCTGAAGCATCAAAAAACTAATTATTATTCATTTTATTTTGTTTCACTAAGCAAGAGAGAAAATAATACATTTTGGAAAAATTTCTATTCAAAACATGAAAATCAAAGTTTAAGCCTACTGAGCTTTATGATACATGTGGATTCAAAGCATTTATTCCTATTGAAAGGAAGATATATAATGCATAAAGATAGTGCTCATTAATGTTATCAATTTGTTAAAATAGAAAAAATATTTTGTAGTTAAGAACCCCACTTTTTACATAAAGCTCATTCTTTTTAGAATAGAAAAATGTGAAACTTTAGCCTATATTTATATATCTTTCCTCCTTCTGTCAGTGATTGTCACCTTGCCAAATCTGTGGGAGTTTTATGATCTGTTATCCTCTGAGATCTGTGGATTCATTTAACATTTTGCTGTGATTTTATTGGTTTTGGAATCAAGAACTAAAAACTGAATATAGTTCACTATTCATATAACAAGATTTAAGGATGCTTATTAGTTTTTTAAAGTTCCTTTGGTCCCCATTAGATTTATTTCTGTTTGACTAATGAGTAGATGGAGGAAAAAAATCAAACATTGCATATGGTTTCTGGAGGTACGTTTTAATAAAAAAAAACAAAAAACAAAAAAAAAAACAAAAAACCTCTGGTCAATGAAAGCTTTCAGAAAATGATTTCATGAAAAACCTGCATTCTTTTAAGTTAAGAGTAGTTTTTCCCCAAACCTGAATGTCAGTCATACCACTTTTTTCTTATTCTGTTTTCCATTTTTGTCTGTTTCTTAAAAATACTTAGTTACGAGGAGACTTGCCTGAGAGCTATCTTGTACTTTGAGTAGAGATCAATAAAATGATAGCTGGAAAAACTCCAGATTGTGTACTATGTAGGCTAGGATGGAATAAAAGAAAAATAAGTAAGTGGTGTTGTGATTTTCTATAATATACTTAAAGTTCTCTTAATAACACTATGGTGTAACACTGAGGCTTGCAATCTACTGGGGGAGAGGTCATGAAATAGATTCAAAGAGCTGCAAGCAACATTTTATTTATATAAAAAATAGATAAGAATGGAAATTTAAATTTTAAAGTGAATATAAATTTAAGGGGATTTTAAAAAGGGGATTTTAAATGGGACAGGTAAAATAGAAAAATTACTGTATCATATAATAAAATTAAGTATTTGTTCATAAAAATTTAGTTTTAGTTCCACAGATAATATCAAATAGTGTATGTCAAGAATTAGTCCAGGGAACAGAAATAAGATGTGTTTTAAACAGGAAGGTATTTAATGTAAGGGACTTAGGTGCTAATGAAGTTGATTGAAGATACAAAGAATGGGTTCTAGGCTGTTCCAACTGGAGTGACTTCCAAAAAGTACAGACTCGATCCACTTAAGAGCTGTACCCCTGAGACTGTTCCTGGAACTGTGAGTTTGTGAACATAACCCATAGCTGCAATTAAGTATTCAGGAAGCCAGAATTAATCTGCTGCTGCTGCTGTGGCCACAGTTGCCTCTTGACACCTGGAAAACTGGAAAGTGCCATTATAAATACTTCTGTAGAAAACCTCACTTTTCCTTGTCTTTGTTTAAAATTGAAACAGCCGAAAGGATGCAGGAAATGGCCTCTGCTTTACTTCTGCTTTCATCATCTTAGACATGTTGCTTCTATTTGCAGAACTAATTCTCATCTATAATTATAAGATAAATGTTCTTAGCTTGTTGTCCTGTCCAGCTATCCAGATGGAGGATAGAAGGGCAGAGGAGAGAATCAGTGCAAAATATCCAACTGATTTCACCCCTTTGATTGCTCAGTGCTCACACAATGCTCTTCTCATCTTAGGCTTCCATATGACCAATACTAGGGGCAAAACCGTGCAGTTGTCACTCCTATATAGGAAAAGAGGTCACTTCTCCTCAAAATGGGTTAGAACAAAGTCATGATACCAGTGAATGGACCTTCTTATCCAATAGAGATGTATACTGAAGAAGTTGTATGTTATCTTGGATTTGCTTTAAAATATTCTGGGAGAAGAAAAGTGGCAGAGAGAGATGAGGCAAGATTGGCAAAAATGTTGGTAATTGTTGAGACTGGGTTATGGGTATATAGGAGTCAATTATTTTTCTCTGTTTGTTGTACTCTTTTAAAATTTCCATAACTAGAAATGAAAAATTTATAAATGTAAATCTTTGCTCATGCTTCTTTAACTTAAAAATTGGCTGTTATGTTCGGGAAGAGGAACAGACAGAAGCAGTGAAACAAAAAAAACTGAACCACAATGGTAGAGATCTAAATAGAAAATATTGATTCTCCTCACTATTTGAAATGTCTTCATTAGTGATTATATTAAAAATATAAAGCATTTTCACTCTTATCTTTTTATTTTATTTTTTTACTTTTAAATTTTAAAAATGTTTTATTTATTTATTCATGAGACACACACACACACACACAGAGAGAGAGAGAGAGAGAGAGAGAGAGGCAGAGACACAGGCAGAGGGAGAAGCAGGTTCCATGCAGGGAGCCCGATGTGGGACTCGATCCCAGGTCTCCAGGATCACGCCCTGGGCCGAAGGCAGACGCTAAACCACTGAGCCACCCAGGAATCCCCTTATCTTTTTATTTTAAAAAGAAAATGCTACATAGGGTTATGATAATAACCTGTCAACACTCACATTTTGTAATGCCCAAAAAAGTAATTTATCATTTGATTGAATTAAGAGCAGAGAAGTAAAAAGTAGACCTGATGTATTACATCTAAAAAGTCTCAAGGCCAGATCTTCTGACCCCAAATAGCAAGTTTGTGTCATTGAAGAATACTGAAGTTGGTATCAGTCATTAGCACTTTTGAATGTACTCTGTAGAAGTATTTTCTTCCCTTACTCATTTTTTGAGTATAGGGATCTGAAAGAATGGGGTGTGTGTGCTTGTATGTATATGTGCATATGGTGGACGTGTGCACGTGAGTGCACGTGCGTGCATTTTTACAGCTTAATATGAAAAGTGGATGTTGAAACTTCCAATTTCAGCTCTGACAATTGGAGATCTTCATAGTTGTTACTTCCATCCTTACTACAAGAAAAAGCTGGACAAATTGAAAAAAATCAGTATCTCTCATCATATATCTAAGGTTACAGGACAAACTGTCACCCTGAAATTTGGAGGGATGGCTGCATGCAGTGTGTGTAAACCAAATCTGCTTACCTGGAGTAGAAGCTTCTGAAGCAGTAACTCTTAAATGGTAATTTTTTTTTAAATGGTAATTTTTTTAAAAAAGATTTTGTTTATTTATTTGAGAGAGACAGAAGGAGTAGAGGGGAGGGGCAGAGAGAGAGTGAGAAGCAGACTCCCCACTAAGCAGGGATCTCAATGACATAGGGCTTGATCCCAGGACCTGGGGATCATGACCTGAGCTGAAGGCAGATGCTTAACCAACTGAGCCACCTAGGTGCCCCTTAAATGGTAATTTTGATAAATTGCTCAAGACTGAGTGTACACTGATGTTATGTTAATGAGTTAACAATGTATGGGAGGCTCCAATCTTAGACTGGGTCCCAGCCCTCACAAGTTCTTGAGCCTTACCAATGGGAACCCCACCAAGCTCTCACAGTGAAGATCTGAAAATGTGTCAGCATGAATCTGACAGGAGGAGTGGATAAGTAGTCATCATAAAATAACACCCAGAGCTGTCTCCATAAAAAGGCTACTCTTGAGGGTGGAAAGACTTTGTCAGAACCTTGTACTGGAGTCATGGGAATCAGACCTTCATCTCTAGTCCCCTGTAGCCTTCCTGTCTTATTGAAGGAAATAAGGGAAATACCTTTTAAGAAGAAACACTTGTAAAGGTCACAGGCCAGAGGCATAGAAATCTTAGAAGACTGGAGTTTAATCAGAAGATCATGGAATGCTACCTCTCACAATATTTTACCACTATTCCAACAGGTCTTCAGTATAATAACAGGGAATTCTAGCTACAAGAACTACAAAACACAGACTTCCTCCAAGGAGAACTAAATAGGGAAGCCCAAAGTCAGGAGCTGGGGACAAAAACAAAGACAGGAGAGGAATGTGTTGTCTATGGCACCTACAGCTAGCGCAAACATTAAACACAACCCAGAGCATGGCCAAATTAGCAGACATCTTCACACAGAAGGTTTGTTTACTTCTGTTCCTGTTTCCCAGTACAATGGACCTGCTTTCAACAAAAAAAATCACAAGGCATCTCTGAAGAGATAAGGCAGTCATCAGACATGATATAGACATTAGAATTATTGGGCAGGTAATTTAATATAACTGATTAATACAAAAGGGCTCTAATCAAAGAAGTAGAAACATGCAAGAATAGATGGATTATAAAAGAATGGCGATGGAAACTCCAAGAACCAAAATAAAATGCTAGAATTCAAAGCATTGTAACAGAAATGAAGAATGGCATCAGTGAGTTCATCAGTAGACTTGACAGTAGCTGAGGAAAGAATTAGTGAGTTTGAAGATGGGTCAATAGAAGCTTCCTAAATTGAAATGCAAAGAAAAGGAAAAAGGAAAAAAAAGCATTCAAGAACTGTGGGACAATTTTTAAAGGTTTTACATACCTATAATTGTAGTACCAGGAGGAGGATAAAGAGAAAAAGGAGCAGAAAAAATATTTGAATTGATAATGGCCAAGACTTTCCAAAATTAATGACTTCCCAAAATTAATGAATTAATGAAAACCGCAGACACGGGAAGCTCAGAAAACACCAGGTAGCATAAATACCAAAAGCAATCAAACAAGTAAACTAAAAACAAAGACCAACAACTCACACATCCTATTTAAATTGCTGAATACCAAAGAGAAAGAGAAAATCTTGAAATAAGCCAGATGGGAAAAATACTTTACCTATGGGGTAGCAAGGGCAGAAAAGATGGATGTTAAAACAAGGTTTCAAATACTTAAGGGTACATATTCACACCTTCAATTTAGCAATGATTTTTTTTGAATGCCAATTAAATGTCACATGTTATGAAAGGTGATGCAGGCGAAGTAAGACCTAATAATCTCCCTCTCTCCCAACTGAGTAGTTAAAATCTGGTAGAAGAAAGTAAGAAAGGATTATGTATAATGATGATGATATTCATTGTGAATATCATATGAATATAATATAATGAATATAATAATATATTATATAATGAATATATGAATATAATGAATTCATATAATATGAATATATTATATTCATATGAATATAATAATGAATTACTATTATAATGAATGAATATAATAATATATTATATGAATATAATAATAATGATGTGCAGTTTTTAAAGTCACCACTAGGGAGGTACCTGCCTCACAAAGTGTCATGGGGGATTTAGGAGAGGGTAAGCTTGCGTGGGGCTGGGTGGGCTGGGGACAGCTCCGTGAGTGACGATGTATAGGTGGTCAACTTCCTTTCCTGTTGCCCATAGGAGTTGACCCAAAACCTGACCTTCATCATTTTCCTCCCATGTCTTTAAATTTTCACCTGCTCCTCACTCAGGCTATCTTGCCTTCTGTTTCACTGAGAAAATGGTGACAGCAGAGAACACCGTCATTTCTACCCTCATTCTCATGCTATGTCCAGTTTTCTCGTGAGGCACGTTTCATTTTCTGCACAAGTCATTCATTGTGCTCTCATCTTGCTGTTTCTTCCTCAGTCCTGGCATATGTATCATGATTATTGTGCTGATCGCTCACTCTTCTCCCCAGGCCCCTTTCCAGCATCCTATACATGTTGTGTGAAACAGATTAATCATCTCTCTCCCCAGCTTCACCTTTTCTACGCTTCTCGCCTTGCTTTACAGAATAAACTCTCCCTCTGCAGCCTGTCTCTCAAGGACCCTCATATTCTGCCCCAAACTATGCTTTGTGATTTCTGTGAGGAGATATCCTATTGTTGATATGAAATGTTTTCCAAACTTATTTGACAGAAATATCCATTTAGTGTCTCCTGGGCCTGTAACGTTTTGCAGAGTATGGTCTGGGAAATTCTGGGATTGAATGAAGAATGTGAACTTCTGGGAATGGAAACTGGAAGGAGGGGCATGGCTGAAGTCATCTTGGTAGTAATGAGCATGGAGAACAGGCCAGCTGCACATGAGGTCATGACATACGTTAGTGCAAGATTCTCCAAATGCTGGTTTCTTCTCCAAGAGTTTTAGGAGTGAGCCTCTGTGTCTGTTTATAATCTGCAAAGACTCTGTCATGCAGAAAAATAGGAGGAAAAGCCTTTCCGCTCTTAATCTCAGGAGAAAATAGTTTTTAACCACATTTCTGGAAACTTGCATTGGCAGAATTTAAAGTCTTCCAGAGAGCTCAGTTTTATTTCATTTGTAGTTATATTTCATTTTACCAATTTAGATGTAGGATTATTTGGCAAATTTGAGAAGAATGATTCATTTTCATTTCTTAAGAATTTTTATGCTGTTCCTTTGTAGCCTCCCTGAAATATTTGCATTGATCCAATTATCATCTGAATATCAGAATGTGTACTTGATAATGTTCCTATTGCAAAACCTATGGTTCATTGAGTGTTTTTTTTTTTTTTTTTTTTAAGATTTATTTATTTGGGAGAGAAAGAGCTGGGGGGAGGGGCAAAGAGAGAGAGGGAAAGAGAGTCTTCAGCAGACTCCACCCTGAGTGGGAAGCCCCACACAGGGCCTGATCTCCCCACCATGTGGTCACCACCTAGCTGAAACAGGATTTCAGATGCTTAACCGGCTGCAACACCCAGGTGCCCCCACTGAGTGTTCTTTTATTTGCAATTTCTTGTAACTGGGAGTCTCCTGCGTTAATAGAATGGGGATAATTAACGGTCATGTCTTTAAGGAATATTACATCATTCTGAAGTGACTTATATAAAATATTAATTATGGTTTGTTATTATGTATTATGAGTCTTTAAAAATTCATTATTTCTTTAAACTGGTTTTTAGTGAGACTTGCGGGACCTGGGCTGAAGAGTCCATTGAAGAAATTGACCACTCACTGAGTGTTGCAAATGGAAATTATAACTCTTTACATAGGACCTTTATAAATAGAGGGCAAAATGCTAGGCAAGTCATGTAGTAAGTACATCCTTGAGGACAGAAGACTCTTTCTAGGCCTCACTTAGAAGGTCCTCATCACCATCTATGCCTGGCACTCTTTGGTCCCAGGCCCGAGTGTGGCAGAGCCAGGGGGAAGCAGTGGTCACCTGGTTGTCTGAGACACTCTTACAGCCCCCAAGGACTTCCAGTCCGGTTGTGAATAACATATACCCTTGCCTGAAGCATTTAACTTTAGGATTATACTGTTAAGTATTGACTTTTTCAGAAGATGGCAGAATTAGGAGTGAAGAAAGAAAAAGTGCTTCAGGAATATGGGATACAAACACATTATGGCAATGAAATGGGTCTCTTTCTAAAATTTTGGGTTAAAACCCTGAAACAGCTTTTTGAAGCTGATAGGCTTCATTAGAAGAGGCAAAGGGCATAAACCATAAACTGTGATGTTTTAGATCATTTGCAGTGTGTCAGTTTTCTTTGTTATATACTCTGTAAATATCTGTGGCTGGACAATTTACCTGTTCTTCACAAGTACACAGTAATGGGAACCTCATGATGTGTTGATATAGAATAAAGCTTCTTATTGATGGTGGATTTAGTCAGCAGATTGTCTAATGTTATTTTCATGATCAAGAGAAAGAGAAAGCTATCAGGCCACCAAAATATAATGCTTTTAGTATCATGCACATGTTGAAATAAATTCCAGGTACAGACTTTTAGCCGATAACTCTCATTTTGGAATTACTATATTTCCAATACATATACAAGTATAATTTTGCTGAAAAATGTTCCATTAAGACATATTTGAGGTACTCCATTTGGTATCAGTTTCACTAACTTAGAACCGTATTTTTAAAATGTTTTCCCTTTATAACTAGAGACATGGACATCTTGCTACCATGTAGCCACAGTAACATGTATAAAAAATGAGACTGCTAAATTAAGTCTTTTCTTCCCCTCTACTTTCTTTAAAACTACATTATTGTATTCCTTTGTGGTATTTCCATTACTTAAGGGAATGAGATTTCAAATTGAATTCTAGAGAGACTTGAATTCCCCTTGGCTTCTCTTTCACTGGAGGTATGTATATGCTCTGAAGTAATTAGTGGCGCCTCATTAGGGTGATGCCAACAGAATGGTAAGACTTCCTTCTGCCCCGAGTAGCTGCTGAGAAAGAACAGACACCCACCACTAAATAAATACCTTTGCTTGTGTCTGTACAATTGAGATACTTTGGACAGTAATACATAACACACACAGCACAAATGAATGGAAAACTTCAAGTGAGGTTCTTCTCTAATAATGAAAGCATCTCTTCTAAACACGAATTTCACTTTCTACCTGGAACAGGCTGCCCCTCCACCCTTTGTTTTCTACTCCTAATTCCACCGTTTGTCTTAATCATTCTCCCCACTTCTGTCTTTCGATACAGTAAGCTTAAAAGCCTCTTGTTCACTGATTTTCTTAGGCTTTGAAGTAATTCAGAGGTAAGATTTAGTGGCTTGCTCTGGAGCTTGGCCAACATTGAAATTCCACTTATCTCAGAAGAGAGATAGCACATTGGAGACTCTGTGCTTCCAACTTTGACTGACAGGGAGACACACCAAAGGAAGTGTTAAGCTAAGGGAGAGGGGAATGAGGCAGTTATTGTTTTTTTTAGTTGTTTGTGGTTAATTTCTGGTCACCATCCCCCACTGGCTGCTCTCACCTACTTTCTCTCTCCTCAAATCCTGAAACCCACACTTTATCCATCATTCTCATCTCCCATGTCCTGGAGAGACTGAGGCCACCTGAAGTGAATTTCCTCTTGCATCTCGATTCTTCCTCCTCACTGGCACTCATGCTCTTTCCCCTTCTGCCTCTTCAACAGTATGTAAGTCGTTGAAGTTGAGAAAAGCAAATGAGAACATTTTGCCCTTGCAATATTGTCTGAAAGACCAGTCTTATGACGTCGATCTTCTGTTTTTAATGTGAAAGGTTCTGGTGAGTCTGGAAAAGGAAGCTAAATATGAAAATGACTTGAAAATGATAAAAGGGCTATCCAGTACATCGTTGTTGTTAGTAGCAATCTTTTCCGTTATTTAAGCTCAATATAGTTTGATCCAGTTTTTGTTAGTGGAATAGATTTGATTGAAAAAGATGCAGCAAAATTTGAGTGGATTCAGTAAAGAGTGGAGATGGAAAGAATAGAAAATGGGTCCTATGAGTAGAATTGAAAAACACTTGGGATTTCATTTTGTCCTTAGAAAATTAGGCAAGATGACTAACTCCTTCAAGCATATGAGAGATTATTATATTGATCCGTACTGTACTTCATCTCTTCAAAAATGAAATGGGAAAAAAAATGAAATGGAGAAAATGGTCTTAAATTGCAGCAACAGAGAAGGGTCTATCATTTCTGAATTAAGGGGTTATTAAACACTGAAACAGGCTATTAAAGAAAGCTGTAGAATTCTCAGCATTGAGCATCATTAAGATTAGATATTATTTCTATTAAATGTTTCACATATTTTTTTCCTAAAAGCAGATGGCCTGATGACCCTTTACATTGCTTATTATCTTTTGGACTCTACTATTTTATAACGTTGGAATTTGGAGCATCATATGGAGCACTTACTGTTCTCTTTTCTATTAAAAATTGTCCTTAATATGCTCATTTTCTAAGAAGATACTTTCCAGAGAGAAAAGATGGAGGCCTGCCTGGGTAAATAGTTGGACTGAGTCCCGGGGATTCTCTGCCATGGATTCCAGCTGATGCGGACGGCAGCTGCTATTGAGCTACTGGCTTCTCACCTCCTCCTTTTTCCTACCAGCTTGAAATCGCATGTTTGTAAATAATCCATCATCTATGATTAAATTAGAACAGAAATAAAAAGCCCACGCATCCTCAAATAAGGAGCAAACATTCAGATCTTGACCTTGTAATTCCAAAATTATTTCCAAATGCTTATAACCAACTGGGTTGATCAAGTCTTCTTTCCTTGTTCTTTCTCAGAGGAACAATGGCCCTCAGCCAAGTGCATTATGATATTTGTAATTGAAAGCTTTTTGTGTATCTTGGTTTTGGTGCCGGCCTCTCTTCCTGGATTTGTTGATTTCAACAATGGAGTGATTCAGGAAAGCAGAGAAGGACCAGTTAGAGCCCTCCAGGTGCTGTGTAACACACACCACTGTTGGCAGTTATGTCGCATGTACCCCACTGAAGTTAGAGTCGTTCACACCCCAAGATTAAAGTCAATATGTCATCTCTTTGCATTATTTTTAATGGCTCCTTACATCTATAGTATAAATGAATAACTTGTATCAGTAGGGACCATGAAGTGAGTTTCTTGGAATGAATGTTTTGCAGTACATATTTTAGTTGTTGTGTATTATGTCAGTTATTGAGTGTCATCAATATAATTTCAGTCTTCAGTGACTTGATCTTTAACTATATTTTTCCAACTCACTGTTGGAAAATTGTTTTCAAGAATTCACTCCTTGAACCATAATCGCCTCAATTCTCCAGGATCTTTTTTGTGACTGGTTTGAATGAGGTCATTGTTTATTCACAGTAAAGAACGTTTCTGATCCTGCTTTGTTGTAAGTATAGTTGAGTGCTCTAGCTGACTCTCTTGTTGAGCCCAAAAAGTCTATTCTAACTAAGTACGCTTTCTCTCAGGTTCTACCTTTGCTGAAACCGAAGGAGATTTTGAAGAATTTCCCCAACCTCACCAGGAAAACTTTCAGTTTTCCTTTTGGCTTTGTGATAACTTTTGCTAATTATGAAGATTGATTCACTGGGGACCTCTGCATTGTGATATGAAGTATAGATTTAAAGGGAACATATTGTTGAGGCAGCTAATTCTTTTAGGTTTTGACAGTTGGATGTAATCCATGTAGAAATCCATATAGAAGCTGTTTGAAGGTTAAAAAAATATAATCTATAGGCTAACCGGATATAACAAAATATAAGTATAAAAGAATGCTGGTTAATAAATATTTCCTGTTTTTCCTTAGATGGAATACAGTTTTATTTGTATAAACCAAATTAAAATGGGATTTAATTACTTTTTCCAGATTATTTATTTTTGAAAGGAACAGCTGTCAACAGAATTAGAAGACTTCATTGTGTGTTTTAATTCCACATCTAATTTTACAGAAAACAAAAATGTATATTAAATGGTAATACAAAAAGTTAACATAAAACAAGATGTGTATTTTTCATTGGCTAAGATGATAAAAATTCAGGAACATTTCTCTCCTTAATAGTTAGCACCCATTAAATCTATTTTATGACTTCTTATATTATAGAACCCATTCATTTATTTGTCATTTTTTAAGGTTTTTATTAAAAAAAATATGTGACTGGTAGGATTTAAGATAAATAAGATAGTCTTTTCCTGGGAGCTAACTTGAGAAACTCGGGTGTGAAAGATAAATATTACATAAGAAGTACAATAAATAGAAACATTATTATAGCAACCTATTTTGCATCATTTCTGTTTTTTAAGAAAACCTCTGGGATAAGCTTTACCTGGTATTTCAAACTCATAAATGTGTGCTGGGTGATTCTAAGAGTTCTGCAAACCCAGCATTGACTATAGATTAATTAATAATATATGACTCACATATGTATTACTGTTTTGCAAGTTGATGTAGAAGTAATTCTGTTCAATGGAGTGTGATTTCTATTATACAGTTGTAAAATTCATAGAAGCTTTTTGGTCATTATATGCCTTTTCAGCTGCTGCTGAACTAGCATCCACTATCATATAATGGTTGTATGAAAATTGTTGATTTTGAAAATTAACAACAAAAAAATCAACTGGATGAATGTCCAGAATCTTGCTATTGGATTCCAGGTTTTAGAGAGCACATGTAACCTCTCAGGGCTGTCATTGTTTGAAAGAGAAGTTGGAGTCTTTGATGAAAATGGCTCTTTGGTTTGGCCTCCTTTCTGTTGGTCATATCTTTAACTGAGTGATATTGTCAACTCTGTGTATAATGTCTTGATTTGGATACACCTTCTGCATTTCTATTCAGCTCCTCCTAGAAAACTACTTAGAACGTTTATCCAGCCTGTTCTCATCTCATGGTCAGAGTATAATCTGTTTGTCTTTCTTTTTCTTTCTTCCTTTCCTTCCTTTCCTTCCTTTTCTTCCTTTCTTCCTTTCTTCCTTCCTTTCTTTCTTTCTTTTCTTCCTTTCTTTTCTTTTCTTTCTTTCTTTTCTTTCTTTCTTTTCTTTTCTTTCTTTCTTTCTTTCTTTCTTTCTTTCTTTCTTTCTTTCTCTTTCTTTCTTTCTTTCTTTCTTTCTTTCTTTCTTTCTTTCTTTCTTTCTTTCTCTTTCTTTTTCTTTCTTCCTCTCTCTCTCTCTCTCTCTCTCTCTCTTTCTTTTTTAAATATTTTATTTATTTATTCGGGAGAGATACACAGAGAAAGGCAGAAACATAGGTAGAGGGAGAACCCTGGGATCCAGCCTGCAGGACCCTGGGATCATGATCTGAGCCAAAGGCAGATGCTCAATGGCTGAGCCACCCAGGTGTTCCAGATGTAATCTTTCTTAGAAGCCCTGTGTTGACTTCCCTTTCAGAACAAAAGTTTTTTGGGCATTACTACCGTGACCACCTGTTTTTGACATGGGCCCTTTCTAACTCTTTATTTTCGTTAAAGGATTTTCATTTTGCTATCGCAGAGCAGTTTAAGTGTGTGTCTGACTTGAATCTTACTGACTTGAATTCTTTTTGCTTTAAAGAAGTCAAATCCTTTTCGAATGATCAAAAATTAAATATTTGTGACTGATTCAAAGCAATAGCGATTTACAAAACTATAACAGAAAACTTTTTTCTATAAAAAAATTGTTTAAGGTTTTTGAAAATTCTGCACAAGCTTTCTCCCATAAGTAGCAGCATTCCTAAAACTTAGCAGTAAGTTTTAATTTTCTTTGTTTTATGTGCCTGAGTTGGTGCTTGGAGGCTTAGCAGTATTCATAAGAAATTTAGGGGGAAACATTTGTCAGAATAGGTTATTTGGTGATGATGGATGGTTATTATAAAGAAATTCACTTTTCTTAAATGAATTTAATAAAATTTTTATTAAAGAAACCTCTAACTGCTGCACTACTTTAATAAAATACAGTGAACTTATGTTTCTTTCTTTGCTTAAGACAATGGGAGATAGTTTAATTTAGTTATTTGATAAATAGCCAAATTAAAGATATTATTAAAGTGAGTAAATATCTTTACCTGAAAATTTCAGAACTGGGCTCCCTTGCTAAGCATAGCTGGATGCTGAAGAGCATACCAAGGAATTTGTGTTTCAAATTATGATATGTTTTTTTCTATCTTGTTCTTCTTTGGTCATATACTTGATGTAGTAAAATGTCTAGACTAATGTGAAAGTACTCATTCTTGGACCTGCACAGAAATTTTTATTTTTTTTGCACAGAAATTTTTAGATGTTTACAGCATTAAGGTGGTTACTTAATGCTCATGGGATTTAAATCCTTGTTTCTCCCACCTATATTTTGAAAGTATTATGTTGTATATAATTTGCTAGTGTGACTTTTGTCCTTTGATTCTCAAACGAAGGGTCTTAGAAGCGGGTGAAGATGTGGATGTATTTTAGCCTTTATATCATAGAATTAAATAATAGTAAGTTATTAAGTTAGATTTTTCCCCCTGGATATCTCCACATGAGTGGCCCGTCAGTACATCATCTCTCCAGAGCCTAATTTTTCTTCTGCATTCCCAGTTTTAGTTATTGGCATCACCTAACAGTCAGGAACTCAGAACAGCAGTCTTAGAGTTCTTTTCAGTTTTCCTCTTCCTTCACTTCTGTGTCCAATCAGTTGCCACGTGCCATCAATTCTAACTCTGCAATGTCTCTTTTTCCTCTACCCCTTTCTTTTGTTGTGGCTCTTGCTCTGTGTCATGCTCTCATCATTTCTACCCTGGAAAAGTGCAAAAGCCTGCTTGCTTCTGGTCTCCATTCTGCGAAGTCATTATTGACTAAATCTTCAGAGCAATTTCCATGCATGATAAAACATACTGCCTTCATGGAAGCTATGTCATTGCTTTTTAGTAAGGTTGGTGGGACTCTTCGTCTCTCTCCTCTTGCTACCATTAGAATGTTTTTCATTGTTTGAGTCTCTGTGTGTTGAGATGGTATGAAGGATCTTATTGTTGTTGAAAGAAGAGCAAACAAGATGATTAACATTTTCACAAATCATGTCTGAGGGAAGGTAATAGAAATAGGTCATGGCTGTTATCAAGAGGACTGGTATGTGTTTGCGGAGGGAATTGGGAGCAGAGTAACCAGAACCTGGACCTCACATGGATGAAGTATATTTGCATTTTTTCTCACAATACATTTGTCACTGGGAGAATCTCCTTTGTGTACGTGAAAGAAATACTACAGCAAAACTCAGTACATTTTTAAATTTCTCAAGACCAAGAACAACAACAACAACAAAAAACGAACATCAGGTAACAGTGAAAACAACATTGACAACTGCATGGAAAGTCTTATCTTATGTGTAACTTCACTTTTAAACTCTGGCGGGAGTGGAAGGAGCTCTTCATGACTTGGATCTCTGAAGCTGAGGAGAAGATGGTGGCTCAGTCAGAATCTCTTTGTGAGCCACTTACCACATTGTTCTGTGTGGTATTTTGTAGTAAGTGTAGGCCATAGGATTTTTCCTCATTTAGATTTCTGTTCCTTTCACCAAACTTCAGAAGACCCCATTGGCTGCTCTGTTTGGGCAGCAGGCAGCAGCATGGAGAAATGGAATTCTTTTGCTTTAGAAAGCTCCCTAACAAAATACCTCATAGACTCCTCTCTAGAAGCATAGATATAGTTCAACTCATTTAGGTATTTTGAAGCTAGGAAAGATTTGAAGAGCAATCACAAAACTATGTTTAGCCTAAAAAGTTAAACCTGGTGGAGAGAACGTTAAAAAGAGCCACAATAAGCATAGCTTATGTTGGGTAAATATGGAACCATATTTTAGGATGGATACGTTGATCATTTTAGATTAGATTTTAGATTACAGCTTCCTCCAGAGGTTTTCCATTGTATTTGGAATTAATTCTAAGTCTACCATGCATTGCCTGGAACTAGGGTGACCATTTATCATCCAAATCAGAACTTTTTTGAGGGTGAAAGGAAGTGCTATGACTCATTGCACCAGAAGACCCGGGAGTATCTAACCCTGTCCAAGACAAGTTAGGATATATGATTATCTGAACTCGAAGGTCCTACTCCCTGCTGCCTGGTCCCTGTTTGCCCCCTCCCTCCTCAGCTACCACTTTTCCCCACATTCCACACTGGGCTTGTTTCTCATCTTTGAGTGGGCTAGGTTTATACTTGTTTTAGAGCCTTTATGCTTTCTCTTCCTCTACCTGAAACACTTTGCCCCCAGAATCTCACATGGTTAACCTCTTGTCATTCAGGTCTGGGCACAAATATCATCTCATCATTGAGGGCTTCCCTGTCCATCTAGCTAACGTTGCCCTTCTTCCCAGCACACCAGCCTTGGCTTCTCACAGCACTTCACACTACCTGAAATTTTGGGTGTGTATTTGTTCACTTAGACCTGTTTGTCTTTCCCCACAAAATAAACAGTAGGTACTATGTTTATCTTGTTCATTACCATGGTTCCTGTGCTTAGGACAGTTTGTAAGGTTCAAATGTATTTGTTGAATGAGTAAAAGCAAGTTGATTATTATAACTTAACTGATTGACTCCCGATGAATTAATATATCATGACACTAGAACAAAAGTTATTTTGGGGCAGAGAACCTTGGTATAGGAGACAGATGGGACTATTTCCTTGGATTATTTATGCTTTCACTGACTGTCCTTCCCTCTCTGAACCTCAGTTCCCAAATCTGTCAAGTGGGGATTATAACTGCGTTGCCTACCTTACCATTAGCAGTATAAAATAAATGTTTGGAAAAGGACTGTGTAAACACTTAGAGGGCTTTTATAATTAGAAGGTGTTGCCATACATTTTCCACTTCTCTGCCACTTAAAATATTGCTATTTTCCAACTTCCCCATTTCTGTTAAAACCTCTAGGCTAAAACCCTAGAAATATTCTTAACTCTACCCACCCTTTTGTTCTTGACTTGGAGTTAAGTCTCTAAGCTCTGTTAATTCTTCCTTTGAAACATCTCCAGTTTCAGTTTTTATTACCACTACTTAACACCCCACACTAGTGCCTCATCACTTTTTCCTAGATTACTATCATAACATTTAACATGTTTGTTTTCTCTTCCTTGTCTGGCTTACCAAAGGCAGGTTAATCTTCCTTAAAAGATATGTTTGCCAGTAACCTTCTGTGATCTCCATAGCCTGTTTGAAAACATCCACATTTCTAAGCCTGGCCTTTGAGGTCTTCTGAGGTCATAATCGGCATGCTAATTTCTGTCTCATGTCCATCTCCTCGGTTTCTTATTAATATACTAATTTCTGGTTTTTGTCGTCCCCCCCCCCCACTTGTTTCTCATGTGAACGTAAAATACTCTTTCTGTTCAAGCACTTTATCCTCCAGGAAATCTTTCCTGACCACACACCCCACATTTAATCTCAGCACACTTAAAAACACTTCTTGCACGTTTTTTTTTCCTGTTACATAGACATAGTGCACCTATTCGAACTTCCATTTATTGAGTACCTACCATATGCCAGAAATGGTATTCTAAATGTTTTCTTTAGTAATTACAAAAATTAGTTCAAAGCAACCTAAGAAAGGTTAATGCAGTTATTTACTAACTTGTGTTGTTATTTAACTGTTACATATAAATGTGTTTTCAGCATACAAAATTGAAAAGCAAGACTCATGTCTCATACTTCTTCACTTGCACATACTATTAGTAATATTAAGGCCTCACTTATGTTTGTTAAAATTTTACATTTCCTAAAGGCTGACTTTTTCTTATCATCAGCACACTTGATACCTATGAATTTGTGTGCTAAAGAACTTCAGTGACCCACGAAGTTCTTATTTAAATAAGAAATAAATTAGAATGACAGGAATTAAATTAGAATGACAGAAATTCAGTGACTTTGCTAATTGCCTTGTAGTTATTTGTTATCCAGGAAAAAGTTTATAACTATTGAATTTATGTGGTATTCACTCTTTCCCACAACACCAACACACTGACTTATAGTCATGCCAGGATGGTTTCAGCATAATACTTTGAGCAGCATGGCAGATTTTTTTCTTTCTTTCTTTTTAATACTGGTTACTTCAGATTCTGGAGTTTACAGTGGTCTGAAGTTAATGAAGTGTTGCATTCTTATTAACCATGGTGAGCTTATGGTGTTACAAAATACCAGGTTTTTCTTGCCATGTGATTTTTTTCCCCCTGCCATATGATTTTGCTGCATTTTTCATTTTGTGAATACTGTATGCATCATATTACCATGTTCCCAGAAGTTGCCCAGCAATAGCCAAGTTTGGCTAAAGTAATGCTAATGGCATTTACACCTCATGAAACTTATCACTGATCTGTTTAAACCTGATATTTTAACTAATATATTTTTGCAGGTATTTGCTTTAAAGGCAGCTTTTAAGAAAAATTGAATTTATACACCATTGAATCTTGAAAAGGCCAAAATCTAAATGAAATATTTATGTTTGGATATTCAGCCAGGGCAGTTCTAAAAATAATTAGACACACCATCACTAACATTTGTGAGATAACCTCAAATTACATATTGATTAAATTATTAATGTGATTTACGACCTTTTAAAAAAAATGTTGAATCTTGATCTCTCTCTCTTTACGACATGTATTGTTTAGAGACTTAACTTAGAAAAGAGAAGAGGAATTTATGACCTCATCAAAAGCCTCATTAGGGAATATGTTTTGCTTTCATGCTGAGGTTTTTTTTTCTTTCTTTCTTTCTACTGTTGTTTGTTTCCAAGAAATTCAGTCTTTACACTCACATAATTTGGGAGATTTCAAATACTACGTCATTCAACCACAGCTGTTTTAGATATGCCACAAATTGTAGTTGTATGAAATTGATTTTGATTTTTTTTGAGTATGGAGAAAAGCAAAGGATACAGAGAAGCAAATAAAACAGGGAAAATTTAAACTGTCTCCATAGTAATAGAATAATTCATGCAGCCAAAATGCTATATAGCTTAGTAAGTAACTACCTTACTTTTAGTGCAACATCAAATACTAGTGGTTTGTTTCTCATTTGGTGCAGATGTGGACTCTTCTACATTTCTGGGGTGGTTTATAAGAAATTATGGTCATACTGGAGAGGTTTAATTTGGGTTTGTTCCATGAACTTGAGGCATTTTTTTCCCAACAAGGAACTGACAGATGAATTTTAGGTACATTAAAGAAATAAATACAGAAAATTTACCCAACCTCTAAAACTTGGAAAACCATTCCTGTGTTTTATTTTTCCTAATCCTCTCTGAGCTCATTTGTTAATAACCCTCTTCTTTACTTATTTTTATGCCTTCCACTTACCCAATTTTCTACTTGGAATGACTTTCTTTGTAACAAAATCCATTTGATTCCTTCTTCCTGTGCCTTTTTAGTACAGCATTGAAGAGAAATTAATTATATCGAACAGTTCTTAAATTTGCTTCATTTACCTTCATCCTAATCATTTGCTTTTCTTCTTATTTTGAACTTTAGTTATGGGTGGTAGATTAGGAATTGGAAAGACTCTTGTTCTGAATAATTGGAGTGACCATATTTGCCAATTAGACAGATACATAGAGCCATAGTTATAAACCTGTCTGAGCACTAGAAATTTATGGAGAACATTTGGAAGCTTGTACCCTCAAGTATGTACCCAGAGATTCTGGCTTAGTAAGCTCAAAGTGGCCCGGTGAATAAGTGCCAGAAGTAATTGACAACAGTTTTGTTCTTAAGTCACCTTAAATGAAACGCTAAAGATTGGTTTATAAAGAAAAAAAAAGATTTTTTGTTTTTCTAGAGATTTACCTCCCCAAAGTCCTGTCTTCAGCTAGACTGTTTAGTTGTCTTATAAGTAAAGAAAAATGGTTTAGGCTAAAGTAAAATAATTAACTGGACTACTACTAATGGGTCCATTACTAGATATTAAATGTTTCGCTGAGTAAGGTAGAAATTGCAAAGATCTTTTTCCTTGAAGAAAGAAGACTATATATATATGTATATATATAGAATAGAATAATTCATGCAGCCAATATATATATATATAGGTTATATATATATATAGATTATATATATATATAGATATAGATGCTGGAGATGGAGAAGAGGGCCTCATTTGGGGTCCTCAGAATTATAGGTTCTAACTATGCTTAGAGTGGAGGGGCCTGAAAGTGAGGTTGTGAAGCAGTAGTGGAGAAGTGGGAAGAAAACAGGAAAATCGGCATGACAGGGCAAAGGAATAGCCCTAGGAGGACAGTCACATGTCTTGAAGCTGCAGTAAGAGGTCAAGTAAAATGAAGATTAGAGGATTGGCTTTAGAATGGGGGATGGAAGATTCTCATATCAAGGAGGCATTTTTCAAACTCCAGTTATTCATCTGTCATCTCTATTTTTTTTTCATTTCTAATTACCATTTCTAACAATTTTTCACTCTTTTTCTTTACTTTTATAGGTGGTGTTGCTAGGTTAAAAATAATCAACATTTTCTAAAAAGGTCTATTTAGGAGTCATTTCACAATCTCTCAGCTCTCTCCTATCCCTTATATACCTCACTTCTTATGAACAATCCTTGTTACCAGTTTCTTGCTTATCCTGTCATGTTCTTATTGTAGTGTCAGAGATCTCTATCACAGTAACTTTTTCTTTTATTGAAGTATAATTAACATATTGTGTTATATTAGTTTCAGGTGTGCAACATAATGATTTAACAGTTCTATACATTACTCAGTGCTCGTTGTGATAAGTTTAGTCACCATCCGTCACCAATGTTATTGCCATCTTGTTGATTGTATTTCCTGTACTTTTCATCTCTGTGACTTATTTATTTTGTAACTGGGAGTTTGTACCTCTTAATCACTTTCATCTATTTCACCCATTTCCCCCACCCGCCTGCCCTCTGGCAACCACCAGGTTGTTCTGTGTATTTAAGAGTCTGTTTTTTTGTTTGTCTTTTTTTCTTAAATTCCACATGGATGGACCTAGAAGGTATAATCCTAAGTGAAATTAGACAGAGAAAGACAAATACCATATGATATCTCAGAGGCTTTTTTTTAATATAAGAATTTATTTATTTGAAAGAGAGAGAGCACGCACAAGTCGGGAGGAGCAGCAGATGGAGGAGAAGCAGATTCCCCACTGAGCTCACTGTGGGGCTCAACCCCAGGACCCTGGGATCATGACCTGAGCTGAAGGCAGACACTTAACCAACTGAGCCACCTATGTGACCCTTACAGTGGCTTTTTAATCTTTACAAAAATTCCATTCTCTCTAAAATACAAGAGAATAACAACATAGTGTAATGGATACTAGGTTCTCAGCCCAGAAATTAGAGAGCCCTGAGCCAGTCTGCTGTGTGACTATGATTAAACTGCCCAAGCATATGTTCCCAAAGAGACTATGGCCTGAGCATTAAAGTTCATATTTTTTTAATTCATCTTTCTATATATATGTTAATCCTAGAACATAAGTAGTTAGCAATTTATGTGTGGTTGAACATGACAGAATTTTTATACATTAAGTGTGAGTTTTAAGGACAAAAAAATTTTCTAATATATCAGCTCCCAGAAAATAATTTTATAGCTCAAATACTCTACCACTTGAACTTGAATTTTATTTGGTTTCCTTCATTCCATATGCACTGAGTCTTTTTGAGATTGTGGAGACCTTGGATCCTGATCCAGACCCCTTTTAAGCCCTTTGGCTCTTGTCCTTCAAGAGTGCGAGGGGATACAGGAACATCAAGGAGTTTCTGAACAATGTGTGATTGAGATGTTTGCCTCTAATGTTGGAAAGGGTTAAGTTGCAGGAAAAGCTACAGTCTGAGAAAGATTTAGCAGACAAGTTGGAAATGGTCCTGGAAATGGAAAAAATCCAAGATATAGATTGACGGTTCTCTAAAGCCTACTCCCATCCCCAGTTCTCCCATACAGTAGAGGGTATGAGTCTGACATTAAAATGCCAACTCTGTAAGTGCTATGGTGCCTTCAGGCCTCATTGGGCTACAGCCTGTTATAGATACAGGCTTACTTGAGAAACTGAAATACAAGTATCTGAGTTGTTACTGCACAATTATGTGACAAATAATGTGTCCTGGACAGGCTTAAGTTCCCACACAGGAAACCTTCTCCATAGTGGGAGTTTGAGGCAGCCATGCACTTTGGCAAGAAGGAGGGGCAGAGTGGGGGATTTATATAAATTGACCTTATGGAGCAGAGATTAAGGTACACATTAGGAATTGAACTTGGATGCTACCTAATAAAGACCAGATACGTAAAAGAAAGGTGAGGTGGCGATAGCCCATTATTACACAGGCCATTCCGAAGGTTTTTCCTAAGTAGTACTATAAACTGAGATCCGTTGTTCACACAAATTAGTGGAATAACTCAATCTTGGTTTATTATGTACCATAGTTAAAGGGATAAGGTCAGGAGCACCCAAACTTACCCCACAAGTTATAATTAGATTTAGATGCTGGCATCATCTAAGTGTGGTTTTTTTGCACCCTTGGAAAATTGACACCTTTACCCCACCCAAACTTTACTGGATCAGGTGGCCAGATTGGCTGTAGGGAATTCATATTCTAATTTAGATATGATTTTAACATATTGAACTTGCACCATGTGGCAGCACACTCATACATACTCTCCAGATGAGGCCTCTTAGTGAACATAAATATCCATTAACCCCACTGTAGGTCAGACTATAAATGTATAGTGGTGGGATGCCTGAGTGGCTCAGTGGTTGAGTCTCTGCCTTTGGCTCAGGGTGTGATCCCAGGGTCCTGGGATGGAGTCCTACATCGGGCTCTCTGCAGGGAGCCTGCTTCTCCCTCTGCCTGTGTCTCTGCCTCTCTCTTTGTATGTCTGTCATGAATAAATAAATAAATAAAATCTTTTAAAAAATAAATAAATGTGTAGTGGTTAGGCTAGCAGATATTCCTGGTTTATGAGGTAGCTGACCCAGGAAGATTGGGAGCCAATAGTATTGACTGGGATATGGGGTGGTAATAAGGTGCATAGATAGAAATTTTACCTCTTGGGGGATACCTGGTTGGCTCACTCAGTAGAGTCAGCAGTTCTTGATCTTGAGGTCATGGGTTCAAGCCCCACATTGGTGTAAAGCTTACCAGAGAAAATTTACCTCCTGCTTTAAGTTATGTATGTTGAGATATAAATTTATTATAACAGAATCCTGAAATAACATGGAATTTTTAAAAAAATGCCTTTTAATGGGAGTTCCAGGTCCAGACAATGAAAACACCTGGACAAACAAAACGCTTGCAATTTTCTGGCCTTCTTTGCCTCCCTGCCCTGGTGCTACATTTAACACAATCCCACCAATGGGAAGTTCTCTGTGGAAATCTACAGGAAGCTTTAAAAATGTCATGAAACATCTATAGAAATACTAAGTGAATAGGCAAAAAATTCTGTAGGTGATACACTAATAATTGCAATTTTGAAAGCTATCAATTATGTGATAAAGTAATTAAAAATACAACAGGCCTTAAAAATATGAGTTGTCATTATTCTTTGAATGGTGTTTCATAAACAGTGCCTCTGTCTTTATTAATAAGCCACATGATACAGAATAATGTCACTGTTATCCAAGAGACAATAAAACTTTATTAATACAGAGCAAGGTACCTGAAAATGGCTTGTAATATATCCTAAAATAAAATCATTGATTTTATTTCCATTAATTAAAGTACCTTCATGATTTGAACAAACCTGAGTTACCATAAAAATATACTATACTAGGTCCCTAGGTTCTTTTAAAATTAAACCACCAAGGCAGTTTAGCTGAAGAGAATCTCATTAGCTTGTGATCTCTGATACTTGTTTTCATTCTCATTTATCTTTGAGAAGAAAATTCCCCCCAAAATTGACAGGGGCAATTATGTCTTGAAGATAGAAGAGATATTCCTTTGCACAGCTGACTAGGGTGCTTGGAGTTAGAGGAATGAATTAGGTGATTTTTTTAGGGTGAGTGGAGCATCCTACTTAAGATTTTGTTATTGTACAGATTGAAAAAACTTCTAAAGTCTTAAAAGACTCAAATTCTTTTATCCTTTGTTTTTATGAAAAGTACATGATGATTAACATTTAAGAGGATGTTAGAATGGAATTGAAAAATCCAACTTTTCCCATCTCCTGTGTGTTGATGTGGAAGAGACCAGAAATGTCCTTTGCAGGTCTTTCTCACTTCTGCAGATAAAAGCCGCTTAGCTCATAAGTGGGTGTAGTTTTTTTTTTCACTTTAAGTTATAATTGTTGTAGTATGATTATAAAACTACACATTTTTTACTCCTCCCTCCTTTTTTTTTTCACCACCAGCATCCCCTTTAATAAAATGTGGAAGGTTGCATGACAGGGAAGGTGGGAGGAGTGAAATACGACCTTTTACAACCACCAAAACCCTCTGTACCTGTCTAGTGCCTGGCAGAGGGGAGGGCAGGAGGGTAGTGGCAGGCTGGAGCCAGCCTTCTTTGTAGAGGATATTGTAGTGTCTGGACTGATAGAAAAGATGTTTCAAAGAAAAATATCCACAGTAGCCTTTGCTGTCACAGAGCACTTATATCTGTGTTTCTCCATTTATGAAAGGGGGAGTGTTGCTTAGTAGCGGTAGCGGCTGTGGGTGTTTGATGGCAGATGGGGGACTGCAGAGCTGCAGTTGCAGTCTTGCAAATATTGTTAAAATAAACTTCCATTGCAAATTGAGTGGTCAAATAGTGTCATGATGAAGCAGAGCTGAAAGTCTAATGTGAAAAAAAAGCAAAACTATTTATCTGAGCTATGGAAACTTCTATCCTGAGTAGTGTCAATGAGATTTCTTAGTAGAAAATCAGTGGGTTGTGACCTTAAGTGGCCTCTAGGGAGTAATTGAGAAAAGTGTCACTAATAGAATATTTTGATGAAAGAGAAGGTAATTCCATTATTTATTCTAAGAAGGTTTCACTTCACAAACTAATTTTGTATAACCTTGAAATACGTGCCTCACTCAGTTAAAGGTGCATTTTACTCATATTTGCTGATTCACGACAGATGCTCATGTGTACATAAAATAAAGTTTGGTTATGATAAGACTGCATATTCAAAGTTACTTGGGCCTGCCACAGACACTACAATCAGTTTCATAAAAACTGCAAAGGAGGGGTGCCTCGTTGGCCAGTAAGTTAAGCATCGGACCCTTGATTTTGGCTCAGGTCATGATCTTAGGGTCCTAAGATAGAGTCTCATATCAGGCTCCCAGCTGGACTTTGTGTGTGCATCCTCTCTCTCTCTCTCTTAAAAAAAAACAAAACAAAACTACAAAGGAGCCAAATGAATAAATAGATGGTTTATTATCAGAAGAGTTGTGGAAATTTATATATGGGGAGTTGTCTTCTAGTGGAGTTGAGTTTGATGTATATTTATAATGAAGTACATTATTACTTTATCATAAATTATATTCTTATCTTTCCTTTGTATTTTCATTAGGCATAATATTTATTTTGAAATTATATGTGGGGTAGTTTTCATCATATGAATTCATTTCAAAAAAGTAAGGCATTACAAAATTTTGTAAAAAAGGACTCTTGAGATCTACATATCTTGGTAATAGTTAACTTGGACTTGTAGAACTTATGTTCTGTAAAGTTGCTGCAAACACAGTATTAGTTAATATTGAGTCATTGCTCTTAGGGGAAATAGTTCCTGTGAGCCTCTGGTCACAACATTTTCATCAGTCAATCAATATATAATTGGTCTTATGTGCATTTATGTTTAAAGACGCCTTGTTGGGATCCCTGGGTGGTGCAGTGGTTTAGCGCCTGCCTTTGGCCCAGGGCGTGATCCTGGAGACCCGGGATCGAATCCCATGTCGGGCTCCCGGTGCATGGAGCCTGCTTCTCCCTCTGCCTGTGTCTCTGCCTCTCTCTCTCTCTCTCTGTGACTATCATAAATAAATAAAAATTAAAAAAAAATAAAGACGCCTTGTTGAATATTGTTACTTCCTTGATGTTGAATTCACAGCTGATGCTAGGAAGTTTTTTAGAAGTACAGTAGCAGAGATGAAGAATGCTTTCAATGGGCTAATTTAGAGACTTGACTCAGTCAAGGAAGGAATCAGTGACCATGAGCTTGGATCAGTAGAAATTACCCAAGCCCAAAAATAAAGAGAAAAGGAGAGTGAGTAAAATAAAGAGTAAAGTTTCAAAAACTTCCTGAACAATACCATAATCTAACTTGTGTGTGATGGGAATGTAGAAGAAAAAATGAGAGTATAGAGTAAGAAGAAATATTTGAAGAGATAATGGCCAGAATTTTCCAAAATTAACAAAATAGATTAAATTATGTTTCCAAGAAGCTCAGACATTGCCAAGTAAGATAAATATTAAGAAAACCCACCTAGGCACATTGTATTCAAATTGTCAAAAAGTGAAAGGGTAAATGAAAAAATTGGAGGTGGAAAAATGATTAATGATAGACCTAGCAGCAAAGTTAAGAGCTTCAGCAGAACTCTTTAGAAACTATTCAAAACATGAGATAGGTGTAAAATGTTTTAAAGTACTGGACAGAATATGACCTGTCAAAAACAAATTCTATACTCAGTAAAAATAGCTTTCAAAAATAAAGGTGAAAAAAAATTAAAAGTGAAAACTGAGAGAATTCGTGACTAGCAAACCTGTGTTATGATGTGTTAAAAGAAGTCCTTCAAACACAGGAACATGATACCAGTTGGAAACTCAAACCCACATCAAGAAATGGAGCCATTGAGAAAAACGTTGAGGGACTCCAGGTACCTCTAGGAATTAGAGAGCACAGTGCTGTCAGATCAGGAGATTTGTTTGAAAGTAGGAAAGAGGATCAGATCTTCTCCCAAATCATGCACTTACTTCCTACTCTTTGTTCTCACCCTTAGAGTCTTACTCTAGTCTTATTCTTATAATAAGAATATAATAAGTCTAGTCTTATTCTTACTACCTGAAGAATTTAAGGAAAGAATTTAAGGAAAACCTTAAACACTGAAGAGTAAGATTACAAGTCCTTCCCTCATGTTGTTCCCAACAGGAGGAGGATTCCTCTCTGAGAAACTTTCCAAGCCAGAGGAAAATTCTGGCTGATATTTGGAATCAGGTATTGGACAGCTGGGTTTTCACTTTATCAGCCCACTTTGAGATCACACTTCAATCAACTTTGCAGAAATATACTCTTCTAGGTTGAACTGTGTCCCCTTCCGCCAAATTCGTATGTTGAAGCCCTCGCCCACAGTGCTTCAGAATTTTACTCTGTTTAGAGATAAGGTGTTTTAAGAAGTGATTAAGTTAAAATGGGACCATTAAGGTGGTTCCTAATCTAATCTGACTAGTGTCCTTATAATAAGAGGAAATTTGGACACACAAAGAGATAGCAAGTATATGCGTGTGTGCACATGCATAAACCAAGGAGAAAAACCTCAGAAGAAACCAAACCAGCCAACACTTTGATCTTGGACTTCCGGCATCCAGAACTCTGAGAAAATAAATTTCTGTTGTTTAAGTCACCAGTCTAAGAATGTAGAACCAAACATCAAATATATATAATCAAACAAAAAATGGGAGTAGAAGAGAGTGGAGATAATGAAGAAGAAAATGAAACAATTAATAAATATGAAAAGTGCTATTAGAGAAGTGTATCTATGAAAGAAGACTAATGTGTTCTAATACTCAGAGTTTGATAAGAAGGAGCTTTTGGACAGTAAAAATGGAGGATATTTTAAAATTCAATGAGTTTTATCATGATTGGGTTGAGGAAATCTTCTAAAAAGTTGGAAAAAGTAGATATGGAAGATAGGAGGGGAAAAAAATGGAAGATAATCCAGAAGGTCCAACATCCAACTAACAGTTCAGAAAATTAGAGAACAGTGGGAAATGAAGGGGGAAATTATCAAATAAATAATACAACAAACCTTTCCTAGAATTAAAACATGAATGTTGAGACCGAAAGCTGTATTAAGTTCAGTAAAGAAAAAGATTTTCAACAAGGCACATGATTGTGAAATTCTAAAACACCAGAGATAAAAAGAACATGGAGGGACACCTGGGTGGCTCAGCAGTTGAGTGTCTGCCTTTGGCCCAGGGCATGATCCTGGGATCCAGGATCGAGTCCCACATCAGGCTTCTTGCAGGGAGCCTGCTTCTCCCTCAGCCTATGTCTCTGCCTCTCTCTCTCACTCTCATGGATAAATAAATAAAAATCTTAAAAAAAAAAAAAAAGAACTTGGAAATTTTGGGGTGGAAGAAAGCCATATCAGTAGTTTGGAAATTTTGATAGTATCAAATTTCTCAGCTATAACAAGAAAAGCTCAAAACATAATAGAGCAGTGTCTTAAAAATCCTGAGGGAAAATAATTTCCATCTTAGAATTCTACACCCAAAGTGTCAATCACATGTGTGAAATAAAGGTATTTTCATAATGCAGTGTTTTAAACATAGTTTTCCTCTGCCCTTTCTGATGTAAGCACCTGAAGCTGTATACCACAAAACTAAGAGAATTAATATAGAGGAAGGAATATATAGAATCCAGGACATGGGATTCAGTAAAAAGAGGTAAAGAGAATTCCCAGAATGATATTGAAAGTTAAGAGAATAGTTGGCTAAATGCCTATAGTTAAGATTAGAAGATTTTAGGAGTGTGTCTAAGGAAAACTATAAAGCATGAAACTAGCATATTATTTGATGTGTTGTACTCTAGTAAGGGAAGTTTGTATTTCTTTTAGAATGTCTGGTGCTAAATTGGTTGAAAATATACAAAAATGTTATCTAAAAAAACAAAAGCAATGATTAACTTTAGAGTGAACGTAAAAACAGGTAATAATATACACAAAGTGACTCAGGTAAAAACCAGCTTGTAAATAACAGCAGCAGCAGCAATAATAATAAATACTAAATATTGATTTTAGCCAACATGTGAGGAGAGTGGTGTGTGGCTGTGTGTGAGTGTGTGTGTGTGTAATGCTCTAAAAGGAGGTGGGAGGGGAACAGTAATCAAGAGTGTGGAGAAGTAGGGGAGAGGATTACTCTGTTATAAGCCAAACCCAATAGTAATAGTTAGCTTTACAAGAAAATATTTTATTTTAAGAATAATTATTGTAGAAAATAAATAAGCAAGAAGGAAATACAAAAAAATTAGCCCTATTACCCAGTGTTCATTACTATTACAACTTGAAAGTAGATTTTCAAGCTATTGACCCATAATGTGTTTATTTTTACTCTTGAAAGGATGATATCTTATTTACTTTGTTACCATCTTCCCCCCAACTTACCAATGTATTTTACACAGAAGTCCATTTCATTAAATATTATTCTGCAGTATAATTTTATGGCCACAAACTCTTCTATGGGTGAACCATAATTTCATATTTAAGTGAATTAATCTTATTAACTAATTTATTATAAAAGAAATATGAATATGTTAAAACCATAATGTATTAACTAACTCATATCATTTAGGTATTTTTAGGATAAACTATTCTTTTTATTTTACCTTTTAAAAATATTTGTATAATACTTATGATTTTTGCCTTATTAAAAAGAAAAGAAAACATCATTTTGATGTTTCAGGATTCATGTTATAAAATGATATTGTTTTAATTATAGCTAACAAAGATACCAGGCATGTGTAAAATATAACATAAGATTAAATTTGGATTTAACTTTCTTTACAATGTTTACAAACATTTTCAGTATATGTATTTTAATGGCAAGTTTACTTCAAAACTTGATTTTCTTTTTTTTTTATACCCAATGATAAGGTGACAGAATTCTTCCAAAATAATTCAAGCCATTTTCTGTGTTTGACATTGAACAGAATTTTGTGCACTAGGAACATGAAATTTCATTCAAAAATGATTATGAGGGGGCAGCCCAGGTGACTCAGCAGTTTCGCACCACCTTCAGCCCAGGGTGTGATCCTGGAGACCTGGGATTGAGTCCCACGTCAGGTTCCCTGCATGGAGCCTGCTTCTCCCTCTGCCTGTGTCTCTGCCTCTCTCTGTGTGTCTCTCATGAATAAGTAAATAAAATCTTTAAAAAATGATTATGAGGTAGAAAAAAGTCTATGAAATACATAGCCTTACATTATATGTTCTCACTGAATTTCTTCTCTATTTTAGTGTCAAAATATGAATGGTACTCTATTCATTGGGATTAATTAAAGAGATAACTTGGAGGGTAAAAGCAAAATGACTAAAAATATATTAAAATCTTACCTTGACTTACATGTTTACCACTGAAATTATAGATCAATAGGATATTATTGCCATCTTTACGAAAGTTCCTGAAATGGTCTTTTGCCAAAACTACAAAGATATGTTCCTAAATAATTTCTTCCTTCTTCAGAGCCCATTTTCTCTGAAAAGTAGCAAAATAGAAGCTATCATTGAAAGTTTTAAGGATGTCATAATGAACACTGTCTAAATATTTTTTCCAAAGCTTATTAGTATACTTCTTCTTTGGGGGGTCTTTAACATGAAAGCATATCCCGACAGTCAGCCCGTGTGACCTTTAAACTGCTTTTGAGGGCTGAATGAGTGAAAGATGCATATCTAGTATCTACTGCATCTATTTTGTTGTTTCTTTCCACTATTGCCCAGAATCTTACAGCAATAGTGGTGCGTAAGAGGTCTGTTACATACATAGGCTAGGCAGGAGGACATGGAAATACTTCCCAGGAGATTGTGATTATCTCTACTCAAGTAAAAAACAAACAAGACTAAACTAAAAACATAAATTCAGCATTATCAGGATTTCCAGTCCCTTGTCAAGTTAGAAATTCATAAACATCATCAGATACCACACTTGATCACAGTTGTAAAACTTTTTCAAAAAATTTTTAATGCAGCTTAGTTCTGATGCCTCTTCTCACGCTTCACATGGTGATTTTTTTTTTTTTAATCTGTAAAACTTTGTCTTCTAAGGTAAAATTACGTCATTTCTGGAAGCCTACACATAATGTCATCACATGAAACTATGTTTACAAATCACTTGGCAGGTAACATAATTGGGTGCATTCATCTTTTGGTGGCACCAATTTCACAGGAAAATATATACCCTGTTTTAGGTGGTAAGAGGAAGGCAGAGAATTCTTCCCTCACTGTTGATTCTCAGTTACCTTTAGTATGCCCATGTGGCATACTTTGGCATACCATGATCCCCTTCAACCTTCTACTCACAGTACATGGTATAGTTTCCTTTAATACAGAAATCTTTTAATCAACTCCAGTGAAATCTTCGTTGAAGATTTACATGATGTATGGAAAGGTCCACTTCTGTAGATATGTCTCAAATTGAGTAACAGTTTATTTTTATGGATCCTGATAAATCTCAAGTGAAATAAAATCAAAATGTCAGTGAAAGTGTGTATCTCTGTACTTTGTATATATTTATTGTTGTTCTTTTCTCTATACTAATAAAAATTAATCATGTCCTATTAACCTCTTTAGTACCTTGGGATTTCTAGACATTTAGTTTTTCTCTAGTTCCGAAATATAAATATTAAAATCATCTGATTAGGGAGACTAGTGGTAAGGTAGATAAAATTTTGGTTTAAAAAAATCACATTTATCAAACAGTTCAGAAAAATATAAAGCAAAAAATAAATGTTTTGTAAAGTCTTATTTTCCAGAAAAACTACTCTTAAATTTCTTTAGTATCCTTTTATATATTTTACATGCATTTGTAAATATATATGTATATATGGAAATATATACTTTTTCATATAAAAATATTACAGAAGCATATGAACACCCATACATGGTATTTGTCAATCTGAACTTTCACCTTAAGATATATTGTAATACTAGTCATTGTGGTTGAAAGCATAGTATCTCAGCCTATACTGCTGGAGATTGAACCCCAATTCCAGCATTTACTACCTGAGACAACTTGGGCAAGTTTTTTAACATCTTAATGTCTCACTTTCCTTATGCTTTTTTAAAATGGTGGATAGTATTAATATCTATGTCATAGAGTTGATATGACCACTTAATAAGTTAATTATGAAAACACACTTTACTCTGTATAATTTTCAGATTATCCTGTTTTAATATTCCTGTAAATTATTGATGTGTCTTCCATTATGGGCCTTTGAACTGTTGAGCCATTGAACTGTTTACATCATTGAAACAATGCTACACAGACTGTCTTTGTTCTTATGATTTTGCCCACTTGTAATTATGTAGGATAAAGTCCTAGGAACATAATTGCTGTGCCATAGACTACATATTTTACATTTTCTTGGATATTGCTATATTGTCCTTCAGATTGTATGAGACTGCTTTTCTCCTCCTGTCTTCTCCAATACTAGACATTACTGATTTTTCAATTTTTAAACTTCTTCTTGAGAGAGAGAGTGCACATGAGTGAGCAGGGGAAGGGAACAGAGGGATAGGGAGAATCTCAAGCAGACTCCATGCTGAGGGTGGAGCCCCACACGGGGCTTGATCTCTTGACCCTGAGATCATGCATGACCTGAGCTGAAATCAAGAGTCAGCAGACCGTCAACTGAGCCACCCAGGTGCCCTTGATTTTTCAATTTTTGTTGATGTGATTGGTGATGCTAATTTTTGTTTTAATTTCTATTTAAATATAATTAGACTTGGATATCTATTCATATTTTTGAGATATTTGTATTTTTTTCCTTGAAGTATATGTCTATATAATTGACTCATTCTTCTATTGGTTCATCAGTGTTATCCATATTGTTCTTGTAAGAGTGCTTTGTCATAAAAGGAAATAACCATTTGTCAGCCCATTTGTGCTATAAATAACTTTTTCAGTTTATTATTGAACTTTGAATAATACATTTGTGTTTTCTTTTTTTTTTGGCTATAATTATTTTACTTTTTTGTGTATCCAGAATAGGTCTTTCCCAGAATAGGATTACATTTAAAAAGATTTACTAATCTGTTTCTTTAGTGCTTTGGTAATTTTATTTTTACCTTTAAATCTTTGATTCATTGCAAACTTACTATGATGTAAGAAGTGAAATAAGGATCTAGCTTTATTTTTTTTCTCAGATGGTAGCATGTTTTACCAATACTGTTTATTGAATAATCCATCTTCCCTTCACTAGTTTGAAGTATTATATTTCTCCTAAGATTTCATGTGTTTATATGTACCTATGTGTGTGCTTGTGTGTGTGTATGTATGTGTGTGTGTGTGTGTGTGTGTGTGTATGCATATATTTGAGTTGTATCTTTCTGGAATTGCTATTTTGTTTCATCAATCCATCAGCCTACTATTAGTAATAAGCAATCTTAATTATTGTATATTTGTAATACTTTAAAATTTCTTTTATATTCAGCTACCCTATCCCAACACTATCTTTACCCAGAAATTTCTAGTTCATTTTTCCTGGTGAAGTTAAACATCTTTGTCGTATTTAAAATAAAAGTACCACAGTATATTTGGGTTATTTTAAGTAAGAATCCATTGAGTTTATAAATTTAGTGGGACTTAATATCTTAGTATTAAGTGGGACTTAATTTTTGATATGATCATGAATGGGATATTTTCTTCCATTACATTTCTTGTTGTTTATATATGAGAAAGCTTTTAGTTTATGTATATTGGCTTTATAGTCTAACTCCTTAATTATAACGTTGCTAATATTTCCAGTTGATTTCTTTTTGTTTTACATCATTTGCAAATTATAGTCCTGTCTCTTTTCTTTCGGTATTTATCCTGATATTCCAATGTTTATACCTTTTATTTCTTTTTCTTGTCTCATTTCACTACATTTTTTCCAAAAACTGCCATTTCACTTTGAACTTTTTTGAGTGATTTTATCCTGAGTTTTTTTGTAACTATATAGTTGGCTTTAGTTTTTAATACATTCTGAAATTTGTATATATTTATTTATTTTTTTTTAATTTGTATATATTTAAATGACTGACTACTCAGTAAGCAGTTATTGTTAGCACAAAGATGTTTGACCTTAATTTTGCCAGCTTACTTTGTTATAGTTTTTGTTTCCAGAGCTTCCTTTGTTTTCTGGTTTTTGTTATATAATTTACATTTTTGTTATTTGTTATTTACACCTAGTAGTGATCTTTAAAAATTTTAAATTAAGTAATTATTTTTAATCAGATAGAGACTGTTACAGAATATGAGGGTATCAGTATACTTTGAAAGGTGTTAGAATATGCCACCACAAAATATGTCACTTAGGCATAGGGATTATTTTGAGCTGAAGGCAACAGGGAAATAGCAGGTATAGGGGGCACTTTCTGCCTAAAAGCAGGGTATGAATTTTCCTTTGAAAAATGAAATGAACGTCCTTTTGTAAAGGTGTCCTGTTTCCTGTACCCAGAAGAGAACAGTTCTCATCACAGGAGACAATTTGAAGTCTGGATAGCAAACCTCACTAAACAGCCTTACGAATCATACATTTCCTAGTCATCATCCCACAATTTGCCACCTCTAGGAGTCCAACCCCTCTTGCTTTTTGTTTAGTCACTTCTCCACAATTTATTGCTTTTTGTTAAAATGGTTTATAAGCCCCCAGGTAAAAAACCTTTTTGGATTTTTAATGCTTTTCTGTGAATTTTCCGTGTCCTTAAAGACCTCAGAAACAAAATTGCATGTCTTTTCTCCTGTTAATACATTTTGTGTCAGTTTAATCTGTAGTCTCCAGGTCAGAAACCTAAGAGAGTAGAGAAAAAACTCTTCCTCTCCCACAACTTCCATTTCTTTTTTTCCCCGATTTCCCTCTCATCTTCTAAATTTTTATTTGCTATGTTAAAAGATAATTTTCAGAAAATGGTAAAAATCATGTTTTTTTTTTTTTTTTATACACAGATTTAAGAGTGAACACATGTTAAAGAATTTAATTTACTCATGTTTTGGGAACCAAGTAACAGGTTCAGAGGAAGTCAAAACAGCACAGATTTATGTGAGATGTGAGGTAAAGAAATATCAAATGACTTGCAAATGGAAGCAAAGCTGGTTTTCTACAAGGGGTAGGAAGTCAACTTAAAAACTATCAGTCCACGGGCAGCCCCGGTGGTGCAGCGGTTTAGTGCCGCCTGCAGCCCGGGGTGTGATCCTGGAGACCGGGGATCCAGTCCCATGTCGGGCTCCCTGCATGGAGCCTGCTTCTCTCTCTGCCTGTGTCTCTGCCTCTCTTTCGCTCTCTCTGAATAAATAAATAAATAAATAAATAAATAAATCTTTAAAAAAAAACCAAAACTTATCAGTCCATTCAGAATTTACGTATCTATCCCTTAACTATAATTTACAAAGAGTTGCAAAACAACTAAAAGCCAGTAACAGAACTAGAACTCATTAACCCAAAAGGTTAATTATGCTATGTAAAATGCATAATTTCTATTGAAACACAAATTTTTATCTTTGATTTTACTTTTACATAGAATGTCTATGACATTTATTTTATGTATTATTATGTAATTTCAAGAGTTGTTTAGCCTTTATCCTTTATATCAAGGGTTAAGAAAATTTTTCTTTAAGGACCAGATAGCAAGTATTTTAGGTTATGTGGAACACACATATATGTATTCTGTTTCATTGTTTTTATTTTCTTCTACAACCCTTTACAAATTAAAAATCATTATTAGCTTGTGGGTTGTACAGAAACAGGCTGTGGGTCATATTTTGCTCCATTCTGTGCAAATGATTAGAAGTTCATATCAGCCTTCTTATACCACCAATTTCTAATTCTTGAGATCTTTGTTTTGATTAATCTCTCGGCTGACTGGTATTCATTATCAAGTATGCATAAGCACAAGCACATTTTTCCTGAGAAAGCTCATTAGTGCAATGTAGTTATTTTCCATTAGTCTCTGCATGTTCCTCAATGTTTTTGTGTACACCAAGGGCAGGGCAGTGGGAGTGATGTGCCTGGGTATAGGCTATGCAGAGTTGCTTTGTCTGTAGGAAGCTTTAAAATAATAATGAAGTTGAATAAAAGTTGGTCTTTCCAAGTTTATTTCAGTAGTAAATTCAACTTCTGCTTCCATTCATGATATACTAACAAAGTTTTCATTTACCCTCCTCCTTGAAAAAAGAAAAAAATGGACAAATTGTTTGAAACAATGGCAATGGAAACCAGTGATCCTTGAGAGAATGGAACAAAACAGCCCAGCTTCACTTGAAGAAAGTGACCACACCAAGGTGCAGTTAAGTGGAACCCAGGCAGAGCTTGGCCCTATCACTGAGGTGAAGTGACAGAGCTGGGAGTCTGGGGAAGCTAAGATAGCTAGAGTTTACAGGTCAGTTACTGATGAAGAAATTGCTGCCCAGAGAGACAACTCTAGAGAACTCCAGAGGCTCTTCTGTAAAGATTGAGTTGAATACTGATCAGTGCTTGCATGTGAGAGAACTACCAAAGATAGTACCCAGATGTCATATCTGGTGTTGATCATGCTTATTCCTAGCAGTTAGAGTGGAATTAAAAGGAAAATCTCTTAATGCTGCAGGTATTGGATAGAGTATCAGAGAAGGGTCCTACCTCCTTAGTAGGTTAAAAAAAAAAAAAAAAAAAGGACCTAGACTAAATAGAACTCATTCCTTCTTAACAAACCTTAAAATCAAGACCTGAATGGAAGTTTCCAAATAACCATATTCCAAAAAAAACAAAAAACAAAAACCAAACAAACCCAAAACCAAAACCAAAAAACCCCTCAAGAATATTTGTGGCCGTACAAAAATATCCAGCACCCAAGAACCTGATTCATAGTATCTGGCATTCAATTAAAAATTTCTAAGCATACAAAAAGAAGCAGGAAAAAAAAAGCATAATAAGGTGGGGGAAAAAAGCAATCAAAACTCACTCTGAAATGACACAAATTGTAGAATTAGTGCACAAGTATATTAAAATAGTCGTTTTGACTGTGTTCCCTGTTTGAGATGCTAGAAAGAAGATTCTAAGTATGAAGTAGAGACATGGAAGTTATAAAAAAGATCCACAGTAAACTTCTAGAGATAAGCAATGTAATATTTGAGATGGAGAATGTACTGGTGGATTTAACTGCAATAGAAACAATCTAAAATGAAACTCAGAGAAAAAAAGACTGGGGGAAAACAAAGCTCTGGAAGGTGCATCAGTAAACTGAGAAGTAATTTTAGTGGCCAAATATATGTGTAGTGACTGAAGTCACCTGCAAAAATGGTCAGAATCAACTTTTTTCAGAAATTACTAAAAGGAAATAAACCAAAGGCTTGCAGCAATCATAAAAGCACTTAATCCGGGAAAGCAACTGAATCTTGGTAAGAACAGCAAGCTTTGTGGTGTTTTAATTTGCTCTCTTATTTACCCCTCCAAACTCCCCACCTGCATGGTGGTCTTGAAAACCAGGACTCTGGCAAGCCACTGGAGGGGGCATATGGTGTTGGAGATATTTTGCAGCACCATTTCCACAGAATTGTCATTATTCGACCTGTCTGGTGATCCTCTGAAGACACTGCTCATGAAAATTGTCTTGATTTGTCCTGACTCAGGGTTCTATTTTTTTTTTTTTTTTTTTTTTTTATGATAGTCACAGAGAGAGAGAGAGGCAGAGACACAGGCAGAGGGAGAAGCAGGCTCCATGCACCGGGAGCCTGATGTGGGATTCGATCCCGGGTCTCCAGGATTGCGCCCTGGGCCAAAGGCAGGCGCCAAACCGCTGCGCCACCCCCTGACTCGGTTCTAAGTGCAAATGGCCTTTAAAAAAAAAAATGGTGTGGGGGAAATATTTGTTACAAACAAACGATTATTAAATATTCCTAGGCCCAAAGTGGTTAGATATCATAGGAACAAATAGTAGGCTAACTAGGAAGGAAAACCTGGAGAATAAGTCATAGGGGACTTTGAAGAAGCTCTGACATAATCCTGGAAATCTGGAAGCCTGTGCAAAGATTTAGGGCATTAAACATTAAACATGCTCAGGAAATATCTGTGACAGCCCTTTGCTCTTACCTGGCTGATCCGGAGGCTCTGTGTAAGCTGGAAGTGAAGGCTGAGGTAGAGTTGTCTGCTGTCTGGTGGTGGTGAAGGTGTGCTCCAACACACGCAGAACTCCGCAAAGACCGGAGCTTTGTTGGTTCCAGGTGGTTAAAGAAATCTTGTCTAAATTACTAGCTATGTACTAAGCCAACCAACCAGAGAAGTCAGTGGCTATGGAACACAAAGAATATATAGAATTTGAGACCTCTGGGTGGCTCAGTCAGTTAAGCATTGGATTCTTGGTTTCAGCTCAGGTCATGATCTCAGAGTTATGAGATCTATCCCTGCATTGGGCTCTGCACTCAGTGGTAAGTCCACTTGAGATTCTCTCTCTCCATCTCCCTCTGCCCCTCCCCTTGCTTGCATGTGTGCTCTCTCTGTCTGTCTCTCTAAAATAAATAAATAAGTCTTAAAAAAAAAGAAAAAAAGAATATATAGGCTTTTCAGAATTAGTTCGGAAAAACCACTAACCATCAGCCATAGTCACCACCACAAACAGTAGCAAGAAATATATGTATAAATGGATTAAAAAATGAGGGAATGAAAAAAATATTTTAAATAATGCTGAATGTTTTCTAAATTTGCAAAATTTGATGAAAATGCTATGCCCAAGCATTCCAGAGGACTCAACTATTAAGAAATATGAATAAAACTACACTAAGGTGGTGCATCATAATCGACATGCTGAAAATCAATGAGTGATAATAAAAATGTAAAAGCACAGGCAACAGGAACATTACATACAAGGGAACAAGAAGAAGGATGGGCAGGCCCTTGATACAATGAACACTGAGTATTATATGCAACTGATGAATCACTAAATTCTACCCCGGAAACTAATAATATATTATGTGTTAACTAAATTGAATTTAAATTTAAAAAGAAGATGACAGCAGATTTCTTGTAAGAAACTATATAGCTAGAAAACAGCAGAGATATTTCAAGTCCTTATGGAAGAATCTTCACACTTAATGCAGCATGTATATGCCACAGGCATCACTGTATTAAAAGAGAAAAGAAAAAGTTATGTTCACCAGTGACAGCTCACTATACACTATATTTAAGGCCCATGTTAAAAGAAAAGTCTGGGAAAAAAAATTTCTCAATGTTAAAGGTCAGATGGGACAGAGAAATAAGACTGTTGTTACTAGATATTTGAAGTATGTTATAGAGGACAGAAAATAGGTAAAAAGACAAAACTGGGCAGTCCGGGTGGCTCAGTGGTTTAGCGCTGCCTTCAGCCCAGGGTGCGATCCTGGAGACCCGGGATCGAGTCCCACGTCAGGCTCTCTGCATGGAGCCTGCTTCTCCCTCTCCCTGTGTCTCTGCCTCTCTCTCTCTCTCTCTGTGTGTGTCTCTCATGAATAAATAAATAAAATCTATTAAAAAATAAAATAAAAAATAAAAAGACAAAGCACTATAGTGAAAACTTGGGAACTAAAATCAGTATGTAATTATTTCCATTAAGTTTTTCCTTTATTTGTTTTTATTATAAAGCATTTTGAACATATAGAGAATACGTGATGAGATACCTACCACTTAATTTTGTAAAATTTTAATGTTTTATTGTATTTACTTTTTATTTTTCTATTTAAAAAAATAGAATATTACAGACTCAGTCAGTGTCCACAGTGTCCATCTCTGTGTAAAATCATCTGCAGTCCTTCCCAGAAGTCGTGTTCTGAATTTGGTACTTTTAGTTACCAAACATTTTTATTCTTCTAAAATATGTGTGTAAATGTAATATTTTTATTTTACGTGTTTAAATTATATGTAACTGGTATCAAATAAAAGCACTTTTTGGTAACTTTTTTTTCAATTTAAAAATTTTGATACTTGTCTTTATTGATTCCTGAGCTATAGCCCACATGTATTCCCAGAGCAACATTCTTCCAGAATTTATTCATTTTCTTGCTATGGACATGGCAATTATCTACAGCTTATCACTCTCACAAACAATGCTGCAATATACATCCTTGTACATATTTACATATCCACAGGAGCAAATGTTTCTCCATGGTGGGTTTTTCTGTGTGGACTGGCCGTGTTTTAGGAAATGTATCAGTAACTTTAGATCTGAAAGTAATCTGCTTCCAGATTACTTTTCAGAGGGCTATGCTAACTCTTCACCAGTTCCTGTTCCTCCACATTCTCACCAGTACTTGGCCTATCTAATGATTTTAAAGTGGAACTCATCGTTTTAATTTATATTTTTCTGATTGCTAGTAAAGTAGGACACCTTATATGTTTGTTAGCCATTAGATTTTCTTTTTTTCTGTGAGTTGTGTGTTCATATCTTGCCCTATTATTCTATATGTTTGTTTTTAATTTTTTTTTAAAGATTTTTAATTTATTTATTCATGAGAGACACAGGGAGAGAGAGGCAGAGACCTAGGCAGAGGGAAAAGCAGACTCCCTGCAGGATGCCCAATGTGGAACTCAATTCCAGGACCCCGGGATCATGCCCTGAGCCCAAGGCAGATGCTCTACCACTGGGCAACCCAGCTGATTTTCATTCTTAATAATTATTTTAATGAGGTTTAAATATATATATATTGAATACCAATTTATCGGTATGTTTTTATGACTTATATTTTCAATCTGTGTGTGTTATTTTAAGATACATTTTGAATTTTAATGTGGTCCTAATAACTAATATGCTGTACTTCTTTTTCTATCACTTTTAGAAATCTTCTCATGTCATAAATATCTTCTTTTGCATTTTTATCTAAAAATTTAAGAGTTTGCTTTTCAGTTTATGTTTTTAATCCACTTGGAATTTTTGGAATTTATTTTACATATGATACTAGGTAGGGATAGAATTTAACGTATTTTTTTTTTCTCCTTTCTTTTTCATGTAAGTAACCAAATGGTTTCCCCATCTTTTTTCTTCAAATAATCTTTTAAAATTTAGAATAGATGAGGGCCTTGTCTTTTACCAACTTATTACTGAAATGATAATAGAGCCTGTGTTTGCTGTTTCAAGGCTGTGATATATTTTCCTAATGGTTTGGTTTCTAAAAAATAAGTAAGGCTTAATTTTTCCTCCAAAAAAATTTAGAAGAGATTTAGATTTGTAGGAAACTTGCAAAGATAGTACAGAAAATTTTATGTGCTTCATATCCAGTTCCCAGATGGTTAACATTTTATAGTTCCCAGATTGTTAACATCTTAATGTTTGTGTTTTTTTTTTTTTAATTTATTTATGATAGTCACACAGAGAGAGAGAGAGAGGGGCAGAGACACAGGCAGAGGGAGAAGCAGGCTCCATGCACCGGGAGCCCCACGTGGGACTCGATCCCGGGTCTCCAGGATCACGCCCTGGGCCAAAGGCAGGCGCCAAAGCGCTGTGCCACCCAGGGATCCCTCTTAATGTGGTTTTAAAGTATACTGTTGAACAGGTTGTCCCACATAGTCCAGAAGTATAGAAAGGGATCTTGTCTTTTCACAGCAAAAACATTACAGAACTTCATTTTATAGTTCTTATCTTTTTAAAAGACAGGATATATATTTTAAGGTGGTTCTAGCAGAACTCTATCCTGTATAAGCACATGTGCCTCCTACTAGGGAATTTTGAGGCTATTGGACTAAACTGTGATCTTTGGTATTTATTTCCTTTCTGTGTGACCACTTTGTTTCTAATAATAATCTGTATTTTGGCTAAATAAGTTTGAAACCTTATATAATCATATGGCATATGTGGGGTTTTTAGGGAGGGATTGTAGATTTTCTTTCTACCATCTTACACTGTACCTGGAATTATTTCTTTATGAACTACATTTGAGATATTTACAAATGTCAGAAATAAAAATTAAGAATTCCAGACATACTATTCCTCTATGTTTTAATTACTTTTTTCATACTGGCCTTCATTCTGTTTTATCTGAGAAGAAATAGCCTAATATTAGATTATCTTTAGTTAGTTAGTGAAAAAGGAACTTAACAATAAACCAGTAACAACAACAATGACAATAATAATAATATTAAAAAGTAACAGGAGTGGGCAGCCCTGGTGGCTCAGTGGTTTAGCACCACCTTCAGCCCAGGGCGTCATCCTGGAGACCCAGGATTGAGTCCTACATCGGGCTCCCTGCATGGAGCCTGCTTCTCCCTCTGCCTGTGTCTGCCTCTCTCTTTCTCTCTCTCATGGATAAATAAATAAATAAAATCTTAAAAAAAAAAAAGTAACAGGCGTTAACCTGGAGTGTGTAATCCTATTTAGGACAACAGAGTCCTAAACTATAATTCAGAAAAATATAATCTTGTAAAGATCAGTTGTAGTATCCTTAATGCCTTTGAATGCCTCTCTCGGATTAGTCTTTTTTCACTCCTATACGTGCATATGAGCAGGTACTGCCTTCATTTTTCTTATGGTTGGGAGACTTCCAGGTCAGTTTTCAGAGGGATAGAAGATGCTTATTCTAGGTTATAATTGGAGGTGTATTAGAATTCCATAGATGGAGGGACCTGTTGTCTAGAATCTGACATTTCCAGAGGATTAGAATCCAGAAATTTGGAGAAGGTTCCTGATCTTGGCAGTGATTCTCAGTTGCATTCATTTGAAAATTAGCAAAAGACCCAGGACATAGTAGAAGGCTTTCAGGAAACTACTAGGACATGTGGAATCATTTGGTGAAAATGGAGAATTTGGGGAAGAATTTTAGTCAACTTCGTCAGTGGTGGTTTGTTTCAGCTGTTGTCTTCAGCCAAAAGAATGTTTGAATTATTCTGCAGCATTTATAGCTGTACGGTTTGTTTATATAAGAAGTACAGTGAGTATCACCAAGAGCCCTGTGTAGACAGTTCTAAACACTAGGCGGGAAGTAAAGGTTTCTCCTAAAACCTACCCCAAGGGCAGCCTGGGTGGCTCAGCCGTTGAGCACTGCCTTCAGCCCAGGGTGTGGTCCTGGAGACTCAGGATCGAGGTCCATGTTGGGCTCTCCATCTGCCTGTGGAGCATGGAATGGAGCCTGCTTCTCCCTCCTTCTGTGTCTCTGTCTCTCTCTCTGTGTCTCTCATGAATAAATAAATTAAATCTTAAAAAAAAAAAAAAAACCCTACCCCTAGTTTTGTTGCATTAGGCCAGACATTTCTTTTGCTCACCCATGTGCTTTTCTACTGCACTTCCCTAATAATATATACATACTAGTGTTTGGAGATTCAGGGAGGTGTACATAATACATTTGAACTTTAGCTCAAGAGCCAGGAAATGAACATCAAGGAAAAGAGTGAACATTACTTATAAAGTGGTCGATACTTTAGACAAGAAGTTAGTGAAATTCATGAAAATGCTATTTCAGTTCAGAAAAAAAATTTAGTATACAGATGGGTCAGAAGTGTAAAGCTGACCCATTGTAAGGTTGGTCAAATCATTGTCATTCTGCTCTGTGAAGCTACCTAATACCCTTATTGTAGTTGTGCTGAAATATGAATCTGCCTTCTATAACATTTCCTCATCCCCTAAGACATAGAAGAGAATATAATTCAGATGTTAATGGATAGCACCCAGGTGTTTACTTTTATCTTATTGAGAAATTGATAATGTCTTCCAGATTTCTCTTTCTCTAATCAAGTATACTCTCAATATTTATTTAGACTTACCCATTCAGTCGCTGCTAGCACCAGACTTACCTCAGTCCCTGCTGGCACCAGAAAACAACAGGTCTCTCCACCCAAGAGAATTTTTAAGTGACAGCATGGAGGCACAGACCAGAATGTGTGCTCTCTGTAGAGAGCCTGCTCCCAAAGAGCAGAGCAGAGTTCCGCACTCCTAGAAGTAAATCATTTTTACCTGGGGTGGTATCAGTGAGTGAAGGGGCCTAGAGGCATACACTGATTGATGTCCTTTCACATGAAATAAAGGCAGAGGAAAGATAGTTCTGTTTCTGCCAAATGGTCAGTGACACCGTTAAGACTGGAAACCATTAATGGAACTATATTCTCCGTTCAGACAGCAAATTGCTTGTAGGTATAGTTTTGGAATTCCAGAGCTGAAAGTGATCTAGAACCATTTCCTTCATTAACTCCTCTCACGTTTACACATGAGGCAAATTTGAGTCTACAAAGGCCAACTTACTTAAGATAACACAAGTAGAAGAGCCGATCTTCTGTGTCACCATGTTGACACAGAATAATAATCATAATGTATTGCTTTTTAAATAAAAAATTAAGTGAGTTTCTTCATTTCCCTTTTTTTGTGCAGTAAAGCAAAATATGAGAATATTAAAGGCAATAAAACAAATTCATAATCCAGCTACCTTAAAACAACTACTGTCATTTTTACATACTTTGTCTTCAAATGCTTTTCAATTTGTTCAACTTAAATGTGAAGAATACCTGCGACATCCAAACTAGAATTGTTTTCTGAAGGAGAGCTCACTTTGGCTCATGTGAAAGGACTTATTTTGCCACTTGTCCTTTTTTTTTATAGAGAACCGTTCTGAAGGAATAGTAGATAATACCAAGAATACTCTGTAACTCATCTGGAAATCATTGTTCCAACATCAACTTTGGGTAACTGTAATCTTGGATGTGTTTATCTGAAACTAAAATGAAAGATGAGACCAGATATGGCAAATAAGTGTCTTTTGTCCTCCTCCTGGCAGGATCAGTTAGCAGACTGCAGTGAACATGTGTGGAGGACGCTGGACTTAGCTAGCATTACTCACCTTTGTTAGTCCACCACAGGAAGGAGAGGGAGTGGCGTCTGTGGTCTTTGTTTGCATCTGGATTTGGGCAGTTGCCAGGATCCTATCTGGTTGTAAAATTCTGTGATTGTGTACTTGAGAAGCTAATTTTTCTTCCGAATGAAACTAATTTCTAATTTTACTGAGTTTTAAGGAAAGCTGTATTTTTCAGACCAGTGAGTATGCAATACCTATCTATAGATGTAGCTTAGGGGACTAGTTCTTCTGTTTTCATGTGATGACAAAAATCATTCCACAGAAACTTAAACACACACAAAGGCATTGTGAATCTAGCCCAGAAAACTTCAACCGAAGCATAGTATTAGTTTTTGCTCAGCATGAGTATGATTTTCCACTGAATAAACCCTCAGCCAGATGTTTGGAAGAAGAGGATGTACATTTGATTTTCCTTAGCATATTCTCAGAATTAAAACCAGAGTATTCTAGTTAACGAATTTCTCTCCAAAAGGGATTCAGACCTAGATCTTTGTTATTTTGCTTGAGGTTCAAGGCTTTGGAAATGTTTAAGTATTTAAGGTAAAAACTCACCAGTATTTTTTTGTTTGTTTGCTTGGTCAATGATAGTATAACTGTAAAACTGGTTTCTACTCTGCTTGACACTATATGCTTATTACATTAAAAAAAAAAAAACCTGAACATGATTTTATTTTGCATTTAAGATTTATAAAACACAAGGTCTTTTTGTTACTTAGTGCCATCATTGCAAACACTGTATAGTTATCACTATATAAATTAACACTGAAGGTGGTATTAAAATACATTTAAAATTAATATAAAACCAGACAAACTTGCTTTTACAAAAGTGTATGGAAAGACATGCTCACTGATCATTTAAGATTTGGTAATGAGTGTTTTTAAAATAACATTTATTATTCTACAATTATTTATCAAAGCTCTATATTTTTAAAAAGCCAGAAAAATATAAAGAAAATAAAATAAGTTATAATCCTTGTTCTCAAGAAGTTATGTCTATATACTAATGGGGATCATTCTTATTCTGTGTGTGTACACACACGTGCTTTTATAATCTTTTTCCCATACCATAAATTTGAACATTTTTTGTGTAACAAAATAATCTTATAGAGCATAATTGTTATGATGCACCTGTGAGAATCATTGTGTTCCATCTTATAGATATACCAATATTTATTTGATCTTTCTTCTTTTGAACATTTAGATTGCTTTGATTTCTTTTTCCTTTTAAAGTAATACTGTTGCAGGAACTTGTGAAGTGACAGATGGTGGGATCCTGGGTCCCGGAGTGACTGCCTGGAGTAGAGCTTTCCTATGTTCAATGAGAAAGAAATACACATCACTATTTTTTAAAAATAAATAAATAAATAAATAAATAAATAAATAAATAAATAAAGTAATACTGTTATTAGTGTTTCACATAAACATTTCTGTGCATCTATGATCTCATTAGATCAAATCCTTAGAATTTATTAGGTCAATTGGTACTAAAGTTTTGAAGATCTTTAACATAACTTCATAACTGCCAGTTTACTTTCTCTGCAGTATATTAGATTGATAGTTTATCAACCCCATTGCCTGGTTTTAATTCCTTGTAAATTCCATTTGCATTTAGATACTTTAGTTACTTTAGGTTGGAATCTTCCCACTGCCACTAATTGGCTTTTTGCAGTTGCGATGTTGGGGGTTGTAGTGTTTATTCTATATAGGAGTGATTCTTTTATGCTTTGGTGGTTTCTATTTTTATTTTATTTCAATTAATTAATTAATTTTTAAGGATTTCTTTATTTTAGAGAGAGAGCACAAGTAGGGGGAGAGGCAGAGGGAAAGAGAGGGAGAGAAGCAGACTCCCTGCTGAACATGAAGTGCTATGTGGAGTTTGGAGCTGGATCTCATGACCCCGAGGTCATGACTTGAGCCAAAAATCAGTAGTCCCACGCTCAACGGACTGAGCCACCCAGATGCCCCTATGCTTTGGTGTTCTTAATAATGCTTCCTCTACTTAAAGCACAATGGCATGGGGGAAAGAGCATGAAGTTTTAATTCAGCCAGCCCTGGGCTTGGGTTACTGTTGTCACTTCATATATTTTCCATGTGTCTTTGGACACTTGATCTTAGCCAAAAAGCCGAGAAGTGATGTGTGTCTTTGGACGGAATGTCATTTATGAACCTGAAGTTCACTGAGCTGCAAAACAGAAAAATTATGGGATTTAAATGAGATGCTTATCTCTGGTAGAGTCACTTAATGGTAGCTACAATTATCCTCTTCTTGCTTATCTCCTTATTACCTACCTATCATTTTCTGTTTAAGTATTTTTGAACGAAATTGAAGAAAAGAAAGTCTGCTCTTTGGGTGGGTTGTCCTCATGGTTCATCTAATGGTCACTGTTGAAAATCTTATGATAGCAGGTTTATTGATAGACATTTCTGTTATATATATGGCAAGAGAGCCAGCAATGGAGCAGCGGTTTTTTTTGTTGTTGTTTCTTCCACAGGGAAAGGGTGAGGTGCAAGTCTCTAATTCAGCTCATTCTCTAATACAGCTTAGAGTTGTGTCAAACTTCTAAGTGTTTTGGTCACATCAGGCTGATTCGCAAGAGGCAAACAGCAGTTTTATCAAATTTAGGACGCATGACACACACATTGACCTTCCGAGTGCCAGCCAGCGCAGCAGGTGGAGTTGAGGTGGGGAAGGGTTTCAGCAGCCTTGAGCTCTTCCACACTGGATGGTTTGTGTTTTTTTGGCGTGGGAGACAACAGGCATCAGCAGATGCAGTTTCTCACAGATAGACCACCATGATCAGAAGCAGAACTGTGAAAGTGACTGCTGGATTTTATTCAGCAAATCTGCCACAGTTGTGGGACATTAGGGCCTTAACTGACCCCTTATCATTTAGAGACAGATGCTGCACTCAAGGCTACAAAGGGAGCAGACAACTTCTATATATTTACATATGGAAGTCCACACACTTTAACCACCTGCCAGCCCCTCATTTCAACCAGAGAATGCAATATTAGCCATTATGATATCCCTCAAATGGTACATTTTCACAGCCAATAAAGCTAATTGCCCTTGACTACCCTATTCCTACCAATAGACTTTTTATATTAGCATTCTGAAATACATTAAAAAAGTATCAGTTCTACCAAATGACCTCTTCCATCAGTCACACTAAAACGATCCAAGGAGGGGCATTCTAAAACATCTCTCTGGGAGCCAACTGGCCTTTAGAAAAGGAAGATTGTGGTCTTTTCCTGTATTATCTACAATAAGATATACAATTAATTATAACAAATGTACATTCTTTTCTAAGTCTTGATCGCTGACATAAGTAATCAGGAAGATCATGTTATTCCATCATCTCTTCTAGACTGTGTAGCCTTTCAAATGGTACTACTAACTGGGTATTATAACAGGTTTATTTAGCTAATGGATGACTGCTAAAGAGCATCCCAAACTATGCTTTTGTGAAGGCTTACTTATTTTGTAGTTTTAAGTTTTATTTTAAAGCTTTTTATGATAGGGACTTCCTTTGCCTTCTGAAGGTCACTTTGCTTTTGCTCTGCAGCAGTTCTGATTTAAGATACCATCCATATATAGATCCCTGACATTATAAAAGACACTGTACTGTTAACAGTAGATGTTATTGATTCTTGTAAAGGTTTCACAGTGTACCCAGACCTTGAAACATCATGTTGTTAGATAGATACATCATGTTAAATGGATACAATTTTTATTTTGTTAGCTATATCTCCCTCAAGCTGGAAAGAAAAAACCAAAAACAAAACCAGTGGGTTATAGAAAGATGAGTAAGACTATAATACACTCCTAAGGAGTTTATTTGAATAGAAAATATGGTCATAGATCAATACAGTACATAACAGAATGTGATAAATTCTGTAGGAAAGACCAAAAAAAAAAAAAAAAAGATGAAAGATAGCTTTACAAACACATAACAAAATAGTAACTTAACAATTTTTGCATGATAGGATGAGTAAAAGGAAATAGTTCAGGCAAAGCCTGGCCATATAGTCTGGAGTCTGGTCTTGGAGAATTTTGAAGTCCTTCTAAAATATTTGAACTTTATTCTTGAGGGCATCCAGAACCTTGGGAGGCAGAAGAAATGTAAAATCACTCATAAATTCACTCTCTTTCTGTTTCTTACCCCAATCTAATCTCCCGATTATGTTCCCCAGCCACAGTAACATGATTAGAATCACGCTTGAAAAATGGCATTTAGGTGTGGTGTATAATAAGTTGTAGGAGAGCAGAATGCAATAAATTCATTATAGAATAATTTCATTACTGGGGATCTGAGCAGTCAGGGAATAGGAAGGAATGAGAAGAGTCCTTTAAAAGATAAAGTCAACAGGAGATTTTGACTAATTTCAAGTGGGTATAGAGGCAGGGGAGAGGAAGAGGAAGATATGTTAGTGACTGACTGCCTTTTCAAGTTCACTTGACCCAAAGGGTCCAATTGTCATCAAATGGGAGAGAGTTTTAGGAGGTAGAACATGAAAGCATTACAACTTTGATTTGTGGGCACTTTGAATGCAAGGTGCTATGAAGGCATCGAACGGGTCCAGGAATGTGGACCATCTGTAGGAATGAGGGGGTCTGGTAGAAGTGATTGGTGCATCCTCTTCTCTGTCTATAAGGCCTTCACTTGTTTTTTAACAAATTACTACTTAGCTTTGCTGACATCTTTTGTATAGACAGTTTCTGAGCTCGTGGAGACCATTGATTTAAGAACCAAAGTGGTTAACACAGTATTTTCAAAGCCATCATTTCTATTATAAGATATATGAGGTCAAAGTTAGTGTGATTCAAGGATTTAGTGACTCCAGATTGACCATTAATCCTATGGTAATGTAAGTGATGGCAGCTTTTGCCTCAAACACACCAATATGGTAGCACTGTCCCCACGTGTTTTGACAAAGATTGCTGCTTGTCTTGTTTTCTTGTCAGTCCTACCCTTTAGGTTTTACCTATAGATGAAGAAAGTGTGAGATAGATACCATTTGTAGATTTAGTGCGCTGACATTTTCAGCGTTGATCCTGAATCAGTCAGTTGCATTTGACCAAGTTCTTGGAGAAGCCTAAATGCACCAAACAGTTTGTTTATAAGAAAACAGGGTCTTTTCCTGTTTTGTGAGGTAACAGGATTAATTGCAACATTGATCACATCTGCCCAAAGTGTAGTCAAATTCCTCTTGCATCTAGTCTTAGCTTTACAAACTCAGCCTTGTACCAGAGCATCAGGGTCCTCATGTATATATGCATCCCCTAACAATTGGTTGTTTGTGCTTCGTTTGGTTTTTCAGTTGTTCTACCATGTGATGTCTGGCTTCAGATTGCTGAGTGTAAAAATTAAGCATATTTTACTCCTGACTTTTACAAAAATTAAAAGTTTCGGTTGACCATGTAGGTCTCAGATGGTGCTAGAACACTTGGTGCTAGCTAAAATGCTTTGTAGCTCTATCAGCTCTTAACCTGTTTGAGATTTTAGAAAATTGCACAACTTTGGTTGTTATTATTTGACTGCCCAGTAGTTGATGATAAACTTCAAGCATGGGTTCTCTCTTCCAGAGACTAGCATACTGCTTAAGTGCGGGATTTGAGATGGGCTGTTACCTTCTATAATTTTTACATAATTTCACCCCTAAAAATCTTACAGATGTATTTAGCAAAGGTAGGTCTTTTGTTGCTGTTGTCACCCATGTGCCTGTATTGTCCTGGCTGACCTTGGAAGAGGAACTTCAGTTCTCATTCCTACTGAGAACTATGGAAGCCTATGCTGTTTTTGCTTCCCCATTGCTCTTAGAAGGCAGTGTGTCCATATGCCTGCATTCCTTCTGCTGTGTGATCCACAGGCCATACTAGTAGGGGCACTTTGGGAACGTCTTAGTACCACCAGGGCCTAGGCTCCCACTAAGTCCCCCAAAAACTCATGTCTCTCTTCCAGCTCCTCTAATCCTCTTCACAAATACCCAGGCCCTTTCAGGGTTGGAGCACATGCATTTTATTCATACAATTGACCATGTGTTACAAAGCTCTCCCTATATACATTTGTCCTATCTCTCACCATGCATTTGCCACTCCCGCTTGGCCATATCAAATTACTTCCTGTTCTATAATTCTATTCTTTCCATTCCTACCTTGTACCCGGTACTCTTTTTGCCAGAACACCTTCTGTACACCTTCCCTCTGCCATTTATTTTTGCTGATGCTAAATGCAGCTGGCTGAAGTCTGTGCTCTCAGGCTTTCTCTGGAGATCCTTTATGCTTGCTTCTCCTCCGCTTCCTCCCAGGTAAGTTTGGATGTCTCTGCTGTGTGCTGTCATAGTGTTGGCCTCATCCCTCTGTTACACTCTTCTGCTGCGTATGGTCATAGGTCTGAGATGAATAAGATATTTCCAGTACTGATCACAGTGTCGATACCTGAGGTGGTGATCAGTAAGAATTTGAAGCAAGAATTACTGGCTCAAAAGAGGAGGAAATGTGAAGGGTAATTATTTCTCCATCTGCTGTCACAATTCATGAGCTCAGTAGTTTGGAAAGTTTGTATTATCTGTTTTGACTTTTAGAATAGAATGCAAGTTAAACAGGAATTATCTATGTTTTTTAGATTTCTTTTAAATTAATTTTTAAGTGTACTTCTTTGGTCTCTAAGTTATTAGCGTTTTATATCAAGAGATGGTACATGTACGTGTGTGTAGGTGTGTTCATTTAAAACTGAAAGTTTTAAAGTATAATGCACACTCTACTTATAATGAACATGATGTTTTCTATTCTATTCTTTCTTTTCTGCTTGACTTTTTTCAGTGCTATTTATGTCCCCATTAGATGGATTTCATAACTCCTACAGGTCACAGTCAGACTTTTGGAAGCCACTGTTCTAAATAACCATTCTTTGTCCTGTGATAAAGACTTGAAGTGTTTGGTGTATTAGTCAGGTTTCAACCAGAGAAATTCAACCAGTAGGAGATGTATATTAAGAGATTCATGGCAGGGAATTGACTTATGCAAATTAAGAGTTGGATGCAAGTCTGAAATCTGTAGGGCGGGCCCTCAAGATGGGAGGGAGGGTGGAACTCTCAGCAGCAGGCTGAAGCTGCTGTCTGTAGGCAGAATTACTTTCTTCTTAGAATTTCTTCATGTCTGCTCTTTAAGCCTTTCAAATGATTGAATCAGGCCTATCCAATTAAGTAAGGTAATCTCCCTAATTTAAAGTCAACTGATTTGGGATTTCAGTCACATCTACAAAATATTTTACCGTGATATCTAGATGTAGCTTAGTCAAGTTGATACATCAAAGATCATCACATTTGATGTGAGGAGTCTGGTCTTCAACCCATTTTCTCTAAGGAGTAAAAATCAATTTGGGGACACCATACTAGGATGCTTTACATCACATTCCTTTCCTTGCTGCACTAAGACGAACCTCTTTGAGATTCCTCACCTACTTGTTTGGCTGACAGTTCAGCCTCATTGATGTTTGTGAAATTTCTTCCATCAACTGGGTAAACGCAGTTTCTGGGAGTCTTATAGAGATCCTTGTGTTAGAAGCCAGACTTTAATTTAAATTGGAGACATTTAGCCCATACTGTTACTTTTAATGATCTCCTGGAACAAATGGTCAAGTTCCTTACAAAGCTCTTTTATTTTACTCTGTCTCTAGGCAAAATCTTGGGCCTGAGGTGGGCGCTTTTCCCAAGATTCCCGAGACCTGAGAGTTTAATGTTTAGTTCTCACCATACCCCTTAACCCTTCCTTCAAAGGTGCGGTCTCCCTTGGTGGCTTCACATGGGGGTGTGGGTAAATTTCTATACCTGGGGAAATTCTATGCCCTAAAAAGTCTCACTTCCCTTCCCAGGCTCAAGAGAAGCTCTCAGACCCTTTTTGGTGTAGCCATCCTCCTCCTTTCTCCCTTTAAAGTCACCACCCATGCATACTATATAGTACTCCCCTCCATTGCCTTTCCTATTTAGACAATTCAGAATAATCTCCTCTCATCGGTCTTCAGAAGCAGTGCTGGCACTGGTAGGGGAAGAAGAAGCAAATACCAACTGCTCAGACAAATGCAAGAACAGATCCTGACTTACTAACTTATCCTGTTGCATCTGTACAAGAGTATTAACTTCTGTGAATGAGAAGTCGGCTATCTTCTTAGGAGATTACCCCATTTCCCCCCCAAAAAAGGTGCCAATTGGTGTAATTAGTTAAGTTTTTCTGTGATGAAGACACCTGTCCAGTGGGAACTGGACCAAGGCCACCAATATATGTCATATTGGCCACCAGTTGTCAGTTTGTAAAAGCGTATGTCTCCAGTTTAAACTAAATTCTGGCTGAGCTGAAAGAGAACATTGCTAATTTCTCATGGATATGTTTAATTGTTTATAATAATTTGGAAAATACTGTGAAAAACATGAACATCAGTGGAATCACCCAGTTTCCTGTTAAGCTGTCTACTGGAAAAACACACAATTTGGGCTTCATTGTCTTAGAATTTGTCCAAATTTAGAATAAGCTAAGTTTATGACAGAATTTCTTTCTGTCATTTTACTTCAGTGGCATAAACTATTTTTGCAAGGAGATATTAAAGCTTTTAAAACCTTTCAAGTACTTAAACACAGCTTTTCAGATAAATGATAATAAAAATTTTGTTTACTCAAAATGGAGATATGTGGGACCTTCTAATCTTTTTATTTCAGTGAGATTTTGTGTATATGTAGCCTTAGTAAAACTTGACCTATATTGAAATATTTTATTAAGTCTTCATAGAGCTTATCTTTCCACAGGGTCATCTATAGCTTTTATAAATTTAAAGAGTTAACATCCTCCATATTTGGTTGTTGATTATAAGTATGAAGTAATTGGTGCCATTGATAATACAAAAATGTATATTTGATTTTTATCACAGTTTTTGTGTACATTTTATAATCATGTCTAGAAGTATGAAAATTTACAACACTACAAGAGATATTAAAAAAAAAAGCATTATCAAGATGTGATTATCAGATGTCAAAAGAGTAGTTTCTAGGGATTCCTGGGTGGCTTAGCAGTTGAGTGTCTGCCTTTGGCTCAGGGCATGATGCCAGGATCAGGAATCCGGTGTGGGTTCCTTGCATGGAGCCTACTTCTCCCTCTGCCTAGTTCTCTGCCTCTCTCTGTCTCTCTCTCTCTCTCTGTGTCTCAAATAAATAAATAAATAAATAAATAAATAAATAAATAAATTTTAAAGACTAGTTTTTGGAGCCAGAGAATTTTCTGTTTTAAGAACTTTGTGATGGTTAATTTTATGTGTCAACTTGACTGGGTCACAGTGCCCAGATATTTGGTCATACGTTATTTTAGATGTCTCTGTGAGGGTATTTTTTAAAAGATTGTATTTATTTATTCATGAGAGACACACACATACAGAGAGAGAGAGAGAGAGAATGAGAGAGAGAGGCAGAGACACAGGCCGAGGGAGAAGCAGGCTCCATGCAGGGTGCCCCATGTGGGACTCATCCAGGGTTTCCAGGATCATGCCAAGGCTGTGCTAAACCGCTGAGCCACCCGGGCTGCCTTGTGAGGGTATTTTTGAATGAGATTAACATTTCAATTGTTATGTGTTGAGTCAAGCAAATTGTCCTTTATAATGTGAATGGACTTCACCCAACCAGATAAGGTTTCAGACTGACTTCTGAAGAAGAGATACTTTTGTCAGTAGGCCACCTTCAGACTTGAAGTGCACCATCAACTAACTTTTCCCTGGGTCTCAGGCCTGCTGGCTTACCCTGAAGATTTTGGACTTGTGAGCCTCTGTAATTGGGGGACCAATTTCTTAAAATAAATTTAGTTTACTATATATGCAAATATTATATATATTTGTCATATATTATTCAGATATTAAATATATTGTACTATATATAATATATATATGTTCATACATTGGCACACACACCCTCTTCTATTTATCTGGAGAACCCTGACAAGTATAGGGTTCTCTATGTTGTGTTTTGAACTGGCCTGCTCTTTATTGCCTGTTATGTAGAATATGCTTGCTTTTTTCATTTCCTGTTCTTTAGTCATCAATGAAAACACTAGGCTTACATTTAGTGAAATATATCTTTTGTTTTAGAGACTTTGTCTTCATTAATGATCCTTATGTATGCCATGTATATTGTTCTCAGAGCTTTGGATTTCTCACGTAAAAGTATGGAGCATATGCACTCTCTTTGCTCTTTCCTGCCTAATTTACTGGATTGGCTGGTGCAAGGGCTAAAGATAATTTGTGTTAAATTTTACACTGTCTGTAATTTACTTGCACTTACTTCATCTTATGCATTGCAATATTTTGTTTTGGGAGCCTTTAGTTAGCATTCTGGGTATATTCTTCATGAATCCTCACTCTAGGATTAGTTAGTATCCAGAGGACTCTAATTAGAAGTCAACACTCCAGAATGGGGCACTTTAAATCTGCACAGGAAGGCTTATTAATATTATTTATTAATGTTAAGGATGTTGAATTGGTGAAATGAGTGATGTTGCAAATACATGGATTGTCCTTAGAAATATGCTACACTGATGGACTTTGAAGAAGGCAAGCAAGCTCACAGGTTTTGGAGTCACTCCTAACTTCAGCATTCACTTGGCTCTGTTCTCCAATACCGAGGATTCTGTGGAGTGGCCTAATTAATAGAAGGTTAGACACATCCTACCACAGAATATTGTCCTAACTGCTCTTGTACACCTTCATGCATATTCCTTGTCAGAGAAAATTGAAGAACAAAAATCTGGGACTTTACAGAGTTTACAAGACAGAACTGTGGGTCTCTCTTTTCGACTTCCTGCTGCCCAGTGTATTTGTATACAGCAGAAAGCCCCCTCCTGTTTAGAGTCTTTGGGAGACTAGGGGTGTTTGCCCCCAAATACCTGGTCATCGGGAACCCCAGTTTGGCTTACATCACTTTGCAACACAAACCTAACCTACTCGCTGGAGCATGCTAGACACTCAAGAGACAATGATTCTCACTGTCGTACATCAATGAACTGGCCCCCTAGGTTCTGGGGGAAGAAAAGGAAAGCCAAGGTCGTACATTGCTGGAAGGCCAGCATGATGTTCCTTTTTGTGGATGGTTTATTGCCAACTTAGTCTTCAAAATTTTAAGATATGGATTATTTTCTCTGTGCTTTGTTTTAATGTCGATTTAGAGTCGTCCCCCCCCCCCGCCCCCGCCTTTAGCAGAGGCACTAAAATCCTGTGAGGATGGGTTCGAGTGGAAGTGGGGAAGCCTGTGATGAGTGGGGAGTGTTTGTGGAAGCATGCGAGTGCTTATCTAGTCCCGGGGAGCAGGATGCTCCCCTCAGTCATCCAAAAGCAGCATGCTGGATCTGGGAGTGTTTTCTACCTTTGATGTGTTTGGGAAATGAGGCAGAAAACACATAGCAGGTGGAACTGACACCTTGTGGAAACGTGGTGGGAAATTCCTTCCAGTCAATATTTACATACCATTCTAGATTTATTTTGACCTGCATTGATTAAAGAAAATGTGTCATAAGGAAGTAGAGGAAATTTTTTTTTCTTATTCACAAAACATTACTGTTGCTTTGAAAAAGTGCTGGAGCTCATACCATCAGAAATGTGAAAGAGAATGATCTTAGCTAAAATCTTACAGTAAGCTAATTTTAACTGTATTTGTTTTTTATAGCCTTGGGCTACTGGGTCAGAAATGCCATTGCTAACTGTGTGTGTAAACTCACAGGCTTGTGCCCCACAAGCCTACCTCTGCTGCAAAGCAAGAGATGGAGGCTTGTTTTGTCTCCTTTGATGAAGGAAGAGAATATGGCTTGTTGGCTCTGAAACCAGAAGTATTAAAGTTAAACATCCTTTTGTTTGTTTTTCTCCGTGAAATAACACAGGAACGATGTGAAGGTGACTGAACTAAATATATTTTATATATATATATTTTGATGTTGTTAAACATTAGGGCCCAGGATGCTGTTGGCCTTTAGAGGTTATTGGATTCCAGTAATACCATAATTGGGTTCTGATTCTTACTTGATTAGCTATTCATTTTTTTTAAAGCAATTTGGTAATATAAATAAAATTGGTAGAACTCTTGTAAGAATATTAAAAGAATCACGATCATATTGATGAAAGGGGAAGTATTTACCTAAGTCAATATCTCTTTTATCTCTGAGGTTTTTTCCTGGTCAAGGCAAAACAAAACAAGGCAAGCAATGAGCCATCCTGTAGTGATAGTGTTCTGGACACAGGGATTTTGGCAGGCCTTTCTATATTATAATCAAGAAAGGTACGTAGATTTTGGTTTCAGAGACATTAAGCATCATAGTAGATGAACTATTCAAAACTTATTTATAAACAAAAGTATGAGATGAGTGTATGTATCTGGGGAAGCAGTAGTGTTATCTCTTCTATTACCCTGGGGAAGCTTTCCCTCCCTCACATTGAACCACAAGTGATTACATGGATTATCTCATTTCATTTTCTCAATAACTTTATGGGTTAGGTATAATTCTTATAACAGTCATCTTGTGAATAAGGACACTGAGGTAAGAGCTACATAGCTAGAGAATTTAGGAGATCTTTAAATTAGCTTAAAATGAGGCTCATACCAATTGGGAATATATATTCATGTAGATAAAGATATGAGTATGGAAATAGATGCATAGACATATATGCACTGTGCTTTTTTGTTTTAGTAATATATGTATTTCAGAGTCTTTCATGTCAGCAGAGATAGAACTTTGTAATCATTGCATAAAATTATGTATACATATGTATCATAATTTAGTAAGACATTTTCTCTATCAGTGGACATTTATAGACATTTCCAACCTTGAGCTTTACACATAGTGCTGTGATGAACTCTCATGCATGTACATCCTTGTACACATTTGCAAATATCTCTTTAAATACATGGATGTAGAATTATTGGGTCAAAGGCATTGACATTTAAAATCTTGATAGATGTTCTCAAATTCTGCTTTTTCCCCTTGCTTTCTTGTACTTGACATTTGCTTAATTTTTAATGAAGCTGAGCATCTTAATATCATTTATTGAACATTAATATTTCTTTGTTGAATTCTAATTAATTTCCTTTTCCCTACTTACACATGCAGTTGTTTGAAGTGGAAAGCTCTTTGTATATTATACATATTCATATTTCATCTTAATATTTAGCTATTTTTCCTAATATTTGGTTTTTCTTATAATTTAATTATGGTTTATTTTGTAGTCTAGAAAATTTTAGCATTGAATTTTAATCACATAGCTTGTTTATTTCTTTTGAGATTCTGGGATCTGTGGCTTTGTAGGAACAGCCTATCTAGCCGATTGAACATTGTCTGATATTTCCTTTAGCACTTTTAAGTTTATAGTTTTTTTTTTATCCTTAACCAATTGAAATTTTACTTTTGTTATTGATATGAAATAGGATTTTCTTTCAGATAGATATTCCATACTTCCCCTCCTATTTTTTGAATAGATCACCCTAACTAATTTGAATAGAAAAGTAGAGGAGCAGAACAGAATAGAATCCAAAAATAGATCTTCCTCAGAGCCCAAACTACATAGCTTTAATAAATGAAGTTTTATTGTATGTTTGATATCTTATAGGATCTGATTCCATTCTATTCTTCTATTGAAACGGTTTGTTAGTGTTATGTGAAAAGTATGAGTGGGATTTTAATTTTGACTGCCCTGTATTCATAAATTAAATTGCAGCAAGGTAACATTTACAGTAATTTAGGAGCATAGATGCCTTTACAGTATTGAGATTTTTATCCAGGAACATAGTATGCCATTACACATATTTAGGACTTTTGTATTTTTCAGTTAAATTTTATAGAGAAGGATAGCATTGCACATTTATAATTAACAATTCCTGGGTGTTTTATAAGTTTCTGATCTTTTCTATTATACTTTCTAAACTACTGTGGGCTTTTAAATTTATTTATTTATTTATTTTTATTTTTATTCAGTTAATTAACATATATGTCTCCCAGTTTCCCCATGTGTCCACCCCTCTCCCCTCTACCGACTCTGAGTTTCTTTCCTATGATTAAGAGTCTCTTACAGTTTGTCTCCCTCTCTGATTTTGTCTTGTTTTATTTTTCCCTCCCTACATGTTTTTTTTAAGATTTTTATTTATTATTTGAGAGAGACAGACACAGAGAGCATGAGCAGGGCAGATGGAGAGAGAGAAGCAGATTCTTCACAGAGCTGGGAGTCAGATTTTTGTAGCTCCATCCTAGGACCCTGGAATAGTGGCCTGAGCTGGAGGCAGATGTCTAATGGAGGAGCCACCCAAGCACCCCTCGTGGTTTTTTTAAATTTTATTATTTTTATTACTTTACAGAACTCTTACCAGTTCTAATAATGTTTATGTTAAATCTTTGGGATTCTACAAGTAAAGGATAGCATAATCTGCACCTAATGAATTCTCGCTTTTCTTTTTCAATTATTTATGGGTTTTTTCCTATGTACCCACATAATTTACCAAACTATGAGCAAGCTGAAGATGAAAAGTATCATACATTATTTCTTTTCTACAGAATCAAATGGTGATATAGTCATCTGATTGCTCAATGCCTCCAAAATTACTTAAAATACCATTTTCTAAAAAAATAAAATAAAAAAATACCATTTTCTAGTATGGAGTCATACAGTTATTGTTTTATTTAACTTTAGGATACCCTCAAATGAACTTTACAAACCAGACCAATTGAGGAAGAACACTTGATAGCAGAGTGTTTTGGGATCCTGCAAAAGGTCAAGAGGTGTTAATTTATTTGAAACAGTTGTTCCATACTTCCATTTTACACACACACACACACACACACATGCATGCATGTGCGTGCACACACACACATGCATGTATACACACACATATTTGTTTATTCACATGCTATGTGGTAGCAGAATTGAGCTATGTTCCAGAGTGGATGTCATTTACATATTTGTTCTGTAATCACTATGTATTCTTGGGTGTTTAGCAGATGTGGACAGATAGCAGACATTAACGGAATGATTTCCAGTCATATCCACTGATAGTTTGCAGGACATGTAAATTCCAGATTCAGCCAAGTGTTTTTTTTTTTTTTTAAGATTTTATTTATTTATTCATGGGAGACACACACACACACACAGAGAGAGGCAGAGACACAGGCAGAGGGAGAAGCAGGCTCCACGCAGGGAGCCCGACGTGGGACTCGATCCCGGGTCTCCAGGATCATGCCCTGGGCTGAAGGCGGCGCTAAACTGCTGAACCACCCGGGCTGCCCCTGGCCAAGTGTTTTTGCGTGTTGTTAAAATTTGCTCCACTAGGCATATTGCTTTGTGTCTACTTAGCTGTCTGTGTTTTCTAAAAGATACAGATATGGAACCTTTTTTCTAGGATCTTCTATTTGAAATATGCTTTCTACCTCTTCTACACTCAGATATATGAATCCTTGTTTATTCTTTAAGACTCAGCTCAAATATTTTGCCCTTCATGAAATTCTTCCCTTTCTCAGGCAAATAAGAAAGATTACTTGGCATCTTCTATTACGTTGGTTATCACATTATACTGTAGTCATTTACATTGATTTCTGTGTCCCTGCTAAGCTGTGAGTTACTTGAGGCTGTCTGTACTTTCTCCAATGTCCATCCAGCACAATGTCTGACTTAGAGGTGGGACCCAGTAAATTTTTGATGAATGAATAAATGTGAATAAGTGATTACCAAAACATATAAGGGAAGTGAAGGATCAAAAGAGCTGTCTAAGAGAATGCCATCAATCTGTAAACTTAAAAATATTAAAGAGTTCTATGTGAGGGACACAGAGAGCATATTTTATGAAAAGATTAATAAAAAAGCTACAAACCTTATAGTTTAGAAATATGCGTTATGTTACAGTGATGTTTATTATGGTGGAGAAATGTAGTTGAGACCAAATGAGTGACAAGAGGCCATGAAAACATGTTGAAAGTCAGGAAGAAAGACAGTATTCATTCTGGTACAAATACTATACATGACATGATTTTGATAAATGTATGCCATAGGAACCACACTACATCTGCTTCTATATATACAACATATATTCCTGGTTTATAGGTTACCATATATAGCATATGAGAGTTGCCAGTTTTCCAGTAATATGAATGTAAAACACACATGGGCCAGAAGGGCCAGCTTTATAGGTGATAGATTTGTTTTCTTTCATCTCTGACCTTCTGTTCTACTTTCTTTTTTTTTATTACAGCTTTTTATGTATATATATATAAAAACTTCTCCTAGATTTTAATATTTTGGGGACATTACAGAGTTTTTTTTTTTCAGGCATAATTTAGACACTTCATATTTATTAAATTTAATTGAAAAAGTCAATTTTTATTATACATGTTAATTGAACTTGAATTATATATTTCTTTCTTTTAGATACTCCTTATTGAATTAAGTAAGGGATGTTATACCTGTTTCCAGTTACTTTTCAAATTGCACAAATTCAGAAGAAATAAGGACAATCAGGTTTCTTATGGCCACATCTGAAGACCATATTTAGTAATCTTTTGAATGGGTTAGGTCAGAAATAAAGATCTGGTGATGTCCTAATTCTCTATAGCTCTTTACCAATATTTTGATAGTCATTTCATGGAAAGGCTCAGTGAGAATCCAATATGGATCTACATGCAAGTAAACTAAGAAATGACAAATGAGAGCTCAACACAGCTCAGTACAGTATAGAACATAATCACTTTCAGTGATTCCATGACTGAAATATAATTATAGTACTGACACACCACAACACCAGGGCTTGTGTAGGTCATAGCATGAAACGGATCCAGTGTGGGTGTTTGCTTAGGTAGTAGCTTCAAAGTCCTTCACCATAGTTTCATCAGAAACCAGCCGAGCATTGCAGCTATTGTGTTATACTCTGATTCCATAAAAAGCAGTGAATATTGCTATTCAAATAATATATGCTGTGGCTACTGTTATCTCTCAAATTATTAAAAGTGTAGAATCACATGCATTTTAAAATGTAAGTCATTTTTATTCTGATTCAGTTTTCCTTAACATCTCTGTTGATTTTAAAGACAACAAAACAATTGTTTCAAAGAAATTCATTGCTTAACATTTTGAACTTACATAGTTTTAGGCTCTTAGGTTTAAAAAAAATTAGGAAAGCCATGTTTCTATTTATCACCTCCTTGTTGACCTCCTACTACAGGTTTTCAGCACATATTCCAATGAAGACTATGACAGGAGGAACGATGAAGTGGATCCTGTGGCTGCTTCTGCCGAGTATGAACTTGAAAAGCGTGTAGAAAAGCTGGAGCTTTTCCCAGTGGAACTAGAGAAAGGTATATGTGCTCTACAATGTTTGTTATATCATTATATGGCTATTTTAATAACACAGAAATAACTTTATTTTTTTCATGTGTAGCCTCCCCCCCCCACCCCCCAACCCCGCCAAAGGATTGGATAAAGTTTTAATTCTCCTGGAGGATTTAAATTATTTGTTAAATTTCAAAAGTACTTGATACAAGCTCTGTGTAGATGGTAGACTGAAAGATTCTTTCTTCACTTCCACTTCTAACTGAAACCCATCTGCTTTAGTTGACTGGGCTGGTGACTAGGAGTAGGGAGCTGTGTGTGGGGCCTGATGTTTGGTTGGTACCCTGGCAATGGGCTAGTGCTGATGAGAGCCTAGTGGGAACAGGTAGAAGTTGAGGGTGGGGCAGATGGTTGTTTCTGCATTCTTGGCGGAGGTAGAGTGGTCATGGTTGGGCTCTGAATGTAGTAGATGGAGTGTTGAGCTTTTAGATTATGGATTTTGGAATGGAGACGGTGGAATCGTCTCTAAGGGGGAGAAGACTAAGAGAGAACAAGGAGAATGGGAGCAGAGGGGCTTCCTCTTGGAATCTCAGCCTGCTTGCATTGGGAAGTGAGGACCCATGGGACTAGACACTGCTGTGTTTATCGTGTTATAAGAGGGGCATCCAGGAACAGACTGGGACCCAGTGGACGGAGAAAATATCACATCTCAGAGAGCTTTGCAAAAAAGCAGAACAAACAGATGACAACTTGAATGACAAAAAAAAGCAAAAGAAAAACCAAATGAGGATACCAAATGGCTTTAAAAAAGCATTCTTAAGCAAATCAACAAACAACAAGAACATTGATTTTAAAATTAAAACTTTCAGTAGAGGAATTGAAGAAAGAGAGATGGTTGTTGAGACTCAAACTGGTGACCTATAAAGTGAAGCGTAAAAAATGAACCAAACTAATTCTTAAACGACAGAGCAAACATCCACAAAAAATCATGTTGGAGACCCAACATATAAGTGTAGGAAAAGACAATAGAGGATGAGAGACATTGCACAAAACATGGAAGAAATTTCCCTGAGCTCAAAAGACCTGAGCCTCCTAATTGGAAGGACTCAGCCAATTGATTGAGAGAGGACTTCAAAAACACCCTGCATTTAGGCGTAGCCTGCAAAAGTCCTCATCTTCAACATAAAGTAAAATTCTGAAAAATACTACACTAAAAGCAAATAAAGAAGCAAAAAGTACTTGGAAAAGCAACATTATTTGACTAGCATCAGAATTCTTGTAACACTGGAAGTGAGAGGCATACATTATAATTTCACACATCCAAAAACCCTATGTCTGTCCCAGAGAGCATTTACCTCTCATGGTAAAAGAAGGAAAATTGCTGATATCTAAAGGTCTAAGGAACACATCACCTGCATACTCCCCAGTTAACAAGGAGGAGGAAAAAAACAGAGTAACTTGTTCTAAATAGCAACGGTGAGGGAAAAAGAGTTGAAAACTGTTACTATTAGGCATAAAATTACTTGGATTAAAAATACAAAGAATACCAATCATTATACTAAACATGACTGATTGTTCTCATTAAGAGACACTTTCCTTTGGGATTAAGAAGGATGAAAGAGAGATAGTTATATTTTTCATTCATTTAAAAATGTAAAAACCATTCTTAGTTTATGGCCCTTACAAAAAACAGCTGGATTTGGCTGTGGGCCATTGTATTGCTTATAATAGCAAAAACGAGAATAATCCAAATATTCATTAATGATAGAAAAGGGTAAAATGAAGGAGCTTCAGTTTCATGCAGCAGTATGTATGATTCTTACAGATACGAAATTCAGGGGAGAAAAAAGCAAATAAATCACAGAAGAAGCCATTCAGTCTAGATCCATTTATTTAAATTTCAAAGCCAGGAAAAATTAAATGGCATATTATTTAGAGATACACAAATAAGTAGTTTAAAAAAGCAGTATTTATAAAAGAAGGGAACGATTGACATAATATTTAGGATAGTGGTTATCAAGGGAAAAGTTATGATATCAAGGAGGGGTGCATAGTGGGCTTTTTGGGTGTTGTTAATGTTCTGTGTTTTTGTTATTAGTACGTGGATATTTGTTTTATTTTTCTTCTTTAAACACAGTGTTTTGTAGATAAAAGTTTTCATAAACTCTTTTGTTTGCAATTTTCACAAAATAAAAGTTAAACTAGAAAAATTAAGCTAGGAAAAAACCTAATGAAGTAGAATGATTTTTAATTTTTTGAGAAACTTCCATACTGTTTCCTGGAAGTGGCTGCACCAGTTTGCGTTTCCAGCAACAAGGCACAAGTGTTTCCCTTACTCTGCGTCTTTGCCAACTCTTATTATCTCTTGTTTTTTGGTTGATAGTCATTCTAACATTCTGACTCTAATAAGGTGATTTCTCATTGTGATTTTGATTTACATTTCCCTGATGATTAGTGATGTTGAATACCTTTTCATGTAACTGATTGCCATTTGTATGTCTTCTTTGGAAAAATGTCTGTTCACTTTCTCAGTCTATTTTTAATAGGATTTGGTTTTTTGCTGTTGAGTTGCGTGAGTTCTTTTATATTTTGGATATTAACCCCTTATCAAATATTTTCTTCCATTCTGTAGGCTGTCTTTTCATTCTGTTAATGATTTCCATTGCTGTGCAGAAGTTTTTTAGTTTCATAGAGTTTTACTCATTTATTTGTGCTTTTGGTGTTAAATCCAAAGTCATTGCCAAGATGTCAAGAAACTTACCTGCTATGTTTTCTGCTAGGAGGTTTATGGTTTCAAGTCTTAAATGTAAGTCTTTAATCCATTTTCAGTTTATTTTTGTGTAGAGTAGAAGATCAGGGACCAGTTTCATTCTTTCATATGTGTCTGTCCAATTTTCCCAGCATCATTTATTGAAGTGGCCATCCTTCGCTATAGTGTATTCTTGGCTTCTTTGTCATAAATTGACCAAAGATGCATGGGTTTATTTCAGTGCAGTGTATTCTGTTCCACTGATCTATGTGTCTCTTTTAATAGTCGTACCATACTATTTTGATTGCTGTTGCTTTGTAATACAGTTTAAAACCAGGAAGTGTTGAGGCTTCTAGCTTTGTTCTTCTTTCTCAAGTTTGCTTTAGCTATTTGGAATTTTTTGTGGTTCTATACAAATTTTAGGGTTGTCTGTTCTATTTCTGTGAAAAAATGTCATTGAATTTTTCATAGAGGTAGAATTGAATTTGTAGATTGTTTTGGGTAGTATGGACATTTTAACAATATTAATTCTTTGAATCCTTGAGTGTGGACAATCTTTCCACTTATTTATGTCTTCAGTTTCCTTCATCAGTGTCTTACAACTTTCACTATGCAGATCTTTCAACTCCTTGGTTAAGTTAATTCCTAGGTATTTTATTCTTTTTGATGCAAATTGTGAATGGAATTCTTTGTTTTTTAAGATTTATTTATTTATTTTTATAGAAAGAGAGGGAGAGTTGAGTGGTGGGGAGGGGCAAAGGGAGAGGGAGAGAGAATCTTAAGCAGACTCCATGCCCAGCACAGAGCCTAATGCAGGGCTTGGTCTCATGACTCTGAGATCATGACCTGAGCCAAAATCAAGAGTCAGATGCTTAATCAACTGAGCCACCCAGGCACTTTTGGAATTATTTTCTTAATTTCTCTTTCTGATAGTTCATTGTTAGTATATGAAGACCTAAATATGTTACAAACTATAGATTATAATACCAACAGAGAATTTTACTTTTCAATTGAGGAAACACTTAAAAAAATAAATAAATTGAGGAAGCACTAAAAATATTTCCATTAAAACCAAGAGTCTGAATTTAATTGTAACAATAAAATATATTTTTATTTATTAAAAAAATGGGTGTCTGATTTCGAATGCTCTTTAAATGAAATAATTAGTACAAACAATAGGACACAAAAGATGAAAAGTAACTTATATTAAAACTGATGAGAGTACGTGTAAGAGGAGGTCAGGTGCCACATACATGTTAGAAAATTAATAGTTTTTTCTCTATGTTTATATTAAGAACATAAATATGAAAATGGGAGCATTCATTTATAGTAGCACAAAAACAAAATACTTATTAATCACTAAGAAAAACAGTATCTATCTGTTGAAAGTCCATCTTTTAGATAGATATAAGATGTGAGCAAGTAGAAGGATATACCATATTCTTGGATGAAAAGACTCAGTATAGAATAGTCTCTCCTATTCATCTCTGATACCTGTAAATTAATATATAAATTAAATGCAGTTCAGATGGAACTGCCATCAGAGTTGGATTGGGAGAGAGGATTACATAATGTGATACTAAATATTATATGGAAAAATACAGACCTAAAGGAAGTATGAAAAAGAATATGAAAGGTTTTAATTTCTTAAATATCTGAATATAATGTAAAGCCTCTGTAATCAGAATAAATTGTATTCACACAGCAATTGATCAGTGGGAGAAAGTAGAAAAGCCAGAGAAAGATGTTATTATGCATGAGAATTTAATACATGATATGTATGATATTCTAATTTAGGAGTGACAGGGTACTTTTCAAATTGTTCTGGCATAACAACATCTGTGTGGAAGAATATAAAGTGGAACATCTTCATTTTCATTGTATCATATTAAAAACAATTACATGGATTAGATAATGAAGTATTAAAAATAAATTAATAAAGGTATTTGACAAAAAACTTATAAGACTGCATATATTATGTAGCGATGTTGGAGGAGGGGCTTAACCAAAGTGGAAAACAGGAAGTTAGAAAAGAGGGACCAATCAATCCAAAATTTTAAGCTTTTAAAGGCAATATTATCAGACAAAGGCAATGGATAAATGATGAATTTGAGGAGAGGGAATCTTCATTATAAATGACATGGAGTTAAAATGGATAATTTGCTAAGAACTTTAAAAAAGAAAAAAGAGAGAAAACTCAGTAGAAAAAAATTAGCAGTTTACCAAAGAGGACATCGAATGGCCTATGCTTATATGAATACAAGCTCAAATCTCATTAGCAATAAGGGGAGTATAAAGCCAACATGAGCTTCTTTCTTGAGAGAAAAAATAAGCTCTGAACTCCGGAGTGTGGTGACAGCATCTTCCATGGTAACCCACCCTCACAGTCTTACACTGTTTCCTGGCTGCTTTGCCTGTCCCTAGGAGGGGATAGACAGAGGAAGACCAGGTGGCTGCTGCATTCTTAACAGTCACAAGAATCAGTGGCCTTCAGGGATATGGCTCTGGACTACACCCACGCTTGACACATCTCACAGAAAGCTGTACAAAGATGAAATCAGTCATCTGGTCTCTGTGGGTTGATTGTATTCTTCCTTTAATTGTCTTTCAGTTATCATCTTGTCTTTCAGGTAGTCTGCAGTGGAATTGAGAATGGCTCAAGCTATTATTGCTTTTCCTACTATTGGGTTTTCAGCTCTGCAAATCTGAGTAATTTTCCAGTGAGAGCAACAGAGTTGCTAAGGCAGGAAGAAAGATAGTTTTACTAAAGACTGAGTTGAGGCAGGGAAAATGAACTTAAAAACGAAGACATAATTTCCATGCAGGATATTTGTAGGAAGGAACTACTTAATGGCACGATGGTACAGATAATCCACATTTGAAAGGAGCCCTTTGAATGAACTGAGTATGGGAAAGTTTCACTTGTAGCCCAACATTGGTTTGACATATGGTAATTCATAATGAAGAGAAACACCTATAAATACAGGGAATGTGAACAAGAAGTTAGCTAACTGCTTAATATATACCAGATTTCATATATGAGAGAAGCCCTCTGGCATTATTTAATGTGGACGAGTCTACAGTGACCATCTCTTAAACGACACAAGAGCAAACACTCTGGGAGAAACACTTACACTTATGTAAATGCTGTGGGAAGGTTTTGGGTCATCATTCATCCTTTCACCAGCATGAACAAATTCATACGCCAGGAAACTCTAGGAATATGATGAATGCGGGCAAGAATTCAGCTGTATAGCTAACCTTTAATACACATAGGACAATTCCTGGGGGAGAGAAGAAACTTGGTACGTGTGACCAGGGAGGAAGAGCTGTTAGCACAGATCTAACTTGTCTTTGCCCAAGAGAACTCATTCCGGGGAGAAACCCTAAATGTAGGAAAATTTTTAACCAGAGAAAGCCTCTGGATGAACATGAGTATCTATACTGGAGAAATAAGGAAAATGAAATAAGTATGGAAAATCACATGTGTACAAACATTGTAAATACAGGGAATGAAAGAACTTCTCCAGTGATGGCTCGAATACTAATTGCCATTAAAGTTCTCACGCTGAAGAGGGACCTATGCCTAAAATCACCTCTGCTAGTATGGAAGTACCTTGATCTGGGGAGCACACTGAACAGTTCCTCCAAGGAGAAGAACTCTATGAAACTTTCTTTAGCACCCAACTGAAGAAACAAACCACACTTTTGCCAAATGACATGTATTTAAACATACGTGGTATACTGATGTCAGATTACGAATTGTACTTAGAAACACTTAAACCAGAAGTCAGTGACAAGTAGTAATCATCAATGAGACGAACCCTATTCAAAAGATTACTAATTAAGAATATTAGCGTATTAAATGTTATTGCTAAAAAGTCTTCTAAAAGCATGAAGCATTCTGCTGACTGTATGAGCCAGTTTTTCTTTAAATAATCCTTCATGCCAGATAAGGGCAGCCTGGGTGGCTCAGCGGTTTAGCGCCGCCTTCAGCCCAGGGCGTGATCCTGGAGACCTGGGATCTAGTCCCACATCGGGCTCCCTGCATGGAGCCTGCTTCTCCCTCTGCCTGTGTCTCTGCCTCTCTCTCTCTCTCTCTCTCTCTGTGTCTCTCATGAATAAACAAATTAAATATTTATAAAAAATAAAATAAATAACTTCACTTTTTTTAAGATTTTATTTATTCATAAAAGAGAGACACACACACACACAGACATAGGCAGAGGGAGAAGCAGGCCCCCCACAGGGAGCCCCATGTGGGACTGGATCTAGGATTCTGGGATCACACCCTGAGTCAAAGGCAGACGCTCTACAGCTAAGCCACCCAGGCATCCCAACCTTCACTGTTGATTAGCAAGTGTCTGGGTTTTTGTTTTTTTGTTTTTTTTTTCAGCTAATACAACATGGTTCCAAAGACTTGGAGGCTATCAGAAAATAACTTTCAATAATAACCAAAAAATGTGGAATGTGAATGCTAACCAAAAATGTGGAATGTGAAATAATATATCTTTTATGTCGTTGATGTTAAAAATACATATGTTCATGGAAAAGACAAATGGAAATATGGATAAACACATTATTGTAAATAAATTTAAAAACGTGTTTGTCAGTGTTGTCCACAGGGCAAGGAACATGGAAACATAAAACGAATGCCTGTCAGTAGAGAAGTGGTTGGATAAGTTATGATACCATCTCACCATGAAATATTATGCAATCATTAGAAGTGATTTAAGGCTATGTAAGTTGATATCCAGGAGGTACCACTGAATTAAAAAAAGTAAGATGCAGAGAAACCTAGATATAATACAATTTTATTTGTATAAAGCAAATAGGAAGGAAAAATAAGCCATTTCATATATATAGATAGACATATATGTATGTATATTTATATTTATGCATATATACATATCTGATGCTTTATATGCTTGTATAGTAGGACTGAGGAAAGTACTGAAAGACACATACCACCTTATTAAACATGAATGGGGATATGAAACTAGTAAAAAAGAGACCACATAAACAAAGGGGAAATTTTAGATGTATTATGATAACATTTATTTAAAATCATACATATGTGTTTTGTTATGTATACTTTTGTGTTTAAAAATATATTTTTTAGAGAGGCTATGTTTTAAGGCAGATTGATTACTCCATAACCAAATTATTACTTTTTGGGGGGATCACAGTGAATAGTGAACTACAGTAATGAAATGAAACTCACAAGCCTTTCGAGGGGGTCTTATTTGACATCTTTGCTCCCCAACATGGAAAAAAAAATTCCATCAAGACAAGCATGTCATATAGTCCATAAAGAACAAAATTAAAAGCCACAAAGAAGTCTCATAAGCTAATTGTGGGCTAGTGCAAAACTTAAGTTATTGGCACTGCTTTCTCCTTTTTCATAGATGAGGATGGACTTGGTATAAGCATTATTGGAATGGGTGTTGGAGCAGATGCTGGACTTGAAAAGCTGGGAATATTTGTCAAGACAGTAACAGAAGGTGGTGCTGCTCAGAGGGATGGCAGGTAAGCAAACTACTATCATTAGTAACTAAAATCTTCTAGGAACTTTTTTTGTATTTTAGTGGTAGCTTTCTTCTTTTGATTTTTTAGGACAGAATTTTGGAGTATGTCTCAGATATGGAAAAGGTTAAAATACTTGAATTACTTTCTGATTTGTGGGTGAAATGACTGCTTTCTTTAAAGTATATTAGGTGAATGGGTAGTTGGATCTGTTATGTCTGTCTGCCTTTGGTATCTGTCCATTCATCTCTCTGTCTAGTGGGAAATGGGCAGAAACATAGATATATATTGTTTCAGACTATGTCCTGTGGAGATTAGTATATAGTTTTACTTCAGAAATATCAAACCAAATGCTAATATTTCTGGTACTTCTGAGAATGACAGAGGTAGAAGGGAAAATAGAAGCCCTAATTCTGCAATGATGATAATTCTGGAGATCACATTTCTCAAAATGCATTCTGTCTAAAAACATAAGTTCTTGAGTGCCAACTAACCCTGTAGAATTAACATCTCTCAGAGAGGAATCTGATAGTCTTTACTTAAACATCCACCTTGGGTAATTAATCTAGATGCACACCAGCACATCAGAAGATTGTTGTTTTATATCTTAGCTTTCATCATCTCAGGCTGCAATATCTGTAAAGAGTTTGATCAGTCCTCACTCTGCATTCCTGCTCCATTAAGTTGGGGCTGAAGAAGAGGTTAGCAATAGAAATGAAAGTAGGTCCAAAAATATCAGTCCCAAATTCAAAGGAATGGCATCTTATCTTTTTTCTTTTGAAGGAATGCAGAATAACTGGCTTTGATTTTGTCCAAGGTTTAAGTATATATCACTTAACCATCTTATCAAGAAATGATAAAGCATGTTGAAAACCATTTATAAATCTCTGATGGGATACATAGTAGCTTTATTTCTTTTGTAATCCTAAATACACATATTGATAAAACAGATATTTTCCAAGGGAAACTAAATTGATTTTTTAAATGGAAAGCACAACCAGTATCATCTCTTTCCGTGAGGTTAGGGACAACATCACAGTCAGTAGCCTTATTTGTATTCCCAGAGCACTTGTACAGAGAAGGTCTGAAATGAATATATTTTTTTAGGATTTTATTTATTCATGAGAGACACGGAGACAGAGGTAGAGACATAGGAAGAGGGAGAAGCAGGCCCCATGCAGAGAGCCCGATGCAGGACTTGATCCTGGAACTCTGGGATCACACCCTGAACCAAAGGCAGACGCTCAACCACTGAACCACCCAAGTGTCCCTGAAATGAATCTTCTGAGTGAATGTTCAGTTGATTGAATGTGTATCACATTTAAAGTAGGATATTAATATTTCGTGTTAAAAGGTAATTTTGTTAACAGTCTTCCCCATTTTCAAGTAGTTAAGGAAATAACCTTTTTACCCTTTCAATGAATTATATAATGGTGGTAGCAAAATCTCCCATTATTAATTTAGAAACTTTCTTCCAAGTGAGCTAAAATTTGTTTGTAAGACCTGTGTCATTTCTCTTTAAATTTCCTTTTTTTTTTTGTTTTTTTTTTTCTCTTTAAATTTCATGAAAAGTTTAAAAACTATTCCAGAATGATAGGAAATAATTCTTATTGTTAGTATTCAAACAATATGTAGTTATTATGAACCATCTCTCCTAAGTCAATGGGCCACAAAGCCAAACCAAAATACAAATTGATTAAAAAACAAAAAGGTAGAAAATTTTGTATTCAGCACTTAGCCAATTCCCATTGTTCTGAACTCAGACTTATTTGTTTTTCAATCACTCACTTTTAAAATTAGGTTTGTTTTTGGTTAACCTGTTTTCTGATTTGTTGTCCTACATAGATAGTTTCAGTATTTACTCCGGTATGGGTATGAGAAGTTTGCTTTATCAGTCCCAGTGTGCATTTCCTCCACTCTTTTAAATGGATGTTTACCTAGAATGGTAATCCTGCTGTTATTACAAGAGATGCTTAATAAATGCCTCAGTGAATATATTAAAGGAGGCAATTTGATGAAATGAGCAGAATCTTTGGGAACATGTGACCAGGAGTCTTAATTCTGTGCCCTTTACCTACCAGCTGTGGGCTGTTGAACAAATTAACTTAATTTTCTTGTTATCTACATTGCAGGGTTGTTGTAGGCATTAAATATGTGTATGTAAATTAAAACCTTCCACAGCGCTATGAAACTGTTCTTGAAGTAGGAATAAACCTAAAATATATTTAAAAATAGTTATTATGGGGAGTCTTTTGAAAAACTATAGAAAGATGTACAAAATATGTACAGAATCATAAAATGTTAGAGATTCTAGAGATTCAGATGAACTTTAGAGATCTTTAAATTCATATCTTTCATTTTATGTGTTTAAAAACTGAGGATATATACATTATATATAGCCTCATTATAGACCTATGGCAGTGTTCATATCTTTTAAATTATTATATTATTATTCCCACCATTGCTGTTGTGTTCATTTGCACAATACTTAAATATTTGTTGTTAAAATTTACCAGTATAAAAAAATTACAAAATAAACAGTTGATTGCTGCCTCCAGTTAATAATTTCTTTATTGTATTAAGGATTTACAAAGCACTATGATTAGTATGATGCCATTCTTTTGTGGGTATGTTTTCTATTTGTGCATCTCCCCCAGCTTCTCTTTCTCTTTCTTTCTCTTTCTCTCAAAAAATGTAGAATCAATACACACCAAAATATTGAATGGCTCTAGTCTGTGTGGGTATCTTATTTATTTAGTCTTAAAGGTTTTTTTTTTTAATTTATTCATTTGATACAGAGGGAGAGAGAGCGCACACAAGCAGGGGAAGCTGCAGGCAGAGTGAGAGGGAGAAGCAGACTCACCACTGAGCAGGGAACCCAACACAGGGCTGGATCTCAGGACCCTGATATGACCTGAGCCGAAGACAGGCACTTAACTGACCCGGTTTCCCAGGCGCCCCTGTGTGGGTATTTTAAAATTTCAGCTAATATAAAACATTTAATTTTTCTACAGAGAGTTTGTAATACTTGTATGTATATTTCAAACTCCAACTAAAAATAAAAAGTTAACATCATGTGGCCTCAGGAAAATTGCTCTTCAGACCTCAGTTATGGACAAAATTAAAGTTCTGGGTTAGATGTTTTTAAAATTCTTTTAGCTTTAAAAGGATATAAGTCTTTGTTTCTTTAACCTTTTTAGGTTGCTTTAGTCCCCCCCCCCCTTTTTTTAGGGAAAGCGAGAGAGAGAGCATGCGTGTGTACATGCACTTGAATGCAAGTGGGGGAGGGGCAGGGGGAGAGAGAAACTTAAAGCAGATTCCTCCCTGGGTGTGAGCCAGATGCTGGACATGGAGCCTGACCCCGGGCTTCATCCTATGACCCTGAGATCATGACCTAAGCTGAATTTAAGAGTACGTCACATAACTGAATGAGCCACCCAGGAGCCCCTTGTCTTAGCTACTTAACTCTATCTAAGAAAATGATTTCAGTTTAATCTCAGATTTGGTCACATTTCCTTCAATGGATGTTAAATAAATAGACTTGCCCAGAATATTCTTTTCTCTTTCCTCCCCACTAACTTCCCCCACACAAGAAACCTTTTTTGTTGTGATTGCTTTTCCTCCTTCTAAAATCTCATAAACTCACCATATTTTGAGCACTTTTGAAAATTTGCCATGAGCAATTATCTCTTACATCATCCAGGGTGTAGTTAAAAAGTTTTGAGTCTTCCTTACTTTTTGGTATTATACCTTACATTCGAAATTTTCCTTTGTCAAGCTTTTCATACCTTTTCATATGATGCCTGAAATGTAGGAGTGCTCAATAAATATTTGTTGAATGAGTGAATACTTAATGCTTTTATCACTTTCAAAACATTTGCTCAGGCCTAACATTGTTCTCCCCCCATCTCGCCACCTCCCTTCTTTTCTTCTCTCTCTCTCTTCCTCTTTTTTGTGCTACCCTGCCTCTTATAGAGCAACTGGGAATTTATCTAAGTGACATGACTTGATAGCCATTTCCACCATCTTTTAGTTTCTTTAGGTAAAATAATGATAACTACAAATATTAAATAAGATTAATTTTAGTAAAATATTAATTGTAATTAAATACACTTACTTATTAAATATTAGTTATTTTGTTAAAATTAAAATTAATTAATATTTACTAAAAATATTAATAAAACCATTAGCTTTGCTGCCATACATTTTATGATTGGTATGCAGGACACTAATTATTTCTCCAGTCCTCTTTCATGAATGTATAAAGCAAAATCAACTTTATAACACACTTGAAAATGCTGATAGTAGAATAAGTCATGTGGACGGTACCTGACAAATGATCGTAGTGACTCTGTGCTAAAAGAGGCAAATTAAAAATGCATTTGGGATGTGCTTTGTTTCTGGCTACAATGTTTGTTTCTCAGGTATTTGTATGCTATCATTTTAGAACACTGTCCTGTTCAGTTTTTTGGAAAAAGTTATCGAATGTGAAATGACGGTGCTATGTAGTTTACCTTCATTCAAACCTTTTAAGGTTTTCAAACATTTTAATTATTTTTTACCAGCTCTTGGGTAACAGCAACACAGAAAACAGATGAAGAGTTTAATTCTTAGTTTCCCCTACAGCAGAGGCTCCCTCCAGCAGAACCCATCTGTGCCCCTGGGGCGCCCTCAAGCCTGGGACAACTTGAATAGAAACTGCTGTCTTAATTGTGCCCATCTGTCATAATTCCATGGTCGATGGTTCCCCCCCACCCCACCCTGTGCACACACTCCTGTGTCACTCTCCTCATCAAATAGACGGCGTATTCGCCCCTTAGAGAGTTGGGATATTCCTGCTTTGATATGTACATATTTTCGTTTTTATTTTATTTTATTTTATTTATTTTATTTTATATTTATGAGAGACACACAGACAGAGGCAGAGACATAGGCAGAGGGAGAAGCAGGGTCCCCTCAAGGAGCCTGATGTGGAACTCGATCCCAGGACCCCAGGATCACGCCCTGAGCCAAAGGCAGACGCTCAAGCACTGAGCCACCCAGGCACCCTGATAGATACATTTTTAATATACATTTAAAACTTCACTCTCCGTGAAAACTGTGTTGACCAGAGTTCATTAATGTTGCTCCAGCTGCTCTCCCTTTCACACAGCAATGGTTGCTTTGTTTAGATAAGCCCTGTGAGGTAGAATTTTTGTGTTTCCCCTTCCCAGATATATCAAGTCAGCAGGTAACTATCCAATAACATGAAAAAAAACCTAGAATCGCCCAGCTGCTATATTTTTGTTAGCTTTCCTGCCATTGGCTCTGGGTTTTAGATTCAGAGTTGAGGGACATCAGAAATGGGATGGAGGCCCCCGAGCAGGAGTTGTTCACTGTTGTTGATTAGCACCCAGCAACAATTACAAACTAGCCAGGTGCATAGCCATAAACTCCATTGCAGGAGGCAGTGTTTTCAGGGAAAAACAGGCTATTTCCTGTGCTGTTCTGTAAAACTTTTGTAAAGCCCAGACTGTCTATATTCTTTGTGCCCTGGGATGGTCTGATTCAGAAAGGTGTCCTTTTAATATTTAGCACCAGAACTCATGCCTTGTCTTTTTTGCTCTTCTAATTATGAACCAAGATTTGAGAGATGATCAGTATCTCTATGCTGTGAGGAAAACCTTTTTCTCTACCATAATAATCATTTATGTGTTAAATACCTTGCTGGCTTATGATCTTGTGGGTTGTCGGGTCAGAGTATGGTGCCAATAAACCTGAATTGCTACCCTTTCTTTTTAACCAGTATTATTCCTCTCATCGCCTGCCCAGTCCTCTTTACCTCTCCAACTCCACCTTCTGCTCATTTTTAGTTTCTTGAGTTTGTCTCCACCTTAATTACCATATGGCCTTCCTCTATGAAATGGTAAATTAAAATGTCTCAAACTATCAGATGCCATACAACTTCCCTTCTTCTCTCTCTCTTTTAAATTAAAGGTGGTTTTATTTCCTTGGTGTTTTTTAATTGTGTATCAGATTTTCATTTTTTATCTTTAATGAATGTATCTCTTTTGAAATGAGGACTTTTAAAAGTAAATATTCTTTTAATGAAAATAATAATCAAATAGTACCGAGGTCTCTTCATCCCCTTAATGCTGTCTGTATTGAGGCAGGCAGGAAGAATTATGTAGGATCAGGAACCTGCATTTTAATCATGGGATGCCTCTTCCTCACACTGTTGTGACCACAATGAGCAAATCCGTGCCAAATACCTGTTGTCACTGTCCCTGTTGCACAGAGTGCTTTATAGAGAGCTTGGGTCACTTCTGTCTTCTCAGGGACCATTTCCAGTTCAATTCATTCCTTTGTGAGTTCCATGTTTCCATCTCGTATTATTTTCCTTCTCCCTGAGGGACTGCCTTTTACTTTCTATCACCAGGTCTGATGGTGATGAATTCTTTCAGTTTTTCTATATCTGAAAACACCTTTTTGTTTCACTTTTGCTTTTTTTGAGATATATATTCTTTATGTGTAGGATTTAAGGTTGACTGTTGGCTTGTTTTTTGTTTTTTTACCTTTTAGTATTTTTTCCAGCCTTTTTTCTTTTTTAGGCACATGAGCATGTGAACAAAAGTATGTATACACAGATGAATTAAGAAAATTAGAAAGTGCTATACATATTGTTTTATTTTCTGCTTATTTAAGTTAATTGTACATGAGAAACACTGTAAAATTTCTGTTGAGAAGCAGAAGCTCAAAACTATGTGTATTAATTCCCCTTGTCCTTTTATTTTTTTTGAGACAATGCATTTTTGGCTTCGAATTATAGATTATCAATCATTGAGTCCAGAACCTTTAGTTATTTTATAGTTACACACATATGTATCTTTAATAAAGAACAAGTGCTATAATGCTTCAGTCTAATGGAAAACCTTTTAGGCAGTTTTCACAGTCACTATGAAATGCTATCTATCATCGAGGGTCAAATTAGCATTTGCTAATTTTAGAAAACATCTTAAAGTTTTAATGTAATACATGTTCATTGTTGAAAATTTAGAAAATAGAGAAAAATATAAAGAAGACAGTAAAAATTCCATATAATTTCACCACCTAGAACTGATTGATCACTACTAAAATTCTGCTGGTGAATTTCCTTCCAGATTTTTTTCTGTGCATATTATGCCTTTGTTTACTTAGTTAACAAAGTTAAGGATCAGTTGAATATATAGCTTTGTTGGTTTTTATACTTTTTATTTATCAGAATAGTATCTGTTGAGTGCTTACTATTTGTCAGGCAGCCTGCTATGCTCTTTATATTTTATAACTTATTTATTATTGCTAAGAGCTATGATTAAATACGAATCATTATTATTTCTGTCTATATGTAAGGAAAATTTGGCTTTTCTCAGCTAATCACAGCAACTAAATGACAGAGCCTGGCTATAAATCTAGCATATCTGACTTTAGAACCTATACTTAAATAATACATTATGTTATGTCACATCATTAAACATTTTTCTACAATGGACTTTAACGGTACATTATGCTGTTGTATTATATATAGAAACCATTTACATATTGCTATGCTAGTATGTTGTTTCAAGGTGTTGATCAGATTAGCATTTTTACATAAAAATCATTGTGAATATCTCTGATTATTTCTTCAAAATTACTTCCTTGGAGCGGAATTACTGTGTCAAGGTGCATTACATTTTATATGCTTCAGAAACACATTGCTGAGCTGCTCTTCAGAAAGGTTGATGTTTATACCCCCTTAGTGTCAAGAGCAGTCTACTACACCCTCAAGACTGAATATAGTGTTATAAACTCTTTAATAAATTGGTGAGATATTGTTTTTAAATTTTAATTTCTTGTTTATGATCCTCTTAAGATGTTTACTGGACACCTATGTTGCTTTTTTTCTCTGTAAATTATATCCCATTTGCTTTTTTCCTGTTACATTTCTTAAAACTGCACTTTCATCTGTTCTTTCAGTGCTAATCTTCACAAATGAGGCAGGTGGTGCCTTCCAACTGCCTTCACTTCTTAACTGCATGGAGCTTTCTCTCCTATTTCTATCCAATTTGATAACAAAAATGATCAAGTACAAGAAATGGAATTAAGGTGCATCTCTAAACTTAAACACAGAAATTCTGTATTTAGTTTATACTCTGAATTTTGTCAAATTTGTTGCTTTAAAAATTATTTACCTATTTTTTGAGATATCCAGTAAACTTTTCTTAGACCTAATCTTCTTAAAATTTTCAGTGACATATTATAATCGTTTATTTCTAATGAGATCCATGCCCCCTTCCTTGACTTCGTGTTTTTTGTTTTGTTTTGTTTTTTGTTTTTGGTGTGTGTCTGTGAGAGAGAGAGAAAGCGAGGAAGAAAGAGAGGGAGAAGGAGACAGCTATATAGATCCTTTTCCTTTTATTTTTCATTCTGTATTATAAGAATGTTTCTCTCTCAAATTAGCTTCTTCAACTCATTTTTACATTCAGTCAGTGAACTGACTTTTTAAAATGACTATAGAAATTACTCCCAAATTATATCCCAATCTTGGTGTATGTAGAACCTATTTACTTTATAACTTATGTCTTATTTTCATCTCAAATTCAACAGAAACTTAATACCCCTTTTCCTTTTTTTCTTTCTTTCTCTTGATCCGAACAGCCTATTTTTTCTATGTCGACCCTATTTTTCATTACTTTAGATGTAAAATTTTCTAGTCATCCTTTGTTTTTTCATTTATTTTACCGATTTAATATCTTATTATATTGGATGGTTTTCTTTTCTTTTGTATATTCCTCAGATTCTTCTTTTGTGTTCATTCTTTGAGCCATATGTCTAGACCAGGTCTTTCTCTCACTATATGCTGTAGTTTGTGTAGGGCTTCTTTCAGCTAATCTTTCTTGGTTTGTCCTTACTTTGTCTCAAGATTATTCTGTAATTATCACTTTGTTTGAATAGTCTTTGTGAACAATAATGTATAGTTGGGCCCTATTTTTTTTATTTTTGCCAATCAGAGCCCAAGGTCGTGTTGACTTTGAATACCTATGTTATTTAAGCGCATATTCAATTGTCTGCTTCAGTCAGGAAGATTACATTATTGTCTGCACTGGCTTCCTTCCCGAACCTCCTTGCACATCTTAGTCAAAATAATAATTACTATGACTACTGTGTATTAAGGCCATATAAATACATCAATTACTGTGCAAACCCTTTCCTATACATTTTTGCTAATCATTGAAACCAGTATGGTAGTTACAGTACCTAAGCTAAGGATTAATTCTTTCATGAATTTATTGTTGAAGAAACTTGAGGTTTCGTAGAAAATGAGATTAAGGGGTGCATGGGTGTCTCAGTTGGTTAAGCATCTGACTCTTGATTTTGGCTCAGGTCATGATCTCTGGCTCCTGGTGTCTAGCCCAGCATGGGGCTCCATGCACAGTGAGGAGTTGACTTGCCCTCCCCCCTTCCCCGCCTCTTCCTTCTACTTACATGTGTGTGCACACATGCGCTAGCATTCTCTCTCTCTGAAATAAATTAATAAATAAAACCTTAAAAAATAAATAAAATGAGATTGAGAAAACTGTGGTCTGAGGTAAATGAATGAAAGCATCTAAATAAATACTTGCTAATAAGATAAAACAATCAAAATGAGTTGTAAAGAAAGACTATCAATTACACATTTTAAAGTTTTTGCTATAATAGGTACAGTAGTTTATTTACATTTAGTATTTTGCATGTAATGTACTTTTCAGTAAGGTATCTTTTTCTGGGATCCCTGGTTGGCTCAGTGGTTTAGCGCCTGCCATCTGCCCAGGGCGTGATCCTGGGGTCCCAGGATGAAGTCCCAAGTCGGGCTCCCTGTGTGGAGCCTGCTTCTCCCTCTGCCTGTGTCTCTGCCTCTCTCTCTCACTCTCTCTCTTGAATAAATAAATAAAATCTTTTAAAAAAAAGATATCTTTTTCTAACACCCATCCAGCATTAGGAAAATGCTTGTGAATTTTTGTTTTATCCTCTTGGTGGTGATATGCGTTTAAATGGTGTTTTTCCACCCCCTAAAACTTTTTCCAAGAATCTATTGCTTTTCCAGTTTTGAAGATTTGGATTTGTTTACCGTCAAGATCAGAAACCTGGTAGCTCAAGTTATCCGTCTCCTTCATTTCTTCTCCCTTTCACTGTGCTTGTAAGAAGGTGGGTGGGTCTGGATTTACCTTACTTCAAATTTCTTTCTCTCTTCCCAGGTCTACTTTGTAGAAACATTTACTCCCAGTCTGTTCTGCTTTCTAGTTCTTTCCTTTTTCTGCCTTTCAGGCATTGCTTTTTCTATTTCTCTACATCACCAAGATTTAAAAATATTCCTAAAACAATATACAAATGGGAAACAGCACTGGGAACTTTCAGTAGATTATCAATAAGTGAAAGCTTTGGGATTGAAATTTAGCTCTAAGCAACTCCGAGACCCAGATCCTTTTTTTTTTTTTTTACTTCCATATTTCTTTCATACCCTTCATCCTACCTAAAATCATATTTTTCTCAACATTTTGTTACCTTTTATTTCAAGGTTAAACTTAGTGTTCAGTTCATCATTGAAACCATTCAACTGTTACTGGTGGAGCCCGGCTGAAAACTTAGCCTCTGTACACTTTAATGTACATGCTTTTATGTTTGTCATCCATAAATGGATTGATACCACTTCTAAGCATCAATTTTTGGGGGTATATTTCCTTATGACTTTAGTTTTTAATGTTTGTTCTGTTACTTTTCCTAAAGGTAATTTCCAGTAATCTCTAGTCTTTACAAGAGTCACATTTCCATTTCGTTTTGTTTGTTTATTTTGATAGCACCATACACTATAGCTGATGACTCTCTTGGCTTATTTGCAAAAACACCATGACTTTGTTATGAATCCATCTATTCTATTTTTTCTTTGCCTCAGATTCTACTTGGCCCTTACCTCAAAGAATCAGTAGCCCTTCTCTGTTAATATCAACTTATTTTGTTCACATCTTAACACACTTACTGTAATATTTTGTATACTTTAACACATTCTATGTCTCTCATTCCTGCAACATATACACATACCCTTGTACATTCATAAGTATTTGTCTGTGTGTGTGTATAATATTCTCAAATAGGAATCATACTTCATTCAAATTGGTATCCCATCTCACTGTTCTTGGAGTATAGTGGGGATTGACTCACTCTTGCTAAATTACTGACTGAATGAATCCATCAAATCAATAAGGCAAGCATATTATTTTCTCTACTTACATTTTCTCTTGCTCTTTTGCTATCTTCCTTCTGGTTAGAGTACTTAGAAATGTCCCTTTAATTGTATTTGTTTCATTGCATTTTATCTAAATTATCCTGCACAAGAATGTGTATTTTCAGAAATTTCTTTGACCTTGCTTGTACTTCCTTTATTCTTATCCATTAAAACAATCATCACCCTCATTTTCTTTCACCTCTGATTGCTCTGTCTATTGACAATGTAAAAACCTATATTTTGCTTTTATTTTTATTTCCACCCCAGTAAATGCTAGCCCTATACGTATTTGCTTACAAAGAAAACCTGTCTTAGAAGTTTTCTGTCTTCAGGCACCTGGGTGCCTTCTTTACTTCTTCAGCATCTGCCTTTGGCTCAGGTCCTGATCCTGGGGTCCTGGGATCAAGTCCCCATCAGGCTCCCTGCCAGGAGCCTGCTTCTCCCTCTACCTATGTCTCTGCCCCTCTCTGTGTGTCTCTCGTGAATAAATAAATAAATAAATAAATAATCTTAAAAATAATTTTCTGTCTTCTATTTAGTAGTCCTTTAGCTCTTCCTTAAATTTTTGTCTTTTCTTTTAAATGTCTGCCTTCTCTAATAAGTCACCTTACTATCTTTTCACTTTACAAAAGTATAACAGTGATGTTCCTTTTGAGAGTTTGAGCTTTTCAGCTTTACTTTTTTTTCTCCCCTGGAAGCTAACTGTGTTCATCTTTCAAATTCTATATTTCAACTTTAATTTGGCTTTTAAAATGCAAAGTATATTTTAAATATTTGAAAGGTAAAGGATTTCTTCTCGCCTTTATCTTCCATAGATACTGGTAAATCAGGCACTTGAACTGCCCTGAAAGTTTCTCAGAGGGCTGCCATGCATTTACAAACACAGTCATTTGTCACTCAGAAGCACTGAGGAAGTACTGCTGTCAAACCATGTGCTGAGCATATATTGCTTGCATAGCATTCCATTTTCTTTTATGTAAAGGTTAGGAAGAAATAAAGTCATAATTTTGGCCATTAAAGTAATCTCGAATCAACTTAGAATACAACATACTCACTCCTGGCACATCCCTACACAACAAAATAACTTTTATAAAGCAACACAAGGAAATGTTAAATTATATTACACAAATTATGTATACACATAAACAAAGATAGGAAGTTCAAAAAATTGTAGACAAAAAAAAATTAAAAAAAAATAAAATAAAAATAAAAAATTGTAGACAGTTTCTGAGAAAAATATTTAAATGACAGCTGGCCAAGAGAAGATGTTGTCACAAAAAAGACAATGGCATAAATAGAATGATAGAAAGGGAACCAATAATTATGACATTTGCCTCTTTTGAGTCTGAGTAACAGCAGTGTATAAAAATGTTATCCTAAAAGGGGACGTTTAACTTTTGTCCCATCCAGAAAATAAACTACACATGAAAGTAATTGTTTCTTTTCCTTTATTCTCCAAAATGGTTTAATAAGATTAGCAATATGTAATTATTGCTCTGGGCTTAGATGTAAGACCCAAAAAGTTTGCAGTCTGTTTGCTTAGGGAGACCTTATACCTCAAGAAATATTAAGCAATTATCTGATAACATATAACATTAGGTGAAGGTATAAAACATATGGTGTAGAAGAGGTTCAAAAGATTAAAAAGATCACTAGGCTTGGATATAAACAGATTAATGCTCAAAGAGAAGTTAACATTTGAGCTGAGCCTTCAGAAGAAAACTTTTGAGAAGGCAAAGAAGGGATATGTGGGCATACGTTGTGTAAAAGATACAAAGGCAGGAATATAAACAGTCTTTTCAAGGTATGGTTTGCCTTACAGTTCTTAGTTATGTATGGATATTGTTGGACAAAAATGAAAATGTAGTTGAGTTGATACTAGTTGATGGTAATGTGATGTTAGGTAAATAAATGGAGACATAGCAATGTTTATAACAGTATTTTCAATATTGTTGAGATGCTACATGTCCTTACATTCACCTGTAGATTCAAAGAAACCACAACTAAAATCCCAGCAGGCTTTTTTTTTTTTTCTTTTCTTTTTTCTTTTTTTTTTTTTAGAAATTCCAAAATGCATATGGAAATGCAAAGGACCTAGAATAAAAATTCTGAAAAAGATTAAAGTTAGAGGACTGATTTTACCTGGTTTTACAAGACTTACTATAAAGCCTCAGTATGTGATATTGGTATAAAAATAGAAACATATGGAATAGAATAGAAAGTAAAGAATAGATTGAGACATACCCAGTTAGTTGACTTTCAATTAAAGTGCCTTGATGACTCAGTGCTAAAATGTACAGTCTTTTCAACAAATAGCAGTAAAAGGATTACCTATCCCTATGATGAAAAAAACCTTAGCCACAAATGTTACTACACCATAATTAATTAACTTTGATTAATTAATAGGTCTAGACATAAGAGCTCAAACTCTGAAACCTCTAAAAAAACACAGAGGTGAAATCTATATTATTTAATCCATTTATTAATATTTAAGGAACCTACCCTCTAGCACAGTAGCCAACCAAAGATTCTTCAACTTGAGCACTGTTTCCATTTCTTATGGATACAGTACTCCAGTCTTGTGCACCCTTGTGAAGGGTGGAGGTATGGGGCACAAAAAGTTTAAATGTCAGGAAAGATAGTGTGGGATTAAAATGTCAGAATTAGGTTAAGACCCAATTCTGAAGAAACTTGATAGCTACACTAAGTGATTTAGAAATATTATTTTATGGGAATGATGAAGCTAGTGGTGTTTTGGATAAAATTGTTCTTTAAGATGAATTTTTAACATTTTTATTTAGATATAATTCACATGCCATACAGTTCACTTATTTAATTATAGAATTCAGTGGTTTTCAGAATATTCAAGACGTGTGTAACTGTTACCTCAATAAATTTGAGCACATTCTGACCACTCCAGAAAGAAACCCCATATCCATTAACAATTATTTTCCTTTTCTCCCAGCTCCTCCCTCTTTCCCTGGCTTTAGGTACTAATCTACTTTCTGTCTGTAGAGATTTGCCTTTTCTGGACATTTCATATAAACAGAATCACACAATATATGGTCTTTTGTGACTTTTTTTTTCACTAGCATAATGCTTTCAAGGTTCATCCATGTTGTAGCATGTGTCACATTACATTCCTTTTTATTTCCAAATATATTATATTGAATGGCTATAACTCATTTTGTTTATTCTAACATCAGTTGATGGATATTTGGGTTCTTTCTACTTTTGGGCTATTATGAATAATGCTGCTCTTGTACAAATTTTTGGTGGACCTGTTTTCATTTTTCTTAGTATATACCTAGCAGTGGAATTTCTGGGTCATGTGGTAACTCTGTGTTTAACCTTTTGAGGAACTGCTGGATGGTTTTCCAAAGTAACTACACTGTATTATATTGCCTCCCAAAATGATGAGCCTTACAATTTCTCCACATCCTCATGAACACTTATTATCTGTCTTTTGATCAAACCATCTCCGAGTGCATATGAAGAGGTAGCTTATTTTAGTTTTGATTTGCATTTCCCTGATGGCTGTTGATGTTGTGCATCTTTTCCATGTGCTGCTTGGCCATTTGGGTATCTTCTTTGGTGAAGCGCCTATTCAGATCCTTTGCCCAGTTTTTTTTCTCTTAAGGTATAATTGACAGATGTACAGATGTACAACATACTGATTTGTATACATTGTGAAATAATCACTACGTAAGTCTAATTAACATTCACACCATAAATAGTTATAATTTTTTTCTTTTTTTCTTGTAATGAAGACTTTTAAGGTACACTTATATAGCATCTTGCAAATATACAATACAGTATTTTTTTTAAAGATTTTATTTATTTATTAATGAGAGACACAGAGAGACAGAGAGAGAGAGAAAGAGAGAAAGAGAGGAAGGGCCAGAGACACAGGCAGAGAGAGCAGACTCCATGCAGGGAGCCCAATGTGGGACTTGATCCTGGGTCTCCAGGATCATGCCCTGGGCCAAAGGCAGAGCTAAACCGCTGACCCACCCGGGCTGCCCTACAATAACAGTATTATTAACCATAGTTGCCGTGTTGTAGATTACATCCCCATGACTTACTTATTTTGCAGCTGGAGGTTTGTACATTTTGACCCCCTTCATTCGTTCCATACACCAGGCTGATAATGCAGCCTAAACAACTATATCCTTTCTCTCTCTCTCAAAAAAAAAAAAAAAAAAATCCCATTACCTCACCTACACAGTTCTATTTTTTTTTTTTTTTTTGTCACTGTTGCTTCTAGCATAGTCTCAATTATCCATGTTACATTTAATTTACAGTTTACTTACCCAACTTCTGGTAGGGTAGATAGGGACTTGATAATTGTCTATCACACACAAGTAATACCAGATTAGTAATACTATTTTTACATCTCTTTAAAGTGCAAATATATACACATTCCTTAACATGATGCAAAGTTAGAGTAACTTCATAACAGTTTATTTTGTGTAACTTTGAAACACTTTAACATAAGCAGAGTTACATACATTAAAAGCTATGTTTATGACCAAGGTTTTAGAGATAAAACTAAGAGTCTTGGAAATCATGTGTTAAGCTGACACTCTATAAAACTATTGATATAAAAGTTTGTCAGAATTATGACTCAGTTTAGTTAAACACAATTTAATTTTCTTACACTTTTAAAGCTTTATGTAGAGACACTGTTAATCTGATTAATATCCATATCAGAATATTAGGAAGTTCAGATTAGCCAGTCTCTTCATTTGGAAAATACAAACCCACACCTTTACAAAATCATGGAGAAAACATAGCTATGTATTTTAAACCATAATTATTAAATTAGTCTTATTTGTATAAAGATTCACTTTTATTATGTGAACTGGGCTTTTTATAAAAATATTTCTGGGATCCCTGGGTGGCGCAGTGGTTTGGCGCCTGCCTTTGGCCCAGGGCGCGATCCTGGAGACCCGGGATCGAATCCCATATCAGGCTCCCGGTGCATGGAGCCTGCTTCTCCCTCTGCCTGTGTCTCTGCCTCTCTCTCTCTCTCTCTCTCTCTGACTATCATAAGTAAATAAATTTAAAAAAAAAATTAAAAAAAATATTTCTGAGCTTCTAGCAGAATCTCTAAGAAGGATTTTTTTCTTAAATGTCTAGCACATTTAAAGTTTTCATTGTATATTAGAATATAAAATTTATGAAAGTGATTACTATTCTCTGTGAACCAGATTATCACTCCTTTAAATTCCAAGACTTTATAATTTAATTTATTAGTACCCTTCTATGTTAGGAATATATTTTATGCTCACACAGTGAGAGAGAACGGCTTTTCTCAATTACAGCAACACAGAGAATTTGTCACTCAGAAACAGCTTTAAGTAATCAAAGAAACACAAAAATTCACCAGCCAAGATTTCACAGGGCTATTTTCCTTCTAGCGTTTATGAAATTTTTTATGAAATAGTTTTAGCCCAAAGTAGACCAAAAAATTAAGGACAGCAACTCAAATTTTTTACGTCTCTCACATGAGAGATAACAGATCCCCATAATCCCAGTAGCAGTCTCAAATGGTCAGATTATAAAATTACACTCCTACTCATTTTTGCTACCGGGGAGAATTATTTATCATTGTTGTTTAGAGCAAACTAGATCCAGAACCAAAAATGGCCAGAACCAGAAAAAAATTCAAAAGTACTACGTTAGGAAAAAAAACATGTTAACAAAGATAGTGTTCTATTACTGCTTTAGAAGCAGTCTGGGGACCAAGCAATTATGCCTGGGCTTAGATAGACCACAATGTGTATTTCTGTGGTAACAGTTGAGTTTGGCTTTGTGAATCCATTCTGGCATCTTGGTGGAAGTTCCAAAGCTGTTGCAGGCTAATATTCAAAGAGTTAAAAAAATGACTTTCATACCTATAAAATGAACATGGATTAGACTTTACTTAACTCACTAGTTAATGAGAGAATTGTGGTATGAGATGTGGTAACTGAGATGTGGTAACTGTGACTCAAAGGACATTTTAGAAGTATGTGGTTAAAAGCAAGTTATTAAAGTAGTATTAGAATAACATCGCTAAGTTAGATATAAAACTAGTTAATATTCTACAGGGAAATAAACCATGGCCTATGAGATTATCTTTTCTAACAGAAGAATAGTATCTGAATTTATTCAGGACCAAAAAAAGTCTATAAATTAACATGCAACTTAAATATATCCAGGATTTTAATCAATTTTAAACAGTGGATCAATTAAAAATACATTCCCGGGATCCCTAGGTGGCGCAGCGGTTTGGCGCCTGCCTTCGGCCTAGGGCGCGATCCTGGAGACCCGGGATCGAATCCCACATCGGGCTCCCGGTGCATGGAGCCTGCTTCTCCCTCTGCCTGTGTCTCTGCCTCTCTCTCTCTCTCTCTGTGACTATCATAAATAAATAAAAAAAATTTAAAAAAATAAAAAATAAAAATAAAAAAATAAAAATAAAAATACATTCCCCCAAATTATCCTTGGCTGGACCTGTTAAATAATGCACCTATATCATCTTGAAAAAATCAGTTGCTCTCCTTTTAGTTCTTATTTTCAAACTTTAAATGACTTTTCTTAACACAGGGCAACAACATGTGATATACTCAACACTTGTCCAGAGTAATTCCAATGGCATAAGTTTTATTGATGGGAAGCATCAGTATGATAAAGATGTCAGTTTTCCCCAAAGTAATTTAAGAATCAGTAAGATTTTATTAAAATCTCAATGAATGTTTTTATAGAACTTGGCAAGTAAGTCCAAAACTAATTATGAAGAGGAAAAGCTCAAGAATAGCTCAGAAAAATTTGAGGACAATGAACAAGATGGAGGGAATTATCCTATAAAATGTCAAAACTAATTATGAAGCAATGGAGCGTGCAGAGATAAACAGACAGGCAAGTAGAAACGAATAAAAAAACCAAAACATAATGATGGACATTTGAAACCCTGACAGATGCAGCTAAACAAATCATCGGAGAAAACATGAACTCTTATTAAATGCTATTAAGCCAATTGTTTATAACACTTGGAAAACATAAAAATAGATTACTAACACATACTATATATAATAAAAAATAACTTCCAGGTAGATAACTACCTAAATGTAGGATGGCAAAATTTTAAAACTTTTAGAAGAAAATATAGAATGTTATTATAACCTTGAGGCAGAAAGGGGTTCCTGAAACAAAACACAGAACTACCTGATCCAAAACTGAAATTACAAACGTGATTATATTTTTAAAAATTGTTTTCCTCAAAATCACCATTGTTCAAAGAAATGTGAAAAGATAAGCCACAGATTGGGCCAAAGGTATCTGCAACATATTTAATTGAGAAAGTGTTAATATACAGGATATATAAGGACATCTTCAGTAAATTGGTAAGAAAAAAGACACCTAACCCAACAACATCAACAAAAAATGGGTAAAAGACATGATCTAACAGTTTGCACAAGTGAATGAATGACTTAGAAAGATATGAATAAATGTTCAACCAGTCTAGTAATCAGGCAAATGCAATTAAAATCACAGTGTGATGTCTTTTTACACTTATAAGATCACCAGTATTTAAAGGATCAGAATATACCAAGTATTAGTGAGAATGTGGAAAGTCAGAACCTTCCAAAGAGTGCTGTTGAGAATATGCATTGGCATAAGCATTTTGAAATAAAATTTGTCCGTTTAAGTTGAAAAAGCATATGTTCTTTGATTCAGGAATTTTATTTCTAGGTATATATCATGCAGAAACCCACACATGTGCATAAGTAGACGTGTACAAGCAGAACTCATAATGGCTAAAATGGAAAACAATGCAATTGTCTGTCTGCAAATAATGGATGAATATATTTTGATATATTCATAAAAGATGTATGTACAGGGTTGTTAAAATGAGTTTGTCAAGTGGTATTTATATGTGTAGTTAAATCTCATACATAACATTGAGTGAAGCAAACTAAATTGCAGAATGAGAGGCATCCTTCATAATGTTTGAAAATGGCAAATGTACACGTATATTGTCTATATTCATGTATACATATTATTTCTACTTCAAAACATCCATAGGAAGATTGAGCACCAAAATTAGTACGATGGCTACCTCTATGAAAGCAGTGAAGGGACGAGAATTAGAGATGAATAATAAAGGGCCTTAGCTTTTCTGGAATACATTTCTTTAGGAAAAAAAAAATCTCACTCCAGTATTGCACGGTGCTGAGATTTGATAAAGTTGGATGTTTGGTACATGGGTGTTTATTACCTAATTCCCTCTGCATTTCTCCATGATTGAAATACTTTAAAGTACTTGAGAAAATAAAAAAAAGAAATACTTCCTTTCGAGACATAAAAAAATGGTATATATAAAACATGTATATAAATTTAAAAGCATTATATAGTAAACAACACCAATACTGCATGTAGACCCTAAACATAAATAAATATATGCATTTATATATACATGTCTGTGCAAACATACATACAGTTAGTTATGAGCATTAAAAATTTCAAGCTTATAACTTGAATAGGAAGGGTTCTCTGCAATTCCTGGTGATGTTTTCTCCTTGAAGAGTAGAGGTGGAAGGCAGGGCTAGGGACGAGTCCCACAGCAGGTTTCAGCTGGATTTGTTATGTTTTATGTGATTTATTAAGGACAAAAAATGATGTAAGCTTGTCATACATTAGCAGTTAGCAGTTCTTTTAGCAGTTAGCGGTTCCTACCTTTGTGATAGGAATATGAATATTGGGCAAACCAAATCTCTCCATTTCGTATTGCTTATCTCTGTTTTTCAAAACTGGGCAAACCAAATCTCTCCATTTCGTATTGCTTATCTCTGTTTTTCAAAACGATCTTTTATTTTTTTCCTATTTTACCCACTTTTTAAGATTTTATTTTTATTTATTTATTTTTTAATTTCTTTTATTGGAGTTCAATTTGCCAACATATAGCATAACACCCAGTGCTCATCCCGCCAAGTGTCCCCCTCAGTGCCCATCACCCAGTCACCCAACCCCCCACCCACCTCCCCTACCACTACCCCTTGTTCATTTCCCAGAATTAGGTGTCTCATGTTTTCTCACCCTCACTGATATTTTCCTAATTTTCTCTCCTTTCCCTTTATTCCCTTTCACTACTTTTTATATTCCCCAAATGAATGAGACCATTATCAAAACGATCTTTTAAAAAACATCATGCATTTGACTAAAATCAGGAGCTTGTGGATAAAAGACAAATTTTGGGTCAGTAAAAGTATCATAAAAATCAAGTATTTTGTCAACCTATGTGTTGGAAATGGTAATGTATATCAAAAAAATTAATTGTGGGTAATTTTTCCCTTTTTCCCAAAGAATACAAGTTAATGACCAGATTGTGGAAGTGGATGGAATCAGCTTGGTGGGTGTCACACAGAATTTTGCTGCAACAGTTCTCAGAAACACCAAGGGCAATGTCAGGTAAATATATGTGGCTCCAGATATGTGTAATTTCATTACTTATAATTTTGTTGAATTTTAGTTTTCTAGATGTATGTAATTACAATGAAGATTTTATCTGAATACTCAACATTTGCTCTTAGTTCTTAATGTTTCCTTCTTTATTGTTATTAGTTTATGCAAATATAATTTAGGACCAAAAATTATGCTATTTCAGAATGACATGAAAATATGAAGTGTACAGTGTACAGTATCAATATGGTTAATCACTGAGCTATGTTAGTGTGCCTAACAGCATACAAGTTCTAAAGTCCTCAACAAATTGAATTTAGACTCTAAATCCTTTCACTAAAACCAGTTACACAGTAAATTGAAATTGAAATGATTATACGTATATCCAGTGATACATGTTTTTAGATAAACTGGCTTAATTACTTGAGGTTAATAAATGCATTTTAAAAATCTCTTTATAGACTTTGTAGGACTAATCTTTGGTCAACTGTAAGTTTGACAATTTAATAGAACAAAGGGTACCTTCTTTTGAACCTTGAAATGATATATCCTGTCCTGGGGGTTCCGAAAACTGTAGCTTAGAAAATAGATAAGAAAGGAGTTCTGAGCCAACTAAGGTAACGGTGTGAAATCCATTTTATTTGGTCATAGGGCATTTATTTTTAAATATAGTGTTGCTTATGTCTTAATACTTTTCCATCAATCCTACGAAGGAACACATAGGGGATGTTATATAGTATGGGTAATTATCAAAATGTTTTAGTGTTATCATCAGAATGTGATAACCAAAAATCCTGAAAATGTCAATGACTTAATATTGCTGTAAAGAGGGTCACATGAGAATTTTATTGCAGCATGTTTTTTTTGTTGCACAAACATGGGTTTAAGTTTTAGATTTTAGACTTTTTCAGTTGGAAAATACCCTTTCATGCTGAAGGAAATGTTTAAGGAATACAACATCAATGACTTTTATGAATGCTATGTTGATGCTTCAAGACTACTCACAATCCTAGGAGAAGTATGTGAAATAATTGGAAAGAGCACAGGAAAAGCCATCTGATGCTCTCTTAGAGACCCGTGTGGGTGGGCTACCTCAGGAAATGGGATTGTCTTTCTTGTTTTTCTCAAGAAAAGACAGCACTTTCCTCTCTCAGTAAAGAACTTGGTTTTAAACTGCCCATCAGGCTTTGAAGTTTAAAATTGAAATAAGTAAGATATACATTCAGCTTGTAAGAACATTTTTCTTTTCTTTTTTTATAAGAATATTTTTTGGTAGCGAGGAAGTTTATAGTTACATGAAATCATAGCCATCCTTTTCTTTCAAGCCTCATGTAAATTACAAATGGCCTCTTAACGATCCATCTCCTGATTTCAGCCTCTCCCTTCAATCTGCTCTCCTCATCCTTCCTCCAAAAGGGAGGAAATAATAGCAATTTTCAAATGCAGGAAGGTCTGCAATGGAAAAAGGAATGAACTCATTCTATGTCATTCTGGTCCTGGAGGATCTCAGACCTGAGGGTAGAAGTAATAATTGTGCGTCTGTAATGTGCCTCTCCTCTTCTGAGATCTTCCGTGGCTCTCCATTCTATACAGAACCTAAGCTCTTTATCCTGCTATTAAAATTTTCATCACCCATTCCCATCACTTACCCCTCTCTGTATTCATGTTTTGTTACAGTCACACTGTTGTAGTCATATTCCTTCAAACCTGACTTGGGAATTACTGTTTTATTATTGTGCCTCTTCCTCCCTGTCATTTCTTCTGTTTAAATACTGTCTTCTGCACTGAGTGTTATACTATATGTTGGCAAATCAAACTCCAACAAAAAGTATACATTAAAAAATAATAAAATAAAATAAAATAAAATAAAATAAAATAAAATAAAATAAAATAAAATAAAATAAAATAAAATAAAATACTGTCTTCTGTTTAGAACCTACTTAGCTTGAGGACCGTATTTCAGCTTCTTTACCCTCCAAGAAGTCCTCCTTCAGCCCCCATATCCCCTAGCAATCTCTTCTTCCAGGTAGCACTCATCATTCATACTACTTTTTTGACCTTGAGGTTACAGAATATTACTTTTATCTTTTACAGGCATTCACTTATTTCCCCATTCACTTTGCACAAATTTTGATTATTGAAATGGGACCTTTAGCCCCCCCAAGTTATTTAACCCAGGGTCTTAATTAATTGAATATAAGAAAGCCTTTTCTCAATTTTAACTTATTAAAAATAATATTTGAGTCCTCTGAATATATTTTAGGTGGTAGTTCTTCATAAAATATTAATACAAAAAACAGGATCCCCAAACTAGACCTGTGTTTTTAATTAACATTTTAAAACTGAGAATTTAAAATATATATGGTTTTATATTTCTTATTAATTGGTGACTTAGCTATCACACTTAGTGGATACTGAAATTTATTTTCAAAAAGGGATATCTGAAAAATTAGTAAATTTAGTTTGATTTTTTTCCTAACTACTAAGCACAGATCTGGGAGGAACAGGAAGCCATGGATCTAAAGATCCAAGTTAGGAGACAGATAGGAAGCTAGAAGTGATGAGAAAAATGAAACAGATTTGGGTGGTGATTATTATACTGAAGTATTAGAGGTCAAGATTTTTACGTATTTCCTAGAAATGTATATGAAATTGGTGCCAGCATTTGAATATGAATCAGAATCAGACACTGAAGTTCTGAGACTTCATCCACACCTACAGAGAATCATTTTCCATCTGACTTCAGTCTGCTTTATTTTATTGAATTTTAAATTACAATACTTGAGTTTATGAACTAATACTACTACAAAGACCCCATTAATATGACATTTTTAACACACTAGAGAAATTACAGGTACTTTGTGATAACTTTCAAGGGTTATATATTTTTCAACTGTACATCCTTTTTATGAGTTAAGAAGTGGGTTCAGCTCAAACCAGGTGACGTTCCTAGGGGATTGAAAGTCTTAGCCTGACTCAAAGTATCAGGAAATTATTATTATTTCCTTCATTTTACTGATGTCATTTAAAACTAAGTACTTGTGGTAAGTATTACGCTTACATCATGTAATTACTTTACATAATTGATTAGGAAAGGACTCACAGGACTCAGATAGTTTGTAGTCAGAAATGATGCAACACACCAGCAGCAGCAAAAGAAAGATAAGCATTAACAGGGTGGGCTGCTGAGCTCAGACACAGTCTTCTTCATCATCCCTCCACTGGGACTCACAGGACTTGTTGGTCTCCAGATGCTAAGCTACCTCGGGCATGTGCATGAAGCATGTTGGTACCAAGAAGTCCAAAGTCTGTATATGGCAGGGATTTCTCACTGAGATCATTAACCCCCCTCTCCCAGATTCCATCAAATCCAGGTAGAAGGAATAAATCCAATGATTGTTACCAAATAGTTTTGACAGACTAGTTTGTCTTGCCATGAAGCAGCTCATGGACAGATATATACAAAACATCATTTATCCCTGGTTGGTACACCTCACAGCTTTGACCAAGGTTTGGTACCACGCTCTGGGCAATTCTGATTTGAGTACTTTGTCAATCCAGCTGGTGTCCAAATGAACTCATGCTGTATAATACATATTGCATAACATAACGCATTTACTGCTCTCCTTTTAATTCCATTTAAAATGTTTTTATTTGAGCATATTTATTGTATATTTCAACATTACCTGGTGAAAACCTAAAGAGAAAATGTTGTAAGTTATTTAAAAACCTATAAAGGTTTTTGGTGGTTGGTAGAATGTAACTTGCCAAATGTAATATAGTTAAAAAGTTAGAAAAAAGTTCTATTCTTATTGTCATATCCTGCATTGTATAAAAAATAGTCCAGATTCGGTTCATTTGAATCAGCAGGTTTATCTACTTAAAATTCATTTTTATATCAGAACATACTAAATGATGCTTATCTTGGAGATCCTTAAAAGAGCCTTATGTGTCTGTTGGTCCACATAAAGTTGTGGAAAAAAAATACTTTTAAACTTGAAATTATAAAGTCATTAGAAAAAATAATTAGTTTGAAAGAGATAAAAATACTGGTTGTTATCTATGGAAAGAAAGTAGCAATCTCTAGATATTGGGAGACTAATTAAAAGTTATACAATACAAACTACCTTCCATTTATTTATGGATGTATAATTTAGTTTTCTGTGATGTTGTTTTGCCAGAGATGTCCCAAATGTAGACATTTGACTAATTTCTTATGTTATATCTCTGTGGACAAAAGGAAAAATGTGTTTGAATTATAGTATAGCCAGAGAATAGGTACAACCATACAGCTGATTCTGTTACAAGTTATAAAATATTATTTAATGTATTCACTGATATTTCTTTATGCACTTAGTACTAGGGATAATTGTCTTTCTCTAGTAACTACCTTTTTTCACAGGAAGCCTGACCTAAGGGATTCAGATTTTGCCTTAACCATTTAGATGTATGAGTTTATGGAAGTGTTTAAATCTCCCTGTGCTGTAGTTTCTTCATTTATAAAATGGGTGTCATAGTAGTACCTTCCCTATACATTTGAGAGGAGTATTAAATGAGTTAAAACATATGAATGCCTAGAAAAAATAAAAATTTGATGAAATCTTAGTGATTATTATTTTCTTCTGAAAACTCTGATTCCTTCTTTTTTTTAAATAATAAATTTATTTTTTATTGGTGTTAAATTTGCCAACATACAGAATAATACCCAGTGCTCATCCCGTCAAGTGCCCCCCTCAGTGCCCGCCACCCAGTCACCCCCGCCCCACCCTCCTCCATTACACCACCCTTAGTTCGTTTCCCAGACTCCCAGAGTTAGGAGTCTTCCATGTTCTGTCTCTCTTTCTGATATTTCCTACCCATTTCTTCTCCCTTCCCCTCTATTCCCTTTCACTATTATTTATATTCCCCAAATGAATGAGACCATATAATGTTTGTCCTTCTCCAATTGACTTATTTCACTCAGCATAATACCCTCCAGTTCCATCCACATCGAAGCAAATGGTGGGTATTTGTCATTCCTAATGGCTAAGTAATAGTCCATTGTATACATAAACCACATCTTCTTTATCCATTCATCTTTCGATGGACACCGAGGCTCCCTCCACAGTTTGGCTATTGTGGACATTGCTGCTAGAAACATTGGGGTGCAGGTGTCCCGGCGTTTCATTGCATCTTTGGGGTAAATCCCCAGCAGTGCAATTGCTGGGTCATAGGGCAGGTCTATTTTTAACTCTTTGAGGAACCTCCACAGTTTTCCAGAGTGGCTGCACCATTTCACATTCCCACCAACAGTGTAAGAGGGTTCCCTTTTCTCCGCATTCTCTCCAACATTTGTGGTTTCCTGCCTTGTTAATTTCCCCCATTCTCCCTGGTGTGAGGTGGTATCTCATCATGGTTTTGATTTGTATTTCCCTGATGGCAAGTGATGTGGAGCATTTTCTCATGTGCGTGTTGGCCATGTCTATGTCTTCCTCTGTGAGATTTCTGTTCATGTCTTTTGCCCATTTCATGATTGGATTGTTTGTTTCTTTGCTATTGAGTTTAATAAGTTCTTTATAGATCTTGGAAACTCTGATTCCTTCTTAAGTCTTCATGTAGATTGTTAAAAAACTGAGTCGATTTTATAGCCATTTCTAACAAAGGCACAGGATCTTATAATCTGTAAATGGAAACCATTGTTAGTGGTTTCTCTTTTTAGTTCTTTTGGAAGTATCAATATAAATCTTTTCTCCATCTCTTGATTTTTCAGTTTTAGATCAAAATTTAATGGTTGCTTATTATAAAACTTTCACCCCTTAGGGGTTTTTTTAGTTAAAAACGTTTGCAAGAGTTTATGACATTTACTTTTTATTCTGTGGTTACAGTTGCTTAGGTAGTCTTTCTATAAGTTAATTCAAAAGATTAAAACCAACAAGTAATATTTATAATGTTATGGTTATGAAAATATTATTCAATCTAGAATTAAGTGGTATGACTGAATTGATAGAAAATGATATGTAATTTTATGTCATTTGATCTGTGTCACTTTTCAAGGCATAAAAGTTCTAATGGAATTTGACTTATTTCTAGCCTTCTTGATTTCCTCTAGGTCATACATAGCTACCAGCATGCTTGCATGTCTGAAAATGTATTCTTTGGCCCTCAGATATAAGTAGGTATAGTATTTGAGTTCAAAATACTTTTCTTTCAGTATTATGAAGATATTTTCCATTATCTTTTAGTATCTGCATTTGGTAAAGAGAGATTTTATATTAATCTGATTTGTAGTCCTTTATGGCTTTCTATTTTGGATTTTTTTCCCCTCTTAATTTGGTTTTTGAAATTTTTGTCAGACTATAACTAAATCTGTTTGTTTGTTTTGCTTGGAACTCAATCTGAACACTTGAGTTTGGGAAATTTTCTGTTATTATCTTATTACTTTCTGTATTTATTATTCAATGCCTTGATCTTATCTTCTTAAACCAGTATTAATGGGGGATTAGATGCCTTGGCCATATCCTCTAACATCGTATTTTCTCTCAGTATATCCATCTTTTTACATTTTTGTTAGTACATTCTAACAATTTCTACAATTTAGTCTTCCAGATTACCAATTTATTGGTAAACCATGGCCTTTTTTTTTTTAAAGCTTTTCTGGCCTATTTTCTGTTTCCTTTTATTACTTTAAGCTTTGTCCTCTCGTGTCCAAGCTTGAGAGTTACTCAACTTCCTACTTGAGATCTTCATGTGGCTTTCAGCTTTAATTAAATTTCACGTAGCACATCAAATGTAATATGTTCAAATTATTATCCTTTATTTGTACCATTCTCTGTCTTGTACCCGCCTCCAAAAAAAATAATCATATGATCTTTACTTGGATGATTCCCTCTTATCAAGTCTCAATTTGAAAATCACTCTTTAAGTGAATGAATTCTTCTTATATTATGCTATGTATGTTGTCCAAACCCCAAGTCAGGTTCTATCATGTTACCATGTTTTCTACATAGCATCCATCAAATGATCCCCTGATGATCCTCTTTTTCTGGTTTTGCTTCTCTTGTTTTGTCCTCTACCACATTGACTCTTGACTAGCCTTGATGATTGGAGTATGGAGGAAATAGTGATATATGACTTCTGAGGCTAGACTATAAAAGGCATGTGGCTTCTACTTTGGTCTTCTGGATCACCAGCTCTGGAGAAATCTAGCTGCCATGTTGAGAAGACATTCAAACAGCCTTCTGGAGGAAGAACATAAGCCTGCCAACAGCCAACAGCACCTTGCCAGCCATGTGAGGGCGGCACCTCAGAAGGAGATCTTCCAGCCTCAATAAAGCCTTCAGAAGACTGCAGCCCCAGTCAACATTTGATTGAACTTAGTGAGAAGCACTGAGCCAGAACTGCCTACTCAAACAACTCTTGAATTCTTGACTTAGAGAAAACGTGGAAGATAAAATGTCTATAAATTTCGGGGTAATTAATGATACAAGTTAGAATAAAAGTGAGGACATCATTATAGACCTAATAGATATTATAAGGACTGGCCAATATTATGAAGAACTTTATGTTGGTAAATACAACTTAGAATAAATGGTTAACTTTCTTAGAAGACAATACTATGACAAAGTACCAAAGCTCACTCAAGAAAAAATAGTGTTTGTATGCATATGTGTACATGTACACATGAAGATGGATTTAGAGTTTAAGCTTTCCAGCAAAGAAAATTCCAGTTTCAGTTTGTTTCATTGGTGAATCTCACCAGGCATTAGAGGGTGAAATAACACGACTTCTATATAACCTTTTCCAGAACATGGAAGAGAGAACACATCTCTACATTTATAAGGCCAGAATTACCATCATATTAATGTCAGAAAAAGACATTAAAACAAAAATCATTACAAATCAATATTGCTCATGAACATAGATACAGAAGTCTTTAACAATAATTTAACAGATTGAAGTCAGGAATATATAAAAAGGATAATACATTATAGCTAAATGGCATTTATTTTTGGAATCCATGTTTGATTTAATGTTTTAAATTCAACTTAATGGAATTTTCCATACTGACAGAAGAATGAAGAAAAAAAATCTTCCATCATATGCTCATCCCAGTAGATGGAGACTGAAAAACTCTCAGGAAACTTGAAATATAAGGGAATTTCTTAAATGTGATAAATAGCATCTAAGTAAAACCTATAGCTAATATCGTATTTAACGATAAGAGACCAAATGCTTTCTCTTAAGTGTAAGAACAATGTAAGTGTGTCCACTTCCACCACTTCTATTCAGCGTTGTCCAGGGGTTCATAGGTAGGTCAGTGAAGAAAGAATAAGAACTGGAAAACACATAGATTGAAAAGAAGTAAAACTCTATTCACAGACAAGATGGTCATCTTTGTAGAAAGTCCTAAGGAATCTACAAAATATGCTACTAAAACAAACTAAATCAAATAGGGTTACAGGGCATAAGTTGATGTACAGAAATCAGTTCTATTCTGTTTATTAGCAACAAGGAGCGATTGAAAATTCAGATTAAAAGTAACATTTATGATAGCATCGGAAAAATGAAATACTTAAGGATAACCTGACATGATATGTTGACAACTTAAGCAAAATATTTCTGAAAGAAAATAAAGACTACCTAAATGAATGAAGCAATAGACCATGTTCATGGATCAGAATACTGCAGACTAAGGGCAATCTCACTGAAAATCTCAGCAAGATTTTTTGTAGAAATTAATATTTTTTAAGAAGAACAAAGTTGAAGAACTTTAACTGCCTCAAAGCTACTCTAATCACAGCAGTCTGGCTTAGGTGTATGGCTAGAAATATAGATTAATGGAACAGAAAAGAGAGTTCCAATATCGACCTGCACAGACATGAACAATTGATTTTTGACAAATGCATCAGAATAATTCAGTGGGGGGAAATTGTAGTCTTTTCAACAAATGGTGCTGAGACCATTGAATAACCACATTATAAAAAGAAAGAGTAAGAACACTTGACCTTTGTCCCACAGTATATACAAAAATTACTTCAAGATTGATCATAGATCTAAATGCAACAATTGAAACCATAAAATTTCTAGAAAACAGGCAAAAATCTTTACGACCTTGGGTTAATCAAAGATCTTTTAAGACAAAAGCAAGAAATATAAGAGAAAGACATGATAAATTAAACTGCATCAAAATTTAAAACATTTGTTCAAAAAATCCTTGAGAAAATGGAAAAACAAGCAAAGACTGAATATTTGCAAAAACAATTATCTGATAGAGAGCTGTTATTTAGAAGATATGAAGAACTCTTATAATTCAATAAGAAGATGTATAATCCTATTAAAATGTGCAAATCAATTAAAGAGACACTTTACCGAGGAAGATACACAGTTAAGCACGTGAAATACTGCTCAACATCATTAATCTTGGGAAAATGCAAATTAAATCCACAATGAGGTACTACTACACACCCACTAGTATGGCTGAAATTAAAAAGACTGTAATACTGTGCATTGACAAGGATGTGGAGCAGATTTAACATTCATTCAATGCCAAGGGGAATGCAAAATAGCACAGCCATTTTGCAGAATAGTTTGGCAGGTTTTTGTAAAGTTAAGCATGTACTTGCCATATCAGCTAGCAATTCTATTCATAGCTATGTATCCAAGAGCAATAAAAACATATATCTACCCAAAGATTCATACTTACGTATACTTCATATGAGCTTTGTTCATAATAGCTTAGAAGCAACTCAAATGCCCTTTAACTGATAAAGGATACACAAATTGTATAGTATCCTATGTAATGAAATATTTCTCAGCAATACAAAGTTACAAATTACCAGTATATTCAACACAGTATTTAACTGCTGGAACTTTTTTTTTTTTTCCAGAACTATTATATTGACTAAAAGAAGGCAGACGGAAAAGTCTTTATAACTGTACTTTAAACTGCAGGCCTTTAAGAGGCATTTTTGAGGCCATGAAAATGGCTTCCACTTTGGCCCTTTTTTCCTGCTTGCCCCTGGGATGGAGCCTAGAGTGGGTGCTGCTTTTCAAACTCCTGCACTTGCTGTTTAGTCAGGAAAGCCTTACAGAGTCCTGTACTGGGGGTAGGAGAGGGAGCTGCCTCTTCACGAGGCCCTCCACCACCTCTGAAGGCAGGGCCTGGCCAGCACCACTCAGTTCCCGCCTGCCCTCAGTGGTCTCGGATCCTGGTGTGAATGTGCTGTGAGGGCAGCAGTGTCTCTTTAATGTTCATTGAGGGCTTAATAAATGTTTCCTAAATGAATGAAAAAATATATATTGTGGCTATTGTATTTGTGACACACTGTAGATATATTTGTGTAAACTCCTTGTGTTAGCTTAAATTTGGTGAATTTTATTGGATATAGATTTGACCTCAATAAAACTCATTTTTAAAAATGTTATGTTAATAGTCACGATTAACTTAAAAAGCACCATGCTAACTACTTACATCGATGGGGTTGGTGATTTGGAAGGAAGACAACGTTTACTTAAGAAAGGCAGAAGTAGTCAAACAATTTCCTCGGCAATATGTATATATTATGCTATACACTTTTATTTAAAAACTACTTCCTTTAATTTTTACCAGAAAAAATAGTATCTATATTAAATTTTTCTATGGATTCTTTTCTTTATTCAGACATGGATTTGCAACATAATTTTTAAGAACTCATGTTTTCTTGGGTGTACAGCTTTAAGTGAGACCTTTCTTTCTTTCTTTCTTTCTTTCTTTCTTTCTTTCTTTCTTTCTTTCTTTTTTTTTTAAGTGAGACCTTTCTGATCTTGTTTACAGCTATGTCAAAGACATAGTGTACCTATTGTAAAACATATCACCTCAAAATTTGGTGACTTGAAACAGCAAACTTTATCTCATGGTTTATGGGATCTACTTGCCAGCTCTTTCCTGAGAGTCACTCTAGAGGGATGCCTCACAACATAGAAACTGGATTTCCCAGAGGGAGTGATCCAAGAGAGTACTATCCAAGATGGAATCTGTCATCTTTTAATAACTTAATATCCAAAGTTTATGGAATATCCAAATTCCATCAGTTTTATATTTTATTGGATATTTATGGAATATCCAAATTCCATCAGTTGTGTATTTTATTGGATAAAATAATTAACAGGTCCCTCTTTTACTCCATGAATATCAGGTGCCTGAGATCACTTGGGTGCATCTTAGAGGTGGCCTATTGTGTCCTGATCAACAGTTAGTTGGACAGATGGGTGGACAGGCGGTCTGATTAATGTCATACTATATATAACTCATTTGTTTATGTTGCATATCCCCTCTTAAGAAGAACCCTGAAAAATTTGAGACTATTTAGGAAAGATTGACCAGGATGGGAGAGATCTAAACATTTTTTCCTTGTATATATAAAAATTAAAGGTTCTGCCATCTTTTGCCTCCAGTAGACAATTTTAGGAAGACATAATAACAATTGTGAAGCATTTGGAAGAGTGACCATGGATAAAGACTTAGGTATTCTTTTTAACTCCAGATAGTCATCCTAGTACTGGAGAACAGCAGTTATAGGAAAATGGTGTTATAGGAGAGAAATTGTATAGAAATTGTGCTTCAATATGAGGAATTTCTAATAAATTGTATATTTGCTTTTCAGAGCCATTTACATTAAACTTCAAATGCTTTCTGGCAAGTACTGCTACTTACGATCAATAACTGTGCATTCATTATGCTTTTATCCCTTGCATATGTGTTTAGTGACTTTTTTGACATTGATCCATGTGACGCTTCTGGAGATGAGGATTTTGTAGGAATTGTAGTTACACATAATAAACAGTAAATTAATCTGAAGGTCTTAAATATTTCCCTGTCCTTTTTGGAAGAGATTATAATACTCAAAATATAAATGAATGTTGAGGATTTGGGGGTTGTTCTTTTTTTTAAGATTTTATTTACTTGAAAGAGAGAGAGTGTGAGTAGGAGGAGAGGCAGAGGGAAAAGCAGACTCCCCGCAGAGCAGGGAGTCTGATGTGCAGCTCCATCCCAGGACTCAGGATCATAACCTGTGCAAAAGGCAGATGCTTAACCGACTGAGCAACCCAGGTGCCCGAATGTTGAGATTTTTAAATAAATATGCCCTTGTTTACTTTGGATTCACATCTGGATATGTAAGTTCTAAATACAAAAGGTTTTAAAAAAATTTTTTTTTACTTTAACATCATTGGTTTTCCATTTGAAGATCTCCATTTCAAGTGCATTAAATTTTGTTTGCTTCACTCACATCATTTTAATAAGAGGCCTTGTTGCCATTACAGCACAAGGGAAATTGAAAGTTTCACTTATTATCAGAGTCTTGACTTTGTGATTGTGCATAATGGAGTGTCATTTGTAATGGAGGGCAATGGGGGCACCACCATGTTCATGGGAATTCTCAGTCCTTACAGATTTTATGTTTACTCCCTTGCAGTGAGGCAAGAGGAACAGCCATATGGATTTGGGGCCATGGATATTAAAACTTAAATTACTTACATGACTTATATGACTATATAACTGTATAGATATGAGAATGATCAACAACCACTGGTGATAGAAGATCAAAAACAGTGGAAATTTTTAAAAATTGTTTTAAAGGGGATTTTGGCTTAATGAGATATCTTCTAGTGCCAGTATATACAGATTAGCATTCAAAATTTTTTTCCTTTAAATATTTGTATACATAAATATTTAAACCTGAAATATTAGAGTTAGCTTTCTAATCAAGAAATGTTACTTCTTGAGAAGGTATAGCATTTTTCAAAAATATTTAAGTTTCTCCTAGTATGTGGTATGTAGTCCTTGAAGTGGCATGTGTTATGCAATATTGTTTTAATTCAACTACTTTTCTATATTGAAATACAGTGGTAGAAAAAGGTTCTTATGATTAAGACTGAGTTAAATACAAAATTCATTTCAAAGAAGTAATACTTAGAGTTAAGTTTAAAGATTTAAAATCTAGATATTTAAAGTCTAGCTTTTAGAAGCAAATAGGTTGATGGACGACAGAGGGTACTTGTTATGATGAGCACTCGGTGTTATAGGTAAGTGATGAATTACTAAATTTTACTCCTGAAACTAATATCATGTTAACTAATTAGAATTTATTTTGAAAGAGGGAGAGAGTGAACGAGAGAGAGAGCACAAGCCAGAGAGAGAGGCAGAGGGAGAGGGAGAAGCAGACTATCTGCTGAGCAAGGAACCCAGTGCGGGGCTCAGTCCCAGGACCCTGGGATCATGATTTGAGCGCAAGGCAGATGCTCAACCAATTGAGCCACCTAAGCATGCCTAGCTAGAATTTAAATAAAAAATTGACACATGCAAAAAAATAAAAGCAAACATTTTCCTAGATGAATTTAAATTTTTAAATGTTAAATATAGAGTATGTTACATTAATCTCAATCCCAGTAAAGAAAGGAAAAATATGTGAGTACCCAAATACAAGAAAGAGGCAAAGCTTTATTGTGTAGGACTTTAACCTCTAGATATCTAATAGCAAAGCTTAATGAAAGCAACCAGATATGCATTCAGCACCATTTACTCAAGTACAATTAAGTCAAATATTTTAAAAAGCTATCTAGCTTGGAGTAAGGCCATAAAATGTGATCAAACACAGAAAAAATGAGACACTTTCTACAAAAATGTTTAAAAGTACCATGTGATCTTATGATCCAAGACTCTAGTCTAATGAGAGTAGGTGTTGTGTATCTGTATCTGTTTTTCTTTTTTTTTTTTTTAGGTTTATCTTTTAGGTTTTTGGTGTGACACAAATATTTGTTAAAGAATATCTGAATGAAAGAATTGATTACCTAAGAACCTATAACTATATCTACTATAGCTTTCCTTTTTTTAGATTTGCTTAAGTCTACATTAAAAATTCTTTAGTTTAAAAAAGTTTTTGAGTTTTGACATCATTTAAGTGCCATTTTTAACTAGCATGTCACTTTTTTTTAGAATAAATATCTGTAAAACAAGGCCCTCATAACTCATCATTTTTCAACATAAACTCTTGCATCATTTACACTGAACATGTAGGATCTTTATGACTTAAATTCAGAAAATTGTAAATGCAATTTTATAGTTGTTTAGTTTTTGTTTGACAGCTCACCAGAGAATTCAATAAACTAATCAAATGAATCCTGTATAATCTCGTCATCTAAACTCTAAAGGACACTGCATGGACACTGCTTGGTCTGATAATAGATGGAAGGAAAAGGGAAAACTGATTTATCTGTCTTTACCTATTTTATCTCAGCCTGAGGGAGAGAGGGGGCAGTTCTTACTGAAATAATTCTCGTCAAAACAAGATAATTGTTTGAAACACTAGAAACAAACTGTATTGAACACATAAACCCTCATTTTGTATTTTAGTTTAGCCTTTATTTTTCAATTGTAACCTTAGAAAATACCTAATTTTTTATTTAAATGTCTATCACAGTTTGGCTTCTGTAACCTCATCCTTTATAGCTAAAATAAAAAGATCAATCCATTCCTTGTTGAAGCAAACTAAACAAATTTAGAAAGTAAGAAAACATTTTTTTTTCTTAAAGGGTCTTAAAGGCTGATTTAACTACATGCATGTCACTTCAGTCAGAAATGATGTCCAAGATGTAAATCATAATTGTGCATAAACATCAGTTGATTTGGTCACGTATGTTTAGAGGGACTGATTGTTGCTGACTTTATTAATTGTTATATTTTTGGAGACTTTAAAAATTCAATTTAAAGGGATCGTGTCATCCATACTTTTATATTTTGACAGTAACTGAAATTAAGGTTCTCAGAACTTTAGTGCAAGTATTTTATCTTTTTACTGTGGTTGACTTTCAAAAACCTACTCTGTTTTCAAAGCTAAGATGATTCAAGTAAGAGGTAATTGGGACAGTGTGCACAGAGTACTTACTACCTAGCTATTAATACATTATCGAGGTAAAAACAACAGTAAACATTTGTTAAATACTCTCTAGGCACCAAGTCCTTAGTTAAGCTTTTTATACATATTGTGTAATATTTATTTAAGCTATTATGTTCATTTTATTACAATATGGAAACTAAGGATTAGAAATGTTAATATATTCAAGGTCACAGAGCCAATAAGTCATGTTTATGGTTTAGTGAATTTGTTCTATCAAAGCATTTTTCCCCTTTTACAGACACTTTCAACCCCTTAATATTACTATCACAACATATCTATAGTGTGAATCTGTAATTGAAATGATAACCTTACTTTAAATCTTGCATTTTCTGCTCATTTCAACATGTGCCAGATTGTGCACATATTGTTATAAGAGTCCTTTTATAAAGACATCTTAAAAATGGACCAAACATTTAAGAACATATAGAAACCTAATGTGAATCTTACACATTTTCCAAATGGGAGATTTTTATCACTTTCATCATCATGGTAATAGTGCCTAATGTCCTTTCCCGTCTATGCCACATTTTATTCTTTTATCACTCCTTTAGACACATGAAGTAGGTACCAATTTTCACATGAGGACAATAAGGCGTGGAGAATAGTTTAGTTCCACTTGTGCTTTTCCTCTGAACCATACTTACCAGGATGACATTCTCCTAATGCACATATGAACCATAAATTACACTGGATTACAAGGCTTTAGAGATATGTGTAGCTAGGTGCTATAACGCTGCCCCAAACAGCTGCCTGAATGAAGAGATGTGTACTTTAACAAAGCATTTTAAAAAGTATATTTCATGAGATGGGTTGTCTGTTTTATATACAAATAGAAATCACTTTTTTTTTTTTTTTTTTTTTAGAAATCACTTTTATTTCTTAAGACTGTACAGTGATTTTGAATACAAACTCATATTGGAGAAATAGTGAATAATGTTAAATTGTAGGGACAAATTCAGAAAGCCACACTGTGATTTGAGCAACTAGGCCTTCATGATTTAAAATGTTGGTTTCTTATGCGATGTGGAACAATTCTTATTTCCTCTGAAATTTCAATTACACATTGATTTGTTCCTTTTAGTTTTAGCATCACAAATAACTCTGGTTTGGAATTGGAAATCATGTTTTGAGGGCAGGAAGAAGCTTGCATGTCCTATTGGAATTCTGGTTTATTATATGATTATATACTTTATTAGTATATGATATACCATAATACTCTAATTTGTGTCTTAGAAATAATTTTCTGCTTAAAAATTTCTCACAAGTTCTATCTTAAGTCTCCTTCATTCACCTCTAGAGCCATTAGCAGTGGTTCTAACTTGTTGGCAAGTGAACAAAATCTTATCTTTTTCACCCCCTGAATTGTGTTCAGAGTAATTTTAAACGTTTGCTTTGCAGAGGAAATAGACTTCTCCATTCTTAGGGAAAACTGTTCAACTAAAAGATCTGACAATATAATTCTCAAATGAGTTTAAAGAATTTATGGCTTAAATGAATGTAATTCTAATTTATCTTTTACTTTGAGCTTGGCTGCTGTCTTCAATTAATAGCATTTTATACATTAATTGCTTCCTTCAAACTCCTCCGTCAGCTTTATAGTATGTGATACTCCCTCAAACCCCACTCCATTATGCATTTGAAGAAACATAAAAGATGAATCTAGATTTTCTTAAATCTATCATTCTAGGATATGAGCTTCTTTAATTGCTTAATGTTTATATTCCTAGACATCATTTCTGACTTTCAGACTGCTAACCAAAAATAGAATGAATTCTAGATAGTCATTATATGTCTAGATTAGTTGGACATGCTAAAGACTTTATGTATCTTCCATCATAGAAACCAAATGTCTCCAAGTGAAATAGACAAACAGGTAGGAAAAGAAGAAATAAAAATGTCTTCATAGTCAATATGATCTTACATATAGAAAAATTCTAAGGAATCTATAAAGCCTACTATGATTAATAAATGAATTTAGCAAGGTCAAAAATACAAGGCCAGTATTCAAAAATCAATTATATTTCTATATTCTAGCAACAAACCATTAAAAAAATTTAAAAATCAGTACCACTTACAATAACTTGAAAAAACATGAAATAGATATAAACTTAACAAAGTGTAGCTAAAACTTTGCACTGAACATTGTAGTGTATTACTGAAAGAAAGTAGAATCTAAATAAATGCAGAGATGCACCATGTTCGTGGGTCACCTCAATATTATGATGTCAGTTTTCCACAAATGGATCTATAGATTCAAAGCAATCCCAAATCAAACATCAGTGGGATTTTAAAAGAAATTGATAAAAAAAAAAGAAATTGATGACCTGATTATAAAATTTATATGAAAAAATAGATAACTTTGAATAGTTAAAATAGTTTTGGAAAAGATATACAGAGTGGAAAACTTCACACCACCTAGTTTCAAAAGTGATTATATGGTAATCAAGCCAGTGTGGTATGAGGATAGATATATAAATGGAAGAGATTGGAAAAGTCCAAAAATCAGCCCAGAAGTACATAGTATCAACTGATTTTCAACAAGTGTGCTGAGGTAATTCAGTGGCAGTAATGAATAGTCTTTTAAATAAATGGGGTGGAAACAACTGGCTATACATGTGGAAAATAATGAAACTCCACCCTTACCAAACATTGTGCATGAAAATTAATTTGAAAGATATTATAGACCTAATATAAATCAAAACATTAACACTTCAAGAAGAAAAATAGGAGAAATCTTAGCAATCTTAAGTGAGGCAAAGATTTCTTAGATAGGAAAGAAAAGGTATAAAGCTTTTAAAAAGTGGTAAGTTGGACTTCCTTGCAAGACACAATTAAGAAAATTGAGAGGTAAACCACAGACTGGGAAAGGATAATAAATCAGAGATACACACACACTATTTGAATATATGTATCTATGTGTATTTATTATATACAGTATACATAAAGATATGCATCCAGAACATATAAATAACTATTCTAGGACAATAATAAAAAGTCAGACAATCCAGTTTTTTAATTGGTGAAAGATTTGAAAAGGTATTTCACTGAAAAATATTTGTGAATGCTCAATAAGTGCTTGTAAAGATACTTAACATCATTGTTCATCAAAACATTGGAAATTAAAACCATTATAAGGTACCATTCAATAGAATGGTTAAAATTTTAAAAGACAGTACCAAGTATTGGTTAAAATGTAAAGCAACTGTTATTTTCCTGCATTGCTAGTAGTAATACAAAATGGTACCACCCCTCTGAAAAATAATTTGGCAGTTTCTTTAAAAGTTGAACATACATTGCCACACATTATCAATTCCATTAGTTATTTGTCTACAGGAAACTAAAATGTATGCTCCCACAAAGACTTGCACAAAAATGTTTATAGTAACTTTGATCATAAAATCCAAAATCAAACTCAAATACCCACCAGTAGAAGAATAGATAGACCAAATGTAGCACATCCAATACAATGAAATACTATTCAGTAATAAAAATAAATGAATTACTAATACTTGCATCAGCATGGATAAGTCTCCAAAACATTATAGTGAGCCAAAAACGTCAGACACTCTATGATTACATTTATATGAAACTCTAGAGAAAACAAATATAATATGGGCCTAGGGTGAAGGTGATTTTACTAGAAAGGGAAATTGTGTATTTTAGGTTGATGAAAATGTTCTGTATCTTTATTGAAGTGATTACAGGTTACCTTTGTGAAACTTATCAAACTGTGCGATTAAAATAGATATACTTTATTATGTGTAAATTATCCCTGAATAAGGATGAAAATTACAGAATTTGCAAATTCTACTTATACTTGATTCCCAGAGGAAAATAAATGATAAATGAACACCCAAGCATAAGTACAAAGTCCTGTTTGGAACTACATAAAAATATTGCTACAGAGACAATTAATTACTAGCACGTAAGTATAAAATTTTTGACTTTCAGTGATTTTGTACAGAGAATGGTGGTATATTTCATTTAAACTTATAATCTAATACAGCAATACATTATAATCAGAGAAAAAACATCAGTTAAGTATAGAAACAAGATTAAACGAAGAGTGACATTCAAAATAACAAAATTAAATGATACATAAAAACTAAATAATTTTTGCCACTCATATTTTTAGAGAAAACCACGTATTAGTGTGAAAATATGTTAAGAAGTGAATATTAATTTGTTGAGCAAGACACATAGTATTGATGAGGATGTATCATTAAGTGACTGCAGCTTGCCATAAATGAATGACTTCCCATGTATTTACTTTATACTTTTTTAAACAGTAATTAATAATAAGATATTTCTTTTTGTCTCTTATTTTTTGAAACCACGTCTCTCCTCATACCATCTTTTTCTCCAAAAGTGAAATCAAATTCATGACCTCTCCTTATTTTAGTTTTTCTTTTTAAAAACAAAAACAAGACCTATATTTGTTTCTCTTTTCTCCAAAGTTATAGTAACTTAGCAGAAGTTAATGCCTCTATTTATTTACCCACCTAAGGCATGCTATTCCCCAGAATAGTTTTGAAGCAGTGTTTGCATTGTAAGGACAATATTAGGGAAATGATTCTCAAGTTCAATTGTACAGGAAATTAGGAGTTTGCTTCCACTTTGTAGAGCATCAAAAATGTGTGAAGTACTGTAGAATGGATTACCTCTTTTCTGTTTTCTCCCAAAGTAATACTTTTTTTTGAGAGAGAGAGCGGTGTACAAGTGGGGGGTTGAGGGCTATGTGGGTGGCAAAAGTACAGGGAGAGAGAGGCTTTAAGCAGGCTCCATGCCCTATACTCACCAGAAGCAGGGCTGATCTCAGGTCCCTGAGGTCATGACCTGAGCTGAAATCAAGAGCCCAGATACTTAACCGAATGAGCCATCCAGGTGCCCCATTTTTTTTAAATCATCCTTCACTTTTTCATTTTCTTTTCCTTGAGAGTATGTCTAAAATAACCGTTTAGCTGCTCAGCTAACCTCCCCTTCCATCCAGGCATAACATTTAGAGTATAGATGTGATACTATTTTCTTGAGGTTTGATGGACCATGATGAACTATCAAGCTTAGTTACTTTTCTTAGTACTCCTTTTTGCTGGAGAGTCCAACTATATTAGTCTCCTTTCACCTTCTTACAGATTTGTTATTGGGCGAGAAAAACCAGGACAAGTGAGTGAGGTTGCCCAGTTGATAAGCCAAACACTGGAACAAGAAAGGCGCCAGAGAGAGCTGCTGGAGCAGCACTATGCACAGTATGACGCCGACGATGACGAGGTAAGTCATGCTTGCAACAGTCCTTCCTACCTTTCTTCCCATGACGTTCCTACTTTACAAAAAACTCTTCACCGTGTAAAAGTATGATAGGTTCTTTGCAGTTTCTCAAGAAGAATGTGTCTACATTCAACCTCACAAAAGAAATATTACTTACATCTGTTATTAACTTATGAATCAAGGAATGGTATCCTCTTGACAAGTGTGAAGACTTTGGGATCAAATAAGTCATGTTTTACCACAGTATTAAATTCACAGAAACAAAAAAGAGTAAAAACACCAAAATGCAAATAATAGGTGTCTTTTTTGTTGGAACTTGGTGATTTTCTCTCTGTTTTATATTTTTTTCAATTTCTCCCTCAATTTTCTATAGTAAATGCTTTTTGAAAAAAATTAGTAAACATTCTGATTGAAAAAACACACTCATACATACACAAACACACATAGAAAAGTACTAAAAATTGCTGGGTGTTTTCAGGTTTCTTTTTTCCAGGAAGAGAAAGTTCTTTGGATCTGCTCACTGTGATTTGTGCTAACAAAATGCAGAACAAAGCTTTCCACCAGCACATATTCCATAGAGTAGATACATATTGGAATAATTTTGTATCCTGCTCTCTGTAGAAGATCAAGTAAATGAGTAGAAGCTAACCCCCAAGTGAAAATGGCTCTCCAGAATCCTTGTGTATTGTAATGTAATACAGATGCTGGTCTATTTCTAATGTAAATGCCAAATGTACGTTGATATAATGGGACAACATGCTTTATTATAAACATGTTTAAACATGTATGTGTTTCATATTGGCATGTCAAAATATCTATCAATAATTTAATCAGATATTTCATACTCCATAAACATAGTAAATGTTCAGGTAAAACATACATTATTTATACCAGCTGATATAAGGACAGTACAACTTCATATGGTCAGTCTCTACTCATCTAAATATTTTTTTTTTCCAGAGCTTTCTGGGTTTTTTTGTTTGTTTGTTTTTGGTTTCTAGCCAGGACATAGTGAAGATTAATAAACAGACATTGAAATATTTTCATGTATTTTTAGTCTGGAATGTTTTAACCCAAACATGTTAATTTTTTATGTGTTTGTAGTTTAATGTAGTTTATTCTCTATTTATTAGACAACTAAAAATAGTGCATCAACTAACTTTTGATCAGAGAATAAATACTACAGAGTCGTCAGGTGAATGAATTAGTCTCTTAGAATTCTGTTTAGTTGATTTAATTTTTTACTTGCAGAAACCATTTGAAATAACTAGTATTTTTTTTTATTATACTGAGACATAAGGTATGAAAATGTTACCTTGGATTTAGAAATCAAAAACAATTTCCTCAAGTATTTACATTTTCGTCTTAGTCTTCAGTTCTCTGTGCTAGTGTTTTGTGTTTTATCAGACACTGATTTGCTTTGGCTGCATGCCTATTTTTAGGATATTAGAATCGCTCTCTGCAGGTTTGGTTTTTACCTGCTTGCTCTGCTAGAAAGAATTTGGATGTGAGATTCAGGGGAGTTCGGGTGACATCAAGTGGTGGAAAGCGAGGAAGCCAAACTTGACAGTCTGTGGGCCTCAGTCTCTTTGGCTTTAAGAGACTGGACTAAATTTCTGAATTCTCACTAGCTTTTAATATGCTGTGAGTGTGTGAAACAGAACATCAAGTCTAGCCAGGAAAGAGGGAAAATAAGATAGTTCTTAAAGCTCTCCAAGTGAAAATTTTAGATCACCTGCTACATACTACATACTTCTTCCACTTCTTCCAGTTATTTTGAGGAATTGGTCACATTCAGTCCCAAAAGTTTTCAACTCAAGCCTCTAAAGCTTTTTGTTTGTTTGTTTGATGTAAGATTTTCTCTAATTTAGTAATTTAATTAAATGAAAAATGAGTTTCTGTTATTCAACTTTCATACCTAGGAGTATATCATATGAATTTTTTTGTTTGCCTAGTTTTTATAAGGAAAGCAGAGTTGATTGTCACCTGAGCAGATATTTTTAGGACTAGAAAGGTAAATAAATATTCAGTGCCTGGCACTTTGCAAGGTGAATTTCCCTACATGATTTCATGTAATCTTTACAGCACACAGAAGAGATTTTTTTTTTTCTAGAAATGAAGCAAACGAGGCTTTTTCTAGTCATATAGCTAGTAGTTGGCAGATTTATAATGGGAAAAAGGTCTTCGTGTCTCCAAAGTTGGGACTCTTTACAACACATTGCTGTTCTTGAATGGAGTGGACTAATAGGTCTGTCTTTGTTCAGGCACACACAGAATAACTGGGTGACAAGAGATGTCGGAAAGATGATTCCTGTTTTGGGTGATGGACTTTCTTGTAATACTTAGGTTCTATGATTCTTTATTCTGTATTTCTAATAATAGGGGAATTAAATACTCAGAGAATTATTTTATTCTAGGCAAATAATTCATAAGTATCCTATGAAGATAGGGCTTAAAGGGAAAAATAATTGAGTATATGATTTTTTTTAATTAAACTTTAGGTTAAACTTTTTTAGAAATAGAAATCAGATGCTTGCTACTATGTTATTCCAAGTAACATTCACTTTACTGGAAAGGTCAAGGAGCCTTTTTCTTTTTTCTCTTTCATGCTCCTCTCTGACTTGTATTTCTCTCCCTTTCTTGTGTGTTGGCAAAACATGCTCAGCTAAAACCAACTGTTAATATTCTGTGCATAGGAGAGATGAAAGCTGTACAAATAATGAAAATTCACTCTTATATAAACACTTTACTTACTTGATATAAATTCGTTTTTTTACTATGCTACCAAATAATTGTTAAATCAGTTTGAGTGGTATGTCCTATTTTTTATTTACTCTATTTCTCTCTGTTAATGAAAAGTAAAATCTCCAAGACACATAATGGAGGATGAGAAGAACCAGTAACCATTGGTTATCCAATGGGTAAATGACCTTGAATAACTGAGTTATTTTATATGTAGTTGAACAATGTGTTGATTTATGTATCTTTATTAATCCTGAATTGTGTAATCAATCATTTGGCTTCTCAGTTTTCTTATCATTTATGGAATCATTTTGTAATTTCAAGGTTAGAATCATTTCTATTTCACAGTATCCCCTGTGACATTCCCTGGGCCAGCTAGGAAAACCTCTAATTAAATGCAGAACAACTGAGTTCATCCAACTAATTTCCAGAGCCAGCGCTTAGATCAGTATTGTCTACTGAAGGATAGATAGCTTCTGGTTTTGGTCAAATCATCCAAGGTTGATTCTAACTTGGAACTTGTCACATTGACAGAGGGGAGTTGCTTGCTTGAATTGCCTTTGGGGAAAACATTGCAACGTGAGAAATATATCCTGAAATTGTAAAAGTACAGTAGTTCTCTATCAAAACCATATTTAGGATTAAGAAGACCTTATCATGTATTGTATATACTTACATATACCTGTTTTAATGCTTTAGGAAACTGTAAGTTGTACTCCAATAGAATTTAAAATATATAGATAACCCCCAAACTTTAACCCCCAAATGTCTACATTTTGTTTTTTTCCCCTCAAATATTTAAATTAGAGGAGTTTACAATAAACAAACAGCCAAATTAATTTTAATTTACATTCCTGTTTCTGTTTACTCTCTGTTACACATTGTGATTTAAAAAAAGTTAAAAGGGCTCTGCCCAAAGGCTAAAGATGAGGGGGAGAATCCTGTACGAAGAGAAAAATTAAATCTGAGCAATTGAAACATTTAAAATGTAGATCTGAATATATCTGTAATTAGAAATTGCGTTTCTGGATAACAGAATTATTGTTCATTTCTTTTTTTTTTTTCTTTCTTTCTTTTTTGAAACAATCTGGAAGGTAACGATGGAGGATTTCAATAAGCCCCTCACACAGTCAGCACTATCTCACGAAATTCTGGGGGTATGGTAAATTTTTCAACTAGATTTTAATTTTCAATAACAAATTTAATCTGTCATACTCCACAACTATCAATGTTTGACCTTTTAGTGGTGAGATGTTATAATTTTGGTATATGCTTTGTGTAGCATGGGTCATGTGTGTAAATTCTGAGCATATGTTTCTATCAAAGATCATTATGCAATGTGAAATACAGTGGGCTCAGACTAGAAGTGAAGTATGAAATGGTACTGTACCACTTTTTTGAATTAGAAAATGCATACAATCCTTCACACTAAAATAAACTGTTTTACATGCACTTTGAAATTATAGGATTATTTTGGCTTGCTTCTTTAAATATGCTTTTAAAATATGATAATTATTACATTTTAAAGTCCTAGATTATATGGTATTTCAAAGTCTCTTCAGGCACTAGTTTCTAGCAAGGTTAATCATCACTCTAGAAACTGAGGCCCCTTCTCTTAAAACATAATTTAATCTCACTTTTGTAATTTTTTTCATTACTGGAAATTAATATAATTATAACTATATCATGAGAACATTAGTTTTTAGAATCTTTTAAAGTATTGAATACAATTTAGAGCAGCTACCTACATGGAGATGCATTCTTATTGCTTGTGTTAACATGTAATAATTAGAGTCAGAAATATAATGGAGCTGTGGTTTGCATAAGTGTTAAATGGTTTATGAGAATATAATTTTTAGGCAAAAAGCATTAAAGGGATCACATTAAATTTGACTCATGGTGTTTGCTGTTCCTGGTTGGAAACAGCTTGTGTTGTATGAACAAGAGATTGCAATTATTATGGATGGCCATTTAATAATGTAAATTGACTTTATACTGTTCATAATGTTGAGAAACTCGAGAGTGGGAGGCATTCTCTTAGTTCTCAAACGTGTGTGTTATAGCAGGCACCAGAACTTCAGTGTTTTTTCTACCGTTTATCATTAGGCTGCTCTCTTTAATGGGGAAAAGCCATCTTTAATTTTTGTTGTCAACCATTTTAGAGCACTGTGGCTGAATTGCAAGGAGTGTCTGGCAACAGCAATAACAATAACAACTATTTCCTTAAGGTTTGTTTTTTTGGTGGAAATTAATGCTTATCTGCACCTTACTGCTTCATGTGTGAAATTAAATACTCTGTGTGTCTCATTAACTAGCTTTGCGCTCGGAAGAACTCTAGAGCTGTATGTATTGTGTGTTGAATAATAGTTGGAAAATCATCACTTGAAAATAGTATTTCATTCTGAAATATAGCACATAGTCTATAGTTGCAGGTTCTGTAAGTTGTACTCACTCTTCTAATGTTTAACCATGGATATTGTTAACCCTTAACACTTTAAATATTTTGTGATTCATTTTAAAGGGGAAGGAAAAGATACCCAACAACAAGGCTGTATGATGTATATACCATATAGCATACACATTGTTTTTAAACCCAGTACTTTTTTTTTTAGAAAAGAATCTTTTGATACAAAGTTCTTCATTTTTCAAAATAAATACAGGTATCTTTAAATTATCATACTACTTATTTACGTGACTTATGTGGTAGACATAGCAAAATGTCTAAAAACTATTACACTTCAGATAATAAAATACTTGTCACTATCTTTAGCTGCCAGTAAGAGAAGAGCTTAAAAATGGAAGTATATTTAAAATGGAAATTGGATTACGGTGATGAGAGGAGCCCGAAGAATAAGAGAAATATAAAACCTTTGAAACAACTTGTTTATAGACTCCAATTTGACTGGATTGTTAGCATTATTGAATTTAATTACAGTTTTTTGCTAAACTTTAGTTTGTGATCCCAAAATCTACAGTACTGGTCATTGTCATTGAAACCCAGAATCATAAGATGTTTGGAAAACCTTTAGTTGAAGACTGTTTATCATGCTTGATCTAGCCTAAGCATTGTTTATGTATACACACACAAGCACACACACTATCCTCTGGTGGTAGACATCCTCCTTAGAAGTATTCTTGAAGGACCCTCCTTAGAAATATTATTTGTATATAAAAACATTATTATTTATGATATTGAGCACAGACAGGAAGATGGATAGTGTCAAGGGAAGATAGAGGTTAGAAAAGAAACCTTTGCCCTAAATAATGTCATCTTTTTTTAACTCATTTTCTGTATATTGTTTATCATAATGCAAGTGATTTCAGTGTTTTCATGTTATTTTCTTTCCAACCACCACATTGTGATGGCATTTATTCATGAGTAAGGTATAAAATACTAAATAAACTCTACCAAATTCTCCTATGCCATTAAATTCCTTTGAGAGTATAGCTTTGTATGTCTTAGAAATCACGCTAGAACAGTTCTATATTACAATGATACATCACAGAGTTTGACTTGAGAGAAGTCACAGAAGTAAACACAAATGTCAGGATTTTTCCAACTTTGAGAACATTTACAAGTTGAATATAATTTTTTAGCAAAAAGTTATAAAAAGCAAGAAAGCTCAGTGAAGATGGACCTTACCAGCTTTACTTTCCAGTGGGCTACCGGGATCGATCCTTTGGCTTCCCCATGCCTCTGCTCCTTTGGTCTTTTCTTCTTGGAGTACTGTTCCCTGAACCCATTCTTGGTTGCCCTCTATGCCCTTGAATCCTGTTCACTTTCAGGGCTCAGTTTAGGTTTCGTGTGTTTTCTCTACAAAGCCTTCTTGAACTTTCTCAGCTGAGCTAGGGACTCTTTTCTATAGAAGTCAATAATAGTACTACGTGTATCTCTCTATATCATCATTTACCCAAAATATCCCCCACTAGTCTGTAATCTTTTCAATGACAGGTTTTAATAACTGGTTGATTTTTTAATACACACTGTCATGAGCACAGTACTGGGCAGATGAGAGGAAGCCAAGAAATTGAACTGAATTGAATCACTCAAAGGATGCTAAGATGAGAATTGGAAAGTAGAATTAAATGAGAATAAAATTTAGTTAGAAACATAATCTAAGATAGTGAGAGAAGAGTGGCACAGAGTCATGGGTAAAAGGCATGGCAAGACAAGAGATTGAAGGTAGGGACTGAGAAATAATCTGTACTTGTCCTTTGGCACTTTGGGATTGAGCACCTTTCCATGGGCTTTTGCTTCCACATCTTAATTGTTTTGAGAGAACATGAATTTGCAAGAAGACACAATCTCTATCACACTGCACCAAAATTGTCTGAATGTAAAACCAGAAAAAAGTGAATATATATATTTCATTCTTTGAAAACCTTTGGATCTTAGAAATAGGAAGTTGGTGACTCATATTGACATGACTTCTTTTTTAGTCATAACTGAATAAAAGTGCCATAGAAACAGAATAGTTGAAGTGGCCTAAGTGATGTCAAGATCAATATTGTATAGATAGCCATCTTCTGCCCTATAGCTGTCAGCCATAGAAGTACATTTTCATCAGCAATAAGAACTAAATGGTGACCTGACCAAAGACCCCAATGTTCTAAAGCAGCCTTATTATGGAGGCTTAGAGGTCTGATAAGGATTCCATTTAAACTGATATTGATACTAATAAGGGTAGTGGTAAAAATTCTTAATGGATTTCTGGAATTCCAGTTCTAAAAGGGGCTTTACAGAAATACTTATTGACATAAAATTGACATAGAATAAAATGTGTAGATCTTGAGTAGATAACTTGATTTCTTTATCATTATATATCCATTATTCAGATATTAAAGTTAACATTAATGAAGGATAACTTACATACAATAAAATGCACCAAATTTAAATGTATTAATTTGGGTAGACAGTTTCATGAGTAACCACCACCACAGTCAAGGTACTGAACATTTTCATTGCCTCAGATAGTTTCCTTACAGAACTTTGCAGTCACTCCCAGCCCAAACCAAACCATTTAATCTACTTTCTTTTTTTTTAAGATTTTATTTATTTATTCATGAGAGTCACACAGAGAGAGAGAGAGGCAGAGACACAGGCAGAGAGAGAAGCAGGTTCCATGCAGGGAGCCCGATATGGGACCCGATCCTGGGACTCCAGAATCATGCCCTGGGCAGTGAAAGGCAGGTGCTCAACAGCTGAGCCACCCAGGCATCCCCAGTTAATCTGTTTTCTGACACTATAGATTAATTTTGTCAATTCTAGAATGTCCTTTGAACAGAACCATAGAGTACATACTTTTTAATGTCTGACTTCTTTCACTTTCATAATGTTACATTTATCCTAAGTGTTCTGTATATTATGATGAAACTATAATTGGTATTGCTTTGAGTTACAAAGTGGGATGTCTAATTGGAGAACTCCATCATAAAGCTGAAGTCTCATGGGCTATACTACTCTGTAAGATGAAAATAAATCTTCCACTCCAAAGACCACATGAGAAATTGCCACTGTCAGACCTTGTTGCCGAGTGGAAGGGAAGAAAAAATTTTTTCTGAGACATTGTAATCACAGCAGCCTGAATTTATGGTACACTTCAAGAGAAAAAAGCATGTCCTTTCTTATGTCATTTATCTTTTTTTTTGAGATTTATTTATTTTAGAGAGAGAGAGAAAGAGTGCAATGGAAGGGGCAGAAAGAGGGAGAGAGAAACTCAAGCAGACTCCACACTGAGCCTAACGCAGAGCTCAATCTCAGGATTCTGAGATCACAACCTGAGTTAAAACCAAGAGTCGGACACTTAACTAGGCCACTCAGGTGCTCAAAGCCATTCACCTGCAATCAAAGCGTAAAAGTTAAAGTTTCAAGAAAAATGAGCTTACAATTGCAAAGTAAGCTAGGGAACTAAATCACTATGAGTAACAAAAAGCAGAAGGAAGGTTCAGGGAGGAAGTGAGAAGGGACAGGAGAAAAAAAGAAAAAGGAAAGAAAGATAAGGTCCCATTATTTTGTCAGTTATACCAAAATGGAACAAATATTTCCAGTCATATGTAACTTTTTCCAGAAGACAAAAATGAAAGTGGTACAGCTCTAATACCAGGAATGCAGTAAAACCTTGAGAATGTGAGATGTATGGGGTGATGAGGTATAACCTTGGTACCAAAACCAAATATTGATGCCATAGAAGACTTATAGGCCCATCCTATTCATAAAAACAATGCAAAACAAACAAACAAAAAAAGCCCTATACAAAATATTAACAAATCATATCCAAGACATGTAAAAGAGATTTTATAGCCAAGTTGAGCTTAGCCTATAATTCAAGTATGGTTTAATATTTGAAAATCAGTCACTACTTGTTTTTGACATGCTGGAAGGCAAGAAGTAAAATAAATAAATTGGAAAGGAAGAAATAAAAATTATTGCAGGCAATATCATCAAACCTCAAATATATCTATACATTAATTATTAGAAATGTTATAAGATTTTGGCAACTTTACTAGACACATAATTAATGTAAAAATAGCATCTATTTCAGTGTGTCTACAGAGAGAAAATATAATTTATAAATTTTAATTACTTTGGTAGAAGGCAAAATTTTGCCTAACAAAACATAGACAAGACCCTTATGGGAAAAAATTTTATTGAAATTATTGAAGAAGACTTATATGAAAGGGAAAAGAAACTTTGTTCATGGGTTAGAAGACTCCGTAGTTTAATTGAGTCAGTTCTCTCTAAGTTGATTTATATATCCAATGCAATTTCAGTAAAAATAATTCTAAAGAATTCAGAAATAGAATTCAGTAAGCTATCACTAAAATCCATAGGAAATAACAATGCACCAGAAATAACTATGACATTTCACATGCTTTAAAAGAGAGATATTTATTATTAAACTGTAGAAATTTAGTCTCTGAAGCAAAGAAGGAACAAGTTGGTCAGGAAGCCAAGAAGCAGCCCCTCATATAAATGAAAATTGGATTAGTGACACCAATAACATTCTAGGTGAGTTGAGAAATGTTAGGCTTTTCAGTGAAAGAAACATGGTGAAATTGCAACCCCCATCTCAGTCTGTACCCAAAAGCTCATTCCAAGTGCACTCAGATGCAAAAAAGAAGAACTCTAAAATTTAGAAGACACCATAGAAAAATATCTTTATGACCTCAGTATAAGAAATGGTTTTGCTACATGAAACACCTAAGAAAGCAAAACCATAAAGGATAGTATTGAGAAAATTGACTACATTAAAAATTAAGAACGTCTGTTCATCTGAAGAATACCTTTATGAAAGCAAAAAGGCAAACCAGAAGCTGGAAGAAAATATTTGAAAAAGAAATAACTGGGATGCCTGGGTGGCTCAGTGGTTGAGTGTCTGTTCCTTTGGCTCAGGTCCTGATCCCAGGGTCCAGGATTGAGTTCCGTGTCAGGCTCCCTACAGGGAGCCTGCTTCTCCCTCTGCCTATGTCTCTGCCTCTCTGTCTCTCATGAGTAAATAAAATAAATAAAATAAAATCTTTTAAAAAAGAAAAAGAAATAACCGAAAGAGGATTATATAAAAAGTACTTCTATTAGCCAATATGAAAAGAATATAAAGAGGGCCATTGGCTTTAATGCTCATGTCAAAGAAGAGGAACCTCCGTGACTGATGAACATATGAAAAGATGCCCAAATATATTAGCAATCAGGATGTGAAAATTAAAAACTAAAATGAAATACCATTTGATATTTACCAAATTGATTTGAATTGGATATTTTAAATTTTGGTGAGGATGTAGAGTAAAAGGATCTATTATTCTCTGCTCTTAGGATATATTAATTGGTCCATCTACTTTGAAAAACAATTTGATATGATCTAGTAAAGTCATCTCAACAGTTATATTCTTTACTAAACAGTAAACCTCTTATATACATGAGCTATAAGACATGTTGTGATATTTTTCTTGTAAATGAAAAAAATTTGACACAACTGATGTCTCTATCAACAAGAAAATGGGTAAATTTATTGTAGTGCATTCAGAGTGGAATAATATACAGTTGTTTTAGCAACCCACAACAAGTGGTGGAATCCCAGGAACATCCCATTTAAAACAAAAAAAAAAGTTGGGCAGCCCTGGTGGCCCAGCAGTTTGGCGCTGCCTTCGGCCTGGGGTGTGGTCCTGGAGACCTGGGATCGAGTCCCATGTCTGGCTCCCTGCGTGGAGCCTGCTTCTCCCTCTGCCTGTGTCTCTGCCTCTCTCTCTCTCTCTCTCTCTCTCTCTCTCTCTCTCTTTCTCTCTGTCATTAATAAATAAATAAAATCTTTAAAAATAAATAAGACAAAAAAGGCACAGGAGTATATAAGCAATATGATTCCACTCATATGAGTCTTAAAACCATTACAAATAAATGATACATTGTTTTGCTCTACATAAATATGATAGAACTAAAGTAAAACCAAAAATAATAAAATTCAGCAAGATTATTTTAAAGGGAAGCACCTGAAATCAAATCAGGAGCGCATACACAGAGGACTATTAAAATGTCGTAATACTCTCCTTTTCTTGAACTAGGTTGTTCATTGGTAGTTGGTTATATCATTATTCGCATAGTATCTATATGTTTTAAAAATACTCTTTCTGTCAACTCAATATTTAATGAACAAATTAAAATCTTCCATGTACAGTTCTTATATTTAGCAGTTATATGGATAAAAAATTGGCAATTACCTAGTCTTGCTCTCCAAGACTGATGAAATGGCTTTCAGACTCTATGTCTCAAACTTGCCTCAATGTGACAATCTCATGGTACTTCTTTAAAGTTACAAATTTCTCCATCCAGCCGCAGACCTAATAAGACAGAATATGCATTGTATGAGGCCTAGGATTTGGGGAGTTTTGGGGAAGGAGTGAGACATGATCAGAGCTGGAGTTATCCAGCTTAAAGATGCCAGGAAAACTGACCTTTGAGTCCTGGTATTGCAGAGACTTTGTAAGAAAGAATTACTGCTGTGAACCATCAGATGGCCACGAGGAAAGGAGTAGAATTATTCTCCCTCAAAGGAAATTGTAATTTATCATTTTATTTATCATTATATTTATATTATATATTTATTATTATCTTTATATTTATCATTAATTCATAGATAATCCATAGAAATACCATCAGTGATGTTTATATTGGTTTTACCTTTTTGTTTACTATAAATTCTATAGCTGTAACTTCAGGTTCTATCTGATGACCTGTTAGCATTTTTGCAATCATGTGAGTCAATTTGTATATGTACACACCATATTTTCCAAGATTCAATTCATTGTATAATTATAAAATTATTAAAACAATAATAACATGTGCCACTTTGGTCCCCTATAGTTATTCTCTTCTGCAGATTAAACATTCAGGGAAATACAAATCTCTTGGTCTCTTCCCACAGTTCTCCTGGCATCAGAATAAGTGCTTCATTGTTTCATTGGCAAGTAGAACGAAACTCAAGGAAGGCTGCCAATTTGAAATTGCAGTGTGACATTTGAATTACAGAGGTCTACTTTGGTCTGTTGACTGTTTAGTTCTGGATCTCAGTGGGAAAAATAAGGATCTTTAGTTCCCTTCTCATATAGAATATATTTATCAGGGACTTAAAGACAGTGGCATTTATGTCCTAGTGAGTAGGTAGCATTTGTTAAGAGGAATTGAATTTGGAATATTGAGTCATGGGAAAATGTACTTCATACTTCCGAGAAGCTTGCTATTCTGTTTTGGAAACAATAAATATATATGGTAAAGAATTTAAAGCATTTTCAGGGCAACCCATCAAAAGGCCAAATAACCAGAGTGTGAAAGCATCATCACAACTAAGGACATACAAAATAAAAGTATGAATTTAGATTTGGGGTTTTGATTTTTTTTTCCAAGAATTTTTTGTTGTTTTTATTTGTTTGTTTTCTGTAACCTAGATGTGGGTCAATATTGGTGTGTTCAAGAAATAGAAAGACCGGTTTACCTGCAGGCAAAATATGTGGAAAGGAATACTATTTGGACAGTCTTTGAAAAGGTAATTTGAAAAATATTGCAGGGATTTGAAAAATATTGCAGCGACTTTAAAAATCAGCTGAATTGCTAGACTTTTTCCCTATTAAAAATAATTAGGAAACAGTTCTCCATGAGGCTCTCAAATTTCTGAGGCACTGGCTGCCCTTTGTTCTGGGCTACAAGATGTTTGTGTAGTGAACAGTCTTGGAAGATAGAGATAGTCTTCCCCTCAGCGAAGGTGGTAATGTTACCTGCTATAAAAGATGCAGGTTACCTAAGCTCTTGGGTCCCCTCTGGACAGGCCTGCTTGTGCAGGTATCACCTGGCCCTCTTCTCATCACTCTTTGGAAATTGGAGTTTAGGGAATCAACACAAAGATATGATAGATTAAATCAACTAGTACAAAGACCCATTCTGGGTTAAAAGAATGTTCTGACCTTGTCACAGTCATAGAGAAACACACTGGCACCTACCTTGAAGGGAAGGAATTTGTAATTGGCATAATCAGAAGCCTGGCGGAACTTTAGTGAGTTTACTGTGGAGATAATGCTAGTTATCTCCAAGGCATATAATGCTAGTTTTAGAGAAATAGCAACCGTTGGATGGTCTTTGACTCAACCTCTCCTAGTTTATCATGCTAGCTGTAGTCATTCAGACAGCAAAACCTCAGAAAGTTTTTTGTGGTGTGTCTTGTCTGCTACAAAGGAATATCGGCCCTGTCAGCAAGAGTCCTTTGAGATAGACAAACTCCTGTGGGAAACCATTGATGGGTAGTAGGGTCCCAACTCCCCTACAGTGCCAATGAAAGTACCCTGCTAGAGAATGAGAAAGTGTCCTACATCAGTCTAGCTAAATTGCTACAGTTAGCCTTACCATCTTGGAAAACTTCCCCATCCTTTATGTTCTAATCAGTTCCTGTTTAAGTTCTAATCAGTTCCTGTTGTGGGAGTCAAGCCAGTGGCTGCTGGGTCAAAGGCTCTCCAAAGCTAACTTGGTTGTGTCAGTAATGACAACACCTTATATATAGTGCCTTAGGTGGTAGATACTCGAAGTTTGATTAAAACACAGGTAACCACTGCATTTCTCAAAACTGAAAATAAATGCACTTTGTTACTGGTACAGGGCTGCCTTCTGCCTCTACACCCCTTGAGGCCTCCTCTCTCTACTCTGAACTCAGCTGCTATGAGGAGGAAGGTGACTAGGGGTCAGGATGAGATCTCCTTTGTCCTCCAGAGAGACAAGATACTATAAGAACCCCTTAAGTACACTGGGGAACTTTGGGAGGGGAGGCACTCAACTTCATGGTTGTATGGATACTGGCTCACAAATCACCATGTCACCTGGTCACGTAGTGAGGAAAGATGCCCACATTCTACTGATGTGGTTTGGGCAGGGTTCACAGTGAGAAGGGAAGCAAAATGGCCTTTTGGAAGGAACGTTTGGGCAGATGCAACATAATACTGTTATGGCTTCACTGCTCGTTGTGTAATGTTATTGATGTGATGATATACACCTGCCCTTCTTTGTTGCATTAGTGCCAGTGGAGAATCTGTCATTCAGGGATTGCCACATGTTAGGACAGTAATAGTAGGACGAGAAAGAAAACACTTTCCCTGTTTCTCCCATGTGGGTCAGCAGAAACAATATAGAATCCTAGAAAAAGAAGGAGAAATCACAGCTTATCTAAACACATAATGGCTGCCAGACTGCTTGGGCCATTTCCCAACATAACATAACTGCATGTCTGATGCAGCAACCAAAAAAAGAAGAAGAAAGGCAGCTATTAACTTTCTACTAAGTTCTTAATGGAACTTAAACTGAATGACCAGTGGAAGCTTTATGACTCTGTGGTCTAATATTCTCAGTTTGAGATGGGTCAACTTGAACTCAACAGACCAATAAGGTTAAAAGGGCCCAACAAACCTTGCTTGTCAAATGGAAATGGTAACTATAAGAAAGCTACCACCAACCTGGCCCAGCAGCAGCATCTTAGATTTACATGAACAAGTAGCAGCTTTCCATTTTGTGAAAACTTTATCTGATATTCTACCTCTTGAAACAAGGCCACTGGCTCAGTGAGACTTAAAATTCATAAAGGTTTCCTTAAATGCCTGGGCTTGATTCACTGATTCATCAGCTAAGCTATCCAAAGCTACGAGGCTTTCCAAACTCAGCACCAGCTATATATACAGATGCAAAAATGACGTCATCATCTTGCTCACTGGGCATAACTCAAGGCCATTCCTATAGGTCTGAGCAGTATCCCTCTTGATGAACCTTGTTACTGACTCTTAAGCTGATGTAAGTGACTTAACTGTTTGGTCATCATTACTCATCAATTACTTGGTCAACTGCTTTCCTAAGTGATAGTTGACTTATTTTTTATATGCATTGTGCAGGCAATTATTCTTAGGGTTGGACTCATTTAATTGGATAAGGTGGTACAAAATTTGTTCCTGACTTTAGATTGATGTGATCAGGGATACCAGTCCTGGAAGGCATTCAGATCAACCTCAACTCACCGGCCAGGGTTGTTATAGGTGATAGAATTGTCTGAATCATAGATATTCTTCTTGTGGGCCAACACCAAGCCTGTGCAATCCCTGATTCTTGCCATATCTGAATTAATACCTTAGGCCAACTGGAATAAATAAACTTGAGGAGAAAGCTACCTGAATTTCTAAGGTAGACCTGATGGTTTACGGGATTTATTTAGCCAGTCACATCTGAAAGCCTGGGGAATATGGTTGATCTCAGTTACTGCAAGTTACTCATTCTGTTGCTTGGAGTTCATTTAATAGTCATAATTATATGAAATAGACTTGGTCCTAGCCACTGCAGTCACACTGATGAGGGAAAGTCATACTAATAGGAAAATTCACCAGAAGCCAAAATGGTATAGAAACAACAGCAGATATCATTGGGAGACAGTTCCTCCGTAGGTCTCTGACTTCTCTACAAGAGGCACTCATGCCTTTCTTTCAGATTACCTTTTTAATGATGTTTGTATAATGAACAGTCTTGGAAAATAGAGGAGTGTCTCTCTATAGGGCACATAACAGACTTGCTTATTACCCATTATAAAAAAATATGAGTTCCTTCAGTTCAGAATTCCTTTTTGGGGGGGTTTATGGTTCATGTTTCTCAATGTAATTATAGTTAGAAACAACTATTTTAAGAGACTTTTTTCTAAGGAAGAAAGAAAATGAAACTATCTTTTAAAAAAATATTTGGTATTTGAATACTCACCAACAAATTCAATACAGTAAAATAGTTGGAATGGGGAAGGATTATAGAGGTTGAGATGATTAGGATTATTCCTAGAAAATAAAATTTAAGAAATTGTCATTGAAAATTGCTTCAGTAATTGAATATTATAGATTATAGTACATGTAACTATTTCTCAGTTCTTTTTTATTTGAATATAGTTGGCACACAATGCTGCATTAGTTTCAGTTGTATGACACAGTGATATGACAAGTTTATACATATTGCTATGCTCACCACAAGTGTAACCACCATCTGCCACCATACAACATTATTACAGTACCAATGACTATATTCCTTATTCTGTACCTTTTATTCCTGTGATTTATTCATTCCATAACTGAAAGCTATGTTTTCTACTCTCATTTACCTATTTTTCCCATCTCCCTACCTCCCTCACTCTGGCAATCATCAGTTTGTTATTTGTTTTTATGGATCTGTTTCTGCTTGTTTGTTTGCTCATCACTTTTGTCTCTTGGACTCTACATATAAGTGAAATTATATGGTACTTGTCTTTCTCTGATGGATTTCATTTAACGTAATATCCCCTAGGTCCATTCATGTTGTCTCAAATGGCAAGACCTCATTCTTTTTTATGAATGAGTAATATTTCATTTTATATATATATATATATATATATATATATATATATATATAACAACTTATTTATCTATTCATCTATTAATGGACACAAGTTGCTCCATATCTTGACTATTGTAAATAATGCTGCAGTAAACATAGGGGTGCATATATCATTTTTAATTAGTGTTTTCTTATTTTTTGGGTAAATACCCAGGAATAGAATTTCTGTTTTTAATTTTTTGAGGAACCTCCATACCTAAGTTCAGAATTCTTAACAAAAGATGTTAGTTCCACCTTCTGCTTCATTTTTAGACCTATTCTCCTGGCAGTACCCTGGCTTTGAACTTTGTTTGGAAACTATTTCTTATTTTTAGAATCAAGATGTTCAAAACCATCAAGTCTTAGTTCCTTTCTGTTTAATGGTCCTTTCAATTTCTCTCTTTGGTCACATTTTTACCATTAGCAGCAAGAAGAAATCGGGCAGCACCTTCAACACTTGTTTGGAAACCTACTTAGCTAGATCACTCCATTCACTAGGAATGTTTCCAACTTTCTCCTTATAAACGGTGATAATATTGCTGAGTTTTCTGGCACTACACAAGAACTCCCCCCCCCCCCAACTCCGGATTTCCACTTACAGTGTGTTCAAGGCAATTTAGGCCTGCTTTAGCATACTCTTCAGAATCCTCCCAGCCGTCCTTCACTGCCTATTTCCAAAGCCACTTCCTCATTTTTCTGTGTTTGTTATGGCAGTTCCCCCTTTCTGTTGCTCCATAACAAATTACCACCACAATGTAGCAACTTAAAATAAGAAACATTTATACATTACAGTATCTCTGTCTGGGTCCATTTAACTGGATGCCTCTGACTCAAGATTTGTCCCATTGCTGCAAATAAGGTGTCCGCCAGAGCTACAGTCATCTGAGTGCTCAACTGGGGGAAGATCTGCTTCCAATTCATTTGCAGCTGTTGGCAGGACACGGAAGATACACTTCCAAGCTCTTCATGTGACTGTTAGCATGCCTCAGGTCCTTGCTGACTGTTGGCCAGAAACATCAGTTCAGTATGATGTAGGTATCTTGGTAGAGACATGCTAAGAGGACAAAAAAGATGCAAGCCATAGTCTTTTTGTAAACTAATCCCAGAACAGACATCCCATCACTTTTGTTGTATTCTTGTTGTTAGAAGCCCACATCCAAAGGGAAATGGATTATAGAAAAGTATAGATTACCCAGGAAGAAGGATCCTTAGGGGTCATTTTAGAGCTTGCCTACCATGGTGGGAAACAGAGTCCCTGCTTTTCAGGAGTATACTTTCTAAAAAGAAGGGGTGAAGAAAAAAGACTAATGGAGGCATTAAAATACTGTAAAATCAAAGGCTAATTTATAAACTGTCTACCACAAGTGCTAGAAAATTTTAAGAAGTGAAAAGATGAGTTTGAGTTGTTAGAAAAAATTTTATAGACACATCTTCAATCTATCTAGTTGGAATCTTAGGAAAAATAATTTGCCAGTGATAGTACCAATTATCTGAAGAACTGGATGCTTGAAAGCAGGGAACATGGAAGGCTATATCAGTAACATAGGTATAGATGGTAGATGTTTCTTGCTCTAGTAGCTAGACCGTAGAATGAAGTGAAATATCAAAAAACATTCTTAGAACAAAGATTATTGGCAAGAAAATTTTGAATGGTTTGAGAAATGAGTATATATCTTGGTCCAGGCATCATATGGATGTTTTACATACTTTATCTCTTTAAATCCTCTCAATGTACTATAAGATTGGTATCTTTGGGGCCATTTAATAGAAGAAGGGACCACAAAAGATGTAAGCTAAATGGTTTGCCTGCTCTTGTGCAACTGTGAAATTGTTTTTTCTTTTCTGGGGCCTGGTCTCTCTGTCACCAAAACCCATGCTTTTTTTGCTGGTGTTGCCCTGGAGAAGCCAGGGATAGTGAAAATTATCATAGTCATCAAGTCATCTAGTCTTTTATCATATTCTAAGCACTGTGATGAATACTTTGAAGATCTCACTACTGGAAATTCTCCCAACAACCTTAGGAATAAGATGCTGTTATTCCCATTCTATAGATGAGCAAAGAGACTAAGTGGCCTAACATTACAAAAGTAGGACACACAGAGTCAACTGACAGAAAATGAAAGAGAGATGCCTTTGCAGAGAAGGGGATGCTTTTGCTGAAAGCCATCTGGATGGCTGGCACAGATTTAGGAATTTTAAACATTAAAGTGTTAGTTAGAGGTCTTTCTCCTCCAGAGAAAAAGCAACTCTCTTCTATTCTCTAACAGAACTGAGTCTGAAAATATATATAACCAAATTCAAATCCAGTAAACAAATTCCAACAAAAACTGCATAATCAAGGCTATTTTTATGATTAGCACCATTTAGTTTCCCGGAATTTACCAGAGCAAACATTGCTACAGCAGAAATTACTGCTAATGGTTGAACCTAACAACAAGAGAAAATCCCCAAAAGGGTCATTTGGGCTCCAGCTGCAGCTGTGCTTCACTATATTTCTTATTTGAAAGCTGAGAATTAACAGGAAAATCAGGGCTCTGCTGTGCTGTGCAGATGTGGCTAAAACTGTATTAATTTATTCAGCAAACATTTGTTTAGTGCCTACTATATGCCAAGCAGTGTGCTAGCCACACTGGGATTATAGATATAAATCATACCTGGCACTTTCAAGGAGCTTACGGTTGAAAATGGTTGATAGGAGGCAGATATCAAAGAGCCAAGTTTTATGAGTGATATAAGGATATAGCAGAAACATAAATGAATGGATTAAAAGAGTCTTTGGGCAGCAACTTCATAGAATGAGCTGAGTAGATGGATCTTCATCTTGGATTACTGGGGCAGGATGGGGCCCAGTAAGTGAAGACAACAGAGGTCTGAAAGTTTTCTTCGTCTTGGGCTGATGCCTCCAAAACTGGGAGTATAAGAAGAGGAGCAGGTTTAGGGAAAAGAAAAATTTTACTTCAGAAATGACCGGTTTGCTTATAAAAGATTCATGTGATGGGGCTTCTAGGACATTATATTTATGAGACCAAAATTTAGCAAATGTCTGGTTATGAGATTCAATTTTGGAGATGCTTTAGTGTATGTTGCTGTTGTGGGATTAGCACCACGACCAGCAGCGGCAGCGATTGCTTGTTTTGAATGCCTGCCATGTGCCATACCTTGTATTCAACACATTACAGACTCCGTCTAACTTAATCTCATGACAACTTTATTATATATACTAAGGAGCTATTTTTATCCTCACTTTATAGATGAGGAAATTGGAACTTAAATCTGGAAGCTATAGGCTTCAAAATCATGATTGTTTACTTGGTCTCTGATGAACCACCTCATCAATATAACAGATAATGTCCCATCCCTTCCATAAAATCTAAAATTAGATCTTCAGCTCTCTTGAGTGCTCAAAGCTCAAAAATGTCTATATGCTTTTGCTCCTACCAGTCAAAAGTTAGATATTTACTAAGAGGCAGAATCTGTCAGCTATACCTAATTATTGTTGTAATCATGTATTTTAATAAAATACTAAGTGCTCTAATATAATATGAGTATGAAATAAATTGTGTCCATGTAAAGGAGATGAAATGGTTTGGAAAGAGTCAGTAAAGTAAAGATTGGTAGCTTAAGAAAATTAGATGTGCAAAGGAAACATAAAAGAGACCAACCATAAACGTCTAGAGGAATTTTGTACTCATTTTGCTTTGCAAGTATCTTTTCCATCCATTTTAAGACTGCAGCAATTCTATAGACTGTATGCTATGGTTCTGGTTTATATGAGAAAGAGTGCATGAAACATCAGTCAGCAGACCCGTAAGCCAAATCTTTTGAAGGAGACTTCTATGCACTTGCCCAGGGTGAGCACCTTATGAGAGAAAAAAAGAGGGCAAGAACTTTGCAGCTCTCTAGAGACAGGTGCAAATCTTCAGAGTGAATTGAATGAAAATGTTCAAAGATGTGGAAGGTGAATTTCAACACAACAAGATTACCCAACAGCATTTTTGGTTAGGGAAATATGAAAGGAATGTATTCCCATTTTTTATCCTGTAAAGCTTTACTTTCTATAGACTGCAAGCAGCGTAGCATAGAAGAAAGAGAATGAGCTTCGGAATATGTTAGCTCCAACAACATAACTAATTGTCTGATGCTGGGTAAAGTCTTTGAGTCTCAGTTTCCTCTAAGTACAATGGAATAGTAATACCTATATCACACAGTCTTCAAGAAACACAGTGTTGGGTACAGTTACAAAAGAATGGCTGTTCATTTTTTTGCACCCTTGGGTAAGCAATAAAAAAGTCTAAGATAGGGATCCCTGGGTGGCGCAGCGGTTTAGCGCCTGCCTTTGGCCCAGGGCGCGATCCTGGAGACCCGGGATCGAATCCCACGTCGGGCTCCCCGTGCATGGAGCCTGCTTCTCCCTCTGCCTGTGTCTCTGCCTCTCTCTGTCTCTCTCTCTCTCACTGTGTGCCTATCATAAATAAAAAAAAAAAAATTAAAAAAAAGTCTAAGATATTAATCAAGAAGGTAGATGAGTTGTGAAAAGGAACCCTTACTATCTCTGTCAGTTCTTACATTAAGAACAATTAAAATGGATTTTCAGGTTGGGACAAAAGATTTTTCTGTTTACTTGAAAGATACTGAATCTGGCCAGAAATTAGGAGAAGGAAATGGATGCCAATGTAAATACTTTGTTGTGAGACTTTTTTTTGATGCAGTATTGTCCACCTCCCTATATAAATGTCAGATTCAATCCAGTCTAGTTGTGAGGTTTATGAAATTCTGCCTACCTATCATTCCATGTAATTTATTTTCATATTAACCCTAAAAGTGGTGTCCATTTTCAATAAAGATGAGACAATCAGAACACATTATTCTTAGTCTACTAAATGTAACTTTTTAGCTTCTAGATGTTAATGAGGTTCTGTAGTAAATGCATCCTTTATCATAAAGCCTGTTTATGTTGGGAGTGGATCAGCAAGAGAGAATGGCAAGATAGGTTTTTTTAAGTTTTTTTTTTAAAAGCTTTAATCTTTTTTTAAATTTTTTTTTATTTATTTATGATAGTCACACAGAGAGAGAGAGAGAGGCAGAGACACAGGCAGAGGGAGAAGCAGGCTCCATGCACCGGGAGCCCGACGTGGGATTCGATCTCGGGTCTCCAGGATCGCGCCCTGGGCCAAAGGCAGGCGCCAAACCGCTGCGCCACCCAGGGATCCTGGTTTTTTTAAGTTTTTATTTAAATTCCAGTTAACATATAATATTAGCTTAGGTGTACAATATAGTGATTCAGCACTCCATACAATACCCATTGCTCATTACAAGTGCAATGCTTAGTCTCCATCACCTATTTCCCCCATCCTTCTGCCCATCTCCCCTCTGTAACTGTTGCTTTGTTCTCTGTAGTTAAGAGTCTGTTTCTTGGTTTGCTCTCTCTCTCTCTTTATTCCCCTTACTCATTTTTTTGTTTTTTAAAATTCCACTTGGCATGATAGTTTTAATTTTATTTTTATTGAATATTTGTTTATTTTAAAGACAGAAAGCATGGTGGAGAGGGGCAGAGGGAGAGAATCTCAAGTAGACTCCCTGCTGAGCACAGAGCCTGACCTGGGGCTCAATCCCACAACCCTGAGGGGTTGAGATCATGACCTGAGCCAAAGCCAAAAGTCCGATGCTTAACTGACTATGCCACCCAGGCACCTGGGCATGATAGTTTTTAAACACCCTATCCAGAACCTCTAATAAGTACTAAGTAGAATCAAGACACTAAAAGACATATCTTGACCTTAGTATACTTATAAAACTAATTAGAAAAAAAAATTAGTAAGTGGAGAGATGAAATGAAAGATAAAAAGAATTTCAGGAGAATTACAGATAATTTGGTTATTGAGGAGAGGAGATTGGTAAAGTAAAAAAACAAAACTACTGAATCAAGACCAAGAATTATTAATATCTTATATTGATGAGTGTAATTTTGATAACTAAAATGAATGACAAAGCCAGAACTAAGAGAAGAACTACATATATTGTACATATATTGTATACACCCTAATCCTGTTATTCACTGTAAGAAGTATTAAAAAAATAAAAAATACTGCCTTCTTAACAAATGCCTTTGCAGTTCATTTTTAAAAATATACATATATTATTGAAAACTTCCTTGGGAGCTTATAGATATTGCCAAGCAAGTGCCATAAGCATTCTTGGATATAGTTTTTAAAAAATATTTGCTATGATCCTGTTATATGTCAGGACCTATTCTAGGCACATGTTTATATTCATTCCCTTACACGTAGTGAAGAAGTGCCTATTTTCAAGCTGGGAAAGGGAAATCAAATTGTTCATTTCAATGTTATGTTTAAAATGCACCACATTGTCATCAGACTTAAATGTAGCTTAAGATTTTATGGGGTCATTCAGGAAATTCATCAAATTTATGATGTAGAAGTAAATTTTATTATATACCTGGTTTGGGCCTTTATAATGAAGGCGTGGCTTTGCTGCTAGTTGTAATTAGGATTAAAAGCAAGCACCCAGTTTAATATCTTTAATCGAAAACTTTCAGCAAGGTATCAAGATTGCATACCTAACCAGCCTTACTGCATTTCTATTAATTAACATCACTGGGATTTACAAAGTAACTATTGGTTCTAAAAATATATGTAAATAGGAGGTGATTTCACTTACAGAATATCACAAAAAAATATACCAAATCTGGAATTAGGGTTCTTCTATGATTTATAGGATCTAATCATACCGACAAGTGGAAACTACCTAGAATCATCAGCCCTCACTGCTCAGCTACCTTCTCCTCACCATGCCAGAGACACTTGGAAGCATGTTTAGAGTTTACACATTTTCAGACTGGTTTCTGAAGAGTCCAGGGAGGGGTTCCGAGTACTGCAGTGCTATTTCACACAGAGATACACTGAGCTTACTTCTAGATACAAATGCCACCAAAATCAAGGTCTTCATGATAATGGCCTTCATGTCAGCAAGCAGTGTCTGAAGGATGCTGAGGCGATTTCTTCATCCTGGCCAACGGCCTTCAGATTCCCTACTGGAAATCGTGCCTACTTCTGGGCTCCACAATTTAAAACAAGTGTGGAGGACTTGGAGAGAGAAGTTCAAGCAGAAGCACAAAGATAATGACAGAGAATGAGACCTAGGAGAAATCCAGAATAATTTCACTTGAAAAGGAGAAATCAGAATGGCAACTTAATAATGGTCTTTCTGACATAAGGAATTATTACATTGAGGTTAATGACCAGATTTTCTTCACATGCAAAACAGTAAAAGAAATAGGATTTCAGTTGGCAAGAAGAATATAGTTCAGAACGAAAAGAAAAAACAGCAGATGCTAAGCCTATGTAATCAAAGGAATAGATCACTCCACACACTTTATGAAAGTGTTTTTAAAGGGAATATGAATTCCTGTCTGTCTTATATATCATATATAATAGTACCTGAAAGAACAGGGACACGTTAAATGAACTTTGTTTTTTGACCCTGTGAATCAGTGATTTATCTTTAAATTATATCGGAAGGTATAGATTTCAAACAATTATTTTGAATTAGAGCCTCATAGCCTAGTGCTGCCAAGAGAGGAGCCACTTTCTAATAATGTTAAGGAGGTTAGTCGTATGGAGGAATATTTATCCCAGGGGCCATGAACTCACGCACCTTCAGGGACCCGTGGGTACTGCGAAGGAGTGAAGCTAACAGCATAGAACAATATGGAGTTGTAAAAGTTGTGGGGTATCTGAAGGCGTGCGACCCATCCAAAAGACGCAACCACTGCTGACTGGCCCGGTTGTTTTCATGTCACAACATCCGCATGTTGCCAGATCTTTGGCTTTCTCAAGAAAAACTGGAAATCCAGAATGTCCGGTGGATTTTTTCTTTAACATTGGAGAAATACTAAGATTTATCAAAATCTTGTGCAGGCAAAGCAGTACACCTCTGTGGGCTGTAAGTTAGAAATCTTCAGGTCCCTAGTTAACCAACACATTAGTCAACAAACAAAAGAGAGCTGATTGCACTCTAAAATTTAGGAGAGTTACATCTACAAAACCTTCGTGTAAGTCTTCTTTAGGGTCTTTTCGAACTCTCTGTATCTTTGGATCTTCCCTGCTTTCAGTATTGGGTGACTTATTCATACAGAGGTGGGAATTTATAGGAATTACCTATTTCCCTTAGCAATATAATTCTATTTCGTAAAACCATCACATACTTAGACTGAAAACAATGTTTGTTGTTCTTGTGAAAATACTACTGATCCTGTTAGATTTTTAGGAATGCACTGATATACGGCATAGACATGTCACTTTGGATCTTTGAACTAACATTTGCTTATAACCTTGGCTGCATGAGGCATGCTTGACTTCAAAGCCTACTTACACTTCACCATTTGGTGACATGTTTTATTTCTCTTTCATAAAATATTTTCAAGTAATTCACTTCTACCTGGGGTGAGGACAGCTGGATTTCTGAAATGCCCTTCCTTTCAGACAGGAGAATATGCCACAGATGAAGAGGAGGACGAGGTGGGACCTGTTCTTCCTGGCAGTGACATGGCCATTGAGGTGTTTGAGCTGCCTGAGAATGAGGACATGTTTTCCCCCTCAGACCTAGACACAAGCAAGCTCAGTCACAAGTTCAAGGAGGTAAGTTGCAGATCTCCAAAATATTTCTCAATACCTTTCCATTTCATTGTTAAGTACACATTTAGTTTGAAAAGAATGTATTGAGAAGAACCAGTTTTCAAAAGAAAGCCTTTTGATATCAAATTGTCTGGAGTCTCATGGACTTTCAGGGTGAAATTTAAGTAGATTCCATTCCACAGTCCTTAATTTTTAAATACTTACTATTTGTTACAGGGATAGCTTATGACTTGTCTAGTCATATATTTTCAAGCGGTAGCTGAAATGTGCAGTTTTCATGATACGGTTCTGTTTTGTTTTGTTTTCAGTTTTATAGAATTTTGAGGACTTGATGATAGTGTCTCTCCTCTAAGGCAGCAATGTCTTTGAAAGGTTTTTTTTTTTTTTTTCTTCTCCTAAAATAGACAAGATCCCCAAAGGAATCAACTGACATACCTAAGTAGTTTAATTGAGGAAATTAAAGCTTAATGAATGAACTCTGAGCAGAGTTAATAGAACCACTCAGGGGTGGTGAGGTGCACGGGGATTGGCAACAGCAGGAACTTCATCCAACTTCCTCCCAAAAGAAGGCTTTCATGGGTAAAGAGGAAAAGAGAGTCCTTTTTTTTGTTTTGTTTTGTTTTTTTCCCAAGAACAGGATCTTTATTAGATGCAGCCACTGCTAAAAACTACGTCTTGGGGACAAGGAGGATACACACACTCAAGCCCCTTCTCTCCTGCGAATGCCTCCACTCAGCCAAACCCAGGCAGGGATCTGAAGAAGTCAGTCTCCGAGGTAGCCACTGTTAGAAAAGCGACCAAGAGTGGGTCCGAAAAGGGCAGATAGATTCAGATAACCACATCAGTTCTTCTTCCAAATGAACCACTCAGAACTCCCAACTTGTAAAACAGAAACAGTTATGAATAGGCCCCAAACAGTTTATTCTTCATTGTTTTAGGAAACATCCTCCATTGTCAAGGCAAGGATGTCATTATTTACAGCCTCCCTGCAAAAACCCTAAGGCACTGAAGCCCTAAAACCACTGCTGTGTGGTTTCCGGCCTGTTAGGGACTTGACTCAACATTTGGAAGAAAAAGTTCTCTTATACATGAAAAACAAGGTTGATAATTGTAAATGTATGATTTCTGATTTTATTTCTAATTTTCTTTTATAATTTCTGATTTTGATGTGTCATAAATAGGTTAGTTTTATATGTTCTGATGTTATATCTACCATGCATAATATATTGACTTACCTTTTTAATTCCTTATGATGAATTTATACTTGTGAGACCAGTATCAAAGTGAATGTACTTTTAAAATGTTAATTTTTATTGAAAAAAATTAGATTTATTATAAAATTTTAGAAAATGCATATTTGTATAAATGCCAAAAAAAATTCATGATCCTAATTTTGTATTTGGGATTATACAATACATGATAGGTTAATTTCCTACTCTTGATACCTTGATATGTATAGTTGTATCTTAGGATTTTCTCAAGTCATCAAATGTTCTTCCATAAATGATGTTTATTCACCCTATAGATCTCTTATCGTTGATCTACTTAATTTTTTGTCTTGGAACATTTCCTTTGTTCCCAGGTTTTAAAATATTATCATTATTAAAAGTTACACTGCAATAGATATTTGTGTGCCTATCCTTAAGATAATTTCTCACAGTGAAATTACTAGATCAAAGAATATTAGTATTCTGGGGACTTGTGGTACTTAACGCCAAGTTGCCACCAGAATGGCTTTTCTTGGCGATAGAGAAATTTATTTATGCCATTCAGTGTGTTGAAGTGCCCATTTCTCTCCCACCAATTATTATTTGTCAGGTTGAACCATTTCCATTTGTATATAGTTCACAGAGTCCTTGAGGCAAATACATGGGTTTTCCAGATGATTTATGACTATTCCTAGTTCTAAATCAGATACAAACATCTTGGGGACAAATGAAGTACACTATTCTATAATGATCACAAAACTCAGAATTCTGTTACAGTAGGAGTAGCAATGCTTATCTTAGGGCTAGTTCTTATAAAGGTTTTCTGCATGAACTGATACCTTCAAACCCAAGAGCAGTGCAGAGAAAGTTCTGCTGAAAGTGGCTGAGTGGGAGGAAGAGATAATATAGGGACCTGTTTTTCTACAGCTCTGATTTGGCCCACGAATACAGATTATCTAGGGGAGGAGATGGACTCTAAAAAAAGTCTTCCTTTGAATGTTGTTAACTCTCAATCCAGCTTTGAGGCAGTGAAGTCAAAGTTGTATATCTGGGCAAAAGCCTATAATATAGCTTATCCATGTTGCCAGGCGAGTGTGGCCCTACTTTTTGATAGATAATGGAGCTGGAAGTGGGGTCCACATTCTTTTATGGAAGCCAAAGAGTATAAAAAGCAGAAATAGTATATGGAAGGTTATATTCTCCATCTTCTGAATTGAGAAAAGGACTCCAGGCTCTGTAAATATTGTTTGAGGTGTACTCCATTGTGTTGACAACTGCATGGTCTAGACCCAGGGGTCGGCAAAGTGACCTATTGGCTGCATCCAGCTCACTGCCTTTGGTTGTAAATAAAGTTGTATTCAACACTGCCACAGACATCTATTTATTATGTGTGTGTGTGTGTGTGTGTGTGTGTGTGTGTATGGTGGTCATGCTACAATAGCCAAATTAAGTAGTTGCACAGAGACCATGTGACCTGCAAATCCTAAATTATTTGCTATCTGGCTTTTTACAGAAAATGATTGCTGACTTTGGTGTGGGCCACTGCATGATCTGGACATATCCTATCTAACAGAGTGGATTCATTTTTAGCCTGAGTAACCAAATCTGTAGTTTTCTTTTAATTCTGGTTTTTAAGAATTGAAGGTTCATTATCACCTCAAGATCAAGCAAATCTCACATTATTTCACTTCTAATTCTTCTATTCTCTTTTTGTTACATATTTAACAGATTAACATAGTCATTTTTCTTCAGGAGATTGCCACTGAGTATCACTGTGGCATACTCTGTCTCAGCATTTGTGTCGTGTACACTGTCACGATCACAGTTTTAAATTTCTTTATGTCATTAACATAAATGCCCAAATACTTACATTACTAGATACTTTTCATAAGATTATGTACAAAATGTGGGGTAGAGATAGAGAGTCATGTGTATTGGAGTCTGACAATGTCTCCTATCACAGAAGGTTCTCTTGATTGCATTATATCAGGCAGCAGTACATGTTGTACTCTGAATAGAGCACATTAAATTGACATTATCTCAGTAAGTCCTACTTTGGGCCTATTACCTATCTTCCCACCAGCCTCTCAGCTCCTCTGTTTTTGCTCACTTTTATATCCTGTTTTCTCATAGTTCTTGACAGATAGTGGTTAAATATTTGGCAAACGAATGGCATAAGGCATCTACTGGAAGTTGTATAATTCAAGACAGGTACCTAATTGAATTTCCCTGAGTAGTTGACAAGATAGCTAGCACTTTTATTAAAAGCTCATTCCTGCATTTCCCTCTGCTTGGAAGACCAGCATTATTATCTACAGAATTGGTGCCTTTACACTCTGGACTGCTTGTGGCCTTTATATTCTGTTCTTTTTTCTCATTGTTTAGTGCAATGCTGTTAGAATACATATTAAACAGTAATGGAATAAATCAGATTCATCTAACTCTTCAAAAATTCCTGTAGTGTTCAACCTATTCAAGAAAACGTTTGAATCACTTCATTAATTCCCTTGGAAAAACTTCTTTGCATTTTTGTTGTAATTACATTAAACTACTAAGTTAACTTGCAGAGAGCTGCATTTTTATCTCATTGACTCTTAATCCAAGTTTATGGAATGAATCTGTTTAATTCAAGTCTTCTGACTCTCTCTAAAATTTTAGAGTCAAGTCCCCTCTATTAGTTACATAAGCATCCATCTATAAGTAACAGAAAATCTAACTAGAGTAGATTAATCAAAAGCTGCCACAAAGGTTACATTAGCTTCAATATAAGTTAAGAAGTTTTCTCTATTTTTCTATTTTCAGAAATGACTTTTATACGAGAGACTTAATGACTTGCATAAAAGAGAAATTTCTGTTCCCTAGAAGTTTATTATTACTCAGCTATAAAACCATCTGTGCCTTTGTGGAGGAAGATTTTAAAAACCTTTTATAAAGCCATTACTCTTTTCAAGTTTTTAAGTTTTTCTTGGGCCAGTTTTGGTATTTTGCATTTCTCAAGAAGTTATATATTTCCTCTAAGCATTCATATTTTCTAACATTTTTATAATCTACTTTTTAAATACTGAAGTCTTTACTATCTATAATTATTCTTGTTTCTTTCTCTATTTGAATATTTTTTCTTATTTTCCAGAATTTTTGTCTGTCTTTCTAACCTTTTTTAAGTTAAAAAATACTTATTTCCTAGTAGTATCTTAATCTTTTCCTCCTTTCCTATTTTAGTATTGATCAGTTGCACTTAGTACATTTATTTTTGATAATTCTTACATTCTGATAAAAAAATTTAAGGCTATACTTTTTCTAAATATTGACTTTAGCTACATTTTACATTTTTTTTACATTTAGAATGTCATTATTTACATTTAGAATGCCCTTTAGAAATAATTTCTCTTGGGATTTCCTCTTTAATACAAGAATGACTTAATGATATATTTTAATTTCCAGACATATGTAGCTTTATGTTGTTATCCTTTTGTTACAAGATTCTAATTTTATCACATTCTGGTCAGGAAACATATTCCATATGACAGCTATTTAGAATTTTCAAGAATTCTTTTGTAGCTTAATTCATAAATAATTTTGATTAAATAGTACTCATGCATGCAAAAAGCACACATATTTTGTGCTGGGGTATGAAATTTACATAGTTTTCATTTATGTAAATATGATTAATAATAGAAATACACATTTCTTCTCTCTAGCATTGGCTTATATTTTGTTTGATCTCCTAATTCTGAAAAGCATATGTTAAAATTACAAACTACAGTTGTTGTTTTTCCTTCCTATAATTCTGTCAGTTGTGGTTTTACATATTTTAAATCTTTGATATCAACTGCATATATGTTTGGGATTGTTACAACTTTGTGATTTATTGAAACATCTGTCTTGTCCCTTATGATGCATTTTACCCCAAATTTTATTTTATCTGATAGTAAAACTTTGACACTGCCTTTCTCTTGCATCATGTTTACTTCACAACATCTATTTTTTCTGTCTTTTTTTTTAGCCATTCCTATTCTTTTGTTCAAATGTGTTTCCTTTAGCAAACCTATTCTTAAATCTTACTCCTAAATACTCAGAGCCTTTGTCAGTTAATTCATGAGTTTAACCCATTTACATTTACTTTCATCACTTTATTATTAGAATTTAGAGCTGCCACCTTATTTCATATTTGCAATTTTCATGCTTTCTTATTGTTTCTTTTTTATCTTTTACCTACTTGCCATTAGATACATCAGATTTTCTTTTTTTTTAATAAATTTATTTTTTATTGGTGTTCAATTTGTCAACATACAGAATAACACCCAATGCTCATCCCGTCAAGTGCCCACCTCAGTGCCTGCCACCCAGTCACCCCACCCCCCGCCCACCTCCCCTTCCACCACCCCTAGTTCATTTCCCAGAGTTAGGAGTCTTTCATGTTCTGTCTCCCTTTCTGATATTTCCCACTTATTTTTTCTCCTTTCCCCTTTATTCCCTTTCACTATTTTTTATATTCCCCAAATGAATGCAACCATATAATTTTTGTCCTTCTCCAACTGACTTATTTCACTCAGCATAATACCCTCCAGTTCCATCCATGTCGAAGCAAATGGTGGGTATTTGTCGTTTCTAATGGCTGAGTAATATTCCATTGTATACATAAACCACATCTTCTTTGGAGGTTCCTTAAAGAGTTAAAGATACATCAGATTTTCATCTGCTGCTTAAAAGTTACACATTTTCATTCTGTTCTTTTAGAGATTACACAAGTAATTTTGACTCAGTCTTAGGTTATTTTTTCCTAGTAACATAGAATGTAGAACTCCAATAGCTATATCTACTATTTAACAAAATCATAGTCATAGCATAATTTCATTTGCCTTTCCTCCCCTCTTCAATTTTTTATACTTTGGAGTTTTAGTTAGATATATTTATAGGTGTGCCTTTTACAAAATAATTAGTTCCAACTCACCTATACTTTTTCCTAACACTAGTGGGACTTCAGTACTATCCTGATGTTCATTCACAAACATGGCGTTACCACATGGCACCAAAGTTAGTGGCCAGGATGTCTAAAGTTCAGGAGAATGGGATAGGTTGTCCCTGATTTACCTCCAGATGCAGGTTTATCCAGTTATATGTGTAACATTAAAGATTGGTTAGATTGCTCTCTCCCATTCCTGTTTAGACACTTGCCTGCTTCATATACTCTTTCTTTTCAAACACATCTGGAAACACCTGTGCTGTCTCTTAAGAATTTCATACAAGTTTTTTTATTAATTGATGAATGAGACTTTTTTTTTCCCCTTCCCCTCACCCACATTTTTGGCATCTCCAAAGTTGCATTCAGGAAAACCAGTAAATAGTTTTTGTTAGTGTATGATGTACTAAACTGACTGTTTGCCACTACCTTAATTCAGTCATTTTATCTTTATTTTTTTATTCATTCCATCATTATATTATCCTTGCAGTGTTTGATTTCTCTTATTCTAACTTATGGCAATGCATGCTTAATTTACTGTAATACTTTATTGTTTAATCATGAAAGCACTTAAAACTATGAATCTAATCTCTCTTTGTTTAGCTAAGTCTTTGGCAACATCTTTTAGTTTCAGTGTTCATTCTTCTTGTCATTTTGCAAAAAGTCTATATTTTTCATTTTTATTGTTTTTATTTTCTCTTTGATGAGGAGACGGCTTTTAATTTGTAACTTATTATTAATCTAATGTTTTGTTACATTGTGGTCAGATAATATTGTCTACAAGTTTTGATGTTCTTTTAAAGTGGTGCTTTTGTTATAGATTAATATGGGTGTTTGTGATAAAAGTGATATTATGTGTTTTCCACCTTCTGTATCTTTATCATTTTTCCTATTTAACCCAGTAAACTGAGACCCATATAGTAAAATTATACCTCATTATATTTTGTGCCTAGTAGCTTTGATTATCTATTTTAATGTTATGTTGAAAGCACATAAAATATGGCTTAACAATTCTTTATCTTCAAATATTCTTTGTTTGATGGTAATAATCTGACTTTTACTTTTGTTTGTAGTTGCTGGATAAACACACTTTTGTATACATGTGTATGTACCTACTTTTATAATGTAAATTTAATTGAAGTACTTTGTTTTATTGTACATTTTGAAAATATTATCTTGGAGTCCACTCTTAATATGAAATTTTAGCAACTTAAGTTATTGTTATAATTATTCATTATTTAATATATCTCATCTCATTTTATGCTTTATGTTTCCTTTATGTTTATTGAGTTTTGGTAAGGATTATCTTTAAGTTTCTAAAAAATATTCTCTATTCCTATAATTTTCAAAATTAAGAACACAATAATACCATTTGGATGTTCTAAAACAATATAATTTGAATGTTTTTGATACAACCTTAGTTTCTAAGACAAGATTGTTATTAAAATATAATTGTTACTTTTTTTTTTAAAGATTTTATTTACTCATGAGAGACACAGAGAGAGAGAGAGGCAGAGACACAGGCAGAGCTCCATGCAGGGAGCCTGATGCGCGGGACTCAATCCCGGGACTCGATCCTGGGACTTGATCCTAGGACCAGGATCATGCCCTGGGCTGAAGGCAGGCGCTAAACCGCTGAGCCGCCCAGGGATCCCCAACTGTCAATTGTTTTTTTAAAAGCTTATATTTTTCAGTTAGCTTTATAATAATATGTACAATAAGTCGTTATACTCTTGGCTTACTCAGTTTCAACTATTCTCTTTACACCAGAATTTCTCATTTCTCAGAGTATATCCTTAAGTAATTTATTAAGTACTCGTGGAGGTTATAGCTTTCATGGGCTTCCTTATATTGAGAATGGGAAAATTTAATTATCATGACATAGGAATGATAATTAGTTGAGTTTAATATTTTGATTCACAGCATTTTATTTCCTGACAGTGTTGCAGTGTAGGCTTCACTATTTTGAGCTAGGTGCATATTGTAAAGAAAAAGTGTAATGCCAAACTGACATTTTGATCCTTGTCTTACTTTAGCCTTGTATTTTAAATTTTTATTACAATTTCTTCAAGTAGGCCTCCGTTCATTGAGGTTTTTTCTTTTAATTTGCTTTCCTTGTTTTATGTCTGTGTTTTGGTTTGGTTTTAGTTAATATTTTCTACAGTTTCTGTTAGTTTTTCTCTCTTACTGTTTATTTTCTGGAAACACTTTGTCTTCAGTATTAATTAACTTGCTCATATTTTTTAAAATTTTTTCTGTCTGAGGTTGTCAACTGTGTCCTATCATATCAATGATTCAGTTTTCTGTAGCATTAAATACACTTTTAACTTCAATCCATTTATGCTTCTTAGCACTTCTGACATGACTTAATTCTCTTAAAACATTTTTAGTTTCCTCACTCTCCATCCATTCTTTGTGTTCCTTCACTTTCTATGCCAATAGGCCAGAGAGTTCCCTTAATGTATTTTTGCTTATGTGATACCCCATTTTCTCAGTTTACGTATTTGAGTTTTCAAGTTGATACTCTCTTTACCTTCACTTGTATATTTGGTAATGGGCTCAGTTTTGTCTTCCTCTCCTGGATTTATCTGGAATCGAGACAAAAACCTTTTTGTATAGTCAGCAGTCATCCATCTGTTAAATTATGCATCCCATTTCTAGACTCACATCAAGAGGACATATCTCTGTGCCTTGTTTCTGGTCTGGCTGCTGTTTTCTGGCATTCTATCACTAGTGCTGTTCTCTGTGCCTAGGTGAGATATTTCCAACTCTAGCACTCAGTTCTCTAAGCTAAAGGGGAAAAAAAAAGATTATTCCCTGCTCTCAAAACCCTTACTATGACCACCCCCATCTATACTCCATTTTGGGGTCTGGAGCTCGAATATGCAGGGTGCCACTATTCAGCCACCTTCCTGCATTCTCTTCCTACTCTGGTGGTTGCTTTCTTTTCTTTTCTTTTCTTTTTTATAAAGATTTTACTTATTTATTCATGAGAAACACAGAGAGGAGAGAGAGAGAGAGAGGCAGAGACAGAGGGAGAGGGAGAAGCAGGCTCCATGCAGGGAGGCCGACGTGGGACTTGATCCCGGGTCTCCAGGATCACGCCCTGGGCCGAAGGCAGTGCTAAACCGCTGAGCCACCCCGGCTGCCCTGGTGGTTGCTTTCTGAATGAAAATGGAATATTGAAAGAGTTGAAGAAGTTGGTTTAAGGACAGATCCTGGGAAAGACAGTAGAAGTTGCCGGACTTCTCGCTGGATAGACTCAGGCTCTCTAGCAGTCAGGGAGAATGGACAAACCATCTCTCTCTCTCTGGAGTGGGAAGCTTGGATGTCGGTCTTAATTCAGCTTTGTGACTCTTTCACATACTAGTAACAGATGTTTTGAGATTTAGTGTCCATTTGAAGTTGTGGTTTTTTTTTTTTTTTTTTAAATGTGATTTCACTGGAGATTTAGTGGGAAGAAGGAAGAGGCTGAATCAAAAACTACTGGTCAGGATACATTTAAACCAGTTGTCTACTGTTTCCCTTCACACTCCTCCTTGGTGGTCATGGGGATCTTAAGGGAAGAAATGGAGTCTAAAAACTGCTATTTTACTTTATTAAGTGTTAGAGAATGTATGAAAAATAATATAGAGAAAGTTGTAAATACATTAAATAATAATAAAAGTTATCTTTATGGAACTTTCCATTAACATGTAGAGAAGCTATAAAATAGTTTATCTAAAATCATTTACTTAGCAAACAGATATGTCTTTAAAAAAGAAACTATAATTACATGCTTTCATCTACATCCATTTTCATCTGCATCATTAATAACTAGTTTATGAATACCTACTTGAAGAGTGACCTTGGTAGAGTAGCTCACCCTATCCTACATGTGCTGCAATTAGTGTTACCATTCAGATTAGATTATTATACTATTCAATCACTCAACTTCAGCTAATCTTGTATAAACTATTTCCTGAGAAAAACACTTGGTAGTGTAAAGATTGGTGCCACTCAACTTCAGCTAATCTTGTATAAACTATTTCCTGAGAAAAACACTTGGTAGTGTAAAGATTGGTGCCATATGTAAAGCTTTGAACATAAATGAGAAAGGAATATGGCATAACTTCATTTTAACAGCATCTGGATACAGGCAAAAACAGTTCTGATTCCTTCTTTTGTGGCACCTGTTCTGTCATAGGTAAGAGAGATTTCAGTCAAATAATCACAAAGATAATTATAAAAATGTTGACTCCAGTGCTGAAACCACTTCATAAAGTTCTATGCAAACATCATTTATTATGTCACCATTGTAAAGTAAGAACAGAGAATGTTGCTCTTATCCAATTGTAAAATCTCTAATACTAGAGATCTCTTAAAATCTTTGCCATAAAGGTAGTATTTTGCACTTTCTAAAGAAAAATATTTTCCATTCTTGCACAGGATAGGTAGATAAATTGTAGAAGTTCAGTCTCACCATTTCTGTTTCTGCATAAGGATGTTGCTATTTCTAGTGCGGTTCTGTTTGGATTGTATTGATTCAGTGATAGGGTACATATTCTGTATTCATCTTTTTGAAAGAAATAAAATATACACAGCAGGTACACCTGCAGAATGTTATATAAGAGCTGCAATTCTCTGTAGGATGCATGTGTTTATTTGTGCTGCAGTCCCAGAGTGGACATCTTTGGCATTCACGTTAAAAAATGACAGAAGAGGGGAGATTGGTCTTATAAGTTAAGACACTGACCTGTAATCCTTAACCTTTTCTTTTTATTTATATCATCTCTTCCCAAGTAGTCTCTCCAAATCTAGATTCTCTGAAAGCGAAAATTCCAACAGGTGTTTCAGGCTCAATTGCTATTAACCAATCCTGTTAACACCCTGCCTCTACAGTCAGCCTGACCAGCCTCAGGTGCTGATGTGCGAACTCCTGGATCTGTCCTTTGGAAAGGTTATTAAACACATGGAGAGAGAACTGCTTTAGAATAAGAAAACACAACCTTTCACCAACTGTGCTTCTGTTGTCAAGACACTTCCCCTCTCTGAAAAGCAATTTTCTCTTCCTCTCTCCATGAAACGAAGGTATCTTGGTCTCATCCTGCCCATTTGCCAAAGTGGGAGATAAGGCAAGTAGGCCAAAGCCTAAGGGTCATGTGACCTGGCTATGAGAATAAAAGATAAATCAGGCCATCTAGGAGCACGTTCCCTGTGACGTTTCTCTCAGAAGGCGGTCTTTATTCCATCTCCCTACAGTAAGTGTTTTGAAGGTAGATTCTGTGTCATGTTCTTGTATCCTTGGTGACTAGCACAGCACATAGTCTCATTAAATAAATGCTAGTTGGTTAATAAGGGAGCCCTTTCACCCTAGGTTCCAGAAGTAATAACAGCAGCTGATTGAGCACCATTTCATATCTAATGTCAGGACACTTAGAGACTACCAGAAGTGATCCATGGTTTCCAGCTGGCGTAATCCTTTCTCAACTAGGAGGTCACAGTGATGTCATAAGGCTCAAAAGTTTTTGTGAGGATTAATTGAAAAATGTATCACAAAGTTGAAGAGGGCAAGAGAGGTAGGGAGAGTCGGACCTGAGATATCTTTCCACTCTGGGGCCTGCTGCCGCTAGAATCTTGAAGGAGCCATGTAACTTGTCTGAGCCCCTGTCCCCATCTGAACAGTGAGGTGGACTGTGTCTGTCCTGCTTCCCCCACAGAGACCCATTTGCAATGATAAAGGATATGATAAAAAAGACAAAGAGTCCTACAAATGTAAGGAATTTAGTGGAAAAGAACATGGACTGAAATGTACAAAACCTGGCTCTGACCTATATTAGCTCTGTAGCTGGTACTACTGAAACCGTTTCTTCCTATGTAAAATCAAAGTTCGATTAGTTTATTTTTTATGCCTTTTGTGTTAATAGAGATGAGTTTGTAGAAATTCTCTTGATGTGCATAGAGTTTTAAAATAATCCTGTGTCTATCATTTTAGGCTTTATGAATTCTAAGAAAATGTTGCACTAAAACTTTTGCCCATCTTCTGAATAATGTCTGAATTTGCAGAATTCAATGTGTTTTCCTGTATCTAAAGAATTTGGCTGTACTTAGTAACACTTCAAGCTTTTATCAGTGCCCTCACTTCACTGCTAATGAGTTCTCCTCTCTTCTGTTATCCATTTTGGTGAGATGGGAGGGTGGGATAGCTGGAGGACCAACCTGTCTGTTTCAGTTTTACCTGGGTTTGCCCCGCACATCAATGGATTAATCTAGTATAGGCATTCATAGGAATAAACATGCTCACTTGAGACAAGAATTTCTAGACTCTGTAACCATGACAACCATCTCCAGGCTCTTCATTTTGTAAATGTCACACCTGTAGTATTTGCAAGGGCCTTGGAGTTCTTCCCATCTAGCCCTCTTGTTTCTCGTATGGGAAGCAGGGGCCCAGAGAAGCAGCTTGCTGTTGGCCACAGTGACCTGAACAAAGAAAATCCAAAGTCCCAACAGGCTGCATACCATATACTTGGTAGCTGAAGGGAGTTAACCACTGAGAAATCAAATCCGGCATGTCCCCACAGTTGCAGTGTTCATCGTAAAATCTGCCCTTTTGATTTCTTGCTACTTTTCAAATAGAAGCAGAGGTGTTTATTTTATTTCAGGTGTGACATTTTGCAGTATTTAGCACTGTCGACTAAGAAGTGGAGTTGTGGTAATTATATTTGAGTTCTTCAGATCATTCTTGCTTAGTCTGGGCTAACTTTAGATGGCTTATTCTATGCTAGCCACTGTGCTAAAAGCTTTACATGGGTTATCTCATTTAATCTTTCCAATAAAGAAGGTTATGACCTGTGAGGAACTGCACTGTGCAGGTGAGCAAAATGAAGGTAATAGAGGTTCAGTGATTTTCCAACATCATGGAACTCATTCATGGGAAGCCAAAGATAAATTCAGCCTAGCTTCACACTTGGGCCATGGGAGAAAGATCAAGGAGTCCTTTTCCTTGTCAGTAACAATTCCAGATACTTGAGAATCACCTAGGCACATGGATTTGCTGGTCTTATCCTGTTCATTTGCCAAAGTGGGAGAGAAGATCTCCTTGGAAGATAACTCCTGATAGCCAGAGATGTGTGCATGTGTACGTGGATATATTTATATATATAATGTAGCATGTCTAAGATTCAAGTATTTTGCTATCTTTAGTTTATGAGTCTATATTGGTGGGGGGAGACTAGCACTGACACTAATTAGAAGGGGAAACAGTCCTCCTCTATCCTCATAGCATCTTGCATCTAGCAGCTCTTCAATAAATGCCTATCGAATTAATCCTTATTCTCTGTGGAAAATGGCAGTGGAACAAGGACCAGAAGATGTAGGTTCTGGTCATGGTTTTAACAGCAATTCACTGTTAACAACTAAGCCAGGTCAGTTTTCAGCTACGTGCCCTTGTTTTCCACATCTTCAAGGGAGTCCAGAAATGGAAGGATTGATGCTTCTACAGCAGTAGTGTGTTCACTCTCGGGCTCACAGCTGGAGTGTCCGTATACTTGGTCATTTTAGCATGTCAGGCTGGGTGCCTGGCATTGTCACATCCTGAGAGATTCATCCAGACTAGGGCACTGGGTAAGCTCAGACCTCATCAGCCAGGTACAAGGGAGTTGCCATGAGTTTGGAGCAGCGCTTGCCAGATACTCTGTTGCTCTCAGCAACTCCTAATGGTAGGTAGGTTCAGCGCTGTACCACTAGGGCTATGGCGAGAAATGGAGAGAGCCTGGACTGCCTGTTTTGGGTCTCATAAAAGAATGACAGCTGCACAGAGAGTCTTTCCTCTGTAGAGACTGTTAGAGCCTGGGAGCACCTATGAAACAATGAGGGCACAAGGAGCAAGAGCCACATTGACAAGACTGCAGGCATGTCCAGATTGGAAGTGGCAAATTAAGAGAAATGATGTGAGTGGGGCAGAATCAAATTTAAAAACAGTTTCAAGATCACCCCTCAGAACTGAGAGCAGTAGCAGTGTAGACTAAAGGGACTTAAACATAATAGGAGGACCGAGAACATCCAGGAGAGGAGCACTCCCTCCATCCTTCCCCTGTGCCCCTACTAGCTGACTGAAAACCAAGGAAATGCAGGTTACAAACCCAAGGGAGCTGAGCTTTGTGAGGGGTCATGACCTCCAAGGTGCATGTTTCTATCCTTCCACCCACTGACTCACTTTTTCTGAGAAGAAAACCTTAGACTTTTATTAGATCATAATAATAGTAGACATTTGCCATCTTCCTTGCACAATTCTGAATCCAAAATGCTCTGAAAACAGTTTGTTGAAAATAATTTTGTGGCAAACTAATTTGGTGGTAAACCTGACCAAAACAGACAGGGTGCTACTTAGAGTCTCTATTCTATACCACACTTAGTGGGAAATACGTATGTTTGATGGCAAAAATACTCCTGTATTTGATCACGGAGTGCCTCCACGGACCAAGGTGTGGGTAATAGGCAATTTATGGAAAACACATCTTGCTTCCTTTCTGAAATTGGAAGAATTCTGAATTCCAAAAACATCTGAGCCCGGAGGAGAGACTGCAACCCGTAAATTGTTTTCTGTAAATCTTGGTGCATTCCTTTATCCCTTAAGGAAATGAATGTTTCCTTTGCTCCTCTCACCCTCACGGAGAAAACGAAGTGGGGGGAGGGGAGAAGCAAAACAAATGTAATTGGTGGCTCTCGGGCTGCAGCTAAGGCTTTTGGGGGGTCAGGGTCCTCAGTAGGAGTCGACTTTTGGAGGACAGAAATCTGGATCTGTACCTTGCCTGAAATTTCAAAAAAAAAAAAAAAAAAAAATCACCGATGTCGCTGCGGCGCTGCAGCATCCAGGTCCTCCGTCCGGCAGCTGCGGGAGCTGTGCGGGAGCTGCTCGGCCTCCGGTGCGTGCGACTCGCGGGACCGTAGCGCCATCTACCCTCCAGCTTCGGGACCGGATCCTCGCACGGCCGCGGGCCCGCCTGCCTGCGGAACCGTGCGGCCCCGCGAGGCGCTCTGCTCGGAAAACAGGCCCTCGCCACCCAAACCCTAAAGGAGGGGCTGCAGAGAGGGCTAGGAAAACGTGTCTTCTTTTCGTTAGCCCCGAACAATTGAGTTCGTAACCTAATCCGTTAGGGAGCGTGGGCCAGAGACCCCGTGTTTCATTAGTGTGCACCTAGTGAGTCATTTTACACACTAGACATTTTAATTTACAACCTGCTGCATTGCAGCACTTTTCTGGGCCTTCTGCTATGTGATAAGGTATTCTTCTAGCCGCCATGGCTTCAAAAATACAGATACCCTTTCTTAGTTCAGATTGTTTTCTTTCTTTTCAATTTTCAGTTGCAAATCAAACATGCAGTTACAGAAGCAGAGATTCAAAAATTGAAGACCAAGGTAAGCACCATTAAATGGTGTTTGAATTGTACTTTTTAAACTTTGGGTACGATGAATAAATTCAACCCGAGGACTAAAGGATTTGCTCCTGCGCATTTGAAAGAGTACAAATGTGAGAGGTTCATTTCCACCGTTAGATATGTAGACAGACCTGCCAGGGAGAGCATTTACCCCTGGGGGGTAAGCACCACCATATTCCTTCAGTGAAATAGCACAGTGTTTTAAAAATACATATTTACATATCTACACATATGTGGCCAGTTCCCTCTGAGATTTCCTCAAAAATTAATTATTGTTAATGGTTCTAGCATCCGAATTATGTTTCGACCACTAATTACGCTGTTCTTATTATACAAGCTATTATGCTGCATCTCTTTCTATTTATCTTAAGTAGGTTTAATCATTTACTTATTTTTAACATATTCATCAGAAACAATGTAAAAAAAGAAACAATGTATTTTAATGTAGCACATGAATACTTTTTCATAGAAAAAATCCAATTTCTAATAATTAAATATTATGAAATTTACTATAATATGTGAATAATTGATTTTAGGTGTCAGTATGCTACTGGAAATTTTTAGACAAGTTTAGTATGCATTATTTAAATTTGTGGAAAAAAAACAGGTCTTGATAAATCAAGGGAGTATGTATTTTTAGGTTATATATGAAATAATACAAGATTCAAAAGGGCATGTTTAGTTGGTAAATTATAAGGTACTTGTATAAATTCCTACAGTTGTATCTAGTTTTATCAAATATGTAATTTCAAGGATTTAAAAATATTTTCTGAATTATTTTAAAATAATATTCTTTATTGTTTTTGTGGTCTTTTAAAAACTAAGACATAATTTCTCTCCCACCATTAATGATCTGTTTTCCTGTTCCCATTGAACACTTATTTTGGGTTTTCCATGTGTTTTAAATGGAGATAAATTAACAGGGCTATTTTGGTTAAATGGTATTCTCAGCTAATAACTCTGTAGCTCTTTAGTCAAAACATGTCTATACATCATTCATGGTGTCAGCCAAGCTCTGTGAATAATCATTTTTAAATTAGTAGTGGTTGGTAAATAAACAACTTGAATACAAAACATTGCTTAATAAAAGATGCAGTAAAAACCTAGTCCTGTTTCAAATTGCTTTTGTTTCTTAGCACAGAATGGAAGAATAGATTTTTTTAATTGTTCGTTATAACCAGGGAGAAAGATTCCCCTGTGGATTGCAAGTGCTTTAACAAAGCTAATGTGTTAGACCAAAAGCATTTAATGTAGAAAATCCTATAAATTAGTATTTTGTATTTTTCTCTTTATTATATTGGCATGTAGTATCTATAGTAGCTTACTTTACTGTGACTCTTTATATCCGTGTTCATAATAGAATTCCTAACTTTGGAATTTTTTTTTTTTTACTTTGTAATCTGTTTTGTCAATGTATTTAGTTTAAAATATACATTAAAAGATTATATATTTATTTGCTGAATGTGGTATGGTTTGGGGATGTCTTCGATTTTGAAAATTGTTAGTTTATAATGACTCTGCATCCTTTTGAACTTGAAAGGAAACATGTGAATTAGATGAAGCCCTAGTTTAAAGGTCTCTTATTGTGAATAGATGACCTTTGACTCTTCACCTAAAGGATCAGCCTTGAATTTCTGTAGAAATAAGGGGGTTGGACTAGTTTACCATCTTTTCCTAAGAGTCCCTGGAAGCAGAAACACAGGTAACTGCCTTTCTGTTTCATTGGAGGGATTTACAATAAGTCAGCAGTAATTTATATTTTTACTTACACTGTCTTTTATACTTTTATGCAAATTGAAGTTTATGAGGCTCTGGAAATTCAGAACACTGCCAGCAAAATAATGAACTACAGACTATGTTCGTGTCAATTGAAATAAAGAATGTAATCATATTATTAAAAGGGATAAAAAAACAAAGTAAAAATAACCAGCATTTATCAGAGGATGCTCAAAGAGCTGTTCCAAGCATGCTGTTGTGTTATATCACAAATCTGTCTTATTGATAATATACTTGAGTCTTAGAGAGCTCCAGTTATTTGCCCACATTTTAAAGGCCAGTGATGGCAGAGCTAGGATTCAACTCTAAACTGAATGACTCCAGATGCCCTCTGAACTATTAAGCCAGACTGTTTCTGCCCCTCTCTTCTTTCCAGTGTATCTCTCCCCCGTCACTTTTCAGTTACATCTACATCTAAGTATATGTAGGATAAAAATCTAAAAGAAGGTACATTGAAGTTCATTGGGTATAATCCAGTCAAACTCTAAAACAGTATGTCCTGCTCACAGAATTTCAAACAACATGGTGTGATGGGAAGATCATGGGAGTTGAAATCAGATCCAGGTTTTATTATTTATCAGATGTGTGACCTTGGTTGGACAAAGCATTTCACTTTTCTAGGCTTCCATTTTTTAATCTCTGAAATGCTGAAAATGAGACTTGCTCTTCTCATCTCAAGGTTCTAGATGATTAAGTATATGTGACAGTGAAACTTAATTTAAAACATGCTTTTAAAAACATAGTGGATTTTTGCTGCAGAATACCCAGATTATCCTTGCCTTGACATTTGCTTTATCCAGCTGCAAGCAGCAGAAAATGAGAAAGTGAGGTGGGAACTAGAAAAAACCCAACTCCAACAGAATATAGAAGAGAATAAAGAGAGAATGCTGAAGTTGGAGAGCTACTGGATTGAGGCTCAGACCTTATGCCACACAGTGAATGAGCATCTCAAGGAGACTCAAAGCCAGTATCAGGCCTTGGAGAAGAAATATAACAAGGCAAAGAAATTGATCAAGGATTTTCAACAAAAGTAAGCAGCTCCTAATGACTAAAGAATGGTTATGTGTGTCTAAAGAAGGCTTCTATCCAGTGATTTTGTAACAATGAACAGAATAGAAAAGATAATCTTGATTATCCCTTTTTAGCAGAGTTATAAGGCATAGACTTTAAGTTTTAGAGATCCCTTCTGTTATTTTTTCATGTGAGATTATATTCTGTTTATTTTATGATTTTTTTTGGCTGTCAGTGACCCCCTGATTTCTTTTTGATAGTTAGCAAGTCCTGGTAACTATGAAAACGCTTGAATCTCTGTCCTTTTGGAAACAACTCTGTGACTAGGAAGCATGAAGCCCAGTTGAAGTCAGCAGAATGACTGAACATACAAAGTAACAACTGGGCCCTTGATGAGACTGCTTCTGTCTCTGTACTTAGAATCAAGAACTGCAAAATTTTCCCACTTCAGATAGTGTAAATATTGATTAGCAAGACCTCCTGCCCTGCCATTTTCCCTTGCTCAGCTGTTGAGAGAATCACAAGAGCCTCAGTTGCCTGCAGTGAGAGTCCAGTGCCACACTCTGCTTTTGAATCTCATCAGCTCTTTCCAAACGAATGCTGCTTTGCTTCCCTCTGTTGGATTTTAGTGTAATTTCAGGGAGATAGTTACTGGATTTTTTCATCAGTTAGTTCTGACCAGCCAGAACAATAAAAAGTCATGCCAGGACCTCTTCTGGTCTTCCATGCCAAGCTGTAGAGACTAAGCATATGTGTAAGAGTCACAATATCTCTGTTATTTCCTATCACAGAAAGAATGTTTAATATTTAAAGAAGACTGCTTTAGATTATTTATTGTAAAAAAAAAAAGGGGAAATAACTCTTTGTGGTCATGGATTCAGTACATCACTGTTTTAACTCTTCCTGCCAAAAATGTCATACTTCATTGTATTTCATGTGATAACTTTATAGTAAATGTTGCCAAATTTGCAGGTTGTATTCCAGGCTCTCAAAATGGAGATATTTTCTCCTTCTCCCCATATTATCCTCAGGTGTGTAAGTGAAGGCTCCCTCTCAGTGTTTCTTACCTGCCAGCCCTTTGCCACATCATTCGTAGAAAGCAAGTTATAATTATCTTCTGTAAACTCTTACCATCCAGTCCCAGCAGTTTATGAAGTATGACTTTGTAAACGTGGAATTATAACTACCTGACATGTAATCATCTCCACTAAATTACCCAAGTGGGCCATTAGTTCAGTAGCTTCTCTCTAAATCTGTATGGGTACCCTAGAATCAGGAGTTACAAATGACAATCACAGTAAGCAGAGTCAAAGCATTCTTCTTTATGATCCGTTTCAATGTTTTATTTGCTTTCATTACTAGATCCCTTTTTTTCTAACCATGATTGAGTCTCGTTTATTTAAATAGCTGCCCAGTTATTTGTCCCACTGTGCAGTTTATTGTTCAGTTAAGAACTTTCACATATTTCCTCATTTATGGAGTCTTTGATGCCATCAGATCTTTTATTTTCTTCTTAAGAGAACTTGATTTCATCAAAAGACAGGAAGCAGAAAGAAAGAAAATAGAAGATTTGGAAAAAGCTCATCTTGTGGAAGTCCAGGGTCTGCAAGTACGGGTGAGTTACGTGCTCAAAACCACTAAGTGATAGGATGGTTTTGCTGAGTACTGAGTACTAAGACCAGTGCTGCCTTAGAGTTTTATGGATGGATTTTTTTTCCTCCTTAGATTAGAGATTTGGAAGCTGAAGTATTCAGACTATTGAAGCAAAATGGGACTCAAGTTAACAATAACAACAACATCTTTGAGAGAAGAACGTCCCTTGGTGAAGTCTCTAAAGGAGACACCATGGAGAACTTGGATGTCAAGCAGACATCTTGTCAAGATGGCCTTAGTCAAGGTTTGTTTAAGCTAACCGCAAAAATGGTTTTTAATGACTATAAAACTCAGCCTTGGGATCCCTGGGTGGCGCAGCGGTTTGGCGCCTGCCTTTGGCCCAGGGCGCGATCCTGGAGACCCTGGATCGAATCCCACATCGGGCTCCCGGTGCATGGAGCCTGCTTCTCCCTCTGCCTGTGTCTCTGCCTCTCTCTCTCTCTGTAACTATCATAAATAAATAAAAATTAAAAAAAAAAAAAAAAAAAAAAAAAACTCAGCCTTAAAATTTTCTTTTTCTTTCCCAGAGACTTAAAAGTTGAAAAAAACCTTCCTGCCATGAGAAAGACAAAAAGGCTTATCAAAATAAGAACCTGTCACTTGGTTCTTTTTTTTTTTTTTTTAATCAAAAAATCAATGCTTTGATGTATGGAAATAACAGAATTGCAACTTAAACTACTTAATTTTAAGCCACCATAAAATTGATAGACTTAATAAACTACCTTTAAAAATTAAAAAAAAAATAAACTACCTTAAAAAAAACTACCTTAAAATGATAATTCATCCCATCTAAGGTGAGCTAGTGTTTATGTATTAAAAAGTAAGACTTAGAATTTTTAAGTCATTAGAATGAAGATCTTTTTCTTAACATTAGAAGCTAACTACCTACCTCTAGCACTTGGAATTCATTAAGAAGTTCTGTTAGTTTTATGCTTTTATCTTGGTGTCCTCTGTATACTTCTCATTCTTTCCTGTCAAAGAGCAAATAAAATCAAGACACCTGGCTGGCTCAGATGGTTAAGTGTCTGCCTTTGGCTCAGGTCATGATCCGGAGTCCTGGGATCAAGCCCCACATCGGGCTCCTTGATCTGCTTCTCACTCACCCTCTGCCTGTCCCTCCCTCTGCCTGTGCTCTCTCTCTCTCTCAAATAAGTAAATAAAATCTTTAAAAAAGGAAAAGCAAGTAAAATCAAAACACTGGAAACATTTGCTGTTATGTTTGTCTTATTTATGCACCAACCATAAAATGGTCATTTATTTTCTTGCACAGACATCCATAAATAGGTTGTGTGTATGTGAATGTGAAGAAATGTTTTCATATCTATAATATATTATTAAATTAGAAAATGTATAATAATTTATAAAAATAAGTATACAGGGAGATATGAAACCTTTGGTTTCATCTTTTAAAGTTTTTACCTAATAATCCTTGGAAAAAAGCGAAAGTAAAAGAATGTTGTGAATCAGCACTGTCATGATAGGACAGACAGCTCACAGGCAGAGCGATTTGACATGCAGTTAAAACTGTTCACTAATGAGCTATTTAATTCTTTGATGATCTTTCTCACATACTAAAATGTCTCCGAGACTTTTCTGATATACAAGTGTTTATATCATATCATTAACTTTTAGAACTACACTCTTAGCTATTAAAAATTAAAAGTATTGGAAATCTTCATTTAAAATTAAAGTGAGATCTAGAGATTTGAGACCATTTACTACATTTTTATTTTACATTATTACGGGCTTTCCCGTAATAAAATATAATGTGTAAATAATGCCTCTTGGGCAGCTTAAATAGGAATATTTAGCACCAGCATTACCACTAACTGAAGAGCTGTGTGTCTTCAGGAAGGTCATTCGGCATCTCTGGCTTGGCTTTACTATGTATAATATAAAAATAGTAACACTTCAGTTTTCTCCATACTAACAGGTATTTTGAGGTTATATGCATTTGTCTCTGAGGTGAATAAAAGCTTTTATAAGATTGTAACTTTTATATCTGGAACTCTGTAACATTGATTTCTAAAGAAAAATGTCAGAAAAAAACAATGTTTTTTTTTTCACCTTTTCGAATATTTTAATTCCATTAAATTAATTGTAGTTTATAATAAATATGTGTTTCTGCCATGATAGGCACAAAGTATGATCAGTAACCAATAGCTTTCCAATGTTCATTTCATTTCTGTTCATTTATTTCAATTTAGAAATCAGTATCTTGTCAAACATCTAATTAATGGTATTTATTAAATTATGTGAGTACAGAAGATCAACAAACTCTACTATTAACATGCTGATTTGGATCAAAACCTTATATTTCTTCTGAACCCTTTTCCTATTCTACACCCTCCATTTTGCCACATAATTATCAGTTTCCCTAGCAACACTGTGGGTTCACAGTGAGATGCAGAGACTACTAATTCTTACTGAAACCAATCCATGTTTGTGCAGTAGAGGTGGAATCCGTCATCTTAGACATTAGTAGCATACATATCAAGCGGTGCTCTTCCAGTTTTGCTGCCGAGGACAGTCAGTGATAAATCTCCTTGAATTTCAATTGCTTGATCACATAAACTAAAATGGCTTGGTCAGTAGCTAGATAGGAATGCTCTGGAAAGCACTTTTCTAAATTGATCCTTTGCTTCCGTTGCTAGGGAACGCTGAAGTCCTAGAGGTTTAGAAAAGGAAGTAAAACTGCGGACCAGACACAGGCCAGTCAGCACTTAAAGATCCCCCCCCCCCCCCCCGGCCCCCCACCCACACCTTTTTTGCAACAGGATGGGTAAGGCAACTACCCGTCAGTTTTGCTAGTTTCTGCCCCCTAGATGCAGTGCTCTTTCTCCCCACTTCCTGGGGACTGTCCAATTCTGACTTGCTTTCTGAGCACTGGAGTGTTTTATTGATAGGATGAGTGCTTTAGCATAACTTTAGGCCTTGAGGCAACTCAGTGAAGCAAAAGGATGATCAATTAAAGTCCGTGAAAAACTATGTTAGAGTGAAATAGTGAAAGAAAGACAATGGAAGGAGACAAAATGAAGGAGGCAGAAAGGGAGGAGGAGGAAAGGAAGAGCACACAAGGGGTCGTTTCTTTGCAGAATCAGCTTCCCAACTGAGGAGGGATTAATTACGTGACTCTCAGTATTGAATTATTGTAAGTTTTCAGAGTGATAAAATCATTTTTCAAACTAAGCAGAAATTTCCTATCACAACAATTCTATTTGAACACTATTTGTGTGGTTTTCTCTATAAACCAAGCCTACTCAACTATCTCATTAAAATGTTGATATATTATACAAATCCATTACTTAATATGCTCTAATACATTTTCTTACCATAATACATAAATCAAATATAACAATTTTTTTCACCAGGAGCCATGACAAACCCTTTTTAGGGATTATTACTTAATTATTAAGAGTTATTAATTAGCACTTACTTGTTAAATAAAACACATAGTTTTACCTGTGTTCTAGAATGTGAAAAGTAATTATTTTGCCCTCCTGCCGTGTTTTGTGTTTGTCATTTCTTAGTGCCTGAGGTCCATGAACCCTACATGACTAGCAATGTCTGCTACTGCCCAGGTAGTTAAGTCATGATTAGAATAAGAGCAGAGAACAGGTATGTTGGAGAGATCTTGAAAGAAAAGTATTATAGTCTTAGTTTGATAGATTCCCTGGAAAACTCACTTTAACAACATGAGCTTCCTGCACTTCAAATATTCTGGGATCCTTAAGATGATACTGTTTTTGGCTTCAAATAGTTTAAAGTCTCTTGTGAAAGGTTCTGCATGTTCCATAGAGATAATGAAAGAAAAACTAGGACTAATTGGTAGAAGTTACATATGAAAGCAGATTATCATCCTGCCTTAAGAGGTTAGAAGTATGTATGATACCTTTAGAAAAGTATTTTGAACACGGAAAGCCTGGTGGCACACTGACTTGTAAGAGGAAGGATGGCTCCTAGGTAGGAAGAACAGTGTTTGTCCCTGCCATCTATATAAGAAGGCATGCAATTTGTAGGATAAAAGGGGAGGAAGATGAACGGTTTAGTATAAGGCAAATACATAGATGATATAAACATTTTAAGAGATGAGAGGGAGTTTGAAGAAGAGGAAAAAATGAATAAAATTAGAATTATTTTTTTTCTGATTCATAGACCTTATGTTAAAGGTATGCTACAGGGTATTCTTGGAGTAAAAGTAGGCTTTGAATGTCTGAGAAGAATTCATAACTATTTCTGTAAGCACTATGACCTATTAATATTTTTGAGGCATAACAGGAGCTGGGTCACTTGTAGGTTTGTAAAGTAGTTCAAGTATCCCCATGAAGTTTGAGTATTACTACTAAATGCTTATTTCTCCTACCCATCAGCTAATAGGCCACTAGTTAGAAAACACTGAATGTTATCTTCCCTAAAGTGTGAACATGAAGGATTATATAAAGCCTTTTTTATTCTTAATTCCTTTAGTTACTTACTACTCCTTGGCTCTAATGAGAACTGAGCCAGAAGAAAAAGAGTGAAGGTGCAAGATGGCAGATTGTAGGAAAGTCTAGATTTTCAGAATAGATTGTATCTGGAATTAATTACTCGAACCTGGGTGTCTTAAAAAAAAAAAGAGAGAGAATATTTCTAAGCTACTTTCCAGGTAATTTAAGGCTATCTTAGAGAAAGGAGCATAAGGATATGAAAATAATACTTTCTTGTTTCCTCTCCTTTCCCTTACACTTTTTCCACAAAATGGTTTGGCTGCTGCAATAAAGCTCTAGATTTCCGGAAAGTAGATCCCTAAGATGGCAGTCTGCATCTGCATCTTGAACCCAGGATGTTTAGTCTGGAAACCTAAGATTTGTGGGCGTATCAGCGGAACTCTGAGCCTGCTTAGATATTCACACCAGCCAATTCTCTGATCAGTTGCTATCCACATGTATTTGCTTGTGACCCTGTTGTTAGCTTATTGGTTTGCATGGAATCTGATTTCTCTGAATTAAATCACTGCTTTGAAATTCACTCTGATTTCAATAAAGTCTTTATCAGGAAGACCAAAGGTAAATAACCAACTGCCATTAAGGGTATATACCTTTTTCACCTATATGTTTTTATCCTTATACTTTATTCACTCATATATTATCTAGAAGCAACTTGGAGAGATGCCTTTATATCACAGTATTGGGCAAACTGATAGCAGCAAGATAAGAAAGATCAATGAAGATGAGGACAGAGTGGAACCAAAAATAATGCTGCAAGTATATATATTATGATTATGGTATTTCTGAGGCAAGGCCTTTATTTTGGCTCTAAGCTTCCTAGTTGCTGAAGGAAAGGGAAACCTTTGTTCGTTACATTATTCACAGTATTCATAAGGAAAAAACAAACTATCTGCTTAAGAGAAGTAGACTATTGGCACAATTAATGTATGATTTAGAGAAAACAGTGATATTAATATTGATAACATCCTTTCAGTAAATCCGCTGATGTTTTTGTTATTAGGACATTTTCACACAATGGCTCTCAGTGTAGACTAATGGCATCACACAAATATATAATGTAGTATTCAATAAAACCAATTTAAATTATTGGGGAGAGGATGGATGAGTCATGATGTACTCAGCTATCTGGTGATCTTATTTGGTGCTCATGTGCTCCTTCATGTATATCAGGTTAAATTTGTTAACCATGTTTGTTCAAAACTTCTAGAATGTGTTAGTGAGAGAGAGGTGTTTAAAAAAAAAGTCTCTATAATTAAGGAGTTATCTGTATCTTCTTTTAATTTTGTCAGTTTTTGCTTGAGGTGATGTTAATAGGTACATATAGGTCAGGATTGTCCTATCTTCTTGGTAAATTAACCTTTGAATCATCAGGGAATGCTTCTATTGTTAATAATTCACTTTAATATCTACTTTGTCTGATATTTTAAGAGCTATATCAGCTTTCTTTTGGTTAGTGTTCATATGGTATATCATTTTGTTTTGCTATGAATTTTCTCTTTTGTAACCAGCATAACCAGGTGTTTGTTTTATATTACAGTATCTCAATCTTTTTAGTTTTTTTTGCAATTCTTCATTTTTTTTAAATTTTATTTTATTTATTCATGAGAGACACAGAGAGAGGCGGAGATGCAGGCAGAGGGAGAAGCAGGCCCCATGCAGGGAGCCTGACACGGGACTCAATCCTGGGTCTCCAGGATCACGCCCTGGGCTGAAGGCGGCGCTAAACCACTAAGCCACCCGGGCTGCCCTCAATTCTTCATTTTTAAGATGCATTTAGAAAGTTGTTATTTATTTACTGATATGTTGAGTTTAAATCTAAGCTCTATTTGTTTCTAATCTAACAAAAAAAATCTTTTTTCTTTTTATCTACTTTCTTGCTTCCTTATAGATTAATCAAGTGGGGATTTTCTTTCTAATCTACTTTTCCCTGTATTAACTTTTATTCTTTTTTTTTGGATACCTACAGATATAATCTAGAATATTTGCAGAAAATAATGGACTGAATATTAATATTAGTATTCATTAATATACTTCCCATTTAGCTGCTCCTACCTATCCACAGCTTTATTGGCATGATTAAAAAAATTTTCACAGATGATAACAGAATATATAAATATGAAAAAATATTGGTGGCTATACCTTATAACCAATATTTTAAATTTGAATATTTGATATTTGCCAGCTATATTGCCAGTCCTTCCTTATTTTATTAAAAACAATCCATTTATTGGTTCCATGTGAAATCATAACAATTATTTTTGGGGAGAAATGAGTCCCTACTGCAAGTGGATATAAAAAGAATATCTCGGGACACCTGGGTGGCTCGGTGGTTGAGCATCTGCCTTCGGCTAGGGCATGATTCCCCAGTCCTGGGATTGAGTCCTGAATCAGACTCTGAATGTGGAATCTGCTTCTCCCTCTGCCTATGTCTCTGCCTCTCTCTCTGTCTCTTGTGAATAATTAAAATCTTTAAAAAAAAAAAAAAAGAATATATTTTTAAAAACAGATTTATTTATTTGAGAGAGGGTGCACACATGCACATGAGCCAGGGGGAGGGCAGAGGGAGAGAGAGAATATCAAGCAGACTCCATGCTGAGTGTGGAGCCTGGTGTGAGGCTCAGTCTCATGACCTTCAGATGATAGCCTGAGACAAAATCAAGAATTGGATGCTTAACCAACTAAGCCATGCTGGTGACCCCCAAAAAATATCTTTCATAGCACCTGGAACTAATATAACGCTGTACATTAATTTTACTAGAATTTTTAAAAGTTCTTCTGTAATTGGAGTATGACCTGTGTCACTGAATAGAGTTAATAAAAATCCTCAAAAAGCTGGGGTTTGGGTTTTTTTTTTTTTAATTCTTTTTATACAGGGTGTTGTAGTTCTTAATTTGAGCTTTTAATAAATATTGAGTGGTAATATGTTAGAGGTTATACACCTTGGCAAATGCCTAGAGTATGGTTTTCTGTGTAACTAATGAAGTATAGGTGGAGTTAACACATTTTTATGAGATTTAAGCTGTCTAATGCAGTTGTGTTCTGGAATAACATTCCTCTTCTACTCTAAGGTGAGCAGAGTGAACATCCATTAACTGTCCAGGATTCTCTTCATTAAATAAATAAATAAACAAAACAAAACAAAAAAACTGCTTATTCACAGAGATAAATACTGAATCCAGAAATGCATTTTATATACATTTATGTATATAATGTATGTATCATAACCAACTTGTGTTTATGCAGGGAACGCAAAGTTGGTTTAGCATTCAAAAACTCATATAATTCATACATGAACTAGAGGAGAAATCTATATAATCATCTCTTTAGATGAAGACAAACATTTAATGAAGTTGAACACTTATTCATGATAAAAAGTTTTTAAACTAGAAATACAAAAGTTTATTAAACTAGAACTTTCTGTTTTCGTTTAAATTAGAACATTCTTAACTTGATATGTCAAGCTAACAGAAGTCTATCGAACATTATGTTAAGTGGTGGAATGTTAAAATCAAGAATTTCCTTTAAAATAAGAATTGTTAACATTTCACTACTTAATGTGCTATAACCACTCTATTCAATGTTTTCCTAGAGGTCCTAGCAAGTACCAGACAAGCAAAACAATAAAATAAAAATAAAAAAATAAAGAGAAAAGCAAAATTGTTATTATTCACTGATAATAAAATTGAATATATTAAAAAACCTCAAGAATACAGATTATTAGAATTAATAAGTTTAGCAGGATGGATGTCTCCAAGAATCACTACACATCAGTTAATTCTAACAAACAGAAAATATAATTTTTGTACAAGTGATTTATAGTGATTTATAAAGCAACAGAAAATATAAATAGCCAGTATGAATTTAGCAGAAGCAACTCAAACACCACAGTAAGACATTCAAGAAGACCTATATAAATTGCCAGACTGAGGAAGCCTCAATATTATAAAAATGCCATAATGCCAAATTAACCTATGTATTCCATAGTTCTAATGAGAATTTGAACAGGTCATTTTAGGTTTTTGTTTTTTTTTTTTTTTTCTTTTTTAAGAACTTGGCAAGAACTTTCTAAAATGTATGTAGAGGAACAGCTTGGTCCAGAATAGTCAAGATGCACTTGAGCAAGGACAAGGTAAGAGAGCTTGTTCTCTCAGATGCCAAAATTCATTTATAAAGTAATAGTGATAAGATAGTGTAGTGTAGCTCAGCAATTGACAAGTAGACCGGTGCAACAGAGTGAAATCTAGAAACAGACTGACACATTCATGCCAGTTTGAGACTAATACATAACTAACACTGCAGATAGTGGGGAAAGTACGGACTAACAAATGGTGGGGGGAAAATTGACCATATGAAAAAAATGAAATTGGATTTGACCTCATATCATTCATAAAATAGATTCTAAATGGGTTAAAGCCTCAAATATGAAAGGTAATGTTCCTAACTTCTTGAAGAAAATGTAGGAGAATGTTTATATGATTTAAGACACAAAAAATCCAAATCATAAAAAGTTTGTTAAATTTGACCACAGTAATTGATGAAAGACACACTATACTGTCTTTCTAAGGAACATGGAAAAACATGCCAAAATTTGGGAGAAGATATTTGTAGCCTGTTTAAGAAATATCCAAAATAAACTAAGAACTCACAGTTGTGATCATAGGAAAACACAACTAACTTAATAGAAAAATGGACAAACATTTAAACAATCAGTTCACAAAAAAGTAAAACCCAGAGTTTGGTAAACATAATATTCAGCCTCTGAGTAAAAATAAAATAATTTGCAAATATAAAGTTCCACAGTAATATGTGATAGCCAACATGAAGGAAAACTCATACAGCCATTTTGCTAAAGCGATTTGGTATTATCCAGTAAAATGGAAGAAATGCAAATTCTATGGCCCACTAAGTTTACTTCCATATGTGTATATATGCTTCCAAAAGTTCTTGAAACATGTACCAAAAGACATGTTCAAAAATGCACAGCAATATTGTTTATAGGAATTGCAGAAAACAGTGAATTAATTCTAGTCCTACCTTTCCACATAATGTTTAGCAAACAAAACAATTTGCAGAATATTGTATACAGTTTATTACCATGTATATAAACTTAAAAAGCAAACAAAATTAATCTATATTGTTTAGAGATACTTTTGTGAATAAGTCGGAGAAAAAATAGGGGCTACAACTAGAAATGAGACATAAAGAGGGCTTCAAAGGTACTAATTTAACTTTATAGGCCTAATGGTAGGAACATTGGTCTCTTTTTCCTTCTTTTTCTATATGACTTACACAGAAGGTATAATTTTTTGCATATAAAATATATTAAAATAGAAATGTTTAAGTAGCTTAAATGAAAGATAAACCACAAAAGACTTTGGGGGGCTTATAACACTTAGTATTTAATAAGGGGGGAAAAGCTAACACCAAGAGACATTTATAACAATAGGGGGGTTCCCTAGGTCACTGGTCTTCTCCAAGAAGTCATATTTTCTGCTCAGGCTGTAATCAGATGTTGTCTTTGTCCTTTTTGCTTTTCCCAGAGCCCTCAATGTTAGTGGCTCTTTTCAGATACCTGTGGATATGAAGCCAGGCTAGACCCCTACCATCATGTCTGATTTATTTCCTGATGGAGTCTGAGAGTACATTAAGCATTCACTTTTAGCATTGGAACCCAGAATTTTAAAATAAGGTTAAAGGCATGATTAAAGCCAGAATTCATTAAATGGAAAGTCATTAAAAGGAAAGTGAATGCTTGCACTACATTATCAAGAGTGTCTTATAGAAGAGCATTAGATACAGAGCAATGAGGTAATTATTCCATGCTGTCACATTGTTAGTTCTAAATTGGGGCAGGAGAGAATTCTAGAGTGGATTCATGCTTGTTTTTATCATGCATACCAATATAAGTTCTTGGTAAACTTTCATCATTTTCATTTTTCCTGAACAAATTATTTTCGGTAACTTTTAATCCTCAATAAATAATTTTGACCATGAAATATTATTGAATTGCACTAATTAAAGGGTGAACATTCCCAGTAAATCACTATGGAAAATTTTAATGAACAAGCCAAATGAATGAGAAATCAATACTTATTGATTGTTTTCTGGCATATCATTAGAGCCAAAATCTGTTCTCTTACGCAAAAAGCAAAGCACCTAAATTACCTGTCTAGTTTTGTGCAAGTTTTGCATCTGTCTTTGTGTAAGTCATTAAGAGTTTTGTTGCCAAATCAACGAGGCATTCAGAAGGAGGTATTCAGTTGCAAAATGACAACTCTCCTTGGGTCCTATTTCTTACTGCCTCTTTGTAAGTTCACAGAAGTCACCAGACCCTTCAGTCCTACAGAGGTATGCATTAGTACTAGAAAATATCTAAAGTTGTTTTGATAGAAAACAAGCTTTTTTGTCAGAATGAGCTTAAGCTTAGTAGTTTTCTGTCCACTTTAGGGAAAGCAGGCTGCTTTTTCTTTTATTTTGATGTTTAAATTTTGTTTGCTTGGAATTGAACTATAAGGTAAGATGATCTGGAAGAAAAGACTTTTTTTTAAAGATTTTATTTATTTGAGAGAGAAAGAGAGTGTGTGAGCAAGAGAGTGGGGCAGAGCAGGAGGGAAAAGAAGAGGGAGAGACAGAATCGCAAGCCGACTCCACACTGAGCAAACATAGAACCTGCTGTGGAGGCTTGATCCCAAAACCCTGAGATCATGACCTGAGCCAAAGCCAAGAGTCAGACGCTCCACTGACTGAGCTACCCAAGCGCCCTGGAAATAAAGACCATTTTAACCTGAATGTGGGATATAGCTCCTTTTCAAGGAAACTTTACAAGATAGCTATATTCAGAAGTGTTTCTTATATTTTATAGGTAATGCTCTGGTTCACCATGAAATTCTAATTATATAGATTGGGAGATAGTGTATAGTTAAGATAAAATTGACTGGAAGAATAGGCTGGGAGGATGCAAAAGAAGATGCTGTGCGAGTGGTTTGTAAATGCAGTGCATGTTGGTAGGCTCCTGTGAGTTTTTCAGAGTGGACGACAGATTTCACTTATGCTGTCTACTGGCCAAGAGGGAAATAGGATTAATCATGGTGTCACAGCCTCTTTAAAATTAAAACCAAGCAATAAACAGCTATTTCTGGAATTAGGACCAGAAAATGATGTGGTGTGTATGGTTCTGAACAATGTTCCAACTATATTGTTTCAGCAGTTATGAGATCCTTAGGGTTTTTTCTGTTAATGGAGGACACTAATACCAAGTTATGACTGAATCTCATGGATGTGAAATAATATTCTACTTCAGTACTTTATACTAATTATGTCTGAGAACCTATAGAAAATGCCACGAATTAGGAAACTTAAGAAATACAGACACGGAAAACTATTGCCTGTGAGTTTCATGATGATAATAGGGCCTTATGACTACCCAGAAGAGTCATTCAGATATTTATTTTGATTTTACAATTAATGTTTGATTTATTCAAGCTACATTATCAAAAACTTAGTTCTTTAAGTTTTTAGATTTGATTTGCAAATCACTGTTAAAGGATCTTTGAATAATATTTTATTCCTATTTATAAACTTAGCTAACACCTACAAACATTTTAAATTGTATTTAAAAATTCATTAATATTTTATTTCCTTTTTAACTGCTATTCTTAGTGACTGATAGTCTTTGAAAGTACTTAAGAAATTCTATCCACCTATTACACTACACTTACAAGTAGTGTAGCCTTTGAGTTTTCTTAAGCCTTCTAATGCTCTGTGTACATAATTAAGTCTTCCCGTGGTTGAAAGATACTTTCCAATTAAGGAAGCCAACAACTGTTACTGCAAGTAACAGATTATTTCCTACCAAAAGCCTAAGCTCTGAATTCTCTTTCTAGTAATTGAGGAAACTATTATATCATGATATATCATTTGGAGGGTTGCCTACTTAGCATGCTTGAGATTACTAATATCCAGAGATATTTTTTTGTAGGCAACTTTGAATGACAACACAGAAGTTTGTTTATTGTTTTTTTTTTTAATTTTTATTTATTTATGATAGTCACACAGAGAGAGAGAGAAGCAGAGACATAGGCAGAGGGAGAAGCAGGCTCCATGCACCGGGGGCCCGACGTGGGATTCGATCCCGGGTCTCCAGGATCACGCCCCGGGCCAAAGGCAGGCGCTAAACTGCTGCGCCACCCAGGGATCCCCATTGTTTTTTTTTTAATACTTTATTTATTTATTCATGAGAGACACACAGAGAGAGAGAAAGGGGGGGTGGGGGGGGCAGAGACACAGGCAGAGGGAGAAGCAGGCTCCATGTAGGGAGCCTGACGTGGGACTCAATCCCGGGTCTCCAGGATCACACCCTGGGCTGAAGACAGGCACCAAACCACTGAGCCACCTAGGCTGCCCAAGTTTGTTTATTGTTGTCATGTCAGAGATGCTATAATATCAAGAAGAGGACATTTACATATCCCACCTTCCTAGACCCAACTTACATACAGGACCTCATGGTCCTACTCACAGAAGTCTGCAGTTCCCAGCCAGTTTGCCCATTTGATTAGTTTTTACAATTCTTCAAATTTTAAGACTTTTCTATCACATTCTAAAGATGTTGGACAGTGAAGGAATCCTAAGATATTGAATACCTTTCCCTGTTGTCTAAGCAAAATTCTGTATCCTTTCATATTCTCATAATCGACAACTCTGACGAGTGTTACAAATGATATTTGCTGGAATTAAGGATATCTCACATAGTTTTTTTCTGACTTATAGCCACTATCTCCACGGACAGTCTAGTGGCATTGTGTGACTAAAGAGTCAGGGGCAATGGAGTTGGACCCCCTCTGCCCTCTTGAGAACAGTGAGGTAGGTTAGCCATAAGCTGAAGAAGTCTATGTTGGGTATCACACTGCACTAGAGAAGCAGTACACTAAAACAGATCACCAAATTATGTTTCAAAGGCCACACAGATAGTTTTGTGGTTGCATTTATTGATAAAGTGGTAAAAATGGAATTTTTTATTATTTTTGGAACATTAACAAATAAAATGTATAGTTCATACAACAGTAAACTCAGACGTACTTAAAAGATTAGGAAACAGCAGTAATCTTCTACTTGTTCTGAAACTGTAAGAAATCAGTTTCCTAAAATTTCATAAATACTAATTGGGGTATAAAGTTTATCAGCTTTTAGGTGACTATAAGGAAAGCAACTAAATTAATAGAGTTCAGGGTGAGAGTTGTCTGTGGGTGGGTTCTTAAGTAAAGTGCTATCATAAGATGAGACGAAGTTGTGTAACTTGGTCTCAAATTACCGTAACTGATTCAATATCTTCCCTGTGCAATACTAAAACAAAGTAGTGACTGGAAGTTAAGGCATAGGGGCCCTAATCAAGCTAGCTCATCTGGCAGTTAGTAGAGTACCAAGGCAGGCAAACAGTCTCCATAGACATAATTGAAAGAGCAGCCTTCTCACATTGGGCAGGCTGATAGTCACATGGATTTTGACAGTTTACTGGACTGATACCAACATCTGGGAATCCTGAGTCCGAAAACACCAGAGCTCTCAGATTAGAAAGGAATTAAGATGTCTGTAAAAGAAAATGTACTGAATCTGCTGGTTGTTTTCTTTTTGCTAATTTTAAATATATAAGTAATATATAAATACAAAAAATACATATATTACAAAAAATGTTTAACATTACAATTAAGATTAAAGTATCTGTTGGCCAAGATCTCCAAATCTAATATCTTCTTTGGAGGAAAGCACCATTGTCAGTATGAAGTAGATTCCTCCAATTCTTTCTCTGTTAAATCACATGCATCTATTTATCACTAGAAAATATATTTTATGTTGCTCTTTTTAAAAATATTTAGAAGGAGTGTACATATGGTTTTGCAACGCGTTAGTCATCTAAGAATATTTTGCTGACTTTTCCATGTCAATAAGTAGATTCATTGACTGCTTATGTAACAGTCACTCTTCCAAGCACTTGTGTATCTATTAATGCATTTAGTCCTCACAGCAGTGAATTATTGGTGCTATGTTACTATCATATCCATTTTGCAGTTGAGGATTTTGAGGGACAGAGAAGTAGGGAAATTGCCCAATTTAGTGGCAGAGCCACTGTTCTGGATTCTATTCAAGGAAGACTGATTCTAGATCACTGTCATGGAACTGTTTTACACCACCTCTCTGAGATACATAAACCTACCTCTGAGTGCAGTACATACCAACCCAAAACCCATGGGCCCATCTTTCATGGGCCCAGGTACTGTTCAAGTTTTATAAGGCCGCCAAGTGTGTCATGATGCTCAGCATTGTAGTTGATAACAGCATTAGTGTGATAGTTGAGGTAGGACTGTTTTTGAGGAGAATAATGCTCTAAGAATGCAGAGGAGGCCCCCCTCATCATGCTGCTCCATTCCCCTCCTTCCCTTGCTCTCTATATCTGATCTGTGGGCAGCATTCCAATTACGTCAAAAATAACGTCAATATAGTGAAAAAACTGAATGACTCACAGCATTACTGTAGGGAACTGGTTGCTGTGTAATATGATATATAACATTCTAATTTCACAGAACATTTTTCATAACAGCTGCTAAAATCATAATCGAATCCATTAAATGTTTTTAAAGGATGCAATTCGAAGCAATAATAAACTAGTCTTAAAATGCAGGTATATTGAGATGGAGTCCCACCAACGCAAAACTGCTCCATCCTTTACTACTTCATATCTTCTCTGTGTCTGCCTGTCTGTATTTATTAATCCACTTGAGTCTGTTCATCTTTTGAATTGCTAGCTGCATTTGAGTCAGAGATAGGCTTTTTTTTTTTTTTTTTTTTTTCCAGAGACCGGAGGGTCTGAGAAAAAGAAGAGAGAAGGAATAGAGATGAAAAGGAAATTTGATTCTCTGATTCTTATGGAAAACAGAACGTGATGGCCTGGAGAGAAAGGGTAGAAGAAGGACCCAGGCTCTTAGGTTTATAAAAGCAGTGTTACATTATTGATTAAGGTATCTGCAGAGAGCGAATGACAGTGAGAGAATGCTACCACCTAGGTCCTTGCATTCAGTAGCACAGAACTTAGCAACATGGAGCCAGTTGGATTTCTTCTGCTGCATTGCCATTCTCAAAGCTGACAGCTAATTTTTTGATGTAAGAATTTTATTCCATGGATAACTATAAAACCAAGTAAAATACCTCAGGTTTTTTTTTCTTTCTTCGATACTGTATACTAACGGAAATTTGCAAAGTTAGTACCTGACCTGTATTTTTGTTTGGAACATAAAGTAAGACTAAACAAAGATTCAACAAAGGCAAAAGATTACTTGTGAAATTTATTGTCAGACTTGAGAGTGACCTTCCAGAAAAACGATAGGCTTTGTTTTGTTTTTTAAGATTTTATGTATTATTTATTTTAGAGAGAGAGGAAGAGAGCAAGTAGGGAGAGGAGCAGAGAGAGGGAGAAACAGACTCCATGCTGAGCACAGAGCCTGACTCCGGGCTGGATCCCAGGACCCCGAGATCAGGACCTGAGCCGAAATCAAGAGGCAGATGCTTAATGGATTGAGCCAGCCAGGCGCCCCAGGATGATAGGCTTCTGAGGACTGAGCTCTATCCCATCTCATCCATAGATTAAGGGTGTGATGCAGTTAGTAAACAAGTTAGTAATCTTGAAGCCTTGGCTTTCCTATCTGGAAAAGAAGGCTGGACTAGAATCCTTAAGGTTCTTTTGAGTTGTAATACTCTAATTCTTACACAACATGATAGAGAAAGATAGCTTCTAGTTACCCAGCTACAAAAGTCCTATACACATTTTCCTTCTATTCCACACACCTCCTCTAACACTGCTAAAGGGGGATGTTGCCCGTGGTGTATTTAGTAGTTGATTCCTCTGGACCTCTTTCCTTTCAACTTCCTGCCATTGAAGTGAAAGCTCCCCGCTCTATTCCATTTTCCTGGTTCTTTAAAAACATGTATTCTCAGGGTGGAATATAAATTGCTAATTTGTAATTCATGAATCACTGCCATAGAGGGACCCCGAGAACTTTGTTTTCAGGGCCTCAAAAATTGTTAATTGTATGCGGTGTGTTGTTGGCCACTTGGATCATGGACTTAAGGCACTACTCTTCTAGATACCTTCATCTTTAATAGATATAATTCTGTATGTGTGCTCCAGCAGTTTGTACCTACTCAGTGCTAGCTGATATTAAAGCAGATGTTCTAGATTGCTCTTCAGAGGTTGTTTGATATGAGTACCAGGCAAATTACTGACCAGTCATGGAGCCAGAAGTCCCAGAAGAAATTCTCTATAATCTAAACTTTGCCGATAAGTAGTTCTCATGTTCCCTCACTTTATTATTTGTTCAGTACCTAGTGATGGAGTAGCTACTGCAGTCCTGGATATTGGGTGCTCTTGGTGGGTCCTCCAGGGCCAGGATTCTATTGAAAAAGGAGCCATGTAGAACAGGCTTTCTCCTTGAGTCTTCTGTCACCAAGTAACCAAGCTGTTACAAACAGACCAAATAAGAAACCATCTGAGAAATAGTTTTTTCTATAGTTTTCAAAATGTCTTCCTTTTTATGCTTTCTTAATACCTATGTGAAAGATTAATAATAATATTTCCCATATAGCCAATTGGAGAAATGAACTTGCTAGATTAGCCACATTTTATGTGATTTTACAAACAAAAACACTGAACATTAAAATCTTTTTCTAGTAACTTGTTCAACCCTCGCTAAATTTGGAGGGCACAGACTCGTAGCCTGGGAGTCAAAAAAAGAAAAATCATGGCAGTTCATCAACTAGCTGTGCGGATGACGGCACATTACTCAGGTTCTCTGGACTTCAAGAGAGGATAAAGCATACTTGGCTGCTCTGTTGCGTGGGGCTGTTTTAAGGAATACCTGAGATGGTGTGTGTGACCGACCATGCTTTCTGTTATAGAAAATACAGTCCAAAACCCAAGATAGATAAACTGTGAAACGGGCTTGTATGACAGTATATCTAATTATATTATTGCTTTCATCTGTGTAGTGTTCCCACATTTTATATGTAAACAAGAGCTTGTAAGGTTGATTATCTCCCAATTATCACAACTAATGAACTCTTAATCGGCAGCTGCAAGTTTAGATTTTATTGAAAGGGAGAAATTAAAGTGATCAAGGAGATTATTTTTTCTCCTTTGACATGTAAACAATAAAGAGACTACTAATTAGAAAATATTTAGCTGTCCTTTATATATACCTGAATAGTCTGGCTTTTCTGAATATTCACTTTTCTTTCAAATACAGGAAAAGAAGAGTCATTCTGTAAATATTGTCATTCAGTGGATGTATCTCCTAGGGAAAATATATTTAATATAACTGTTAGAACCATATGCCAAATGCAAGGTTCCATAGGTAAGAGAGGCACAACCTGAGATGCTTCCTTGTTTTGGTCTTATAATATATTTAGAGCACACCTTCATAGTAACACGATGAAAAGGAATTTCCTGAAGTAATGCTACTGTAAGAAATTGTTTTATTCCATTAATATCAGTACATATTAATTTTCTGCAACTCCGTTATAGGCTTTGCTTTTAATAATTTAAATCCAGAAGCACTTAATTATTAATTCTGAAGCCATATCAACATTATGGCTTCATTTAATGACTGCCACTCTAAAAAGATAAAATATGATTGATGCTCAAGCTACATTATTTCTAAGAAGCAGTAGCATTCCAGATAAATTCAGCCAGAGAACAACTTCTCCTCAGCCAACACCTTCACAGAGCTATGGGTAACCTTTACTTCTCCCCTTTGGAATGGTGACTTGGAGTTCTGACTTGGTCTCTTGGGGGCAAGATTAAAGGTGGTAAGAGGCAGACCACAAGGACCACGCTGGCTCTTTGGATGTTACATTTTCTTGTTGCCCTGGTCACCTTTGGTTGGTTGGTTTCTGGCCACCTTTGGTTGCCCTGGTCACCTTTGGTTGGTTGGATTCTTTTATAAGGCTTTGTACATTTCTCCTAAATCTCACTGATTTGTTTCTGGCGGCATATCAGACAGGCTGGCATGATTGTCACCTATATTTGCCTGGTATTATTGATAACCTTGAGATCGTTGTTATCAGTGTCTGTGGTCTCTTTGTCCATCCTTTCCAAAGGTTTCTCTTGCTGATTATTTTGCATGATTCTTTTCTTAGACTTGAATGAGGCAGTCCCAGAGACAGAGCGCCTGGATTCAAAAGCACTAAAAACCCGAGCCCAGCTCTCCGTGAAGAACAGACGCCAGAGGCCCTCTAGGACAAGACTCTATGATAGTGTCAGTTCAACAGATGGGGAAGACAGTCTGGAGCGAAAGGTGAGCACCGTTGACTGGTTTCTGACTTGCAGTGTTGAGCTGTATCCTTGTTCCCACAGCTTTTTGAAGATGATTTTTCTGCAACCAGATTCTGTGTAAACAACTGGAATAGTTCACTGCTTTGTCTCCTAAATTCTTACTCAACTCTATATATTGTTGTAATTCAAATTATTTCTGTATCATTCAATGAACTAACCCAAAAGCATTATGAAATATTGTCATATTTCACGATGGTGCTTTTATGTTCAGGTATTGGTTTTACCTAGTGGGAAATAATGAATGTACAAGGAATTGTTTCTGTGTCTTAGGTGTCTGTGTTAGCTACAATGTAATATGGTGAATTGTTGTAAACTATGCAGTCTCATCTGTAAACCAACAAAAAAAATTGGTTTTTGAGGGATTTACTAAAATAAGTTCGGTCTGATTTCAAAGTACTCCATGGAGCTGGTGCATAACCTCCTTTATAATCTCTTATACCAACAGCCTTCAAACAGTTTCTATAACCACACGCACATTACCAAATCACTTCTGCCCAAGGGTTTGAGAACTTCTCCAGAATCAGATTCTGGTGCTCCATCCCTCACTCCGGCGGCTGGCAGTGTGCCCTTCTCCTCTGACCACGTAGCTGAATTTCAAGACGGACCACTGCACCCGGAAAAGGAGCCCTCCCCCTTTCTTTGGGGAGACACTTCACACTCCTCTCCTTCAAAATCTGATCATGATATAGAAGAATCTCCTTGCCACCATCAACCCACCACCAAGAAAATACTACAGGAAAAAGGTACTCTTTATTTTTCTTGTTGTTTTTGCTTTTGTTTTGTCTGACTTCACTAACTCCTTGATTTGTGCAATATAAGAATAGCTTTTTTTGTCATAATCATAAGTCCTTTGTCTTAATAATTAATATTGCTTTCTTTTTATGTTGTGGGATAAGAGCCCATGCCTCTCCCATTCATTCATTCATTCATTCATTCATTCATTCATGTATTTATCTATCTTTTCCTACCAGGTTAGTATTTTTACTTCTTCAGTTCTCCACAAGTTTACTACTACTAAAGGAAATGCTTCAGGAGGCCTACTAGAGGGTTTGTAGAATAGAAACCCAGAGTTTCAATAAATACTAACATGCTCACATTGGAAAAAAAAAATGTGTATAATATATATGTAAAAATATATAGGTATATAATATCTATAAATATATAGAAGATATGTAAATATCTTCATGTATATATGAAGATGAAAGCAATACAGGTTTTAAGCCATTAATTGGTTTTTCTTTAGAAGAAATTTTTACAGTAATGATTCATATTGCAAAAATTGTGACAGGAGAGCTATGATAAAGATAATGCAGGGAGATTAATCAATTAAATTTTAAAATAGGTTCCTTGAATTAATACCAGAATTTCATAGGGATGTCAATAGATTTTTGTCATTTTAATTTATAGAAGTAATAAATTCTCATTAGACAAGTTAAATGATACAGAGAGGTATAAAGATTAGGTTCATTCTTTTCCTACCATGTCTGATGTGTCCCTTTAGAGTAACCAAGTAAATTTGAGTACGTTATCTTTCACATGTGAAATACACCTAAGTCATGCACATGTGTGTGTTTGTGTATGTGTGTGTGCGTATAGGTGTAAAAACAAAAATCCTTTTTGGTATATTTGTGTTTTGTGTAATTTTTTTTTACAAAAATGAATCATGTAAGTCACATGACTCTGCGTTTTGTTTTATATATAATAATATTTTATGGACATCCCTCTACAGCAATATACACAAATTTAAATGACAAGAGAATCTTCTGTAGTGAGCCTATAATATAACTGAGGCAACTCTTCTAATATTGATGGACATTTGGGCTGTATTCTGGAAGGTTTAGGTTTCTTTTTGTAGTTCTGCCTGTTTGCGTATCACTTTGAAAAAAATTGTAACAAGCATCTGTATATTCTTATATACTGACACTTATTTTTGTAGGAACATTTTCAAAAGCTGAATTGATAGAGTATATTGTACTCAAGAGAAAAATGTGTAGCTTTAAATTCTTTTATTACTAAAAATAAAGGCTGAAAATAAGTAAAATAAATATTTTAAATAATGGGAACAGAACAACCAAAAAGCAGAAAATAGAAAGGAGTGTATAAAACATATAAGCTGAATTTAATTTCTATTGAAATGAAAGGCCTATTCTTAATTGCCCTCTCCTCCCAAAAATATAGTAAAATTCTGTGAATTATTCCAGCTAATAATTCATACGATTATTGTTTGTGTGAATTATGATAACAGTTGTTTGCATGTGTCCGTTGGAAGGACACATTAAGAAAAAAAATAGAGAAAAAGACAAAAAAATGTAGCACTGGAAATAAGAGATGGATTAAAAGAATTAATTTTTTAAAGATTGTGAACTCAGTAGATTTAAAAATCTAGTGGAAATGGAGTTTCCTACAAAATTAGTCTATTCAAATTGTCTATGAAGATAACTTGGATAAACCAATAATCACAGAAATGTGAAATGTGTTTTTATAAAAGCTTCCATTTAGAAAGTCACCAGAGCCAGGTGGTTTTATAACTGAATTCTCCCTAACCTATAAAAAAAAAAAAATAGTTAGGCTCTGTTTTATGATAGGTATTCGAGGTAGGGTGTTTCTCATTTATTTAAGTAGCAAGAGTCCTAAAAACACAATAAAGGCTGTGTGGAAAAAAGAAATCTTATGCATGTAGATTCATCTTAAATATGATGCTAATATGATGCTAATCAATTGAATCCAAGAGTGCAAGTTAATTATATTCCATAATCAGGTAGCATTGATTCTGAAAATATAAGAATAGTTCAACATTAGAAAATCTAACAATATAAATCATCATATCAACAAAGGAAAGGTAAAGTGTTACAATACTAATGGAAGTTGAGAGGCATTTGATATAATCCTTCAGACATTTTTAGTAAAACCTTATTAAAATAAAAATGGAATTAGGTAAATTTTTCTGAATATGATTGGTTACTTAAAAGCAATCAACCACTAAATAGTGAATCTTAAGCCATTTGCACAAAAATTAGGACTAAGACATGAATGCCAACTATCATCACGATTTTCAAGTCTGTTTTTGAGAATTTTCTAATTGCAGGAAGATAAGAACATCAAATAATCAGTGCAAATTTGAAACAGAAAAGACAAAATATCTTTATTTAAGGATTATGTGAATATTCATCTAGAAGATTAAGTGGCCAGATATAAAATAAATATATAAAATCAATATCTTGACATGTGTAAGGGTGAAATGTCTGCAACTTACTTTGAAATGCATTTGAAAATTAATGGGTTAATGGATGACTAGAGGGATGGCTATGTGATAAGGCAAATGTAGTAAAATGGAAATTGTAGGATATAGGTAATGGATATACATTTGTTCACTGTAAAAATTTTTTATCTTTTGAAAAAAAACAGTGGCAGAAAGAAATGTCGTTGGTCTGTACTGATCGAAAGATTTGATACAACAGATATTTTGTGAACTTAATGAGCTGATCCTAAAATTGTAAGAAAGGGAAAAAGGCCAGGAATACCTAAGAATCTTAAAGAAGAATAAAGTAGAAGATCCTGATACCTGGAATTATTAATAAGCCACAGAATTAGTTCTGTATATTATTTGCACAGAGGTTTAGAGATTCAGGAATAAAATAAAGAGCATGAAAGCAGATTATACACATTTCATATACTATGACAGCTGGATCAGTGGACAAAGAATAGAGTTTTTAACAAACTGTTCTAGGACAACTGGTTATACCAATTTTAAAAATTTATATTAGACCCTCCCCATCTCATACATTGTAAAACAATCCATTCAAGATGGATTTAAGACTTAACTGGAAAATGCAAACTATAAAACTTTTAAAAGACTGTATAGTATATATTTTTTTTTACTTCAAGGTAGGGAAGGATTCCTTAAAAAAGACACAAGAAAAAAAAAAACATGAAGAAATCTAACATCAGATTTCTCAAACACACAACAAAGAATCCCACAAAATAGAAACCATTTACTACCTTACTACCTGTGTAAGTAGAGTTAGCATCTACATTATGTAAATAGCTTGTATAAATTACTTAGAAAAGACAAATAATATGATAGATCATATATAATGTCCTGAACAGGTACTTCATAGACAATGAAAGCCAAAAGGCCAAAATATTTATGAAAGGTGTTCCACTGCATAAGTAATCAGGAAAGTATGAGGTAAACCAGATGAAATACCATTCTAACTTAACCAGATTGCCATAAATATTAAAGTCTGATGTTACCAAATGCTGGAAGCTATGTGATACACCCAGAGACTGAAGAATTTTCATTGTGCTGGTGGAAGTTTAAATTGGGGCAAGATCTTTGGAAACAATTTGGCATTGAGTTAGTGAAGTTGAAAGTGTGCATGCCCTATGGCCCAGGCAGGTCAATTGCCTACTAAGAATCTTGTACAAGGGTATTCATTGAAGCCCTACTGTGTGATAAAAAAAAAAAAACAAAAAACCTGAGAAAACCTAAAAACTGCTGATTACTAGAATAATCACTAGTAGAATGGTTAAATCAATTGTAGTATATTCATATGATGAATCCCTGCAGCAGGGAATGAATAAATCATACTGAAACATGACAACAGGGGTGAATCTCTGGAGTAAGCATTAAGAGGATAAACCAAATTGCAAAAGAATACCCATGATTCTATTTAGATAGTGCTAAAAAAATTAGTAAATTTCTTAAAGATACAAACAAAATGTTGAGGTTGTAAGTGGGAATGACAAAAGTCAGTTACTTGGTGGGGAGTGTCCAGGAACTGAAATGGGGAAGGACATACTGGGGACTTCGTAAGTATAAACTGTGGTGAGGGTTGGGGGGATAAATGAAATGGGTGTTTGTTTTATAGGATTTTCTTTATACTCTACAACTATCTGATAAATACTCTTGGTTACAGTAGTCAATAAGCATATTGAAGGACCCCATACAGAAAGTTAAATGATAGACTTTAATATACAAGTAGCTTCAAATAATTTTTAAAAAGTCCAAAATTGGCAAAGAAAATAAACCATTGGTTCACTGAAGAGAAAATTCACATTACTTATAGGAAAAGATGATCCACCTCACCAAAGATCAGAGAAATGATCATTTAAATCAGATACCCACTAGATTGCCAAAACTTTTAAACAATTCCAACTAGTGCCAGCAGTGGTGTGGGATACACTCATACGTTGCAAGTGTGATTGTACATGACTTTATTTTTTAAAAGTGCATACTCATCTGTCTCTACCAGATCAAAAATTATAATCTTTCTAAAAATACATTGTAAACTAGAAATACATTTGTTTGGGGGGTCAATCTGTTTTTAACTCTTGATAAGTACCATTGCTTTATTTCTGATCTTTTCCCTTTGGTTTCCTTTCCTGAGCCTATTGATTGCTGGAATTATCTTCCACAGACTGGTTCTAAAAACAGCTGTTCTAGAAGTTTGGGGGTAAAAATTAAGTACTTAGAAAGTTTTAAAAAAATACTAGTAGGAGCAAAAGAAAATATGTCAAGCCTGCTAACTCATCAAAGATAGTTCTCAAGTTGGTGGAGGACTTGGCATGATGATTTTTGCCTACTTTCAAAAGAATTAAAGACTTCAAAAACTCTCATTTATTAACCCAAACTATGGATTTTAATAACACTTTCATAGAAATACACTTGTGGCAATCCCTCTATAATCTCTGTAGACCTTAATTGGTCCATAAGGAGACAAAACAACAGACTCATGTATTTTGGAACTGTGGGTTAATATTTTCTGGTCTACTGTTTGAGTTTATCAGGCATAACTAGCTATCTGAGAGAAATTACACTGCAGTCAAGGAGTGTGTATCACTCACACATGAAATATCACTCCCGAATTTTTTTAAGTGCCTAAATATTGTCTAGATTGGTACCTTTACTTCTATTTGTTTTTTAGTGATTCTTTAAAGTCAGCAGATATTTCCTCTCAGATGGGAGAAGTAGTACATTGATTTGGATTGTTCTCTACAGTCCACTAGTAGTAATGTAGGAGTCAAATGTGAGAATTCCATCCTTTCCCAAATGCCTTCCTAGTTTGCTACTCTTACTTTTTTGGGATTAAGTTCTCAGTAGAAGTAAATAGAAAACAAGATGAGAGATGGGTAGCTTCTTCTCCAGAAACAAAGTACTTGGGCTTTCCCCTCTAAAGTCTTCTGGGGCCAGTTGTGCTTCCGGGTAACAAGGAAGAGGCAGTTAATTGAGCTTTGATAAAGTATTAACTTTGTCAATAGTCAGTTACTAGTACAATAACCACCGTTACCTACTATGATCAGATGAAAGCAGTGCCTCACAGTCTTTTCTTCCCCCAATAAGAAGTTTCCAACCTTGAAGAGTTTTCGTTGCCTTCTGTGTTCATTGACATTAACCCATTCATTTATGTATTTGTTACACAAATAGTTATTGAGCAACTGCTCTGTGTCAGGCCTTGTGCTAAAGGCTAAATGTATAATGATTGACAAGATTCCATCTTTTCCCTCAAGGAGCTTGCTGACTAGAGTCTGTCTGCCTCCTCTCTCTCTCTCTCTCTCTCTCTCTCGTTTTTCCAAACCAAACTGTATCCAGCTTTATTAAAGATACTTTTCATAAACAATCATGGTATTTCAGGCAGGACATGGGCAGATGATCGTTAACAGTATACAGCAACTTTCAAACTCCCTTCTTCAGTGGACTACCAAAATCAGAAAGCCACTATAAAACCCAGTGAAGTCTTCATGTGATGCTCTGAACAGGGAAAGTTTAGAGTGAGGATTGACAGTTCACATTTAGCATGTTGTTTAACGACTTTTCACAAGCAGATCCTGACTTTCAGGAAATGAAATGAAAATGGCAGAATTATCAATCTGAAGATCCGCAAGCTAAAAAAAAAAAAAAAAAAAAGGAACCCTTTTGAGGGACACCATCTCAGTTGCCTGACATACTGGGAACCATTTCTTAGGTTCTAACAGGTCTCTGGGCTTAAGGGAGTCAAATCTATGTTGAAGCAAAGAGGGAGAAGAGGACATAAAAAAAATGAATTCTTGTTTTTCCACACCACCAAGGTGGCTCATGTGTGTCAACATCAAGGAATCTCTCCTCCTGGGAGCCAAGAGGAAGTTTCCCCTTGTTATCAATCTATCTTCAGAGATATTCTGTTAGTGACATATGCCCTTCCCCCAAAACAACAATGAAGTGTTCCATGTACTAACAACATAGCTTATTAAAAAAAAAAGTAAAAAAAAATTCTGCATTTTTATAAAGCTTGATAAAAAATAGTATTTCAAACTGTACAGTCACCAGAAGTGCACAGTTATCAAAAATGCACACACTTCACTTGGCATCTCCAGCACCTTCAGCTTTCTGTGCCTGGTCTGTTTTGGCATCTCCATTCTCTGCAGGGTTCTTTCCACCCTTGCCAGCATCAGCTTTCCCCTCTTTCCCTTTGGGTACCTTCTCTCCCTTCTTTGCAGGGGCCTTTTTAGGCTTGGCTCTGGCTTTGGAGGAGCAGGTTTAGCAGATAACCTTGCAGATCTTCTCTGTGGCTCATCCTTCACCTTGGCTTTATCTCCTTTAGCATCCCCTTCAGCCTTTCTCTTGGGCATGGTGGAGACAGCGGCGGGACGTAAGCGCTGGACGCAGGGATGCAGCGACACATGGGCTTTGGCCAGTCCAGGGGTTGTTATCACCTCTTCTTTTTCCTCTCTCTCTCTCTCTCTCTCTCTCTCTCTCTCATAGGTTTGTTTTGCTAGTGTGTTTTGTGACAGATCTTGTCTCTGACACCCCACCATCAATGACTGGGAAGACCCTATTCTCTGTTGCCTTCCAGTCTCAGACTCTGTTACACCTGGAAAGACATCAAAGAGACCTTCTCTTAACTGGCTCTCAGACAGCAGCCTGTTACCAGTAGGTACCTTGAAAGTCAAAGGTCTAGTTTTCGGATTTCTACGTCCAGAAACTCAATAATACATTCAGATTTTATCAAGTTCAGAATGGGTGGTTCTTGCTGTTCTAACTGAGAAAACACTAGTTTCGAAACCAGAATACTAATTTTCTGATGTACTTTGGGAGGTACAGCTGACATAATAACCAACCTCCTTAATATGTTCTCTTCTCGCTCCTCTGGTTGGTAGGTTCCTAAATCAGAAAGTTGCTCAGTGAGTGTAAAATTAAAGTTACCTGGATGTGTATATGGAGTATGGTCTTTATGCTGGTCTGACTAACAAATGGCCCATTTCACTGCACCACCACTGGCACTTGGGCACTTTTGTGTTCCTCAAAGATTCTCCCTCCCTGCTTCCCAAGAAATGGACCTCAGTATCATTAAAATGTTATGACACTGTAGGGGCCGATACAATATGGATTAACATAGCTGGATCTACCTTCATTATTCTCAAAATCCAATTTGAGGAATAACATTCTGTAAAATTCTTGAGTCCCTGACTATGTGGGACTTACCTATTAAGAGCTGTGCTCAACAGAGGTCAGGTTTAGTTAACCTTATTTCCCTCTGTGTGTTGGTGTGTGTGTTCACGTGTGAGGTTCTTATAACTCATTGGCTTATCGGTAAAGGAACTAGAATGAGGTTCAGCAAGACCCCATATTTATGTTCTTGCCTAACACTGAACTTCAGGGAAATTGTGTTTTTCTCCAAACCCAGATCAAACCTCACCTCCTTTAGTGGATTCTGAATACACTCTCCACATTCCCAGGGAGAGTGAATTCTTCTCTTCTCTTCTCTTCTCTTCTCTTCTCTTCTCTTCTCTTCTCTTCTCTTCTCTTCTCTTCTCTTCTCTTCTCTTTTCTCTTCGGTCCCACAGAAAGTTTTACATTGTTACTTCTGTTTCTATCACTTTGTGCATGATAAGTGATTTAGTTGTCAAGAATGAACCAGTTTTCTCATTCATCTCTTTCATCTTTATATTCTTGCTCCCCAGCAAAGAGTATGGCATATAATTGATGCTTCAGAAGTTTCTTGGATAAATTACCAGGCATGTCTCTCCAGATAACCAATGTAGGTCATCAAACCAAATCTGGCCCCCACGTGTTTTTAAAAATAAAGTCTTATTGGAGCACAGCCATACTCATTTAGCTATACCCTGTCTACTCTCATGCCACAATAAGCAGAGTTGAGGAGATATGACAGAAATTGTATAGCCCACAAACCTAAAATATTTGCTGTCTAACCCTTTATAGAAAAAGCTTTCTGATCCCTGGCCTAGGTGTTTATTTCCTTCTACTCATCATTGCTGGAAAAATTCTGAAAATGTCTTAGTCCCTGGTTGCCATTATTTGGATGTTTTTAAGTAATATACTATTATTTTTGGTCTATTACATTACTACAAAATAATAAGTAACAAGCTGTATTTGACTGCAATTTCAAGGCTAACAACGTGCTGGTATTATTGAACAACTAATTGAAGTTGGGTGTTTTCTAAATTGCATCAATACCACATTCTTGAATCCTCATTTTGTTGTCATAGTTGAGGGACTCAGTGGAAAGTAGGGTAGAAAGAGTCCCATTGTAACTGGAAAAATGATAAACATCTAACCCCATTTCAGTTAAAGTAAGAGGACATGTAAGATTATTCCCAGAGATTTGTAACACAAGTCATATGACAGTAGAAGGCATGAAAATATTTTTCTCATGCTTGTTCTTTGAGTAGCCTAATAAATGTTTTGGTCCTAGAATTCCATAGCAGTAGGCCTTCGTCCAGACAAGGTTAGGAAGAGTGAATTAAGCACTATCAGTTTTCTAATTGTGATCTCTAGAGATGATTATTCTAAGTTTACATGTGGCTATTAGCACCTATTGTCTGACACAGACCATGCTTCAGGAGTATTCGCTGAATTAATATCCTGGCAAGTAGAACCTGGCTTTGCAAAATCTTATAGATGTATTGCATCAAGCCCTTATATGTGTAGAAATAATAAATTTTAGCATTGCTCAGAGGAGGGGAGAGGTTATATCCAGCTGAGATTGGTAAATAAAGATGACAAAGAATGTACAGTTCAAGTGGCCATTGAAGGATTTGAGGGGAGGAAGGGTGGCCAAGGAAGGCAGATCAGGCATGGAGCTGGCATTAGCAGGGATGGGCTACACATGAGATGGGTTGAAAGGAATGGGGCTGCCCAGCCTGCCTGAAGCAATTGGCTAATGCAGGTTAAATGGTTTCAATAAAATGGAAAAGAAGGTTAAGTCATTAGCTCTAAAATTTAAGTGCCTTAGATACCTCACCATATTACCAGGCAACTCCAGATGTTTGATCAGAGGAAAAAAAAGGAAAAAACAAGAGATGTGGGCAAGATGAGTCAGGAGACACAGGGAAGGATGACCTCGAAGGAGCAGTAGCCAACGAGGGAAAGAGCAACACAGGAGCCCATGAAATTTCTGCTACCTCAATACAGGGGAAGAAAGTGAGGAGGTCAACACTGACCATGGCGTCTCTAGCCTCAGGAAATACAGCCCCTGTCATTTGTAGAAACTGAGAAGTCAGAAGTATCATGGGGCGAAGACAATTAGCTCAGGTTTTTAATGAAGAAAGTCATGAGCTCAGGAGAGAAGCTGGGCTAGGGGCAGAGTTGGAAGGCCCCAAAGGAAAGGAAGAGGTCAAGAGTCTGGAACTCTGAGAGGAAGGAGAATGCAGTACTGGAAGAAGCCAGCGCATGTAGCCATCAGGAGACCATTCGCTGCCTTTCAGACTGAGGGCCAGGTTGCCAAAGCTGGAAGCTGCCGCACCCAATCCAAGGGCTCCGACTTCTGACTGCTCCTGAAGGTAGTGTTGGAGAGATTTCAAAGAGCCCCATGGAAATTTTGCATAAAGCTAAATAAATAAACAAAAACAAGTCACTTTTTTTTTCTTTTCCTGAAATCCTACCAATCCATTGTTGGTTTTTGTGCAGACTGGAAGTTCTAATGTGCATTAAGGATGGATTTGATTGATTTAAAATAGGGAAGTGCATTATTACTTAATCTTGCCTCTTCAGCCTTTTGAAAGCATTCATTTAAGTGTTCCTTGGAACACACTTTGGCAAATGTGTGAGATAATGATGTGAGGTTGCCTAGCAGCAGGCTCTGTAATGGACAGAATCAGGCTTTCAGTCCGAAGATGTCCAAATTACTGAGACACTAAGAGGTTACACAGTGTTTCCATGTACATTGTCTCATCTGGTCCTCTCACCACTCGTTAAAACATTGCCTCACTACCTCTAATTCAGAAAATAATTAGGCAGTTTCCTTTTAAACTTTGCACAGTCCTAGCCATTAAGAGTTGCTTTAGGATTGATTTGGAGGAATCCGGCACTTTTTTTTTCTTCGGGTTCTATTAAGAAAATCGAAATCCTGCTTCTTTTTTTCTTTTTTTTTTTAATGTCCATTAGCAAAATCACCTCAGAAGGCCTTTGTGCCATGTCTGTGGATTTTCTTTATGTGTACGCCTCTCATCTGTGGCTATTTAATTCAGTTACCCAGCATAATGATGCAAATATCCATAATAAATATCTGAGGTTAGAAGTAGATTTTGACATGGATGTATTTCTGACTCTTGTATTTCATTATGTACATTCCAAGGGATTGATTATTGTAATCCGAGTGTCATTAACTAAAACTCTGAAGAGCTCATTGCTAAAAATCCTTAGAGAGTTTGTAAACATCCTGTGCTGCTTCTTCAGAGCTTTGAACATAAACTCCTAAATAAGAATTGTGTGTGCACTTCATGTTTTGTGTGTGTATTTAGAAGTTTATCCTGAAATACAATTATAAGCAAAGTTAATTAGTAAGGTTAATTAAACACTTCTGTAGGAGCACTATTCTCTCTTCATTCCATGCCAGAAAGTTGCTGGAATATTTTTAATTTTACAAAGATAGAGACAGACACCAACAGACAATTAGGAAGGAGTAGTTTCGCGCACAAATATGCATCAAATTTAAAACAACCTTTGTTAATCATCTCAGATAACTGGATATGCTGAAACATAACACTGGAAAACATCCTTTGCAAAATAGTTCCAGGTAGAGCCTTAGGAATTATCTACCATGTCCAGGGAGGAATTAAGTGCTACCCATGGAATCTAGCTCCTACATTTGACATTGAACTCCATTCTCAAAGTCTCTCCTCTGATTGGTCTTTTTGGTATCATTTTGAGTGTTCCCATCCCCCAGCAGCTGCTGCCCTTGAGAGCCAGTGTAACTCAAAGAGGCAAAGATCAATCAGCTCCAAACACTGGGGAAATTTTGGCATCTTCCACATCACAGAAGGCCAGCCAAGTTGTATTCCAACCCAACTTCTGAGAGGAGCCTTTCAAAGATATGTTTTATAGCTGAGCCCCAGCTTAAGAAGTCTTCTCCGTGCTCTGCCCTCCTCTGTCCCAGGACTGGCCACGGGTCATTAACAAAGGAGAGACCAGAAGAGAAAGCTTTGACTCTCACTTTCTCCCCTAAATCTCCAGACACTCAGGGGTGACTTTCTCTACTGGACTTGGGAGGTACGGGGGAAGTGGGCTGGGTTCCTGTCAGAAGGCACCAAAGCCCAAAGGGAGGACAGGTGTGGAGGACAGAGCCTGGGCATTTGAAACAAAGAGTTGGAGCCAGAGAAGGAACAAAAGGAAAGTCATGTCGGTCCCTGCTTTGAATGTAAACAATTATTTGATAGTGTTTATTCTTGCTTATTTTGCTCATTCCAGTATATTTGAAGCTAAAACTGTTTGTGATGAGTTTTGGGGCTCTCTTCAGCAGGACCTCTCCTGGCTTAACTGAATGTTCCTCAACATATCTGTGTTTCCTGTGGCTTAAAAAAAAAAAGGGCATCCATTATTTTCTTTTACACTCTGGAATTGAGATAAAGTCATTAGATTCAGAGATGCACTGACTTTTGACTCATGGCTTTAAAAAGAATAATAATTGGTCTTTTTCACATGTGTGTATACCCTAGATGGTGCCAAGGGTCCCAGATCACTAAGGGCATCCAGTTCATTGGTGGTACAAGGAGGAAAAATTAAGCGCAAGTTTGTGGATCTGGGGTAAGCATTTCGTGATGTAAAAAATAAGCCCTCTATAAAAGAAAAGGATTAAAAGAGAAAAATATCGTTTTCCCCTTTCTGACTGTGTGTTGTCATTATAGGGCACCTTTGCGAAGGAATTCCAACAAAGGAAAGAAATGGAAAGAAAAAGAAAAAGAAGCCAATAGGTTTTCTCCGGGTAGCAGGTATGGGTGGATGATCTAAACTTTCTGCCCCCCCTCCCCACCCCCACTACCGCCATGGTTAATCAAAGTCAGTGGTCAGTATCTATGAGCTAAAGTGATCCACCTAGAGGAGAGATGAAAGAGAAATTGCACAACAGTTTATATTTTTCTACCCCAGTTTTAGCCTATACTGGCCTTGAGTATATCCACTGGCTTAATTGCAAAATTATGGTCACATGAATAGTTTCAATAAATGTTTAAAAAAAATGTTTTAATAAACAATAAATGTTTATCTAAACACAACATAAATAGATCTATGTGATATGTTAATGAGGCATATTTCAGGGGTTTTGCCTGGCTACCCACAATAGTAATGTCCTCTTTTTTGTTATGTCTGAAAGGGTAATTTTACATTTAAGTACCTTGTTGGTTTTCAGGACTATTCTGTCCATGTGTAAAAAGGACCATCATCTCTTGCTGGACTCAACTGTTTAACTGATTTTCTTCAGGCTCTACCAACTATTCTTACTGTTCAGTAAAGACTTCCCCATAGAGAAATGAGCTTTGCACTGCATGCTGTCAAGTTTTCCCAGTTTTATTCTGAGATTACATAATTTTAAAGTTTAGATTTATATCAGAAGACAACAAAGCATGGAGCTTGACTGCCTGGGTTTGGATCAGGGCTCTCCTAGTTCTTACCTTTAAAGTTGTGGACAACTTCTTTAACCTGTTTGCTTTTATCTCCATATGAGAAATAAGGGTAGATAACAGTATCTACCTAATAACTTTAGTGTAAGGATTAAGTAAGTTTTCATACAAAGCATGTCAAATGGTACCGGGCACATAGGAGGTATTTAAAAATAATAATAATAAAGATAGCAATTCTCTATCATTATTACTGTCAAGTTACAGAGCAGTTTTACATTTATCACTTTATTTGATCCTTATAATAACTTTGGGAGGGCAGATAACAATACTTTATTAAGAAACTCCTCTTCATGGAATTTAATTGATTTGCCCACGATTATGCAGCAGGCAGTTAATGCAGCAGGGCTTGTGCCTCCTCTGTCTAGATACCTTTCCAACACAACACCTTCCCTCCAGTTGTTTATGCATCTAATGATGTGGAAATCTCTTGAAACTGGAGAGTCATCTCAACAGCGTAGACTAAAGAAGAAACAGAATGCTAACAATAAAAAATCGTAAAATCATTTGGGGACCCCCGATCCATTTTATAGGTTGTTCTCTGCAGTTTTTCTTCTTTTTTTTTCTGGCATACAACTTGGTGAGAAATTGTACCTTCCTCCTAGAATTATAGGAGAGTGGGGTCAGAGATAGGAAGAGAGGATTCCCAAATTAATTGTGTAAGTCTGTTGTCTTCATTGTTGTTGTTTAATCCTGTACAATGGAGAAAGGGTAGAAAGCACTGTTTATATTGAGGACACTGGTCTCAGGAAATAGAAGTCCATGATGCAACTTAAAAGCAATTTAATTTCGTCTGGTTTTGAAGTGAGAAATATAAAACAGTCTACTTTGTACCTGAAAATTAAGAATAGGAAACTATCAAGTTTATACTCGGGATTAAAAATAATAATAATAAAAAGTGAAACTCGTTCAGGGAGAGAGAGATTCCCAGATATACAGCAGGACAGAAGCTGAGACACTTCTGTAGTAACATGGCCCTCCTCTTGGTCCCTGGATTTCTGAGGCAGTCACTTCCTCCCACCTTGAGGCTCCACCTGAGACGGATGTAAGCAAAGCACCCAGCAGTGGGGAGAAGGTTTGTCTGAATTTCATCATAGTAGCCAGAGGGTATCACCTTTTACAAATTCCAGGTGAAAAGCAAGCAAATCTTTATTCTGTTGGTGAGTGTGTACCTGACCTTAGGCCATCCATGGGGAGTCGAGGGTGGGCCGTCACCACAGCTAATGCCAGCTTTTGAACCAGCAGCCAGCTGGCTCAGGATTTTTAAAATACTAACTCTGGAGTCCTTCTGCTTCAGTGGTCACGAGTTATTTCCACATGCACCAAGTGCTACAAAATAGTTTTCCATTGGAATCATAATTTTATAATTATTCGTAATTATAGTAGAATTTTGACCAGAACTGAAGGAAATTCATGTAATTGCAACAATAGAAGAACGAGGGAAGAAAAGGGACGTTTTCTGTTTCACAAAATAATGTTTTGAGCTATCACAAGAGTTGGTTAACACTAATCAAATCTAACAACAGCCTCTGTTCTCCTCTGTAAATTGATAATGGGCCCAGAACCTTTTAAAACATATGCCAGAAAACAGAGTTATTGCCCAGTAGGGGCTTAATGCGATTGAGTTAGGTTCACAGGGCCCCTGAAGGGAAGTGGGTGGCAAGCACCATCCGCTTGAGGGTCCCACTGCAGCTGTGGAAGACCAAGAATAAACTCATCACCTCTGTGAAGCTTTCCCAGGAAAAAGGGGGAGTGATTCATGGATTGAGTCCCTAATCTTATCTCTTAGGCTTTTCATTATTAGGCTATAAAAATCTGATGAGGTCATTCAATTAGTTATAGCTGAGGCTGCTGGACTTTAAAGAGGCCAGAGGAGAGCTTTGCTACATTCTGTCTTGTTTTTTGTTTTTTCCCTTCCTCAGGAGTTAAAGAGTTTACTTTTATTGTATTCCTTGTGGAGATACAATGACTCAAATACACGACCAACGTGAAACAAATAGGTGAGGTTAAATAAGTATAACAAACCCCCCAAAATATGGCTCAGTTCTAACCTTTTCCAGTATGTGCTCAGAGAACATTCTGATTTAAACAGGCAGCACAGCACAGCAGATAAGAAAAACCGGAAAGAGCTCCTAGTCAGAGCTTGTTCACACCAAAGTGTAAAATAAAATACTATTCCTAATTTTAGAGTAAGTTGCCACTGATGGTCAGTGGAGTACCTACTTTGGAGCTCTGTGGGAGAAGCTCCCGGTTGAGTGGCAGAAGGGAAAACCATGTGAGCAGTCATATGTATCTCAGAACAAGCTTAGATGGTGGAGTGTGGGAAAACAACAGGAAGGGAGATGGTACTCCTTGGTGGAGGTGAATTTGCATTCCGCTTAAAAGTGTGAACTGTGGGAAAAGCACTGTGCCAGAATCCAAGTATTCATCCTGACTTTGCCATAGGTAAGGTTCTGAATTTCTTAGACCTTGGTTTCCCACTAAAAAATAATTAGAATTTAAAAATAATAATAATAATAGTTAGATGGATTAAAACTACACGGTCTCTAACTCCCAGCCATTTCTGTCTGTACTATGCAATATGGTAGCCTCTAGTCAGATGTGGCCATGGAGCACTAGAAATGCAGCTAGTCCATATTGAGATGTGTTTTAGGAGAAAATGCATGCAGGATTTCAAAGACTCAGTATGCTAAATTTATGTTCATTGATTTCTTCCACAGTGTTCTAAGGATGTAGTCAAATTTCTCTACATCCAATTCTCAACTATAAACATGAAGTCCTAAATTAATTTTAATGACTTGTGCTCTATTTATTAATTACTATTTTGATCATGAAGTCATGGCTAGATAGAAATTTTTGTTTGGAAAAAAGTAATAATTTGATTGATAATTGATGTGTAAATGGGCTTGGTCACATTCAAAACTGTCAAAAGAGTGCCCTATGGAGACCACTATTGTGATTTGTAGAATTGTATGTATCAGAGGAGATTGGTAGGAAGAGTTGACCGTCTTGGCACTGAATCAGAAGACCTGGGTCCTACTGCTGCCTCTATGGTGCAGTAATGTATGGCCTTGGGCAACTCAGTTATGGAACTGTACCTCTGTCTCTTCATATATAAAACAGATTTCATGATATCATCCCTTCCGTGGCTGCTATGAAGATTTTTGTTTCAATACCTTTTTCTACCATATCATATTCACTAGGATATAGGACCAAGTAGTATTCAAGCTTTAGTCTGTATCAAAATCATCTGGAAGGTTTGTTGAAACAAGTTGTTGGGGCCCCATCCTGAGTTTGTGATTCATTAGATGTGGGGCAGACCCCCCCAAATTAGTATTTCTAATAAGTTCCCAGGTGATGCTGACTGTTAGACAGGAGACGACACTTTGAGAACCACCGCTCTAGACCTTATACTCTCTTAGACACAGTACAGCAAACTTTGGTGTTACGGGCCGGGTTGTGTTCCTGCCCCAATCAATATGTGGAAGCCTTAACCCCCCAGTGTAACTGTATTTGAAGATAAGGGTTTTAAGGAGATAATCAAGATTAAGTGAGGTCCTAGTCAATTGGGGACCTATTCCAATGGGACTAGTGTCTTTATAAAATGAGAGAATGATACCAGGGATGTGCTCACAGAGAGAATGTGGCCATCTGCAAACCAAAGAGAGAGGCCTCAGGATAAACCAACTCTGCTGACACCCTGATCTGAGGCTTCCAGCTTTAACTGTGAGAAAATAAATTTCTGTTGTTAAAAAAAAAAAAGTGAAATATCTTATTAAAAATGTTGTAATACCGATGACATGTGGAAATAATATTTAGAATATTTGGGGTTAAATAAAACATAAATTAATTTTACCCCTTTTGATGTGGTTATCAAAAATTGTAATTTATATTTGTAGTTTGTATTATATTTCTATTGGACAGTGTTGATCCATATGATTCTACGAAAAACATCCTCTTGGGATCCCTGGGTGGCGCAGCAGTTTAGCGCCGGCCTTTGGCCCAGGGTGCGATCCTGGAGACCCGGGATCGAATCCCACATTGGGCTCCCGGTGCATGGAGCCTGCTTCTCCCTCTGCCTGTGTCTCTGCCTCTCTCTCTCTCTCTCTCTCTCTCTCTCTCTCTGTGACTATCATAAATAAATAAATAAAAATTAAAAAAAAAAAAGAAAAACATCCTCTTTTGAGTTCTAACTCATTCCATTGATCTATAAATTGGCATGGTTTCATGTTTGTTTATTCTTTTTTTCACTTTTTTTATTGAAGTATAATTAATATACAGTATTAGCTTCAGGTATACAATTTGATGATTCAACCGTTTCTATACATTACTCAGTGCTCATCACAATACATGTACTCTTGTTTCTCTATTGTTTTTTAAATCTATATCTACTCCTCTGTGTTCCCAATATAATTTGTTTATTCAGAGAGGTACAAAAGATATAACAATAAGATTTATTTTAAAGGCAAATTGGATAGGGAAAAATAAGATAAAGCAAAAAGTAACATTGGTACTTAAAAACATCTTTAACAAATCTGTCATGTATGCCTGAAGAGAAAAACATCTCAAAACTTGACCCACAATGGCATCTCAGGAAGGAGCCAAAATTTCTCTTTTAAAAAAAGTGATTTTAAAAAACAGGAAACAAAAATGCAATTGTAAATGGCCAGAGGAGAATGGCCATTAGAGAATGGCGAAATAATTTCAGCCTGGCAAATTTCAAACCAAGTGTTTAAGGCATGAACAATGATGATGAAAATTCAGCAAAGCCCCTGTGGAGTGCTTAACTTTGACAATATAACTTCTTCAGGTTTTCCCCTTTGCTTGATTTTTTTTCTTTTTCTTTTTTCTTTTTTATTTTTTATTTTTTATTTTTTATTTATTTTATTTTTTTGCACCCTGGGGACCCGCCGCTCTCCGCGGCTGGACTCGGGGCGGCCCCGGCCCGCGGAGCTGCTTGATATTTTTAATGCCCAAACATTAAATGCCTAAATGTTGCTTTATCCTTAAAAAGATAATCATTAGGATTATAAATGAAAAGTAATTTATTAAAGTCTCCAGTTTAAAACCTATCTTTTTTTTGAGTTTCAGTTCATCTTATAAATCTTGTTGTTTTGTTTACACATCTAGTAAAATTTTATAGAAAATAAAAGCAATCACTTTTATAGAGACCTTTGAATACTGCAAGCTTAGCCTTAGTGGAGCAGACTTGTTCCCCCTGTAATTGTCGTGTTTTTATTTTTTTTAATCTTTTTGTTAAGATATTTATTTATTTATTCATGAGAGAGAGAGAGAGAGAGAGAGAGAGAGAGGCAGAGACACAGGCAGAGGGAGAAGCAGGCTCCATGCAAGGAGCCTGACATGGGACTCGATCCCGGGTCTCCAGGATCACGCCCTGGACTGAAGACAGCGCTAAACCGCTGAGCCACCCGGACTGCCCTGTCCTGTTTTTAGAAAACTACATTTATAAATTTATAATCTATTCAGTTTTCTTTTTAAGTACTTCCCCTTGAAACCTGACAAACTTACATTCCTAACACATCAACACTTTTCCACTTGAAAAAAAAACTCTCGAAAATATGGTAGATTAAAATGGTGACATAGTGACTGTAAATATCCAGTGCCCTTATCAATTTTGGTTATTTTAAATCTTAGCCAGTTAAAAATATTAAAATAGAATCAATAGACAAACTTCTCCCTCAGATTTCTGGTAATACAAATGTTCTTAAATCCTAAGCGATGTATTTATTATTCTTAAACCTAACATTTTTGTTTTGAAATACCAAATTTTTATTTACATAATCATCTTGCTGTTTCATTTTCAACCTTCCCAGTGTGGTTGAAAAATCACATCAAGGGAACAGTTTCTCCATCTCATATGAATGTAGAGGAGGCAAAAAATACTTTTTTTTTTTTTTAACCTCTTGGGTTTCCCAGCTGGAGTCCTGTAAATGAGATTAACAGAAGACAGATTAACAGGGGAAAAGTATACAGATTTATTTAACATCAAGTTTTGGGTGATAGAGCCTTTATTGGGAAATGAAGACCAAAGAATTGGTTAAGCCTGAGCATTTTAATGCTAGGTTTGTTGAAGAGTGGAAAGTCTTGGAAAAATGTATTAGCACAAAAGGGCATGAACTAAAACAATGGGAAACTTAGCAAGGCCTATTCGTTCCTTCTTTCTGACTCCTCTTGGTGGCCCTCTATCTGCAGAGATAAGGATGTTCCTTTCCTCCTGGTGTAGGAAGGGCACCTCTCATATAAGAGTCTTAGGATCTGCTTCAGAAGCGATGGGGAAGGAAGGCCAGAGAACCCTTCCTGTACCTGCTCTTTCTCACATTTCTTCCCCCTTAAAATATATGCTGTGCCAAGTTGCCATATTCCATGGTAGCATGTCCAGAACCCTGTCAGAAATTAAGGTTAAACTCTACAGTGACCATTTCAGTTGGGCTATTATTGGTTATTGATCAGAGGTTTGGACTGTAACTCCGGGTCGAAGCAGGATGTGTCAATGGTAGTTGGCCTGAACTGCAGATGGACACCTGCTTGTCATAGCTATTAACCTGTCAGGAGCTCCAAGGGCCCTTCTGAAGGGGTTGGCTTTACAACCTCAGTCTCCCTGATGGATATTAGAACCTTACAGAATGACTTCATCTGATTTGAATAAATGGAAGTCTGCAGCCCTTCCTCTGATTACGCCTAACTTGCTTTAATTAACCTCCTTAACTACCTGCTTGAATTCTGTATTCTGCTTATACTTTTTCTGTTCTGGCAGTTCCTGAACTCCTAATTATATCTTGATGACATTCAATTTGTTCTGAATACTTCACAAACCTAGTATTCAAAGACAAACCAAAAAAAAAAAAACTTCAATGGAATGTTTACCTGAGCAACTTAATTTTGGGATGCTGACCCCAGGACGAATTGGTTTAAAGATGCATGTAATTGGGTTAACTGCTCTGTAAAGTTGTTAATTATGAACTATTTAAATGCCAGGAAACAATGATTACCCCCACCTCAACCGCCCCCACCCATGACAATTTAATACGACAGACTTAATTTGAAGACATTCTTTTAAAAAAAAAAAAAAATGAAGCCATTCTTTTTCCCAGTTCCTAACAATAAAACAAGCAGTTACATCAGTGACTTATAATTCCATTTTTACCAAAAGTGATAGTGAGACATTAGTGTACAAGTTAAAAAACGATGAATTACAAAACACATACCTATTTTTATCCATTGGGAATTACTTTCAGATCCACGAAGCACTCATTTCTACCAATCTTGATTTTTCAAGGGGTTATTAAGGATCTCTGTGAAGCTTATGCATCCCAGACCATATAATCTGCTCTCAGAGTCAAAACTGTCAATAGAGGGAGGGAAGAAGGGTAGGAAGGAAAAAAGGAAGGAGGAGAGCAAGGAGGGAAGGAAGGAAGAATTTTATGCTATGTTAATGTATTTCTCCACCAAGTGAACAGACGATGAGTGGTCAGTAAATTCTCTCTGCTGCTTGTGGAGGCCCAAGACTTCAAATTGACCAAAAGGAAATTGGTATTTTTTTAGAAAGCATGTCTGGTAAGCTGATAGATCAGAAATTATGAAGTAATGGAGAGTTTGCTTTTTTTTAATGAATGCATTCTAGATCCAAGGAAATGGAAGCATACTGACTATTCAGGATACCAGGAGACAGATGGAAGTTACATAGGTTCATGGGGATTTGGAGTCAAGGTTGCACAAAGAAATGAAGGATTCAGGATAGAGCCTCAGCAGGGGCATAGCAAGACTTCCTGGAAACCTGGAAAATTCTCTTCAAAGGACTCCAGGACATGGTGGTTCTCAGTTGTGAGGACATTGGTTGTTTCCTTAGAAGTGGGCTTTCTTGGCTTTCTGTTGGACAATTCCTCCAGTCCTTCCATCATCTTGTATAGAAAACTGGAAGAAAGCCTCTGAGTGTCACCCAAAGCTGAGCTTCTGTGATGTCATTCATCACACTCACATTATAAGACCTGTCTTAGGGACTAGATGTTCAAAGTCCTCATGGAATTATTAGTCTTGACTATTTTACTGGCAGCGAGACTCTCAGGAAAGAGTTTAATTATATGTTGTCTTGGGATTTTGTTTGAAATGTTACATGGTCAGAATTTGAACTAAAGGTCCTTTTCTAGTAAGGCATTACAGTGAGAGCAGGTAGGCAGCAATATTCTTATTTCCTGCCTAATTAAAAAAAAAAAATGGGGATGGTGGTGGTTGTCCCAAAAGCATTATTACAAGGTAAATTCACTTGGGAGTAGGACAAGACAGTCATGTCATTAATTATGGTCTCTTTATAAACTTTAAAACAATAGCCATGTATTTAAGCAACTACTATAACTTTTTGATTATGGATGGAACTCTTAAAAAAAAAAACTCCCATGCTACTTTGATTAATTGATTCAGAAATTTATAACAGGGGAAATAACCCTTAGGCCCAGTTTATCTCAAACATGTCCAATCATAAGAATGTGGGACTACAGAAAAAATATTCATATGATTCTGCATGGTTAGAGCTTTCTGAGCACTTTTTTTACTGGACTGTGGAACCTAAGCTTAACAGGCAAGCCTTAAAAAAAAAAAAAAAAAAAGTCAAGCCTTAGAAGTTAAATTATGACTGGATAGATAGCGAGAACTGCAGAGATTTACCTCTCATGAGGTGCTTGGTTTCATTTTCAAGGAGTGGGATAGGGAGAAGGGGATAAGACCCAGCTTCATGGAGACATTCCCAAGCTTATTAAGCTGGAGACTGGTCTTATCTCCCCCTAGGACATATGTTACTTTCTGAAGGATAAGAACCTAAGACCCTTCCCTAGTTGAGTTTGTTGACATTAAGAAGATAAGATTTCTCTCCTTCTCCCATAGGGGAAGTGGGGACAGCACTACTGTCCCTGTCTATATAATCATCCAGATTGGTATTTTTTAGATGCCTCACTTACAATGTAGACCAAGTATAAGATGACAAGTGGCTTTCATTCTGTCACTCTGGAAAGAGGAAATTAGGACATGGGGAGCCTGTGCAATGATTTTCTGTAAGTAAATAGTCATCTGTTCTCCAGAAACCTCATATTTGCATTCAGGATAATAGAAATAAATATAGATACTAAAAACCTCCAAGAGTCAGCTCAGACATGTGTTAACATATAGATTCCAGGCAAACTCTTCCCCTCTTCTCTCCCAGATTCTAGTAAGTCCAGGTGCCCAAGAATCTGTATTTGAGCAGCTGCCCCAGGTGATTCTTATCAGACTTGTTTGGGAAACACCTCACTGGTCCACCATCCAGGAATAAAAAGTGCTTACAGGGGACCAGTCTGCCTCTGCTAGCATGATTTCTTAAGTTCAGTTATTGTACCCCCACCCCCCACCCCATCTTTTAATAGCAAGTAAGTAGACTTCAGGATACAGAACTGTTTTAGTTTAGACTTTCAGATGAGATTGAAGGTTGACACATCTCTCATTGGGCTTTCTCTGTTATTCTTACTGTCCCCTTTATTGTTTTTCTTTAAAAGGAATTCACCATCATAATCATCAGGTATTCTGAAATCTTTAAATGACCAGCCATCTTACTCACCCAACCTATGATTTCAGTATTCTACCAAAACTTCACTGATGTCTCCATTCTCTTTGGTCACTAATTTTATAATCCTTTACATTTGTACATTGTTTTGCAAAGCAGTTAACAAGATGCTTTCACATTTATTGTCCCATCTGAGTCTCACAACAATCTTTGGAAAGAAACAGAAGCTGTTAGGAGTTAGACTGTTTATGTAATTTGAAATATATTTTAAAATATTTGAAGAGTATAAATATTTCAAAATATTTTAAATTCGATGTGAGAAGACTGAAGTCCAGTATACATGTGGATAATGAGTCTTCTAGCTGCAGTGTGGAAGCACTTTTCATTGAAAGGGAATCTCTTTGTTTTCATGACATCAACAGCTAACAAATAATAGGCATTGTGTCAAATCTCATTTGGACATATTGACCTCTTCCAAGATGCAAAGAAATAACTGCCCATTCCTGCCTCAGCTCTTGATAATTATTTTTTTCTGACCAGAAGTAAATATAAATATGCAAGTACATGCACTCATAAAAATATCTGCTTTCAAACTGTGTTTCTCAAATGCCTTTGACTCCTTTAAATATAAATAATAACCATAAATTGTTTATACTTTCACAGTTTCTCAAAATTCATTTAATTCTTAACAACCACATATAAGCTACCTACAATATCCACCTTTTATAGAGGAGAAATAGAGGCTAAGGGAAGGGCCAAGGCCTTATGTTCAAGAGGTAAAAGATCCTGGACCTCCAAGTAGAGTGTTGAGACTTGCGGTCCAGCCTCCTCCTAGGAAGTGTGAGGGCGAACTAGCTGGCTACACCGGGACCCCTTCTTCCCTCATCACTCTGAATGTGTCCCTCTCGAAGCCTTGTGCTCAGTTGAAGACCTTCCCCAATAAGGGAGGACCATTCTTTGGTCAAGGTACACGAGTAGCTGTGCTCCCTGCTAGGACCTCCAAACAAGCTCTGGTCTCCTCCTAGGAAAAGGCACCCAGATTATGATGAAAAACCAATAAGGTGTGTGTTTTGCTTAAAATATCATAAGCCCTGAAATTTCAAAATTATTTAAATACAACATTTTCTAAAGTCCCAGACTCTTGGAAGCATGAGTTCAGAGAAGGCCAAGAAAGAATGCTGACTAAGAGCTAATGTCACTAGCGGTAAGGCACAGCTGTATCACCCGAATAAGGGGAATGCTGTGATGGTTAACCCGATAGCAGTTTCAGAAAGACCATGCCCCTCCCTGGTTTTAATTCACCCACATCCACTTATTAAGCACATTTCATAAGAATTCACTATGGCAATAGCGATATGAAAACGTTGATGATGCAAAAAAAGATAGCTACTAAGATTAATATCCTAGTCAAAAATGCAAAGTTTTTCCTCTCCTGTAGAACAATTTGTCAAACTGTTGCTTTGAACTGTATTCAGAGACCCTTCAGAATTCAGTTCAGCAAATGTCAGACTTGCCCTTCCTTTGTGTAATATGCATTTTTTTTCATAAAACAGGATCTTCAGAGGCAGGCTGGAACACTGGAAACTGAAGCCATCTCCGGCGCCTCAGGCCTCCACGCGCTCACCGTGCATGCCTTTCTCGTGGTTTAATGAAAGCCGGAAAGGATCCTATTCCTTCAGGGACCTGCCTTCACCTATGAGTCCCCTTCAGCCTTCTCCTGAAACTCTAATTTCAGATAAAAAGGGGTCCAAGGTAGAAAACACATGGATTTAAAAAGCAAACAAGAAAAACCCCAAATCCTTCCTCCTCTTCAAAGTCTTTGGAAAGCATTCTCAACTTGTGTGTTTACTCTGGACCTGAGAAACCAATGTGATAACACTGCAATAAACCATGCATGGTATTTCTTGTGTGGGGAAAAAGAAGGCCTCATTTAACCATCACCCTCTTTAATGCTGTTCCATTCTAGATTGTATGTTAATCTTTGATTTGCCTGTCTTTTCACATATTGCTATTTAATCTCAGTTTGACAGTTAAGCCATGCTGGGAAAGATGCATTTGAATCATGGTACAGTATGATAGATCTGTTTACCAAGTATTCCACTCTAAATTACATTACAAGACTATTTTTACTGTGCTCTTCGAGATTTACTGGAAAACAAATAAATTTGGGACTGAATATGTGTTCAATATATCTAAATGAAACTCTTTAAAACAAACCAATGCTGACATAGCACCCTTACTTATTTCTACTTTTAAATCAAACCTAAATGTTGAAAAACTTATAACGTCATCACCAAAGTTCTTTAACTTTAGCAGAATTAGAAAATATAATTGCATGGGTGTTGTTTGTTTTTAAACGCATGATTGTTATTTCCAGCATGACGCTGCAAACCTTATCTAACATTTTATTGAAACGTATATGGTGGCTAACTTTCACATGTTGTTTGGTCTCCTTTTATCTATGTTCGCTTTTCTTTCTCAAACAGAAATGTGTGATTAATGTGCCTTGAATTTAACTCTTTTCTTGAGGTCAGCAGCTCACAGGGTTTGGACAGGGTTCGGGGTGGTATGTCTGTTGACGATATCAAATAGTAGTGTGTTGTGTTAAATGCTTTCCTGCTTACATGTTCTCCTAGCCTAGCTCCGTGTGCTTGGATTTAGTCTCCATTTCTGAGTTTAGCAAACCTTGGGGCTTATCTGGCACTGAATTCTCCAGCCTCCGGCATGTAGTTATTTTTGACAATCTATTGAACCCAGTGGCAAGGGGACTTAATGGAAAACTAATGGTCCAGGTCCTAAGGAAGCCGAATATGGAACAAGATGGTGTTGGCCAAGGGCTTAGAGTTCCTCAGAAGCCAGTTGTTCTAGAATTACCAGCAAAAGAAGTTTTGGCATCAACAGGCCACTTTGATCTTGAAACATTGTTGGTATTGGATTTGAGAAGTCCAAATGTAGTTTGAATAATTCTCCTACTCTTGCACTAGCAAGACTACAGATTTGGTTTAAAATATTTTCACAAATGCAGCCACGTGGTCATTGTGAATTTACTTGACTTTAATATCCACTGAACATTTTAATGAAGTTCTGGGAAAGTTTTTTTTATGCCCCATCCCTCAACTCTACCAGCCCCTTGTGCTTATCTGTTCCGCAGCCTCTCTGGTGCTCTGCGGGTGCTGTGTGAGAGTTGTATTTTAGCGTGTAACTACTAGTGCATTGTCAGACTGTGACCTCCCCCCAGAACTCATCATCTTGAAGGTTATATCCAGGGGAGGATCTGCCATTTCTCACAGTATTTATCACAACCAACAGCAAGCGATCCTTCCCAGGGGGTACTCAAGCTACCTTTCTAATATGGATGGCCATCTGTTCCTAATAACTCAGGCTCTCCACACCATCTTGTATTTTTACTTGCACTGTTACTCATCGCGAGTAGGGTCAAAGAAGATAGGCTTATTAATATTACTCCTCTAAGCAGTTGCAGAGTATAATGAATGCTGTACCCTTGAAGAGGGATTGAAGAATGATTTTTCCAAAACACTTATCCTTTCATCTGATGGAGAAAGCATCCAGAATTCCCTATCAGTTGCAAAAGGCACAGTGTTCTCAACCACTGCCACTTGAAGGTCATCACCAAACCAAATATGAATTCCTTCAAAGATTACTTAAACAGAACCTTTTTAGGACTTGCAAAATACACCTACATCCAGTTTGCTGTGCTCATTTAACACTGAGCTTCATTTATTTTTACAGAATTTCACCTTCAACGATGACTTCAGTCCCAGCAGTACCAGTTCGGCAGACCTTAGTGGCCTAGGAGCGGAACCCAAAACACCAGGGCTCTCTCAGTCCTTAGCACTCTCATCAGATGAGGTACGCTCAAGGCGCTCACACATGCCTGCTTTCTGAGATCATGCATTGTCCCTGTCACCTATCACCAGGAAAACGTTCTTAAGTAGATTTTGCATATAAATCATCAGGACCATGGTTTCAGGTTTGGTATGAAGTCTTCATGATCTCTCTCTCTCTATCTCAACATGAAGGCAAAGAATTGTTTCTGAGCCCCTTTACAGCTCTCCAGGGACCTCCTCTGGCTTTCTGATTTAACTGAGATGACTCTGAGCTGGGGGCTGGTAGGGGGGAGGGAGTTGGTGGTGGGAGGCTGGGCACTAGAGAGCAAAAACAGGGACAACCCAGAAAGCACGTGGGAGTTTACGGACTGCACCCCCCTCTCCCTCCCTTCCCCCCACCATCACCCCTATCCCAGGGCTCTGCTGGTCCCTCTGAGTAGTGTGTGTCCCCTGATTGAGAACCACTGTGGTGGAGAAGGGAGAAAAACTGGGTGAGAATCACTTATTTAGAATCCAGGGTCAAATTAACATTGCCAAGAATTCCCAGAAGATAAATGTTTGTAGAGAAACAGGAAATTACATGAGTGATGGACTTAGTGCTGCAAAGATAAGGAGAGGAAAGAAATGCCAGTATTTAGGGCAGGGGGTGAGGGAGAGAAACAGTGGAAATAAAGATATTGTTGCTCCACATACTTGCTCTAAGTTACTTCTTTCTAACATGATTTTTTTTTAACTTTTTGTCTCTTCAATTCTTCTGCCCATACTCTTCAGGCTTGGCATGATTTTAATTTTAAATCTTTGTACTATGTATGTTGTGCCTCCTATTTCTATAACACTTTTCTTTTTGATTCCTTTGTTGCTCCCTCACTCAGAGCCTGGATATGATAGATGACGAGGTGAGCTATCAGTGGGCTGCGTGTGGTGGCTTCTGTGGTATTGTTTGAAAATTCTCTTCTCTCTCTGCAAAATGATTTAAAACTCAAACTATACAAGAATACTTGTGTCTGTAGTGGAAGATTTCTTTATGTTAAATCATTTTGCTCTCTGCCCTTGTCTATACCTAAGTTTAAAAGATGTTCCCGAGTCAAGAGGATCACCAGGTTCAACCTGCAAGGTCCCTCGATCGGTCCCCCATCACCACTACCTTGACACGGTCCATTCTGTTCCACATCCTCTGCCTTCATCTCGGCTTACCCCATCCCCTTGTCAGTGTTCCCTGAGGTGACTCCTGTCTCTCCTCCCAGACCTGTCATCGCCTTCATCGCCTCTCAGCTTAGAGGTTCTAGGAACCAAGCTGCCCTCTGCACTATTAAAAGTGATGTTCTACACTGGGCAGAGCTTGAGATTTGGAATAAACTACAAACTGTTAAGCTCTGCCAGTCACTAGTTATGTGCTCCCGACAGACAAGTAGACTTGCTAAGCCTCACCTTATTCATTTATTGAGAGTCATTATGGACATTACCTGCCCTGCCTCCTTCACGGGTTCGCTTGCTGCTCAAGTGACACCATGGCTGCAAAATTTCCCCTCACAATGTTTGAGGACTTAATTCTGTCCTCTTCTAAGGGAAAGTCCCTCCATATTTGTCAATGTATTTTTCTATACCTCTAATGTCTTCTCAGAGGCTACACGCAGAATGATGCGTTGCATATAGAGATCAATGAAATACTTGTTTTCTGCATCTCGTACTCTTTCCAAAGTGTTCTAATGTAAAGGCTTGCAACATTGGAGTGTATTTTTCAGTATTAAACTTCCTGCATTAATAACGCCGCTTTACTGGGGAAATTTTTAGATTTCCAAATACCTGAAAAAATGTAGGCAATAACTGCGTGTGTTTCTGTGTGTGTTACACACACAACTAGAACCATTAGCTTATTCATTTTATGGTTTAAAATAAATGTGGCTCTAGTTGGCAAGAAATTCCTTTTGATAGCATAATAAGCCGTGGTCCTTTAGCATAATAAGCATTTTGGTCCTTTAACAACGCTGCATAACATTCCTACCTCAGATCCTTGATGATGGACAGTCTCCCAAACACAGTCAGTGTCAGAATCGGGCCGTTCATGAATGGAGCGTGCAGCAGGTTTCTCACTGGCTCATGAGCCTAAATCTGGAGCAGTATGTATCTGAATTCAGTGCCCAAAACATCACTGGCGAGCAACTCCTGCAGTTGGATGGAAATAAACTTAAGGTAAAGAATTCTATCTCTGTGTGAGATTACGAGGTACAAGTTGTGTTGCTCATGGCACCTGAAATGTTTTCACTAGAACAAGAGCATTCTGCATATGTGAGAGGTAATTCTTATCAATCGTCAGCAGAGAGGACGTTGTGTCATTTCTGAGTAGTAAATGGAGTTTAGGAAAGTGGTCAGGGACCCTCAATCAAACAGTAGGCTGCTGAGTAGGAGAGCGAGGGACTCCCTCTCATTGCTTCCGCCCAGCAACACATGGTCCATGTATGAACTCTGCTGACTTCCTGTGTAGTATGAGTTGTAATAATGGCCATTGTGAACTCTGTCATCACATTAGAGTTAAAACCTAGATCCATGAGTCTCTCCTTCCTTATTCATCTCTTCTCCACCCCCACTCCTCCCTGCACGCCTCTCCAAAACTGAGGTGACATTCTCCTCAGAACTTTCTCCCCCCAAGTACGCGCAGGCCATGTCTCCCCGGCTCCATCCCACTCTCATTTCACCTGTCCAGTCCATCCCTTTTAGAGACTGAGGGGAGCACCCACCCCTGTGGAAAAAGGGCAAAAAGAGCTCACATTCAGCTCCCCACCCCCTCAACCTCAGCCCCCTGCTGGGCTGAAGAGCAGATGAGTATCTCTTGACAGTCTTGAAAAGGTTAGAGATCAATCAATAGTGTGTGATTATGAAGGCCCCATTGACAAGGCTGTCCCTGTTGGGGAGATGGATGCATCCTGCTGTTGATTCTGAAGGTCATGAAACATTTAAAAGTACGCAACCAACTCCTCTTATTCTGAATTCCAAACTCACTAAGCAACCTCCTCATTAACAGGATTCCTTTATAGGTCTGCCCACAGGGAGAAAATGGCTGGTCCTGCTGACATGAGTATTTTGGCCCCAAAGACATTTTTGGTCCTCATTGTAAATGACTGCATTGGCAAACAGGAAGCCACTTCAATCCTCCCTGCCCCTTCTTGGAGCCCTCTGTGGCAGCAGGTGCCCACTGCTAGCTTTTAAAAATATTGATGAGTTTAGCAATACTTTTGCCTGTAAATGTCTATAGCCCAAAGGTTGGAGAAGCAAAATTGTGCCCCTCTCCCCACCTTTTTTATTCCTTCACCCATTAAATATGAATTTGGAAGGCATTTATTTAATGGGGTTTAGGGTGTACTGTGTGAGGGACTTCAAAGGGCAAATAAAGCTCAGCCCCTAAGAATGGAGATTGTTGGCAAATGGAAGCAGCTCTTTCTTGGTTTTTACCTCTTTGATTATGTTTAAATCAGTTCTTAAGTCTGAACATATTGTGATATCAAACTCTTCCCAAGCAAGAGAGGCCATTGGTTTTCGAGTTCAGTTTGTTTATGTATTTCCTTCCTAGGCTCTGGGAGTGACGTCATCCCAGGACCGAGCAGTGGTCAAAAAAAAACTCAAGGAAATGAAGGTATCTCTGGAGAAGGCTCGAAAGGCTCAAGAGAAGATGGAAAAACAAAGAGAAAAGCTGCGAAGGAAGGAACAAGAGCAAATGCAGAGGAAATCTAAAAAGACAGAAAAGATGACCGCTGCATCAGAGGGTGCTGGCGAGCAGTAACACACCTCCCTCTACCCCCAGCACCCCAGACAGCTCTCCCCTCCTCCTGCCCTGCTCTCCTGCAAAGGACGAAGGAACTCGTGACAGCGGTAACGTGCTCTAGGCCGACGGGGGAACCGCATGGGGGCATAACTGCGTTTTCTGCAATGATAGAATACACTTTTAATTTTGACCTCCCGAAATAATCCCAAACCACCTTTGTTTCTTATCAAACCAAGGATCTTATTTGTGAAAGATGCAAAATAGCTGTGTTTCTCTCTTCTGTTACTTACCAGCGTCTTGGGCTGCGTTGGGTGGGTGTCTCACAGGGGGGACCCAGTGTCACCCTGCCCAACAAAAGCATGACACGCCCGGTGGTGTTAGTGGAGCGCCATGACCTTCCAGTCTGGGAACCCGAAACGGGGCAACGGCACAGATCTGGGCGGCCCAAGCACCGGCCTGCCAGGAGATCTGGGCTCTAGGGTCTACGCTGCTGTGTGGGCAAGTTTCCCCCCTCATTTCTGTGTCTGGACAGCGAGCCGACCCCCCTGTAGAAACACGGGTGCTCCGCCACATGACTGGTCCCCTGCTCAAAGGCGAGCGCCCTCTCCTGCTCGCTGGGCATCGGAAAAAGAGAGAAGAATTCGTTACCTGTTAACTCCAGAAGGAAACCGAAGCCTTCAGGATGTGGATGTGGGTATTGCCTTGGGGCTCTGGGGGCGACAGCTGTCCCCTAGAGTTAGCCGTGAAGGCAGCCACGGGCTCCGGGACCGTTGTTGGCTCCGCTCCCGCTGCACGCTCGGCGGGTCAGCGACCCCGACACACAGACCGTAGTTCCCTCTTTCCCCAGCAAATTCGACAGGAAATTGATTTTTAAGGAAACCAACATTTTCAGGTTTCCTCCCCTGGGGAACATTCCGACTAGTCTTCAGCCTGACTGTGACACAATCAGGAACCTGTCACAGATTTTCTACTTAAGATTTCCCAAGTGGGCTCAGTTAGTGTTTTAACAAATGTCCTTTTAAGACCAATAGAAATACCGGTTAGAGAAAATTCAGATTTGAGGAGCGGTCAACCAGAGAAGCAATTTTTCGAGCACATGGAATGTTCCTGTAAAGGAGAGTTGATGGTTTCATTTTAGAGATGTTTTGAATGGTTTTTCTGAGCCATTCTCTTTCGTTCTGAAGCGATTTCCACGTTACAGGTAGAGTTCGTGTAAGAGTACCCACACAGGCTGCAGTCTACCAGTGGAGACAGTCATGCTTATTTTCAAGCCAGTATTAAGGATTTCAGTGTTTCATCAAAGTAATTCAAGTGTAAGAGACTAGGCCAGAAAGAGGAGAAAATCAACTCATCTTGAGAAATTTCAAATGATCGGATGTTGTTTGTCATTGTTTTGCTTTTTATGCTTGTGTTTCTGGTTGTCTTTGCTGCGTTGGCTATAAAAATGAGGTCATCCACTTTCCAAGGGACGAGTTTCAAAATAAGAGTTGAGGCCGGACAAATCTTGAACTAATATTTTACTTCCTTTACTACACAGTAGGGGCGGGGGGGTCTCTGTCCATATCTTACCCTGGAAATGTACACACAGAGCTTGGGGAAGGCTTTTGTTGAAGGTTACAGGTAACAGATAATGTAAAGGGGCTCCTGCCCATATAGCACCATCTCATTTTTTGGACATTGTGACTTTTTAAAATTTTGATTTAATTTAATTTCTTTCTTTCAATCTTTTTTTTTGTTTTTTTTGTTTTTTGTTTTTTTGTTTTTTGTTTTTTGGCTTGCTTATCTGAAATCTGGAATTGGCTAAACTAGAAACTTATAATTCTGTTCTTTCCCTAAGGCCTGTTATAGTGAGCGAATATTGTCTGTACCCATCCTTTTGTCCCTAGTAAAGATCAATCAATGCTCTGAAACATTGATATAAAGTAACATTGTGATTCACGATTATTAAAGTCACTATGTATGTTTTTCTGACTATCTTCATTTGGTGTATGATAATGAAACTGCCATACTGGATACTCTATTAATATTTCAGATGTGTGGTGCTTTGCTATTTATTAATATCTTGAGAAACAAAGAACCACTATTCATGAACTATAAAATTCAGCAGATCTTTTCTAATGCTAAAAGACTAAATTAGTCAAAATCTGGTAATACTAGTGCTTGCTATTGTAAGTTTTTTGCCATTTTTGCTTATCTGTGGGGAAAAAAGCGATTTGGATCACACTGGAAGTTTTGCTCTGTATTCATTTTAAGAGTGGAAATAGAGGATGATTATCTTAAGTTATGTTTACACTTCGGTAATATTTAAAAATGGTTGTACATACTGGAAATGTCTGTAAGTCTCAATCTCTGCACATAATTTATGATCTCTATTATATTACATTTTCTTAAATGTCTTAAAAGTATTTTTCTTGAACTTTATTTGTACACTCCCAATATTTAGACCAATGACCAACTGAAAATATTATAAATCAAATTATTATTCCTCAAGTCATTTATTTTGTATTATGACTATTTTGATTTTTTTAAGTTAAGTTACAGTAACTTTAGGTCTTCCAGAGTTATTTTAATATTACTACTTACAACTGCTGAAATCGTAAAAGGCATTTGATTTGACTGTCCAGCCAAGGATAAAATGTAAACTGATTGATCAGAGTATGAAAACAAAGTGCAGGACCTCAGATCTTATGAACATTTTGTTTTCGTATTATTTCTTTTCTTGACTCTAGTGCATGATACCTAATGGAGGTTCCAGTGTCTTCAACAACACCCACTTTAGTGCTAGTGGTTTTCGGTATCCATACTGTTTAACATAGAATTGTTGCTTTATGGACCTTAAAAACTCTGCAGTTTTTTTATTTATCAGAAAATGAACAGAAAGGGAATATCTGGTTACTGTGAACTATATTCCCTAAATGACAGCTCAGTATAACTCTAACAACAGCCAAATTGTTTTGGGGTATAGGTAATGCTTTGGGGGTTAGGGAATGTGTGGTGAGGCCAAGCTGTAGACAGAGAGCGTTGTATGAGCTGAATGTCTGGGGCAGAGTTTTCCATTAAAGGACTTCAGGTTTTATAACAGATTATTTAAGACCATCTCCCTTAAAGTAACTTACAGTTTATGTAATAGCTATCTCATTCTTTTTTTTTTTTTCTTTTTTTATGTGAATCAGAAGTGTACTTCAGAGTGATACATTAGGGTAGAAACCTAATTTTGCCCATTGGGTCACACTGATGAAGTCTATCGTTAATTTCATGACAATGAAGGTATCATTCTGTGTTATCCTCCTTTAGCTTGGGTGGTGGGGGATTACCAGCCCTCAACATTACAGTATTTTTAACCCATAAGGGTTCATGACCTCAGTATGATAGTGCTCACTCCAAACTTAGCTTTTAAGGGGCATGAAATGGAAATGCCTACTCTGTGCTTCTTTGTTGTTGGAAACAAAGTGGCAGGAGGATAGGGGAGGAACCAAATTAACTCTTGCTGCTGCCTTTCATCCTGTGTCAGTCTCTGGCCCCAAAGCTTAAGCCATCCCAGGCCCAAGCTACAAAAATAGTCACAGGTTGTTGGATCTAGCACCTTAATTAGTCTTTATGGTTTTTGCTGAAGATAAAGAATTCTCATCTAGATTCTTTGTGTAATAGGATCAACATGTGCTTTAAAATTGTATTTTAAAAGGTAAATAAAAAATTGCATCTATATGGATATTCTAACTCATTTCTAAATGCTAAAGATTGTATAGACCAAGCTTTAGGAGAAGAAGCCCAGTGTTCGAAGATTCTAAAGGGAGATGTCCCAACCATTCTAAAAGAAATGTTCATACTTTGGATATGTTGTAGCCCCCCTCAATACATTGACATATTTAAGAATTACCAAATTCCACTTGAGCAACTAAATTTCCTGTCCCAGTATGGCGCTGGTGAGGGGCATTTCATTCTGGTGGCTGGTGCTCACCTACTTACTGCTAAGCCCGCAGCGCTTTCTGAATGAAAGGTAAAATGGAAAAGAGAAGTCCAGAGTTCTTAAAAATATATTTTGAAATTTACCTTAAGTCAAGGATCTACCCATGTACTATTTTGAAGCTAAGCATTTAAGGATGAAGTCCAGAAATAAAACAGCCTGGCTATGTAGGCAGATTATATATATATATATATATATATATATATATATATATATATATATATATATATATCTTAGGGATTTAAAGTCTCAGGAAATTTAGCCTTGGTCCAAAACACTGGGGAAAAAATAATACCACACAGTACACCAGTAGTATTTGAGTAACTTATAGTAGCGGCATAGAATATATCCAACCAGGAAGTCAGAGGGCAAAGAAAAACCTTACAGAATCAGTTTTCCCCTGGAAAATAAAAGCATCAAGTTCTACCTTATGGTAAACAGAGTCTTTAAGTGCTTGTGTGTGAGCATCTGTGTGGATGTGTCGAGGGAATGTTGTGACTTGAAGGCTCACGTCCATGAGTGGTGAGGATCAAGCACAGCGTGTGACCTGCTTCCAGATCTACAGAGTGGGGAAGGAAAGAAATGTGATGATTTCCAATCTTTGGCCCTACCCCAACCCCAAAACTTCTAGAGATTCAAGAATGAATATGAGGTAAAGAATAAGAGAACCAGAGGCAACTTCTCAATAATGTGCATGCCACGTGTGTAGATGTACAGAACTACATATGTGTGAATATATTCCCACCTTACACACACACACACAGCAATCACATTGCATAAATATATATATATCTATATATATATATATTTATATAGTATATGAAACTTGGTAATGTCAGTTAGGACCCCCAAGCAGTAATCATAGCCTTATTGCCACTTTTTGTGTGTGTATACATTGAATGGCTCATAAGATTTTAAGAGATTTTTTTAATGTAAGTATTTCTACTAAATGCACTTATCCTTCTACATGTTTATATATTTTGGTAAAATTGATTTATTAGATACTTGGTATTTTAGTAAGATAAAGTTTCCTCAAATGTTTGGTTAATGCTTTTGATGTCAAGATTGCACATTGCTGAGTTGAACCTCAGAAATTTATGCAGCTTTGGGCATTTCAACTGTGGACCGCAGTTTCCTTGGCTAAAAATTGCACCATGTGTTACTGTGCATTCGCTCATGCTCTGCAATGATGTATTTGGTAGCTGTGATGCTTAAGTCACTAACTACTGGCTCTCTGATGGCACTTTTGCCAACACATGATCATTTATTTACTTCTTTTGTGGAGTGATGGCATAGTTAGGTCATTGCCAAATATAATGCAAGTGGATATGGGTGTGAGTGTGTTGTTGGAAGGTGTACATTTCTCTTTCTTTCAGCTCTTTTACCCACCTACCCAGCTTTTCTTTGAAGGATTTAATCCTTCATCCATGAAAGAACAATTGGCCACAAATAGTTAAATTACCTTGAAAAGTGGGAATTGATAGGCACTCCAGCTAGGTAACACCTTCCAACAACATCAGGTTTAATTAATGCTTTGTAAAACCCCTTAAATATATATATATATATATATGTGTGTGTATATATGTATATATATATATACATATATATGTATATATGTATGTGTGTATGTATGTATACGTATATGTTTCCCTTAATATTATTTATGGTCATCACTACTGCTTTTATATTTTTTAATGGTGTTGCAATTAAACAACTAGTACGCCTGCTACATATCATTAACAAAACCAGCCAGCTGAAAAAAGAAACGAGAGAATGAATTCTGTTCCATTGTAAGAAGTTGATTTATTTTAATCTTTCTTTATATATCACTAAAAGAAAAGAGTTGTTTGAAAAATCATTTTAAGTCCAATAAATATGGATAGCATGTTATCTGAAACTTTTAATTTGTACATTTTGGTGTCTGATCATTTGCATGGAAGAGACAATAGTGCCACGTCTGAATTGTTCTCTTGTGCTTGGTTAATATGTACTTTCTCTAGATTGTTCCGTTTCAAGCAACATTTCTTACTCTTTGGTTTTCAGAGGCATTCAAAGCAAACTATCACAACGGCCCTCTGTTTTCTGACCAATCTAAAAATACCTGTGATTAAATTTAATTTGTCGGTGTAAATAAATTTCTTGCCAATGAGTATTATTGTTGTTAGACAACGAATGCAATAAAAAGAGAAATATGGACATCTGTCTGAGTAAGGTTTTTTTTTCCTCTTCCATTTTCACCTTCAACTAAAACAAGCCTTGACTGGGTAAACCTGCATTAACTGTCAAAATATATCTATCAACCAAGAGCAAAGTGCACATTTTCCATGGAAATGTAACTAAAAATAAGCTTTAGCCCCGGTAAAGTGTAAATTGGCAGCTCGAATTACATATGAAAGCACAATTATGGAACGGGGCATGAAGTGAAAGATGCTCCACCAGAAGCTCCCTCACCCGCCTTCCAGTTCCTGTTGTGCGTTTCCGGTCCCTGTGGGGCCCATGAGGGTCTGTGACGGGGTGGGGGCGGGGGAGGCAGTCAACAGCAGGCCTCACACAGCGCAGGGCAGGCTGGGGGGTAGGCTTGGGGGCAGCCTGGCCCACAGTACCGGGTTCGAAGCAGCAATTTTATTTCTAAAACCTTAAATGTTCTGAAGACTTGAATATAACAAATGAGGGGTATTAATTTCTCATCTCTCTCTGTCTCACACACAAACACACACACACACATACACACATGAACCATAATTGATCTGTGACTAAGCCTTGGGCACCAAATAAATGAAGTAAGCTGGTTTTTCTCTTCCTCGGAGTGTGTTATGAAACCCCTCACCGAGGGGAAGCATGTGTCCCTTTTTGACTGATCTTGAGGGGATGCTGTGTCAAATTGAATCACTTGCTTTCTTTTCCTGTTGGGTGGGTTGGGGGCCAAATTTGTTTATTCTGTCAAGAACAAGAGAAAACAGTATAGTTATTTCATTGATGATATCAAGCAACTCTTTTTAAAGGAAATATGTGGCTTTTTCAACATAAGCCCAACAGCTAGCAATAGTTTCAAAACAATATTTCAGAAAATCCAGCTTCAAGGGCTGTGAACAGTATCGCTGAATAATTGAGCACTCATAGGGCACATGACATTAGGCTCACTGAAATCGTGACTAAAATAACTCTAATCTGATGTGAGAAGTGTTTTTTGATCCAGACAAAATGTTCTTCTTGTTTCTTTAAGTTAGTAGCCTTAAAAGTTGGCAGTTTTCAATTTATCAGCAATTTTTTTTCCCAAAATGCTAGACCATCATCATGGCAAATGCCTTAGAAGAACTTTGTTTCTAACATGACTACTTGAGCATCCCAGAGAAATAATCCAGCCTGGAAGTCATACTTTCAGAAGAGAAAGACAGGTAACTGCTTCATACCAGCTTTTATAAGAAAATGACAAAAGTCATCTTTTCTTCCTAATCATTGTCCCTCAAAAGATAGGCCAAGGCTGTTGATTTTTAAATGTTTTTGTTTGCCTTTCTACTATTTTCTTCAAAGCCTCCCCTGCAAGTTACAATAGAAAAAAAGGTAGCGGGGAGGGCCTTGGGTGGCTCAATAGGATAAGCATCCAACTCTTGATCTCAGCTCAGGTCTCAATCTCAGGGGGCTCAGGTCTCAACCCCATGTTGGGCTCCAGGTTGGGTGTGGAGTCTACTTAAAAAGAGCAACCAAACCACCACCACCATCACTTGTATCAACAATACTTTGGGGCATTTAGCTTTACCTGAATCGATGATAGACTCCATTCTGTATTCAATCACTGAAGCAAACAAACGTCTTCTTTTCACTGGGTCAAAGAAACTAAAATGTTTATGCTAAGATAATGGACACTCCCAAGAATATTAAGATTTTCCTACACAACATCACTACCAGAGAATTGAGTAAATGCAGGTAAAAGGAGAAGTGGGATAATTAGGTTTATATTTACTGAGAAAGTCATACATAGAAGGTAAATGGTAGGGGCACCTGGGTGACTCAGTTGGTGAAGCGTCTGCCTTCCCCTCAGGTCATGATCCTGGGGTCCTGGGATTGAGCCCCGCATGGGGTTTCCTGCTCAGCGGGGAGCCTGCTTCTCCCTCTCCATCTGCCCCTCCCTCAGCCCATCCTCTCTCTCACTCTTGCTCTCTGCCTCTCTAAAATAAATACAATAAAATCTTTGGGGAAAAAAAAAAACAAAAAAACAAAAAAAAAACAAAGAAGGGCAAATAGACTGTACCAGTATGTCCCATGGCCTTGCTAAGGAGGTATGTCTGGAGGGGACTCTATGCACATCTAGTTTCCCAGCAGGTGAACCGGAGCCCCGGAGTGAGGACGGCTGGTTGGGACAACATCTGAGGCCATCCTGCTCCTCTGTTTCCTGAACAAGATTCATCAAGGCAGCAAAAAGTTCATGTGCTCCCAGGCAACACACACTTTAGGGAAAGTACTTTCGGATCACACACAGTTAAATGATTGAAGGCCTGACAACCGACACAGCAATGCTGGCCACTTTATTGATAGGATTTTTATTGGTAAATGAGGTTTTCAAGTATTTCTAGACTGATTTGCTACAGTACTTTCAAAAAAAGCCTTATGCATTGATTCCATTCCCAGTTAAACAGCACTTTCATCCTTCCACATGTCCAATTCAGGGTCAGATTCACTGTTTAGATGAGATCACTGTGGCCCCAGGGAAGTGGCAAGCAGTTGAAATGGCGGGCTCACAGTGTCTGTGGCATGGGGGTGCAAATTGACCTGCTAGAGCTCGCAGCAAAGAGCTTTGTGGAACACAGTGCCGACCAGCAGTTTCCCTTTATACACAGAGGCCACGGTACTTCCTTGCAACACTGTACCATTGTCTGCATAAACCACTCTAACCTTGGGTTCTTCTGTTAAAATGTTCTGGATTCGGATCACCTAAGCAAAGAAATAATGTTAGCTTAAGATTTCTTTTAAAGTCACTCAAAAACATCACTTTAAAGATGGGTCACTTCTCCATATGAAGAAGCCTGTTGATAAATCAAATTTTGTTCCAAAATTACTCTTTATATAAGACACCGGTCTCCTTATTGCCCAAAATGACAGGTTTTAATCAGCTCATCTTGAAGAGAGATAGACACATAAGTCTGCCAGACTACGGAAGAGGTAGGAGTGAGTAGCCCAGCCTGGGTGTGAGACCCTGAAGAAGGAGGGACTGTGCTAAGTAGGGGGCACAGGGGAGCTGCTAGTAATAGTCGAATGACTGCCATGCTAGAATTCAGACCAGTTTTGTGTATTTATAGATAAGCTAGGAATTTGGATGCTCACACTTAATTCTTGGTTTTTAAATTCTGGCAATTAAAAAAAAAAAATTTCTCTGTACCATACTCAGCTTTTCCTCGGGACTTGAGACTGCAACTCTCAACATATAAGATTTTTAAGTTGAGTCTCCTCCCTCTAGTTGAGCAGAAATAGGATTGTGTCATTTAACAGCAGTGTAATAGGGGCACCTGGGTTGCTCAGTGGTTGAGCATCTGCCTTAGGCTCAGGGCATGATCCTGGGGTCCTGGAATCAAGTCCTACATCAGGCTCCCCACTGGGAACCTGCTTCTCCCTCTACCTATGTTTCTGCCTTTCTGTGTGTCTCTCACAAATAAATATATAAAATCTTTAAAAAACAAAACAGCATAGTAGCGTGCAAAGCTGATCACATGGAGTAGCCAATGTTTGACTCTTCTGGCAAGTAAAATGGCAATTTCATATAATCCACAGTACTGTAAAGAGCTCCCTGTAAGGCAGAGGCCCTGGGGTCATGTTTTGACCTTCACCTTCCCATTTGTTTTTTTGTTTGTTTGTTTGTTTTTCATTTCTAGAACAAGGTGCATGGGACTGGATTAAGTTTCTTTTCAACTCTAACTTCCTATCATTCTGAAGCCTTTAGGATAAAATACAATGACTGGAAGAAAGGGTACTTGTATACAAAAACATCAAATACAGCAGACTATGAGGGGGCAAGTGCGTGTATATAAAGGGTCAGTGGGAGCATTGAAAAGGACCTCTTTAAAACAGCTGCCCTGCCCACCTGCATTCAGTGGGGAATCTGCTGAAAGATTCTCTCCCTCCGCCTCTCCCCCCACAATTGCATGCTCACTCGCTCTCTCTCTCTTTCTCTCTCTCTCAAATAAATCTTTAAAAAAAGATTTTTAAAAAATCTTTAAAAAAAAAAAACAAAAAAACTGCCAGCCCAAAAAACAGATGTAGTTACTCACTGGGAAATAGGTGACGGTGCACCTGGGCTTAAGTGAGGTTCTTTCACTAAAAGTCAGTCACTCTTCTGTGGGGCAGCACATTAGATAATAGATTGTTATTACTTTTTTGCTATTCCTTACCAGATCCATCATTAGAAAGGAAGTACTTTTTCCAGAACAGCAAACCAAGTCCATGCTATAGCAAATGACCCAAGTTCACCAGATGAGCTAACAAGCAGGAACAAATTAGAATCTAACATTCTGCTCTGTTCTGAACAGTGAACACGCCACAGCATACATTTCTTCAATTCTGTTAAGCAAACCATACAGCAATCCTAATAGCTAAGAACCAGTAAAAGGCACAAAGGATTGCCATTAAACATAATCACGATTGTCCTGTAAACCTAGAGAGAAAGGGTATGGAGGGCCATACAGTAATTGGAAATGCACATTTCATTTGGGGTTTTTTAATCTGAGAGACATGAGCATTAATATAATTTTTGTGTGGGTGAGTGGGTGGCAATGAGACTGACTCTTAAAACTAAGCTTTAAAAAGAATACATAGTAAACCATGTCAAAAATTATATCGGTTATTTAATGTAAATAACAAATATAACAAATACATATTGAAAAACTCAAAATAGAAAACCCAAGATGAGGCACAGCAAATGTTCAAATGTCTACAGCAAAGTGAGTTTTAAATTCCTGTTGCACTGCCCAAATAGTCCACTAAATAAAGACCATGAAAATGAATGGAGTCTTTGGGTACTATAACTAAGATGGAAGGAAAGGTCTTTTAAGCCAAAATAATTCCAGTAAGTGACTGATCTTCCCATCCTGCAGGGAAAGTTTGGAGAAGATGGCTCTTTGCACATTAGGACTGCTGCACTATGTTAACCTGTGCGTATATTGACACATGGAAAGAGGGGAGTTAAAGTTAAAAACAGGTAGCAAGCTAATGACTAGACCATAGCACTGTGGTACATTCCACTTTTCAAACCTTTTTTTTTTTAAGATTTTATTTATTTGACACAGAGAGAGACAGAGCACGGAAGGAGTGGCAGAAGGAGAGGGAGAAGCAGGCTCCCCACTGAGCAGGAAGCCTGATGCAGGGCTGGATCCTAGGACCCTGGGATCCTAACCTGAGCCAAAGGCAGATGCTCAACTGACTGAGCCATGCTGGCGACCCTAAACTCTTGTGAATTCCCAAGCTGGAGAAACTCATTACTGAAGTAGGGGCACAGACTCCAGTCCAGTGTTGGCTACCCTGACCGAGCCCCCCACTCTGCTGAATCTCGTACAAAAGTCTGAAGTCTCCTTTGCCTCCCAGTTCTGGGTCAGGGCTGATCAAGGAGCAGCAGCACCACCACCACCACCAGGGGAATGGAAGGACTGGGAAGAAGGGAAGGAGGGAAGAAGGGAAGGAGGGAGGGAGGGAGGGAGGAAAGGAAGGAGGGAGGGTGTACAAGGCTTCCTCCTTGCAGGGTCCTTACTGGGTGTCGATGCCCCCCAACTAGGGGCCACGTTCCCTTCAGAGGACCCTCTCCCACTCTGCTTCTGATTTCTGGTGACCATCTCATGCCGCCCTTGCTAGCCCCAGGGGAATGTGTTATCTTTTGCTCATTCCCTCCGTGCACCCACATCTTTGTATAGAGGGCCTCTATTAAATCCCCTCAAATTATCCAATTTAAATGTACCATCTGTCTCCTGCCTAGACTCTGCCTAAAATGCCTCCCAAAGTCAAACTCCTTTTTAGATCTCATCATTTGGATCATCTATCCGCGTCCTACCTTCTATTTGCACATATAATTGAGATTTATGTCTCCAACCAGGAAACAGCAGGGAATAAGGTCGCTGATCTGATTAATTTTTCAAACTAACCTCTGATGCGGGAGGATTCTCCGAGTCATAGAAGAAGATCCTTATGCCATTGGGATGGCATCCAACCCAAAGGTCCCCTGTCACAGGATCCACGGATATATTATCCACGAGGGTATTAAAGTCCAGGGACTTCCAGGTTAAAACCAAGGAGAGAAGAAAGAAAGGACAGAAAGTAAAAACAATGGAGTGGTGATGGAACAATATATCAGTGAAAGCTATTGTCTTGTCCCCCTTGGTCACCACACTGCTGGTTCCAGGACACGATTTTGCTGCATTTCAATAGCACTCAGGGAATTTCTCTGGCTTTCCAGCTACGCTAGCATTTCACCAGTTGCCAGGACAGATGAGGGAAGGGGAAGATGCAGAAAGCCAAGCAGGATTATTATAAGTCAGATGAAATCATTTGGATTAACATCTGTGCATGAACCTAAAACTGAGGGAAGAAAAAGGTTTAAGTACAGCATAAAACAGTTCCTTCTAATAAAATGGCATGTGCAAATGATATTTTTATAAGCATTCAGTAAACAACCAGGAAATGTAGATTCATTTTTGATGAGCACATCTCATAGGTTCTTCTTTAGTGGCTAATCATAGGCTATGCAGCCAGAGGAGAAATGATCACCCAGGGTCTCATTTTGCCTTGGATTTGGGGAAAAGTTTCTCCTTTAGTTTTCTGATGTTATTCAACTCCCTGTTCTTCTGCTGTTTATTTTCTAAATATAAGTTGCAAGCATGTGATGACTGCACAGATTGCTGTCGAGGCTTTGTACCAGGATCATAAATAATACCAATGATTCTTAATTCCACCATTCATCATCTTGGCTGCCTTCTACTGGGAAGAAATCACATCTATTTGTTTACCTCTAACTCTCCATTGGAGAAGTAATATCTCCCATGTACCTCAAACAGAGGCCAGCATATCTCAGCGCCCAGAGACCGTGTAATAGCTGGTGGTGACTCACTGCAAAGGCCAGAGTGTGGGCAGACTGTTGCAGCAAACCAATGCTGCCCTGCCTGTGCTTCCTCCTCAGAATGAGACCCGTCCCCACACCTCCATCCATGAAGGGGCTGCAGGGCTCACGCCTCACGGCAGAGCCTCCATGCAGATCCTTCATTCATTCTCACCCTGGAGATAGGCAAGGTCGGCCAAAGGAGGCGGCCAAGCAAACATCCTCGGCCAAAACCAGCTCCAGGCCTTCTCTGTCCCCCCAAACCACCATCTATCACAGTGTCAGACATTCTACGCCGATACTGTAATTTCTTTAGATGAGGAAAATATTTGTCTCAGGGCTCTGCTATTATCTTTGGAAGGGATAATGGCCGATTAGTGAATTTCATGGCGGCTGAAAGCCTACAGAGGAGGTGGGCTGGAGGTGAGAGAAGAGAAGGGCACCAAATCTCAGGGTCCCCGTTCATGTGACACACAATTACTCTGCAAGCAGCTCAGCTCCGGGACAGTGGATAGGTAAGTGGCAGGCCTTGCTCCTGCCAAGGAGGGGCTGACAGGCCAGCAGGGGGCCCTTTTAGGGCCAGCAATGAACTCTTGCCTTGCAAATCACTAATTCCTAGCGATGTTAACTCACTACAATGCACGCAGCATGCATTTCAAGCTTCCACAAAGCCAAGTGGAAAATGTTACATGCCTTGATAAAAGAAACATAATAAATTATTCTCATTGGGAAAAACTGTGTCCTCTCTTAACAAATATCCCAATTTTTAGAAAATTGGAATGCACTGAAGTGGGACTAATTCATTGGCTGTGTCCTGGAATCTTTTTTTTTTTTCTTTTTGTGGAGGAGGGGATTATTTTATTGCAGTAAAATATGCATAACATGAAATATGTCATTTTAAAGTGTACAATTCAGTGACCTGAGTACACTTACAGGGTTGTGCGACCACTACCCCTTATCCATTTCCAGAAACTTTCATCCTCCCAAACAGAAAGTCTGTACTCAGTGGTTCCCCATTCCTCTCTCCACTATGCCCCTGTCTCCCATTTCACTTTCTGTCTATGAGTCTACTTATTATAGGAACCTGTTATAAGTTGAATCACACAATATTTGTCCTTTTGTGTCTGGCTTACCTCACTTCACATCAGGTCTTCGATGTTCATCCATGTGGGAGCATGTATTAGTACTGCATTCTTTTTTAAGGCTGAGTAATATTCCCTTGTATGTCTACACACCACATTTTGACAGGACATAAGCCCACCCATGTCTCATCACAGATTCTAAGATCAGTCTTAGCTTATTTATCAAATTCCTTGACACTCCAAGTATTCATGAATTAACAGGTCTTGATTAATATGATCCTTCCAAAGAAAAAATAACATTACAGTCACAGGGGTAGACTCAGCTCAATTGTTATGTCAAGAGTCGGGCATTACCTGTTGCCAAAAGTGGGAGCCAAACCCAAAATGAGTCCTTGGCAAGATCAGTGTCTTTATCATTGTGCATTGAATATATATATATTGGGTTGGGCTCCATTCTTATAAGATTCTTTAACTTTCAATCTATAGAAGTACCTATTGTTATAACCACCATTTGTTTTTATTCTCTCAGCCAGTATGAGTGTGTGAAATTCCATTTTACTTCAGCTAATTCCAAATTTGCCATGCCAACGATTTTTAATGTAGAACATGATACTACATTTGATACTGTTTTGAGATAATTTTTCTCAGAGTGAAGCCCCTCGTGACAGTACATTGGAAGTCCTGGCAGGAACAGTTCCATGCTTCCTGGTGATAGTGCTTCATGCTGTCAGTGGTTGTGGCAAGAGAGCAAGGTCTTATTTGTAAGGGACAGGAGACTACTTTCAGAATCCCCACCTAACTGTTTCGTTCTCTTTCTCCTCCTTTATGCTTTTACCACCTTTGACCCAATCCTTCAGATCAGATCATAATTGGAGGTAGAAGATAAGCCACTGAAGCGTACCCAGCCCCATCATATTAATTTAATTTAATAAGTCTTTCTTGAGTGCCTACTATGTGTTAGGAACTCTTCCAGGGACAAATAGAAAACACCCTATGTTTCTAGAACTTACACCCTAGTGAAAGAGGTGGACAATAGAAGATAAATAAAATATATGGTATTTAACTTATAAAACATGAGTAAAATATATAATATTAGTAATGAATGTTGAAGGGAAAATAAAGCCGTGAGGAGAAAGAAAGTGCATGTGTGTACGTTTGTGTGCATGTGTATATGCATGTTGGAGGAGGTCATCGAGAGGACATGACCACCAGTTGATCCTCAAGCTGGACTCAGGCAATTGAAGGCTCCTTAACCCCTCCCCTGTCCTTGGGATGTACATTCTGCCCACTGTTTCCACAGTTGGGAGCTGTTCCAAGGACATAGCCTTGAGAGAGTAATGTATTATTGAGACCATCTGGACAGTATATGTGGCTGAATCCAGTTAAGACCTCTATGTAAACTTTTAAGATTCTGGTGGGTGGGTGTGGAGATGTACTTGTCTTATGGCTGCTCAAGATAAGCCTCATATGTAATTTCCTTTGCTTATTAAACCTGCCACCTGGCAATCTGGAATGGTCTGCCTTCTTTTATCTCTCCTTGCCCTCTATGTATGAGGAGGGAGCCCTCCCATGAGCAAGGGAGCAGTTTCAGATTGCACCCAGGAAGCTCCCAAGATTATAAACTAACACTTGGTGAGCCAGCCAGGAGACCAAAGAAATGGACTTTAGGAAAGAGGCCTCCTTGGGGGAAATCTTGAGTTGTCCATTGACTTCTATGTGGGGAAGGGTGGCCCACATGTCAGATGCTTGTGAACTGCCACATGAGTTCAGTGATCCCTGAAAATGCCAGCTGATCTAATGCACTACTCAGCCATAACAAAGAATGAGATCTTGTAATTTGCAAAAACATGGATTGACTTAGAGGATATCATGCTAAGTGAACTAAGTCCGACAGAGAAAGACAAACACCATATAATTACACTTATTGTGGAAACTAAAAACCAAAACAAATGAATAAAGAAACAACAGAAACAGACTTGTAAATACAGAGAACAAACTGGTGGTTGCCAGTGAGGAAGGTGGGGGGGGGGGGAAGGATAGCAAAAAAGGTACAGGAGATTAAGAGGTACCAACCTCAGATATAAAATAAATAAGTCACGGAAATGAAAAATATAGTTGATAGTATTATAATACTATTGTATTGTGACAGATGGTGACTACACTTGTGATGAGTGTGCAGCAATGTACAGAATTTTCCAATCACTATGTTGTACACCTGAAATTAATGTCAACTATACATCAATAATAAGGTTTTTAATAAATAAATTTTTTAAAAAAGAAAGTAAGAAGATGAGTTGAGGTTAGGGAAGGACATGTGGGAGTCTACTACTCTGTAGCTCTGGGCTAGCAGACAAGGTGGGAGAGCAAGATGATAAGTTGGAGACCTTGCATGCCATTTCGAAAAACTAGGAGGGTGTGAGCTGCTAAGAATTAAGGTCCAAGTGTTGTGACAAAATCTGATTGGGATACGAAGTGGTGGAAGGTCTGAAAAAGTGGGGAGAGTGAAGAAGATGCTATGAAATGAACGAAAGGCCCCACTCTATCCAACCCCTAATACAAAGGAAAGCAAAAGCACCACAACAACCCCAGCCCACGGGGCAGCCTCCAATTGGGGAAACGTTCTCGAAGAAAGAATGTACTTCCACTGAGCTTATTGATACAGCTGCCAAGTTCCAGCAAAAGGCCAGGGAAAGTATCCAGCATGGTTAGTGCTCCTATGGGATATGGGGGAGATGGCATTTCTCTAGGCAGGAAGCAGAGAAAATGAGCAACATCACCACACACCTGCTCTCCAGCAGCACCTGTATGGCACTCAAAGGTTCAAAGTACTCACCCCCTTATAGATTGGATTGTCCTAGCCTGCTGTGAGGTTTGGCCCAATGAGGGGCACCTCCCTGGGCATATAGAACCCTGAGAATCTATAGAGGAGGTACACAACAATGCTTAGGGTGTTGGGAATGAGACAGGCAATCTCCATCTCTGTCTTTGAAGGCCCTGATCAGCCACATTCACTGCAAGAGTGAAAAGTAGGATACTCCAATCTGCCCCCAACATCTGTTATGGACACTTATGTCCATGTTGAGCTCAGTTGTAGGACAAGATGTTTATGATGTTTGGCGATCCATTGTTGATCTAGGGAAAACTGACAAATCCCGGAGAATGGTACGGGCCGTGGGAAGGACCTGAGACAGAGAGATCACCCATAGAATCTAAAGGTTATCCCAATAAGCTGTAAAGTTCCAGTAGAAATAATCCAAAAGCAAATGTGGTTTAACCTCATTGCTGCAGGGACCTTGCCTGAGCAGAAAAACGGACAACCCAACACTGTGTTCACTGCCTATGGAAAGCCATAAAACCTGAACAGATTCAGACCTGCTCCATTTGCCCCTTACCATCCCTGACGCCCTGCCTGCTCCCACAGAAGCCTCAGGAATACAGTCCTATTTGGGGTGGGTGCTTCTCACACTCATGTATAGATACAGGCCAGGATTGCCTCCATGTGAGGGCAGTTGAAGATAATCAGAGGCTTCAAGTTGGACTCACTACTCACTGGTCCTCCAGAAGTGACAGCCCTGCCGGGTAACCCTCAGAAGTTTCAACACTATCAATGGTTGCAGAGAGTAAATGGTTATGTTTAAGAAAGTTCTTTGATGAATTTAGTGTCCCCACCACCACCACCACAAGAACTTGAGGTTTGTCTCTCTCCAATACCAGAGAATATATCGGGCATTGACATTCTACAAGATGAAACTGCAAACCTCTATCTGGGAGTTCTGACCCTGGGTTAGAGCAATCAAACCAGTGCTGAGGGGAAACACCCCCTGGGATCCAGTTGGCCTGTTGCCCCTGAGTATAATGGTAACTGTCAAACAATAGAAATTGCTTGGGGGCATTAAGAGATAGGAGAAACTAAAAACATGCTGCAGGACATTCTGCAGGCTTTCCTGGAATAGCTGCAAGGGAGACGACGGGTCATGAACCCACAGGAAATTCAAGGTCCAGGAACTGCCATAAGGCTTTTGGGAGTCCTTTGGTTGGGCAAGACATATGTTCCAGAAGCTGTGATTGATAAGGTGCAAGCTTAGTAACCTCTAAAAACTTGAAAGCAGTGCAAACCTTTGTAGGGATTTGGGGGTTTTGGAGGACTTTTATTCCCCATCTGACACCATGTCTCTGTCTCTAATATGGACTGGTTAAGAAAGGACTTTTGTAGGACTGGGGATCAGGGCATCAAGTCACCCTCGAGAAAGCAGAAATACCAGTGAAGGAGATTAAAGCTCTGAGCATGTCCCAAGCAATGGGCTGCTATTTGAGTTAGATGTGTCTGTGACTCTAGAAGGTATGGGTTGGGCACTGTGGTGGGCATAACAGAAGGGCAGAGGACCCCAAGATTTTGGTCCCAGTTCTGGAAGGGGACAGAAACTCTGTATGCTCAATAGAGCAACAGCTCCTAGCAGTATATGCAGTACTGCTCCAAGTGGAGCCTCTCAGGAAGGAAGAGTATATCAGAGTAGGAACTTCCTTTCCTATCAAGGGGTGGGCCAAGAACATGTTCTATCCATGCATCTCTGCCATGGCTCAAACCCCCATGTTCACAAAGTGGTATTCCTATCTGCCGCATGGGAGCACCCTGGCCACTGTTTCTAGAAATGCAGGCACTACTAGGCTCTGTAGAGTATGTAAATCACCCAGATTCCTCCCCATCCCTGCCCCCCTTCCGTGGCAGCCCTTGCAGCCTCTAGAGAGAGAGTAGGGGATGGATCTAATCAAGGGAATCAATCAACAGAAACTGCAGTTGCTATTCAGCCCAACACTGACACCATCTGGATAGAAGCAGGAAGACACGGCAGCGGCCAATGGGCTGAACTCAGGGCTGTTTGTCTGGTGATCACTCCTGAGCCCTGACGTAATCCTTTGCATTGACAGTTGGGCGGTTCTAAAGGGATTAATTCTATGGTTTGGGCAGTGGCAAGCCAAGAGGAAGATGATAGTGAATGAGCTCCACTGGGGTCAGGATATATGGAAAAACATTTGAGTCTGCCTGCAAGAACCTGAGACAGTCCTCACTGTCTTCCCCGTTCCAGCTCATAAAGGATTGACCTTCTCTGGCAATCAGGAAGCTGATGTCATAGCTTGGGGATAAGTTCTAGCAACAAACTCTTTAGTAGATACAGAGATTGGGTGCATAAAAAGAGTAGCCACCCCAATATGCCCGGTGGGAGGACATATTTCCAGGGATGCTCTATTGTCCTCAAAATACAGTGACTTGGTCAATATAGTAACAGCATGCCCTATGTGTTTTAAACTATACCCATGGCAACTGCCAAGGCAACTGCCAAAGGGAGATTAAAAAATCTGAGGCCATCCACTGGGATTGGCAAAGCCCTGACCAAATTCATCCAGCAAGCCTTAAATGGTAGCCAATAAAGCCTGTCCTTACTGGACACTGAAATGTCTCTAATAATAAAAGCTGTCCTCCAAAATAGGATGGCCTTGAACACTATTACCCCCTCTTTGCCATTATGCAAACAGAATATTGTGTGTTCATACCTAATGAGTCTGCTAACATGTCCCCTTTATTAAATCACTTGAGGACACAAGTGTAACCTGGACTGATCTGACTCTCAGCTTAAGGGACTTAATAAATCAGTGGTTCAGATCATGGGGCTCTTGGATGAAAAAAATTGTCATCGAGTTTGGGAATCATTGCCATAATCTGTGTTTCCTCTTGCCTGTGCCTGTATCGTTGCTATGGTATCTGCCTCCAGTGTAGCCAGATAGCCACTAAACCAGCTGCCTCCATGCTAGTGACCCCCCTGGCTGACTGCTCAGGGCACACGGCAGAAGAGGGGGTTATATGAGATTGTAAGAGCTGTCACATGGGATGGAGTACTGGAGGAGGTCACTGAGAGGACGTGACCACTGGCTGAACCTCAAGCTGGACCTGGACAAGGGAAGGCTCCTCATCCCCTTCCCTGTCCTTTGAAGAATAGGTTCTGCCCACTGTTCACACAGTGGGAGCCATTCAGAGGACACAGCCTTGACAGAGTAAGGTGCTGTTGAGCCCAACTGGACAGTATATGGACAGCACCCCCATTAAGGCCTCTAGACAAACTGCTATGATTCTGGTGGGCAGGTGCATGCAGAGAGCTACTTGTCCTGCAGCTGCCCAAGACAAGCCAAGTAAATAAGTTCCTTTGTCTATTAAACCTGCCAGCTACCAATCTGGAGTGGCCTGCATCTTTCTTGGTCTCTCTCTGCCCTCAGTGTAGGGAGGCAGGGCAATAGGGTGGTTCGGATTGGACCAGAAGGCCCCCCTCCCCCAGGTTACAAACTCTCCCTTTGTGTGTGTGTGTGTGTGTGTGTGTAGCTGGGGGTGGGGGGCAGAGTTGCAAGCTTAGATTAGGTAAAGCCAGGGAAGACCTCGCTGAGGTGACATTTGAGTGGAAATGGAAGGATATGAAGGAGAGAGCCACAGAGGTCTGGAGGAAGGTCATTGGAGCAGAGGGAAGAGTGGCTCACCTGAGGCGGGGCCCCACCTTGTGAGCTGAGGGACAGGTAGGCTCAGGAGGAAGAGTGTGCGCTGGAGACAAAGGTGGCAAAGTGATGCGCTGCACAGGTGCGGGGTGGCCACTGGGAGTCCTTGATACTTTATTGGGCTTTATATTATATTTATATTATTCTAAATATTGTGTAGAGCGCTGTCATATGAAACACCAGTGGAGGTGATTTCTTGGCTCTTTTATCCACATGGAGGGAAACATGAAAGAGAGAGAGAAAGGGAAGGAAGGGAGGGAGGGAGGGAGGCCAGCAGGGAAGGAAGGGAGGGAGGGAGGAAAGGAAGGGAAGCTGAACAATAAAACGCCAAACTGAGAATTCACTAGGGCAGAAAGAATCAAAGTTTCAGAGGTGAGGTACTTGGTTTGCTGCTTCCCACTCTGCAGCTGCATAAAAGTGAACAACAAACACACACGATGCTGTTGACTCTTAATAAAGAAATGAAAAATTGGTTCTCACCCACTCCAATTAGACAATCCTTTCTTGCTCACTTTTAATTTCACAAATCAATTAGAATCTAATTATCACTCTGCAAACTTATAGTGTTAATACATCTTACCTTCAATGGAGTTAAAGTCCAATTAGCGTGCTTTTCATACACATGAATCTTATGAGCCAGCAATTCAGATATATAGACATACCTTCAAAGAAAAAAGAGCTACATCAAAGCACTTGAAGCAATACGACTCAGAAGGTTATGGTGAAGTTGTAAGAACTCTTCCTAGGAAAGAACTTTGCTTAGAGACTGGAAAATGGAGCCCTTCTCAGAGCACGCCCAATTCCAAAAACAACAATAACAACAACAACAACAAAAATCTCGAGTTTACAGTACACAAAGGAGTTTTAATTTTTGAAAAGTTATTTCTAAAGATAGGAACCTAGTTGTCCTTGATTAGAAGGGAAGAAACTTAGTCCTAGTACCAGCTCTTAAATCTGGAAGCAAAATATATTACACTACTTCTCTTAGTTTACCAGATTGTGCATCTCAGGGGATAGTGAGTTCTCTGGGGCAGGCTGCGGGAAAGCCCTTTGACAACCAAGCCTCGGTTGTAAGTGAGGGAAAGTATGAGAAGACAACATGCTTGGCCTGGATATAAGAGAAGTCTTCCTCCCCTCTCACCCTGAGTCTGGTCCTGACCTTGGGCATTTAGTATTTTGCAGGCAGCGCAATGCCCTACTTATCATAAGGAAATGTATGTGGTCAGTGCGTCCCAGGACAAAAAGAAAAATAACTACTAATTATCTGCTACTTGGAAGACCAGGAGATGCTATAAATAATTGAAAGCTTCCCTCTAAATATGTTATTAACTTTCTGAAATCTGTGATGATAGAAGATGAGTAAGGGTCTATATGATGGATACATGGCTTTTGTATATAGACAATGTTACCTCAAGTGTGATCCCCAGACCAGTGTTGCTCTGTGAATTGTTTCAGGGCCATCATCAAGTAATAATATAAATCAACTACATCATAAAGCACACCGCCTAGTTAGGCTGACTTTTCTCCAATAGTAACACTTTCTTGATGAAGAAAGCAGTGTCTTGATTTACATTTTGGTGCAAGCTCTTTATCTTGTCACAAACCAGGACTACTGAGATATGTAACTACATGCTGTTTATCTTATTATGCACTCAAAAATCTTCCCTCAAAGCAAAGCTATTTAGTAATACTAAATGTTTATCACAGTTCCCCTTCTTGATATAGGGCAAGATTTCAAAAATTTCCAAAGAATTTGAATTTCAAAGAATTCCTCCCAAAAAATTTCAAAGAATATGCCTACACAAAATAGAAAATTTTGATTTGATACATTTTATCCCCTGAAAAGTTAAGATATTTTAACATTCTTCCTAATTTCCTCTTACCAGAATAACATGTTAGAATGCACCATGTTATTTAGAAGATGAGTATGTTCTAAAGATATCTAACAAGAATCTGGGGAAATGCATGACATTTTAAAGAGGTCACATACTTGCCGTCAGGTGAAATGTTGATTCCATTAGCAAAATCAAATCCGTCTGCCATCACTTGAACTTCAGTTGGACTATAGTAAACAACATAAGACCACGCTAAACCCAAATAGAGCTCCCAGGATTTCAAGTAGACATCAGTAAAATAGTGATCATTTGTGGCGTAAAAGTGCTCAGGTCCCACAGCAACAATATCATTTAAACTGCAAATTCAAACACATATATATGATATATACAGGTGAAGGTATTGTATGTCACAGGATTTTGCATTGATTAGCATTCATTAATGGCTGTCCCTAAAATGAAGATGCGGGATGAAGCTTTTACTGTCGCTGTTTTGGTACAGAATTAAAATGACATCAATCCCACATGTATAATCCTCAAAGACAAAGTTACTCTAAAAAACCCTAAAAGGTTCTTATAGCAGTGCAACGTAAAAATCCTATTAACTGTATCTGAAAAATAGTGCTGTGGGTGTGTGTGTGTGTGTGTGTGTGTGTGTGTGTGTGTGTGGATATACTAAATTCAGTAGACATTAAATTAAGCCAGAAATCATTATCAGGGCAAAATTTATTCATGTTCATATAGCACTCACTCTCATATAGAACAGTCTGGAACATTATCAGGCAGTGGGAGGGAAAAACACTGGCAATCTTGAGACTTGTATTTCAGTTAAAGCTCTGCCACTATTAGCTGTGCAATTTAGGCAAATCAATCATTTCACATGTCAGGGCCTCAGTTTCCTTATCTGTAAAAGGAAGATAGGATGGATTGCTCTTTTGGTCTTAAAAGATCACTTCTGGCCTTAAAGTTTCATGATTCTTAACTGAGGAAAATGTCCATGAAAAAGAATGCTCAGGAACAGGATGGTGCTTTGGCATATTTTCTTTCTGATTTTGATTCTCTCTCCGTTACTGAAAATCTAAGATATATGAGTCTATTTTTCTGCTTTAATAGGTACAACAGTGAACACATAAGTGAGTCATTCTGTGCTGATGGAGGTGACAGAAGTTCCCCAGGGCCATTATCTGCGAGAGAATTATCTCTGCTCCGTTGCAGAGGGCGGCATGGCCAGCACATCAGCTCTGACGCAGCTCTGGGCTCCTGGGCCGGTTAGATAAGCATACAGAGTCTCAGTTTTCTCATCTGTAAAGAGAGGTTAAACAATTTTCCCAAAGTCATACAGCTCATTAGTATAAGACTAAGGGTTATAATCTTAATTTGGGGAGTCTCAGTGGAACTCACAATAAGACAATGCCCGCTGTGTGCTTTGTAGAAAGCCTGCCACTTGCTGAACCTTCCATTAATGGTGGCCACGATCATGACACGAGAAAAAAGGCCTAGGAATTTAGGGTTAGTGTGTACAGGCTCCAGGCATGAACCTCTTCTCTCTCTCTCTCTCTCTCTTTTAAGAGTAAATTTCCAAAATGAGTATACTTTCCAAACCATTTGCATGTGTTCATAAAAAAGAGCAGAGAGGAATGTTTCAGAGTAACAGCTTTGAAGTCTTATAGACCCCATTTGATTTTTTTTTAAAGATTTTATTTATTTATTCATGAGAGACACAGAGAGAAAGAGAGGCAGAGACACAGGCAGAGGGAGAAGCAGGCTCCATGCAAGAGCCTGACGTGGGACTCAATCCCGTGACTCCAGGATCACGCCCTGAGCTGAAGGCAGATGCTCAACCACTGAGCCACCCAGGGATCCCGTAGACACCATTTGAATGCTGACATAGTCAGCATTGTCTGTGGTGCCACAGCATGTCACTGACATCTATACCTCAGTTTCCCCTCTGTTCTTTTGTGAGGTTAAGGTAAATAAAATGAAAGAAGAACACAAAGACCTTGGCACTATGCCTGGCATACAGGAGATGATCGATCATGACCACTGTGTTATCGTTAATAATATACTTCAATTGTGATAGGTTAGTAATAGGAATATTAATGCTATAAACAACAATATCAACAACCATTAAATACAAAACAGAACATCTACATGGCTAGTCCTTTGTTGGGAGAGCAGAATTCTAGTTAATTGTGGCATGATGGTTTTTTTCAGTTTGGTTCTATATTGCCAAAGACAAATATTTTTGCAAATTTCTCAGAAAAAAATACTCTGACGCTGGGAATCTGGACAAGTATGAAACTTCCAAGACTAATTGTGAAACAAATACAATAAGCTTTCACTATTTCATAGTGGCTTAGAGCAGCGGCTTCAGCCTCAAGCTACCAGGGTTAAAAATCCCAGCTATATCATTTTATTGATGGCATCATCTGGGACAAGTTAAATACTCCAGGCTTCAGAGTTTGTGTTTTTTTAAATCCAAAATGACATAATAATAACACCTAATTAAGAAGATATTCGTAAAAAGATAATAAAGTAATCAGTTTAAATTGTTTATTGTAGCACCTAACTTACAGTTAAAACTCATTGTTACTATCACAATTATTACAAGTACGATTATTATTAGCTCAGCTTCTCCATTCTATATACTCTTCCCTAATTCAGACTTTGGTATGTGGCCCATGTGCCAGACATTCAGTATCCTCATTCTCTTTCCAAAATACATTTGTTGAGTGAATGTATAAATAAACTGTTCCACCAAAAGCTGTTCTCTGAATTTTCACTCATCCTAGGGATGCAGAAGACTTGGGTCATACAGTTCCTATTTAGCTACTAATTAGTTGATTGACCTTCATCCAGTAACTCAGTTTTTCTCCAATTTCAGTTGTTCCATCTTCAAAACCGCCAGATAAGAAAAGAGAGGAGGTGGTCCAGTGAACAGTGAGTGCATACTATGTGCCAGGCACTCTGCTAGGTCCTTGCATGTAAATAACACATGGATTAAAAGAAATCTAGATTTACAAATACCGAGGTAGTCCAATGCTGTTAATTCAAATAAAGATTGGGATTCTAGAAAATCTTAATGATTAGGAGATAAAGATTGTTTGGGAAGACCATGTCAGAATCTTGTTCCAAATCTATCACTAGCCTCACAAACCATATCCTAAAGTAAGTGAGGAAATTGATTTTGTGTTGGGTTGATGGGGATCAGGGATCCCTGGGTGTTTTCCTTTTCTTTGTGTTATGTTGTCAAGAAACCTAGGATTAGAGCTGAGTGTTAACCACACATCTGCAACTACATAAATCACGTGAGGCCAGAGTAAGGGCAGTTCGGGGAGTTCTTAGAGGCACCAGGTCTCAGAAACATCTAAGATTCTATTTTTTCAATACAAAAGTAAATAAATGAATAAAGAAGCAGCTCATGATGTGGAATTTGTCTGGGAAACTGGTTTGGGTTTGAAATACAAAGTCTGGTTTGGGAGAAGAACAGAGTTATGTCCTAATGACAGCTCGAATGGACATTCTGAGGTCGGGAGCCTTAAGTCAGCACCCAGGCAACCTGGGAAATGACAGAGGAAGAGAATGGGTTTTCTCTCAGGCATTTGAGTCCTCGAAAGTATCTGCAGAAGAACACCTGGAGGAGTTTGTGATGATTTGAAAGGAGAGCTGACCAGGCATTATCCCCATTCCCACTCTGGCTAAATGGAGAAACTAAAGGTGGATTAACCATCCACAGGTGTTAAAGGAAAATAGAAATATATAGCTCAGTACTTAGGCAGAAGTTTGTGTCTGATGGTTTTCAAATGCAAAAGTGATTTTTCTTCTTCTTGAAACTTAAACACCTCAACTGTGGACTTAAAATCTGGATGGTTCACCACCAGCAGGTACACAGTATTATCTGTGAAGAGATTAAAAACAAAAATCGAAACATTAACTGAGCTCTCAGCTGTCAGCCCTGTCTCCAAAAAGCAATTTCAACCCACCTCCAACTAGTACTTAGGGTGTCAGGCAGATGGAATATTTTCATCTTGTAGAAAGAAGCACTTGTGATTGCTCCAAAGAAAAAGAAATGGCTCAAGGAAGAACCAGTGACACTCTCTAAACACCTCCAAACTCCACAGGGGGGAAAATCCTCAACTAAAGAATGAGCAACGCTTGACACTAAAACTCAAAAGAGCTTGTTAAGCTTTCTATTGCAAATGGTCTCAGCAAGATGCAGAGTTGAGATAAAAGAGATAAAAGATGTGGAGAACACGTACATGAGAAGGTGTGGTCAGGTATAATTCACACAGTGTAAAATGATAAATTCCATAAAAAGAACACCTGAGAGATGCTATCAGAGGGAAGCAGCTTCCATGAGTCAGTACAGCTTTAAGGCATAAAAGAGACCAATCTAAGTGGTTAAGAAGGTGTGATTAGAGTTGGCAAGTGAAGTTAGATTATTACAGTCTTTGCTTTAAGAAGCAGAAATCTTTGGAAACTTTGATATGGCCAAATTGGTGTTTAAAGAAAAACAATGCAAAGTGTAGTAGGTTGAACTGAAGATATTTAAACAGAGAAGCAACCAGGAGGCTTCTGGTAGTTAGGCCACTGAACAAACAAGTGTTTATTTTAACTGGTATTAAGTGCTACAAAGGGAAAATAACATGAGATAAAGGAATGAGGAGTAATAAGCTGTTTTCTTCATGACGGGGAAGGTCTGATGAAGTGATGTTAAAGCAGAAACCTAAATGATAGAGGAGACCAAGCCACATTAGTATCTGGAGAAAGAGCATTCCCAGGTGAGGGAGGAGAGTATACCAAGGGCCTGAGGCAGGAGCTTTCTTGGTACATCTCTTAATAGTGAGGTTGTGGATGGAGTAGAGTAAATGAAAGAAAGAGTAGGAAGCCTGCAGCCATAAAGGTAGAAAGGAAGGCCAGTCTTGTTAGGGCTTAGGGTGAGGATCCAGGGCTTACTCACTGGGCCTTGGAGCAGCAGTAAACCAGGTGTGTGGGGAGAAGGGACTGGGCCAGAGGAATCGCGCTGACAAGTGGCAGGAAAGTATATAGGAACATTTGACCAGAAGTATCAAAAGCCCTTGATGATGGCTGAGGAATGAAAAATCAAACATAAGTGAGCACTGAAACCCAGATCCATGTTTTGTACAGCAGATTCTACCTCTAGGTCTTTATCCTAAGGAAATATTCACAGAAGATATATATACAAGAATGTTTATTTTGGCATTGTTTGCAATGAGCATAAAGGCAGAAACAGACTGAATATCCATCAACAGAAGAACTACATTACTGCACTCCCATGCATCTGAATCCTAAACAGCCATTGCAAAGGAGCTCTAAATGCACTGTCGTAGGAAGGAGTCCATAATGTGATGTTAAATGCGAAAGCACTTTACAGAAGGGCTTGCATAATATTACTCCCTTTTATTTTTAAAATGTACAATACCCAACTGTTTTAAAATAAAATATAATGTTGATAAATGGGTGTGGAGATCACTGAAAGGGAACTATATAAGTATATATAAAAGAAGAGATGTCATGGGGGTAGAAAGGTAAGGAAGGAAAGATAAAAGGATAGAAAATCAGTTTTCAACATATTGAGTTTAAAGCAGCTAGAGGAGAGGAACTCAAATAGAATAATCTAGTAAGCTTGAAGGAATGGAACTGAAGAGCTGATTAAAAAAAAAGAATACCCCATTAATAAAATACTCCCAGAAAGTAGGCACAGCTAACAGGTATGACTTGGTTGAACTTTCTGAAATAGAGCAAATAAGGAGGAGGCAAAAGATGAGGCTTTTGGGGAATGTCCAGAAAATTTGAAACGAGTGACAAAACAGTGAACAGGAAGAGAAGCCTGCAGTTGGATCTGAACTATGATAGATTAGTATATTGGAATATCAGGGAGGAGCAATTTACTTGAAGGAGAAAATGGTCAACAGCATAAATGAGGTGGAGGAAAGAAGGAGGGAAGAAAGGAAAGAAGGGAGGGAGGGGGTTGGGAGGGCAGGTGAGCTGCAAGAGAGAAGGTTTGTTAAAAGGGCATTGCTGATGACTTTCAAGGCAGCAGTTTTAGTCACCCACAATGGGGCAAGTCTGGAAGAACGACGAAGGAGCGACTGTCTGCTGAGACGATGGAGGCCATGACTATAGATGCAGTTCTCAACCCCAACTTTACATTCTATCAGCTGGAGAACTTCTAACAAGTCCTGCCACCCAGAGCTTCCTCAGACTGATTGAATCAGAATATTTGGGCCTGGGATCTGGTCATTAGGTTTTTTAAAACTCCCTGCTGTTAAAAACCACTAAACAAACTTGGTGAAGTTGCAGGATACAAAATCAATACACGAAATCTGTTACATTTCTATACACTAATAGTGAACTATCAGAAAGAGAAATAAAATAATCCCATTTACAAATGCATCAAAAAGAATAAAATACTTAGGAATAAATTTAAACAAGGAAGTGAAAGACCTATATATTGAAAACTATACGACATTAGTGAAAGAAATTGAAGAAAATACAAACAGATGGAAAGCTATTGAATGCTTATGAAATGGAAGAATGTTGTTAAAATGTCTGTCCAGCAATCTATAGATTCGGTGCAATCCCTATCCAAATTCCAATGGCATTTCTCACAGAAAAAAAACACATAACCTGGAAATTTGTATGAAACCATACACACACACAAAAACCCAAACCAAGTCAATCTTGAACTCCTTGCTTTCTAACTATATTACAAAGCTATAGAAATTCAAACAGTGTGATACTGGCATAAAAACAGACACATAGATCAGTGGAACAGAATAGAAAGCCCAGAAATAAACTCATAAAATGACACATATATAATTAATTATATGTGTGTATAATTAAATTAATCTATGACAAAGAAGCCAAGAATATAGAATATACCATAGGGAAAGTCCAGTCTCTTCAATAAATCATGTTGGGAAAACTGGACAGCCACATATAGAAGAATGAAACTCAAACACTATTTTATATCATACACAGAGGTTAACTCAAAGTAGATTAAAGACTTGAATAGAGGACCTGAAACCATAAAACTACTAGAAGAAAACATAGGCAGTAAGTTCTTTGACATAGATCTTGCTGATGATCCCTTTAAATCTGACACCGAAAGCAAAAGCAACAAAAGCAAAATCAAAGTGAACTACATCAAACTAAAAAGCTTCTGCACAGCAAAGGAAACCATCAACAAAATGAAATGGCAACCTACAGAATGGAAATGAATATTTGCAAAGTATAGATCTGATTAAGGAGTTAATATCCAAAATATAAAAAGAACGCATATAGAAAAACAATCCAAAAAAATCTGATTTTAGAATAGGCAGAAGAAGGGCACCTGGGTGGCTCATTGATTAAGTGTCCTTCTCTTGATTTTGGCTCAGGTCATGACCCCAGGGTCCTGGGATTGAGACCCGTGTTGGGCTCTGTGCTCAGGGAGGAGTCTGCTTCAGGATTTTTCTCTCTCTTCCTTTGCCTCTCCCCTGACTCATGATGTGTGTGTCTCTCTCTCTCTCTCTCTCCCTCCCTCTCTCTCTCTCTCAAATAAATAAATAAATAAATAAATAAATAAATAAATAAATCTTAAAAAGCAAAATAAAATAAGCAGAAGATCTGAAAAGATGTTTTCCCAAAGAAGACATACAGAGAGCCAACAGGTACAAGAAAAGATGCTCACCATCATTAATCATCAGGGCAATGCAAATCAAAACCACAACAAGATACCAGCTCACACCAGTTAGAATGGCTATTATTAAAAACACAAGAAATAACAAGTGTTGGCAAGGATGTGGAGAACAAGGAACCCTCATGCTCCGTTGTTGGGAATGCAAACTGGTGCATGAAAAACACTATGAAAAACACTACAGAGTTTCCTTGAAAAATTAAAATAGAACTACCATACAATCCAAGAATTCCATTTTGGGTACTGATCCAAAGAAAACTAAAACACTAGCTTGAAAAGATATATGCTCCCCCATGTTCACTGCAGTCTTATTTACAGTCGTCAAGACATGGAAACAACCTAAGTGTCTATGAATGGATGAATAAATACACACATACAGAAACACACAGAGGAATATGTTCAGCCATAAAAAAAAGAACAAAATCCTGCCATTTGTGACAAAATGGATGGGCCTCATGGGCACTATGCTAAGTGATATAAATCACAGAAAAACTAAAGCATGCGATCTCTTTTTATATGTAGAATTAAATCCTAAAAGGAAAATACAAAATTCATAGATTGGTGGTTGCCAGAGGCAGGGAGTAGAGGGCTGGAGAAACAAGGGGTCACAAGGTAAAAAGAAAAAAGAAATGCAGTTGATGTCAAATCCCACAGGGGTTTCTGTGTGCAGCTGGGGTTGAGAATTCATGTAGAGACCAAGGAAATGGCTACAAGTACAAAGGAAGAAATGGGAGGAAGGCATAATGGATGCGGGCAATATGTTGATAGTTTTGAGATGTGGGGAAGTAGTTTGCAGACAAAACAGAGGAACTAGTGGACAGAAAGTCACTGAAGCTGACAGGGCTGAGAGAAAACTGGCCACAGCAACTTTCTGTCAGTGGATATAGGCATTGGCAGATGCCTTCAGTTAGAAAAATCTATCCCTATAAATTCCCAGATCCATAAAATTGTTCAAAATGGAAAACCCATAATGATCAGGGCTAAATATTATTGCTGTAGTAATTATAGGGATAATGTGAATGTTGGTATTTTTAAAAATAAGTGCTTTACAAATCTTAAGTATTTTAGCATACTCAAGCATCAGAGTGGTTATGTTTCATTAACACAAGGGATACGTTTAACAGAATAGTAACATTAATCATGATTAAACTTTAGTTGAATGAGAGAAAATAATTCACTTTTAAACATTTTTTAAAATTTGGTTTTGTTTTTATTTTTTTTAAAGATTTATTTATTTATTCGTTTATTCATTCATTCATTCATGAGAGACACACAGAAAGAGGCAGAGACATAGGCAGAGGGAGAAGCAGGCTCCCTATAGGGAGCCGGATGTGGGACTTGATCCCAGGACCCAGGAATTACTACCTGAACTGAAGGGAGATGCTCAATCACTGAGCTACCCAGGTGCCTTTGATTTTGTTTTTTTTGTTTTTGTTTTTGTTTTTTAAGATTTTATTTATTTATTCATGAGAGACAGAGAGAGACAGAGAGAGAGAGAGAGGCAGAGACAGAGGCAGAGGGAGAAGCAGGTTCCATGCAGGCGGCCCGATGTGGGACTCAATCCCGGCTCCCCAGGATCATGCCCTGGGCGGAAGGCAGGCACCAAACCGCGGAGCCATCCAGGGATCCTCTGGTTTTGTTTTTATAAACATTAAATATCATTACCTTCATCTGTGAATGTGCTAATCCCATGAGGGTTAAATGAGTACTCATCGAATTTACTTCCAATGATCTTCAGTTCTAACACTGTTTGATCTTCTTCATTCAGGTCCACTAGAAGCATTTTGCCAGGTTTATCAGGTTCAAAGCTCTTTATTCCAGGATATCTTAATCCCTTATAAAACATGAAGGGGAAAAACAGGCATATTACACATACTTCAAAAGCTGATTAAGGGGGCAGCTCCAGAGGCGCAGTGGTTTAGTGCCGCCTGCAGCCCGGGGTGTGATCCTGGAGATCCAGGATCAAGTCCCACGTCGGGTTCCCTGCATGGAGCCTGCTTCTCCCTCTGCCTGTGTCTCTGCCTCTTAAGAATAAATAGAATCTAAAAAAAAAAAAAAAAAAAAAAAAAAGCTGATTAAGGTGGTAGATGGCACATGGGTTCATACTGTCTGCTTCAGGTCATAGGGCCACATGGGAAGCCTCTTGGTTGGTTGGTGCAATAGGCCCATGGGGGTTCCAGAAGCCACATGCTCCACCAGGCCACCTACACAACACACAGGCAGGACCATTCTATCACCAGCAGCAGAGCCATATGTGCCCCATACCACAGTTTCTAAGTCATGAGAAAGATAAAAAATGGAAAAGTAGACCAAATGGGTGATTGCTAATGGGCTTCAATCATATAAGCAGGAAATATGGAGAGAACATTGGTTATGCTTTTTATGAGATTGACACACTGTCTACTGGGCTAACGAGGCACCTTGGTTACAGTTTTTATTTTTTTTTTAAGATTTTGTTTATTTATTCATGAGAGACACACACAGAGAGAGAGAAGGCAGAGACACAGGCAGAGGGAGAAGCAGGCTCCATGCAGGGAGCCTGATGCGAGACTTGATCCCAGAACTCCAGGATCACGCCCTGAGCTGGAAGGCAGGCGCTTAACTGCTGAGCCACCCAGGCGTCCCATGGTTATGGTTTTTATTAATCTCCTGGCAAGTTCCTTGCAACTATCTTAATGACAGAATTTTCGGGGAAGTCTAGTGAACCCAGCAACAACTTCTTTCTTAACCTTCCAGCAACAACTTCTTTCTTAGCCTTCAATTAGAACAATACAGCTGTTTTTTGTTTTAGATGTTGGGGTCCCTTATAAGATTTTGCTTGGAATATGTTATTCTGTTGCTTAAAAAGGCGGAGGGGGGGTTACAAGTCACTGCTATAGAAGTTGATTAGTCCATCTTCATAAGAGAAAACTGACTAAATAAATAACAGGCAGCAGCGGGTGTTGACTTGTTTTGATCTATGTCACTACCATAGTGCTTTGTATGCAGAAGTTCAACAAACGCGGTGGCTTCACTCTTCAAAGTGTGGAAATTGTGAAATGGTATAACAACGATTTTATATGAAAGAGCTTATTTTGAAAAGTGTGAAAAAAAAAGAAAAGTGTGAAAAAAATGTAAAATCTAAATGACATGTGAGGGGATATATATATACATAAACATAAGCCCAGTTTAGTAAATATTTGACTATACCACCTAAGTGCTTCAAGGGATAGACCATTGATGGAAAGCCATTCTTGAACTCATTGGACTCACAAATTGCTACAATGAAAGATAAAGTAGTATTAGAGTTCGGTGTACACACAGGAATACAAATATGCATAGAAGGCATACAACCATAATTTTAACACTGGTGTAAATGCATGTATTGTTTGTTTGTTGAACCATACAACTGCCTGTTTTATTTGAAGGTGGGCATTGGTAAACAGCAGGCTTACACAAAAGACTTAAGCTGCTGGTTCCAGAAGATGGTGTAGAGTACCATAAAAAAAAGGAAACAACTTACAGAGCTAATGAAAGCTAGTCCATTAGGAAGTATCTCCAAGTCTTCAGAGCCAGTTTCTGCCAGGAAAGAGAATAGTCAGTACAGATTGTTGTAGGTGATTGCAGGGTACTAGTGATCCTTTATCACCCTTCCTCTTATTTGATAGATTCAGAATAATGAACTCTTTCATTTAGTTATTCAAGTTGACTGATAGGATTATATAAAAATCAGAAGACATTGACATAATTAAGTGTAATTAACATTTACACTTAATATATATTTTTTTTAATTAATGGACTAGAACTTTTTCCAGAGAGTCTGGAATCTCTTAAAGTTCAGAAATTCACAAAATTTATAAAAATATGATAATTTGAAAATAGCTTGCTGTTTTGCTAACAACAGCATAAACTACCAATATATGTTAATATTTAATTCCAAACCCAATAAATTCTTTGAGAACCATATTGGAAATATATATTGGAATATATATATATTCCAAATATATATTGGAATATTGGAATCTTCCAAATGCTTCCGTTAAAATGGAGACGCATTTCATATGCAAAATATGGATCTACTATTAATTATATACATCAGTAAAATATCACCAAGTTAATTATATCTTAAGTACATGTAAATTTTAAAAGTCTCAATCAACCTAGAGACAAATGAGATTTTTGATTGGTACTCTCAGTGGAGTTGTTTGTTTTTCAAATATCCAGTGATATCTAATATCAATAACATATTTATTTTCTAAAGTAAGATTGCACTGTGAGGTATCTGGCCAAACTTATTGTTGCTGACTGAATAAGTCACATGGTCTAGCCTTTCCAACCTTAGTCAACCGCAATAAGTGATTCTAAACAAAGCAAAACAAAACATAACAAAAGCATGGATCTCAAACAAGTTGTCCTCAAATAACAAAAGTGGTTGGCTGAAACCAGATGGGGACTTGAGTCCTGTGACACTCCCTGTTGGTTGCTTACCAGCTGCTATTCCCTTAGCCTTTTATCTTTGCTGACAGGGCCTGCCTTCCACAATGGAAGCCCGATAATTACTTTCCCAGCTTCCTTTGCAGCTAGGGCACCAGCCTGTTGTCTATCTCTGACTAATGAGATCTGAAGGGAAATCTGCTGAGAACTTCTGGGAAAAATATTCCTCTCCTACATTAAAAGAGAGATGTGTGAGGGTAAACCTGGTGGTAACTGCTAAGGTTGTGAGGGCTTTTAAAAATTTTTCCCTTTACTCACTGCTTTTTCTCCTTCCTCTGCCTTCCCCTGGAATCTCCTCAGGTCGTATTACCATAAAATTAAACATTATTTCCACTATTGTTCTTGCTAACGTGACCAAACAAAAACAAACTATGAAAAACTTAATACTTTGGCCATATGTTGGTGAAGTCAAAAGTCAAGTATGTTGGTATTTATAATTAACTACTGACTTAATCATTCTCTCCCGGTTCTGTTTTTGAACAAAATTAAGCAGGTTATTAACCAAATAAATAGCAAGATAATACAGCAAGTTTCAATGACCACAATTTTAACACCAGTGGAAATGCATATATTTTTTGTTGGTTGAGCCATATAACTGTCTACTTTATTTGAAGGTGGGCATTCAAATAATGCCCTTACTTCGTCCTGTCACATACTTACCTATTCCTTTAACTAAATTACAGTTAGGAAGTTCTACTGGGGTTACTTCTCGGAAAGCATTGAGTCGTGTTCTGGGGAAGAAAAAAAGGAATAGAACTATTCAGAAATTTATAATTAAGTTGCAAAAGAAGCTGCCAATAAAGTTCTCCTCGACTGGCCTCTGCCTGGATTTCAACCCCAGGATTAGTGGTCCCTAAAGTGTGAGCAATTCTACGGGACAAGGCCAGAGCAAGAACCATGGTGCCGCTGGGTACATTCAGGGTTTATTTAGCAGAGGTGGATGGATCCACAAAGGAAATACATAGTGTCCTCTCCAGAGCTCTGTGCACTTTGGCAGGAGGAATAGGAACTATTTCATCAGCTGTGTAAGGAGTCCTATGTGGAAATTTGGGTTAAATAGCAACATGGTTCCAATTTACTCCATTGATCTGTTCCGGCTGCTGACAGATGGGCCTCCTACCCATCTGCCCACTCTGGCTCCAAAGCCTGGACTGGGCATCTGCTTTGAGGTGTGTCACCTGAAAACCACAGGTGTGCTTAAAGGATTTATAACTTCAGAAAATCACACCCAAAGCCAGCATATAAAGACATTTCACACACACACACACACACACACACACACACACACACTGAGTGCATAAACATGGCAGGGAACATTTGAGGGAAGGACAGAGGGAAAAGGACAGATGGGAGAAGGAGCAGAGCAAAACTATTGCTGAGGCATTTAAAAGAACTAGCCCACAATGTCAGCAAGGACAAAAGATGTAAACGATCACATATTTTTTAGAACTAATTATATAATATGGTCTTAGTGAGTAGCTACAACTATCTAAGAATGCTCAGAAATATTATTTGGTTAAAAATAAGCTGAGAAATTATTCACTTGCCTTACTGATAATTTAGTCTCACAGAGGAAGAGGATGGGCCAGGGGGCACTCTGGATAAAATTCTTAAGATAGTAGAAAATAATAGGAATTTGGGGTGCTTCATCTTTCATCCTTTCATTTAGAAAAAAAAAATGTAACATGTTCCTACCACCATGGCACTGTCCATCAATCTCACGGTTAGGATCTGATCTACCAGGTGGGGGGGGGGGGGGTCTAGCAATCAGTTTTGTTAAAGCACCCCAGTTTGTCCTGAAGCATAACCAGAGTAGAGACCCACCAGCTGGGTGCTAGAGCTCCAAAGGTAAATGAGTAGATGGGGAAGTCCTGGCCTGTCAGTAGAGGGTGGTTCCCTGAATGATGAACCTGAATTTACAAATCCAGCTGCAAGGGAAAGTTGGGATCTGCCCCCTATGACCTGAGAAACTATGGAGTATTTAATTTATTTATTTTATATTTTTATTAATATTTTATTTATTTATATATGACAAACACCAAGAGAGAGGCAGAGACATAGACAGAGGGAGAATCAGGGTCCCTGTAGAGAGTCCGATGCAGGACTCAGTCCCAGGACCCTGTGAACACATCCTGAGCCGAAGGCAGACGTTCAACTGCTGAGCCACGCAGGTGCTCCACTATGGGGTATTTTAAAAAATGGGAAAGTTCACAATAAAGAAATAAAGGGAAAGTGATGATGCATTTGGAAAGCATTTTGCATGAAACACACACACACACACACACATACACACACACCCCTAAAACAGGTTCACAAAAGAATACCCGAATGCATGTAATACATTTTTAGCTTTTCTATTCAATTCTATTTCGTTCATTTTAAAATGCTGGCCATAGTCTACTAAAATTGATTTGTGAATCACCATTCTGAAAAATATTAGTCTAGAGAAATCTCAGTGAATATCTGTAAAGTGCCACAGGGGATTCTAAAGACCAGCACAAACGATGGGAAAGGTACAGGTCCTATACAAAACAATTTAAAAAGTGACACAGAAGAGATTCAAAGATGTGAAATCACTGAGTGGGCCAAGACTTGTTGGTTTTTTGTTTTTTTTTTGTTTTTTTTTTTTTTTTGCTTTAAACTTTTTTATTTTTTTCTATAGGATATAAAAACGACACCCAGAGTAGATAACATAGTGTAATGAATTTACTGTTCCCATCACCTTCTTCAACATTTATCAATACATGATCAGTCCTGTTTCATCTCTACTCTGACCCACTCTCTACTTCTTTCAGATTATTTTGAAGCATATTTCATTATATTTTGTTTTAAACTTTTTTGAGTGGGTCAAGACTTGTGAAAAATACCAAGGACAGCCAAATTAGCTTTTCTCAGAGTCAAAACCACACAGGAAGAACAGGTGCACTGCCTGGCTCACAAGGCCCATCAAACATGATGGGATCATAGAAGGCAGAGAAAAAGCACAACAGATCAGCTCAACAGATCAGCTCCTATCCTACTGCAGGCTTCTCTCACATGGAAAACAATCTCTAACCAGGAAAGAATAGAATAATCACAGCTGCCTGGAGCCCAGGGTAGCTAAGGAGGCATGAAGTCAGCACTCAGTTGCTTGGAGTTCATGTTTGTGGCCAGAAAACACTCATATCTCAACAGAATAATCATTGCTACTACAATTGAGGTTCTGTATATACCCTCATTTAATCTTCAAACACCTCCCTGGGGTATTACTTTCCCTACTTTCTGGATGACGAAGATTAAGTGGCTTTCCAAATCCACGAGGTTATGAAGTGGCTGACTTGGGACTGGAACTCATTAAGAATGCAAAGCTCACACTCAATCCTCTGCTCAGAATGTACAGGTAACACTGCTTGAAACTGGAGGAATCACCAGAAGACAATTCTGTGTTATGATAACCTAGTTCATATTTTTCTATCTTAATCTCCATGACCAGGAAATATCTGATCAAGGGCTTGTTAGGTCCAAATGTCCCAGGTCTAAGGTATGATGGTATAATGTGTGAGATGTGTTCCTGATTCATAAGGCCTCTGAGGTCTGGCCAGAAATCACACAATCCCTACTGTGAATTATCCTTCGCAAATATGTGCTTGCTTCTTAGAAAAGAAAGTAAGGATCTTTAGTTTATGCATTAGGAAATCCACTCTGGAACTTTCCTTGGGGCCATATGCAGCCTCATCAGTCTACTTTCTGCCACTATATACACTCCTCATTCAACCAATTTTCCCTATTGGGATCTACTGTGTGCCAAGCCCTATGCTAAGGGCTCTAATACATACTGCCCCAATTAATCTCCTTGTCACTTTTGAGGCAACGATTAATATTTTGGTTGATTGGTAGGTAAGAAAACTGAGACATGGAGAAGTTATGTTGTTGATTATTTAAAAGGATAGAGTTGGGATCTGAAATGAGGTGTCATGGTACAGGGCCCTTTTCTCTATATTATTGTCACACTTCTTTGCATTTGTTCACACTTCTCCTTCCACCTAGAAGGTCCATAGCTCCTCACCCTGCGGGGGAAGACTCCTCCTCATGCCTTTCTGTAGCTCCTCCTGGACTTCTGTGATAGGATTAACAACTCCTTTAGCCTCATTAGCCACCACATATATACGTCTAGCAAGTCTCTTACCTATTGTTTTGCAGTTATCAGTTTTTGGTCTTGTTGCTCATAGTAAACTCTGGGATCTGTGAGCGAATACTGCATCCTATTTACCCCTGTGACCCAGCAAGAACCCAGTGGTGGCAGAGACAAGGTACTCTGCAGATGTCTGCTGAGTTGTTTTGTGGAAATACTAGGCTGGTGCACCAGATGGAGAAAGTGGTATCAGTTGCATGAATAGAAAAGGCTGGAGAGTTATTTATACAACCTTAGCCTAGGGTCACATGAGGTATTATCCTAATATATATTCAAATATCACTCATTAGGTGGATCATTCATAGGTGGATTTTTGCAATAGCATATGGCAAAAATAAAAGCTAACATATGTAACTTTCATGTGCCAGATTTCATATTTATCCTACTGTGATATGTATTATTATCCCATAAGTTTTGGGTGGAGAGATAGGGTCAGCATGGTAAAGTGACTTGGAAGTTGCAGAAATGGCATCCAGGCCAGGTCTGCTGGAATCCACCAATGCCCTCTTCCCACTGTGGCGTGGAGTGTGGAGTGGGTGTGGGGTGCTGAAATGCTAAGGCTTTGCAATCTCCTTCTACTGAAAGGAAACAGTGTCTCCCACGTTATAAGCAGCAATTTAGAAATGGGGAAGTTGCCACACAGATGCCACATTCCACTCCCCCAGGGCGCTGTTTCTATCAATTAGTCCAAGGCATGCCTTGGATTTGCACGTGCACAGCCTACAAGGTCACAACAGAGGACTACAAAGATGGGCAGGGGAGACTACTGATCCAGAGGAGCTCTCTCAGCTCCTTCCTCTGGGCTGTTATCACCTCGAAAGCATCAGTTACCCCCCTCGAGACATCATTTGAATCCTTTCACAAGTTCCCTCTAACCCAGACCTGTACAATCTCAAGTGAACCTGCCCTCCTCCTGTATACCTATCTCTGAAGCAAAAAGGGTGTTTCCACTGTGGGGCTTTGGCTTGCTCCCCTTGGGAGCCTCGGGACTACTCTCTTCCCTTGTCTTCCTGGGGCAGATTCATGATCTTCTCTGGGACTTGAGGGCCTTACCTCTAAATGGTAACAAAAGTAATTTACTGCTTCTCCAGATCTCTTGATCTAGTTTTAACAGGATTTGAATGTCCTTTTAAGAACTACCTATAAATCCCTTGGGGAATTCCTTAAATAGTGCTGATTTGGATTCAATAGAGTGGGATGAGGCCTGAGATTGTGCAACTAGAGGGAGCTCCCAACTGATGTTCATGCATCTGGTCCACAGCCCCTTTGAAGACTGAGGCTTTAGGGCCTTTCAAACAGTGGGTGCAATTTCCCTTCCTTCTCAAGTCTGGGCTGCTCCCATCCTCCATTACCACCCTCCTCTTGGCCCTGCATTGCTCCTATTCCCCAGGTTCTTCTAGATTCCCTTTCCCTTCTAAAACCAAAGGTTGGTTCATCTCACTCCCACTTTCGTCTTCCCTTCTCAGTTGTCTGATTACAGGTAGATGGGTTTTTTTTTTCATTTTTAAGTGGGATTTTTAAAATTTAAATTTTACCTTGTTAACCTACAGTGCAATATTGGTTTCTGACGTAGAATTCAATGATAAATCACTTACATACAACACCCAGTGCTCATCACAACAGGCGGCCTCCTTAATACCCATCGCCCATCTAGCGCATCCCCCACCACCTCCCTCCATCAACTCTCAGTTTGTTGTCTATCCTTGACAGTCTCTTTTAGTTTATTACCCTCTCCTCTCTCCTTTCCCCTGCCCTTCCTATATGTTCATCTGTTCTCTTCAATTCCATATATGAGTGAAATCATATGGTATTTGTCTTTCTCTGACTTATTTCACTTAGCATAATACACTCTAGCTCCACCCACATTGTAGCAAATGGCAAAAGTTCATTCTGTTTGATGCCTGAGTAATATTCCACTGTATGTATATGCCACATCTTCTTTACCCATTCATCTGTTGATGGACATTTGAGCTCTCTCCATTGTTTTGGCTACTGAATACACTGCTATAGACATTGGGGTGTATGTACTCCTTCAAATCTGAACTTTTGCATCCTTTGGGTAAATATGTAGTGGTGCAATTGCTGGGTCATAAGATAGTTCTTTTTTAACTTTTTAAGGAATCTCCATATTTTTTTCTAGAGTGACTGTACCATTTTGCATTCCTAATAGTCTAACAGGGTTCCATTTTCTCTGCATCCTCACTAACATCTATTAGTTTCCTGTGTTTTAATCTTAGCCATACAGGTAGAAGTTTAAGGACTAAGGTCCCCTCCCCATTCACTGGACCCAGGTGCTGAAAATAAAGCAGTAAGTTCTGAATTCCAAACCAGACTCCAGGTCTTCCCACTGAGGCAGCCCCACAGCAAAGCATCTCCTGCAGACATGCTATCCACATCAGGAAACCACAGGCAAGGCCAACAAAGGGACTTGCAGAGACTGATGTTATGTTGGGCTATTATCATATCATACTTTGGTCCTTTCAGAAAAATCAGAATCAAGTTAGAGGCCCAGAAACAAGGCCCAGGTCCCCTTGCTACCTAAGGATAGGTCCCAACATTTTGAGGTTGAACTTTGTCTTGGTGCAAGTCAATGCTATTGAATAGTCCTTTTCAAACCATATCCCAGAGAGTTTGACAGAATGTTTATAAATGGTACCAAAAGGGAATGAGGTGTGGGCTGATAAGTCTGTGAAATGATGACTTAAAGCAAAATTTGTTTTGTTTTGTTTTGTTTTGTTTTGTAGCTGAAGGAATTTTCAAAGCTTTTCAATATGCCAGAGTGCACTGCCAGTCTCCAGGAAAAGGCTATAATAGACATTTCCCAAATTTATGTGTCCAAAGAATATGGGGTTTTTTTTGTGGAGCAAATCTTGTAGCTCATGCTTTAAGGAACACAGTTGGGGAAATATTAAAGTTGAATCATATAAGCTAAGACCACATGTTGAGAGAGAAACTTTTCAGGGTTGGGGTAGTAAAGCTATGCTTTTACACAAAAACATATACACCATGCCTACAGTCTCCATTCTCAGCATAAATTAAGAAAGGTAAACCAGAAAGACAAACCCTCACTCCTTCCTGGCAGATCTGTAATCCTTTGGAAAACATTTTGGTGTGGGGCCATGGGAAAAGTGGGGGGAGAACAAAACCAGGTACAGATGAAGAATTGAAAGGATAAAGCCTAGAAGGAGTGTTAGATCTTTATATCTCATTTATTTTCATCCCAGGATAATACCATGACTCACATATATGCAGGGGGGGATATACATATTTAAATAAATATAATAAAATAAAAATATATATGTATATATAAGGATTCTCCTTTAGCATCTGATAGTACTATGTTTAATGAAAATCGACAAGCCATAATTTTTACATGATTTGAACCTCAAATCACACTACCTGTTACTTTTCTCTAACAGTTCATGATTACAAAAATAATCAATAATTAGAAGAAAAAACCCAATAGTTTGTAAAAAGTGGTTCTGAAAGAAAGCTTAGGGTCATCTAAGATTTTTAAAAGTCTAAACTGTTCAATTTGATTTTTAGTAATGTTTTACTTTTAGGTAAATAACTAGATATTGACTAAACCGTAGGACTGAAGATGGTCTTTAGACTTTGAACCCCTGTAAAGTTACCATGAAACTACTGAAATGTTCTGAAAAACTAACCATCCCCTCCCACCCTGTTTACAGTACCTATGGTTTATAAGTACTTTAAGGAAAGCAAAACACTAACATTTATTGAATAGTTACTATATCCCAGGCAGGGTGTTAGCAGCTTCCTATATGAGTGTGTCTTACTGGTTCAGGCTTATTGAAGCAGGGAATGTTAGAGATATAAAATGATTTGCCCAAGATCCCATAATGGAAGGGACAGAGCAAGAACCCCTGGCATCAAATACCTGTGCCAGGGTTCTTTCCTACCCGCCACCTTCTACCCCCACTCCCTCACCCAACTGGAGTGGGTAAGGGGTCAGAGCAGGCCCCTGCAGGGTGTGTTTACTCCCACCTGCTCTGCTTCACAGGCATTTTATGTCTCCGTGTAGCCTCAAATTGAGAATCTCCAAGCTGGGAAAGATTTATGCCATGACCAGGCAGCTCCTTCCCTAACTAACACAATAATCAGAGGGAGATCCCAGGTCCGGTGATCTATTTAGAGGTGAAAATGAGAAGTGAATCTCATAGGCATATGGATCTTCATGAAAAATCAATTTGTGTATGCCAACCACTTGGCCATCACACCAGTGATGACTGTCTCCTTACTTCGTGTCTCCGGCCGTGAACAAGGACATGTTTTCAACCTGTGGGGTGTGCATCTAAAACTTACCTGGGACTTTTTAAAAAAGACTACACCCGACTTCCAGGGGGCCTTCCTGTGGTTGGCGGGGTGGGAAGGACCCGGGCTGCAGCCCTCACCACAACCCAACTTACAGATAAGAAGCCCGGTGATCTCTGAAGAGCGCTAGTCCCAGCCCCAAGAGGGTGAGCACCATCAGCTTTGCCATGGCTCGGACAGGAACGCAGGCCTGGGCCGGGCTGAGACGCAGCCTGTTGGAAACTGAGCTGTGGCAGCCTGAGCCCAGTTAGGGCCGCCCGGATTGCCCTCCCCGTCCCTCCCCTCCCTCTCCGCAGCACCAGGGCACTGGCTTGAGATCAGCAGCAGAGGCCGGAGCTGTGTGCTGCCCAGAGGCTTTAAAGAGAAGAGAGGAACAGTTGCCTAGACTGGGCAAGAGGGGGAGAGCATGCTGGTTGGTGGAAATGGAGAGCTGTGGGAAAAGAGAGCCAGGCTTCGATGAGCCCTTGCTTTGTGGCCACAAGGTCCTAATCCCTGTGGGTCAGAGGAGTTCATGTAATGTAATCTCCGTGACTCAGCGAATAAAGGCACAGAGGAAGAAAGGACTGTGATTAGACCCCCCAAGGTCTCACTTTCTTCTCCCCAGGCTACTGCTATTAAACATCTGGATTTCAAGCATCTCAATCTCTGAGCTACACTCCTGACGTTACAGCTCAGTAAATACATCACTGTGATGTTCATTCATTACAGGCCCTCATGCACAGTTATTGAGTACCTGCTATGTGCTAGAAATCCATCAGATGTAACACTACTGCCTATATAGTGCTGTAGGTGATGCATGGAACCATTATGGATGTACACATATTCTATAGAAAAGAAAAAGTGGGAATGAAAGATAAGGAATACTGAGGTGTCATTTACAGGATGGGGATCAGGAACCTCAGTTACAGGGACATCTAAGCAAGGCCAGAAGGGAGGTGCCTCTGCACCCAATGTCTCCTTTCTCTTCTGTTACCATGAAAGAACTATTTCCTGCTTTACTAAATGCCAGCCATTGCCTTTCTTTCTTTCTTTCTCAAGGATGTTGGTCCCACGTGCACCTTTTCTCTCCTGCAACATCCATCTATTCCTCTTTTCTGGAATAATGCTATCAGATACCAATGTGCTCTAGTGTCACAGTTTTCTGGGGTAAATGCTCTTTGACCTCACATTCTAACTCTTCTCTCTTTCTCTGTTCCTCTCTCCAGTTTTTTTTAAAAAGCTCTGAAAGATTTGCCACCAGTTGCTGCTTCCATTTTATCACCTCTTGTAACAGAGTAATGATGACCACAAAATCTTTGATACTTATCCTATCGAGAAGTGGGTACAGGATCTCTCCCCTCAAGTGGGTGCTGACTCTGTGAATGCCTTAACTCATAAAATACAATGATGCTATTCAAGTTTGCAGGGACAGCCTTAGAGAGCAATATCTTCCACCTCCTGTCTCTTGGAACACTTGCTCTTAAACCTTGAGCTTCTGCGTAATAAATCTGATCACCCCATTGGAGTTTTCACAGGAAAGTTTCCAAACGTGGAGAGGGAAAGTGGCCAGCCCTCTAACCATCTACATCAAGGTGGCAGACATATGAATTAAGCTTTCTTGGACGCTCCAGACTAGTCCAGCCGCCAAATGAATACCATTGAGTCACTCAGTTGACACCATGTGAAGCAGAAGAGTCTACCTGCTGAGCCCTGCCCAAATTTCTTCCTCATTGTTTATGAGTATAAGAAAATGATTGTTTGGTTCAGCAACTAACTTTAGGGAGTATCTCTAATCTCTCATTCTCTATTTAACCCATTCTAAAATAGCTTGTGTTCCTTTGACTCAAGAATAGAATTTGCTCTTATTAATATAATAATATAATATCCATGTTACCAAATCTGGTGGTTACTACTCCTCTATAACCATACTCAACTTGTAACCACATTGACTACAAATTGCCACGCCCTTTTCAAATACTACCTCTCTTGGATTCTGTGATCCACCCTCTCCTGATTTTTTCCCCTACCTTCCTCATCTTCTTTGCAGGGCCCTCCTGTCACTGACCTCTAAATGATGAAGCCCTAAAACTTGTTCTAAAATTTCTTTCTACATTCTTTCATGAGGCAATCCCATCAACTCCATTGGATTTAAAAATCATCACTTTGCTAGTGTTTCCAAAATGTACACAACTAGCTCAAGCCTATGACTGTGGCTTTAATAAATAATCCTTGATATTTCTAGCTAAAGTAGCAACACCTCATCTCCAGCATCCTTTTGATATTATCCCATATCTCTCATTATTCATTGTTCTTGAAATCATCTTGTTAATATACTTATACATTTGTGGTCTGTTGCTGCCTAATGGAATGGAAGCTCCTTGAGTTTGGAGGTTTTATCTTGTTTCCCACTATGACCTCAAATCATAGAAAGCCTGGCAAAGAGTGGTCCCTTATTAAACATTAATGACTGTTGGCTGGTGAGCACTCACTTTGTGCTTACTGACTAGCTGCCTGGTTTATACTCCCACTGGGATGTCTAATACTTTTCTTAAAATGTGTCCATACTAGAACTCTTGATTACCCACCCCAACAGGTTATGTCCTCCAATCTCCCACACTTCAATAAATGGCGCGTCTACCATCCAGTTGCTCAAAAGCTTGAAACTTAGGCATCTTCATTCACCCATCCCTTTCTCTAATAGCTCTTTGCACTAAATATATTAGTCAATCCCAAAGGTCTTCCTTCTGCATTAATTATCAAAAAATTATATCACAAATTATATCAAAATCGAGCAGTTAAAAACAACAGACATTTATTATAATTTCTGGGGTTCAGTGACTTAGGTGTGGCATAACTGGATATCTCTGGCTCAAGGTCTTTCATGAATTGGCAGATGAACTGTCAGCCAGAATTGTGATGGTTGATTTTATGTGTAAACCTGACTAGACTAAGAGATGCCCAGATAGCTGGTAAATTATTTCTGGGTGTGTTGTGAGTTTCCAGGAGAGATTAGCATTTGAATCAATAAACTGAGTAAAGAAGACCAATCTTCATTAAAATTCATAAGCATCATCCAATCCTTTGAGGACCTGAATAGAACACAAAGGTGGAGGAAGGACAGATTCTCTTTTTCATTACTTGATCTGGAATATCCATCTTCTCCTGCCTTTGGATATCAAAGTTTCTGACTCTTGGACCTTCAGACTTGGGAACTTATGCCAGTGTCCCCCTCATTTCTCAGCCTTCAGACTGGACTGAATTATACCACTGGCTTTCCTGGCTCTCCAGTTTACAGATCATGGCATACCTTATCATGGCATACCTCAGCCTTCATAATCATGTAAGCCAATTCCCATTATAAATATCTATATCTATATCTATCTATCTATCTATCTATCTATCTATCTATCTATCTATCTATCATCTATGCTGTTGGTTTTATTTCTATGGAGAATCCTGACTAGTATAGCTGTACCCTCATCTGAAGGCTCATCTGGAGTCGGGTGGAAGAGGTAAGATCAGCTTCCAAGATCACTCACATCATTCTTGGCAGTCTTTGGTGTCTTGCTTTAAGAGCCTTTCCACAGAGCTGTAGCATAATAAAGTAGTTGAGTTCTTCCAGGGTGAGCAAACTAACAGAGCAAGAGAGCATGCTGCCAAAATGGAAGCCACAACCTCACCATAAAAGTCACACTTCTTAACTTCTGCCATATTCTCTTTGGTAGAAGCAAACAACTCCAGTCCACATTTAAAGGCAGGAGAATTAAGCTCCACCTCTTGAGGGAAGGCATACCAAAGAATGTGTGACATATCGTTAAAACCACCACAACTTGCAAATAAATATTGAATCAGCCACTTCTTTCCACTTCCACTGCCATCACTCTGATCCAGGCTACCATTGTCTGTCTCTAGGCTAAAAACGAAAATAAAAACAAAAAAAGCCAAACAAAAACAACAACAACAAAAAAAGCTTCTTCAGTCCTCTCCCTGATCCCCAATCCATTCTCCTCACTGCAGCTATATTACTATAGCTCTTAAAAATGCAAGTCAGATAATATAATTTCCCCATTTCTCATTTTACTTTCTTATCATGGCCTGAAAGGCCATACAAGATCTGGGCCTGTGCCTATCATCTGACCTAATTTCTTATCAGCCACTCAGCATAATGTTCCAGCAACTTTAATCTTCCTATCATTCTGTAAACATGTCAGGCTTATTGCACCTCATCATTTTTGCCTTTGCTATCCTTTGGCTAGAATGCTCTCCCCACCTTTACCTGCGGCCTGATTGCTCCTTGAGCTTTTCTTTTCTGTCATTCAGGTCTTACCTGAGAGGCCATTTTCAATGTTACTCTCTATAATAGCCTCCCCTTTCATGCTCTGCCCACCACCAGTCACTAAGACCCCACAGCTGATATGAAATGATTGGCATCAGTACAGAGTTACTGGTTTTTAGAATAGGGGCATAACTCTGTTCTAGTTGATAAATAATTCCTCAGACACCACTCACCCCTGCCCAAAGGTCCTCCACAGAGCTGACCATTCCCCTTCCTCTAGAACTCTTCCTCCTGCCTCCCTTCACATGTACGTTGTCATAATCAAGCAATTAAGGGGTTATCGCCTGCCCTGAAAGAGTTTCCAGGACTCTTCTCCCACACAGTGCCCCAGTCAACTGTGACTGAGGATATGCTATATGAGTTGTTGAGGACTCCATCATCCCTGCCTTCACTCAATGAACCATCTTGTTTATCTGTTTACTTCTAGGCAGTCCTGCCCTCCCTCACTAGTATGGAAACTTGAAGAGGGCACAGATCTTGACTAATTTGTCATCTACCTTCTCTTCAACTCCTTGAACAGTTTCTGGCATGGTAGGTGCTCAAAATTTTGGAGAAGGAAGGAAACAGTAAACAAATGGTGGGAAAGGGGCATAAAGGAGGAGGAGCAGGGACTAGAGGGTGAATTGGGGAGTAGACAAGAGATGCTATGCCCTCCTTCTTTGACCCAGTTAATTTATTAACTTACTAAGTTATTTATTAAGTTAAACAATATATGAATATCCTTTCCAATTTATTCTATTCTATGAGATTGTAGAGCAGTCATTCTGAATTTAAAACCTTCAGCCCTAAATAGCTTCATGAATGAATCTTCAAAACATTTAAGGAAGAAAAAATAATTTTTAAATAACTCTTCCAGAGAATAAAAAATGTCTTTCTCAACCCTTTTATCAAGCCAACATAACCTTGATGCTAAAACCTATTTATTACAAGAAAGGAATATTAAAGTTATAGCCAATATTTATTATGAATATGAACATTAATATCTTAAAGAATTAGCCAATTGATTCTACGACATATAAACATATAATATACTGTAACCAAATGAAGTATACACCCAATATACAAGTTTGGTTTAGAGCTTTAAATAAATCATATACATGATAGAATAAAAAAGAAAAATAATATAATTATTTCAATAAATGCAGAAAAATATTAAAGACTCTTAATAAATTAAAAATGGAATTAAAATGCTCTAATCAAAGAATAGTAACCAAAAGGGAAAAGCTATAGCAACATTTGATGAAAAGTTGAAAGCTTTCCCAGGTGATTGTGAAAGAATTGCATATTATCACCTATATGCAATATTAAACTAGAGGAAATCAATCAATCAAAGATTGGAAAAGAAAGTCTGGAACATACATTATTCATTATTAGAAGAATCACATTTTAATGATGTTCATCACTTCCATTTAATGCATACATTCAATGCAGTCCCAATCAAAATAGTAGCAAAGTTTTGTAGCAATTAATGAGCTGATTCTAAATTTAAATGGAAGTGCAATGAATAGAGAAGAGCTATAAAAATTTTGAGGAAGAAAAAATTTGGAGGATTTTACCATCTAAAATTAAGCTTTACTGTAAGTCTATTATAATCAAAGCAATGTGATGTTGGTATAATGATTGACAAATAATCTAGTGGAGCAGAATAAAGAGTCCAGATATAAACCCACATGTGGATGATCGCCTCATTTATGACAGAGTACCACTGCAATGGTGTGGGGAAAGGGTTTTCTTTTCAGTAAATAATGTTGTATCAATTGAATATTCACGTGGCTACAAATGAATCTTGATTTCTACTCACAGCATATCCTAAAATATATACCAAATAGGTGAGATATTTAAAAGTGAATAATTAGACAATAAATCTTTTATAAGATAACAATGGAGCATATTTCATAATCTACTTAAACAGGATACTACTTAAATGGGATATATAAAGCACCATCCATAAAAGAAAATATTGGTATCTAAGTTATCTAAGATTTCATTAAAACTGCAAATTTTTGTCCATCAAAGACATGATTAAAAAAGTGAAAAGATTCACCAAAAAGTGGAAGAATGTATTTTCAATGCAAGTGTCCACAAAGAACTCATAGCTACAAATTAATAAGAAAAATAATGTCAAAAAAATTTTTTAATGATTTTATTTATTTATTCATGAGAGACACAGAGATAGAGGAAGAGACGTAGGCAGAGGGAGAAGCAGGCTCTGTGAGGGGCCTGCTCAATCCCAGGACCGTGGGATCACAACCTGAGCCAAAAGCAGATGTTCAACTATTGAGCAACCCAAATGCACCATCAACCAAATTTTTTTTAAATGGCCAAAAAGTTGAGCATTTCCTGTACAAAAAGAAGACTCCAAATGGCCAATAAGCCCAAGAAAATGTGTTTAATTCCATTATTCATCTGAGGATAGCAAACAGAAATCACAATATTTGCCTACACGTCTATTGGAATAGTTAAAAAAATTTTTTTATGAAAAGGAAAACTGATACTCTTTTTTTTTTTTTTTTTTTTTTTTAATTTTTATTTATTTATGATAGTCACACAGAGAGAGAGAAAGGCAGAGACATAGGCAGAGGGAGAAGCAGGCTCCATGCACCGGAAGCCTGACATGGGATTCGATCCGGGGTCTCCAGGATCGTGCCCTGGGCCAAAGGCAGGCGCTAAACCGCTGCGCCACCCAGGGATCCCGGAAAACTGATACTCTTAAGTGTTGACACAGAAGTGGAGCAACTAGAACTCTAACATTATTAGTGGGAGAGTATGTTGGTGTAGCCACTTTGAAAAACTGCTTGCCAATATCTACTAAAGCTGCACATATCGTGTACTCCATTACCCAGTGATATTAGTTCTGCATATATACCAAACAGAAATTTACATGTGTGCATTAAAGTATATTGTACAAGAAAGCTCATTATAGCTTAGTTCATAATATTTTAGAAACCTGTATGCAACATAAATGTCTATCAATAGTGGAATGGATAAACTGTGGTATATTGAAACGATGAAATACTATACATAGCAAATGAAAAAGAATGAACGTTTGCAGCATGCTGTCACAGAGACTTACAACAATGATTTATCACTCATGTACATGTCCATTATAGGTTGGTGGCAGGTCTGCTTCATATCATCACCAATCCAGATCCAGGATCTGCTCAGGCAGAGCAGATTATATCTAGAATACTACCAGTTTGGGGGCAAAGAGAAAAGAGACACTATGAAACACTTACCAGCTCTTAAAATTTCTGCCTGAAAGTGACATACGTTGCTTCTATCAACATTTCATTGGCCAAACTAAGTCATATGGCCACTCTGGAGCTCAACAGCTCAGAGAAGTATCACCAGCCTGCTGAGGGTAGTACACCAAGAAGAGAACCAGAGTAGTTGGGCAACAGTTTTGCAACCTACCACAGAGGTTGAGAAGGCGAGTGTCTGGCATCTCTATTAGGCATATGGGAATGAAGTTGAGCGTCTGGGTCAGGGTCCTTCAAAGTAGAGATTGGGAGAGGATTTCAGAAGCACATGATTTAATAAGAAAGTGCTCGGACGCCTGGGTGGCTCAGTGGTTTAGCACCAGCCCAGGTTGTGATCGTGGAGACCCGGGATCGAATCTTACATCAGGCTTCCTGCGTGGAGCCTGCTTCTCCCTCTGCCTGTACCCCTGCCCCTCTCTCTCTGTCTCTCATGAATAAATAAATAAAATATATATTTTTAAAGTGTTCATCAGGAAAAATCCTAGAAAGGAATGAGGGCAGCAAGAAAAAGATAGGGAAAGGACCAACATATTTAAACCTGTTAGGGTAAAGTACATCTGACTTTACTATTTCCATTTATTACGTGTGTGTTGTGTGTGTGTGTGTGTGTGTGTGTGTGTGACTTTCAGCATATGATGTGCTTGTTTTGAATGACAGCGGGCTTCTGTAGAATCCATTCATGTATAATTTATTTTCCAAAGATCTTGAGTTTACGTTCTATCCACAGACAATCTTCAGATTCATGCAGAAGCCAGTATTTTTTCTGTAATGGAAATTGCTAACATTTCACATAATACTCCATCTGTGCTTCTTAGGTTTTACTTCTTAGTGGAATCAATGATATTCTACAGGTTCATGTGATTCACCAGTTAGCTGTTAGAAACCACAGGTCTCCTGTGGTGGGCAAAGCCTGGAGCTCAAAGAACAAAATTTTGTGGTAAGTAGTCGTTTCACCATTTCCCAAAGTCACCCCTGATGAACTGAGCTTTTTCTACTGTCTGTTCTAGAGAGTATCAAAGTTTCCACTGCATTCTTTGCTCCAACTTAAGCACATTCCTTTTGGTTTTCCTCAATTGGATGACTTGCTCTTGACTATGCTAATTATGGTATTTTACATCTCCAGTAAATTGCTTTTCTGAACAACCTCATTGTGTGAGGAAAATGAGTTTTGGCAAAAGGTACATGATTTATTTTCTTGCTATAGACAAATTCCTTCAGTATTGTGACAAACAGTATGAACACAAGTACATAGATATACCTGCTAACTTTATCTGATATTAATTCCCCCAAGAGAAATATCTCTGAGATCTCTATTCTGTTCCGTTGATCTACCTGGTGTTTTTTTCTTTCACAGATACTAAACCATTTTTATTGTTAGGCCTACGCCTGCCTTTCATTTTTAACTTCTTTTTCAATTTAGCCCTTCCACATGCAGGAAAAATCTTTCTTTTTCATAATTCATTATTCTTTTAATGTAGTTTTTTTGGTTTGGGTGTTCTGTATTTTATATATGCTAATAAGTGAAATTGTTCGGTAATTTTCTTTTCTCATGTTATTCTAACTTTTTAAAAAAAATTTTTATTGTTCAATTTGCCAACATATAGCATAACACCCAGTGCTTATCCCGCCAAGTGTCCCCCTCAGTGCCCGTCACCCAGTCACCCCAACCCTCTGCCCAACTCCCTTTCCACTACCCCTTGTTCATTTCCCAGAGTTAGGTGTCTCTCATGTTTTGTCACCCTCATTGATATTTTCACTCATTTTCTCTCCTATGCAAGAAAAATCTATTGTGAGATATATTGTATATGTCTGAGACCTATGAAAAAATATACACAGTTATAGAATGATTATAAAAGAAATATCAATGTTAACTACCATTCAAGTCAGGAAATGTAATATTGTCAGTACCCTAGAAGTTTCTCCATGTATCACTTCTTGACCACAATCTCTACTCTCCCTAGAGGCAGCCACTATCCTAACTTTTGTGATAATTAGTACCTCTCGGTTCTCTCTAACTTAATCACTCATGCATGCATCCTCAAACAACATTGCTTAATTTTGCTTCTTTTGGAATTTCCTGCAAATGAAAGCATACTACATATGTTCATTTTGTTGTTGTTGTTAGCTCAACATTTCTGTTCATTATCTGTGGGATTCATCCATGTCATTCCATATGGCTCTAATTATGCTATACATTGCTAGACAGTATTTCACTGTATGTATTTAATATAATTTATTGGTCCATTTCAACTTTATCAACATTTGATTGGCTCTAGTTTTTAGTTTCTTTTAATGTGACGATTTTTTTTATTACTAACTCAATTTCTTTAATGAGTATAGAACAATGATTTCCAAACACTTTTTGAGTATATTTAAGGTACTATATAAGAGAGGATATTAGCTACCAACCCAAATCTCTCCTTTTTGGGCACAAGGCTACCCAGTTAAATTAAATTTTCCCACCTCGCTTCCAATTAGGTGTAGCTATATGACTATGGTCTTAGTGGAAGCAGCTTGTATCATTTCCAGGTTGGGCCTGTAGACATTTGGTGTGTCTCCTAATACTCTCTCCCATTTCCATGGGATGGAATCTAAGATGATGATTGACCATGAAGATGACAGTGCTCTACAAGAACAAATGCCAACTGCATGAAAAGTCGTAGGCCCCTGAAGTACCATAAGGATTTGAGTTTTCACACTGATCTCTCTCAGGAACACTCATTTGAGATTTTTTATGTGAAAGCGATTCTAAATGTTTTTTTAAGCCTTTAAACTTTTACTGGCCCATAATAAGGACTGTTCTAAGTTCTACATATGCTAACTCTTAATTCTCTTAATTGCCAACTCTAGGTGGTAGTTATGATTATTACTTTATTCATTTATTTATTTATTTATTTATTTATTTATTTACACAGGGCTCAACCACACAACCCCGAGATTTTGACCTGAGCTGAAACCATGAGCCAGATGCCCAACCAAGCAAGTCACCCAGGCACCCCGTGACCTGAATTTTAAAGATAACAAAACTGAGGCTGAGACAAGTTAGAGTTGCACAGTTAGTAAGCAACTCAACTGGGATTCAAATCTAGAAAATTGTGTTCCCCAATCTGTGCTCTCACCCACTATAAGGTACTACCTTTTACCAATGTCTATATTCTTTAAGCCACTAAATTTGGGGTCACATTATTACAACAAGTTAGCATGACCTTAGAAATATAGAAATTTGAACCTAGAAATGGGTTTCTAAGAATAACCTTTAATATGTGGTTAGACCATAGTTGAAGAAACAGCACAGGCTGCAAAATTGGACACCCTTGTAATGTCATCACAAAAATATATAATAAAACTGTTTCTTGAGGTAACCTTAAAAGCTGGCCACTTAATGAGAGAGTAACAAGAATGTTGATATGTGTTGGCTGCTCTTTGATGTTCATAATAGAAGACAGTAAGAAAACTATGTGCTTAAGTAGGAACTAGTGGACATAAAGCAGAAGACTTTGGAGAACACCTAGAAATTTGGTTCTGTGCCCCAATGGCATGGTGGTAAGATTGCTACAACTCATATTTTCCCAAGTGCCTCCCAATGAGGAAAGCTTGTAGGATTTTGGACTTATTTTACCCATTATTCAGATAGCTTCAAAGGAGACAGCATTTAAATGAGAGGAATGGATAGACATGGAAACCAGGAAGTAAAGTGGGCTTAAAAATAATGCTCCAAAAAGAAATCTAAGTGTGTTGTTGTTGGCACATGGCCTTGAATGAAAACAAACAGACGCAGAAGCCTATTGGATTTCTTAGATATTTGCATTTCAAAAGCAACCAAAAGCCTGGCTGGAAAAACCTCCTCAGACTCTCAAACCTATACCTGCAGGAAGGAGGCTACTAAAATTACGTTTTTTTCCCAGATCCATTTCAGGTGTGCCTTAAAGCATAGAGCACTAGGAAACATTCCCAAAGCGCAAAATTTGGAATCATAGAGAACATAGGAAAGTACATCACTGCCAAGACAGGGAATCTTCTCAATTCCTCTCTGGGGGAATAATCTCCTTCTTATGGAGCTGAGTGTATTCTATTCCTCCTTTTTTTTTTTTCCTTTTTTTTTTTTTTTTTTTTTTTTTACTAGGAGTGTTTTAGTTCACACTCAACCATTGTAATTGGATGTTTAGGGGTGGGCAATAATTTTATTTTCTAGGTTGCCACATGCAGCCATATATGGACCTAATCCAGAGGTCAAAACATCACCCAGAGATCCTATGCTTTCAGCTAGATACAGAAATTGGATAGAAATTCCGCTTATGTTCCTTGGCAAAGGATAAGGGTGCAAAGAAATATTTAGTGGCTGAAGGGTAGACTGTGATGCAGATTAATAATTGTTCCCTAAAATTTATTCTTTCTTTCTCCTGGAACATATGCTTCTCCAGTCATATTACATCACTCAATTTTCCTTGTGATTAGTTAGGTGTGGCCATGTGATTAGTTTTTACCATTAGTAAGGGAGAAGAAGTAATGACTACCATTTCCAGTCCTAGGCCTTAAGACACTGGGTATTTCTCCTGGATATCCTCTCTCCTCTTTCTCCTTCCAGCTTGATGAACAGATATGGTGATGACCTAGCTTTTACCATGCAGATAACTACAATCCCCTGGAGAATGGTGCAGCACCATGATGCTCAAGATCCACTGTCTCTGCAATTCTCCATTGTGCTGCATCCTGGAGGATTTTATGGGCTCCATTAATAGCTCACTTGTCTTCTGGCTTCTAGTTGGGAGAGTGAAGGGGAGTTAAGTCAAGATATTTATTTCCTCTGCTTTCTTTCTTTCTACTGAGTTGTCACAGAGTGGCTGCCTCTTCTACCCATGACTGCAGCATCTTTTGCGATAGTCTCTACTTCATCTATTCTCTTCTGATTCTAGTAGCTGATTCTACACCTTGTTCCTTCAAACCTACAGTTAGAAAGAGTCCTTGGCCTCCTGCACTTCCACCCCCATCTCTTCCTCTCCATTGCTAGCAATGGGGTGTTGTATTATATCTTGTTAGTTTCCCTTAACCTCCTTACTCTTGTGTCAACAGCCCCCTTAAAGAACTTCCTTCAATAGCCTTGCTTTCTCTTTCCTGCAAGATCCCTACCAGTGACGTCTCTGAATGGCCCCATCAAGGGAAGCTGCCCATCAATCACTCTCCTGAGAACTGGAAAATGAAAGATAAACACACATTTTTTTAAAAGGCATTGTATTTTTGTTCTATATATTACAATAGTTTAGTCTTACCCTACTTAATAGAGTTATATTCTTTTTAGAAGTTTGTTCTTTTCATAAAAATTTCAGATTTGTTGGCATAAAGTAGTTCATCAACTCCTCTTTTTATCTCTCTAATGTCTATAGAATCTGTACATCTTATTTTTCATCTTTGACACTGGATAATTGAGCCATTCTTTTTCTTGATAAGTCTTACCAAATGTGTATTAGTTTTTATTAATCTCTTTAAAGAATGAACTTTTTGGCTTTTGTTGAATCTCTACATTATACACGGTTTCCTGTTCCATCAGTTGACTAATTATTATAACAAAGTACTCCAGAACTTAGCATTTTAAAACAGTCAGAAACTTTTATCACGAGGCACAATTTTCATGAGCAAGGTCAAAATGGTAATGTTTTTATATAAACTAGCCTTGACAGTCACCTATCATCATTTCTAGAATATTCTATTGATGACACAGTGTGACCATATTCGATGTGAGAACTATGCAAGGGAATGAATACCAGGAGGTAAGGATCATTGGGGGCCACCTTGGCTCTGGTTACCATACAGGTTTTTGCCCTTATCTTTACTATTTTCCTTCTGGAGCTGAACTACCCCTATATTATCACCCTATATTCTCACGCATATCTCTGATAACTTAAACAGAAAGATCAAGGAAGGAATTACAATGAGTCATCAAAATGCAGCATTTATTAGGAGGGGTAATCCCTCTCCTTTCCACACCAAGTGATAGAAGAGGCTCAAGATAATCACATAAAGATTGGAGGCACCCACATGAAGGAGAACCCCAGAACCTTGTGACCTTCTTAGGCCTTCTCTGTGAAAGGACACATTGGCCTTTCAGCAATCAGATTCCCCAAATGTCTTTGGGGTTTTATCATCCAATCTTTCCTAAGTTGGCCTGGGGAGAAGGCAGGACAGGATCAATTCTTAGGAACCCACCAGCATCTACTTGCCCTTAGCCTTCCCACCTGTGGCTTTCCATGTTCCCTCTAGTCTGACAAACTTTATATAATCTATGGGGTATAAGGGTTAGGGACAGAGAATAAGACATTTTTTTTGAAACTGTATGCATATTCTTAGTTATTATTTTTCTGTGTCTCTCTGATGATTCAGCTTTTGAAACTTAAAATCTAAAAATTGACTAGAACATTCTGCAGGGTCATTCCTCCCCTGAAGCAATGGAAACTAGAGTTTTACTGTCTAAATCAGAAAGGGTTGCATGGGCTACATAGTAGAATTTTACCCTGATACAAAACTTTTCAGCAAAACTTAGATCTAATTGAGCAAAAATCTTTAGGAAATAAAGAAGCCTTCTCAATTCCCCATCCCCAGAAGAGAAGAAAAAAAGAAAAATCAACTAACCACTCCCCAGTGGAAGTCTCGAAAGGAAAAGACGGTGGGCTGATTGGGCATACTGACTCTTATTAGCGATTTGCTGAGGGTTGTCCTGGTTTTTGACCAGAAAAGGGACATTTCTATTCATTCTCATCAAACTACTATTGAGTTGGTTCCTAAGGTAGGACTTTAAGCCAGAACCATACATATCACTTATTTCTGATTCCTTAGGTTGAAGTCTGTGGGATGTCGCTTAATAGGTGTGTATTGAAGTAAGCAGAGTAGAAAATTTAAAGCAGTTGAAGGTCACAGTCCTATGGCCCCATCCCAGGGCTCGGGGGTAAGGTGATTACCATACTTCAGACACAGCACTACAGCAAGACCCATTATAAAGAAACACATCGGCCCTGTTCTGGCCTAGGGTAGCCAGTGAGTCCTGTCTCTTTCAGTGTCCAGAACCTGATTTCCTGGGTCTGTAGTAGAGAGACTGCAAGTTTAAAGGTGGCTTTGGGCAGTTTCATGGTGCCAATTCTTGCTTTTACCCATGGCCTAGGCACTTGACTGGCAGTTCGTGCCTAGTACAATCACAGGGAGAGAAGAGGAATTGTTAGGATTTGAGCATTAGCTTTCTCCTGATCTGGACTGCAGGCAGCTTGGAACATCAGTTATAGGAGGTAGTTTTGCTTCACAGTTAGCAAGGCGCCCTGGGTGAGCTGGATACCTCACTCACCACAGCTTACACATCTTATTGTAGAAAGGACACTGGAGATACTGGACAAAAGCATGGAGAGGTATGGCTTCTTACTGGACTGTCACTAACTTGACTTACAACTTAGTGGACATTATGCAATCACGCTGCTTTCTTACATAAGAAAACCCAGGCACACTATTATTGGTATTTGTCATTTATGTACAATTCCACTTATCATATAATTATGGGTTTATTTTTACCAAACATGTAGATTGACAACAGAGACAATAAAATTGCGTGACAATTACTAAAAGAGTTATTTAAAATAGAGCTTGAAGGACATCAAGGAGGTGGGGCTTATGCACATGCTCTATATAAAATTCTCAGAAGTTTTCCTAAACTCAGCTAAAAGCCAAGTCATCTAGTAGGTGTTAAAATGGACATAAGTGGACTTTCTGCCTAGCCCTAGCAACCAATCACACGTAGATTAGTGTAACTGTAGCTATACCAACACCAAAAACCTTTGCTTCAAACAACTTATGTAAATCCCTTCTCTCCTCTTTAAAAACTCCAACCTCCTTTGTCTCCCCAGATCAAGCTTTCAATTCTAGCCGAATCTGTATTTCTCACATTGCAATCCCTGAGACCCCAAATAAACACATTTATTTTGCTGCTTGCAATTTTGTCTTTCATTGGTTAACAAGACTTTTTTGGAATGTCTGGGATCTAAAGCAAACAGTACAGAGCTTTGTGAAATACCGTGCCTATGAGAAGTTTTCCGTGGTACACAGAAGCCACGGTGCTTCCCTGAAGCACAGAGCCATTATTGGCGTACTCGGTGCTTATCTTAGGCTTCTCAGACAAAACATCCTGGATGCGAAGTACCTGTTAAGAAAAGATCATTCATTAATATACTACATGAGCAAACAGCTGCCAGTGACATTTCCTCCTCAAATATTCCAAAATTAATATATTTCTCAGAAATCAGTACACTAACATTTGCATACAATTATTTTTTTTTATTCTGATGCAAATAGCAATGTTCTATCTATACAGTCAAATGGACTGGTTATCTGACATTAGCCAAATTCCCCAACAAGGTTGTTTACACAATTTTGATAGTTCAGGCATCTCCTATAGAAGGAGGAGGTGAAAAAAAAAAAAAAAAGGAGGAGGTGAGAACCAGTGGGTGCTCTTATCTGATTCCTGAGTGAATAGTGTTACTCTGTGGGAAGGGTCTTGCTTTTGACTAGGCCTACTATGGGGACGGAAACACAGGACAGAAAGGATACAGGGACACTCAGCAAACAAGCCAACCTAACCTCATAACCAGTAGGATGGTAGTCATCACAGCTGGAGCCCCCCTCACATCTGCAAAAATGGCTCAGAAGCATAGAGAATGCATACTTTGGAATGCCATATGACATCCCTGCCTGTGACTGTTATTGATGCTCAAGATTAACACACTTTTGTTTGCTCATCAGCAAACATATAAGTGCTCAGTTTTCTAAATAGCCTGGATGAGGTTCACTCAAATAGGACATGACAGGACTTAAAGAAAACCAATTAGAAATTGATGAGTCATGAATATATATCAACACTTATTAGAGTTTAGTTTTGTTTTTTCATCTTAAGGAAGAGCCCATAAATTCATCTCAGGTTTGCTACATGAAAATACTCAAACTTGGAACTTGTGTAGAAAAGTTCAGCCTCAACCACAAGTGAGGGGTCTCACTGACCGTGAAGGAAGAAATCTTATCTAAAATAAACATATGATGAACATGAAAATAGATATATGAGAAAGATTTTCAAATCATGCTATGTATCACACTTTCATTCTCTCTCTCTTTTTAAAAGATTTTATTTATTTATTCATGAGACACACTGAGTGAGAGACACACAGAGAGAGGAAGAGATACAGGCAGAGAGAGAAGCAGGGTCCTCTCAGGGAGCCTGATGCAGGATTTGATCTCTGGACCTGGGATCATGACCTGAGCCAAAGGCAGGCCCTCAACCGCTGAGCCACCCAGGCATTCCCATATTTTCATTCTCTTATAGCAGATATTGTTGAGTGTTTGTAAAAAATAATAGCATGTATCACTTTTCGAGACATGTATCTGAAGCAAAAGTACATTGCTAGCTTAGGGTAACAGTTCTTTAGGCTCTAGCTCAGACTGAACTTTTGTTTCTTTTTGTATTTTTTGGTGTTTTTGCTTGTTTGTTTGTTTTTTTATTACTTAAATTCAATCTGCCAACATATGTCATTAGTTTGTTTGTTTTTAAGAAGCTATGACTAATATGTTAATAAATTAGAGAAATACTCTTTTTAGCTGAAGAGGAGCTATATTGGAAGCAGAAAGAAGTATATGTTACCGGGGCCAGTTACCAGGCTAGGGTTTGAATTTTAATTCCCCAACTCCCCCAATCTAGATTCAAACATTATTTCTTTCTTCAAACCTTACCTTCTCAATGAGGCTTACCCTGATTTCTGTATTTAATAATAGGACTACCCATCCCCTTGTTCACAGCAATCCTGACTCCCTCTACCCTGTTATACTTTTTTTCCCATAGAACTTACCACCTTCAAACTTACTATACAATTTACTTCTTATCGTTTTTGTTCATTGTCTATCCCCCTCCAGAAGAGCAGAGATCTTTGTATGTTTTGTTTTCTGATATATTCCAGGCATTAGAACAAAGTCTGGCCCATTATAAGCACTCAACAAATTTTTGTCAATTAATCTCTCAGAGTATGTGTGCCAGAATTTGTATCTATATTGAATGTACTAGAGATCTGTTATTCATAAACTGAATGCTATAAGAAAATGCTGCTCTTGTTTTTAATGCCACATACCATTCAATGGTGTATGCTATTGTTTTGAAGATATTTTTTCTTTTCTTTTTTTAAAGTAGGTTCCAGGCCTATCATGGAACCCAACATGGGGTTTGAACTCAAAACCCTGATATTGAGCTAAGATCAAGAATCAGATGTTCAACCCACTGAGCCACCCAGGCACACCTGTTTTAGAAGAATTTTTTTTCTTTAGAAATTTTGAATAACACAAACAGCATCTTTAAAATGAGACATTCTTCAACAGTATTGTATATATTAGCACCTGCTGGCAAAAATTAATTTGGTTTCTAGATTATGGTCATTTAAATCCTTTCTCTTGAGCTTCATAGTAGGTAGTGTGAAAGAAGATGGTCTCATATAGTACTCTCCCTTTGCCTAACTTTAGGTCTTTCCCAGAGTTTATATCTTGATTGGAAATGTGATATGGCAACCTAGGTCAATGTGAGTAATCAAGCTCCTACTTATCTATTCTTCCCAATAGCAAGTACAACCCTAGCAAGAGTGGGACATATTGTTTAGCACTGATGTTAAATTGGCACCAGGAGACCTGAAAAAGATTAATGGGCTCTATCTCTCTATTCTGTGAAAATCTCTGCTTTTTCTGTATGCCGGACTTGTTCAGTTCCGGAGCATTGCATGTGACCCAAGTCACCTCAACAAAATTTTTCTTGCACCTTTGCCTATGAGCTCAGAGAAGTATAGGAACTTACTTCAGACCCTGGAGGATCCTCAGGGTTATAGATCAGCAGCTTCTTGCCGTCAGGATGGCATCCTGCCCAAATATCTCCAGTATCAGGATCCACAGTTAAGTTATCCACTAAGGTGCCCAAATGTATTACCTTCCAACAAAAAGGAAATATAAAGACATTGTTTCAACTTTCTTGTGTACCCCTCCTCTCCCCCAACAGCTCCTTCTGGCTCCCTAAATGGGTCTTTTTAAGGGCCCTTTCTACTGAATTTTAGAAGTGCAAGCATAATCTCACTGATATTCTTCTAAAATAGTCAAGTTTCCTCCATTCAAGGAGCACAGTCCTAGATCAGGCATGGGAGCTGGTATAAGAGGCAATGTTGTGTGGGCAAGCCAGGGTGCTTTTACCTTCACTTGAGTTAAATCCCAGTTCTCATGTTTTTTCAGTACGTGAATGTTCTGAGCAGTTACATCAGCTATGTAGATATACCTTTGAAGCAAATAACATTTACATGTAAGTAATAATGAGAGATGACATAAGCTTTTACTTTGGAGGAGAGAATTTGTTTACAAATTCACAAGAGGTCCAAGTACCACTGCAAGGTCTTTCTAAACCACAGTACCAGAAGATAACAGTCTTATTTTTAAGATCTTTCAAGAGCTTTAAGTAAGCTTCAAATATGAGAGGTGGACTATAGAGTAATGAACTTGGTGTTTCTAGGTGACATATAAGCTCAGTCTCATTACTTAGGAGTCACAATTTATTCCTTCAATTAGGTGGAGGTAAGTAGACCTCCTTATTATAAGACCAAGAGAATCTGTACTTCCGCAAACTAGTGCTTGGAAAGACGTATCAGATGACCGTGAAGCTCAATCACAATCATTTTTAAAAAGAGGAAGAACACTGAGTTATTTTCTACAGGGATCATCTCTATTATCTCAAATTTACATATTAATATTCATGGGTACTTTTCTTCTAAAAAACACTTTCCATTTTAAAACACTTTAAAAGAGTTCATCATAAAATTTTATGCTGCATAAAATCGTACTTTCTTATAGAAAAATCTGCTGTAATATCTCAGTAAATCTGAAATTTACACAATCACAATGCCCAATCTAAGTCATGTTTCCTTCTCCAAAAAGAACTTTTGGGGGCACCTGGGTGGCTCAGTGGTTGAGCATCTGCTTTTGGCCTGGGTTGTGGTCCTGGGGTCCTGGGATCGAGTCCCACACTAGCTTCCCCGCAGGGAACCTGTTTCTCCCTCTGCCTGTGTCTCTGCCTCTCTCTGTGTATGTCTCTCATGAATAAAGAAATAAAATCATAAATAAATAAATAAATAAATAAATAAATAAATAAATAAATAAATAGAACTTTTGGGTAACTCAACTTGGTGTAAAGCTTAAATGCTTTTCAGACTCATAAAGGGCAGAGATATTGTGCATTTATTATCCTTTTCAGTGTGTTAGGTAACAGTGTTTCTAGAATCTAGAATAATAAATTAGAACAAGAACCTCACATCCTTGAGTCCACATCTTTCATTTCATTGGGGGAGCCTGACATGTAAGAGGGCAAATGGTGTGCATATGATCACACATAGAGTGTGAACCCTGGCCACACCTCACTACTTAAGCCTGAGGACGTAATCACCTCTTAAAAGAAGGAGTCCACCAAAATGTTAAGAGCAAAGTATTGGAAAATTATAAAAGCTTACTTTTTGTCTAGTGAGACTGTGATCCCATTGGCAGAGCTAAACCCTTTGGCTACGACTTTGACCTCTCTTGGACTGTAGAAAACAGCATAAGTCCAATGAAGATCCATGATCATCTCGAATAGTACCAAGAAGAAGTTGGTAAAGTAATGGTCTCTTGTGGCATAAAACTGTTCTGGTCCAAGAACCACAATGTCATTCACACTAAAGTGATAAAGAGAGAGAGAGAGCAAAACCCAAGGAGTGTATAAATACCCAGATTGTTGTCAAAATCACTACATCTCAAAGACCATTATGTTCATCAGCATGATAAAGTATACATGAAGCAGTTTGGATTAAGAAATTCATACATAAAGTATATGATTTTTCATCACACCTGATGGATTTTCTTTTAGCTGTTTATTATTTTCTCAATCTTCTCTTCCACAGAAGTCAGCAAAAAACACATGCAATGAAACCTCAACTCCAAAGTGTTGACTTGTAAATGTTAATAATGGTTATTCGTGGTGGTCACAGTGCAGTTCACCAATAGTTCTGGCTCTCTTTCTTCTGGAATTAGGCTTCTCCATGCCCTGGATGTTTGGCCCAGCCATGTGACTTGCTTTTCGCCAGTAAAATGAAGTGATGTGTGCACCTCCTAGCTGGAACATGAGCCAATATGTACCATGATTCCCTTACTCTTCAACAGTAACTGGCAACTTTTCTGCTGATTGAAAGTGTGGTCTCTTAGGGGCCTACACGAGGACAATATAACATTGAGTCCTTGAATCACTTGCATTGGACATGTAGCATGAGTAAGAAAACAAAACAAAATTTGTGGTTTTGAGCCACTAAGAGTGTTATAGTTCTTCTTTTCTGTTATTGTAACATAACCTAGTCCATCCTGATCTTTATATTGCAATTGTGACTGTCATTCTTTCTTGCTTTTGTTCTTCCATATTATTAAAATTTTTAAATGAAATAAGTTATACTCTTTAAGAGTAAACAGCAATAAGGTCATTTACATTTTGGAAAAGAAAAAAGAGATGGTGATGAAAAAAATGTTAAAAAAATTAAATACTTTTAGATTAAAAATTTAGAAAAATAATTTGGATGAATCAGGAAATCCTTTGAGGTTTTAATTTGCAAAGACTTTCCCAAGGTCACTAGGCTACTCACCTTTTGGGTCTTGGATTAAGCATTCCTTCCTCCCAAAAGTACTGGCAAATGCATTGGTTATTTTGGATTCCCTAATAATCAGTTCCCCATAGCACCTTGTTCTACACCCTGAGAGCTCAGGGGAGGTTGTGTATCAGGGCACCTCTCAAAAATTCTCCTTAGGTCATCAAAGCGTCCCCTGCCCTGGTCCAGCTGGCATGCCTTCAACCAGCCCTTCGTGGTTCTGACAGCCCTTCCACAGCACAGCCTTATTTCTGTAATGGACCTCAGGCTCCCATTTCCAGGTATGTGTGCTGACATCAAAGCACAGGATATCACCAGGCTTGACTTGCATACTCACACCCAGAAGTGTGCAGGAGTTAATACTCCTTTGAGGCAAACTTTTGACTCAGCAGAGATTGGACAGGGGGATAAACTCTTCCCCCTTTCTTACCTTGGCTAGATTGTCCTAAAATGAGGCTGATGTTGTGTACTGGAGGACAATCTCATGATTTCCAATAGTTAGATGCACCTAGCAATGGCTGGCTTGCTAACATACTCCCTACAGCTTCTCTCCTGTATGAGTTTCCTAGTGCTGCCATGACAGAGCACCACAAACTGGGTAGTCTATGATAAGAGAAATTTACTGTCTCTCAGGAGGCAAGAGGTCTGAAATCAAGGTGCTGACAGCCTCGTTCTTTCTGAGGGTTCTATGGGAGGATCTGTCCTTGCCTCTTCTAGCTGCTGGTAACTCTAGACATTCTTTGGCTTGGAGATGCTTCAGTCTCACTTTTCATCTCCACGTGCATTCTCCCTGTCTGTCACAGTCTTCTTATTAGGACACAAGTCATATCAGATTAAGGACCCCCCTACTCTAATATAACTTCATCTTCACTGAGTCCATTTGCAGTAATCCTATTTCTAAATAAGGTTATGTTCTGAAGTGTCACTGGGAGAAGATTGGTTAAAATGTCAACATATCTTTTTGAGAGGACACAATTCAACACATTCAACACAATTCAACACCCACTCTCCCTCCTCAGGCTGATCCCTCACTTCTGTGCCCTCGGCTGGTAACTCTCCAGTAAAGTCCTGGCCTATTGAACTTTCCCTCAGGCTGTGCTTTCAATGAAAAGAACTTGTTCAGTGAGGTCATATGTTATGGCATTTGATCCTCACAATCACCAGTTAGGTAAGTCAGGTCAGTGAGAGAACCCCATTTCGCTGAGGAGACTGAAGCATAGGTTGAGAGATTTGTCCACAGTTTCTCAGTAACCCCATGGCGGTCCCGGTCCCCACTGTGCCTCAGAACCCAGTGCAGTGCATCACGAGAAGCATTCAGCATCCCCATCTTCTCTTCTTCTGCCCTCTGCTTATCACCCCCAAATTCTACAGGGAGAAATTCAAACATGATTTTGAGAGAGAGCAAAGGAGAGAAGGTGACCTTCCTTCCTTTTCTTTTCCTGTTCTATTTTAGAAAAAGATGAACTTCTACTAATGTTTCAGCCGTTGAGTCCATTTTACAAAAGACAAATTCTTCATTGTTTGTTACAGCCTTGGAACAGGGCAATTATACACTAAAAAACTTAACTATTTTTCTCAACAACGTAAGAAGGATGTCTGTCACTGTGACTGAGAGTCCGGCTTTGAATGCAGACCGATCTAGGTTTACACCTTGGTTCTGCCACTTACAAATTATGTAATTTGGGCAAGTTACTTAACCTGAAACTTCTTAAGTCCCAGTTTTTTACTCCTGCCTATTACTAAAGGCTGTTGGGAGAATTAAATAAGTATTTTGGCACAGTGCCTGGCACAGAGTCAACGCTTAGTAAATGTGAATTTTTATATGTGCCTACAGCCTTTTTTTCAAATAGTGCTCTAAAGCTTTTATCAAACAAAGGAATGGCCCATCTGGAGGCTGCTTATAACAGCCAGTCGGTAATGCTCTCAGAACACAACCTACCGGGACAACTAGAAAAAGGTGTAGGTGTTTGAAGAGAGCCCAATAGTAGGTATTGCATTGTTGTGGTATAGAGGATGGAATTAGAGCTGGGAATCTAATTGAGCACCTTTATAGGATTAAAATGCTTTCAAAAAGTTGGAGAATATAAAGATATTCAATACTGAATACAGCAATTTCTAGTGAGGTGCTGGGCAGAGTCACCATGGGAACCTCTTGAAAGCTTTAGGAAAAAATGCCACAAAACAAAAGTTTAAGCCTGCTGAACCAAAGAAAATAAAGCACACAGCAGAGGCGCAAAATAAATAGAAGTACAAAGTGCTTTAATTCCATACCTTTTGAGAAGTTCATGTTTTATAGTTTTTAGGTGTACAAGAGAACGTTGTTGTTCCTCAAACTTAAATTTCTCCACGGTGGACTTCATGTGGGGATGATTCACAACGTAAAGATACACAGTATGGTCTAAGTTGGGAAAAAGGCATAATTTCCAAGAAGTTTACTTCTATTGCAACTATTATCAAACTTGGTGTAGAACTTCATAATGTTCAAGCACCCTTCTTATATACCTTGCATTTGATCCTTACAGTACACCTGCTAGGTATATTACCAGAATCTCCATTTTACTGAGAAAATTGAAGCTCAGAAGGTAAATAACTCATCAGAAATTGCACCACCACCAAGTGGCAGAGCCAAGCCCAAACATTTCTCAATAGTCTCCTCAGCCTCACCTATATACCCTCTCCAACAGGAAGATACAGAACTACAAAGGTGAATAAACTAAACAGATGTGGTTTCCCAAGGTGGCACTTCAACAGGAGAAGTGGATACAAGCGAGCAAAAGTTGTGCTGAGAGTTCTTTTCTGTGAGAAACGCCTACATTGCAACACACAATCAAGAAATGTCAGGGCTATGCCACCCAGGGATCCCCTATGCAAATTTCTTAAAATAAGTGACATGTCCCAGCTAGAGAATAAACTTCTGGCACAAGTCAACTACCTAAGGTTGCAACAATATTTGATGAGCCCAACAGTCACAGAAGTAACTATGAATGCAAAAGAAAGCAGACTAGTCAGTTCTAAGTATTGCCAACTTTGAGCATGTTCACCTATCTGTTTTCACACTGAAATGTGAACTGCTGCAGACAGGATTGAGGGTAGTAATCTGTTTCTCAAAATACTGTTTTCTGAATTGAAGTGCTAGGTCAGATGAGTTCTGGAGTTTGAAAAAGCCTGGCCCCATCTCCCACTGTAGGGTTTGATCTGCATTCCTGTCCCCTCTTCCCTTCTTGATGGGTTCTCAAACATGCAATAGAGCAAGTGTCAGCCCAGAGTTGCAGGAGTTATATTCAGGGCCACTGAAAAACACAGGTACCTTTACCCTAATTAAGGAAAGGCACTCCCTCACAGGTGAATCTTTCTTTTAGTCTGACCCAGTTCTGTTCCAGGGCGCAAGGCTTTGCAAGCAGAGCCAAGCTGGATTTCAGCTTCCACGTGGCTCTTCAGCCAGACTGTATTGCCAGACGCAACATGAACATCACATGCACTGCCTTGGTTTTATCCTTTCTTTAGACCTCTCCTGGACCTCTCCTCCCATATACGAGATGCTCGGGAAGCTTATTTTTGGTTTTTGTCTTCTCATTCCATTCCAATTTATGTGTAATGTTTTGCCCTTATTAAATACATAATTAAAGGAAGTAACTAATAAAATAAGATTGCAATCATAATATATTCAACTTCTGAAAGTCTAATTAAGTGCTTAAGGGTTAGTCTATAAACTGGTTCCATCTCAGAAAACAAAAACAAGATGAAACCAAAAAAACAACCCCTACTCTCCATGTCAAAAAAAAAAAAAAATCCACCTCTAACACTATCCCATGCAATAAAATAGCTCTAGGTTAATGGGGTCACTCATTCTCCTTTCTCCAATGAAAGTGTCTAGATGAGGGTCAGGCAAAGAAATGGTGACTCAAATAATTTAAAAAGAGCTTGGAACCCTATATCACCCAAGTAAAGGGTATAGGATATAGGAAGACCACTTGGGTTCTACTTCTGGAACTGTCATTTATTAATGACAGATGTGAAGTCACAGGTCACTGCATTTCTTCAAATCCCATTTCTCCATCTACAAAACTGACTATTAATATCTGCCTTGTCTCATGGGGCTCATTCATTTATTCATTCAACACATGATCACAGAGTACCTACTATGCAATAGACATTGTTCTAGACTGTGGGAATCCAGCAATAAACAAGCCACACGTGATTTATGGTGATTATATTTTAGAGAAGAAAACAGGGAGGAGGGGCGCCTGGGTGGCTCAGTGTTTGAATGTCTGCCTTTGGCTCTGATCATGATCCCGGGGTCTTGGGATCAAGTCCCACATCGGGCTCCCTACAGGGAGCCTGCTTCTCCCTCTCTGCCTCTCTCTGTGTGTCTCTAATGAATAAATAAATAAAATCTTTTTAAAAATAAAGAAAAAAGAAAACAGGGAGGAAATAATTAGTAAATACAAGAATACAGGAGAGGGGAGATGTCTTCTTCATAGGGTGGCCCCCACTTAAAGGGTAACAAGCTTGGATCTAAGGATGCGAGGGAGCTCACTATAGAGCAATAGTGGGAGAGGGAAAAAGGTTGGTATCATTTAACATTAATAAAAAAACTTTCATTGCCATTTTGATGAGTGCTAAAGGAAGGAGTGCACTGAGAAGAAATATATAATAAGGTTCACAGTCAGAAGCAAGATGGTGGAAAGGCTTTCCTGAGAAGGTGATATCTAAACTGAGGCCTAAATGATTAGTGAGAATAAGTCAGAAGTGGTGGAAAGACATTCCATATAGAGGGAACTGCAAGTGCAAAGGCCCTGATGCATGGAGCATTTTATAGGTCTAAAGGAAATCCAGGGCGGCTGGTTGAGAGAGTCATGGGGGAAGGTGCTAATCTGATGAGACTGGAGAAGACACTCAGTTGCCAGAGTACACACATAGGGGTATTGCCTAGGAGCCCAGGCCATTCAGGAGAAGTGAGATTTTTCTTCAGAGTAATAGAAACAATATGGAGAATTTTGAGAAGGGAGGGACGTGATCAGATTTGCATAAAAAAATAACTCTTGCTTATGAAAATGGAAGGAGGTGGTATAAGAGAGACAGTAATAGTCAGGGGGCCATTATAGAGTCCAGGGAAGAAATGTTGGGGGCTTGGGCTGGGATGGTGGCAGGGAGGATGGGAAGAGGTGGACAGCTTAGAGAGATATCTGAAGGGTAAATTAGATGAAACATTGTAACTCCATATTTTAAAAAGTTGGGCCCAGTGTTTTAGTTTGAGGAATAAATAAATTATATGTGAAAGTTTTAAAAGGAACCCACTTATTTAAAAACGAACAAGTCAAAAAAATAAAAATAAAAAATAAATAAAAACGAACAAGTCTATTGTGCAGACCAAAGGAATTTAACAAAGATCTGTTGGGTAAGTGGATTAATAATTCTTAATGTTTATTTTTTTATCCAATAAAATCACTCCAACAAATGTATTCTTAACAATACATGTAACCCCAGTATGTATTTGAAAGAATTAACACATCATTTCTTTAAAAATTCTGAATTGCAACACTTCTATTTGGCCTTCTCTTCACTTAGTTACAATTAGTGAGATCTCACTTTTTATTTTCCACATGCCCTATGGATCCACACATATCTGAAAATTAAATTAATCTGGAATTATGAACTATGAACAAGTAAGAAATAACATCAGAAGCTGTTGTTTTAAAGTATATACAATGTATTAATAACTTAGTTTTTTGTAACAGCTGTGCCATATAATCCATTGTCATTAAACTCATGCTTTTGAAATGGTTTTTAGTATATTCACAGAGTTGTGCAACCATAACCACTCTCTAGCTCCAGATCGTTTTTATCACCCCCAAAAGAGAGCCCATACCCATTAACTGCATTTCCCATTTCCCCAGCCCCTGCCAACTGCTAAGCTACTCCTTGTTTCTATGAATTTGCCAATTCTGCACACTTGATATAAAGGCAATCATATACAGTATGTGGCCTGTAGTGATTGAATTCTTTTACTTACGATAATTTTCCCAAGGTTTATTCATGTTATAGCACACGTCAGAACTTTATTCCTTTTTATTGCCAAATAATATCCCACTGTATATGCATTCATCACGTGGTGAGAATTTGTTATTTTTACCTTTTGGATATTAGGAATAATGGTGGTATGAATGTTTGTGTATAAGTGTTTGTGTAGATCTAGGTTTTCAATTTTCTTGGGTATGTATCAAGGAGTGGAGTTTGGGGATCACATAGTAACTCTTTATTTTGAGGAACCAAACTGCCTTCAAAAATGGCCACACAAAGTGCGAGGGTTCCAATATCTCCACATCCTTGCCAACATTTGTCATTGTCTGCTTTTTTATTATTATTATAACCATCCTAGTGGGAATGGAGTGCCATCTCATTATGGTTTTGATTTGCATTTTCCTAATGACTAAGGATATTAAATATCTTTTCATGTGCTTATTGGCCATTTGCATATCTGTTTGGAGATGTTTACTAAGATCTTTCGTCCATTTTTAAATTGGGGTGTCTTTTTGTTGTTGAGTTGTAAGAGTGATTTATATATTCTGGATACAAGTCTCTTATCAGATGTATTATTTGCAAATTTTTTCTTTCATTCTTTGGGCTATTTCTTCACTTTCTTCGTGGTGTCTTTTGAAGCAGAAAGCTTTTAATTTTGATGAAGTCTAGTTTATCTCTTGTTTTCTTTCATGTTATGTTTTCTGATGTCACACAATTATTTTCAAAGGGCTTTCAGTTTATATGTTAGGTTTCTTTTTTTTTATTTCAGGATAATTTTTTTTATTCCTTTTATTACTCTTTTTAAACAAACAGCCCCAGGGATAGGGGCCCAGGGGAGGGGGGTGGAGGGGTAGCAAGGCCCCAGCCCCACAAATATGTTAGATTGCTGAGAACAATCTCCAAACTGGTTTTGAAGGTGAAATGGAAAAAGAAGGAGATAAGAGGAAGAAGGAATGGCCACCTTCTAGTCTCCCTTTTTGAATGTGGTGTTTACAAATGTTTAGTACACATTTATTATCTTACAAATATACATTTTTCTGGTAAAATAGACTTTTCCCTCCTTTCACATACACATTCAGTTGTTGAGGTTGAGTGGCTTGTATTTCCCTCATTTCCCCCTTATTTTTAAGCATTCAGGCTTTACCTTCATCGATGAAAGTACTGATTCCGTGTGGATTAAATGATGCTTTGTCAAAACCATCACTGATGTTTAATGCCTGGACCTTTGGGTTTTGCTCATTCATATCCATCAAGAAAATTTGTCCTGGCTCATCTGGTGCAAAACTTGGCAGGCCTGGATATTTTAATCCCTGTAAAAAATATAAAATAAGTAAGTGCATATATGACTTTCATTCCTTTTGATATGGAAGCTAAAATCTCAAAACCTAACAAAAATATTCAAAGTTCTGAATTTCTTTTGGATTTCTGGGATTTTTCACTCTGTCATCTTGTGCCATTATCTGATCTGAGGGATTACCAATGTCACCTAAGCCATTGGGAATGGGAATGTGGGAAGAACTCATATTCAATTATTAACATAGAAGGGGTTAAGCTAAAATGTATAATGCAAGACACTAGGTTGGGTTACTTTGTGTGAGCTCCTCGGCCTGCCTACACCTCTGGTTCCTCTTTTATAAAATAAGAGAGTTAAAGTGTATGATTGGTAAGTCCTGCCTGATAATCTGTCCTTTCCAGCCCTGATAGTTGGCAACTAACCTTCCTTGAGGCAGAGAGAAGGGGTATATAGTCTCATTATATTGCTCCCATCCCTACATCCATTGTATTATGTAGTGACAAATAGCAGAAGTAGCCAAGAATTCACATAGGGGAACCGGTCACATAAAGTTGACTATTTCTGACCTATTTTGTTCCTATAGCTATATCTGAAAATTTGGACATGAATCCTTTTCTTCAAATATTGCAAAAAATGTATTTCAGTAACTTGGATTGTGGATCTCTCTACTGGAAGGACCAATTACATGTGTCTATCAACCAATAATAGGCAATGGGCCTTAGCTGCATCCCAGGTCATTGTGCCAAAACTTGGAGTTGGTTTGTGCTACACCAGTTACAAAACTCAGGTCACTTCCTCCCTGGTCCCCTCCCCCATCATTCTGATATATATTAATATCAACAACATTGTATCTTTTCTTGTAGCCTCATTTCCAGTTATAGTTGATTTAAATTATCTCCTTCTTACTCTATCTTCTGTCTCCTTGTCCCCTCCCTTGCTTAGAAATATGCATACACACTTTCACACTTATTTATAATAATACTATTCTTGGCCCTTCCACTGTCCTTCACTCTACCCCTATGGGAGTCAATCTTCAGTTGCAAACAACTCCACATACATCTTCGAGGGTTTTTTTTTTTTTTTTTTTTTTTTTAGAATAGTTCATCTATGCCTAAATCTTACCAGAAACCTGGCTTTTCCCCAGATAGCAATGGCACTGCTGAAATCCATTCGAAAAGGTACTATTCCAGCTTTCATTTTTCTCAGGTCACCTGACCTGGAGGAAGAGAGATCTGTGTGCCCCTAGCCACAAACTTCTCCTTTCAGACCTTGAACCTGTCGTCATCAACCAACAGTCTTCTTAGGAAGCCACACTCTTTACTTACTGCTTCCTTATCAAATTCCTACCAACTCCCCTTGCCCTGGTCTAACTTTTTTTTTTTTTTTTCTGGTCTAGCTTTTATATAAAACTTCTACTATAAAGTTATCATTCTAGCTTCAGACATTCAATACTGTTTATCAATCTTTTTGTTCATTCTACCAAGCAATCTATTGCATTTCCCCAAGTATCTGTTCTAAATTCATCTTATTATCTTCCAAAGCACCTACCTTCTTCCTCTTTATTCTCAGTGGATGACTTTACCTCCTAGCTCTCTGTAAACAAACAAACAAAACAAAACCCCTTGCCACTCAACATGAATTTCCTTTGATTCCCTCCTTTCTGTCTCAGTAATTCTTCAGTTTTATCAATCTTTTCTTTTTTCCCTCTTTTTTTAAGGAAAGAGTATCCCTCTTCTGTTCTTAAGTTAAATACTTCTGTTGTCTATTTATTTAGTTGCTTGTTCTCTGGGACACGTCTTCAGAAATGACAGTCTCTCTCTTGCTTTCCTACTCATTTCTCACCAGTGCCCCCTTCATTTGCCTGAAAGATTGCTCATTTCTCCTTCCTTGAAACAAATCTTCTCCTAATTTTACTACTCCTTCAAACACACAGTTATCTTGCTTTCCCCACACTGTAGGCTTAGAAACATCATTTGGTCTTGTCACCTGTCTTGAATGGCTCCAAATATCATGAATTTGTAGAAGTGCCTCCACTCAAGGTAGTATCAGTGCCCTCCAAAATATCTTATTTGATAACCCCTCCACCTTTTTTTATCTGTAGCTCTATGGCATTTGACACTATGATGTACCCCTTTATTCCTTCTCAAAAAGTCAAAAGTAGAATTTCCAGATAGAAGTCCTACATCTCTTTCCGCCCCTTCCTCCTTCTATCCTCATCCACCTCTCTTTCCTTCTTGTTCTATACTTTTTCCTTGCAGATCTTATTCACAAGGCTTCAGATATTTCTTCTATACCAATTATTCTCAGATCTACACATTTACCTGGAACCTATCTCTGGAGGTCTAGCTCACATTCCCAACTTCTTCCTAGGAGCAGTTCAGAATCAAATTGTTAGAACCAGAATCAACATTCTCTCCCCAAATCCTTCCTCTCATTTGTATTTATTACTCTCAGTTAAGAGCACCACTGTTCTTCCCAGTATCAGGTCATTAAATTCAGTCTTCAGGTCTAACCTTTCGACATAGTCAGACTGTTACCAAGCCCAGTGGCTTAGGTAATGGTAATAAAGGACAAAAAAAAAAAAAAAAATGTCAGAGACATCTAGATTTTCCCTTTCGCCAAGTAAAACTAAGCCCAGAGAAGTGAACTGACTAAGTGACTCATATCATTAATTTTCCACACTATTTCTTGCCACACCAAAAAAGAAAGGTTTGACAGTGGGGAACACTGCTCAGTGTATCTTGAACACAGCAAGTATCTTGGTAGGTTGGGGGCACTGCCAGCTAGTTTAAAGACTGGATGTTCTAGGACTGGAAATAATTTGATAAGTAAATAAGCATAGGGTATTGCAAACAAACTTGACCTAGATTAAGTGTCATGATGAATGAAACAAGTCCAGGAAGTAGCTTCATTTGCACCTAGTTTTCTGTTTAAGGCAATAGGGTAAGAATTTGTAGAAAGTGAATGCAAGCCATCCTTTGGATAACTTTCACCACCAAAAATGGTGAAAATCCCCTGGAGGGGCAGATGTCTTATTTTCCTCAATAGGCTACATGGAGGTGTGCACCAGCATTGAAATTCTCAACTGCCCTCATTCACCAGCACATGCATTAAGTAAATAGCCAAGTACCCCACTCATGTCAGGTAGCGTGTTAGGTGTTGAGCATGGCAATAGACACTCCACAAAGTTCTGGCCACAAGGAGCTTGAACTCTGGGGAGGCAACACCAGGAGAGCACATCAGACAAGGTGTAGTATATAAGCACCTAGGCACAAACAATGTTAGAGGCCATCGAAGAGGCATGTCACCCAGAAAGAGAGTCAGGGAAGACTTTCCTGTAGAATTAAAGTGCCACCACAGTAAGGCCTGACAGAGAACTAGGAGTTGGCTTCGTCTCATGTGAAGAAGGCAGGCGAAGAGAAGCATGCCAAGTCCCAAGGTAAGGAAGCAAATAGCCTGCCTGGCACTTCTCTATAGGCTGACTACAAATGTGGTGAAGAGTTTCTCTCTAAACCAGCAGCTTCCAAACATGCTCTGGGAAGGCCAGAAAGGGAGATAGGAAAAACCAAAAACAAGGACTTGAGTTCATTTCAGTGCAAAGAAATTGAAAATAAGCCAAAAACACCATCCTTAGCCCTATGAGTTGTTTATAAAAAAGAGCTCCATTACTTAAAGCTCCACATTAACATTTCTCCACTGAAAATCTCTAGTTTCTATACAGCAATAGTTCAGTACTTTTAGTTCCAATGAAAATAGAAAAGCAGCACACAGCTGTAACTACAAATATTATCTCCTCAAAGCAAAGAAATCTCCCAGTTATAGAATAATCATTTTGAAAAGTCTATTTGGCATAACACTGAACATCTAATTGACATTAGAAAATTTAAGACAACAAAGGAAAAACTCCTCTAGACAGCTTTGTTTTACTTTTGGTTTTAGAGGAAAACTAAAGAAATAAAACCTCTCCCACTCATGCATCCCAACACTTATTGCCACCAACAATAATTTAAAATCCAAGTGAACCCCTGACTCTACCTTGCATTCTTAAGGATTTAGGATTTCAGGCTTTTAAGTGTGATTATATGTGTCCCTTTTTAGCCAAAAAGATAGATCTAAAAATTCATGTTATTTGGTAGTATTCTACTAGTATTTAGGACACGCAATTCCGCAATCAGAATTCACATTGAAAATGGAGTCTATTTGCTTTTTTAGAATCTTAGATCTCATTTTAAATTGCAAGTGTTCAATAAATACATGGTAATTTTAAACATCTTCACAACATGTGCATTTCAATTTATTGTGTTTAATTTATTTACATTTATTTGTCAGTCTTTCATATAGCTTCCTGATCACTCCAAATCTGTGAAGATGGTATTGGAAATAAAATGTAGGCTCTTCTCTACTTGCCTTTGAAAGAGTTGGAAGGGATGGCATGGAATCTAAGATGTAAAATACTCCGGCTTTTGAATCAAGTAACACAGTCAACATATGATTCACAAACATTTACCGAGCTCCAAACACAAACAGGCATAGAGAAAAGACTACCAGCTAGTGAGGAGATGACTACCAAAAGCTGAGATCCAGTACCACAGGGCAATGATGAAGATGGACACCAACAGGACAAAACTAGAGACTAGTCTAGGAATCAAATGGAAATCAATATACACTTATTGAGACTATCCTGAATTTGTAACTGCCCACAGGGAGCTGGCCACATGGGGCAAGCAACCTGGGCATTCCTGTGGTATCCTAACACTCTGGAATTTTGTTTTGGCTTTTTTTGTTGACTGATTTGACCACAGTTAGGATGAGCATGTAGGGATCCATCTGGCAGCTCTAGTCGGCAACATTAATGTACTATCTATCCAACTATTGACATGAGGGCCATGGAAAATACTCACACTGGAGATAAAAGCCAGCCCACTAGGAAGTATATCAATATCTTCAGAGCCATTTTCTGCAAAAGAAGTGGAGGATCAGGAAGATGCATGAATGAAGGCTTAAAAAGTAAATCTCACAGACAAACTTTAGATTTCTTTTGGAAACTACATTAACTTTTTCAACTATTTACTTGGGAAATTACATTAACTTCCAGGAATCCCAGAGGCATGGTACTCTACAGTAAAACCTGAATCAGATTCCCTAAATACTAAATTATTTGTTTTAGAACTCAATTTTCAGGAGAAAAAAAAAAGCAAATAACTATAAAATAAATTCATAGCTGAGATTTATTCTTTTATGTAACAACTTCGAGGCTATGCCCTGAGAGATTCACCTTCATTCCCCATAAAAGACTGATGTACAGATGGAGTGGTCACATTTGGAAAGTCATCATTGTGAGGGTGCTTTAAAGGCCTCTCAGCCAAACAGTTCTCTTTTCTAACTTGTTGAGGCCTAAAAATATATCTTTATCCAATCATATTGGGAAATTATTGGGTACTTGTTATCCGTTATAAAAGCAATAAGTCTTAGGAAAGACTACTGAATATAGATAAATTTGAACAATTTAGTCAGCTCTCTTTCTCATTAAGGGCTGGTCCTGAGCATTTTTCTATGGAAAGAAGCATAAAAGAAGTAAGTTATGACCATGAACCAGATGAAAATGGGGCTTATATGTCTCCTAACAGAGAGAGAGAGACCCACATAGGTTGTGGTCCCAAGCAGGCAGGACTGAGGATAAAGGCAATGGTTATCTACTGTGGCAAACTATATTTTACAAATATGGTAGAACCAATATATATCATACCCCTATGCCCTTCTTAAAATGTGATGTTCATATTCCTTCATAAGGAGGTAAGCTCTGTATTCTCTCCCCTTGAATCTGGGTGGATTTTGGTAACTACTTTAACAAATAAAATGAGGTGGAATTGATGCCACATGGCATACAAGGTAAAATCATAACGATAGTTGCTGCTGGTTCTCTCTCAATCTCTTCTCTCTCTTTCTCTTTCTCTCCTCTCTCCCCCCCCCCACTTCCCTTCCCTTCCCTCCCCCCACTTCCCTTTCCTTTCCTTCCCCTTCCTCTTCTGTCTCTGTCCCTCTCTGTCAGTATGGTCCTTAGGAACCCTCAGCTGAAATGTAGGAAGGCTGAGTACTTTGAAGCTACAGAGGAGAGACTATACAGAGACTACAGAAGGTAGAGAAGACACTGGAAGAGTCTCAGATCACTTCACTTCTCAACCTGAGTCACCCTAGCTGATGCAAATGGAACAGCAATGAGCTGTGTCCACTGAACCCTGTTAAAATCGCAAATTCATGAGCAAAGTAATTGTCACTTAAGTCAGCCACTCAGTTTTAAGGTGATTTGTTACATAGCTATAGTAACTGGCACACATGGGGAAGTGGTTGTGTGGGATAACGTGTTGCTAGTGTGTCAAAAGAAAATTGAGCAAAGAGGGAGGGGGGATAAAGGGGAACAAAGCCAATAAAATGCAAATTTGAATCAACAGAGTAATGAGCAATGGGCACTGAAAATTAGAGAACAGAAGAAGATTTAATTGTATACTCACTTACTGAAACTAATCCCCAACTGGTAACCTGAAAATTAAATTCATCAGAGTGTTCCATTTTCTAAACATCCCAGTTAATCAAGATTTATCTATCTATAGTATCATAATGGCTTGAAAGATTTAGTGCAGTTTCCACATGGAGTAAAACAGACATGGGGAGAACCAGCTAATTGAATAAAGCAGTTTAATAAAATCACATTGAATACAGGTTGGTTAATTTTTGAACCAACTTTTTTTTTCTCTTACTTTTTTTTCTCTTGAACACCCCTTTTCAGTTTCCTTTTGCCCTATTTTCCTGCCTAAGTCTGTTCTGGACATAGATAAATATATTCTCCAGACCCAGCCTGCCTTTGGCTGTTTCTCATGGCAGAGAATCCATTTTACCTGTGCAATTTCCACCAGTCCTGTGGCTTTAGCTTCTACCCATGTGCCATTGACTCTCAAATCTCTAAATCAAGCCCAAATCGCTCTGCCAATTTCCAGACCTTTGTATTCCCCTGTACATTGGACATTCCTTCCTGGCTTTTTCATCTCTCACTTTTAACATGTCCCAAACTGATCTGGACATTTCCCCCTCGAATTGGCTCCATTTCTTATACTTTTATTTTGGTGGATGGCACTTCTATCCCCCCAAGTACCTGAAGTTATCTTTGATGCTTTCTTTTTCCTTACTCCCCAAATCCAACTGATCACCATCATTCGAGCTCTGGAACTGCCCCCTGGATTTGCACAATAGCTTCCTAACTGGTCAGTTTTGCTCCCCTACTAGCATTGTTTGCACTGCTGACAGTCATCACGGTAATTGCAAAGTCAATCTTATCACTGCCCTGCTTAAAATCCTGCGGGTGTCTCCCAGAGTTGGCAATAGCAATCTTAAACTTCTTGGTCTGGATTCCAAATTCTCCACGTATCGGCTCCAGGCCCACTCAGCTTTTTGGCCCCCACTCCCCACTCTCTATGCCAGCTGCGCTGCAGTTCTTCCATTGGTAGTTGCTGAAATGTATCAGCCTTGTTCACCTGCATGCCTGAGCACAGGCTGCTCCCTCTTCTTGGCAACCCACATCTTCCCCCCACCCCCTGCCTGGGTGTCACAGGCTCTAGAGAGGAGTTTGGGAGCCACCTCCCCTGATATTTTGTTCACACCTGGGCTGCAGCCTTCTGTTGGCTTGTTGATTTTCCTACCAGACAGTAAGCTTCCTGGCAACAAGGACCAGTTTTCACTCAGTACTCCAGCTTTGCACCCAACATAATATATCTGCCTCTTCACTATAAAAACTCCCAATAAAAGCTGGTTGAGGGCAGCCCCGGTGGCACAGCGGTTTAGCGCTGCCTGCAGCCCAGGGCGTGATCCTGGAGACCCTGGATCGAGTCCCACGTCAGGCTCTCTGCATGGAGCCTGCTTCTCCCTCTGCCTGTGTCTCTGCCAGTCTCTCTCTCTCTCTTTGATCTCTATGAATAAATAAATAATATCTTTTAAAAAAATAAATAACAGCTGGTTGACTGACTCAGGAAGACAAACCATATTAGTTTCTTGAACTTTGTCTTGTCTTTGGGTTAAACTATTGACAAGTGAGTGTTAATTTCTTAGTATAAGGTGTCCCACAAGTTGTGTGCTCTTTTATCTTTTATCCAAATACCATTTCACATACCCTCTCTGACAGCATTAACTTACCTCAGTAATTCAGCTACAAAAGAAGTGGGTGGGTGTTTTCTGGAGGTGCTGAATTTGTCTTTATTTACTTACTTAATCCAGGGCCCAGGGTTGCTGGCGCTTTCCACTTAGATGTGAAAAAGAACCACCAACTGAAAGCACAGCATTCCCGCCCCTCCTTCCCCACCTCCCCCACCTACACTGCACCTGCATGACAACACAGTGCTTCATGGCAACAGTGGCACCTGTGGGAGTAAGAGCCCCCAGGACACCCTCCCCTGAGTTCTCCCTACATACTCGTTAGCCTGTGCACGACTATTATTAAAATCCCACTGATAAGTAAAAAATCAGTCTTATGAATAGATATCTACTGCTTTTTAATCTGTCAACCCTCTACATGGCATAACTTTGTCTCCTTGGCTTTTGATCATTTTCTACAGGCACCCTGAGAGAGTGTCACACTGCAACATTATAATCAATAGTATCACTACTGCACATCTCGAAAAGAAGATTCTGACACCCAATTAAGAAAACAAATGGAACCTACAATGGAGTTGAAATATATTTTGGAGATAGGGGAAGCATATCTGGAGAGGAAAAGGGATGGAGGGAAAGATTGGGAGATGCCAAAGACAATGGCTGTCTACTTGATAATCCTGCGGAGGGTGGAGCCCCAGTAATTTCAAGTGCAGCTTTGATTACATGCCAAAGGCAGCCAACTAACTTCCTGGTTAAAACAATCCTTGACTCTCAAAGCCCTGGAAGAAGATAAACTCACTACAAAAAGATCTATGAGATATGATTTCTGGAGGTTAGAATTATTTTGCTTTTCAACTTTGCTTTCCAGAAAGAATATCGGGAAGGAAAATAAAAAGAGGAACGTTTCTTTCATCAATAAAATTAACCACAAAAACCTAGACCGGAAGAGAACACAAATCAGAATTCTTCTCCAGCTCCGTGACTGCCTACCAAGCCCTGCCTAAAATCCTTATTGGTTTTTCATCCCTTCAGAAAGCTTTTCACTCATTAAATAGTTGGGTCTCCTGAAGGTGGTCCCACTAGTGATTTTATTCAGGCTGCCTTGTCTTGGTCTGCTCTATTTATTAATATTTCGACTTTTTGCATCTCAGATTTTCTGTTTCCTGCTGCCATCATACTTTTCCAACACTTCCATAACAAAATGTGTTGTCAGTAGATAAGAGAGGCAGTGTCATACGGCAAAGAGGACAAGACTTAGAAGAAAAACCACCCTGACTCATAAGGTAGGCCTGTCACTCTCTGGTTCTGGACCACTAGGCAAGTCACCTCATTCTTCTGTGCATCAGTTTCCTAACCTGCAGGGATAGAATGCAAGCAGCACCCACCTTACAGGTCAGTTGTGGGGATGATACAAATGTTTGTAAGGAAGTCGGCAGAATGTTTATAGACACTAGGCCTATCGTAAGGCAGTGGCATTATTTGTAGATGTCTATCAATATTGCCCTATTGACAAACTTGTTTAATTCTCCAAATATAAAATGGAGATATGCCAATTTCTCCAGGAAGTAGCATTGTTTTCTTTTGCTCTCAGCCAGTTCCAACCATTTTAGCTATTCTTTTCAAAATATTTGGATAATCAGAACATTGGTCTATATATGTCTTACAATATTAGCCCCAGTTTTAGCTTCTCAAATCAATTTGAATTACATGATCTGAGAGCCAGACTAGGCTTTAGCAATCATCTAGTCTAATTATCCCACTACATTATTTGGTAGGCTCATATCTTTTGCAAGATAGATGTGTAGTAAATATGACTATCATTCCACAAAATAGTAAACAAATGAGCAAATGTTACATTTCTTTTTTTTTAATCAATTAAATTTGACCCTGCACCCACATTCCACTAAGCCAAAGGGAAATCCAATCTCAGTCATTACCGGGTCTTCTGCTAGGATCAGGCAAATATCGTAGATGGCAAGTTTTTACAAAGTAGAACATCTGAGGAAGACCATCTGGACTTTATTCTATACTAGTCACTACCGAATTACTCACTGCCAAGCCTGTGTGTTCCCTTTAATTTATATAGTTCTGGCACTTCCAGGTCCTGGATGGGCACATGATCTTTGCACAGGCTAGGACACGTAGTACCAAGGATCCACCCTCCCTAAAGACACTTTGCAGCCATTCTTTCAGGGATCCTGCTCTACCTCCCAGAGATAGGCAATGGGGGAAAGGATCCCTGTTATTAAAAAAATCCACATATTCCTATCCTTTGCCCATCAGAACCTTCTGGAGGAGCTTGGGTTTTTGAGAACAAAAGTCAGGAAGAGGCTTGTCTTCAGTTCCTTCCATTTCTAGCCAGCAGCACAAACCTCGGGGTTCTAGGAAGCACACTGGCCAGGGCTACTTTTTCTTTTCTTTTTTTTAAAGAAATTGAGAGAGAAAAATGAAGATAGAAAAATGAACCAGAAAGACTCTTAACTCTGTCTCTCTTTTTCTCCATATATATGTGTGTGTGTGTATATATATATACATATATAGAGAGAGAATATATATATAGTCTAAATATATCGTATATAAAGAAACATATGTATCTGGAAAAAGAAAATACAAACTCCTATCACAATAAACTATGTTGTCATCCTGCCACATACTGATAAACAAGTCACAGTCCTTGACTCTAGGAAGTTTCCAATCTGCTACTGAGAGAGAGAACACTCGTAGCCATAAAACAAAGTGGTGGTAGGTGTCATAAGTGAATCAGAGTTTGGGAATTCAGAGGCAGGAGAGGGAGCTGGTGTCTACAAGCAAAGAGGAAGAATCCTGGAGGAGATTTTCATGAGCAACCATAAGAAAGTGAAAAAGCTCATTCTCCAACAGTGAACAGAATCGACCTGGAACTGTTTTTCTAGTAGCAGTGTCGGGGAGAATAGGAGGCTGGGAGCCCAGATAAGCCGATGCAGCAGTAACAGTAATGAGGAGGCAAGATCAGCCCCACGTGAGGCCACAGAAGAAGCTGATACTGAGAAGTCTCATAACGAACAATGAGGGACAAAGGGAAAGCATATGGCTCCTAAATATGGAGCTGAGTCCCTTTGAGAATGGGCTTAGCATATGTGGGAGAAGTCTAGAAGAAGAGCTAGTTGTGGGTGAGAGTATGAGGGAGGAAAGGACAGAAATGGCAAGGAGTTTCAGACTGGAAAAAAAGGCCTGGTGTTTGAGAGGTTAGGGAAGCAGCTATGGAGTTTTGATTAATTTTTTGAAAGACATCTGAGTAGGCTATCAGGTTCATGAGGGTAAAGGCCAGGGCTTATTTCTTTTGGCACCTGCAGATAAATTTAGAAGGAAGTGATACTTGAAGCCATAGATACCATGAAGGAGAGGGAAGAAGCAAGAAAAGACAGAGAGGAGACAGAGAGGAGAGCCGAGTATCACAGAAGAGACAGGAGGGATGTTTAGTAAGGGACATGATATCCTTCAAATGACTGGAGAGACATCAGTAAGGAAAAAGGACTGGGGCAAAAGCCATGGATTTGGACATTCAGGAGGGCCCCCGGAGGACCCCCCCCCCCACTGTAGCTTCAGTCGATGGGGTGGAGGCCCCTGGGAGAAGGCTCTAAGGAGTAGCTGGGAATTAAGTTAGTTTGCAGCCTCAGTCAGGTGGATGGTGACTAAGAAATGGCACTGTCACATACATACCGAGTCCCTCAATAAGGCGGCAGTTCTGCGGTTCTACTGGCTCCACTTTTCGAAATGCATTAGTTCTTTGTCTATAGAAGATAAAAACACCGGAGGTCGATGCACAACAGCCAAATCAATGTCTAAACACTATCTTTTTTTTTTTTTCCTAAACACTATCTTTAATCACCTTCTTATTCATTAACTTTGCTTCTCATCATTTATGTATGATATAACAAGTAAGTAGGTACTTCCTTTTATATACTTTTATTTACACAATGTGGACATTTTATGAGTAATGTGCCTATATCACCTCATTTCATCCACTTATAGCTTAAAGACTAAAATGCCATTATACATGGACAACCCTTTGCTGCCCGATAAATGATATTATATAATAAGTAACTTAACAGTATTATTACCTTAAATGTACAGAGTAGTAGTATTTAATTTGCTAAAGTATTATCTATTATAAATCTTCACCTTGGCTCCCCTTAGCCCCCTATAGTCCTATCTTTTGACCCTCCACCAGAATGCTTTCAGCAAATTCAAGTGTTTCCTAATAGCTAAGCCCTGGAACTCTTGCTCTAACTTCATTATTTAAAAAATTTTACGCTGACTTGTTTGTATAAAGTCGTCAAACTGACCACAATGTAAACAATTGGCCAAATTATTTTTCAATATAGTGTTCCTGTTTTCACAGTGAATCGTTCTTCTAAATACCAGGGATAATTTAAAATTTATATTGGATGGTATTCAGGAAGATTACACTTATCTTACACTTATCTTACTGCCACTCTTGTAAAAATACACCTTAGATCTGCCTTATAATTATTATTTTTTATGATTCTCTCACTTGGGTGCACTGGGAATCAATGTAACAATAAACACTCTCAAGCTGAGCTAGAAGGTATTAACAAAAGGCATCAGGATTCTCAATAGATTCTAACGCGAACTTCTGAGATCAGCTTCTGCTTGGAGAAATAAATAAAAGCAACTTTAAGACAAGTGAAGACAAACAGAGGCTTTAGATCCCCTCAGAAATGTATATCCTACTTAACGTTTCTTTCTAGCCCAGTATATTGACTTTTCTTGAGATCCTTCTGCCTATCACCACTAGATCTTCCACTTCAAAAGGGCCTAATGCTTGCAGTACTGGCCGGTCACCATCTGCACGGTTCAGCTCATTTCCTTGCTGCCTGGCTATAGCTCCTCTAATCTAGGACGAGCTCTGTACCCCAGTACTCATCAGTGTTTCCCTGGCCTTGGGCAATGTCCGAGCGGGCCGTAAACCTCAGCGGGCAGCCCGTCCCTTCCAGGTCCAGCCCTTCCAACGGAGCTCTTTTTTTTTTTTTCCCAGGAGCAGAATGCCAAGGGTCACCTGGACAAGGGGGAAAGGGGGCGGGCCCGACTTTCAGAAAACACACGGGGGGCATCTCTGCTCTAGCATCTTAGGAAAGGCAAACAGCTCACTTTCCACATCAGGGCTTCTCGAGGGACAGTCCGCTGGGTGGAACTGAGGAGCGAGGTGCCAAAAACGCTCTTTCCTACCTGCGAGGAAGGCGGCGCGGGCAGCCCTTGACACTTGGAAGAGGAGAGAAAGGCCCGGGGCGCCCCCACCACGCTGCCACTCACCTAAAGGCCACCAGCCTCTCCCCGACTAAGGCCAGGCCGGCCCCCAGCAGGGTCAGCACCATCAGCTTCCCCATGGTCTCCGACGCCCGGGGTGCCCGGTGGCGACGAGCGGGCGCCCAGCGCTGCCAAGGGTGCGGCGGGCAGGCTCCCGCCCCCGCCCCCGGGTCGTGCCCGCCCCGCCCCGCCCCGCCCCGCCCGCCCGCCGGCAGGGGAGAGGCCGGGGCCGAGGCTGAGGTCCCCGCGCCCCCGCGGCCCCGCGCCCCGCCGCCCGCGCTCCAGTCCGTCCGCGCGCGGCAGGTCCGAGGAAGCCTTTCCCCGGGGCACTGCTCCCGGCGTTCAAGGCTCCGCGTACGGGGAGAGCGAGCGCCCGGGGCGCGCACCGTGGCCGGAACACAGCCGTCCGTCGGTGGGACACAGAGGAAGTTCGGGGCTCAGAGCTGCGAGACTCTCCCCCAAGGGACAGACCGGGGAGCTGAAGAGTCGGGGGACCTCGGGGAGCTGAGTTCGGAGCCCAAAACTTGCTGTTTCTGGAAGGCAAGACGGAAGATGAGACGGAGCATTGATCCCGAGACACTGGGCGGAGCAATCCTCGAAGATAACCGAGGCAAAGAGCTTTAACTCGTCCTTCTCCAAGATTTGGGGCGCAGGGCCGCATTTCCTGGCCTTTGGGTGGGAGCCCGGGTCGGTTTGCTGACCGGGTCGATTTGTGAATGTCCGAGGCCGTCCCCACCACCGATGGGATAAAGAACATCCGGAGAAGTGCAGGAAAAGAAATGGAGGGGTAACAAGAAGGGAAAAAGAGTTTCTTAGGGAAGTTACCCTTTCAAAAGACTCCTTGATTCTTCTTTCTTCTGGGTCCTTAGGGCCTGCCAAGCAAGGAATGAATTTTCCCCTCTTATAATGAAGATTATGTTGGAGGGAAGGGGGTGGCTGGAGGTGGGGAAGACTTAGGGAGATAGGACAGAGCAAAATAGCATCTTCAAGCATGATTTGTTTTTATTTATCAAGAGAAAGAAAGAATGGTTCTTTTGAGCTCAATGGAGTAAATACTGTTGAGAGAACAGGATATACCAGACCTGGAGATATTAAGAAAAGAAAAGTTGGTATCTGAATTATGGGACCCATAAGTACGGTATGAATATATGATTATGGCATGAATAACAATGCCTACCACTTACACAGCACCTACCATGTGCCTGGCAGTGTGCTTAGTTCTTTGCCTATGTTAACTCTTAATTCTCAGGGCAATCTCTGAGGCAGTTCACATTACCCCGGTTTTATAGGTGAGAAAGCCGAGGCGCGGAGTGGCTGTGTAACTTGCCCTAGGTCACACAGCTGGTGAGTGCCAGAGTCAGGCAGTGGGCTCCAGAGCCTGTGCCCTTCACAGTGCTGCTTCCGTGAAAGCTGTGGAAGAAAGGCTGTACTAAAGGAGTACTACAGTTTTATTGATCATTGTTTTTTTAAGAGGACTAATTTTAAGAGTTCACGCAGAAGAGTTGAATGCTGTTTTCATAAGGCTTCAGGAGGAGAGAGAGATTAAGAAAGAAATGTTCCCAAAGCCAAGGTGTCAGTAAGTGTGTTACAGGCATGCATGCAGGGCTGGGGGCTCAAGCTGCCTGGGTTTGGATCCAGCTAGCCTTAGGTGCCCAGCTAACTTTTTTTATGCCACAGATTCCTTTTTTTGGTAAAAGAATATCTGCCTCACAGGCAGCTTAAAATCAAATGTCATGATGTGTGCAAAGTACTCCACACTACACTTTGGTACATTGTGAGAAGTCAATAAACACTAATCATCAACTAAATCTGAACCTCCGTGTGAGAGCATAGGCTCAGACTTCCGTCCCATTGAGAACGGGGTCTTCCAGTGCTGAGCCTAGAAGTGTGCACTCAATAGATGCTCTATAAAATCGATCAGATGGCTGGGGGCAAGCTGTGGACTTGGCAGAAAGTAAAATTGAGAACATAAGACATAGAGTGCAGGATGAAATAGTAATAATTGTCTTATGTGCTAAGTATTTTTGCATGTTTTCTCCTATTCTTATCATCCTCACTTCACAAAGAAAGAAAGTGAGGCCTAGAGAGGTTGAGTAATAGCAAGTAATAACTTGTTTACATAACTAAAAATGTCAGAGTCATCAGTTGGACTCAGGGCAAGTGACTCTAGCGTACATGTTCCTTATTGCTGTGTTCGCTTCCTTTGAAGGGACAGGGACTTAGAATGAAGCATAGTGTGAAGACAGGAACAAGAAAAGAAGCATATTCTTGGGCAATTTATTGCAGGTGCTGTGTCATCTATAGTCTGGTTTAAAATTCTTTACTTTAGGCAGAGGTAAAGCTGTGTGTGTACGTGTGTGCAGGGGTGAACATAATTTTAAGCTTTAGAGGTGGTTAGTTATCATCCGAAAACCATAATCAGTCTTTCAAATCCCCAGCCCAGTGAATTAAAGAATCCCAAACTTTGAAGACCACTGCATTAAGTGTCACCATCTAAATCTGCCTGGAGACTTCACTCATTAGCTCGAGATATTAGAGATAATTATTCATGGTGAAGCCGGTCAGCAAGACATATTGTAAAAGCAGCTCCTGCTCAGTGTAGAGTAAGAACGAGAACAAGGATTCTCACACAGTGGGGTGGGTTTTGGTTTTCTTAGTCCATTTGGGTCGCTATAACAAAGTCCACTTGGGTCGGAAAAACATGACCCAAGTGGCAATAGCAGACATTTATTTCTCATAGTTCTGGAGCCTGGGAAGTCCAAGATCAGGGTGCCATCAAGTGAGAGCCCACTTCTCAGACTGCGGTCTTTTTGCTGTGTCCCAACATGGTGGAGGGGGCAAGGGAGTTCTGGGGCCTCTTTGACAGGGCACCGGTTCCATTCATGAGTGCTGTCCCCTCATAACCTAATCACCTCTCAAAGGCCCACTTCCTAATGCCATCTGCTTTGGGGTTAGGCTTTCAACATGCGAAGTTTGGGGAGATGCATATGTTCAGACCACAGCAGTGACTCAAGAACACTATTGTGTGCTATGTCCACCCATTGACAAGGAAGATTCTGCTTTTTGATCTGAGGTGAACTGAATCCCCCTTTTGAAACTTTGTCTCAGACTGAACCTTTTGGTCACGTGCTTGTTGAAATACAGAGGACAGAGCTGGATCTGCACTGAGTTTACAGATCACGGGATGATTTTCATGCCTCCTTGGTACTAGACATTTGTGTGCAACAGATTTGGGGTTAAGCTTTGTGTTCACTGGACCATGTACATGACATTGAGTGGGATTGACTGCATGACCAGGAGAAGTAGGAATTGGGCAGAAGGGCTGGTGAGGTCCATAGAAAGACGACATGGGATCTGTAGAGTACTGGGGGAATTACACCCAGAATGAAGTCAGTCCAGTAAGGACAGAGCAGTAGTTCCCAAGTTGGGTGATATGATTCACTTGGAGGACTTTTTAAAACACAGATTGTTAAACTTTAGCCCTAGAGTTTGTGATTTGTTAGCTTGGGGATAGGTTCTGAGAATTTGCCTTTCTAACAAGTTTGCATGTAGTATTGATGCTACTGGTCCAGGAACCAGACTTGGAGGACCACTGGGCTAGAGCATAAAAGACTATGAGAACGATGGTGAGAATTGAATCCAGAGAGGTTGGCAGGGCCTTGCGGGCCAAGTTAGGAAACTCGAATTATATCCTAGGGGGTTGTGGGAAACCACTGGAGTGACATGACCCAGCAGATGTTTTAGAAACATCACTCTGCAGGAAGAATGGATTTAGGAGGGGTAGGCGGCTCGCATCTCCTGGAGCCAGACAGAATAGTTGGTGGCCTTGGAAAACTAATTGGAGAAGCAGTGGAGATTAATTAATTCCTAATGTCCTTAGAACTGTATGGATTTGAGAAATATTTGGGAAGGGAGCTGATAGTATTGGCAACTGGTTGGATGTGGATGGAGGGATAGTGAGGGACAGGGAAAAATTAAGGAAGGTGTCTAGATGTGGAGAATCTGATGGAGAAGGTTACCCATTCATGGATCTGGGGACCAGAGGGCAGGAGCAACAGATAGAAAAGCAGGAAGTCCATTGAAAGCTCTGATTTCCATTAGGCTATTACAGGAAAAATCTCTTTACTATTATAGGAAAATGTCACTTTCTTCTTCAAAGTGGAGCAACAAAAGTCACGTTTATCATGATCATCACTTTCAGGCTCTGAACTGAGTCCATGCAATGAATTTATTGTTTGTTTATTGTTAAATTGTTTATTTAAAGTAAATAATCTGTTTATTGTTATATTAGCTCTTTCTGAGGAAAAATCTGAGTAATGTCTCCTGTAGCTCAATACTACAAGTGATGGGATAGCTGGGTTCCATGATTTTGGAGCTTGAAAATTGTGTACTGCTTTCTGCTCTAATGAGAAACATCATTTTCTGGTGCTTCCAAACCCTATCAAGAATTGCATAACTGATGATTTGCAGTTATGAACTGGAAAAATAATTCCATCCTTTACACATGAAGAACTCCTAGGAATTGATTTTTTTTTTTTAAAAGCCAACATTCTAAAAGGAAAAAAAAAGACAAGAAAGTTCACAGAAAAATAAACACAAATCTCTTTGAATATCTGAAAGTGTGCTTAATTAAACTCAGTTGTAGTAACATAAGAAAAACTAAATCACATTGGGATATCATTTTTGCAAACATTTGAAAGTTTGACAATAAAAACCTGTTGGTGATACTTTGGGGAAACTCTTACATGTTGCAAAATGTTACAGTTTCTATAGTGAGTTATGAAGTATCTGTCAAACATTCAAATGAAATTACCTTTTGACCCAGATTTTACCCCCCTTTGATTCACTTTTGGGAACTTATTCCATAGATACACCTGCACACGTACAAAATAAGGTATGCACTTAATTACTTATTGAAGCACTGTTTGTAAGAGCAAGTAATTGGACTGGTTAAGTACACTAGGGCATACTACTAGGCAGCTATAAAATAAATTAGTGAAGATCTCTCTGTAATGATATGAAAACATGTCCAAAAATTATCGTTAGGTAAAGGGAATATGTGGAACTCAGTGTAGGCTGCTACTTTCTGTGAAATAAGAATATATATTTGTATCAGCTTGTCTTTATATAAAAATATTGGAAAGAGGGGTGCCTGACTGGCTCAGTAGGAGGAGCGTGTAACTCTTAATCTCAGGGTTGTGATTTGAGCCCCATATTGGGTGTAGAGATTACTTAAAAATAAAATCTTTATAAAACACTGGAAAGATTTACACAAGAAACTAACAAACCAGTTTCCTATAAATGGGGCAGATGGGACAGGAAGAGACTTCTCAATGCATACCTTACTATATCAGTTTGATCTTTGAAACGTGAGAAGAAATGCCTGTGAAAACAATGATTCATATTGCGGATGAAAATGCATAAATTCACACACAGGATGTGGAGGTGCTGTTGCTATTGCTTCACATGTCAATGGGAGCATTTGTTTCAAAGAATAACAGACCACATGTAATGCTATGCTATGATGAACCATCAGAAGTGTTCACATCTACCCAATGGAACCTGTGCTCTGAAATGGTGTGTGATGGGACACTGGGAGACTAGAGACAAGGAACTTTTCTTGTCATTCACATAGCAATATTGGGTGAGCACTGACGATTGCTTACTTGGCACTGGAGACCCATTGCGAACAAGATACCCTTGTCTTCAAAGAGCTTACATTTGGGGTGGGAGGGAGATTTCTTTTCAGGAGGGAAGGGAGGGACAGAGACAAAAGGGGAGAGGGAAGAGGAAGGGAAAAAAGGCAAAGTAAACATACAATTTGTTTCATATTCTTTTATGAAGTGGTCAGTCAACTGTGGCCAAAGAGAAGACAGAGAGTTTCAGGAAGAAACAACTTAATGTATTTACAGGTCCTAGAGACAGGAGGCAGGGCACACTAGGCAGGGTTACCTGGGAAAGACACCAGGGTGATCAGGAGGCAGAGGACAGCAGAGGTTTAGGTTCCTGCTTTTTGGGGTATCTACAGGAAAGGCAAGGCAGGACATGGTGAACCATTTAGGTTTGGCCGGTTTGAGTAATTTAGCTGGGCTTTGCGCTATAGGGGTGGTCTCTAGTTGCTTGGCACCTGGTCCTGGCAAGATTACAACAGAGGAATAGGGTCTCCTGGAGTGTGGGGAGTAGATAGAGGAATATGGCTCTCGATTGGTTAATCTGCCTATCAGAGACCTGTTCCAGGCTTTGCCCTTTGCTATCTCTAAGAATTGGGAAGGCTACTCTCAAAAGGTGACATTAAAACTGAGCAGGATGGGGAGAGGGAGGTGATGCTTGGGTGGCTCAGTTGGTTAAGCATCCGACTCTTGACCTCAGTTCATGTCTTGATCTCAGGGTCACGGGTTCAGACTCTGCACTGGGCTCCATGCTGGGTATAGAATCTACTTAAAACGAAACCAAACAGAGCAGGAGGAGGAGCAATCCAGGGGAAGGAAAGAGTTTGCTCGGTGTATGCCAGGACATGCAACATCAGTGTGGCTTTAGCAATTACAAGGCAGAGTGGTGCCAGACGAAGTTGGAGAGGGAAACAGAGCCCAGATCACAGTAACGCTTTGCAGGCCTTCTCAAAGAGATTGGATGAGCACAAAGGTTTTAGGTGGGATATGATGTGACCTGAGTACTTCACTATTGAGTAGAAAATGGCTTAGAGAGGGCAAATCCTAGATGAGAGGAGCCCACTGGGAAAAGCCTTTTGGATAAGAGGTAACAAAGGGCTCAGCTACAGAGCTGGCTGTGGAGCTGGATGAGAATGGATTTGAAATATCACTTGGAGATACAATGAGGAAGAGTTTCTGATTGTTAAGGACAAAGACAAATCAAGATGACTGCAAAGTTCAAGCTGACAATGTTAATTTTGGGGCAAGTAGTGTTTAGGTGGTATGTCAACCACTGGAATGAACGAGAGAGATGAAAGAGGAAGAGCACTCAATCCTGGACCCTAGAGAACCATTACATTTCTATTTTGAATGAGATACAGGAACTAGCAAAAGAGGCTGTTAAAAAAGCAACAGACTCCAAAATAAGTTATTTGTGCTAAGCTTACATGACCAAACTTAGACCTCATACCTAAAACCTAACTGCCTCTCCCAGGAACCTTAACCAGGCAGTCTAGAATTAACTGAACAGCACTAATGGGGTCATCTCCCTGGTAAACAACTGCCATCCCCCAAAGAAATGTGACCTTGCCTGAAAAATTATCTCTTTGCTAAGATAAGTTCCTTGTTCCACTACCTTCTGCCTATAAAAGTCTTCCATTTGTACAGCTCATCGGATCTCCTATTTGCTCAATGGGCTGCTGAATGGGATTCATGAATCATTGAATAAAGCCAACAAGATCTTTAAAATTTACTCAGTTGAATTTTTTTAACAAGGTGAAAAAATTATTAGATCATCTAACTAAATTCCTACAGAATGAGTATTATCCTGACTTTAGAGACAGAAGTCAAGATAGAAGCCTGTGAAAAGGAACGAAGATCTCTGTGATCTGATAGCAAATGATTTCCAGAAAAAAAGAGAGACAGTGCAGAAGAGTACAAATGGGAGACCAGAGCAGAATGTTTTTAATAAAGTGCTGCCTACCAATATCAGTGCTAGAAATGATAGGAAAATTGCCACTGTGCAACTCCGATATAGTAATCATCCAGGCAAGATTCATTAGCAGATGCTGCAACCAAAGAGATGAAACATTTTAGAGAACAGAATATTCACATGGACTTACAAATGGAGGGGAAAAACCGACCTTATCGACCTGGTGGTTGCCACCTGAATCGGTTATTCAGATTCAGGATCACAATGAAACAACCTGTCCATATATCCTGATGCAATGCAATGTGAAGAACACATTACTTGTTAAATATTCTTGTCAAAATTGCTTAACCCGAATCAAATCAAGCCTTGAGTAATTTTACAGGAAATATAAATGATACTGACTGAATTAAGCTAAGACTCCAGGGAGAAACGATCAAATAAGTCCAGAATGCAGATCATTCTCTAAGACACCCTGCCTGCACTGAAAAAAAAAAAAAAAAAAAAAAAGTGTCATGAAGAAACAAACAAACAAACAAATGACAGAGCAACTGTTCCAGATTAAAAGGTAGTGAAGAGACATAATAAGTAAATGGAAACCTTGACTGGATCCCAGATTGGGAGTTGGGTTGGAAGGGAAAGCAACTACTAAAGGCATTTGGATTATGTTCGGATAAGCAACCATTAAAGGAAATTGGAATTTGGATCAGATATCAAGTGGCATGACAAAAGCATCACTAATGCTCTTAGGTGTTATGATTACATGGTGGTTGTGTAGGAGAATGGCCTTGTATTTAGAAGATGCAATCTAAGCCATGTAGAGGTGAAGGTTTATGATCTCTCCAACTTGCTTTCAAATAGATTCTCAGAACAATGAAAGCAACTATACTTGAAGACAAAAGCAAACGTGGAAGTGGTAACCGGTGATTGGTGAACAGAGGTGAAGGATATATATTAGGTCACTGAACTACTCTTTCAAATTTTCTCCACTTTAAACCCTTCAAAAGTTGTGCTTGGCATGGGGAAAGTAGGTCTCTCCAAATTATTCCCTGATCACATTTCTTTGTTTAGCTCCTTCTAATCACTCCTTCTATCAGCTATCTAGCTATCACCTATCTAGCTGTTTTCTCATTTGTTGAATCTCCCACTAAAATACAGACACTGTGTCCAGTTCACCATTATATCATAATGCCTAGCTCAGGGCTGGCTATGGGAAAGCCATTCAACGTCTTTAAATTTTTTTTAAGTGAACTGAAAGTTATTCACTTTGCAATAATAAAAATTAGACAAGGCTTTTTTTCCTCTTCTTGGCCTTCTATTTAATGGAATAAAAATCCTGAAAACCAGGAGAGAAAACTAAGAGAGCTATTGGGGTTCTCTCGACCCTACTCCTTTCACACTCAGAATTCCTTTGGTGGTCACACTCAGAATTCCTTTGGTGGAAAGCCAAGTGAGTAATGACAATTATGAGTAGCCAGAGAGAGGTGGGAGTGGGTGGTATGGTAGTGGTGCTGTTGAATTCTTCATTACTTTGCTGCAGAGACATCCACTTGCCTAGTTACATTGTGATTCTGGGATAGGATTCCATCTGAGCAAATCAAAATGATTTTAGAAAAAGGATCAGCCTTAGAGTAGTTATCATTAATAATTAATCTGTATACAAAATGAGACAGAAATATTGTATTACAGCTTATATTTAACTTTCCTTGTTCCATGTATTAGGAATGTTCACATTTAGCTATTGTAAAAGAAGTGAGGTTTGGTGAAAAACCAAAAGGATATTTGAATAAACCTATTGTCACTGAACATGATGTCAAGTTAAAGAGAATGAACACACTCACACCCCCATGGGACTTGTATCCACCTAGTGGTGACATATCCCAATTGCAGTTTTAGTGCTTTTGAGTGACTTGACTTCATAACCAACCAAACTCTTAATCTCAATATTTGATCACAATGAGATCATCGTTTATAAATGCAGTCTTTGTTATTAGATAAAACAAAATCCTTGACCCATAGAGGCCAAAATCAGAGTTTACTTTAAAAATTCTTTTTGTATTTCTAAGACAAATAATACATGAGCTTATTCAAGTTATATTTACCTTTGTTCAAATAACATTTCTAATAAATACAATAGACAAGTTTATTTTATACCTTCTGTATTCTGCTACTTCTCATGAATGTAAGCTTTTATTTATTTATTTATTTTTTTGGTAAGCTTTTATATAGTTGCTATTATCTAAAAACTAAAATAATGCTTTTTGGTTTTGCATTTCTAGTGAATAATATTTAATCTTGCTTTATTCATCTGTGATTTATATTTTTTCCTATGGATAATGAAAACAGCAAAAAAATGGTCATGATTTTAGCACGAAATAGTTCCAATATACATTAGTAAGATACTATTTTAAAATGTAAATAAAAACATAGGTCAAGTAGACAGTGGCCAAGGTTAAGAACAGTTCTGCTGTCTACATTTAAAAGTCATTAAAAGATTCATTGAGGGATCCCTGGGTGGCGCAGTGGTTTAGCGCCTGTCTTTGGCCCAGGGCGCGATCCTGGAGACCCGGGATCGAATCCCACGTCGGGCTCCCGGTGCATGGAGCCTGCTTCTCCCTCTGCCTGTGTCTCTGCCTCTCTTTCTCTCTCTCTGTGTGACTATCATAAATAAATAAAAAAAAAAAATTAAAAAAAAAAAAGATTCATTGAAAAGCAGAACTCAAACTGATACTTAAAAAAAAAAACAGAAGAAATTATACAATAGGTAAAAGAGCCAATAAGGAGATCCTCATTGATTCCATGGCAGTGGCTTCATGTGGATGACAGTACAGCCTGTGACATTAGAAATAGATGGGGAGCCACCCCTCACTAGATGTGTGACCTTGAATATCTGTGAAATGTTAACAGTTATGTAACACTGATACCTACTTCCTCAGGACTGTAATTAGGACTCAATGAGATAATGAATGTACTATTTTTAGTGCACTATCTGGCAAGTTTAAGTAAATGGCAAATATTTTAATGATAATGATGCTGAAAATGGAAAAAAAAAGTATGAAAGGCGAAGTGCTTTGATAAGTTACAATGGGCAGAAACAAAAGCAAGTCTCTCTCCAGGACTTACGGTGATTTTACAGGGCATTTAATGAATGAAAAGAACTCTCCTGTGGGAGGCAGACACCCTTGGGCCTGACCCTAGCATGGCTAGGATTAACCATTTGGCCCTGGACAGCTGACTTCATCTCTCTCTGATGAAGGTCACAGTGGTTTCAATGGGGAGGTGGCATGACCTGCCAGCAGTGACCGTTTATTTCCTCTCTGTAGGCAAGGTTGGCTGCCATTAAGGAAGAGAGCTGAAGGAACACTCCATACTCATGGAGAATTGGAGTTGCTTTTTTAGTTGATTCTTTGTTCCATTTTATTGAAATAAAGAGCCCATTGACATTCAGCTTTCAGTGAAAGAAACTAACATCACCAAGCCTGCCTATCCCAAGGAAACCCTACAAGGAAGCGGCCACTTTCCCATTCCCCTCCTGAGGACATGCCTTGAGAATAAGGCCACAGGCAAAAATCTGGATTTCAGTTGGCCTTTACTAGAACCCCAACTCATGAAGAGTAAACAAAGATGTAAGTACAAAACATCCAAATGTTATCTATCAGTAGTTCTGAGCAGTCACAGTGGTCGCACCGTTGGAGCTGAGGTTACTCACATTTTAGGGACGCGTAGTTTACCCTGCTTCAGTGGAATGCATGCTCTGGCAGTGGGAAGGCAGAGATGAGGCTTCTTTTGTTCAATGAATCCACTTTACAGGAAGCAGCTGTGTTCTCTCTCCTTCACATTGTTAAAAATTGTCCCCTTTCCTTTTATGTTACAAGTGCTATCAGAACTGAAGGGGCCTTTCCTTGCCGAAATAAGACTAACTATACATGTCAGACATTTCTGGGCCCATTTTGCTGGTTAAATTCCCACAAAATTAGTAATTCATAGAAAATTAAGTGTTAAAAGAAGTTAGCACGCTTGCATGCCAAAAGTACAATTCAAAGTTCACAATACAGGGCTCTGTGATATAAAGTGCCTATGAGCAGCTTCCTATCATATACTGAGGCTACAGAACTTCCCTGGAGAACAGATCCGTTGTTGGCATAAACTGTAGTCACGGTAGGCTTCTCAGATAGAATATTCTGGATGCGGAGAACCTATTCAGGGGATACAAAAGATTAATACAGAACCACCGTACACCCATGTCACTCAATCACCAATAATCCTTGTCTTCCACAATGACACAATGATTAGGAGGACATGCTGTTGAAACACAGCAGTTACCAATCTTTTTAATGTTTAAATGAAAGTACTGTTTTAAGCCTTCAAAGAACGTACTTTCTTAAACCTTCTAGCTACTGCATGCCAACACAGGATTTAGTGTTATTATAGTAATTGAGCATTAATGGAAATACTTCCACACTAATGTGAGTACTTTCACACTACGCTGGCACGAACAGAAGCCATGTCATGTGGTGAGCTGACAATAAGCCAGGTATTTAAAAAAATTGCCAGTATACCACACAAGGGGGGCGCACGTCTTTATAGAAAATGCCTTTTGACTAGTTTCCACCATAATTTAATACATCAAAAGATTATCTTTCTAAAAGTATTTGAATAAGTGAAATTCTGCCAATTATTGGCTTAAAGCACTTACAAAATCACTGCATAAGTTTATTGTATTATTGGTTTAAAATAACTAAAGAACCCATCCCTGTGACAGTTTACTGTATTATTAGTTCAAAAGGACTTGAATAATTAAAGTTGAAAAATTAAGGTTTAAAAAAATATAAAAACCTCGGATGACGGAGGATTGTTCGGGTCATAAATGAAGAGCTTCTGGCCATTAGGATGACAGCCTACCAAGATGTCCCCCGAGGAAGGATCAATAGATAAATTATCCACCAGTGTATCCAACTTAAGTACCTTCCAAATGAAAAAATATCAATATCTAAATGACTTGAGAAACTTGATTAAATAATTTAGGGCTAACCTTTCTTGCCTCTTTACACATGGGAAAATTATACACAGCTCCCTGCTTCCACCCTTTTAACACCAATATTGCTTAAAATAAATTTAATAAACTGGTTTAGAGCCACTTTTCATCTTCCCTGAAATTAAGAAACTTTGGGTGATAATCAATCTTTCTAAAAAATGAACTCCTTTTCCCTTAAAAGATGCACAATGATCAGTTAGCTCAAGGAACTCATTCAAAGCAAAATAGGAAATTCTTAATCAATCTAAAATATGTGTTGTCAAGCAGGAAGAAAATAATAATGGTGTGGAACCCAATTTCTACCTTCATTTATTATTGAAAGAGCTGACAATGTGCATAAATCTTCATTTCAGAATTCATCTATTAGTCTTTTCAATTGTGAAAATTCTTATTGGAATTCATTGGGTGCCATCAGTACTTCATGGAATGGGCTCTAAATCTGATGCAAATATCACTCCCAACCCTCTGCTGCATATAATCAGTCAGTCCTTGTGATTGCTGAGGACAGGAGATTTGGCCTGGTGTACAGAGGTAATATTTAAAAACTCAGAATAGCAACCCTGGCATCATATTCTGTTCTAAGTACTGTCATAATACAGTGTAACTTCATAGTTACAAAGCATGATCGGTTAATGCCTCCTTTATATATGAAAATAAGTATTTTACCTTCAATTGCGTTAAATTCATATTAGGGTGTTTTTCCAAAACGTGGATTTCATGAGCCAGTATATCAGCAACGTAGATGTACCTTCACAGAAAGGACGCACTGGTTAGAGTTCCATGCCAATATAAAGCTTCATTAATACAGTATGGAAGAATAAGTCTTAATAACCTGCCAAGAAGTTAATCAATGATGGGCCCTCAAGGAATCCTTGATAAAGGTCAATTTTTATTTAAAAAGTAAGCTTTCAAAATCTATTCATTGTTGCTACAATCACAGAATTGTTAAATTATTTTTCAAAAGGTTTGTAAGGGGAAAAGTAATATAGAACATTATTTTGAATATAAAGTCTGTGATATTTGCCACTGGAAGAACAAAACCAATGTTTGGCTTCCAGAAAAAAAGCTTTTATATTCCGCGATATAATTTGATTATTTCTAGATATCATTTTCACATAGAAATGTACGGTACAGAATATACTTTATTATTTATTAATAGCCATTCATACTTAATAAAATATTTATTAACATATTGAGAATTTTGAGAGTAAGAGATAAGTATCTATTCAGAACAATCTCTCTACATCTAAGGAGGGTGAATTAATGGACTACTCTATGGTCATTTTACTCATTGAATTGACCGTTCCATGGCAACTGTTCTATTGAGCAATTATCATGTATAAAGCCATGAGCTCGGTATTGTGACACACATAAAGAGGAGTCAGCCTTTTCCCAAAAAGGTTATAGTGTGTTGGGATGATCAGATTGGTTTGTACACACCAAACAAATAATACAGCATGACTGGTATTTCTCGTGGTAGCACGAGAAATATTTCAGGTCTAGAGACTGAGGAAATATCTAACTCCTGAGAACACAGAAGGCTTCACAAAGGAAAGGCATCTGCAGTGGATGTGGAAGGAGAGACTGGATTTGAGGAAATGAGGACAAAGAACCTTCTAGGCAGAAAAAAAAATACACACGCAAGCAAAGGCGCAGGGGCAAGAATGAGAGACGCATATTTGTAAAATAATGAGTTCTTTGTCTAAAGCAGGGAAAGTATGAAAACAGTCAAAAAGGGAGGTTGAAACTGGCCTATTAAAGCAAGTCCAAGCCTTTAGCTTGCCTTGATTTGAGAAGCAATTGGGTCCCGCTGAATTTTTAGAATAACAAAGTGGCATAATAACAAATGGTCAGTTCCATTCAACAAGTACTGAGCATTTGCTTTGCACCTGGCAGTGCTCAGCAGGAGGAGTCAAAGATGAAGCCCACTGAGCCCCCTCTTTCGGAAAGCCTTAAAGGCTCCTGTAATACAGAAGGACAAAACTGGCAACAAGGCAAAAAATGTCAGTGAGCTGAAAACGAGTTGGAAGAAAGTCTATCACACTAGCCAGAGAGGATGAGAACCTAAAGCAGGCAGGCGTCAGGGGGAAAGGAAAGGAGATGAGGGTGGGAGGCAGAAGTCCTGGTGGAAGCAAAACTGCTCGCTTGCTGGTCGGACTGAGAGGGTGACAGAGAAGGAGTTAGAGCTGAATCCTCTCTCATCATTATTATTTGCAGCTTGGGTGCTGGAAAGTTTGAATTTCATAATTGAAAGATGAGAGTTGGGGAGAAAAACAGATTTGGCAGGAGAGTTACAGACAATTTAAATGATTCTACATCCATTTTCTGTAATCAACAAGTAAGAAGAAATTGTGTCATGAAAAAAGACATTTAGTTGTCAAGGAATGCCACATTTATTTTGTGTTACATCTGTAGGAGTTTAAATTGTTCAGCATGCTAAGGTAGTACAAGGGGAAGTTAATAAAATTTAACATCCCTTCTATATGTTACAGTTGGACGTATAGAAACAGGGAGATCATTTGGGAGGGGGGCAATTTGGCAATATCTATTAAAGTTAACATTTAAAGAGGTCATTCTGGGGCACCTGGGTGGCTCGGTTGGTTAAGCATTTGCCTCTGACTCAGGTCATAATAGGGTCCTGGGATCCAGCCCCACAACCAGTTCTCTGCTCAGCAGGGAGTCTGCTTTTCTCTCTCGTTCTCTCTCTCTCCCCTCTTCCTATCACTCCTGTTCTTTCTCTCTCTCTCAAATAAATAAAAAAAAATTTAAAAATAAATAAAGGAGGTCATTCTTTGAGTAAGTGGTTTTATTTTGAGGGTTTTTACCTACAGAAATACTCGTACAAATGGGCAGAGGAAGAGTTCATAGTACTTTTAGCTAGTGCCCAGCTGGCATCTGAACCCAGGTCTCCTTGTATCATCTCCAAACATGAAGATGGATTATGCTGCAATGCTCCCTTAAGGAGCTGTTATTTAAAAACATCTGAAGAAGCTTCAGTGGTAACTGACAAATACATTTTTTATTAAAAAAAAATACAAAAAAAGACCTATGTATCCATTAACAGAGAACTGGGTTAAATAACTTTAGGATCATCCCTATAATGGAATAATATGCAGCCGATAAAACAAAGATATATTCATTTAAAAGGAAGCACCTATCTCATGCTTTAATATGTATCTGTAAATATGATCCCACTTCATAAAAATTTACATTTACAAAATTAAATTCTATAATGATATATAGCAAAATTTAGATATTGTAAGTAAATATATAATATATATGCTTTAAGTGCATATTATGTATTACATATTAACATAAATTTAATACTATTTAATACAAATATATAAATATATACAGTATATTATATATGAGCTATATATCATATATATATATACATATATATATGGTATATGTCAGAGACCAAAAAAATATCAAGGAAGCTTTTTACATTGGAAAAAAAAAAGCAAAGTGAAGAATTTGACCCAGCACACTACTAAGGAGAAATGAAGATACTCTTATAAGGAGTCATACTTTTTATCAGGTGAAATATTGATCCCATTTGCTGCATCAAATCCTTCTGCTACCACTTTAACTTCATCTGGACTGTAGTAAACAACATTTGCCCAGTGTAAGTTCAAGTATGTTTCCAAATACTTTAAGAAAGGATCAGAGAAATAGTGGTCATTGGTGGCATAGAAATGTGCTGGTCCAACAGCTATGATATCATTCACACTGAAAGAGAGAAAAATAACACATGAGAGAAAATAAAAAGCCAGTTGGTCTCCATATTAAAGATTAAGTCTCTGGAAGGCATACACAATATGGGCTTTACATTTTTGGTCACAGATTTCCCAGGAACAGCTCAGCTAAAACTCACATGGCTATATTCATATGGATTCTACTATAATATCATTTTTCAGAGAACAATTTTGTATGATAACAGGTAATTTGAAGACAGGTCATTTAGCAATTATGGCAGGACTATTACAAAAGAAAAAAGAACCTAGTGCCAACAGGGTATGTTTTTTGACAGCAAGAAATGCAGGGTTTAGCAACAATATGAAAGGATATAGCTCTCTATAGTATAAAGCTGGAGAGAGCCTCACTGGCTGCTGAGCTGGTTAGGCCGTCAATAACATTTACCTAGCTTTCATTTACTCAGTTGCTGGATTTTCTTGAGTTCCTTTGCTTAGTTATTAGTCAAACTAAGGTTGACTGTTCAATTTCTACCTGACTCACAAAGCCGACCTGCCGAGAATGAACGGGCACTCAATAAACACTTGCAGAGAGATGGATGATGATATTGCCATAGCACAATGCTGCAGGTGAGAGATTTATATGCTAAAAACAATTACATTTTTAAAACCAGTTAGGCAAGGGCGTTATTAAATTTAAATTCCAATTACCCTATGCAAAAATTTCTGAAAGAACTGCTTTCTTTTTTGTTAAATGAGAAACAGAGCTACAGGGGAGGTGAGTCCCCTCTTTCTGAAACAGCACCATGATGCAGAGGCTGCCTGGACAGTATTTATGCTCCTATTTATTATGAAGTGCATTTTTTGGAAGAATGATTAGAAGTTACATGCATAAGCTCTAGCTAAGGATGGAGAAATTAAAAATGCTCATCAAGTTCAAACTTAAAAGAAGCAGTAGGCTAACACAAGCAAAGCTGGGGAGATACACATGACTCTCTTTTCGCCACATTACCAACCGGCTGTGTGTTCTGGAAGTAGGAGTGACCCACTTCCAGTCTGCATCCCTGCAATTCTGTGCAGCCATCAGCCTCCAGCTACTACTACCCCTGTGGAAGCACTTTGTGTTAGTACCAGACAAAACACAGACTTCATTTAAGCAGGCTACTCTTCCTTGCCAGGACAAGTATTATTGTTTGGGTGATGAGTCATCTGAGATGGAAGGTGACAGCAGGAAAAACAGTGAGGTTTGTCTTTGACTCCCAACATGGTTCTGAAGAGCAGCTCCCCTGTAATCCTGTGTTTTATCATTTCTCAAGGGAGTCCTTACAGAACACTGATTATTAGAAGTGACATGGACTTTCCGTGCTCTACAAGGAAATCACACACACACACACACACACGCACATGTACTTATGTATGTGTATGCATACATGTATTTTCGCTCTTATCAAGGCTGAAAGGACCATCATGGGGAATACATGGAAAAGCCAGACATAAACTGGAGAATGAACAAAAGGGCTAAGTACCTTGGAAGAAGTTCATGTTTGATTGTTTTTAGATGCAGAAGAGAATTTTCTTCTTCTTCAAATTTAAAAATTTCCACTGTATTCTTGAATTCTGGATGGTTTACAACAAAGAGATAAACTGTGTCGTCTAAAGAATTGAAAGAACAGAGTTAATTTACAAGACAGAACCATAGGACCTCTGGGCAGACACTGACATTTAAATACCACAGGCGGGGAAAGGTTGAATGTATAAGCCATTAGAGGACCTAACAGATCATTCTTCTTCCCAGGCTCTCCCATCACTGTCTGGCTGGTGTTATTTCTGATCATTGGTCCCCTGACCTTTAAGAAAGAGTGTTTCCCACTCCATATACCGAATTCATGAATAATCTGTTTATAGTTTAATTCAGAAATATAGCTCTTTTTTAATGCAATAATCATAGATATATGAAAAAGGTTATGAAATCTAAACATTCTCCCAGATGTTATCTGATAGAAATTCCGAACATAGCCTAAGATGCTGCTAGCTGGAGAGGTAAATGATCAATTTATCTGTATGAAGAATAACAAAATAATTCATGAGTTAATTGTTCTTTTCTTACTATAGATATGATCCAAATCTATTTTCCAGTTATTTGCAAACCATGATAAGTTTCTCAGTGTGGGGAGCTCATCAGCTCTTACCGCTGTCTATGAAGGTGCTGATACCATGTGGATTGAACGAAGCCAAATTGAACCCACGGCTGATTCTTAATTCCAGTGCCCTCGGGTTTTCCTTTTTTAGATCCATCATTAATATCCCTCCAGGCTTATCTGGGGAAAAGCTGTGGAGTCCTGGACATTTTAAACCCTTTTTAAAACAGAGGAAAAAGTTAAGTAGAGAAGCTTAAGGGTGTTTATGGGCTAAAATAAACATATATGGCAGTATAAATAAATGATAGAAACTTTGGTTAAAGGTGTTTTCACTATAGCTACAAACAGCAAGAAAGCAGAGAGAGGAGACAATAGAAAAAAATAGGAACTGGGGGCCAGCAAGTTGCAAGATTAACAAGAACTGATTTTTCGGAGTTGAGGCACAAGACTCGGGGTGCAGTCTCTTAAGGGGATACCCAAAAGGTTGGTGGACTGGGATATACCAGGCAGACTTGAGAGGCATGGGGACAGAAGTGAAAATTTACAAATGGGCTGTTAACCCTCACGCCCTCAGCCTGCCCTTTGCTCCTACAGAGCCCAAAGTCTTGGTGAATGATGCCAGTCAACACTCGCCTCCTTGTCTCACACCCCAGATCCAATCCGCCAGCAAATCTTGTTGACTTTGCCTTAAAACATCTCTTCATAAGGATATGAACCTTTCTCACCACTTTGTCCATGACTGCCCTGCCCCAAACCACCAGCCCAATTATGGCAACAGCCTCACAACTAACTGCCCTTTTTCATTTTTTCTGGCCTTTCCCTATGGAAGGTTGGTTTCCCACCAGCATCCAAATGATGTCACGCCTCTGATCAAAACTTCAGCTCACTTAAATTACAAAGTAGAAGTTCTTCCGATTGACCAAAGGACCTGTGTGATCTGCCCTGCTCAGCCTCCTGCCCCTTCACCTCCTCAAACACTCCAGGTCTCTGCCCTCATCTCCTATTGGCACACAGTTTCCTTGATGATCTTCAAACAAACCAGCACATTCTCACTTCAGGGCCCTTATACATACTGTTCCCTCTGCCTAGGAATGCTCCCTCCATCACTTCCCCATCCCTGCAAGATCTAGGGCTCCTCGATGTTTTATATCTAAGTCAAATGTCACTTATCACCACTTGGCACAGATACATATTAGACATACATAAATGGCAGCCTGACCATACCCTCAACACAGCTGTCCCTCTCTACTGCCCCACTTTCCTATATTTCTCAAGTGCTGCTGTCATCTGATACAGATTCATCCTTTCCCCATTGTAACATGAGTCAGAACTTTGTCTCATTTATTCACTGCTAGATCCCAGGGCCTGGAGCAGTGCCTGGCATAAAGTTCATTCTTTTCTGACTAATTGCAAAGATCACCTTTATCATGTGCAAGATCCCTGTCTGTATACTGATCTGTTTGGGGACTTAGGCCTATTCCTATACCAATATACCACTCTTTAACTACTATAGCTTTATTTTTATACATAGCCAATATATTTATGGCGTGTCCCCATTCCTACACCTCATTGTTTTATTTTCACAAAACAGTCTTAAATATTTCTGCTTATTTCTCTGTATGAATTTTGAAAATAAAGTTGTTATGAATGGAACATTATTATTTTTATTTTTATTACTATTACATTTTCTATTTGGCTTTTCCCTGTGTGTGGGAAAGCCAGTGAGTTTTTCTATGTTCATTCTAAACCCAACCATTTCACTGAACTCTCCCCTCAGGTCGAATAGTCTATTAGTTGAATATTGGATTGTTTAAAAGGCAGGTAATAATGATGTCTGAAAATTATGGCAGTTTTTTACTTTTTTTCTACCTCATATTTCCTTTTCTTGTTTTATTGGGTTATTAAGAGCTCTAGTAGATTACTGATAGTTATAATATTTAGGGGCATTTTCTTCATTTTCTAAACATTTATAGAAAGGTGGCTAATGTTTTACCACTAAGAATGAAGTCTGCTGTAAGTTTCAGAGCAATTATCTTCTATTTCTTGTTTTCTTGGAACTTTCAATCAGGAATGAAATGTTGAATTTTATTTAATATTTTCTGAGAACTCACTGAAAATATCTGGGTCTTTTCTCTTTTAAATCTTTTAATAAATATTTTATGCAAATCTAAAAGAATATACAAAACTTAAGTATCACTGTATGCACAAAATTTAACATAACAGAAATTCTCTCCAATTTAAAAAATCCACCAAAATGATAAAACTTCAAGGCTGATAGGCTCAGTGCGGAATAAACTGGAATTACACTATTGCCATATGGCAGTGCCATTTCAGTGGCTAATAATCTCTATTTTGTATCACTATCCCATAAACAAGAGCATGATTTCAATGCACAGAAAGCTCTACCAGAGATGATGATAACTATTCATGTTGATTTTATTTTTTTAAATTTTTATTTATTTATGATAGTCACAGAGAGAGAGACAGAGAGAGAGAGAGAGAGAGAGAGAGAGGCAGAGACATAGGCAGAGGGAGAAGCAGGCTCCATGCACCGGGAGCCCGACGTGGGATTCGATCCCGGGTCTCCAGGATCGCGCCCTGCACCAAAGGCAGGCACCAAACCACTGCGCCACCCAGGGATCCCTCATGTTGATTTTAATACTCAGTATCATTTAGATCTGTTTTTTCTCTTTTTAAAAGTTTTATTTATTTTTACTTGCAGCAAAATACACATAACAAAATTTTATCATCTTCACCATTTTAAGTGTACAGTTCAGCAGTGTTAAGTACACTCACATTGTCATTTAAATCTTTCTTATATCCCATTCTGGGTCATCCAGTTCTTCATTAAGTGTGATGTTGGTTTTGGGGTGACCCTCAAACCCATAACAATGGAACAGGATGGGTTGGATGGGCTAACTAACAAGCTTGGAAGAGGAAGAGACAGTTGCCATAAGGTAGGTATACATTCCTTGTTTAGAAAGGAGTGCATTCTGGGAAACAGTAGAGACAAAGCTGAGTAATTTAAAAAACAGCAGTAAAGTGGGATTGTTTCTAAATTTGAAAAAAAGAAAGGACAGTCATATAACCAAGGAAGGACAAAAAAGCTGAAGAAATTCCATTGAGACGGCTATAAGATCACTGTGGCTGTTGTAAGCCCATCAGTGAAAATGACTATAGATTTATGTGCTTGGAGACCTCACTTCTCCTCATTCAGATTTATTCCTATGGGGTTTGAATCTTGAAAAAGTTGAGTTCTGGATTACAAAAATCTCTGAGAGGGCAGCCCAGGTGGCTCAGTGGTTTAGCGCTGCCTTCAGCCCAGGGTGTGGGCTGAGATCGAGTCCCACATCAGGATCCCTGCATGGAGCCTGCTTCTCCCTCTGCCTGTGTCTCTGCCTCTCTCTCTCTGTGTCCCTCATGAATAAATAAATAAAATCTTTAAAAAATATATCTGAAAATACCTCCTTCCCCCCAAAAAAAAAGCAAGTGCTTTTTATATTCCTCAGGATTTTTGTGTCTCTAGTTATGAATAATTTTGACAAGGAGTTCCAATGTTTTCTCGTAAGCTTATATACATGTGTAAACGTGTACTTCCCAACACATATTTCTAGTAGAATACATTACAGAGTTCTCCTAGAAGTATCATTTTAATCATTTTGTGTAGGTGATTACATAAAACTTGTCTTTTGAAGCTGTATTTTAAAAATGTAATATAAATATTAGTGTTCTTGCCAAAGCCCAAACGTTTCCTTTTTTTCCTCAACGGTAACAATTAGCTGTTCAGTCTTCCACCTAAACACTATCAGGAACCTGATGAGCACCTTAACCCTCAATCCCCTCTAAACTCAGTTCTCTTTCCTTTCCCTTGTGTCTGACAACTGTTTTATGAGGGCTGTGACTCTTCCGAAGCATCTCCACGCTTTTCACATCTGAGTCTGAGAGCCTGAAAATAATGGATGCTAAGAGGGAACAGAATTGTCACAGGCTGCTTTCCTCAAGAAAAACCGGACCCATGACAATACCAAGGACACTCACAGGGGCCCAAGCCAAAGAAGAAAAGTGGTCAGAACTTCCTCATCGCCCACTTACAGAGTTTTCCAATTAGGTGGCTACTGGTGTAGGCCAGCACACAGGCTGATCAATTTTACAGTCTTTCTAATGTATGCCCAGGGAAGTGGTTATTTTTCAGCTTCTCAGAATTAAGGCAAAGTGAAGAGTATAAATAAACTCAGCTGATGACTTTCACAAGAGGCTATTCAGAGGAAAAAGGAAGAGAGAAAAAGCCTTGGTCTGGGAAAGTTGATATTTTGTTTGAAAATAAACAAGAACAAGAAAATGAGATTAAAATTGAGTATCTAATGGAAAGAAAGATAGATGTTGGATTTGAAAAAGTGGAATCTCCACTACCACACCCAAAGTATGCTTTTTAATAAGAAACTTTTGGAACAGAGACTACATTGGAACGTTTTAGTGCAGTGTGGACACAAAGAGCAATTAGTCAAGTGGCAAAGACTATTTCATCTCTACATTTAGATAAGCTGTAGGACATTTTCCAAAATCTTGTTCAAACTGTATTTTTTTTTTCTAGAACATATATTTGAAAGTGAGGAATTTTACAAACAAGCTACTGCTCTGCAGGCCTCATCCAACTTCCCTGGACCTCCTCCACTGAGACCAGGGAAGCAAGGAGATACTCACCACACTAAAGAAAGCCAGGCCATTGGGAAGTATATCAATATCATCCGCACCGGCTTCTGTAAGTTCAAGAAATAGATAAATGTCATGTTCAAATTCCATTATTTGTTAGATGGAGCATAACTGGGACTTAGTTTACTTTATCAGTGCCTGTATTTTTAGGAATGGCTCTAAGTTTTTCCAAGGAACCAACCACTCTCTTTAATACCCGTCAGTCTAAATCCCTTCCTGTAGTGCACCTCTGACTTTAAATGTTAGATATTTTATGTTTACTCAAATCAAAGTCAAGTAATCACCACATTTCCAGCTATAATACAGAAAAAGTTGACATCTGTACACTCTTACGATAAACATCCAGATGTCTGTACAAAAGTAATTGACATCAGGGGAATATTACTTTCAGAGAGAAGGGCTCATAGTCATTTAACCATGCAAATATCCTTGTCCCTTTCTCTGCTCATTCAATCTGAAGCAAACTCAGACATTTCTCTCATTAACAGAGATAAAACACCTGGGATTATATATTCCCTCTTTAAAAAACAGTGTCTGCTTGTTCTCATAAGTGAAGAAAGCTTCCCATTTAATCTTTAAATTTAGGCTTTAAACTACAGAAAACAACCAGTAAAAGAAAATTAATGAAAAATACCATCCACCTAAGCCAGCTGAATCTTCTAACGCTTGTCTCTGAGCAGGCTACAATTACTATTGATTGTTTATTGATTGTCTGCAGTACACTCCACACAGCACAGCAAATAATTAGACATAAGACCTTCCCAGTGGTCTCACTGTGTAAATTCTGCAGACAGATAATAGACCCAAACACAAGAAAAGAGGAATAAAAATGGCTCAGATTAAGCCAAATCATGACACATTCTTTGAGTCCACAAAATCCAATCTTCCCCTTTAAGACCTCTCCAAAGGCTTTCTCCAAGATTATTTCTAGGTTGTCAAAAACAAACAGCATCTATGCAGCCATTTTGGTTTTGATTCATGAGTTTGCATTTGGCCGGTTGCCTCCAGTGTTGTTGGCTCTATCATAGTGGAGAAAAGCACAAGAAATTATAAATGCCAAGAACTCTGCTTTGTAAAGACAATTGCAATCATGAATGCCCTCATGCCTGTTCCTTGGCAAGATGATATGCTTAAGCAAGGCATAATGGAGGAGTTCTGAAACTGGGTCTGTGAATTCCTAAGGAGCCACAAATGGGTTTTAGAGTCTAGGAACTTGTTGCAATTCTGTAAATGCGAAATGTCATCTGTATGCTCAGCTGAGAAATTTTCTATTAAAAGGATCCTTGGCTTTCAGTAGGTTTAAAAAATGGCCAGTAAAAGCACAAAAAAGTTTTAAGAATCACTAGTCTCTGGTCCCGTGGTGGTTCTCAAATGGTAATGAGCAGGGACCAGGGGAACTTAACACATATGTGCATATGCAACCACAAACATACAAACGCACACACTCACAAATACACGTCACTCCAAGTTTTGCTTTCTGGAACCATTTAGTAGGAAGTCAATTAAATAAAATGTGTTGCTCCTGAAAAATTACTTAAAACATTTTAATTCCAGTGTGTACATGTTTATACACATAGAGCAAGAAAAGATATACAGAAGCAGATTAACAATGTTTCTTTGGGTGGTAGGATTATGAGTGATTTTCATTTTCTTCTTTATATTTTTGTTTAAAGTTTTCTACAAGTAGGGATCCCTGGGTGGCGCAGCGGTTTGGCGCCTGCCTTTGGCCCAGGGCGCGATCCTGGAGACCCGGGATCGAATCCCACATCAGGCTCCCGGTGCATGGAGCCTGCTTCTCCCTCTGCCTATGTCTCTGCCTCTCTCTCTTTCTCTCTCTGTGACTATCATAAATAAATAAAAAAAAAATTAAAAAAAAAAGTTTTCTACAAGTAATAGTATTGTTCTAGTAATCAGGAAAAGAACAATGTTTTTAAAAGATATTTTCATTTCAACCACATTGTAACCTTTCTGTTTAACCCCATTGCTTAATTCCAAGAAAACAAAGTCTTATCTGTAGTTTTGTTTAGTATATTTTCCAGAATCTACCCCCACCCCATCTTAATTTTATATCTATTACTACAACAGAATTTCATCATTTTGGGATGCCTGGGTGGCTCAGCAGTTGAGTGTCTGCCTTCGGCTCAGGGAGTGATCCTGGGTCCAGGGATTGAGTCCTGCATCTGGCTCCCTGTGAGGAGCCTGCTTCTCCCTCTGCCTATGTCTCTGCTTCTCTCTCTGTGTCTCTCATGAACGAATGAATGAATAAATAAGTAAATAAAATATTTTTAAAAAGAATTGTATCATTTCATATCACCTCTTTAGTGTGATTACTGCAAGAGTAGTCAATGCTGGAGAAATTTTTTCTGCTCTAATTAGTAACAGGAGTAGTACTAGTAGTAACCGGAATAGCTAGTAAGATACAGTGTTTACCAAGGGCCAGGCTCATTGTTAAGCACTTTACATACATTATTTCACATAGTTTCTAACAGCCTAAGAAGCAAGATTATTATCTCTTATTTTAGACTTAAGAATACAGAGCCTTTGAATGGGGAGGCAAATTGCTCAAGGTCACAGACTGGGGACCTGAGACTCACATCCTTTTGTTCTAACTTAAAAGCACACAGAAAAAAAGACAACCTAGCATCAAATGAATTCTTACAGTCAGAACCATCTCCTGGTTCCTCTCTAAAGACACTTTACTTTGTAAATTTGACTGTGGTCAATTCCATAGGTTGGCTTTCCCCCACAAAAGTTTGGCTTCCATTCCTCCTACCAAGATCTTCACCAATCCATATTCTGTGCTTTTCTTTAACAGCCTCTCTCAAAACCCTCTTGCGCTAGTAAGTCTTCTAGCTTAGTACATCTGATTTTAAAACTTTTTTCTTACTTCCTTTGGTAATGATTTGTGTCAGAGATGGCCAACTGCTTCCCAGTATGCATACTCCCCTTCTACCTTTTCAGCTATAGGCACATGTCAACACAGCTCTGGACATATCCTACCCCTCCTTGCAATAGTTGTGGCCATTTGCCTCCATTCAGATTAATGGGATGTAAGAGCACAATATGCATGCAATTTCTGGGTAAAATAGACTAAGCATAATATCCAAGTCTATGTTCTTTCTATTCTTTCCTGCTGGAAAGTGGCAATCAACGGAATTCTAGGCTTGGACCAAGAAAGAAACAGTATGTTGAAGACAGTTGTGTTGCTTCATCAGTCTTTGTCCCAGATTGGCCACATGGAACGCAGTCATCTTATCACCGTAGGCCATTTGCTTATTTCTGGACTGCCAAGTAAAAGAAAATAAATTTCTCTCTCCTCTAGGTGTAACAGCAAATCAGCCCTTGCCATTCCCAATAGAGTATCTAATATGTAATGTACCTATTATTCTCCACCTTTTTGGCTCACTGGTGAAGTATGTGTGTTAACCACTCTGGGAGGAGATACTATATTGGAAAGAGAATTTGCAGAAGGTACTAAGCCCTTTTGAGCCTTGGGTCCTTATCTGTCATAAAAAGAAAAGAAAAAAAGAAATCTAAATCTCACAGTAGCATATATTTTATTTTCCTTTCATAGGTAGACTGTAAAGCAACTGATCACAAGGGCTGTAAACTTTAATGCTTTTTTTTTTTTTAATCTCCCGAGTAGCAGTTTTTGTAAAGGTCTTGATTGCCAAGTGTATAAAACAGCTAATTAACTCAAAAGAGACAATCCATTCAAAATTTTATTTTAGTCCAGAACTCTGAATGCATGCATTTGCAAAGACATTTAGGAAATGTTTTAAGCTTTTAAGCTTCAAACAGACTTAACTAGCTCCTGTCATTATAATTTTTATTATTTAGATGCTGACATTAGGCCAAATCTTGGGTAAAAGCTTGGTTTCTGTCTGTAAGATACAATGGGAAGGAATACAAAAAAAAAAAAAGGACAGTGAGCCTACTTTGTGACTCACAAAAAGCACATATCCTGTATGACATGTGGTAGATAACTATTTATTAAAAACAGAAAGACATGAGATGATATGTATAAAGCACCCAAGAATTGCAAAGAGTTCATTTCTAATCATGTAGCATTAGTGTGTATATGTGTGTGTGTGTGTGTGGTGTGAGTATGGGTGTTGATGGGGATGGAAGGGTAGGGAAAAGAGGTCTTACCTCTTGGAGGGATAGCTGGCCTCAAGGGCATGACTACTACTGTTTCCAAAGTGCAAACAAAAAAGAGAACCCTTCTTCTCTGTCGCCTACCATAAGAAGTTGCTTTTTCCTGTATGGGAATGTATATGCCCAGCACACTGTTATTCCTTATAATGCAAAAGACCACCAAATAAGTGATTGTTATTAAAAATATAAAAACACATGCTATTATTAACCATTATGCATCACTAACATAGCATTCAACAAATGTTCATAGAGTGTGTGCTAACCACAGAGCAAAAACAAAAACAAAAAAAAAAAAAGGAAAAAAGGCACAATTCTAATTAGACCTAAAAATGTATCCCAAATGTGCTTCTAATCACTCATCGTCTTCGCTCTGTTGCCTTTTGAAGTGCCTCAGAGGCATTAAACACTTCACAAGAAGGGCCATAGGTGACATATTTCCTCATTCTTTCCAATTCCAGACAGCAGCTCACACACATCACAACATAAAGGTCACAAACACAGACAGACGCCTGTTCAGAATACAAATGTCTTTGGGCTTGTTTTTCTCCGAGGAGCCCTCCATCCCAGTGAGTTGTAACAGCAATACACTTGGCGGTTCATCCTGTAATGTGTCTGGCTGTGCCCTATTGTCTACTCTGAGACTTCAATTCACAGAAGGTGGGCTCCACGGGGCCAAGGGCTGTTTAATAATTTGACAATTATTAACTCAGTAGCAAAAGTAACCTTCGAGATCACTGACTCAACCTCCCAACCTTGTACAACATCCCTCACAGACGCCATCTGGCTTTTGCTTTGTGGCCAGTTTTGAGAGGGCTCTTCACGATTGCAATCAGAAGGCAGGATAGAGTGGCAGAGTTTCTTCGGACTCCAGACAACCTTATTTCTAGAACAGTCTGCCTTATCCAGCACAGATCTAGACAGTCTGGTATTTGATACTGAGTTTGTATCCTCCTGCTAAGTGTGTGGGCCACAGTAACAAAGAGAAGAAGCTTCAGGAGAAAGAAGTCAAGGAATCTAGGCCTAGGGAGATAGCACTGGGAAAAAGTATCAAAGTAACAATAGAAAATAGTAGACAGGGCACATAAAAAACAGATGTTTAAAGAAGAGGCAAGAAACAGAACCAAAAAGAAAGTTTGAAGAAGAGAAGGCTGCTCTGAAAACTGATAGGTTTCATGAAAATGAAGCCTTCTTGCATGTGATCCAGCAGAGGATCACTAGTTTGTTTTTGCTCAAAGAGCATTTTAAGCCCTGTCTGTGGTAAATATGCTTATAAATATGAGCTACTGAGTTTATTAGCATTGCCAATTCCAGGGCAACGTAACAATGGTTAAAATTTTTAATATTTTTAAATATTTATTTATTTATTTATTTATTTTAGAGAGAGGGAGGAAGAGTGTATCCACGGGTGCACGCACTTGCGCACATGCTCACACACACACACACACACACACACACACACACGTGAGTGGGGAGAGAGGGATAGATAATCCCAAGCAAGCTCCACACTCAGAGTGGAGCCCAGTTTGGGGTTTGATCCCTCAACCCTGAGATCATGACCTGAGATGAAACTAAGAGTTGGACCCCCAACCAACTGAACCACTCAGGCGGCCCAACTATCAAAACTTTAAACAGATATGCTAACTGAACGACAATCTCACTATTAAGAATTCACCTAAAGATATACAAGAGCTCTATGTACAATGATGGTCACTGATTTGTTTGTAGTTGCAAAAAAACTACAACCATCCGAATGTACATTAGGAGGGAAATGATTAAATAAATCCTGGTACCTGCAAACATTAAAAAGATTGAGGTAGACCTACATGTGTTGATGTGGGGAGCTGTTGACACTGCATTTGGAATAAGCAGGTTGTAGAATATAATCTTACAGTAAGATGCCATTTGGGAAAAATATGTATGTGTGCATATGTGTGCTTGCCTTTGAGCTGGAAAGAAAAACTTTATCTCTAGAGTTATTTCTATAGGGATGGAGATTTTTGTTGACAGATTTTTATTTTCCATTTTGTTACTTCTCTTCCTTCTCACACCTTCACTAGCTGACTGCTACGTTGTCAGAGCACCGCTTCCAGGGGCCACACAGTGAAGATACAGACTTTATAAAACTGGTTCAGAAATGTCACTAAACAAGCAAGAAATCAAACAATAAACATAAGATTACACAAATAATTAACAAATTGCAGCGAGAGTGAGAAAGAGAAGAAATACAGGTGCATGAGATCAAAAAAAGATTGAGGAGGTTTTTGTTGATTTAATGTGATTTTTCCTCTGATAAACACTAGTGGCATGCCAAAATACTGTTAATGAGTTTTTTTGTGTTGGTGGCCAAACGATGTAGGGTGTATAGCCAGCATTTTCTCCTACTTACCGATTCCTTTAATGAGGTGGCAGTTTGGAAGGTCTACAGATTCTACTTCTCTGGAGGCTTTAAGTCGATTCCTGTTTAAAAAAAAAAAAAAATCTATCTGTTTATGTATTCCTTGCTTTGTTGCAGACAGGGTTTAAAGAGGCTTACAGCAATACATAAAACACAGCATAAATCTAAAGCAGATAAAAGAGAAGATAGAAAAACAAGGGTAGGAACATAAAATCGCACCAGAAATGAAGTTAAAATAAAAATGTATATCACAAAGTTCTATATGTGAATGTGGGTCATAAAAGAAAGCCAATAACTCAACAAATAAAACTGGTAATGCAAGTTCCAATGCAAATACAAACACGGCACCACCAGGTCACATTTCTCACGGCTCTGGTGTTACGGGAAGAGCTCCAGATGTAGAACCAGAAGCCCTGTCTCCCTCCCTCCCAAGGGCCCAAAGGAGCCAAAAAACGCCCAGGCCCTCTGCAAAATGACACAGTGCCTGACAGGAGGCCGAGAGAGGATGTGGGTTCAGAGCCAGGCACACAGAAGATACCCCACAAACAGCCATTAAGAAATACATGGAGGAGGACCCGCCCCCATCACAACATTTATTGGGTGAGAACTTTGGAGAACACCAACTACTGCAACAAAAGTACATGCTGTTGTTTCACAAAGAGTAAAAGTGCAGAAATAATGAGGAGATGGTGAACTGTAATACAATATCTTCCTCACCCCCGGACCCGGAAGAGGACCACAAAGCAGTCTGGCCAAACGCATCTGGGAACTCTTCTTTAGAAGCCACATGTTGTAGGCCTTCCCTTCTCGTCCCTAGCTGTCTCTCACCTTCTCTTTCTGTTCTCTACAGTCATTAATAATCATAATGCTCACAGACTAGTTTACATTTTTTCAAAGTGAGTCACACATACCACACATTTAAGAGATAAAACTGACAATTTGCCGCTTGTCCCTCTCCTTTTCATATCACTGACAGCGTCTGACTTCTAGACACAGAATTTGGGGAAGGTTACCAGTCTCAGGAATGTGGAAGAAGGCGGAGGCCTACCTAACCCAGAATTATGAACAGGTGGTAGCGACTATATATTTTGGCAACTCATATCTCGTATATAAAGTCTGTATATAAAGTCTCTAACTAAAATGTTCATCAGTGTGTTACTTCAAATCGTATAATTCAAATAGTGTCAAAATTTCTCGAAACAATATAGCAATAAGGCAACAAAATAAAAATTAAAGTGAATAAAATAAATATGTAAAATATACAGGCAGAATAAAAATTAAAAATAAGTCTTTAAAAGTAAAGCAATAAAAAAAGACCATAAATCTCACATTTACAAGTCCCAGGAGTGATTTAAAGGGGGGGGGGGGGAGGAGAGAAATATGTATATTTCGCCTAATGTGGTAGGTTGAATGACTTCATTTAATTGTAAAAACAACCCTAAGTACGTACCACTGTCCCTGCTTTTCGGATGAGGAAAGTGACTCAGAGGTGAAGGGACTTTGCTGAGGTCTGGCACCTGCTGGGAAAAACCTTCCAGAAGCAGTGCTCTAACCCACTCTGGTATTTTTCTCAAAAAGAGTGAAGAGATCCGTGTGTCTGTCTTAACAGCAAAGCTACCTGATGTGACTCTCTATGGGCTTCAGTCTTCTTTATGCATAAAATAAGGATGAGGCTAGTTGACCTCCCAGGTTCAGTGGACACTGCACGACTCCAGAATAGAGATATGTCAGTAGGTTCCAGCTATGGTTTCATCAAGTTTCTGTTATCATGCATTGGTTTGGGTGTCACTTTCATACAACCTACTATTATGCCCATTTAACGATATAAAAATAGATAATGAGAATTGTCATCTACCATTTTCAAAGATAAATTATATGGATAAAATAAAATTCAGATGTGTTTAAATGGTTTAATATGGGTTATTTTTTAGAGTCAACTTAGAGCTGCATAAATGACTGATAATTACACACTGCTAATAGGGCAATCTTCATCAACTAGTTAAGTTGTACAATATCATCTCTAAATACACAGACTGCTGACTATTCAAACTAGAATTACACATGGGCTGTGCATAAATTCTGGTTAACCAGGTCATTTTTTCTTTCTTTCTTTTATAATAAAAGAAAGATGGGATTTTGCTTCCAACCTTTGTGACCCATCGAGACTTTCAAATTCATTCAGTGGAAAACTGCTAGGCTTTTTACCTGGTAGAAGTACCAGTTCCCTACTCATTACTGAACTTCTGTATTCCAGGGTGGTAGGCCCTATTAGCTGACAAACCTAAAGCCATTCTCACTTCCTTTCTTCCTTGCTCCTTTCCATTGCAGAGAGAGACAAGCCAAATATTTGCTTTCCCAGCCTCCTTTATATTTAGGGGCAATCCTATGACTTGGGCTTTGGAGAAAGATTTTTGTTCCTGATAAAAAAAAAAGGCAGATACAAGAAGAGCGCTAACTGGAGTCACCCCTTCTCTCTTCATGATGTGACCACACATGCCGTGCTCAGGACTGTAACAACCATTCAGCAGCCTTAACATGACAAGATTGAAGACAGAAAGCCAAAAGTGAAGGATTGAAGGACAAAACTATAAGAACCTAATTTTTTGATATGATCATGGGCTTAAGGGACAAGGTGTAGAATGACTCTCCCACAAAGTTTTTATCATGTGAGAAAAATAAGCCTTATATTTGTATATGTTATAATTAATTGAAGTATAATTGAGGTATGTTACTTGAGGCTGAAAGCACTCTTAACTGTTAATAGAATTAAGAAGTTTGGGGGAATATACAAGAGAAAGCTACACAAACCTCTTTGGGCTAGTACATCAATAAGCCTAAATGCTAGTTAATTCAGGCCAAATTAAAAATAAATAAGTAAATGGTACAAACACAAATAAGTGACATTTTGGCACAGCCTACTTGCTCCCTAGCACTTATGTCCATAGCCTGCTTATGAATGTACTAGGTCAGAGACAGCTGTCTGCTGTCATGCAGACATTGCTAATCAATCCCAGCATTCTTTCCCTTTAATCCATAGCCATCCTCACACACAACATTCCAGGCAACCACTACTGCTCTGGGTTCCCTTTGCTTTTCTCACTTTCCTCTTCTTTTTCATTAAAAGTTGGTTATTTTCCTTTGAGTCATAACTATGTGATGGGTATAATACAACAAAGCAAATACATTGTGTCCCTGGGGCACCTGGGTGGCTCAGGGGTTGAACGTCTGCCTTCGGCTCAGGGTGTGATTCCAGGGTCCTGGTATGGAGTCTCACATCTGGTCCCTGCATGGAGCCTGCTTCTCCCTCTGCCTATGTCTCTGCCTCTCTCTGTGTGTCTATCATGAACAAATAAATAAAATCTTTTAAAAAAATAACACTGTCTTCCTTCAACTGAGCCAGCAATCATTTCCCCAATGACATCCACCAGACACATGTACATCAAGTTTCCTCATCTTGGGGTCCAGTGACCTCCAAAGAGTCCATGGGTAAAATTCAGGGATCCATGAACATGGATGGGGGAAAAATACATCTTTATTTAAACCTTCTGAAATTAAGCATTTCCTTTGATGATGAGTGCAGGCAAGAAACCACAGAACTTTCTATTAGCAGTATCTGTGTCCCTCTGTCAAAACGGAAATCGCAGATACTGTTATATCACATTTCAGTTGTGGTAAGTATCTCAAAATATCATTTATACTCACCACTACTTCAAAATATCTATAGCTACATATTTAACGACCTTTATATCTATTTAAGGCTTTAATTAAGAAGCCTATGTTATTATATCATACATTAGATTTTAAAAATAAGTTGGTAATGGTATTAAAGTATATAAATTAGTATTAACTCAAATAGTATTTAATTTTGTTTTGGAATCCTGTGTATTTTATTTTATGCACTTAAAAATATGATGTTGACCAAGGGTCCATCAACTGATCAATAGATAAAGAACATGTGGTATATATATAACATAGAACAGCATTCAGCCATAAAAAAGAATGAAATCTTGCCATTTGCAATGACATAGATGGAGCTAGAGGGTACTATGCTAAGTGAAATAAGTCAGAGAAAGACAAATACCATATGACTTCACTCATATGTGGAGTTTAAGGAAAAAAAAAAAAAACAAATGAGCAAAGGAGGGAGAAAGAGGGAGGAAGAGAGAGAAATAAAAAATAAAATGTTAATTATAGAGAACAAACTGATGGTTACCAGAGGGAGGTTGGGGGGAGGGGGATGAGATAGGTGATGGGGATTAAGGAGGGCACTTATCGTGAAGAGTACAGGGTGATATATGGAAGTGCTGAATCACTATATTGTACACCTGAGCCTAATATAACATTGTATGTTAACAAACGGAATTAAAATAAAAACAAAACAAAACAAAAACAAACGAGGAGCACCACATGTACACACAAAAAAATTTTAAATAAAATAAAAGCATAATGCTAAGAAGCCAAGGCTTTAACAGACTACCAAACAGATCTATGTCACAAAAGTCTAAGGGCCCCTGTTTGCACATTGTCATTACAGGTAACTTTCACTGAACACTTACTATATATTTGGTGTTGTTTTAGCACTTTACAAGAATGAACTCTTTTATTTTTCATGGCCCCACTATGGAGTGTGTAGTATTAATATTCTCATCCTACAGGTTAGGACACTGAGGTACAGAAAGGTGAAATAAAAAGCCAAGAACCCAGGTAAACAATGGAGCTAAGAAATGAATTCAGGCTATCTAGCCACAAGCATGAACCTTTAGCCAATAGTCATGACCATGAAATCAATTTCTATTTTTTAAATGTTTTTTTTAAAAAGATTTTATTTATTTATTTATTTATTTGAGAGAGTGAGAGCAAGAGCAGAGGGAGGGGCCAGAGGAAGAGGGAGAAACAGATTCTCTGCTGAACAGAGAGCCCTTTGTGGGGCTCGATCACAGGACCCTGGGTTCATGACCTGAGCTGAAGGCAGGTGCCCAGCCAACTGAGCCACCAAGGTGCCCCTCAATTTCCATTTCTTTTACTCAGGAGACAGCATTATCCATACAGAGTGGGAGGAGAGGGGCAATTAGTTATTATGTTACCTCATCTTCAGCAAACTAGGAACACAGTGTTACTACCTGGCATGGCTTTGTTCCATATTTCATGGCCTTTGAATTTACAAACTACTTGTGGGGCTTTATCTTTTAAGTACAGACTTAAATATAGGCAAACGGGGGCTTTATCTTTTATATACAGACTTGTAAAACCCATTGGAATTCACCCCTTGGGCCCCTGTAATGCTTTTAGTACTTAGTAGCTAAGAATTTGTGAGTAAGCATCTTAGGCTGGAAGTAATTTGCTCCAAAGGCAGGAAAGCTAAGAGGCAGTGGGGACATTGGGGCATCCAGAAGACCTGGTTTGGAGTATAGGTTCAGCACTAATTACCTGCTGAAATAACTAGTTGACCTCCTCCAGCCTCAGTTTTAACATGTCTAATACAGAAAGGAAGACAGTATTTGCAGAATGAAGGCATAAATGTAAAAGGCTTTCTTTCAAAATGTCAGTACATGTATGGATATTTTGGCTTAGGGACACCTGGGTGGTTTAAGCACCTCACTCCTGATTTTGGCTCAGGTCATGGCATCCATTGTGGGATGGAGCCCCACATGGGGTTCCACACTCAGCAAGAAGTCTGCTTGAGATTCTCTCTCTCTCCCTCTGCATCTCCCCCTTGCTCTCTCTCTCTCAATAAGTAAAAAAAAAAAAAAAATATTTAAATGTACATTTTGGCTTAATATTAAAGAACGTTTGACACTTTTGACACAATGATCAGCACACAGTAGTCACACAATACACGGTAGGGAAGATGGTAGTTAAAAAATAAAGCCTGACCTTGCAGAAGTGTTCAAAAGCAGTCTGGACGGCTTTTTGGTGTAACTGTCATAAAATCTATCACGCAAAAGGCAGAATGTTCAGATGCCTGTTTAGGGATTCCTGCTCATGCATGGGTCTCTGATGTACTCAAGTCTCATGATTCATCCAAGGGTGTGTACTTTGCAACAGGTAGCAACTGGCTTGGGGATATTTGCGTAGTTCTATTTTCCCCTTTATTGCTCAACTTGGGAGGAGTGGAAAACTTGGGTGTAATACGCCATCCTCCCCTGAGAACTTTAGCCAGTTACAGTCCAGAAGGAAAGAGATGGCTTTGATTCCATTTATCCATCTGGGATATATATACTTATACTAAAAAAAATATTCATTATCCATTATTTATCTGAAATTCAAATTGAAGTTTAAGTGAATACCCTGGGGGAGAGAAACAACTTGAGTGCCTAAGTACAAAGTGCCATCTCTAAAAATAGAATAATGAAATAGCAGGGGGCAGCCCTGATGGCTCAGCAGTTTAGCGCCGCCTTCAGCCCAGGGTGTGATCCTGGAGACCCGGGATGGAGTCCCCCATCGGGCTCCCTGCGTGGAGATGGAGCCTGCTTCTCCCTCTGCCTGTGTCTCTGGCCCTCTCTCTGTGTGTGTGTCTCTCATGAATAAATAAATAAAATCTTTTTTTAAAACTGAAATAGCGGGGAAACCTAATTCAAAAACCAGCCTGTTTTTTGAAGAGCCTTTCCTTATGGGGAGGTAGGAACATGCTGCTTTTCAAAATAGACCCTAGGGTGTAAAAGGAGAGATGCTATGCATTTGAGCACTCCACCTATAACCCTGTAAACAGCAGGCACTTGATATTCCACAATCACAAGGTTAGCAGATAAAATACAAGACGCCAAAATTTGAATTTCAAATAAAGAATGATATTTTAGTACAATTATGCCCCAATATTGCAATGGGATATGCTTATACAACAAAATGATTTGTTGGTTATCTGAAATTCGCATTTAACTGGGCATCCTGCATTTTTGTTTGCTGCATCTAGCCACCTATCACATATCCTAATGTTCTCACATCAACTGATTTGGGACTCCAACTATCCAATGAAGTTAGATCTAGTGACCTAGAAAGTCACTGCTCAGTAAAATGTATTGCGGTCAAATCTTTATAAAGAAAAGACGCATTAAATTGTGAATTACCTATAAGGTACATTCTATGTAAATAAGCCTTATTTACTTTTTCTTGGGTTTGTAACTACAATTACCATTTAAAGGGACTTAAGTTTAAAACTTGAAGATTATTAAGAAGAAGAAACCATTATTTGGGAAAACTTCAACTTGTGGGAACACGGGTGGTTTGGACTTTAGGGAAGTTTAATGAGCTTGTACATTTTAGCGGTATCACCTTTGAAACTGAAAGTTGGACAGTCGTACGAAATCATCCATCTCAAGAACGTTCTGCAGAGCAGGTTTGGGTATTTACGTAACAGGAAAATTAAGGTCAACATGTCCATTTTCTACCAGTTAGCAATCCTTCCTCCACCACATGTGTTCCTCCTACTTGCATCCCTCTATCAGCAGATGAAGCTCCAGCTCCAGGACGGTAGAGACAGAAGCCCTGGTATCACCTTTGATGTCCCCCTTTCTCAGTGAGGCTCCAGAGTGTGGGCCCCTGTCCTGCTATTCTCTCCAAACTACTGCAACTACCTTAACAAGTTTCCCCACGTCTATTCACTCTCTGTTCTACTACTTCTCAATTGTAACTGCGTATTACAATTATAAGGAGGATTTTTTAAAATAAAAAACACTCATCCCCAGGGCCCCACACAGACCAGCTGGATACAAATCTCTAGGGGTCCAGCCCAGACATCAGCCCACCAGGAGATGCTAAGGAACAGCCAGGATGGAGAACTACTGCTCTCTTCCAATCCGTCCTTCCAGCTTCATCTCTACAGCAGCGCAATTAATTCTGCTTTATAGCACAGCAACTGATTGTATTTTATATGATTCCTACTTAAACACACATACACAAACATCAATAGTTCTGCCTTGCCTATCAAAGCAGGCCCCAATTCTTGAACTTCTAATTAACCACCTCAAGACCCACCTTTTCCCCAACCCTGACTCTTCTCATCCCTTAACTTTACGCTCCCCTCAAGCTGGTCTACAGCTAGTCTCCAAACTTCCCCACCTTTCCCCCTCTGCTGGGGCTGCACTTTTCATCTGGAATGACCCCATATGTGTTTCACTGATCCTTCAAGGCTAACGTCAAATAGTGTCTTCCTCTGAACGCCACCTTCAGGGGCTGGAATCTTTCCCCCTTAAGCCTGTAGGGGTTGGTTTGTCCCTGGTCTGGACATCCTAATGGATATATTTGTTTTATTTCTCTCCTCCCCTGGCATAGAGTGAACTCAGAGATTAAGGACTGTGCCTCACTCCATTACAGGGGTCTAGGAGGGCACACCATACAGAGAAGGTGCTCACTACTTCTAGAATCCTTTTGCAGGAGGCTTCTAAAATTTGAGTTGGTTAATTTAGAAACTCTGATGTCCACCCATCCGCGGTTTTCATCACAATTAAACTGGGAGATGGACCAGGCTCATGCTGTCTGTCATTCTGGCCCCAGGGTTCCCGAGTGGCCATAAATAAGGAAGTGATGTAAGAACAGTAGCTGAGGATCTCGAGTCACTTCGATCTCCACAGCGCCAAGATTAGAAAGTTGAAAAGTTTCTCCAACTACGCGGGGGAAGGGATGGTGAGCAGCTTTATTAACGACGGCGACCGGTCTGGGCAGCAAAGAGAAGCACAGCAGCACCCAAGATCTGAAACAAATCTTTACAATTAAAGGTTCGGTGCATGAGTAATACTAGTTTTGCTAACAAAGCTGAAGCGCCGGGTTTGCAACTGCAAAGCACCCGCTGGTCCAACCGGGCGGAAAAGAACTCTGCGAGGCTGCAAAGGCGCCTCCGCTTCCCGGGAAGTCTGCGGCGCGGGCCCACCCGGTGCGGGGCGCGGCCGGGAGCCGGGCGCGGGGGCCAGGTGTGCGCCGAGCCGCGGCGCTGCCAGCACTCGGGGCTCCCCGCCCGCAGCTCCAGATTCCCGGCACGGCCTGCGCCCTCCCCCGCAGCCCGGGCCGGCCGGGCCTGGGGGCCCCGGGGCGGGGGCCGCTCGGGGAGCCCGCCCCCTCCTCCGCCCCCGCGCCCCGCGCCCCGCGCCCCGGCCGGGCCGCGCGCAGACGGCTCGGGGCCCCCCACCTACCTGAGCGCCAGGAGCCTCTCGCCCAGGAGCGCCAGCGCTAGCCCCAGCAAGCCCACGGCCAGCAGCCGCCCCATGGCGCGGGAGCCGGCGCCGCCTCCGCCTCGCTGGCGCGGGTCGGGGAGCCCTGCGCGCCGCGCCCGCCTCCCCGCTCGGGCCGCGCTCCGCCCCGGCCCCGCCCCCGGCCCGGCCCTTGGCCTTTGTCACCGCGGCTCGCCCCGGCGCCGGCCCCGGACGCCCCGCGGAGGCTCGGGCGGGGCGCGCACCTGGACCCTTCCCCTCCTCGCCCCGACGGGCGCCCCCCGGAGCCGCCAGCAGCCCGCGGAGCCTGCCCCTCCTCGTCGCCACCGACCGTCCCGCTCCCTGGGCCTGGAAGAAACTTCTAGATAAAGTTTCCGAGACTCTTTTTCGCTACAGGAAAAGATTCCGGATTCTCTCTTGTAAATAACTCAGGTTGGAACCAGCTACCGTATGGAACAAGGTGTAGACGCTCTGCTCCCCGTAAGGCTGCCTCCAGACCAGAGGCCTCAAGACGGAGACCCTATTTTTTATCTCAGCTCAGCTCATGGGAATAAGAGCAGGGGGGGTTGTTTTCTTTTACTTCAACCATAACATGACAAGCCATAACAAGCCATAACAAGCCATAACATGAATAAAGAAAGAAAAAAAGGGCAGCCCGGGTGACTCAGCGGTTTAGCGCCTGCCTTAGGCCCAGGGCCTGATCCTGGAGACCCGGGATCGAGTCCCACGTCGGGCTCCCTGCATGGAGCCTGCTTCTCCCTCTGCCTGTGTCTCTGCCTCTCCTTCTCTCTCTCTCTCTCTCTCTCTCTCTCTGTGTCTTTCATGAATAAATGAGTGAAACCTTTAAAAAAAAAAAAAAGCTTTAAGAGGGGAAAGCTAAGTCATTAAGATTGAGACAGTTACAACAAATGAGTATGTCAGAAATAAGCTTCTGCTGGTTCACAGTATTTATTTGCCACCCCGGAGGCATGACAATTGCCAGTTTTCAACAAACATCAGTAAATAAAAGCAGATTCTAGTTTCTCATCCCCCTCCCCCTTCTCTGCCCCGCTTGCCAAAAACACATCCCTTTGCTTCTGTGTGTATCTCCGATTCAGTCCTAAGGGATATTAGGTTATGCTGAATGGTAGAGAGATAAACAGCTGTCTTTTGAAAGAATCTTTCTGTGTCATGGTCCCTCTGGCAGGGACAAATCTCAATTCAGGATGAAGCCTAGACCCGATTTGGTGCTGGGCCACCAAGGGGAGAACACCCCGGAGTGTAGGGCGGAGGTGTTTGTGGTAAAGAACCAGGGCTTTCAAGGTCAGCAAAACCAACATAATCTCAGAGAATCTTGGAGAAACTTTAGTTTCACGTTATTAACATAACCAGTGAGTTGCCTCAAGCTCCATCTCCTAATTCCCTAGTCACTCGTGTGAAGAGTACTATAACTCCATTCTTTTTTCCTTAGTGTTGCTTCTGAAACAGTTTCTGCAGAAGTAGCCCCCTTCTTACTCTATCCCCACCATTGATCCTGCTAGGGCTAGGAATCACCATTTCTCAAGGCAGATGGGGAAGGGAGAGATTTTCTGATTTGGAAATCAGAAGTCTATCTTTTTCATTGTAGGAAGAGGGAGAAGACAGGTTATTGAAGGCTACAGTATATACCTGTTATCAAATTCTATAGTATAGTTTAGCGATTTTTTGAGATAACTGGGATTTCTGGGCTACACTGAGAGCATAACCTCAGGTTTATGTTATTTCGTGGGATAAATGGTTTCTAACTCTTAAATACCAAGTTACCCAACACAAAACAAACTTGTTCTGGACTTGTTTGTATGCTGGCAACTCTTTACACTTGGTATGAAACAGTGTTTCTCAAATAATGACATGTAACTAGTTTATAATTAGAAATTTAATGGTTCTTAAGTAAAATCAGAAATAATAATACCTTTTATCAATGCTTCTCAAACTATGTGTAGTGAAGGACAGGTTTTTCTTTGCCTTTGTGAAGTACAATGAAAATAATTACTAGAAATGAAGTAAAAAATCAGACATACAGAATACAAGCCCAAATCTTTTATTATTTGATTCAACAGACGTAAAATTACTTTGTCAAATTTCTATAACAGTTTCTAAATGCTTGCTTTCAAATTTTCATATTTATCTCACCATGGACCAGAAACAAAGAGTTCACAGATTGAAAATGGTCTTTGGAGCACACTGTAAGTGGACTGCCTTTCATGATTGTACTTTTAACTCTTTAAAGTTCTTTGCCTCTATTATCATGTGTAATGTCCCCGGTAATTTGTGAAATAGGTGGCTCATGATTATTGTCATTTTATATACTGTGTGATCCCCTCAGTATGCCTTTTATTTTTCTCTCTCTCCTTACCTTTCTTTTAAAAGGGGGGGGGCAGATCTTTTAACACAAAAATACATTGAGGAGATATTATAAAGAATAATTATTGTTAGTAAAAGAAAGTATTGCTTTATAGATGGCTCTACTCTATGGCTTCTCATAGAGCAAAGGAGATCTACTTCCAACCCAAGTCATCTTTTTGAGAATCCAAATATGTTAAAAAATGTAAAAATACAGTAACAGAAAAATAGTTGTACAAACACATTTTAATATTTATAGTTAACAAATTATCATTCTTTGGTGATTAGGTTGAACACTATGAACTCACTTTTTGTAGAGATCAAAAACACCCCAGTACAAAATACAATATAATTTGTGGTTCATAATGGAACTCAAGTTTAAAATGAGTAAGCAGCTCCTGCCAACATGTTATTCCGGTGGCAGAGCGGTGGATGACCTGGCGGAATGGAGCTCAAGGCCATGAGCCGATATACCAGCCCAGTGAACCCTGCCGTCTTCCCCCATCTGACGGAGTGCTATTGGCAACTGGCATGTTCTTTACCGCCTGGTTCTTCATTTATGAGGTCACCTCCACCAAGTATACTCGGGATATCTACAAAGAGCTCCTCATCTCCTTGGTGGCCTCAGTCTTCATGGGCTTTGGAGTCCTCTTTCTGCTGCTCTGGGTTGGCATCTACATATGAGCTCCCAAGGGTCCCAACCAGGTGGCTTCACTGAACCCCTGCTTTTGTAAATTAATTTTTTTACTATTGCTGGAAGTGTCCCACCTGCTGCTCCCAATAAAGGCAGATGTGCGACCATAAAATTAAAATAAAATAAAATAAAATAAAATAAAATAAAATAAAATAAAATAAAATAAAATAAGTAAGCTTATTCAATTGGGTCAAGGCATGACCCAATTGCTATGACATATGGATAAATAAATTGTAAGGTAATACTGAAAGTCAAAAAGAGTGCCCATCTATTCCCACTAGACCCAAGCCTATTTCTACAGAGGGCTGTAGGATTTGCTCCCTTTCTTCCAGGAGCAGTAGGACCCTGGAGAGAGAGGACAGAGGGGTAGAAAACAATGGGACAGAGAAAAGTTGGCAAGACCAGAGACAAAAACTTTCAATCTTCTTCAGAAGCTGACTCTGTATGGCCTGAACTCTATGGAAAAAAGTAAAGACACATTTCACCCATTCTAGGAAATACATGCATGTTTCTTGTCTAACAGCAATAATGTTTCCACTTACCTACAAATGAACCATGCGGGCAACTTCTTTCAGAGTATCAATCACAGCTCTTATTTACTGAACATTTCCTCTTCCACACACTTTAATCTCCATAAGAACCATTTGAATCAGATACTATTAGTATAGAGGTTATAAAGGCTACAGAGTTTAAGTATCTTACCCAAAGTCACACACCTTGAAAATGGTGATGCCAGAATCCAATATTAGAAAATTCATATCAAGACCCCATTTGCACCCTTGATATATATTTTATTAATTGTCAAATAAAAACATATCTGTACCTCTGCTATTCATAGTAAGAACAGAGGTGAATGAATTGGCAGTGAGAGCTAGTAGAAAATGATCTCATGTCAACTGGCATGAGAGAGAGTCTTTAAAACGAGGTTGCTTTTTATACTTTTCCTCTACCTGCTTGCATTACCTCACTTAATATTTATTGAATATGTTCTGTATCTCCAAGTTGTTATTGGATTACTGGGAATTCAAAGTAAAGGAGGTGCACATTCCTACCCTAGTAGGGTCTAGTCTAGCAAGAGAGAGAGAGGTACCTGGACAAACCTATGCAATGTTGTGTGTCAAGGATTAAAAATTTTGATCTTTATCCTGTAAGTGATGTAAAGCCATGAAGTTAGGAAGACTGGTGTTTTACAAAGGTCACTCTGATGGCTGTGGGAAGGGGAGCTGAAGTGTACTTCCCAAGTCCACTTGAGAGAAGAGACAGATGGTGAACAGGTAGAGGCAGTGGGGAGGGAAAGGAGGGAGCAGATTTAAGGAATGGCAGAGGCCTGGACAGCCTTGGTGGCTCAGCGGTTTAGCGCCGCCTTCAGCCCAGGGCCTGATCCTGGAGACCTGGGATCAAGTCCCACGTCGGGCTCCCTGCATGGAGCCTGCTTCTCCCTCTGCCTGTGTCTCTGCCTCTCTCTCTCTGTGTCTCTCTCTCTGTATCTCATGAATAAATAAATAAAATCTTTTTTTAAAAAAAAGGAATGGCAGAGGCCAAATGCATAGAAACTGGTGACTGCAGGAAAAGGAGAGTTGAAGATGACTTGGGTTGTTCAAATGGGCAAATGGAGGTATACTGTTGGGATGGGAGAGAACACCTCGGAGTTGCAGGGGAGGGGAGTTTTGAAGAACATACCTGACGTGCTCAGAGCCCCAGAGACAATTGCAGACAAGTTTCTGGCGCTCAGGAATGAGGACTTGTCTGGACATGGAGATTTGAGGATCATTAGCAGACAGGACAGCAGGCTGAGTAGATTACCTTCAGGAAGGGTAGAGGTTGTGTCCCAAAGTGAAGTGCTATATGCTAAAGTCCTAAAAGCTTTTATGGGTGTATAAGTAGCTAGGAGGTGGGTTACAAAGTGAGGAATGGGATAGAAAATTAGGAACTGAATTGAGCTTTAGGGAATTACCTTCAACTTGGGAAAGCAGACACTGGCATAGATGGGGACCATTTATTTGCCTTTTCTCCTGAATCAGGGCATGGTCTTGAAGTTGCTCATATCATGGTGCTCCAGGCAGTCACTCCCTATCCATGGAAAATGAAACCTATTTGTGATGCCTGTATAGGGCCTGGGACCCACATGGAAGATGAAGATAGAGGGAGATTGGAAGGAAACTTCCAGTTACTTATGCTTGACATAAGAAGGTCCCTCTCCTCGCTTCTGTATCTCCACTGGCAGGAGTTATAAGAGAGCCTTGGAACATGCTTCTAGCAAGACCTCGCCTCCAACACTCACTGCCTTACCTTCAATATCTATAGTCTCTGATTAGGCCCTTTAACCCTATGTTATGTGGTCAACATCTCGCTACTCAATCATCATCCTCTAGACTCTCTTACCATTTGGCTGAGGACTTTTTCCCATCTCCTTATCCCCCCTAACTTCCAAAACCCTTTTGTTGTGTGCTCTGGAATGCACAGTCATAACAAAATCCCATATCTTCTCACTGTCTTCTCTAAATATTCTCTTTGACTTTCTGCATTATCTTCTGACTCTCAACTGGGACAACTTTCCCACCTGTCCTAGAAGATTTTAGCTCCTGGTTCACAATCACTCCCTTTCCATGATATCCTTTCCTCTACCCTAATCTGCCACCTACTCCTATGGATTATATTTTAAGACTTTGCCATTACCAATAATGACAATATCTCCAAAATTTCAATTTTAAGATCTCATTTTTACTACTACCACCTCTTATCTTTTTAGCTCATTCTCTAGCTCCACTTTTGAAAAATTTTTGACCTTGTTTTGATGTCTTACATCTTAAAAGCTATTGCCTCTCACTCCATTTAATTTCACTTTTCACAGGGCTGATTCGTTATAAAGTGGCTTTTCACTGAAATAACATATATATAAATTTAGAGTAGTGGTTCTAAGATCTGAGGATGATCATATACTTTTACCTAGTAAGAACTAGCGAAAAACTATTTGGCTAATTTCTTCAAGTGGGCAAGTTTTCTGAAAAATGCATTATTTCTTCCTTCGAGTACCCTTTCCTGCCATTTATTCTTTGTTCTGGTGAACAGCTTTGACTCATCCAGGCTGGCAAAAGCAGTGCCAGGGATAGAACTGGGCCTGCCACAGAAAACAAAAGAAGAGTATCACAGCAGATTTCAGTTTTAGACGGGAGACTCAAAGTCCATTCAAGGAAACATCTGAGGAAAGGAGTAAAGATTAGCCAGCTGACTATCAGATCCTGGGGCTAGTCTTTGACATTGTCAGAGACATCATGAACCTGACTGCAGCTGGGAGGACAAGACAGCATTTTAACTAGTGGAAGGCAAAGGCAAAAGGCAACCATTGCCAGAGTCAGTGAAAGGACAATGATGGACAGTGGGAGAGGCCAAGAAGTACCTCTGTAGTGGTAATGTTTTACAGACCAGGAAAATGCTCACTTGTTTAATGTCCCAATTCCAGGACCTCCATCTCCCCTGCTAATGAGCTATGTGTGTACAGCACAGACAAGCAGGAGGAATTTAGATTTTATTTGATACGTATTATTTTTGGAGGATAGACGGGAGAGTCTTAAGGAATTACTTTGGAGACCTATTTCATTTTCTGCCTTCCATTTATTATTCCTGCAAGCAGTGTTTTATTATTATTATCATTCTTTCTTTTTAAGCCTATACGTTTTCTTTTCATTATTTTATATTTCACAGAAGTTGTGGAGTTTGAATTTGCCTGGGTGCCTTGGGAGAAAGATGAGCTCACTTTTGGCATGGGAGTTAGGGGCAGGCTGATTTCTCATTTCAAACATAGATAGATATATGTTGATTTAATATTTTACAACTTAAGAACATAATGGATGTTTACATGAGGTATGATTAATGACAGAGATGGAGGGAAGGGATACTAACTTAAGCCATCTATATTCTTGGTAAACTTATGTTTCATTTCTAAGAACCTTTTTTATGTTCTTTGACACATATAAATCTTAATGTCTTGCGACTCTTCTATATAAGAAGAAATCAAAGTTACTTGAGAGTCTTAAGAATGGAAAATAAAGGCAACATGAGGCACTGCCTACAGGCCCATAGGCCATGAGAAATCATAAGAGTATGTCCAGGCAGGCCAATGGAATAATGGAAAGTTCCTAGTGGAGGACATTGGACAGAATTGGACAGTGGGCAACATACAGGAAGAAGCCCTAAAAAAGGACGGTGGGCTTGTGGGCCACCAGCATCTGCTCAGATCAGGGGATGCTTGTCTGAGAGCACTCCCTGCTGACTCCCTTCTAGCCCAAGGTCAGCTGTGGAGCTATCTGGGATTGATAGTTGTCCCAGTGGTACTGCAGGAGATATGGAAAAACTCACCCAGACAATCTCCTAAATCTCCAGTAAGCCACCTCCTTGCCACCAAAGAGGGAAACAACAAGAAAAAGTACTTTTTTCTCACTCCACCCAGTTTTCCTGCTTGCGTGGCATTTTGCATTTTGTTGCATTAAGTTGGTGACCACAGACTGTACCGTTCTACCCAGGAAAAGAAAACAAAAATTCTCAAATTTTGAAAAAACCTTTAAAAGCTTAAGGGAAATATAAATAAAGAGTTATTGAGGACAGTTGGGGATGGACATGATAGATACAATCAGTGATAGACAGACGGGCAGATGGATGGATCAAGAGGTGGGTGATGAATCTCAGAGTCCACTGGAATACATAGAACCATTCTTTGAGCTTTTTGTTTCTCCATGTCTGGTGTCAATGATTATGTAATCCACATGACAGAGTCCTGGATGGTCCCCAGACCACCGAACTTAGGGATTACCTTTCTTTTTAATATATTTTTTACACTCTCTCAAGCCCCATCTCACATAATCTGCACACCAAATTTCTACAAAGATTCCTTGGCATGAAGTGCAGGGCCTTATATCACCCTTCTTTCTTGTTTACTTTACTTGGAATTCCATCTCTGCTCTGCGTCTTGTACCTTGTGTCTCTTCTCTTCCCTCCATCCTGCGGTAGGCAGCTCCCTTTCATTTCCTTTAATTTTCAAGTAAGAACCATGAAAGCAATTAATGCATATGGCGCTGAAGATTTGGGTAAGTAGGGGATGGAGAAGAATAGCATTACATCACAGCCAAATAAACAGTATGAAAGTTACTATTATTTTACCTTATTCTATCTATCCTTGTTGTAGTTTCCCGTCATCTTCATCACTGGGCTTCTCTCTGGTTTTTGTTTCTTCTTCAGCCCAGTTGTCCTGCCATTTTGCTGGTCCGTCAATCAATTTCTCCAGGACATCTTTCTCCCTTTTGGGTTTCCAAGGGCAAAAACCACCTCCTCTGTGTTTTCTTATTGTCCCAGGAAAACACTGAAGGATGTTTTCTCTGTAAATAATTACAACTGGTCATTCATTGATGAATTGTTCCTAACATACTGGCTATTAGGAACAGAAATGATCTTATTGCCATCATCCCTAGGGACTGCCCTTTGGGGAGTCCCTGTTCCTCTGGGATAAGGAAGGGTGGTTCTGAACCCAGGAGTTGGGTATTTTATCTGCACAGCCTGGGACTTGCTCTTCTAAGGATTAACATGTAGAAGCAAAGAAGTCTGGCAGATCTTTCAGCTTCTGGCTCTAGTTTCCAGGTCAGGCTCTAGTTTCCCTCCTGTGCTGGGCAAATTTTTACACAATTTCATTCAGGAGTTTTGAAATCCTATCAGATATTACTAAAGCCTCAGCCAGGGAAGACACTATGTACTACTGATCTATTTCTTAAGGAAAATAATAATAATTAAATTTAGAACCTCATAATTTTACAAACTAATAACATTTCTAAGCACAAGGTTTTAACAGGTAGCAGCAATTTTAATTAAATATCCCGTCTTCCAAAAACCGCTGCTTCTGAGCTCTTTATTTTGCCTATTTGCTCTTCAAGGCAGGATCGTAGATGATAATTTTAAAAGGACTTCGATCCAAGGACACTTGGCTTCAATATGAAGACCTTCCCATTTTTGCCCTAGGATGAAATCTTTATGCCGAGGATTTCAACCTTCCCTTTGTTCTGCTTTCTCTTCGAGACCTCGGCTCAAAACCTATCATTTCACACCCAACCTGGCTGCAGGTTCTTTTGTTAGCAAACAAACGAAAGTCTTAGCCCTCAAGAGGAATTCTACCTTTAGAACTCCAAAATAAGTGTTTTCTCCAGGCTATGCTTGGAAAACAAGGTCTTATATGTCAATAACTCTTCACCCCAGAGCCCCCCTTTGAGTTAGCTTTTCTATTCCTTATTCTGTAAACTATTAGAGGGTGCTTTGCCCTTGCCATGATAATATCGACAAATAAACTAAACTCTCAGCATTAGTACAAAAATGGTTCTCTGAGTCTTGTTTGTACTGTTTAGTTTTACCCATTATATAAGGCTCCTCAAGTACAAAGTTTTTTGGAAATGTTACTGCTAAGAGAGTACCTGTATATTGCTACAAAAGGAGCAAGAATGACTTTTATGCAAACTCATTTTGAGATCGCATGGAGAGTCATAAATATATTGACCCTGATTATCGAACCCAAAATGGGTACATATGACCTGACAAAAGATTTTCTGTATTTTTACTTACACAAGCAATATATGAATGCTTTTGCGCTACAAAATATTCAACAGTTACTGATAAAATTAAAATCTCCCTGACCCTTTTCTGAAGGAGAACACTATTCTTAGTTTCATATGTATTCTCTTTGTCTATTGTTTGTACCTATAGAAACATATGGTATTATTGTATGAATGTGTGTTTACTAAGCAATATTGCCAACTAATTTTTTTTGGTGCCTTGAGGATGGCTTTTCTTTTTGCTACAGAAAACATTCTTCAGAGGTAATTTTTGGTTTTAAAATGTAATAGTTTGGGATGCCTGGGTGGCTCAGTAGTTGAGTGCCTGCCTTTGGCTCAGGGAGTGATCTTGGAATCCCAGGTTTGAGTCCTACATCAGGCTCCTTGCAAGGATCCTGCTTCTCCTCTGCCTCTGTCTCTGCCTCTCTCTGTGTGTCTCTCATGAATAAATAAAATCTTTTTAAAAATAAATAAATAAAAATAAAAAATAAAAAAATGAAATGTAATAGTTTATTAAAGTTACAGATTATGAAACCTATTTCTTATATTTATGGTAGCACTTATAAATATCTGTTCAGCACATTTTAACAATCATTTATAAGAGTTTATAAATGTTAAAACCAATTTATAAAATTAGTTATTTAAATTTTTTATTTCAACCTGTGTTCATGAAACTAATATCATTTCTTTCCCTTTAAAGTTCTACATTGTTTGATTTAATTGACAAAATTTTCCAAGTACTTAAATAACTCATATATAGAAAATAACTATAAACAGGTGATTCTTAAGTTCTCCTAATGTTTCATTAATGACTATGAAGCACAGATATTAAATTAAAATCACAAGCCTAAAACCATTATATTGGAATCACAAGATTGTTGTTCCAATTAGCTATTATCTTGGTAGACTAAATTCTAAGTATTACAGAGATAATATAATATAAATAAGTGCAAAATTCTTAACGCTAATTTATTGAAAACACACATTTGCTTATCTTGGCATTTATATACTTAATTTCAAATTTTCTTAGTAAACCCTAAGAAGACATTACCTACTAAAGAACAATAATGTTATCTTACACCATATTTGGGATGACTTTCTCATATAGTTTTGGAGTTGTTTTCTTTGCTTGATGGAGTTTTACAACAAACAGAGGACCTAGACTGTTATATAGTTGGAGCACTGTGATCATGATATGCACAGAACCTTACTTACATGAAAAGTTACAAAGCCAATGATTCCATAAGTTTAAAAGTGGGCTGGCCACAGACATAGTTTACATCCCTGGATTTGAGTCTTGTCCTTACTGGATTAGACTGTGAAATCCTACCCAGGTGGCAACATCATTTGATTAAAATTTACATTTCTAAGGGTAAAATAGGTAAATTTATTTCCATTTAATTCTAAAGACCTTTGCGCTTGCATAAATCCTACCTGAATTCTTTTCATATACTGTCTGTCACTAGTGCCTATCACTGAGGTCCCATAAAATTTCTATAGACACTTAAATTATCTATCAGAACATTCACCTACGTATATTTTCCACGTTACTAGGTATCATAGCAGCACTCCTTCTTTGGTGCATCATATTTCACTGCATAGATAGATATGCCATTGTTTATATAACTGTTTCTATATCAATAGATATTCAGATGGTTTCTAATTTTTTGCTGTCCCAAATCATTCTACAATAAATAATCTTAAATGTGCTTTCTTGTCCCTAAGTACAAATGTTTCTATAGACTACATGCTTAGAAGTAGATTTGCTAAGTCTTTAGAGGATGCATATATTCAGTTTTAACTGATTACTGTCAAATTGCCCTTCACAATAGCTATGCTAATTTAACACATCAGCAATATGAAAATACCTTTTTCTCTAGTAACAATCAACTGATATTGTTAAACTCTTTTTTTTTTTTGCCAGACTCTTGTATGACAAAAAGATATGTCATTTTCCTTTTTATTTGTATTGTTAAGAATCTTTGTGAGGCTAAATATCTTTTTGTATATTCATTTGTCATTTGTAATACTTCCAGAGTTTGACTTTCTTATACATTCATGGGTCTGTTTCTGGAATCTTTATTCTTTTTATGTTGAGCTAGTTTTTTAGTGTGCCAATAATGCACTATTTTAATCACTATAAATCTATAATACAATTAGATGTTAGATTGAACAAATTTTATTACCTTAGCCCAGTTGCCTTTATTTAAACCAAAAATATCTTGGTTACTCTTAAAATTTTACACTTTCATATAAGCTTTGTAATTAACATGTAAAAGTTTATAAAAAATCCTATTGATCTCAGTTATGGAGCATACTGAATTTATGCTCCAATTTTTGGAGAATTGATGTTAAGATGATGAATCATCCTATCCATGAACTTGGCATTTACCCACTTTTTAGGTCTTCTTTTTGCTTTTCTGTAAAAATATATGACATTTTCATGAAGATTGTGTACATTTATAATTAGAATTATTCCTAGGGAATTTATAGGGGTTTTTTTTTTTGTGTGTGTGTGTGTGGTGTCATGAATTGTTGTGCTAGTTTCCTAGGACTGTCATAAAAATTACCACAAACTTGGTGGCTTAAGACAACAGAAATTTATTCTCATTGCTCTGGAGTCTTAAAGTTTGAAATCAAGGTGTGGTCAGGGCCACACTTCTTCCAAAAGCTTGGGGAAAAGATTCCTCTTTGCTTCTTCTAGCTTCTGCTGGCTCCTGACATTCCTTGGTTTGTGGCAGCTTTAGTCCAATCTCTACCTCTGTCTTCTTGTGGCCTTCTTCCCTGTGTTTACAAAAAGTCCCTCTCCCTTTTCTTATAAAGACATCAGTCATTATTAGATGTAAGATCTATCCTAAGTTTAGGATGGTTTCATCTCAAGAGGCTTAACTAATTATATTTACAAAGAGCAATTTCCAAATAAAGTCATATTCTGAGGTTCTAGATAGACATGAATTTTAGGGGAACATGATTCAACCCACCACAAATAGGAATTCAATTTTTTCTACGTATTTTTTGATTAGTTACTAAATGGAAATGGGAAGGATACTAATTTTTGCATGTAGATTATATTTCTATTCCTCTTTGCTGAAAATCCAAGAAAATGTCTTGCCAGTTTCTTGGATTCACTTTAATTTTCTGGGCAATCAATATTATTGACTGCAAAAAAGACCAATTTTAAATCTTTCCTTCCACCATTTATACTTTGTTTTTTCTATCTCTTTCATTGCTTAAGACTTCTCATAAAATGTTGAATTTTTTCAGTTTATTCAAGTTTTCTTTCATGTTTTTCAATAAAGTTTCATAGTTTCTCCACAAAGGTCTTATACAAATTTTAAATCAACTTTATTTCAAATACTTGATGATTTTGTTGCTTATGTGAAGAGGTCTTTTAAAAAACTGTATTTTTGACTTTGTTTTTACTGATATATGGAAATATTTTTAAAATTAACCATGTATTTTATGCCTAACTAAACTTTCTTTGTAATTCTAAAAGTTTGCTAGTTTATTGCTCTGGATTTTCTAGTAGAAAATAGTATTTTCTGCAAAGAAAGAGTTTTGTCTCACCTTTCTTAGTATTTATATATTGTAAAGCCTTCAAGATACATTGAATAATAGTACAAAGGAAGAAATGACTTTAACTGAAGTGTTTCTAAAGTTCTATGATTGAATATGGTTTAAGTTTTTGATAGGTAAATTTTTGAAGTTAAAGAAGCTTAGAAATCACCATTCCATCCTTACAGCAAGTAAAAACCTAAACAAACTGAAAAATGTACAACTCTGTTTAGATCTATCACAGAAATTAGATCACTGAATAAACTACTACTGTTCTCCCAAATTGGAGAGACAGACAGAGGACCACAGAGAATTACAACTTACTGGAACAGAAATCCATGAGGAAAAACTTCTTTTGAAACCAGTGCTGTGGTAGGAAAACCTGAGATATCATTAGTGAATTGCTGTAGGCTCAATCTGGACCAATTCGAATGTTAAAAACTCCAGAAAGATCCAGTCCCTGGTGGGGGTGGCGGACATCCCCACACTTCTGTGTTTCCTCGGTAGGATCTCAACTAGTTTCTCACAGTGACTATCAAAGAAAAGGCACCCGGGCTTCTGGCAGAGAGAGAGGTAAAGTAAACCATTTTAAAATATGCTATTGCATTTTATTCTTCTTTAAAATGCCTGCCCTCAGGAGAAGCTATTTACTAGAGTTTAACTTGTTGTGGTTTTATCAAAGCCTACACTACTGGAGGAAGGGAAATAACCAACTCCAGTCCTCTATAGCCACGGTGTCTCACCTAAAAGGGGAATAATCTAAGAAGAGCTGAAGGTCACAGTCCAGGGACACTGGCTCACTAAAAGACTGACCCCTAACTATAGGGCTATAGAACACTTCCTCTCCTCCCACACCTTACCACAACATTGCTAAAGGTCTTTTCACAACAGTGCTGTTTGTTCAGTAGATCATATCTGGTTATCAGGCCAAAATTTGCAAGACATACTGAAAGGCAAAAAGCACTTTTTAAAATTTTTTAAAGATGTTTTATTTATTCATTTGAAAGAGAGAGAAAAGAGAACATGGGCAGGGAGAAGGATTAGAAGGAGAGGGAGAAGCAGACTCCCTGCTCAGGGAGCCTGATGCAAGGCTAGATCTCAGGACCCTGGAATCATGACCTGAGCCAAAGGCAGATGCCCAACCATCTGAGCCACTCAGGCCCCCCCAAAACACATTTTAAAGAGACTAAACAAGCACCAGACAGGGCAAGGATGTTGGAATTATCACACCAGAAATTTAAAACAACTATGATTAATATGCTAAGGGCTCAAATGGAAAAAGTAGACAACATGCAAGTACAGATGGATAATATAAGTAGAAAGATAGGAGTCTGAGAAAGAATCAAAAAGAAATACCAGAGACCAAAAACACTGTAACAGAAATGAGGAATACCTTTGGTGGGGTCATTAGTGGACTGGACACAATGAGGAAAACATCTCTAAGCTTGAATACATAACCATAGAAACTTCCTAAACTGGCAAGCAAAAAGAAAAAAAGACTGAAAAAACAAACAGAATATCCAAGAACTATGGGACAACTTATAAAGAGCTTAATGTAAGCAAAGTGGGAGTACCAGAAGAGAGAGAGGAACAGAAACAATATTGGAAGCGATCATTGTTACCGGTGGGAGAGTCTGCATTGTGTGAATGGAGGTCTCGGTTCTTGGATTCCCCATGAAAGATTTACCTGAGGGTGCACTCTCCAGTAAAGACATCCAGAAGGAAGATGACAAGCACAAAGCAGTTTATTAAGGACAGTATGTCTCAAGCTGGGAGAACAGGTAGACCCAGAGGTGGCAAATGCATTGGGGTTAGTGGTGTCTTTTCATGTTTGCATAGGTTATGGGTCATAGCTAGGGGTGGGCTCCAACTGATGTTGCTTCCAGTCATCTAAGGGACTTCACCTACTGGTTGTGAGGGAGAATTTTTGGCCCTACAACATTCTTGCCAGAACTGCCAAGGCCATCTTCCCCTGTGGGTGTGGGTGTTTGTTGGGGGGGGGGGGGCGGTGTAGGAGAGAGGGTAAGGTCAAAACCACAATGTAAACATATTATAATGAAGCTGAGGCAGAGGTTGAAGAGGACAGCACATGTTCTGCATCTCTGGCTGTTGGTCTGTCAGCCCCAGGGTGTTGGAAGCCACAGACCATGATGTAAAAAGCCACAAAGTCAGTGGTATTTTGATAGCCAGCATTTTTCCTAGAGCTAGAACAAACAATCCTAAAACTTGTATGAAACCACAAAAGACCCTGAATAGCTAAAGCAATCTTGAGAAAGGAAAGTAAAGCTGTAGGCATCACAATTCTAGACTTCACGTTATATTACAAAACTGTAGTGATCAAGACAGTATGGTACTGGCACGGAAATAGATGCATAAGATCAGTGGAACGGAACAGAGAACCCAGAAATGGACCCACAACTATATGGTCAACTAATCTTCGATAAAGCAGGAAAGAATATCCAATGGGAAAAAGAGAATCTCTTCAAAAAATGGTATTGGGATAACTGGACAGGAACAAGTAAAATAATGAAACTGGACCACTTTCTTACACCATACACAAAAATAAATTCAAAATAGACCGAAAGACCAAATTTGTGAGACAGGAAACCATAAAATGCTAGAAGAGAACACAGGCAGAAATGTCTTTGACATCAGCCATAACAACTTATTACTAATATACTCCCTGAGGCAAGGGAAACAAAACCAAAAATAAGCTATTGGGACTTCATCAAGATAGAAACCTTTTGCATAGTGAAGGAAATAGTGAAACCAAAAGGCAACCTTTGGAATGGTAGTGGATATTTGCAAATGACATATCTGATAAAGGGCTAGTATCCAAAATCTATAGAGAACCTACCAAACTCAACATCCCAAAACAAATAATCCATTTAAGAAATGGGCAGAAGATATGAATTTTTTTTCAAAGAAGACATCTAGATGGCCAACAGACAGATAAAAAGATGTGCAACATCATTCACCATCCAATCCAAATCAGAACTACAATGCAGTTATCACCTCATATCTGTCAGAATGGCTAAAATTAACAACACAAAACAATTATTGGTGAGGATGTGGAGAAAGGGGAACCTTCATGCACTGTTGGTGGGAATGCAAACTGGTACAGCCACTTTGGAAAGAGTATGGAAGTTCCTAAAAAAAGTTAAAAATAGAGTTACCCTATGATCTAGCAATTGCCCTACTAGGCATTTTCTCAAAGGATATAAAAATGCTGGTTCAAAAGGATACATACACTCCGATGTTTATAGCAGCATTATCAAGAGCCAAATTATGGAAAGAGGCCAAAAGTCCATTGACTGATGAATGGATAAAGAAGAAGTGATATTTATGTATATAATGGAATATTACTCAGCCATAAAAAAGGATGAAATCTTACCATTTGCAATGACATGGTTTGGACTAGAGGGTATTATGCTAAGTGAAATAAGTCAATCAGAGAAAGACAAATACTATATGATCTCATTCATATGTGGAATTTAGGACATGAAATAAATGAATATAAGGGGAAAAAAGAGCTAGGCAAATTGTAAAAGAGATTTAACTATAGAGAACAAACTGAGGGTTACTGGAGGAAGGAGGGTAGGAGAGGGGCTAGATGAGTGATGGGGATTGAGGAGGGCACTTGTGATGAGTGCTGGGTTTTATATATAAGTGATGAATCATTAAATCCTACTCCTGAAACTAATATTACACTGAATATGAACTAAATGGAATTAAAATAAAAACTTGAAACTAAACAAAAAAAAAAGAAGAAATGTTTTAAAATCCTCATAATCAGGGTGTTGTGCCCTCAAGCTTCTAATGTGTCACCTATTTTTCAACACCTTTGCCTCAAGGTCCATTCTAACTTACTGCCTACCCTATCATAATGATTGAGGATTTCCCCAAATTAATGTCACACACCAAACCATAGATGCAGGAAGCTCAGAGGATACCCAGTAAACAAACAAAACAAAACTGCACCTAGACATATATTCAAACTTTAGAAAATCAGAGATAGAGAAAAAAATCTTTTAAAAAGCCAGAGGTTTTAAAAAGCTCTTAAAAAGTAGCTTTTAAAGAGCTTTTATAAAGATAAGAATTACATTGGGGAGTGCCTGGGTGGCTTAGTCAGGTAAGCAATCTGACTCTTGATTTCGACTCAGGTCATGTCTCAGGGTCATGAGATGGAGTCCCAGATTAGGGCTCCAGGCAGAGGGCAGAGTCTGCTTGAGATTCTTTTTCTCCTTCTCCTTCTGCCCCTCCTCCCAGAAAGAGCACAGGCTCTTTCTCTTAGATAGATAGATAGATAGATAGATAGATAGATAGATAGATAGATAGATAGAATTACATTGGACTTCTACTCAGAAACCATGCAGGCAAGAAAAGAGTGAAGTGAAATATTTAAAGTTTAAAGGGGACCTTCTCACCTCTACCTACTGCCTACCTAGAATTCTGTACCCTATAAAATTAATCTTTAAAGGTAAAGGAAAAGGGTGCTGGCTGACTCAGTTGGAAGGGCATGCAACTTTTGATCTGGAGATTGTGAGTTTGAGCCCCACGTTGGATGTAGAGATTAGTAAGATAAACTTAAAAAGATAAAAAATAAAGATGAAGGAGAAATAAGGACTTTCTCAGATAAACAAAAATTGAGGGATTTTGTTGTTGTTTTTAGTAGATCTGCCATGCATGCGATGTTAAAATACATTCTTCAGAGAAAAGAAAATGATATAGGTCAGAAATTCAGCTCTTCGTAAAGAAAGGAATAGCACTGGAGAAGGGACAAGTGAAAGACATCAGTCACCCAAATGCTGAACAAAATGATTTCTGGATCACTGAAAACTTATGGCTTGACCATCCTATGAAAAGCCAAGCTTTTCACAGGCTGAGGCTGTGACTTCATATGAAATCACACCCATCCTTGACTTCTTCCCTTTCCCCATCCTTCCCCCACTCACTTAATGGTGTATCCTGGGAGTCTTTCCTTAAATCTTTTTTATCTGAAAAAGTAGAATGTAAGTTATACATGAATGTTGAAATCTACCCAAGGTTTTACTTGTATCATTTGTCATAGTCATATTGTTTCAACTTTAATCTATTAACAATGGAAAATTACATGTATGGCTTTTAAAAATATTGAACAATCAGTATACGAAGAGAAACTCTACTTGGTCATAGTTGGGTTTTTTCTTTACATACACTGTCAGATTTGGTTTGTAAATATTTATTTAGGAGTCTACCTCTATGTTCTTTCTTTTTTTAAAGGATTTTATTTATTTATTCATTAGAGACAGAGAAAGAGAGGAAGAGACATGGACAGAGAGAGAAGCAGGCTCTCTGTGGGGAGCTGGATGTGAGACTTGATCCCAGAACCTGGGGATCAGGACCTGAGCCAAAGGCAGACGCTTAACTGACTAAACCACTCAGGCACCTCTGCCTCTATGTTCTTGAGTGAAATTGGCCTCTAATTTTATTTCTTGTGTGAAATTTTGTTTCCATTTTGAGATGATAATAACCTTATAGAATGACTGTGTATCTTGTTGTGTTGTGTATGGTCAAATTTCGTAATGATCCATGGATATTTGATAAGTATTTATATCTTTATTATGTGCAGAATTTGCTAGTTCTTATATATTGTAGACTTTGAATGGAATTATTCAAGTATATATTTATATTTGTATTGTTTTGAATTATCATCTCTCTTCCATTTTTCCTATAAAGGCTTTCTAATAGTATCTTCTAACACTTCTATTAGATAAAATTTGGATCTTCTGGATGGGTTTTTTGAGTCTCTGTCTTCCTTGTCTTACTTTGCATCTTTTAATTGTATGTTTGTCCTGTATTCTGTAGGGAAAATATTTGAGTTTTTCCTCAAGCTTACTAATTTGCTCCTTTTTTTGTGTCCCATCTGCTATTCTGCTCATCTATTGAATGATTCATTTCAAAGATGAAGCCTTTAATTTACATGACTCTAGTTGATTCTTTTTAAAGAATTGCTGTTTAAAATGTTCTATTGCATCTCTTGGTTCATGGAATATTAATTAAGCTTCAAATAAAATAACTAGTTTTTATAATGACCTAGAATGTACTAGATGATCAGGTTCCTGTAGATCTCTGAATTCTTGCCCACCTTGCCCATTCTGCTCCAAACATTTTGGTCTGCCTGCAGTTGTCAACATTTCAATGCCTCCCAACACCTACACCTGTTCCTCCTCCCTGCTCGCCGTCTTCTGGCCTGGATGTGATAAGGCTTGTTCACCCACATTATTCAGATCTGTGCTCAAAGGTTACCTTTTCATCAAGGAGATATTCCCCAACTACCTTAGCCAAGGCAGCACATAATGCCCTCGCACACACATTCACTTGCTCTCTCCCCCAATCCTTTACTTACTCCACTTTTGCTCCTTGATATTTTATTTGGTTTCTTCCCCTCCCCCCCCCATCAGTAAATTGAAATGTCCATAATGGTAGAGATCTTGCCTGCTGTGTTTACCATAAAACTTCCAGAGTTCAAGAAAAAAAAAAAAAAAAAGGACTTCCAGAGTTCAAAAAGTGCCTGGTACACATTGGAGAGACCAAGAAATATGTATTGAATGAAGTAATGATGGTGTTTCTAAAATCCAGTGCCACCAGTTCTTTCTACATGTGTGCATTCTTCCTTGCTTGGTGGCTCTTCTTTGTGATGCTGGCTTATCTCAACTGGTAAAGGGTCCTATGTGTATCTTGTATTTGTGATGCCCTGTTAGGCCATCATGGAAAAGCTCTATCAATGTTCTCCAGCCCATACCTGGAGAAGATTCCTGAAGTGATCCTGGTGGGGGACTGACAGATGCCTCCAGCCACTTTGGTTGGAGGAGTGGTTGTGCCAGAATAGACTCCCCATTGGGATGTACCTATAGCCAGTCTCTGAGATGGACCCTGTTCATTCCTTCTGACTGTGACTGATACTCTGAGGTCTCAGTCCTTGCTTTTCAGTACAGGCCCTACATGCATTGTTGTGGCCTGAGGGCTGGCACCACTCTTGCTTGTTGCTTTACACAGAGAGAAGCATGGAATTCTTGACCTACTTGGCTGCTCCCACTGTAGCAACCCTATTACCTTACCTTCAGTGCCCCAGGGCTCTCTCCTCCTTACTTCAAATATCTTTCATCCATGTGCACAAAGCAGCATCCTTTTCTTTAAATTATTTTGAGACCATTTCAGATACACAGGCTGTTGCAAAACAGTTCAAAGAATTCCTATATTCCCTGCACTCAGTACAATGTATGCAGTACCTTGTGGGAGCCAAGGAACTCATGTTTGCTATAATGCTATTAACTCGAATATGGACCTGATTCAGATTTCATCAGTTTTTTCATGCACTCCTTTAAGAAAAAAAGAGAGCTTTATTGAGATATGACTTATATACCAGATATATATACCGCCAATGTTGCCCATTTGAAGTTTTCGATTCAATGATTTTTACCATATTAACAGAGTTGTGCAACCATCAACAGAATCTAATTTTAGGACATTTTCATTACCTTCAAAAAAGGAAAACCACATCCATTAGCGTTTACTCTTGATTCACCACCCTCCGGTCCCAGGCAATCACTAGTTTATCTTCTGTCTTTTTAGATTTGCCTAATGTTATAACATGTATCAGTACTTCATTCCTTTTTATGGCCAAATAACATTCCACTGTATTCATACACCACATTTTGTGTATCCATTTATCAGTTGATGGACATTTGGGTTGTTTCCACATCTTGGCTATTGTGAACGCTGCTGCTATAATGGTTTTTTTTTTTTTTAAGACTTTATTTATTTATTTATTTATTTATTTATTTATTTATTGAGACACACAGAGAGAGAGAGAGAGAGAGAGAGAAGCAGAGACACAGGCAGAGAGAGAAGCAGGCACCATGCAAAGAGCCTGACATGGGACTTGATGCAGGGTCTCCAGGATCACGCCCTGGGCTGCAGGCGGCGCTAAACCACTGCACCACTGGGGCTGCCCACGCTACTGCTATATACTGCATATTTTGAGGGAGGGTAATTCTAGGAGATTTCATCACATAGATTCAATAACTATCATCACAATCAGAATACAGAACTGTTTGATCATCACAAATAAAATCCCTCATGTTATCCCTCAGTGAACACACATTTTCTGCAACCCTAATCCCTGGCTCCCACTGATCTGTTCTCCATCTCTAGAATTTGTCACTTTGAGAATGTTATGCAAATGAAATCATACGGTATTTAACCCCTGGAGAGTGACTTGTTTTCTCCACTCAGAATAATGCTCTTGCATGTGTCAAGTTGTTGCATTTTGTTTCTACTTATTGCTGAGAATTATTCCGTTGTATGGATGTACCAGGGTTTATTTGTTCATCCTTTGAAGGACATATGGATTGTTTCCAGCTTTGGGCTATTACAAATAAGCCTTCAATGAATACTACTTTACAGATTTTGCATGAACATACATTTTCATTTCTCTGAGATAAATGCCTAAGAGTAGAGTTGCTGGATCATGTGATAATTGCATGTTTAGTTTTTTGAGAAACTTTTAAACTGTTTTCTAAAGTATCTGTACCATTTTACATTCCCATTAGCAATTCATGAGAGACCTGATTTCTCTGCATCTTCACCAGTGTTTGCTATTGTCAGTAATTGTTACCTTAGCTATTCTGATAGGTGTGTAGATGGTCATGGATTTAATTTGCATTTCTGTGATGACTATTTGTATTCGTTTTTTATTGCTGCCATAAGAAATCACCACACTTTAGCATCTTAGAGCAACAAAAAAATTATTGTTTTATAGTTCTGTATGTCAGAGGTCTGAAGGTCTGAAACAGGTATCCCTGGGTTAAAATCATGGTGTGGGCAGGGCTTTCATTCCTTTCTGGAAGGTCTAGGGGAGAATCTGTTTCCTTCTAGAGGTCACCAGCATTCCTTGGCTTGTGGCTCTCCTTCTATTTTCAAAACCAGCAATATGGCATTTGTCTAATCCTTATTCTGTTGTGGCATTTCTGTGACTGTAGCCAGGAAAAGTTCTCACCTTTTTTATGACTTGTATGATCAGACTGAGCTAACCTGGGTAATCCAGAATGATCTCCCCATTTCAAGGTCCTTAATCTTAATTACATTGAAAAGGTCCCTTTTGCCAAGTAAGATAATATATTCATGGGTTCCAGGGATTAGGAGTTGGACGTCTTTTGGAGGTTATTATTCTGCCTATGATACTAATGATATTGAACACTTAAAAAAATTTTTTTAAAGATTTTATTTATTTATTCATGAGACAGAGACAGAGAGAGAGAGAGAGGCAGAGACACAGGCAGAGGGAGAAGCAGGCTCCATGCAGGGAGCCTGACGTGGGACTCGATCCTGGGTCTCCAGGATCACGCCCTGGGCTGAAGGCGGCACTAAACCACTGAGCCACCCAGGCTGCCCTATTGAACACTTTTATATGAACATTCATATATTTTCTTTGCTGAATTTGTTCATTCAAATCTTTTATGCACATCTAATTGGATTGTTCCACTTTTGAGTTTAGAATGTTTGTATATTTAGGATATGAGTGTTATATTGAATATATGATTTGCAAATATGTTTATATTATCCTCAGTCTTCGGTTAGTCTTTTCATTTTCTTAGCAGGGTATTTTACAGAGCACATATCTTAAACTCTGGTGAGTTCCAGTTCACTAATTTATTTTTGAATCATGTCTTTCAAGTCATATCTAGGTACTCCTCACCTAACTTTAGGTCACGGAGACTTTCTTCTGAAAGTTTTATAGTATTACATTTTACATTTAAATCTACCATACATGGGCAGCCCGGGTGGCTTAGCAGTTTAGCACTGCCTTCAGCCCAAGGCCTGATCCCAGAGACCTGGGATCGAGTCCCACGGCGGGCTCCCTGTATGGGGCCTGCTTCTCCTTCTGCCTGTGTCTCTGCCTCTCTCTCTCTCTGTCTCTCATGAGTAAATAAATACAATCTTAAAAAAAATAATAAAAAATAAATCTACCATACATATTTGTTTGGAAACAACTATTATTTTCATGCTTCTGCACAAACAGGGCTTTGTGAGCACAAATTACTGGCAACTGTGCTAAAGTTTAAGCATTTTATTCCCATACATTTTCTTCTAAGCACTGCTTTAGCCACATAGCACAGATATTTTTTAAAAATATTTTATTTATTCACTCATGAGAGACACAGAGAGAGAAGCAGAGACACAGTCAGAGGAAGAAGCAGGTTCCCCGCAGGGAGCCTGATGTGGGACCCGATGCTTGGACCCCCGGAATCACGCCCTGAGCCAAAGGCAGACGTTCAACCACTGAGCCACCCAGGGGCCTCAGCCACAGATATTTTTGACTGAAATTTTTCTTGACATAATTGTAGGTTTACATGCAGTGGTGAGAAGCCATACAGAGAGATCCCTTGTGCATGTTGCCTAGTTATACTCAATGACAATATTTCAAAAAATTACAGCATAATATCACAACTAGGATATTGACATTGAGAAAATCCATTGATTTTATTCAGATTTTCCCAGTTTTACTTGTACTCTTTTGGGTACATGTATAAGTACTACACAATTTGATCATCTGTATGTGTTCATGTATCCACCACCACAGTCAAGATAGTGAAGAATTCCAACACCACTGCCACTGGGGTCCCTCATGTGGCTCTTCTATATCACCCCCCCTCCTTTTGCCATGCTTCCTTTCCCTGACCCACTGGTTTGCCTTCCTTTTCTAAAATCGTCATTTCAAAATTGGTTTAAAAGTGGAATCATACCGATGTAATCTTAAAGGGCTTGACTTTTTTTGATCAGCAGAACTTCCTGGAGATTCATCCAGGATCAGGGTTCATTTTTAAATACTTGCTGAGTAGTTTTCCATGGTCAGTGAATACCACAGTTTGTTAAGCCATTCACCCGTTGAAGGACTCTGGATTGATTCCAGTTTTCAGTTGTAACAAATAAAGCGTCTATGAACATTCATCTGTTGACTTTTGTGTGAGCACAAGTTTTCATTTTTCTAAATAAATACCCAGGAGTGCAATCACTGGGTAGTGCAATAGTTGCATGTTTAGTTTTTAAAGAAACTGTCAAACTGTTTCCCAGAGTAGCTATACCATTTTACATTCCAATCAGAAATGTGTGAAAGATTTAGTTTCTTCAGATTTTCACCAGAATTTGATGTTGTTACTTTTTTTTTCCTTCCCGGTAAGTATGCAGTGGTATTTCATTATAGTTTTCCACAGTTTTGTGTTTTCATTTGAACTCAGTTGATTTTTTCATAAGCTCTCTCTCAAGACTACTTATTTGACACATGGATTATTTAGAAGTTCCTTATATGATTTCTAAGTGCTTAGATATTTTTCTGTTCTCTTTCTTTTGTTGAATTCTAGTCTGATTCCATTATGGTCAGATAACATATTTATATGATTCCAATTCTTTTAAATTAGTTAAGGTTTATTTTATGATTTAAGAAAAATCTCTGATGAATGTTCTGTGAACACTTAAAAAGAATACAGGTTCTGTTGTTTTGGTGAAATGTTCTCTTGACTATGTTAGATTTCACTGGTTGGTAATATTGTTCAATTCTTTAAAATCCTTGTTGACATTTTTTTTCTACTGTTTTTACAAATTCTAACAAAGGGGTATTAAAGTCCCTGACTGTAATTGTGAATTTCTCTATTTCTCTGTTCATTCTTGTTTTTGCTCTGAGTACTTCGTAGTTCTCTTATTTGCTGAATACACATATAAGATTGTTATGTCTCTTGGTTAACTGACCCTTGTAGCATTGTATAATGTCTTGTTTTGACCCTGATAAATTCTTTTTTCTGAAGTCTTCTTCATCTGATATTAACATAACCACTTCAACTTTCTGTTGATGAGTGTTTAGTTCATGCTATCTTTTTTCTATCCTTTTACCTTTAAGCTACATTGTATATATCATATATTATAGCATTACATTTGAGACATGTTTCATATTTACCATGTAGTCAATTATGTTGTTTTTAAAAATCCTTCTGGCATGCCAATCTTTGTCTTTTAATCGATGTGATTAGGCCTTTTAGATTTAAGGTAATTATCAACATTGCAGAATTTATGCCTGCTGTTCTATTATTTGTTTTGTGTTATCCCTCTGTTTATTTATTCTTCAGGTCCCCTTTGCCTTTCTTTGGGCTACCTGAATACTTTTTTAATATTCCATTTTGATTATCTGTAGTGTTACTTATCAAGTCTGTCTCTTCATAGAATTTTTTTAATTAGTTGTTCTATGGACTATAATAAGTATAGTTTATTGTAGTCTTACTGTTAGGAGTATTTGACCACTTCAAGTGGGATGTGGATACATCACCACCATTTAGGTTACTTTACCCTTCCTTTTATAATATAGTTGTCCTAAAATATTACTTCCCTATATGTTGAGAACTGTATCAGGCATTGTTATAATTTTTTACTTTTAACTGTTAAACACAATTTTTTAAAGGTTTTATTTATTTATTTATGAGAGACACAGAGAGAGAGAGGCAAAGACACGGGCAGAGGGAGATTGTCCTCCGTGGGGAGCCCAATGTGGGACTCGATCCCAGGAGTCTGGGATCACGCCCTGAGCCAAAGGCAGATGCTCAACCACTGAGCCACCCAGGCATCTCTTAAACACAATTTTTTTAAAAAATTGCAAGGAAAAACTCCGTTGGACTTACCAATATTTTTACCCTTTACATTGTTCTTTCTTCATTTCTGATGTTCTTGGTTTTCCTCTGTGAAGTGTTTCCTTCAGGTATGCTTTTATTTTGTTGATGACAAATTCTCTTAGCCTTTGTTTTTAATGTTGAATATACTGATTTTTTCTTATTTCTGAAGCATATTTTTACTGGCTATAGAACTTTGGGTTGACACTTCTTTCAGCACTTGCAAAATTTTGTACCAATTTCTCTGACCTCCATGATTTCTAATTAGTAACTAGCTAATATTTGAATCATTATTCCTCTGTAGGTAATATAATAGGTTTTTTTTTCTTCCTGCTTTTAAAAGTTTTTCTCCTGTCTTCAGTTTTCAGAATTTAGGCTATGATATATTTAGGTATGGATTGCTTTTATTTGTGGTTCACTCAGCTTTTTGAGTCTGTAGATTTATATCTTTCATCAAGTGTGGGCAGTTTTTAGCCATTTTCTTTAAATATTGTTTTTAGTCTTTGTTTTGTTTTGTTTTGTTGTTTTTGTTTTTGTTTTCCTCCTGGAACTTTGATGACATGAATGTTAAATTTCTTGTTAGTATCCCATAGGTCCCTAGGGCTCAATTTATTTTTAAAACTTCTTTCTTTCCTTTTCCTGTTTTGGTGATATGTTCTCTTGACTATGTTAGATTTCACTGGTTGGTAATATTGTTCAATTCTTTTCCTTTTCCTTCTCCTTCTCCTTCTCCTTCCTTCTCCTTTGTTTGAATAATTTGTTGACTTACCTTAGATTTCACTAATTCTTTCCTTGGGATTTCCATTCTGTTATTGAACCCATCCACTGAAGTTTTTTATGTAGACTGTTGTATTTTTCAGGTCTAGAATTTTCATTTAGTTTTTCTTTACATCTAATTCTTTGATATTTTCTAATTTTTATTTGTTCCAAAGTGTTCATAATTGCTTGTTTAAACATTTTTGTCAGCTTCTTGAAAATCTTATTTAGACCATTGAAACATCTGTGTCATCTAGGTTTTGTCAACTGTTACTTGTCTTTTCTCATTTGAGTCTACATTTTCTTGGTTCTTCATAAGACAAAATTCTGTACTGTATCTTGGACATTTTGAGAGTTGTGTTGTAAGACCTTAGTTTGTATAAAATCTTTTTTAGCAACCTGGTTAGGTTCATGATTCATATTTTGGTGCTCCTTTCTGTGTGCACACGTTCAAATTTCAGTTTAGTTTGTCAAGCCTCTGCCATGCTATTCTGATCTGCTCTGCCTCTGTTACTCAGATGACAACACTGCATGCCACAGTCTCTCAGCACTATCTGTGTAGGTGAAGGGGCACTACCTTTCTCTTGCATGGCAGAGTTTGGAAGATAAGGTTTTACTTTCTGACTCATGTGGGGATGGTTCCCTCCCAGTAACTGAAGTGGGGTTATAAGTCATAGTTCTAAAAAAAAAAATAATAAGTCATAGTTCTCTCTGGGCAAGGAGCACTTTCTTGTTAGTTGAAAGAGAGTCAAAGTCAGTTACGTTCCAAGACTCTGCAGGGAAGAGCATTACTTGTTGCTGAAAAGAGTGTGTGGAGGTCAGAGTTCTGCCCATAGTTTCTCTGGGGAGAGACAACTCCTCGTGACAGAGGGAAGGGCAAAAAACAGCACTGCTCATTGACCCTGGATTGTGGTGTCCATCGTGGTGGGAGAGGCATGTGGTGTTTCTCCTGCTGTTTACCTCAGGAACAGGGAGATGTGGTTAAAGTGTTTCTGTCTTGTTGGATCACCCTTTTCCTGATCCTCTGGCTAGAGAAAGCTGACTTTTCTAGGTATATTTTCTGTCTGTGACTCTTGGTGTTTCTAGATTATAAGCATTCAGACTGTGGTATTTATGAGGCAAGAAAAAACTCAGGGAACTCACTGTCAGCTTGTTCCTTAAGTCCCAAGGTGCTTTACCATTCCACCTTATTTTCTTCTCCCTTCAGATGGTTCTGTGTCTTACATTAGTTTTCTAAGATATTTTTAGATTTTTTATTTATTTATTCAGAGAGAGAGAGAGAGAGAGAGGCAGAGACACAGGAAGAGGGAGAAGCAGGCTCCATGCAGGAAGCCTGACGTGGGACTTGATCCCAGGTCTCCAGGATCACACCCTGGGTTGCAGGTGGCACTAAACCGCTGTGCCACCGGGGCTGCCCAGTTTTCTGAGATTTTTTTTTATTGTGATTACTGGAAAGAATAAAATGGATGTGTTTCCTCCATTTCATCTGAAACCAGCAGGCTCCAGAGAAGCACTCTTGTTAGTAGCTTGTGTATTAGCTTATTTATGTTTTAGCAGTTTTTATCCCATATTTAATTCTGTATGTTCTCTTAAAATCTTCCTAGTATTCCTCCAAGATTATCCATTCATGTTTTGCTCTATGGTAATAGATTTTTAAACCACACGTCTTTTCTGTTATTTCTAGATATTCACTGTGGAAGATAGAGGTTTCCACATGGGATCAGCCTGTCGTCTAGAACCAGAATATATAAAACATTTATTTCTGTGAATTTATGTTGTCATTTAACAGATCATGCTTACTGAGAATAACAAAATTCTATGCAGGGCAGCCCAGTGGCTCTGTGGTTTAGCGTGCCTTCAGTCTGGAGCCTGATCCTAGAGACCTGGGATCGAGTCCCACGTTAGGCTCCCTGTATGGAGCCTGCTTCTCTCTCTGCCTGTGTCTCTGTGCCTCTCTCTCTCTTTCTCTCTCTCTCATGAATAAATAAATAAAATCTTTTTAAAAAATTCTATGCAAAGAAACAAACTTTAGCAAAAACATATGCATCAATTAATAAAGTATTTAAATATTAAAATTGGGATTACCGTAATGCTGGGTTTACATATGTAAATAAATACCACAGAGACACGCTGAGCTGTTGCATTGAGCTGCTTCTGAGAAATCAGACTATTGATTGGGGATATTGGGGATCATTGCTACAGTTGATTCCATGGCAACAGTTGAGATAAAAAGCAAATAAAAAGGGGAAAGAGACAGAATTTAGGTGGGAATCCCAAGGGAAATCCAGAGAAAAGTAAAAGGAGGGTCTCAGGGTGACTTCTAAAATGATTTGTCAGAGGTTTAAGGGGGAAGATTAGAAGATTGGTGAGATTCATAAAACTAGTTATAGAAAAAAATAGTACCATTTGAAAAGCAACCATAGATTGATAGAAGTTGTGTTTAATTTAATCACCCATTATAATAATTGCTGTTACTTTTTATTTTATCACTGAAATTAACATGGACAGCTTGAGAAACAAAAGAAAATGATGACAGTTGTGGGCATGTAAGAATTTTAATTAAAGTAGAAAGATGTCCAATTGCATTAGGAAGCTTAAACAAATTATTTTATCTGATGAGTGAGCATTTAAGACAGATAAAAATTTTGCAACTTAGTAAAAAGAAATAATTGACAGGCTTTTAACATATTTGTAAAAATGTTTTATTTACTTACTTTTTCATGGCAGTTCAATCCTTCATACAATTGAGAGTATGAATTTAGAGATTGTTAAATCTTTTTGAGTAAATTGAAAGCTAACACAAAGCCTATACCAGAAAATGAAGTTTAATTACCTTAAAAATTCTGGATTATATTATTTGAACATAAATGCATTTATATAATTTTTAAGTAATTACAATAACATTAGTAATGAATAATAAAGCATTACTAGAGATTCTGTTAGACTTAGATTAATAAATGAATTAAAATTATAATTAGCAGCTTGTGAGCAAATGGTGCTTGAAAACAACAAATGCAATAGTGCTTGAAAACAATGCCTTAAATATCTCCCATATTTTGTAATTATTAATTAGCAAACTACTCTTTTACAGATTGGATCAAGGAAAGCTTCAATGCAGCTAATGAAATTATCATAAATTTGAAATTAGTCTGGCCTGAATTATATTCTGTTGTAAAGCTAAAAGCTTGATTTACATTTTAAAATTTAAATGCTTTTTATTTTCTTTCTCTGAAACCTTTCCTCAAGTCTGACTATTTTGTTAATAGTCAACCTTTTTCTCTCCATGAAACACATCAATGGTAAATTGAATGAAATCAGGATTCTTTTCAAGTCTTTGAGAATTCATTTAAATGACTGGTACAGGAGTTCTATGCACGAACTTTGAACACATTTTATGTTAGCAATCTTGACTTATAATGATCTCAATTTATACAAACTGGGGAAAGGAAAGAAGTTTTATATTTTGTCAATGATACGTTATTTTTCTCAATACTAAACTCTAAATCAAATCTTAAGAGGACATCTAACAAAATCTTTAGTCCACTTGATGGCTGAATGCATGTTGCCTTTAGGAATACTGCTATTTTCCATGTTTTCTGTTATGCTAGGAGATTAAATGACACCTTTAGGAGAATCAGAAAAAACATTAATTCTTATATGTCAGTTGTATCTCAACAAAGCTGGGTGGAAAAGTTAATAGGAGGTGGGAAGATATTTGAAAATACAGACGTTTATTCTTTTTTATTCATTTCAAATGTGATTTCATGCCTAATATTCCAACACAGAGAACCATTATTATTAGAGCCATATTTTATTCTGGGAATACCCAGGTCACAGCAAGGTACAACTGGTGGGGGAGGGCACTATTTACAATGAATACAGTATCAATGCCCCTATTTACAATGAATACAGTATCAGTGCCCCTGGAGGCTCTGGCCTAAGTGCTTGCTCCTGGCCTAGCTACTGAGATGTCAAATATCAACTTGATGTTATCAGTCTAGTTAGGGAAAACAGATACATGAAAATACAATTTTTATGGGATTTATTTATTTATTTATCTATTTAATGGAATTTAAAACGCAACAATGAGATATGTTCAAAATACTCTGGTAGTGCAAAAGAGGAATTTACAAACTTAAAAGAGTCACAGAAGACTCAGACCAGCAGCTTTGTCTGCTTACAAACAAATATCAACTGAGGGCAAGTCTTCACAGTTAGAATAGTGCAGCCTAATTATAATAATGAGCTTCTGTTTTTTGAACTCTTACCATGTACTAGGCTCCAGGCCAAGTAGTTAATGTGCCCAGCTTTTTATATAATTTACACAGCAATCTCATATAATAGGTATTTTTATCATCCCCATTTTTCTGATAAGGAATCTCAAGTCTTGAGAGGCAAAAAGGCAATGAGTGAAGGCCACTCGGTTCTTCTAAAGGTGTGCTGGGTGCTGGGTCTATCAGGTGATGGCACAAAGCAGGGGCCTCTTTTCACAGGTCCCTCGTCTCTGAATGGGGCTTTGCATTGAATATATTATGACCAGGTTCAGGGTTGTGGATTACTAAAGGATTTTCTTTTTCTTTTTCTTCTTCTCCTTCTCCTTCTCCTTTTCTCCTTTTCTCTTCTTTCACCTTCTCCTTTTCTCCTTCTCCTTCTCCTTCTTCTTCTTTTTAGGAGACTAAGAAAGATACAGGAGAAATAAGATCTAGTCCTGAGGAGAGCATCTTAGTGGAATGGCTTTTGTGGCAACAGTATTACTTAATTGCTACACATGTTTGTGGATTCAAATCCTGCCTCTATCAATAAGCTTGTGTGACCTTCGGAAAGTTATTAAACCTTTCAATCCTTATTTCTTTTCAGGAACAATAAATGAATTATTCTTTGTTAAGGCTCAATAGTAAGCGCTAAATAAATGTTAAAAGTCTTACTATTGACCTCAGAGAGTGGGGGTAGGATGGGTTGGGGGGTGAGGGTCACGAATCCTTAGAAATATTATGTAAAATTGTGTCTGGAAACATCGAACTATACCGAAGATGAGAGCTTATATCTACACACAAGGGTGCAAAAATATCATATTATTTAATAAACTTTAAATCAAATTAAACTTGACCTCAAGCGCCTGTTCTGCCTTGGACAGCAGGAGATCCAAGCGTGGTCATTACAGACACTTTGCCAGCCCCATCTTTGGGCACTGTACAAATAATCCTGAACTTTTCAGGAGGCCTCCTGTGAATGGATTGGCAGGTTGTGCTCTCTACAACCTCGGGGCACCATTCACATCTCAAGAGGCTTGACCACATTCTTGGAACAGGAGGGAGGGAAAAATAGAGCATGAAACAACCCACCAATTAACATTTCAATAAATTATCCAGCCACATGCATTTTTTTTTTGAGGGGGAGAGTCCATACCTTTCATTAGATTCTCAAAGCAGAGAGGGAGTCTGATTTGATCCAGCAAAAGAGATGGGTGTCAAACCTCTGTGCTCCACAAAGCAGGAAAACATCACATTTGCATTGATTATAGACCCTTTTCATAGTGCTGACACATCTATGAGCTTTGAGTGGCCTCATTATTTTTTTATTAAATTGGGTCAGGGTGGGGCCCCCCATTCAACCTAAATGCAGATGGGGTCATTGTGACTGAACAGCAAATACACAATAGGTAATAAATTCTGGGAAATGAAATCTGTCATCGGACCACTCTTTCACACAACAAAAAACGAGATGGGGTATAACATTGGGACTTGAGGCAAAAAAAAGTCTCAAAGATAAAGAGGCAGAATTGCATTCACTGAGTTATAAAGCATTTGAGGGGCCTCTTCTTTGGATAGAACAGGAAAGGGCCAGTATTGATTCAGAAAAAGTATATAAAACTACTGAAGAGAAAACTATGTATGTAATGGAGGCAGCCTGCATAATACACAATGGTTTTGAAAACAAATGTGGACACCTGAATGGTAGCATCATTATCAGCCTCATCTTCAAATAGAGGGAGAGGGAAAGTGCTTTCAGGAGAGCAATAGGAAAAACACTCGGGTTAATGAAGAAAGCCTGCAGTAAGTCATATCTGTCATGTTAAGTGCTCATTACAGTAATTATTTTTACTGGGATTTAATTTTTATAAAATTCAGTTGATTAGACCTAGATCTGTGATTAATCCTTTGAGTATGGCTAAACTCAAGTGGGTACTAACAAACAATAATCGAATTGTCCGAGTCCCATTTTTAGAATTGTTCTTGCACGGCATTGCATTCACTTTCTACATCCCATTGCCTTTGGATGAATCTGGACATCCTTGTTTCATGACAGTTCAATTTAGTCTTTTGTCACTTTGATTCCAGTGTTCTTTAATAATTAAAAAAAAAAGCGATGCTCTCAGGGTTTTTGACATATAATACCATTATGCTTTCCATTTCTTTATCATCAGAAAAAAATAACCCATCCAGAGAGGTGGCTGCAGATTTTTCACTAGTGTGTGGGCAGCATGGTGCAATGCAATGGACATGAAATTTGAGTTGGGCAGATTAAAGTCATGACCTGTCTCTTCATCTGTTAAGTGGGAATATGGTACCTACATTATAGTGCCATAGATAATCTAAGCAAAATGTCTGGCTCAGTGTCAGGAAATGATTGATACTGCATAAATAGTGGTTTTCTTCCTTCAAAGTAAAAGTTCTAAATGACTGATAATCTTGTGAGTTCTGGAACAATGAAATGTTTGACCTGGAAAGGCTGTCAGTACAAACTCATTTTACAGATGAGGAAACTGTAAAGTGAAAAAGGAAACAAGTGAAAAAATTTCCTCGAGGTGAAATATCTAGTTTTCTCATCAAATAAGTATTTGTTGGATGAAGAAATAACATTACATCATCACCAGACACCAATTTCCTATAGGTTGAGTAGTTATCTATCTCTTAGAAGCATGGTTTATGACACGTGACAATGTGAAATGTAAAATGTGATAAAGGAGAAAAGTTGTATGACTTCCTCCTCCTAACCTGATTTTTCATTGAAAAATATGTATTAATTGCACTTCATGCTTGACCAATTTAACTTGTTTATTGAGTTAAGAATGGCATTGATTTATTGTTCTAAGCAATTATCTGCTTATGCCTTTATAATTATTCTATATTACATATGAAAGAAAGAAAAAGACCAAGTCACACTTGGCAATTATGAGAAACAGTAAGGCATTTAATTGCCCATTCCCATGTCCATTCAAAAGAAAATAGAATATTTGGAAATAAATTCAACAAGATACAATATGGTTCATTTGGCTCATTTCTGATGTTCAGAATTTAGTAAATTTTATTGTCCACTATATCAGTCTTACCAGATTTATATACAAAACATACAAAAATGGTGGATTTCCATATAAAAGAAGAAGGCATTATGATGTATGAATTTTAAAATAGTGGTTTCCTAGAAATTGCACTGTGGCAGTCCTGCCTTCCTGGGGTTATTCAGCAGCACTTCAGCTTATATAATTACCACACCAGCTTCCCTTATGGAGCCCATGAGGCACCCAGGTTTGTCACCATGACAACAGATTCTGAATCAGAGTAGCCCCATCCTAATACTGTGCACAGAGGCTCTTCTTGGAAAAAAGTTGTTGTTTTTTTTAAAATTTTAATCTTGACCATATTTCCCCCAAATTACAGGTATACAATTTCTAACTATTTGTTCTAGTTCCCTTATATGTGTAATCTGACCGCTGAAAGCCTGGGTGCACACAATTTCTTGAATAGCAAAAGAAATATAATGCAAACATTTAAATACAGATTGCTTGTTCATTCTGGGCACCATTTTGAAAAGGAGAAGAAGAAAATCACATTTCAGAATAAAAAAAACACCTGAAGAAATAGCTATGGGAGGAAATCAACTCTCTTTGATCTTTATGCTGCAAGAAGAGAGCTCTTTTACGCTTTTTAAAAGACTCTTACAATGCACAGATCTAAGCAAATAAAATACAATTTCCCATTAAATTTTTTTTAAATGAACAAACGTGTTGCTGGGGCCACATTTATAAACCTTGTGCAATAAAATTCTCTTTTTGTCTATAAAACAGAGAGAACACCATTTGCTCAAGACTCCTTGTCTCCCTATTGTGCCCCCTGGCACTGCTGGGAGGCCGGTAAGCCCTGTGGCCTCTGCGTGGTGGCCCCTTTCTCATTTCCTGTTTGCTGTTTGGACATCCCTTGCAGCTGTGGTGGCTGCATGTTAGAAGGAAGGCTGATAATGCTTGCTGTTACATAATAAGACTTATCAAAACATTGCCCATCCATGAACTCATCTGAAACTAAGGCTAGGCTTTTCTTTTTTCTTTCCATTAGGAAAGATATTTCCATGTTTTATTTGAAATTCTTTCTAATCTCTCACTCCCCAAGAGAAAGAAAAGTCATACAAGAACTCATGGCATAGTATCCTGTTTGCAAAGTAAGCTCAACTTCTTGTTTTCTTCTAGATCCTTAAAGTCAACCCCTATGCTATGTCCCATTTCCATTTCTAACTTTCCATTTCTAACTTACCAGAGTGATTTCATTCTTGATGACCTCTTCAGAACGTCTCCCTTTTTTCTTTACCCTCTGGCTCAGCCCCATGTTCTTTTCCTATCTCTTTTCTGTGGGCTCCCTCATCTGCCAAACGATGTGGATTCCAGTTCATGCTTTTCTAACTAAGGAAATGAGAGGAAGGTCAGGAGTAGTTGGGTCAATGACCTTTGACACCGCTGAGCAGCCCCCCTCCATTTTTTTCAGGCTCTAGTATATATAAAATGAAGAAATGTCAAAGTTGTGTTGTACTGTACTTACAATGTTTCTTAACATTTTAAGTGTATCTAACCACATCTGGAAATAGAAACAACTGTCTAAATGTTGTCTCTTGATGAATTCGGAGTCCTGGCCCCATGCCCTCTTGTTTAATAGGTAAATAATCCAACGTGCACTTCCCGAGTCCAGAGGAGTTGCTGCAGTGGACGCAAAGGTGGCAGGTTAACAACAGCTCGAATCTCTGGAATTTACTGTATGCCAAGGACAAATCTAATTTTATTCATGCTAACATATTATGTTTTCTCAGGTAGGTACTATTGCTATCCACATCTTTATACATAAAGAAACTAAGGCACAGACAGATTAGGTGACTCCCCCGGGGATGCCCAACTAGCAGTGGTGTCCAGTCTGTGGTCTTAAGCACTGTGTGTCATTTGATCTCTTACTGGATGCTGAGCACAAAACACAAGGACCGGAAGCGGAGGGGGAGTGCCCTCAGGCTCACAGCGAAGAGTGGTGTGTGTATGTGTGTGCATGTGTTTAGGGGAGACTTACACTACCAGTAGTAAAGGTGGGCAGAGCCACAGCAACACGGGCCATTTTGATTCTCCTCCCACCCAGTGGTTGAGCCCAGGGCTGTGGGAATTGGGCACACAAGGCTGATATCTGTGCTCGTATTGTCTCCGTGTAGGCCATACGATGCGTCCAAATCACAATGGAAAGTGTCATTTTTCAGTGCCGCGTGGAATCAGATCCAGCTTCAGGGGCACGTGACTTGGGTAGTCGCTCAGGACCCTGTGGTCTGAATGACCCAGCACTTGGGTTAATGCTCTATTGTCACCATCTTGAAAGTCTTATTACTTTTTGAACAAAAGCTCCTGCGTTTGTTTTGCAGTCAGCCCTGCAAATTACGTAGCTGGTCTTTATGTGGAAATCCAGAGCAATCTGGAGAAGTTTGCAGCCCCAGTCTACCAGGGGAGAGAAGATTCTATTTCCCTGTGATTCCTCTGGAACTGCAGTGCTATAAATCTGCAGTTGCCTGTTAGTGGATTTACATTTTACTGCAATGTAATACTTTTCCTCACAGGGGAAAGCAGTCAGCTCTCACTAATAGGGGCTCTAATGATGCTCTGCCAAGGTCCACGTGCATAGCCTGGAGCAAAAAGGCCCAGGACAGGTCCCCAATTCAACAGCAGGGGTTAACTACAACGGAGCCTCTTTGCAGAATGATAAAACACTGTTAATCTCAGCTAGATTCCTGGCTGGCCCCAAGGAGTGCCCCTGCAGAGCAACAGAGGTATAGAGATAAAATTCTAGCTCGGGTCCTCCTGGAAATTTGTATTTGCCATCCCACGATGTTTGCATAATTTCAGCAGGCTATAGTCAAGTCGAGACTCGCCAAAACTTGTAGAGAAAAATCAAACTGCCTCAGCACAGGGAAGCCAATCTGATAAGTCCTCTATCTGGTGTCTCAATGTTCGAGCAGTTTGGCACTAGAATAAACGATGGCTCACCAATGGTGAGTTTCCATGGAATCGGTTGCTCCGAGGCCTTTTCTGAAGCGAAGGGTAGTGAGCTCATTTTCTCCACCAGGACAGTAATGATACCAGTGAGCAGAAGCTATAAGGGAGAAACAGCCCACTTCTCAAAGAAGACAAAAAGGGAATTTTGTGCATCTATCGTTCAGAGGAGCCCAAGCCTTCATATTCAAGATCTGTGGGGCCACGCTGAATTAATAATGACGGCCAACATCTTCCAGCGTTTACTATGCCCCAGACACCCTTGTAAGGGTTTTGCATATGTCAACCCAGTTAATCCTCACAACCAGCCAATGAGATAGGTATTATTATCATCTCTATTTTAGAGGTGAAGGACCCGAGGCACAGAGAGGGTATGCAGTTAAGTCAGGAGAGCAGCTGCACGGCCGGCCACAGGAGCTACAGGTTCACCCCGGACAATGACAGGCAGTGAGGAGTTCCCGGTGGGGCCCGGCTGTGTGTGCAGCTGCTGAGTCTGCGTCCCGTTTGTCCTCACAATAAACCCCCATTAACGAGGGAGGCACAATTGGTCTCCCTTGCTCTTGCAACCTGAAAGAGCCTATAGAATACAGATCCCATTGTGAATGCTTTTGTAATTTGGAGATTCTTTTTTTTTTTTTTTTTATATGAACGGAATAATCAGCCCCTTAATGTATCCATAGGGAATTCAGGAAAGGGAAGAAGAAGCGGCTCCTGTTTTTGAGGCATTTGCAATCATTGTTGGAGAGACAGAGCCAACAGATGGGGAACAATGGTGAGGGACTCTAGGGCTGGTGTAAGCAAATGCTGGGCTGTGGTCTTTGCCCATGAATGGTGTGGGAAATCAGAGAGGGGAAGGGTATTTACTCACTGGCTATGGAGTTACCGGGGTGGCGGGGGCGGGGGGGGGGGTGGAAAGAAGAAACTGGGAAGCTTTGGGCACATTGGTTAATCTTTAGACTTCGCCTTCCTCAACCCTGAAATAAAGCCATAAATTATCCCAAAGACTCCTTCCAGCTTTAACATTCAATGAATCCTGACCTTTTCTGTAAAGCTGGATTTTTATGTGTGGTATTTGCTAAGAGTCAAGACACACCCATGATTGCTATGGCCCAGACCGAATATCACATAGTCAGGTTGATACACTTTCCTGACCTCACGTTAGCTCCCAAGAGACTAAATGTCCTGAACTTTAGCCTTAGCTTTTCCTGACTGTTCACTTTAATGATTTCCCCAGCCTTTTTTATATATTTTTTCTTGGCTGTTTGCACTTTTCTTTCTGCCAAGATGTAAAAGCAGGATATATATAGATGGTAGTACTTGATCATAACTTGCATGTCTTAAATTTTAAAGAAATAAAATTTACCAAATGGGATATGCTCAATTTCATTTAAATGTTTTTCTTGTGTCTTTACTGTTTTTGTATTTTTTTTTAAATTCTAAGTTATTCTAGGCCCAATTACTGGTTATGATTGCTTAACACACAGTTGCAAATTGATAAGGATTTTTATTTTTTTAAGATTTTATTTATTTATTCATGAGAGACACAGAGAGAGAGGCAGAAACTTAGGCAGAGGGAGAAGCAGGCTCCCTGAGGTGAGCCCAATACGGAACTCGATCCCGGGACCCTGGGATCACAACCTGAGCCGAAGGCAGAGCCTCAACCACTGAGCCCCCCAGGCATCCTTTTATAAAGATTTTTAAACAAATTTTTAAAATTTGTTTCTAAATCATTATGCCTGCCATGTTTTCAATAGTAAAATGCTTTTTTTTTTCCAAAGAGAAATGTGGTTAAAAGAAAAAATGATCTGATGTTCCTGCTCATTGAAGTATACAAACAATAATCAAGGAAAAGAGACTTAAGAAGTTTTTATGCAGTATGACCCTAACCTGACAAGTATCTATAGAGCCCATAAACCAGCCATTTCTTAAGTGTGTTCCCCCAGCCAGCAGCATTGGCATTGAACAAATTTTCAGATCTCACCCAATTTAACTTTGAGAGGGGGGGCAGCTGTCTGTGACATAACAAGCCTTCCAGATGATTCCAAAATATCTTAAAGTTTGGGAACCATTATCATAATCCAGGTGCAAAGAAATACATCATAAATTATATTTAATGACTATCTTTCCTTAATAGTCCCTCCCCATACCCAGCTGGAAACGGAATTTGGAAGTAAAATCACAACCTGGAGTATTGGCTGGCCTCAGTGATTCCCACTACAGGTTGACTTTCACATCGACTGTTCTATTTGCACTCAAGTCCTTCTATATTTATAGACCCAAGTCATGTTTCCAGTGTTATCTTCTCCTGTTCATATTTTACTTATTGCGGTAAAATTGGATTACCATTCTCACCCCCCATACCCTCACTCTTTGCATGAGGGACAACTGACCTAAGTTAAGACAGGGAAGGGCCTTTGGTAAATGGAGATACAGGGGAGAGTATGTTCCCGGATGGTGCCATTGCGTAATCAAATGTATCAGAGTCACCCGAGCTTCTGGGTGTCTATTGAAATCTTATGCCAGGTACCATTTCCTTTCTGAAATCTTTCTCGATCCTTCAACTGGAAGGTGCAATCTCTCCCTGTATAATATTCCAGTCCCTCCCCTCCTGTGTTGGGTATTTCTTTCACAGTACATCCTTTTCTGCCTTCTTGTGTAGCCAGTATTGTCTGATTTCTTTGACTGGACCAGAAGTTCTTGAGATGGGGGCTGCTCCCTACTCATCTTTCTGCCACGCCTAACACAGTGTCAGACACAGTGAGGACTCCATCAATTGTTGTTGCACTGTGGAATGCAGTGACAGGACTGCCAGGCAGGCCCAGAGAGTCATCGGATAGCTTTCGGCCAAGGCTATTAGCTGTTCTGAGTTAGGTGTGCATTGCACGCTTGTCCCAAAATATTCCCTTGCAGGTAACTGACATTCATCCTTTTTTAAGATTTATAGAAAGCTTACATCCTATGTTTAAAATACAAAATCCACCTAGGAGGGATCAAGAAATAGAAGGAAGATCTCGAGGACAAGCCTCGCTCTTTTACCCCCTGGAGCTATCAAGGGGCAGCGTGCAGACACTAGAAAGGACCGGGGCTGGGAAACGGGAACAAATCTTTGATTTCACAGTCTTGCCCGCGGCCTTGACTGACAGTAGCCGCTGCTTTAGCTTCCATCTGTGGCTTCACGCCTTTTTAGAAGAGACTCAGGAAATCTCACTCTGGTCTTACAGGGAATATTTTCAGCCTAAGAGGAAAATTGTGAGCATGAGAAGCAAGCTCGTCTTGCTTTCCCACACCCAAAGACAGAGACTCATAAAACAATAACGGCCTGGAAAGAATCTGAAGACACACGGTACAGAACGCATTTGGTTTATTATTTTAAGTGCTCTTAATACCACTTGCAGTGCAAACAAACAAGAAACGGGCAACCCCCGTACCCTCCTTCCCTCCTTCCCGCCTCCAAACACTGTATTTCTGTATTTGTTAGCCACTCATGTCTTGAAACTCATCTACAACATCCTAAACCCGTGGCAAATTCTGAACAGAGAAATTCATTGTTAGGAAAATATGATAAGGAAAGATACGGTTTCTGTGGATAAACCCCCCCAAATTTTAATCTATATTTGCAATTTCATCTAGATCACGTTTTATCTGCATTGGCTCAGATCCCCCCCCCCCCCCCCCCCCCCCGCAGCTGGTCTAGCGGGCTCATTTGCCGAGGAACACTGCCATCATGCGGCCGGACGTGTTCTAGCAGCTCATGAAGGACGGCCAGCAGCATGGGTTTAATTTGGATGCTCTCCCCAGAGAAATGTTTGCGGCTTTAAAATGTGCTTTGTTGTTTGAAGCCAGATTTGTTGATTCATTTCTAAAGTAGCACCGTTAAGATGTTTGCCAAAGGGTGAACTCGGTGTCAGTTTTTGAATCCCCCAAGTGTATAGCGACCACATTAAAAATATCACATATAGGAAAGAATGAGGGCTTCCTGCTTATTTTATGAATTTGTAAAGTTTTCATAAATGTGTTTACTTGAAAGGCAGCAGAATACCTTTATCAGGGAAACTAGCGTGGCTGCCTGGTTTTTCTTCACAATGGTAAGTCTGCTTAGGGAGAAGGAGCTGTAGGGAACTGTAGGGAGGCAGCATCGTGGGGTTCAGGAACTAGGCTGGAGCTTCCAGTTTGCCACTAATTAACTATGTAATCCCGAGCAAGTCCCATAAGCTGTCTGGCTTCACGACTTTCTTAAAAAAGGGGTAGGTCTGATACCCTTAAGTCCAAATTGCTTTTCCCATTTATGATTCTGTGATTGTAACCTGACAAGTAAACTCATCCTTTTAAAAGCAAGAATGTTGTTTTTCTTTCCCTGTGATTTTCCTGTAAATATGCTCTTCCTTCCTCCCCACCCCCCTCCTCCAGCCCGAACTGAAGCTTTGTCTGCATGAGTCATCACGCAAAATTCTCTCTCTGCAAGAGCCCAGAGATTATGTGTTGTGCTCAGCAGCCCTCCAGCGCAAACGGCCTTCCTGCGCTCTGTGGGCATTCGCAGGTTAGGTTATCTCCACAGATGGAAAATAAAGTTGATGAATCTTTAAAACCGGGAAACAGCTTACCGGCTTCTGAGTGCTGTAGGTCTTAAAAAACGTTCCAGAATGTTAGGAAAGACAATTCAGAACAGTCTGATGTCTTTAACACCTGAAAGGGAAGGGCAATTTTCCTCCCTGACTATACTCCTGCTTTATAAATTTGTCAAAAGCAAAAAGAGGATGCAGGTACTGCTTGGAGCACAATCGTGAGGTTAATGTTCTGATGAGACAAAATGATGGTAAATTATTCCCCGGAGTTGATTTTGTGACGTGTGTGTAACGGGGTGAGGGATAGAAATACAAGCTGGTGTTGATGTTTAAACTGTGCCGGAAGGACGAGTAAATGCAGGGCAGTTGCTAGGAGACCTGGAGCCCAGAGCGAATGCCCCTGCTGTGTGCACAGGATGTTTTATCTCAAGAAACCTTGTCTTTCACAGTCAACGATGACATTAAATGTATAGTCTGTCAAAATTCAGGTGGACCAGTGCTTGGTTATTACTCGTGTCCATCCAGCCATCCTACCATCTGCCACCCATTCAGGGAGCAAATGAAAGAGAGCAATGTAACGTCGTGCCAGAGACCAAGAGGCTCCAGGAGAGCTCAGTGATTCACTACAAATTCAGCTTAAATACTCTTACATGAAAGACAGCTGGTTTGACCGCTGGTACTCGTGTTAAGAAGTGTGAAGTAGTGGCACAAGAATTGCTCCAGCATTCCAAAGTGTGGGGTGCCAGGCCACAAATAGAGTTCTAAGCGAAGATGTGCTGGAGCAGGACTTAGGACCCTGTTGTTTACAAAGCAATCCTTTCAGCCAGTTGTGGGATTTCTTAAAAATAGATCTTATGCTAAACGCACACTTCTGGTTTGCAATTACCACCTGGAGCTCAGTGGTGCAGGACTTTAGCAGAACTGGCCGGGCTTTGAGAGTTCTTCTGGCGCCCCCTACTGGTCGAAGGCGGAACCTGAGCCTGTCCGTGGCCCAGGTTCACGGCAAAAATTTTCTTCTTCTTCTTCTTCTTCTTCTTCTTCTTCTTCTTCTTCTTCTTCTTCTTCTTCTTCTTCTTCTTCTTCTTCTTCTTCTTCTTCTTCTTTCTTCTTCTTCTTCTTCTTCTCCTTCTCCTTCTTTCTCCTTCTCTTCTTCTTCTTCTTCTTCTTCTTCTTCTTCTCCTTCTCCTTCTTTCTCCTTTTCTTCTTTTCTTCTTCTTCTTCTTCTTCTTCTTCTTCTTCTTCTTCTTCTTCTCCTCCTTCTTCCTTCTTCTTCTCCTTCTCCTTCTTTCTCCTTCTCCTCTCCTTCTTCTTCTTCTCCTTCTCCTTCTTTCTCCTTCTCCTCTCCTTCTCCTTTTCTTCTTCTTCTTCTTCTTTCTTCTTCTTCTTCTTCTTCTTCTTCTTCTTCTTCTTCTTCTTCTTCTTCTTCTTCTTCCTTTTCTTCTTCTTTCTTCTTCTTTCTTTTCCCTCTTCTTCTTCTTTCTTCTTCTCCTTCTGCATATTTTTTAAATTGGAGTAAGACTTGCCAACATATGGCATAACACCCAGTGCGCATCCCATCAAGTGCCCCCCTCAGTGCCCCTCACCCAGTCACCCCATCCCCCCCGCCCACCTCCCCTTGGAAAATACTGTCAAACTTCGCCTATAGAGGAGACAGTCTATTCAATGCGAGAAAACAAAAACAAAAACGAAAGGCTGAGAAGTGGGTCTAGTAGGTCTTATTTTACTTAGAAGAAACTGAGTCACTAAGAGATATCGTGAATTATTCGAACACACAGCTAATTATCACCAGAGTTGGGGACTATCCAGGTTTCCTGTTCCTATTCTATGCTCTTTTACAGTAACAACATAGTCTTTCTCAGCAGGGTTGGAATGTTCTGTTATTCTAGTGATATGAAAGGCAGCAAAAGTAGTCCTGTAACTTTGCAATGTGCAAAGCATGTACATTGTTTCACTTAATTCTTACAACCTTGGGAAATTATTCTCATGAAATAGTATGCTTAACACAGAGAATTGAACTGCATTGTTATAAACGTATACTTCTAATTCGACTAGTTTTTAAAGATCTCTGTTATGATCTTATTGCCACGCTTTAGGATCAAGGGCGACAAAGTGGCCTTGGAAGATAGAGAATTGGAATCCTAATAAGGTTTGGAATTTTTTCCATTTGCTCCACTTCAGTATCCAATACCCGCCCACAGATGAAATAAAATGTGCACTTTACGGGCTGTCTACGGAGAATATGAAATTATCAGTTATAAGCCATTTCTGAGAGCCTACTAGGTATCAAGCGAGACATACAGCAAATATGAAGATGCTGTTCTAGGCTAAACTTGGAGAGAATTCGATTGCACTTGGGTCCCAGAAATAGAAGAAATGAAATAAATGAGTATCCATCACTTACCCTTGTTAGCTTTCTTGAGCTTTTAAAATACCTAAAATCAGTGCAAGCACCTAAATAAATCTGGTCCCTTAGAGCTACCTTCTTTTCCTTATCCCAGGATCTTCACATCTCCTGTGGCCTAGAAAGCTCTTTCTCTAGATAGCAGCATGACTTGGACTCACATTCCCTTCAAGTTTTTGCTCAGGGAAAATGAGGATTTCTCCGATCATATATTTGAAATTGCAATGCTTTCTAGGGCTGTAACGCCTTTCCAGGACCAGCCTGAGAGTAGAGGATGTTTTTCCTTATTTATTGTCCCAGAGGAACACACTTTCTTCTAATTTGTACAAGAGTGACTTGTGGGTAGGCTATGCCCCTAGACCTTCCTGAGTTTATGTTTCTCAGTGGCATGTATTACCACCTGCCACCTATCTGTTTTTTAAATTGTCTGATCTCCTATAGCACCTCTACTAGTAAACAAGCTCCATAAAGTAGGGATTTTTCTTCATGTTTCTACAATGTGGAGGAAAAGCACTAGTGGTAGCTAAGATGGACCACAGTGATTCTCACTTCCTGGTATTCATGCCTCTCTTTTATCCCCAACTCACACGGACTCAGGGCTGCTCAGTATGACCAATGGAACATGGTGGAAATGGTGGTGTTTCTCTTCCTAGATTAGGAATTAAAAGGCATTGCACCTCCTGACTTGCTCTCTTGGATTTTTCATTCCACAGAATGCCAGCTGCTGTATCATGAGGACATTCAAGTAGCACCATGGAGTACATGGACAGGAACCAAACTGTTGGCACCAACATGTTAGCCAAATGACAAAGCCATTTTAAAAGGGGATCTTCCAACTCCTAGCCTTTGAGTCTTTAAGCTAAAGCCTCAAATATCATGTAGCAGAGACAAGCCTTTCCCACTGAGTCCTGTCTGCATTCCTGACCCACAGAAACCATGAGAGATACTATTATTAGTGCTTTACGGCAATACATTTTGGGGTTATTTGTTATGTAGCAAGAGATAGTAAAAAGTGTCTGGCCCGCAATAAGTTCCCAATAATCCCATTGAATTAAAGGATAAATGTAAGCAGATTGCTTTCCCAGGGTACTCATTTATTAACCTAAATGAAACTGTTGAAAAAGCCTTAGCTCTATATCCTCTTTGGTTTTGGAGTCTCAGGATGGGGGCTTGAGTCTTGGATCTGTGACTTATTTGCCATTTGACCTTGAATAATTCACTTCCAGTCTTTGGTTCTTGGTTTTCCTAATCTGTAACCTAGATATAACAATAACAGTTATAATTATGCTACTAACATAAACCACCAACTTGGAAGAGTCTTGTCGACCATGCAGACCCCTGGATCAGGGCTCTCCTAAAACCCATGCCACAGCTAGAATTGCCCATTATGTGAACAAATAAACCTTCTTTATTACCGTTTAAGTCAGTTCCATTTGTTGGTGTCTCCTACACCCAAAAGCTCTTTATATAAAGCATTCACACTAACAGAAGTGAAACAATAGCCAACAAAACAAGATAACATGTAATGAGTAAGATGATGCATGGTAGTCTCAAGGATAACAATTAAGAATAAAGCGATGTCACATCACCCTATCAACCATTTCTGTGAGTTGATGGCAAGGACATCCTAATTCACTTGCCTGGGAAAGTCAGGGATGCCCAGTGGGGATCTGTTTTCATAGAAATTTCAGTTTCTGTAAGTATATTTTAGAAGTCCTGTCCTCAAATTTCTTCTCTGTGACTGCATTTGACAGGTAATGCTTAGTAGCATCAAATTCATGTTTAAATGAATTTGTTTAATGTTTAAATCCCATAAAGGAACAAGAAACCATTCGTGTTTCAGAAAGGATCTCCAAGTGGCCATATTGTGTTGTACACAGGCATCAAGAAAACAAGTAGCCAGGCTTCTGTGATCACTGCCTCCCCTGTAGGTCCCCAAAGAGTACGAAAGGGTCTTATGGGCCACTTGCCACAATATCATTGCCTTGTCACAGAGTTCTTCATTTTGTTCCAAGGGCAGAGGACACTGTCCTGGGCATGTCATGAAACACTAATAAAAAACTCATCTTCCAGGTTGAAGAGTTTTCATTTTTAAGAGCAGAGGAGACAGGGATTTCTGACAGGCCTGGATGGACAGCATGAAACATGACCACTGTGCAATTTGGCCTCCTGAGATTTGGAGAGATGGTGGCTTGAAGTGGTGCTGTGGATAATATAGGCAGGTCTCAAATCTGTTTTATTAGCACTGGTCTCCTTCTTCATATATGTTAGAATGATTTGATGGGCAACTTAATTAAACTGCTATTTGTTTTGTAAGTGCAAGTGATTATCTCTTGGTTTTATTCTCTGCTGCTCAAGTAAATTGGCCAATGATTGACTTTTTTTTTTTTTTTTTAACATCACAATACAGGTAACTTTCTCAGTTTTATACATTTCTTCATGGAAATTTGCTCTGTCTTCTCAAATTATTCTACCAAGTTTAGATTTATTTTTATGGCCAAGAGATGATACTGAAATAGCTCCTGTGGAAAAAAATAAAGTTCATTCTTTAGGTTAACATTGTAAATTTGTTCCCAAATATTAAATCAATGCTTTTTATTTATTTTAAAATGTTCCTTGTAGCTTTTAAGGCCAAGTCTTGAAGTCTGTCAACCCAAGGAAAGAAAGTATGGAATAGCCTAGGACAAATTGGCCATTGATCAAATTTAAATCCCAGTGATGACTTTTAGAAAGACAATAGTCGTAAAAACCAGGCATTAAGAAAAATAAGGATTTTTCTAGATCACTTTATCTCCTCCTTTTGTGTATCGAGGACCATGAACCAAAGAATCCAGGATCATGGAATTTCCTCCACAATGCAAAGGTAACAACTTTTTCACCTATGGAGGGAGGTCAAGCTTGCTGGGGGAAAAAGGAAAAGTTAAAGAGGAAGCAAAATGTCCATGACTGGACCTTTCTAGCCAGCAAGACTGGACATCTTAAGGGAGAGGAAGTACAGGTTGATTGAGGGATTAGATGCCATATTCTTATCCCTCTTCACACACTTATTATGTGCTTCCAGGGTTGAACCACAGGCAGAGCAGTGGTGAGGACCTAGAAGCAACCAGATATCCCTAAGAGGGTCTAAGGACACAGAGATTAGTGGCCAGTGTCCGGAGGAATGTAGACCCCTTGGAGAATTCCAGCCTTCAGCTTAGGTCTCTGTCCATTCTGGCCCTAAAAGATGACAAGAAGGAGGCTAAGTGAAGCTGCGGATTCCTCATAAAGTGCGAGGGAGTGACAGTGTGCGGGGAGAAAGGGCCTGGAGTTTCCTCTGTATACACTGCATTAACATAGCCAAAAGGCTGCAGTGTTTGAAGACATTAAATTTGGAGACAAATGACCAGGATCATGTGCTCCAATGGTAGGAGCCAGAAATCTGAATATAGTCAGGAATAATTTAGAATAGCCACTCTGCCACTCTGTCATGGAGATCAAGGAGGGTTTCCAGGACAATGAATGAGTCCATCTGAGGTCTCTTCCTCCTCCCATGAGATCATATAAGCAGCCCTCCTACCTCTGACTGATATTCATCTGGTATACACTAGTCTGGTCATACTGATTATTTATGGCCAAAGTCTCTTCTAATTGATACTGGTCGTTAAATATAAGTATTTTGAATATTTTTCCTACACATGAATATGTTCCTACATATCCCATGTTTCCAGAAACCATCTTAGAAGGAAAGTCAGAACTCTCAAAGATAGAGAATTTTATCCATAGTAACTGAGCATTTACCTAAAGAGATTGCTAAAGATTTGAATCGGACTAAACATATTAAGTTGGACTAAAATGAAGTTGTCCTTCCCTTTGCCACTAAGGTGAAGAGCCCGTAAAGGGAGGATCAGATCAATTAGCCAAATATCAACAAACTGCATTGTTTCTCTATGAAATTTAGTGAATTTGCAGCTTTGTGACAAATCCTGGTGTACAGGTTGGAGAGGTCTGGGGACTTCCATTTCTACTTAAATCTCTTAACAATGCTAAGTCCTATAGAGCAGGGATTTTTTTCAGTTTGTTCACTGCTGTAGTGCCAGTGCTCAGGATAAGTATTTGGCACATGGTAGGTGCTCGATAAGTATCTGTTGAAGAAATTACAACTATAACATGAGGCAAGACTTGCAAAGTGCCTCGTAGGAATCAATTTCAACAAAAGCAGAATGTCCCCTAGTTTTCAGCTCCCACTAGGCTTAGTATGTTCCATTTTAAGCCTCCAAATTTAAGAGGGGCATTCACCAATAAACTAGAGAGGATCCAGAAGAGAACAGGCAGGGCAAGAGAATTCTGAAAACTACCCCAAATAAGGAACAGTTGATACTAGTCAAGGGAAACAATGACTGATGGGATATAAAAATGCAATTTTCAAATATTAGAAATTCATTAAGGATGAGAATGATTGCATGTTCATAATCAGACCCAATGGAAAAAATGCTGGATAGGCAATTTTGGCTCAACAAAGAAAGCACTGACTCCAATTTTTTCCAATAATGGAATGGATTGTTTTGTGAACCAGGATGTGAGAATTAAGTATTATCTCGTATTTTCTTTTCCATATTCACTGGTATTTGCTGCCCTTTCCCTTTAACTCATTATATATTCTTGAAAGTAGAATAATATAAAATTTGGAATAGAGGGTTAGATTTAAAACTTTGTTACCAAAATAAATAAATAAATAAATAAATAAATAAATAAATAAATAAATAAATAAAATAAAACTTTGTTACCATTAAGAATTATGGGGCCTATCCACTGATTGTCCATTATCTCAGTCCCTAAGGTCACAAGGTGGAAAACTCAAATCCTTGACTCTGGAATCTGTACCTCACTCTGACTGATTACCTGATGTCTGTGGCAAAGTGAAATTGTCAATTTTGTAAATGAAGTAAGATTTCATGAAGTTGATGAAGGTATAAGAGAACTACCCATGTCACACACAAAACCATTTTCTTTCTTTCTTTCTTTCTTTTTTTTTTTTTTTTACAAAACCATTTTCTAATGAGGATTCGACAGAGTTATTTCTGTTAATAATTGAGTAAGAACAGTTTTAAAATATGGATTTGAAGTGTTTTGGAGGGAATTGCAGTCAGTGAGTTTGAAGGTCATTGGAATATCAAATGATGAAGACAAGCCCTGGCAAAACTGATGAAGCTCTTGAAGACTTTTGTAAATATCATCTTTTTTATATTAGTTTGACAAAAGTCACTCCAAAGGCAAAGGATATTGCTTTACTTTAAAATGAAATTGGATCAGAAAAATGATCTTACCCAGAAAATAGTAAACAATTTGTTTTGTGGTCCTATAAATTATACATAGCTTCTGTCAACTTAAATGTTGTTAAATATTAGGTAAAAAAATGTTCCCCGCAATTTTTGCTTCTATTTTTTTTAATTTTTATTTATTTATGATAGTCACAGAGAGAGAGAGAGAGAGAGAGAGGCAGAGACACAGGCAGAGGGAGAAGCAGGCTCCATGCACCGGGAGCCCCACGTGGGATTCGATCCCGGGTCTCCAGGATCGCGCCCTGGGCCAAAGGCAGGCTCCAAACCGCTGCGCCACACAGGGATCCCTGCTTCTATTTTTTAAGATGAATTTAAAATGAGCTTTCTTCCCATTTTGTGAAACTTGGACTTCATTTTACATAGATTCCTTTTTGGTGGACTTTTCTAGCAAAAATTATCCTCCAATAATGCAAAAATCTTGGATCTCTTTGTTTCCTCTACTGAGAATGTTTTTTTTCCCTTCTTAGTTGTGTCAGAAAGGAGCAAAACATATCAATAATATCAATAAATGCCACATTTCTAGTTGAGTTACCCATATGGAAGGAACAGTGGTGTCTTATTTGCCACCAAGCACCATGCTAAGGACCTTGTAAATAATCAATGAATAATTCTTTACTCATTTATTATTTATTTATTCATTCATGCTAGGCATCAAGGACATAAGAATAATTCAGTTCTTTACTGGAACTTATAATTCCATAGTTATTCTGAGTTAACAACTTATTAATATGTTATACAGAAATACCTTTTTATCATAAATGTAACATATGCTTATTGTAGATGAATTCAGGAATTAAGAAAGAGATCGAGAAAAAATCAAATGTAATCTTACCACTAAGAAATAAAAGCTGATATTTGGAAATAGGTATTTATAGACTTTTTCCCCTGTGTGCATAGTATATGTATTTATACTTTGTATATTATATAAATATATACAAATTATGTAAGTATATATAATTATACAAATTATATAATATATGCAAATACATATTTGTACATTATATAAATATAGATATTTTAAAATATACTTACACTACACATACTAATTTATAAATTATTGATCTAACAGACATTTTTTTTTTAATTTATTCATGAGAGACACAGAGAGAGAGGCAGAGACATAGGCAGAGGGAGAAGCAGGCTCCTTGCAGGGAACTTGATGTAGGACTGGATCCCGGGATCCTAGGATCACACCCCGAGCCGAAGGCAGATGCTCAACCACTGAGCCATCCAGGGGTCACTCTTATTATTATTTTTAAAGATTTTATTCATTTACTTGAGAGAGAGCGAGAGCAAGAGCACAGAGAGGGAGAGAGAGAAGCAGACTCTCCACTGAACAGAGAGCTTGATGCAGAGTTCAATTCCAGGGCCCTGAGATCATGACCTGAGCCAAAGGCAGACACTTAACTGACTGAGCCACTCATGCGCCCCTCATGGTCATTTTTATTAAGTGTGTAGATACCTAACCATAATGAATGAAGAGTATTCTGTTACATGAATATGTCATAATTTGTTTATCAAATTTTCTACTGTTGGTCATTTAGATTGCTTCCAAGATCTTTTCTGTTATTAACAATGTAATTACTCACACATACACTTTTACTCATTTATCTATCCTTCTTTTCAGGTCAAATATTTTATACTATTTTAAGCTTGAAGATTTAACAATTAAGAACATTAACACAAGGGATCCCTGAGTGGCGCAGCGGTTTGGCGCCTGCCTTTGGCCCAGGGCGCGATCCTGGAGACCCGGGATCGAATCCCACGTCGGGCTCCCGGTGCATGGAGCCTGCTTCTCCCTCGGCCTATGTCTCTGCCTCTCTCTCTCTCTCTATGACTATCATAAATAAGTAAAAATTGAAAAAAAATATTTTAAAAAAAAGAACATTAACACAAAATTTAAACATTAAAAAATGAGTAAACTGAACCTACAGTATTAGAAGTCAAGACAATGGTTGTCATGAGGGTCAGGTTGAGTGTTTCGATTGGAAGGAGACATAAAAAATGTTGCAAGCCCACATGAACTAATCTGTGGTTTAATCTGAGGCCAGTTACATGGGGTGTTCACTTTGTAAAAATTCAATGAGTTGTATACTTATGATTTGTCACTTTCCACTTTCTTGTATTTAGGTTGCACATCAGTGAAATAAATTTAAAAATTGTGCCATAATATGTGTCCATGTTTGCATCCTTAAGTAAATTCTAAGAATCAAATACTATTTCATTTTATGTGTTTTTTGACTCATATTGCTAATTATTCTGCAAAAAAGTTTGCACCAGTTTTGACTCTTGTCAACACTATATGTGATTTCACTGCATTCAAATTAATACTGACTGTCATCATTTTTCTAATTTTTAATGATTTATAGATTTAAAGTTTTATTATTTCTCTTTTTATTTGGAAAATTTTCAAACTTCTAGAAAAACTGAAAGAATATAATGGACAGCCAAAGATCCTTCATTTGGATTTGCCAACTTTCAATTCTTTGCCACATTTGCTTTCTTTCTCTGCCTCTGTTTACCCATACACACATGTACATGCACACTTACACATGCACATACATGTATGCATATACATACACATTTATTTTTCCATTTCTGAACTATTCGAAAAGAAGTTTTAGACATCATGACAATTCACCTCTCAGTGTATCACTTAAAAATAAGGATATGTTTCTACATAATCACAATCCCTGTACCATGTAATACATTAACGGTACTTCCATATTATGAAGTAATACCTAGTCGGTATCATATTTCCACAATTACCCTGGTATATAGTCTTTTCTAACTGTTTTTAAATACATTGTTAAATAAAGTTCATTCTCTGATTGCACTTGGCTGTTTTGTCTCTTTTTTCCTAAAACAGTCCTGCCACCATACCCTACCTTGCTTTCTTTCACGGCATTGAAATTCTTCAAGTCTAGGTTACTTGAAAACCTTCTGTTTGTTTTTCAATGTGTACAACTCTGCTTGATTTTGCCAGCTTATGTTACAAAATTATTATAGGCTTTCGGAAGCACATGTATCAGCAACTGTAACAAATTTTCATTTTTGGCTATCTTTAATCAGAGCAGGACGCTGGATCTCCAGTTGGGCACCAGATGTTTTTACTGGGGAGGGGGGGGGAAAGCATTAAGAGCTTTTAAATCTTACGCTATTGCTTTGATCATATAAGAAATAATACTGACATTGCTTTCTCCAAAATGTGTCGCAAGGGTCTTCCTTGATACTGACACGATATATTATTCAATGAATCAGTTAGTATAGAACCAGTTTAAAAGACCTGAAAAAGCTGTGACAGCCAAGAAGGATATTTTGAAGTTTGAAATGATCCCTATATAAATAGAACGGATCAGCATAACTTTGGGATAAAATTAGCCGACAGTTTGTGGGCTCTCCAGCATGTGCCTGTTTGCTTGGTGCCGCTCTCCTGATAAATCACAACAAAGCTTCCAGAGGGAGAGGAAGGATGGAAGAAGGCACGGCTACCCCTATTACTAAATCTGCAGCTGCCAAGTTAGTTAAGAAAAATTTTCTTGAGGCTCTAAAGTCAAATGACTTCGGAAAATTGAAGGCCATTTTAATCCAAAGGCAAATAGATGTGGACACAGTGTTTGAAGTTGAAGATGAGAATATGGTTTTGGCATCTTATAAACAAGGTAAAAATTATAGGTGTAATTATAAAATACATAGAAAATGGGTTACTTGTAATGCACAGTGTTGGTCACCCACTCTCAACCTGTAGCTCTTGTGGTTTAAGTATGTATTTTTGAAATATTTCTAATTTGATTTTTTCTCTCTTTTTAGCTAGATGGCATCATGGGTGGCATATATTTGTATTTCTTTCTGTCTTTTCTTTTCTCTTCCTTCTCTTTCCTTGTGCCTGGAATGTGAAATCCTGGACAATCATATTTAGTTAGTGAATTTTGCTTTTATTTCTAACTTTTCTTCTGTCTAAAATGACATAGAATAAAGAAAACATCTCTAGATTACTGCTTAGATCTCATCCAGAAAGTGTGATTGCCTTGGGGGCAGGCTGCTAACTCTCTGCTCACGCAGCCACTTAAAGGTATATCATCTCTGTACTTATCTGGATGAAAAAGAGGATTTTTGCCCCCATTTGGAGGGTTAATGAATGGATAAAGCTCTGCCTTGGAGCACCGTGATGGTCCTCATCATGTTAATGAATTTTCGGTTCAGGCAAAAAGCCGAAACCAGAAAAACCAAAAAAAGTTAACTTTTTTTGTCCTTGACTATAGTAATAGTTCAAAATTGTTGATATCCTAAATGTAAAATGTCTGCCTTTTAAAGAAGTAAGGGCAACAAAAATGAGAACCGGATTTTTTTTTTTTTTTTTTATCAAAGGATTTTCTGGAACCCACTCTCAGGAAATCAGAAATAAATGACAAGAGCGCAGATTCTGATTTTCCCAAATCAGCTAGTTAACGGGGAACTTGAGTAGCGAGGCCATCTGGTGAGCAGACTACAAACAAACACCATGTTCAACATCATTTCTGTTTAAACAAAATAGATGATAAGGTCTCGTGTACAGCATTTGGAGAGAGAGAGAGCGCGCGCAATTCTTTTTTTCATGTTGAAAGTACTTTCCATTCACATATAAATCATCAGCACCATCAGTTTTCAGAGTCTAATGTTAATGGTATACATTTCCGCATTCATTTTCTGTACTCTGGTTGTTAGTTCTGAAGGAAGGATAGAACAGTGGAGGCCAGTTACTGTGTTTATGATTTTTCCTGGAGGGTTTTATCATAAATTGGCATTGCTATTTTGACTGGAAGATAATGAAGAGGTTTGTTTTTTATAAAGTAGTTGATGGGGCTCAGTTAAAAAGAGAAAGCATATACTATATATAAGATTACTTTCACCTTAGGGATTTGTTCAGTGAAAGACTGTCTGAATGCTAAATACATTTTTAAGGTGTTTTTTTAAGCTTATGTTTATGTCAATGAAAATAACTTAGGTCCAAGTCAATGCAATTTATTTGACTCTGAGTTGTAAAGACTGCCTTTTTCCATCTCCTAGGCATGTCAAACTGTGGATCGCCTGAGGTTTTGAGGTTGTGAGAAAGGAAGTTTTAGGGCAGGCTCCGGAGACTAAGGGTGCTGTTTCTCCTGCTTCCAACGGGGTCATCACACCTGAAGCAGAAGAATATGCATTTTTAATCCTTTCTGTCAATATGAGCCAATTCCTACGGTCTTCATAGAGCTAAATATTCATTCACACTAATGGGCGTTTTCATAGTGTTAGGACTCTGGGATGTGACTTTCAACTAGGGAAAGAGAAAATTACACCCTCTGGGAAAGGAAAAGTAGAACTCCATTCTTATACATGCCAGGTGAACGTATGCACAGAAAATAGGATTTGTGGTCGTATTTTCAGGGCTTATATGGGAATTGTGTGTTTGTGTGTGTGCACCTGCTTGTATGTATAGAAAGAAATGCACGTACTCTCTGTTTAATATGAATACAGGTATAAGACTCTATCTCTTCAATCTTCAGCCCAGATGAAAGCCTCACCTTTCTTCAAAGCTTCCTCAATTTTTTTTCACATTTTCACATGTCTTCCAGCCTAATTATCAAACCTTTTAATATTTCAGTCAGAAATAGAAGTGATAAATAGAATCCTAGTTGCTAGCCAAGCAAAGTTGACCTAAGTGGTTATATCAATTTCTTAAGTCACAAAGGAATTCCCAGGGAACAGTGTAGAGCTGAGCAAGCTACACTAGTTAATTAGTTAGGGTTAGTTCCTTTCTGAATAATTCTGAGGAATTTTCTGGGTGGCTTTAGAGGGTATGTGGCTGAATTAAACTTTGTGAGACTTTATTAAATCATAGGAGACTTTTTGGACATTGAATGGTATTGGATTTCTATGTACTAGTTTTTTATTTTTTTAAAGTGCCTTTGAAAGGCTCCACACAGTAAAGCATACAGATCATGTGTACAGCATGATTAATTTTCATAACATAGACAAACCTATATAACCAGCATCCAGATGTGGAGACAGAAGCATTACCTGTTTACTTTTAAACTGTGAGGACTTCAGGTTTTAGTTATTTTGTGGCTTATTAAGCAAGACAATGTTTAATAGTATAAAAGATACCATGCTACCTTTAAATTTGCTTGTATGATTACTAATATAATCTATATTCAACATTTCATTGTCCTGCAGAAGATCAACAGGGATATAATTAATCTCAAGCCATTTTTACTTCTTTTAGGACATATAGTATTTTTCATAGAATTTCAGAAAGTGACCACATTTTTTTTCCCCTGAATATGGTATGTCTAAGTTAGTATACAAGTCAGTTTATCAGTGTATAATTTTTGGAAGATAATTCAGAACTCTGTCGGCAAGGAAATCAACCTGGGATCTAAACATTGCTTCCTCAAAGCCACAATCCAGTTGGCACAATAATGTAAGCAAACGTAAAATGTGGATTTTGTGAGGAAGGCAGAGCAAAGCATCTGGAAATTCACTTCTGCTTCTTCATCCCACTGAATAGCTTCTCTTCCCCCTGTTGCAGAGGGCTGAATTCCAGAACTCAGGTTCAAGCTGTGTGTCCTAACCAGCCCCGGCACCTAATAATGATTCTTTTTTTTTTTAATTTCATTTATTTATTCATGAGAGACACACACAGGGCGGGGGGGGGGGAGGGTGGCAGAGACACAGGCAGAAGGAGAAGCAGGCTCCATGCAGAGAGCCCGATGCGGGACTCGATCCAGGGTCTCCTGGGCTGAAGGCGGCACTAAACTGCTGAGCCACCCAGGCTGCCCCCTAATAATGATTCTTAAAGCTAGACAGCTCTTACTTTATCTTTTGAAGTTATGTTATACTTCACTACCAAATCTTCGGATAATATCATGTTTTATTAATTGGAAAAAAAAAAAAAAAGCCTGTCTCACACTTTGTAAAGCAAGCATCAAAACATGCTGGTTGGCATTTGGGATAACTCCTGGAGGACAGCAAGGACATGTGTCTCTAAAGCAAAACAAGCAAGCAAAATTCCATCTACCAGACGACTGCTTTAAAATGGGAAAGACGTGAAGAAAAGTTAAATACACAAACAGCTTTTTAACTGCCACATGCATTAAGCAGTTGTGAAGTCAAGGATTGTTGATAGGAAATTCACTGTGAGCCAAGTGAACGGCATCCGGGGTGAACGTAGGATCTGTAAGAAACCCCAAAGCTTTCATGTCGGTTCTCACTAGTGATCTCTGTACTGGAAATGTGAACATCCATAAAGTTGTTTCCAACGGTTTTTCCAGCTATAGTTTTGATTCTCTTTCGGATGTGGGAGCCTGGGCACATTAATGATAGAGTCCAAACATCATACTTCTCTCTTGGGTATGAAATTCCTGAGTCAGCAAGGTTAATCAGAGTCCTTTTATTAATCAGTGCAAGGCACTATAAGTACTTCGGTTATGGCCTAGAGCCGCAGGTTCTTTGGTTGGTAGTCATATTTTTAATTAAATTAACCAATGAATGATTTCACAGGAAAACTTTCTGGCAGGTACTCTACTAAGTAACAAGTGCCGTCCTTGTATCTTGAAAGCTCTTATTTCCACTGTCTTAATGAATAATCTCCTTGTCACCTCATTTTCCTCTTTGCCAGAAATCTGCTCTCCTGCTGTTCTATTTCCATCCTGAAGTTCTTTGCCCTTCCTGGTTGCTCAAACTTTTTCCCTTTAAATGTTGCATTTCAGGCTGACTTCCCCCCCCCCAACCCTCTCCTGGGGGAGCTCTGAGATTTATCCTGAAAATATTAGCTATTAAAAGATAGCCAAGTATTGTGCTTTAGTCTATAATCCTTCAGGACTGTGTAAATACATGGACACAGGCAGAGCAAATGTCTGCTAATCCAGCCACGAGCAGTGTGTGTAACCTTTGGCTGTAATAACAGAGGCTTCTCATGTGTGGGGTTCTTTGGACTCAGACAACATTATAGCTGATAACTGTTGCAGAGCCCAGGCTTAGCTGAAAGTTTACCAGAGATGTGTACATCCCTCCAACCACGGAGCAGAATCAATCCCTCTTCCAAAAGATGGCCCGAACACTTCTCTTTACCATATTTCCTGAGCGGAGGACTTTCTATTCAGCTATCCAGGCAGATCACTTTGGTTTCAGAATTAATTAAACACACACACACACACACACACACACACACACACACACACATAAATACTCTGAGTATCTTTGTTGGGATAAAACTTCTCAAAACCTTTTAGAACTTTTGCCTACAAGTGCTGCTGTTTTGGAAGTGAAATGCGGGCAGTCAGCAGATCTCCCATGGCTGTTTAAGGATTTGGGGAGACCATAGTTTGAGTTAATCTGTCAGTACCAGTTACACAGGTGTGAGCGCTTTATGCTACTTAATCTTATTCTTATTGGCAAAGTAAAGACTTTGTCAAGACCCTCTCTATTTTTTTTTAATTTTTATTTATTTATGATAGTCACAGAGAGAGAGAGAGAGAAAGAGAGGCAGAGACACAGGCAGAGGGAGAAGCAGGCTCCATGCAGGGAGCCCGACGTGGGATTCGATCCCGGGTCTCCAGGATCGCGCCCTGGGCCAAAGGCAGGCGCCAAACCGCTGCGCCACCCAGGGATCCCTTTTATTTTTTTTTTTATATTTTTTTTAATTTAAGACCCTCTCTAAATCTCCTGCATGCTGATAATCTATGATGTTATGAAGGGGGAATTTATATAAACAGATTATGTGTCATGGCCTGGGGGAAGGTGAAAAGTAACTGTAGATACTATAAATGCACATGGGCATGGCCTGTATTGTAGAGTCTCTGGGGATTTTTGCCTAGAAGAGGATCCGTAGTCTCCTCTCGTCCTAGTTAAACCCCTTGCTGAAGCAGAGCTCTCTGAGCCATGCTCCCCTCGGACTGCAGACCTGGAGGTAGCAGGGCAGTGTGAGTGGCTGACAGCAGTGGGAGGCAGCGGCTTCCTCACTCTCCCCTCGGGGGCTGTGTTCCCACAGTCCACTCCACCCCTGGCCTTCGTGCCCATCTGAGCATGCCGAGGGCAGCCTGGCTTCTGTAGAGGTGAGTGGAGGGGGGCTCTTTGAAAAACAAATGCTAAGAATTAATCACATTCGAGGTTCTGAAGCCCTGGGACAATCCTGCCCTGGAAAGAAGGAAGAGTGTACAGAGTGAATATGCCTGATTAGTTCACTGCAGCTCTGTTATGCTGTGCCTATTGGTGATTATATTTTAGAGGACAAACTCTGATGTCTTGGCATCTCGATATTAACACCAGAATGTTCATAGGTGCTGCCTCACTGTGGTTTCTGAAGATGGCTCTACCTCGGGTTTGGTCCCCAGAGTGGGTAGGTGTGGTGGAAAGGACATGCTTGCTCCTTTCTACACGTGGTACAAAGAGACCTATGGCTGTAGCCTCATTTTAAGGTGTGAGTAGACGAGGTGGGTCTGGCCATAGCCTCCTTGCTAGGGGCTGCTCCGTTCTCTATAGAGGGCTTCCCTGTTATGCCTGGGGTTGAATTACCCAGAATCAATGTCCCTTCTCCTGCCCGAGCACACACACCACCACCACCACCACCACCACTGGCACCAAAAAGTTCTGCAACCCAGCCTCAAGATACACTTCAGTGGGCCCTGATCCGTATCTGACAGTCTGTCGCCTTCCTATTTCTCTGTTCAGCTTCTTGGGGCAGCAGCGAAGGTGTCTTGTTGCCAACCACCTATGCACATTTCCATCTAGGAGGGGTGAGTTGTAGGCATCAGTTCATTCAGGGGGTCAGCTGAATCCTAGGACCAGGCTGTCCCCGAGGCTGGCTTACTGGTTAATGATTATGACCAAAGGAAGGCTGAGGCAGGGCCCTGAGAGACTGAGGACCACTGATTCGTGGAATGAAAGGGCAGGATAGATTCTCTCTCTAGGTGCTACTGGGAATTTAGGAAGAAGAGAAAACATCCACAAGCAAATGCATTTCCATATCAGAGATGTGGCATATTACAGATGAATTCAGGATCTGCTTTCCTTCCTGTTGATTTGTGAAGCAGGCTTGGCGCTAAAGCCTATTCTGCTTCCACAAAGACAAAGACAGATGGAAGCCCTGCACTGCAGATATCCTGAGTCCATTAGTTTGGACTGAGGCGGGCGACTTATGGCTCTAGCAGGCTGAAAAAGTGGCAGTTTTCTCATCTGGAAAATGAAAGGCTTGGACTGGATAATCTTCCCTCCAGTGCTAGCATTCTGCGTTTTCTTTGATTTTACATCAAAATGGTATTTTCTTAATCAGCTCTCTACTGCTTCCTTTCTTAGATCATTTTTCTTCCCATTGCAGAAGCAGGCATGAGTTTCCAATCAGTTGGTGCACAGAGCTGCCAAATCTTTGCTGCTAATCAGCAGGCAAAACATACTCCAGTTTCCAGATCTGGAACCAGCTTCTTTCCAAGACAGTTAGAAGAGACGGGCTTTGCAAATTGCTTGTTGAGGAAATTTGAGCATTAAAATGACTGATTAAGTATTGGTGTTAATGTGATTCATTCATTATCAAAAGCAAGTTGCGTACCACGTAGCTTGAAAACTCTGCTCAGAACAGAGATTCAATGTACATAGCTAAATAGAAATGTATAAATGGGTAGACATGCATGTAGTGTTAAGCCTAGCTGCTTAAATGCACAGGTGCATGCACACCTACACACACACACACACACACACACACACACACATACACACACACTATAGGCAAAGGGTTGATAATTCCATAGCCTAGAGTGTCTGTGATACTATTTGTTTCTGCCAGAGAAAAGTCCATATCAACAGATACCTTCCGTCCTCAATGCCTGGAATCTCCAATTACTGTTTTAGCACTTAGTTCTATTAGTTGAATACAGATTCCTACATAAATTCGGATCGTCTTAAGAGGGTCACACTTCAAAAAAAATCCTCAGTTCATTAGACTTTAGTGTGAATTAACTTTGGATTTCTTTTTGATGGAACTGGAGGGTATTATGCTGAGTGAAATAAGTCAATCGGAGAAGGACAAACATTATATGGTCTCATTCATTTAGGGAATATAAATAATAGTGAAAGGAAATGGAAGGGACGGGAGAAGAAATGGGTAGGAAATATCAGAAAGGGAGACAGAACATAAAGACTCCTAACTCTGGGAAACGAACTAGGGGTGGTGGAAGGGGAGGAGGGGTGGGGGTGGGGGTGAATGGGTGACGGGCACTGAGGGGGGCACTTGACGGGATGAGCACTGGGTGTTATTCTGTATGTTGGCAAATTGAACACAAATAAAAAATAAATTTATATTAAAAAAAAAGTTGGATTTCTTTTTAAAGAGGCGATGTAGATAAGGGCAGAGCCGAGAGTGATGGAAAAGTTGAACAGCCTTAGAATTCTGAATGGAAAGGAAAAGGGATTAGAGTATGTGAACATGCGTGTGTTCATGTGTATGTGCGAGTGTGTGTGTGTAGCTGGGGAGTGAGCTACAGAAAACCAAACTTCAGGTTGGGTTCATTCATTTCCTCAGGATTTTTAAAAAAGATTTTATTTATTTATTCATGAGAGACACACAGAGAGAGAGGCAGAGACATAGGTAGAGAGAGAAGGCTCCACGCAGGGAACCTGATGTGAGACTCAATTCCGGGACTCCAGGATCATGCCCTAGGCTGAAGGCAGGCACTCAACTGCTGAGCCACCCAGGCGTCCTGATGACCTCAGGATTAATCAGCATTGTGTACAACCCTGTAATATGGCCTTTTAAGCTAAATCATCTTTCCCCCCTCTGAACAGGCGAATAATAGTTTATTTTAATTTTACTTATTTTGACAAATAGTTACACATGCACAAGGTACTGAATTTCAAAGCTCAAAAGAGACACCAAGGACCTTGTCTCCCAGCTCCCAGTTCTTGGAGACTACCACTGTAACCAGCTTCTTGTTTGAGGTGTTGATAAATATTTTCACATATGAGAGCATACTATGCACTCTGATCAGCCTGCCCCTGCTTTTCTTGCTTAGTAATATATCTTGCGGGGGATCCCTGGGTGGCTCAGTGGTTTAGCACCTGCCTTCGGCCCGGGCGTGATCCTGGAGTCCTGGGATCGAGTCCCACATCGGGCTCCCTGCGTGGAGCCTGCTTCTCCCTCTGCCTCTCTCTCTCTCTCTCTGTCTCTCATGAATAAATAAAAACTTAAAAAAAAAGTAATATATCTTGAGATTTTTCCCCCTATCAGTGGACAAAGAACTGCCCTCTTTTTTATAATGGCTGTATAGTACTCGATTGAATGGATACAGCATTAATTTTTTAAAAGTCTCCTATTGATGAAGATTGAGATTGTTTCCAATCGTTACCCATTAAGAATGGTGCCGTAGTGTAGTGCATGCTCTTGTCCACAGGCCAGGTTATTATAACTCCTGAGAACTTTATACTTCTCACAAAGGATTCAGTGCAGATGGTGTTCTTGCTAGTTGTGCAATACAGTGGCCCTTATAGAGCATTTCACACATGACTGATTATACTTGTAGGATAAATTCCCAGGAGTTGCATGTGTGTAATATTTCTCACTTACATGAGATGATTTTAATACCTGATTACCAGGCCCACTTTTAATGTGGTCATCATCTTTCGAGTGCCCTCCAGATGCTCATCATGGGTGCCCAGAAGTATCACAATATTCTAGATTTATTCTGACCTCATCTAATCAGTAAAGAATACAACTTTTACCCCTCTTGTTTTGGGCAGTGCACTTTTATTAATGTAGCTGAAAATTGTATTAGTTTTTTGGCAGCTCCATCCCACTATTGGCTCCTTTTGAGAATTCTATCAACTCAAATCCCTGGGTCTTTTCTCAAATAAATTACCATGAAACCATATTCCACTTACCTTGTACTTGTATAGTGGAATTTTATAACTTAAAAGCAAACTTCTGACTTACCCACGTTAAAATATATTTTTATATATTTCAGATAATATTTAATATATATTGGAGTCTTGTCTAAGCTGTTGAGTTATCTCTACATCTCCATCTGGTCGTCAAAATTTTATCTTCCTGAACCTATTTTCCATTACCCACTCATAGTGAGCTTAATGCCATGGCTATAGGTATTGACACTGAAAGAATTTTTACAAAGTTATGATTGTTATAGCTTGTGAGACATGTGAGGGAGAGATGGGGAGAGAGAGAATATTTCAAACAACTAATGGGAAAAATTTATCTAAGATTTCAGTTCTAGGAACAGCTAAGCTTCTCCTGAGCAATTAATTTGTGTATAGCTTGTGGGCATAGTTAATTGTGCAATACATCATGTTTTCCTATTTATTTTGGCTGCTAGGAAGTTCAAAGGCAAATTTGCAATGCAGTTCTAGTGTACAATAAATGGTTTATATTTTGTGTACCTATCTTACCCTTGACCACTTTTTATTTTCCAACCATATTTTTTTCCTTTGCCTTTGTTTTCTAGATCACTAAAAAAAAAATCTTGTATTGTGTAAAATTTCTAAGTTTCCTTAAATTCTTCTTTGGTAAGAGGTATTGTAAAAACCAATAGGCAGGCAAATGAAATCTTGGCATGACAAATTTTTTAAAGACATCAAATACCTTCATACTTCAGATTTACAACAACAGCAACAACTCTAGGGAAAGAGAATTGTGATGGAATAAAAAGCATAATCTTGTAATTAACAGCTTCAGAATCATTCAAAACAATGGTTGGGTGTTAAAACAGTAAGAGTCTCATGGAACTCAGCATGTAAAATAAAATGTAATCACATAAATGAAGCTCTCAAATTCAAATACCTTCAAGGGCCAGGAAGATAAAGTAAAAAAAAAGGACAAGATAATAGAGAACACTAGAAATGAGGGACTCAAGAGTGCCTGTCCCACTCAAATATATCCAAGTATGCTATCACAGTAAACATTTGCAGACTCATCAGTTACTAGTTCAGAATTTGTGAATCACTACCCCCTCCCCAAATTTATAAATGTGACCAAAGTAAAAGTTTGTAAAAATTCTGACAAAACAGAAAAATCCTAGGCCAAGAAATTAAACTTTTTCCTTTTCTTGTTCAGGTTATTGGTTGCCTAGTTATAAATTGAAGTCTTCCTGGGCAACAGGCCTGCACCTGTCTGTCTTGTTTGGTCATGTGGAATGTCTTCTGGTGCTGCTGGACCACAATGCTACAATCAACTGTAGACCCAATGGGAAAACCCCTCTTCATGTGGCTTGTGAAATGGCCAACTTGGATTGTGTTAAGATCCTCTGTGACCATGGAGCAAAGCTCAATTGCTACTCCCTAAGTGGACACACAGCCTTACACTTCTGTACAACTCCTAGCTCCATTCTCTGTGCCAAGCAATTGGTTTGGAGAGGTAAGACTTTCGGGGTGGCCGACGTTGTCATCTACTTGCATACTCATGGTTTTGAAACTTGGTGATCTTTACTTGCTTTACGTAATGTAGTCTACCAATGTAGTCCTATTGGTAGGTCTCATTAGGGGATCCTAAAAACATGTAAGTATATGTATATTTATATAATGATATAAATAAAAGTGTTGGTCCTCAGCGATGACCACATTGGAATCATTATTATTTTCATTGTAGGGGGCTCATTAGTTTACACATTTATTTAACAAATACTTATTTAGCTCTTAGAATGTGTCAGTTAATGTGCTAAGTAACTGAAAAAAATAGTTTCTGTCCTCAAGAAGCTATATTCTAGTAGGGGAGATAAATACTAGCAAAATAAATTCATAAATATATCATAAATTGACAAAGGAGCAAAACAGTGTTATGAAAGAGAATATCAGGAGTGAACTATTGTAAAATATATAAAGACTTCTCTAAACATATGACGTGTAAAGCAGAAATTTTATGAATGAGAGGGAGCTAGCCATTAACAAAGGCACCAAGGGGAAGAGGAGTCTAGGTGTAGAGAATAGCTTGTGCAAACTCTCTAAGGGAGCAAAAAACTGGACTATTCAACACATGGAAGAAGGCTAGTGTGGTCAGAGTATCATGGGTGTGGGGTAGTTGGGAGGGATAAGAGGGTATCCAATTATTGTGTGATTGTGTGTCATCACAAGATGACATTGAATGTGTTAGGTCATATACATCTTGCTGTGGGCCAAGGCATGGGGTTTAGAAATGGAGCCACAGAAAAGTTTTAAGCAAAGCAAGGACATGGTTTCATTTTCACTTAAAATCATTATTCTGAAGTTATGCAGAAATAGGGTTGGAGGAGGCCAGGAATGGAAGCAGGGAGACCAGCAGCAAAGCTATTGCAACAGTGTGGGTGAGAAGGGATGGTGATTTGCATGAAAGGCCAAACTTGAATAGGAAGATTAGAAGATGGGTTTACAGTATATTTTGGAAGCTGAGTTAATGACATTTGGAGATGGATTATAGCTGGATGAGTGGAGAAGGAAAAGAGATTTTCAAGTATCATTGCCAGGTTTCTGGCTTTAGAAAAGTGTGTGGAGACTGATGCCATTTTTTTTAAAAAAGATTTATTTATTTGAGAGAGAAAAAGAGAGAGAGAGCACAGAGGGGAGGGGCAGAGGGAGAAGGAGAGAGGTTTTAAGCAGACTCGGTGCTGAGCATTGAGCCAGATGTGGGGTCTACGTCACCACCCTGAGACCAGGGCCTGAGCGGAAACCAGGAGTTCCATGTTTAACTGACTGAGCCATCCAGGTGCCCCATGATGCCATTTTTTAAGACAGAGGGAGTTGAGAAAGAAGCATGTGTGTGGAAAAGATCATTAAATTAGCTTTTAGGGGCACCTGGCTGGCTCAGCCAGTTAAAGGTCTGACTCTTGATTTTGGCTCAGCTCATGATCTCAGTCCTGGGATAAGGAGCCCTGTGGCATCTCCCGCTCAACGGGGGTCTGCTTGTCTCATGCTCTCTCTGCACCTGTCCCTCACCCCCTGCCCTGTGCTCACTCTCTTTATGTCTCTCTCAAATAAATAAATCTTAAGAAATTATTTTTTTCTGTCTGCCTGTCGCCGAAACACAACGTGTCAGCAAGAAATTAATTTTTTTAAAAGTCAGTTTATAGAGGTATAATTCACCCACAGTAAAATTCAGTATTTTTGAGAGAAACACCTAGTCATGAAATCAATCATTACCACAGTCATTTCAAAAGTTCCCTGATCCCCTTTATAGTTAATCCCACAACTTTACCCCCCACCTCCAACAACCACTGATCTGTCTTCTGTCCCTATAATTTTGTCTTTTTCAGAATGTCATAAAAATTAAATTATATAATATGTAGCCTCTTGGGTCTGTTTTTTCCTACTTAGCATAATGCATTTGAGATTTATCCATGTGGTGGTTGCACTTATCTGTATATCAGATCTTTGATTGCCAAGTAGTATTCCTTATATAGATGTAACACAATTAAGCTGCTCTCTAGTCGAGGGATATTTGGATTGTTTCTAGTTTCTGGGAATTTTGTAAAAAAGTTGATATAAACATTTGCATACAGATTCTTATGTGGAAATGTTCTCATTTCTCTTGGGTAGATACCCAAGAGTAGGATGATGGGTTGTATGGTAAATTTACAAGAAATTGCTAAACTGTTTTTCATACTAGCTGTACATTTTGCATTCTAACCGGCAATATATGAGTTCAGTTGCTCTCCATCCTTGCCAGAAATTGGTAATGTTAGATTAAAAGAAAAATTTATTTTAGCTATTTTAATAGGTATATAGTAGTATCTCATAATGATTTTAATTAAGATTCCCCTAGTGACCAAGGATGTTGAGTATGTTTTCATGTATTTATTTGCCAGCTGTGTATTTACTTTGGTGAAATACCTGTTCATATCTTTTGCTCCTTCTTTTAAAAAAGGAGTTTTTTGTTTTCTTATTATTGATTTGTAAGAGCTCTTTTCATATTCTGGATACCAGCCCTTTGTCAGAAATATGATTTGCAAATATTTTTATTTATCTTTTGACTTTTCATTCTTCCTACCTTTAGAAGAGTAGAAGTATTTAATTATGACAAATTTAATTTCTCGATTTTTACCTCTTATGGTTTATGCTTTGTGTGTCCGACCTAAGAAATCTTTGACTAACCGCAGGAACAAAGATTTTCTCCTATGTGTCCTTCTAGAGGTCTCATAATTTTAGGTCTTACTTTTTGGTCTTTGACTCATTTTGAGTTAATTTTTGTGTATGGTACAAGGTACAGTTTGAGGTTCATATTTTTTATACATAGATAAATTATCTTACATATCCAATTGCTTCAACATCATTTATTAAAAAGACCATTTTTTCACTAGTGAGTTGCCTTCATATCTTTGTCAAAAATCAAATGGCCAGATATGTATGGATCCACTGATATATATATATATATATATATATTTTTTTTTTTTTTTTTTTTTTTTTTTTTTTTTTTTGCTAAAGTTCCACTAACTTGATTCCTGGAACCTTAGATTAAGTTTTAAAACCAGAGTGAGTTTCCCCAGATCAGTTTTAAAGATAAGAAGTTTCAGATCTCTTTGAGACCTCAAAGTGAGTAAGTCAAAGCTGCCCTTGACATAAATGTATGGATTGCTGAAGAGAGCTCTGGACTAAAGCTGTGACTTTAGGAATTGTTGGCCTATAGATGGTATTTGAAGCCAAGGAAATCAATGAAATCACTTGGATAAGAGTGTGGAGAGAGAAAAGAGAAGATAGGACCAAGCCCTGATAAATTCTTACATTTAGATGTTAGCAGGATGGAGAGGGGCCAAGGAGAGTGAAATGGATTGGCAAGTGAAATGAGAGAAAGCCCAAGAGCATTTTTGGCATCATAGGGACTGAGAAAGAGACAGGTTCAAGTAGGAGGACGTGGTCGGCTGTATCAATAGCTACTGAGAGATTTAATTAGATATTCATTAGCTTAAGTGACAGAGTTATCACTGACAAAAGCAGTTTGGGGAAAATGGTGGGTGTAGAAGTCAGATTAGAATGGTATAAGGTGTGAATGGGAGGTTAAAAACTAGGGATGCTACATAACTGTTCAAAAAAGTCTGGCTACACATGTAAGCATATGAGTAGCATGATTTCTGAAGGGGGTCAGAGGCATAGGAGAGTACTCTGTACTTGGAAATAAAAGGAAATATTTGCATGCTAAAGGGAATGATTTATAATAATTATAATATTATAACAATTATAATTTATAATTTCAAACCATTGAAAATGCACAAGACGTGATAACTAAAAGATTCAAATATGAGAGGCTGAGATGCAGTGAATTCTAGAGACTGTGAGATACATCCTCACTTTTTTTTTTAAAGGTTTTTAATTTATTTATTAATGAGAGACACAGAGAGAGAGAGACAGGCAGAGACACAGGCAAAGGGAGAAGCAGGTTCCATGCAGGGAGCCTGACTTGGAACCCGATTCCTGGTCTCTGGGATCACACCCTGGGCTGAAGGCAGTGCTAAACTGCTGAGCCACCCAGACTGCCCATACATCCTCATTTTTAACAGATGGGCCAAAGTAAAGGATGGCCTTAAAATGCCAGAGTGTTTATAGATGTGGCAGTGGTAAGATGAGGGAGTTCACATAGCCTTTCTCCCTCAATAATGTATGAGGCAAAGTCATCAGCCAAAAACAAGAGGAGAAAGGTGGAAATTTTGATGAGAGTGGGAAGGTATTGAAAGGTCATTGGGGAAGATTGGGAGAACAAGCTTAAAGATGCCATGGTCTCCTCAACCTGTGAGAAGTCAAGGGGAAAAAAATCAGGCCAGCTTTTTCTCCTTCTTGCCTGCCTTGGGGGGAAAGATCTAGCCCAGATACACATGGAGAAGGGTAGGTGTCAGTCCAGGCATAGCCACCTATGGGATGTGGCCATCACCACCGTTCACATTTACTTACACATTTATGGTTTTTAGGTTTAGTTGTTAGTTTAATTTTATTTTAACTCATTAATTTAAACTTTTAAGCTTCTTATTTTTAAAATTGTTAGAAAGTTGAGGCACCTGGGTGGCTCAGTCAGTTAAGCGTCTGCCTGCAGCTCCAGTAGTGATCCCAGGGTCTGGGGGATCGAACCCCACCTCAGGCTCCCTGCTCAGGAGGGAGGAGTTTGCTTCTCCCTCTCACCCTATCTCTCCCATTCCCTCTACCTCTTCCTCTGCTCACTCTCTCTCTCAAATAAATAAATAAAATGTTTAAAAAAATAAAATTGTTAGAAAGTTAAGAAACTATATTTGAAATACATAGTTTCAAAAGTCTAATTATTGACTTTTAGTATTTCTGCCTTTTCTTTCTTTCTTTCTTTCTTTCTTTCTTTCTTTCTTTCTTTCTTTCTTTCTTCTTTCTTTTTTTTTTTTTTTTGTATTTCTGCCTTTTAATGTGACTTTATCAACCATAGACTGAGAGAGAGCTGCTAAGCCTTTCACTCCTCAGAAGCATAATCAGAGGGAAACTCACTCCCAGAGGACTTGCTTATTGCCTGTCTCCTTTATCCCTATTGACATAGGGAGACTACCCAGAGATGAGAAGGAGTAAAGAGGTAGGGAGAAACCAAGCAAGGCTCTCTGTAGGCTGCCACTAATGAATTAGGCTAATAACAATCAACGAGGAAGAATGGAAGTCCATTAAAGATAAACTTACTCTTAGATCCATAGCATCAAAGGCCAAAGCCATAAAGAAAAGAAAGATGAATTAGAGAAAGCAAAAATATTCAATGTGCGAGTGTGGCAAACAGATCATAAAATAAAAAGGCTGTCATAAAACTGGAAAAAATATTTGAGACTATATGGATAAAGGCCCTCTTTATATCCTTAACATTGAAAGAAATCTTAAAAATTAAGGTAAGGAGATTAACAAGAGAGAAAGAGAGAACAAAGACCAAGAATAGATGTTGGTATTTCAGATTAAAAAAAAAGTAAATAAACAACAAATAAAGATAACATGATGATCACCTGCCCTGGTAATCAGTAAAATGTTAAGTAAAATGACGGGGGCTTTTGTTGCTATTTATTACATTAACAGAGATACAAACGATGACAATACATATGCTCGCAAACATAAGCATATACTCTCACACCCCCTTGATGGGATGTGACTGGGTACAGTCTGGAGGGCAGTGTCAAAAGCTGGAAAACTTCTGTAACTTGGAAGTTCTGCATGTAGGATTTAGGACTAATTCTGCACCTTTTTTTTTTTTTTAAGATTTTATTTTATTTATTCATAGAGACAAAGAGAGGGGCAGAGACACAGGCAGAGGGAGAAGCAGGCACCACACAGAGAGCCGGACGTGGGACTCGATCCCGGGTCTCCAGGATCACGCCCTGGGCTGCAGGCAGCGCTAAACCGCTGCGCCACCGGGGCTGCCCAATTCTGCACCTTTTGACTCAAATGTACTCTCATTTATGTAGGGTCTCCAATTCAAACTCTGGATATTACCTCCAAACAAGATTACACAAGAGATAACTGTTGAGAAAGAAAGATGACATTTATTATGTAACAAAGTTGTGTGTGCAATCTGTAGTAGAACAGAAATTAAGAGATTTTCTCCTCATTCTATGAGTCTTCAAAATGGTGTAGTCATACTGTGTTTTATTTTATGTTTTTGCATCAGAAGCTTTGACTGGTTAAGGAATACATTCAAAATATACAACTAAAAATATGTGCATTGGTATTTTTCATTTTAAATATACTTAGAGCCACAAAACATTGCCTGATTCATTTTTTGCTCTGAGAGTGGTATTACCTCCATGCCATATAGACATTAAAAATTGTGTTGTAAAAAATGCTCATTGAAATGGAACAATTTTTAAAAGAAGTGTATAGGAGAGTATAAACTGCATCAACTTATTTTTCTAAAAATATATGATTACACATATCAGAAAAGAACATCCAAATTATCAGAGTCAAACCTGATATTGGAGCTAATGTTTAGCTCTAGCTAAGCAACTTCAAAAAAAGCAAATTTATTATTTTAGATTCTCATTTCTAGGATAACACGTGTTTTGGAGGTTTTTTTTGTTTTGTTTTAAAGTGCGGTGCCTTGCAAATTTACCAAAATCAAAACAAATTAAAAAAATCAAAACAAATGGTGGATCAGATAAACGGGGAAATTTTCACCCATTTTATGGATGGAGAAATAGAGAGAAGGAAAAAGTAGGAGCTTGAAGTAGGTCTCCAACTCTGGAAACTCTAGAAACAGCAAGCATCCTGCATTCTTTCCTTTGCATTTTTTATGTCTTAGGCCCCTGGACAGTGCTTGGCACCTAGGAAGTACTCAGTCAACGGTCTGGTCTCAGACTGATCTGGGAATGGCTCCCGGAGCCCTGAGTGCATGGATGGGAACTACTGCTATCTAATAAATGGGCACTGCTACATTCATGGTTAATGAATGAAATGCAGTTGTTGGTCAGTTTCACCCTCTCCATCTCTCAGGGCATAGCTGAGGGATGGATTTTCTCTCTTGGATTATGTTGTAGGCACTTTGAGGAGAAGTCACATACATCACTTTGTGGCTGGACAGAGGGAATTGAGACAGCACACAGACAAGGAAAGTGAGTCAGGCTAACATTAAACTAGGGACCGGAGAAGTCCATTAGAGGGAAAGCCAATGCCATGGCAACTGAAGACCAATGTAATTTCATTTGCTACTTAATGGACTCTTTGTAGAAAAAAGCGCTCTTTGTGGAAAAGGCTAATTGAGGCCAAAAAATTGCATGCAATTTTCGCTTAAAGGATTTTCCCCTATTTTTTCAATGTTGCAGAGCCTGCTTTGTCCCTATGCTGGATTTTGTCTGCTATTTTTCTGTTTGCCTTTCTACTTAATGCCCCCCATCTTCTGGCCTTTGTTTCCTTTGGTATTAGTATAATAGTGCTCATCAGTTGAGAGGGCTTATTTACCTCAGTGAAAATGTCCTCTCTGTGAATCCTGCATTTCCCTACGAATAAAGGGAGTCAGGTCAGGTTCAGCTGGCTGAATAGCAGTATATTATTTCTACCTATTCCCTTTCGTAAGAGGAAAATGAAAGCTGCTTGCTTTCCTCGGCATGAAGCAAATCCTGACAGTTGGAGGAAAATTTGTTACTGCAGGAAAGCCATAAAAATTCAAATGTTTCCTACCAGAATGTGGCATGATGGCAATGTAAAGGAGACCCTGCCTTTGAAAAGACTGTTGCCTGCTACTTGGTGTGACAACGACACAAGTTACCCGTGTTAGGAAAGCTCTGTTCAGTGATGAGAACATAGCAAGGCAAGATGTCATTGGACTTCCCTTTAGTCCAGAAACAGAGATGCTGGCTCGATAGGCACCTCTCTCCCCCATCCGTCACCCTCTGGATCTTTCCAGATCTTCCATGATATGTTTGCAATAGCACAAATCTGACCATCCTTGCCATTTGCAAACAACTTTGTGGATTTTTGCCCCATCTGCTGTACTGTTAGTACCAACTGTACAATATGAATTTAATCTTTTCTTCAAATTGACATTACTTAATAAATTCAACTTTAAAAGAAACTTTGTATCACTATAAAATTGATTTGTCACTGTAAAAAATAGGGCAAGATCCCTTGCCATACATAGAACATAATAGTAACAGTAAATAATGGGCAATGAAATTCATGACCTCTATCTGCCCAGAGACCCTCTTCTCTCAGATGGCAGAGAATGACTCAAAAGCCTCATCTTCTGGTTGCTATTTTTTCTAGAAACATTGTCTCCAGTGATTCTGCTCTGAATGAATGAACTTGAAATTTATTTGCAGACCATGTCGCACACCCAGTCAGGTAACAGGTACTCCAGTCCATTAAAGAATGTCCCACATAAGACCATACATAGCACACTGTGGAAGACACTGCCTTAAGCAGTGTTTCCTAAAGTTGATGGTCTATTTAGTGGTGGATTTTGGAAGCATCCCCTTTCAAATCAGGAGTGAGACAAGTCTGCTGCTCTGGCCACAATCTCAGCTCTGTCCCAGAGGTCCTTGCCAGCAGAAAAAGAAAACAAAAATAAATAAGATGTATGAAGAGGGCAAAGCAAGAAACAAAACTGCCATTATTTCACACAATATATTTGTCTACATAAAAAAAATAAACAATAAGAAAAATTTAAGGTCAAATAGTTGAATCTATAATTGAGTTCAGCAGAGGCACTGCATTTGTGATCAATATCCAAAAATCAATTGCATCTCTATATACCAGAAGCAGGCGGCAAGAAATTATTAGGTAAGAAAAGATATATTTTTATATATCATGAGAAATGTAAGGGACTTAGAAAATATATTTCACAAAAGTGTGGAAAAATATGAAAATTGATTAAAATACATTAAAAAGATACCACAATCAAGGTCTATTATGAAAAATGTAGTTCTTGATAACTCCCATCTAAGTAGCAGCCACTCTCACTTCTTTTAGCTGATTATTTTGGTATTTTTATCTCCATATTGCTAAATAAGTTCCATATATTTATGCATAAAATTAAAAAGAATGAGTAGCAACATAAGCACTTTCTGATAATCCATTTATCATAATGGAAGATGAGGCTCTGTTCTTTTTTTTACACTCTTTCCCCCATACAAGTACCTTTCCTATCTTCCACCCTCACAAGATCATGATGTAACCACGAGGCTTGTAGTAAATGGGGATAACTTCTTTGTACGTTTTATTTTCCCTGGAGTTGTTTCTTTCTTCTTTTTTTTCTTTTGCTTAGTTTCCTGTGGATCATCACTATTTTAACCCCAAACGTTTCACCAAAGGTTTTGATCTTTTTTGAAAATATTTCAATTCAACAGGTATATGGTCATTTCCATTTTCTTACAAAAAAAAAAATCCCTTCTGGAACGTTCAAACCTGCTCCAACTGCTGTCCTCCTGGGATCTCCATTCCCCACCATCCTGAAGATTCCCTTTGCCCCTCACTCATGTTGAATTTCCCGTGTCCTGGACCCTGAGTCTCCCCGTACCTTGGTTTGTTGCCTATTTGAATTGAGTACCTCCTCTACTGGATTTCTGAGAAAGGGAACAAAACACCACATTCCTCAGAATACCTTTATCCTACCCTGACATGGCATAGAATTCTAGATTGATAATCATTTTTCTTTATTCTTTATTCTTTAAAATAATGAAGATATTTCTCCATTTCCTTCTAGTTTCTAGTCCTGCTGCTGAAGGATCAGGAGCCATTTTATTTCTTCATCTTTTATTTTTTATTTTTAAAAAATATTTTATTTATTTATTCATGAGAACACACACAGAGAGAGAGAGAGAGAGGATGAGAGAGAGAGGCAGAGACACAAGCAGAGGGAGAAGCAGGCTCCATGCAGGGAGCCTAACGTGGGATTCGATCCCGAATCTCCAGGATCACACCCTGGGCTGAAGGCAGCGCTAAACCACTGAACCACCTACGGTGCCCTATTTTTTTCATCTTTTATATATCATCTATCATCTTCTGTCTTTTTGGTGTTCTGAAATTCCATGATGATCTGCTTTGGTGGGTGTATTTTCATACATTGTACTGGGTCCTTTCAACTCTAAAAGGTTCGTGTCTATGAATTCTGAGAAATGTTCCTGAGTCTTTTTCTTCTGTTTTCTGTATGCTCTCTTCCTTGAATTGCTATTATTTAGATATTATACTTCCTGCATTTTTTCTCTAATTGTCTTATGTTGTCTTTCCTGGTTTTAATTTTTTTTAAGTAGGCTCCACACCCAGCATGGAGCCCAACCTGGGGCTTGAACTTACAACCCTGAAATCAAGGCCTGAGCTGAGATCAAGAGTCAGATGCTCAACTGCCTGAGCCACCCAGGCTCCTCTGTTTCTCCTCTTTTGTATTTCTTTATCTTTATGCTTTCCTTCCTGGGAAATTTACTCCAGATTATTTTTCTCTGTTTTTTTTTTTTTTTTTTTAAGATTTTATTTACTTATTCATGAGAGGCATAGAAAGAGAGTCAGAGACATCAGAGCCTCTCCCTTTGAGAAGTTTGATGTGGGACTCAATCCCAGCACCTCAGGATCATGACTTGAGCCAAAGGCAGACACTCAACCACTGAGCCACCCAGATGCCCCTTCTGTTTTTCTTTTTTTAATTGTCTCTATCTATCATATTAAAGGCTTTCCTTAAATTTTTATAATCTTTAGCTATCTGCTGATAAGACTGAGTGATTAAAAGCTGATTTGGAACTTCAGTGTATGGGTAAGGTTATTTAACTCTTAGCTTTGCCATGTGAGATCTGGCTGGGCCTTGTATCTGAGAAATCTCTGACATAGGATCTTTGGATTTTTTTTTTTTTTTTTTTTTTTTTTTTTAGGCTGGCCAGATTCTCTAAAAAAAGATAAAGGCCTACTTGCCAGTTTTCTAGGTGCCGAACTGGGGAAAGGGCTGGGAATGAATAAGGAGTACACAAGCTGTCTAGAATGTTCTGCCCTCTCCTCTTGGCTGAGCTAACTTCTAGCACCTAAGGCCTTCATCTGACATCAGTCCCAAACATCATTCTTCCTGAATTCCCTTACATGGAGTTAGGTTCCTATGTTGTTCTGTATGCTCATAGCACATGGGTTTCCTTTGTGCCACTTACATTTTGTTTAATTCTTTGATTAGTATCCATTTCCCTCACTAATCTATGTTTTGTGAGAGCAGAGTTTGGCTCAGCATAGTGCAGTGTGTACCATATTGATTGCTGATTGTGGAGTATACATGAATGTTCTGTGGAACGCAGGTCCTAGAACTAGGGAGGAGAGTGGGTTTGACCCAGAACGATTCCATCATCATTCCTGGCAAGATGACTTTTAGTTTATGGTCCATGGCACTCCTTGCTTCTTTTCCTACATGTAGACAGTATGAAGAAGGGAGAAGTCAGAAATGTCAAATACTATTGAGGAATCTGGTAAGTTGAGAATTTAAAAGTTTAATTTAATGACATGGAAGGGGGATCCCTGGGTGGCTCAGCAGTTTAGCTCCTGCCTTTGGCCCACGGAGTGATCCCGGGGACTCGGGATCAAGTCCCATGTCGGGCTCCCTGCATGGAGCCTGCTTCTCCCTCTGCCTGTGTCTCTGCCTCTCTCTCTCTCTCTTTCTTTCTCTTTTTCTCTCTCATAAATAAATTTTTAAAAAAATCTTTAAAAAAATGACACGGAAGGGCTTTGGAGATTATAGTTGAGTCATGGATGCAACAATCAAAGCAGAGGGAATTGATAACTAAAAAAAGTTGTTTCTGAGTGCAAACAAACCCTCTGAAGAAGAGTGTTTGTGGAGAGGAAGCAACAAGGCAAAGCATAAGGGCAATGGGGTTGAGAATTGTCTTCTTTTAGGTGACGGAAACCTGAGCATTTAAAAAACTTATGGCAAAATCCAATGAGGGGCAGACATCGAAGACAGAGGAGAGAGAAGGGGTAATTTAGGGCATGAGGATTCTGAGAAGTTTGGGAAATGAGATCTAGATCCAGATAGAGGGATTGACTCTAGAGAGGTTGGTCGCATTCCAGTATAGCTGGAGGCAAAAAGTGGAGAAGATGGGAGTTGAGAGGGGTGGAAGGCTTTATGAAGTTTCCACCTGTAAGACATTTTCTGTGTAAAACAGTAGGTGAGCATATCTGAGAGAGGGGTGAGAGAGAGGAAGGAGTTAAAGAATCCAGGAGGTGGAAAAGTTCTGAAATAATCATGATGGAGAGTGAGGGAATAAATTAAGCAAAGAGAATCATTGGGTGGCTGACCAGTCTCGGGGATTCGGATGAGTGTTCTGTTGGATTTTATGGTGGCACCAGTCTGGTACAGTTGGCACATCGCCTGGCCTGGGATCTTTGCTAGACAGCTCTCTACCGCTTGGGTGCAAGCACTGAGACAGCACATAATTGGGCTCCTTCATAGCACCAGGTGGGTGCTTGGAAGAATTGGAGGGGGGTGAAGGTTTTGGCAGGAGGGTAATTGAAATGATGCAATACAGAAGAAAGCTGGGTCGAGAGAGGAGTAAAGTAAGGAATATCTACTGGACAAAGAGAACGCAGACAGGGGTTCTAACAAAACCAAGATACAAAGATAAGCAGCTATGGTCAGAACATCTAATGCAGGAATTTGTGATTTCTGGAGACTGACCAGTTGGAAATAATGACTCAGTCCAGGTATGAGTGTAGGTGGGAGTCACCGGGTCAGCGAAGAGGAGAAAGTTATTGGAGAGAATGAGATCCGGACGTCGAAAGACTGGGGCACTGGGCAGTCATCCATGCGGTTGTTCAAGTCACCCAGAATTTGTGTGGCAAGGGATAATGTGAGTCAGTCAGCCAAAATCTTCAGAAACTGATGGGGAGATAAACGTATTCAGGAAGGAAGGCAGGTGGTAGAGATGAAAAAGCAGAGCCCAAAAGAAGCTAGGATGTTCTTTTCATTTTTATTTATTTTTTTCAAGAGAATTAGGGAGTAATTGGAAGCAGCAATGGGGAGCCAGACATAAGAAAAAGAACACCCAGCTATATACTGCAGGCCAGAGTTAAGCATCCTGCATCCTTTCTTTGAGCTCGAACAGGGCAAAGCTAGTTGGGTTGCCATGGTGACCAACGCCATGTCTCCGGGCTCATTAATCCTGTGTTCCAAACGAAGCACTTAGCGATAGCTTCTGAATAAATGCAACAAAGCTCTGCATACTGAAAAGGGCACATTCATGGTAAGCGGGGGAAAAGGTTTTCAATTTCATTCATTAAACTTGAGTAAATAATTTAATATCTTTGTGCGTCAGTCCTCCTAACTAATGAATAAGGATAAATGCTTAATGGAAAATCTAGCCTAATAAAGTTAACAGCATCAGCTTTACATATAAAGGAAATTGATGTTGCTGGTATATATGCATATGAAGACGGAAATGGAAAGGAAAAGAACATATATTAAGCAGCTACGATGTGGGATGTCAGGTACTTTAAAATAAAATGTCTCATTTAATCCTTGCAACAACCATGTGAGGTGCATATTATTCCCTTCCTTTTGTAGATGAGGAATCGGAAACCCAGAGAGGTTAACCAAGGCCCCGGGTCACACAATTGGTAGGATTCGAGGAGGCCCTGTTCTGTCTGGTTTGGGTCCATGAGGCCCCCACTATCCCTTGCTGAAAACTGTATACAGCTTATCTTTCAGGGACATTTGACTAATTAAAAAATTAGGAGAAAACTTTGTCCTAAGGTGACTTTGCCTATATAAAAGAGAAGTTTACATGCTGTATTAGAATTCCATCAGCTTAAAAAAAAATCACTACCATTAGCTGTTTTTAAAGGCTTTTCTTGAAAAAAAAATATGAGAAGACAGCTGGTTATATTAGAAGTGTGTTTAATTAAAAGATGTGAAGAACTGTCAATGCTTCTGCTAAAATGAGCTGCACTCCCCCCCCCCCCCCCGCACCCGGCAATTGTTTATCTCTACTTTGCTTTTCCCTGGTACATGGAAGGTTGGGTTTACAAAGCAGACCCTCCACACAGAAGTTGCTTCTTTTTTCTTCTAGGTCTATGACTTTATTTGGCTTTTCTGGATTTGCTCCAGCAAAGGTGTAGATAAGTGATTGAAAAAGATATATTAAAAATCCATTAATTCATTTTCCTTAAAATTAAACTCTTTAATTAAAAGCAACACTGATCAATTTCTAATTTCTGCCTCTGACAATGTGATACAGCAAGGTTTAAAATAAATAGAAACAACTTGGTGCAAGTTAAATATCCCTGTCACTAAACTTAGTTGTTAGCAATTTTTTTTTCCTCCAAATGCTCATTGTTTTGTTTCACCTATATGACTATGCCAGAGCTGTTTTCTTAGATTCAGGGTGCTTACTGCTTCTCCAGATGACTCCCAAGTGCTTCTTCAGAAGGAAAGTGTTCATTCCAGCGTCTTGCCCACTGTCAGTATTAGAGGTCTCTCTGCTTTAAATTATCTTACCAAAGGCCATATGTGACTTGTGTTGTGAGTTTTCAGTCTGGCTGTGTTATCTTTGCTCTATAACTAGAAAGACAAAGTTTTCAGGGGCCTGCACTACTTTATTTTTTTTCCTATCAGCATGTCTCTAATTTGTTTCTTACTCAGAGGAGCCTGGATCATATTATCCCCTGAACATTTTAAACACCATTTAGTAAAAGATACCAGGTTTATAAACAGAAATGCAAGTGTCTTCTTTGTAATCTCCAAAAGGAATAACTAATGGAAGATAATCTAAACAATTTTAGAATGAGACTCAAGGGCCCAGATTTGGAGGTAAAATCATTACATCAAACAGGAATCCAAGGCTCTTGGCTCAATTTTCTATTAGGCTAACCAAGAAAGCACACCAATATAAAAAATGGTAAAAGCATTAGAACTGGAAGCTAAGAATCAAGCATATGCTTGCTTCCCGAAGTTTCTACTAATTGGAAAGTTAATCAGAACAGAGTAGATCCCTTTCTTTTCTGAGATAAAACATCTCTTGGGTAGTCAGAAGAGGTATTAGCCAGCTCCCACTGAGAGCCACGGAGGACCCAATACTTCTGGGGAAGCCCCTGGAGGATGTTTTGCTTTCATTCACTTGTAGCCTTAGAAGTCCCAGCAGCCCTCGGAAACATTCTTCAATTAAGAGGGCCACACCATCCAAAGAACCGAGTGGTAAAGGCAGGAAGTAAGTTCACTTCTTGCAAGCGAAGTTGAATTAACCTGGGTGGTGGCAAGAGGAAAAGGTTGAATAAGAACCCCAAGGAAGGGATCCCTGGGTGGCGCAGCGGTTTGGCGCCTGCCTTTGGCCCAGGGCGTGATCCTGGAGACCCCGGATCGAATCCCACATCGGGCTCCCTGCATGGAGCCTGCTTTTCCCTCTGCCTATGTCTCTGCCTCTCTCTCTCTGTGACTATCATGAATAAATAAATAAAAATCTTTAAAAAAAAAAAAAAGAACCCCAAGGAAAAGTCAGCCTGGATTTAAATAATAATAATAATAATAATAATAATAATAATAAACAGCTATGGCATTTCTAGTGCCACAATCCTCACAGTTATTCTATGCAGTTACTACTACTATCCCATATAAAGATTTGAAACGCTAAGCTTTAGAAAAATTGATTAATGGTAACACCAGGTTTTAAAGACAGAACCACCTCAGAGCAGAGTACTTGCTTTCTCCACTAGGTGGTGCTGCCCTCCCTTCGCTACTTAGAATCTTTGCCAGGACTGTAAGTCTGGGGACTGCACTGTTGCCTTATTCTGTGAATCTGTCTGCTCTGTAGACTGGACAGGTACACCTGCCACTCGCTCAGCTTCTTCTAGAACTGTGCCTTGTGCACAGCCCCTGATGACAGGGTTTAAGTTGTTATGTTCTGCAACACTGGGTCCTTCCCCACCATAGCTGATAAGACCATACGTGACTGGCGGTGGTATTCTATCCAAGGGGCTCGAATACAGGTGGAGATGAAAAGATGCATTCAAGTATACTGCTTATGAACATAAGTACTGGAGTCAGATTTCTTGGGTTCAAATCCTGATAGCACCCTTCCCCCCCATTTGCTATCTAGGTGATAATCTCTTGGAATCTCAGCCTTTGTTTACTAAATGGGGATGCTGATCATAATCCAAGCCAATTCTAGGGAACTCAAACAAGTTTTGTGGATTTTCGTGTGTGATTCTTTCCCCTTCTCTTACCTTTGTATTGTCAAGAAGTGCATTTCCCAAAGTCCATTATATTAAGTGTTGATTCTGGGACTGTTAATGGGTATTACAAAATAATTGTTCCTTGGTCAAACAGGTTTGGACAAACACATGTTAAAATAGACAGAGACTCACCTGAGGATTTCCTGGAATCTTCATATGGTAAATGTGAATTGTACGTATATAAAGGTTCATAGATCTACAAATTTATAGTCTTTATTTTTGATGTAGCTTACAGTATTAATATTCCACACAGTAGACTTTGGGAAATGCTGGAATAGAAGAGTGAAATAGGGGGTTTTGAGTAGAAGCAAGAACTGAACTCAACCCTGAGTACATCAGTCTTCCCTCCAGTGTCTGATCTGAGGGTAAACTCTATCTCATGGTAGTAGGTGAATAATGACCCTCCAGCAATGTCCACATCCTAATCCCTGGAATCTATGAATATGCTACCTTTTTGGCAGAAGAGATTTTGCAAATGTGGTTGGATTAACGGCCTTGAGATGAGAAGATGATCTTCGATTATCCAATTTGGCCCATCTCCTTAAAATTGGATTGGAGAGCCTTTTTTTGGGGGGGGGGGGGGCTGTGATCAGAGGAAATGTGACTATGGAAGGAAGGTTCTGATCTCTGAAAGGCACTGCATCCTCCATTGCTGATTTTGAAGATGAAGGAAGAAGGCCACAAGCCGAGGAATGTGGATGGCCTCTAGAAGTTGAGAAATGCTAGGAAACAGATTCTTCTAGAGACTCCAGAAGGAACATGGTCTTGCTGATACCTGATCTTGGCCCAGTGTGTTAGAGTTTTCCAAAGAAACTGAATCAACAGGGTGCAAGGGGAAGATACTGATCGATTTGTTTTAGCAAATTTGTTCATGAGATTGTGGAGATAAGAGTCCAAAAAACTGTGGGTGGACTGACAAGCTGGAGACCTGGGAAGAAGTACATTCTGCTGGCAAAGTTCCTTCTGGTTCAAGGGAAATCAGTCTTTGTTTTATTCAGGCCTTCAATTAATCCATTGAGGTGTACACATTATCCGCTTACTCAAAGTCCACTCATTCATATGCTAATCTCACCCAAAAAAATGCCTTCACAGAAACATCCAGAATAATTTTTGACCAAATGTCTGGGCATGATGGCCCAACCAGGTTGCCAGACAAAATTGACCATCACACCCAGGGAGACCTATGTTGAACTTCTGAACTACAGAACCATAAATAATAGATCTGTGTTGTTTTAGGCCACTAAATCTCTGGTAATTTGTTACTGCAGCAGTAATAGACACCTTCTGTCTATTATAAGCGTTGTCATCTACTATAATACTAGTCATTTCCTACTGATCTCCTAATCATCTGTCTCCTGGTTTGGGTTCACTTCCCTCATTCCATCACTGAGGATGGATTTCAATGTTAAATTCCTGACCCAAACTCACCCTTATAGCTCGGGGGTCACCTCAGATCCCACACCCTGCCCCTGCCTCTCACTCCAGGTCAGCCATCCACTCACATTATCACATCCCGGCCTTTGCTATTGCTCCATTATTTTCACTTTCTAACTTTTCAGCCTTCATGACTGCTGTTCAATGCTACCCTGACTCCAGCTCCTTGCACCTCTTGTATCCAGATCTCTCAGCCCCTCCTTGAACCATTATATTCTGTCCTCAGCCTGCACTTCCTGACTGATACTTGAACTACGATCTCAGCAACATGATGACTTTGCCACAGCTGGGTTCTTCTTGGCTAACGCAGACCAGAGCTGATATACCTTTCCCTACTCATTGTTAAATACCTACAAAAATGCATTAAGATTTACCTCCAAAAATCCTTCAGCAACACGATGTGAACTAAATATATGAACAAAGTATAATCCAAAGAATGCATGCAAGTTCTATTAATTATATCATCAAGGGGAATGGATTGGGATGTGCATTTTTGATGAGATGCCACATGCTATACCCTCTTAAATTAAACAAGACAGATGGCCCCCCCGCCCCCCAAGAGTTAAAGAAAGAGATTGACTCACACATTTGGTGTCTAGATTTAGGGCGCACAAATTCTCCCTCCCCTTAATTTATCAGTCTAAATCCATTGAGAATACAACTCACAGCATGCTTCATGTCAGGAATTAGAGAAGATCTTGTATTCTCAGCTGATTAGTCACTACCTGTCTTACAGAGCTCTCGAGTATGAAGATGGTAAAAAAGAAGTCCAACTGGGACTCTAAGAAAAATATGCTGGCCCACAGGGAAGGAGTGTTACCCTGACAACTCAGGAGAGGATAATTCTGTAACTGCCTTTCTGTGAGAAACAGACACAAATTTTGGAGTTCTCTGCTTAATTCCATGCAAAGTTTGAAGGGGGACACGGCCTGCATGAAACATTAATAGATAAGGGGCTGACATAAAGGCAGAAATGCAAAGGGAGCTGGGGGTGGAGGGGAGTAATGTCCCTCTTCCCTCAGATGCAGGGCCTGTTCTCAAGCTCTGTGTAGTCAAACGTCTGGTTTCCCCAGCTTGGACACAGACCACATATGTCCCCCTGGGTAGAATACTTCTAATTGTCTACACATTGTATTAGCAAGTAGCCTTTCCCCCAAACCCCTTTTCCTGATATGAATCCTCAGCAGTGACTTACCTGTTCATGCTGGCCCCTGAGATGGGCTTCATCTCTACTGCTTCGCTACACGGTCACCACTTGAAAGGGAAGGCCCATTGTTGCGTGACAAATTTCTCCTCCTGCAGTTGGTTTTAGCTAACCTAATGAATGCGCCACTAGCTGCCTTCTGCCCCCTGCCCCCCAAATTCTACCTCAGGAGAGGAGTACCACTCTATGCATTCCTCATCATCTTCCTGTCTCATTCCACTCCTGCCTCCAAGCAGCCACCCCTGAGGCTGGCCTAGGCCTATATTGTTCTGAGTCCAGAACAAACAAGAGTTTTGTCCCCGGGTAGAGGAAGAAATCATTATTCCCTCTCTCCAAATTTCTGGCCTTTAAAAAACACAAGAGCCCAACAGACTTCCTGAGGATTAGCTCCTTTTTCAGTCAAATGACAATAGTAGCATTCATTTCCCTCGCAAAAACACCATTCCCAATCATAAGATACCGTCTGACTTCATGAGCCCAACAAGATTAGTGCCAAATAGTATGATAATAGTACATTTCCTGAGGTCTGAGTTATTCATTCTTATCTATGGTTACTTTGCTAAATTTTCATCAGTGTGGTTTTTTTTTTGAATTAAAAAGATAAAAAATAAAATAACTATAAGGTGACTAAGCTCAGTGCCTGCATCTGCATTGTCCACATCTAGAAAGATATCTTTTTTCCTTAAGGTTGAGTAAATTAAAAATAAACATAAGAATAAATAAACATGGGCTCTAAAAGGAAAAGTCTGCATCCCCAGAGATGAGAAGCAATATTCTGAGGAGTTGGCAGATAAGCTTTGATATGAAAAAGATTCACTTCAGTAGACAGAAGGAAATAGTTTGTGATATTTGCTTCCTGTTTTCAATATGTTTTTAAAAAATACAGGTAGCTGTTAAAGAAGAAACTTATGAGAAGAGACTATGTGAAAAACAGCTCGGTTTAATCAGCATTTATAGAGCCAAGCCGTTTACCTCTTTCCTCACTGCCTTTCTTCAGTCTCATTTCCTCAATTTGCGTCTCTTTTCCATTTTTTTAAATAATAAATTTATTTTTTATTGGTGTTCAATTTGCCAACAAACAGAATAACACCCAGTGCTCATCCCGTCAAGTGCCCCCCTCAGTGCCTGTCACCCATTCACCCCCACCCCCCGCCCTCCTCCCCTTCCACCACCCCTAGTTCGTTTCCCAGAGTTAGGAGTCTTTATGTTCTGTCTCCCTTTCTGCTATTTCCCACACATTTCTTCTCCCTTCCCTTATATTCCCTTTCACTATTATTTATATTCCCCACATGAATGAGAACATATAATGTTTGTCCTTCTCCGATTGACTTACTTCACTCAGCATAATACCCTCCAGGTCCATCCACGTTGAAGCAAATGGTGGGTATTTGTCATTTCTAATGGCTGAGTAATATTCCATTGTATACATAGACCACATCTTCTTTATCCATTCGTCTTTCGATGGACACCAAAGCTCCTTCCACAGTTTGGCTATTGTGGACATTGCTGCTAGAAACATCGGGGTGCAGGTGTCCCGGCGTTTCATTGCATCTGCATCTTTGGAGTAAATCCCCAGCAGTGCAATTGCTGGGTCGTAAACTATAGAACACTTCTGAAAGAAATTGAGGAAGACACAAAGAGATGGAAAAATATTCCATGCTCATGGATTGGCAGAATTAATATTGTGAAAATGTCAATGTTACCCAGGGCAATATACACGTTTAATGCAATCCCTATCAAAATACCATGGACTTTCTTCAGAGAGTTGGAACAAATTATTTTAAGATTTGTGTGGAATCAGAAAAGACCCCGAATAGCCAGGGGAATTTTAAAAAAGAAAACCATATCTGGGGGCAGCACAATGCCAGATTTCAGGTTGTACTACAAAGCTGTGGTCATCAAGACAGTGTGGTACTGGCACAAAAACAGACACATAGATCAATGGAACAGAATAGAGAACCCAGAAGTGAACCCTCAACTTTATGGGCAACTAATATTCGATAAAGGAGGAAAGACTATCTATTGGAAGAAAGACAGTCTCTTCAATAAATGGTGCTGGGAAAATTGGACATCCACATGCAGAAGAATGAAACTAGACCACTCTCTTTCACCATACACAAAGATAAGCTCAAAATGGATGAAAGATCTAAATGTGAGACAAGATTCCATCAAAATCCTAGAGGAGAACACAGGCAACACCCTTTTAGAACTTGGCCACAGTAACTTCTTGCAAGATACATCCACGAAGACAAAAGAAACAAAAGCAAAAATGAACTATTGGGACTTCATCAAGATAAGAAGCTTTTGCACAGCAAAGGATACAGTCAACAAAACTCAAAGACAACCTACAGAATGGGAGAAGAGATTTGCAAATGACGTATCAGATAAAGGGCTAGTTTCCAAGATCTATAAAGAACTTATGAAACTCAACACCAAAGAAACAAACAATCCAATCATGAAATGGGCAAAAGACATGAACAGAAATCTCACAGAGGAAGACATAGACATGGCCAACATGCACATGAGAAAATGCTCTGCATCACTTGCCATCAGGGAAATACAAATCCAAACCACAATGAGATACCACCTCACACCAGTGAGAATGGGGAAAATTAACAAGGCAGGAAACCACAAATGTTGGAGAGGATGCGGAGAAAAGGGAACCCTCTTGCACTGTTGGTGGGAATGTGAACTGGTGCAGCCACTCTGGAAAACTGTGTGGAGGTTCTTTTCCATTTTTAAACATTGCTGGGCCCCAGGGCTCAGGCGAAGACATACAATTCGTCTCTAAACTCACTTTGGTGATCTGATCTCGTCCCTTGACTTCGGATACCATTGAATGGGGTTCACTCTGGGGTTTGTGTCTCCCAGCCTCACCCTCACTCTCCTCCAAGCTCCAGCTCATCTATCCACCGACTTATAACCCATCTCTGCTAGATTTTGAATATCTTGGACCTACCATGTCCAGACTGGAACTGTTTCCTGCCCCTGCCTCCATCTTAACAGATGACAGTTCTATTCTTCCCATAGCTCAAGCCCAAAGCCTAGAAGGCACCTCTGTTTCTTCCTCCCTTTCCCTCATACCTCACACCTCACACCTTTTTTATCTCCAGTCCAACCACTTTAAACCTTCTCTGCTGGGGCTACCCTACCCAGGCTGCCTTATTTCTTTCTTCTTGGTCTATGATAGCAGACTTTCAATAATGCCCCTGCTTTTGTGCTTTCCTTCTTTACTGTCCAACCTCCACCCAGCCAGCCCGAGCGATTTTCACAAAAAGTAAATCAGACCATTTCTCTCCCTCACATTCATTCCTCACATGTAGCCTATGGTCTAAAGTCTTTTCTGTGACCCGCTGAGCCTGACATCATCTGGTCCCTGCTCATCTGGCCCCTGCTGACATCACCAGCAGCATTTCCTACTGACTCCCTCTTTTGCTCACCTCTTTGGATACTCGCATTCTCTGCATTTTTGGAACACATCCAGCTTCTTCGTGCCTACCTCCGAACCTGTACCCTTGCTGTCTCCTTCGCCAGGAAAGCCTTCCCTCGTGCTCTTCATATGGTTTCCTTCTGTGGTGCACCAATGTCACATCCTTGGTGCCTTTACGGAAAATAGTTCCTTTTCTCCCCTCATCATCCTCCAAGACTTCACTCGGCTCTATTTTTCTGCATAACACATCCCTACCTGTAACTTTATATATGAATTAACTTTCTTGTCTGTCTTCTTCTCTCACATATGAATTCCACGAAGCTAGGGACATTGCCTATCTTCTTTACTAGGTTATTCCCAGAGCCCTGAACAGTAGCGGGTATAGAACAGGAGCTCAACAAATATTTGTTGACTGAATGAATGAATGTACCACTCATGAGGGCACAAAGACAAATAGATATAGTATCTGTTTTTGAGGATCTTTTCTTTTTCTTTTTTTTGTTTTTTAGATTTTATTTATTTATTCATGAGAGACACACAGAGAGAAAGAGGGAGGCAGAGACACAGGCAGAGGGAGAAGCAGGCTCCATGCAGGGAGTCTGACGTGGGACTCGATCCTGGGTCTCCAGGATCAGGCCCTGGGCTGAAGGCAGCGCTAAACCGCTGAGCCACCCAGGCAGCCTATTTTTTCCATCTTTTATTTATGACCTATCATATCCTGTCTTTTTGGTGTTCTGAAATTCCATGATGATCTGCTTTGGTGGGTGTATTTCTCCATATCCCTGCTAATACTTGTTATTATCTGTATTTTTATCGTAGTCATCCTAGTGGATATAAGATAGTATCCAAGTGTGGTTTTGATTTGTACTTCCTTGATCGTTAATGACACAGAGCATCTTTTTATGTGATTATTGACCATTTATATATCTTCTTTGCAGTGACACTTTGCCCATTTTGAATTGGGTTATCCCTCTCCTTTTTTGGGGGGTACGTAGTCTATTCACTATAATGATAGTGAATTTATTTTATGATATGACACCATTAATTTATTTTAATATGATATCTTTAATTTATTTTAATGATATTTTATTTGATACAATTTCTTCTTTGACCCATGGGTTATTTATAAATGTGCCTTTAATTTGTAAATATATTTCAGATTAAACTCATTTTTTTTGTTACTAACTTCTAATTGTGTTATGGTCAATAAAGTGATCTGCAATGATGCCTGTTCTTTGGCATTTGTGCAGATGAGTTTTTGGCCTAGTTAGTATAGAATCAATTTTTGTAAATTTGCCAGAGAGTGTTGAGAAGAATGTGTACCTACCTATATGATTGCTCATATAATTTTGAGAGTCATCTGTTCAGAGATCAAATGAAAAGAGTAGTTAGGACTGTTCAAGGAAGCCATGCACAGTAAGAAGTGCAGGGAGAAAATGATGATACCCAGTGTTTACTTAATAACTGGGGATTGAGAAGAAGAAGAATCATGTAAAAATCATGAAGGAATATCTAGAGAGGGAGAAGAAAGCATTCCAGGACAGTTTAAAAAATAGAATTTCCAGAAGTGAGTTGTCAACACTATTGGGTATAGCAGGGAAGTGTAGTAAGATGAAGACTGAAAGTGGTAGATGGGATTGACCAATTGAAAGCTGCTGGTGACTTTGTCAGAGCAGCTCCATTGGAGTGGTGGGAATGGAAAGTGGGCTATGATGGGCTGAGGGGATCATGGATGGTGAGGAAATGGTACAGAAAGCAGAGACTTCACTTTCAATAAGTTTATCTAAAACAGATCAAAATAAATCAGAGGGTATTTACAAGGGAGAAAAGGACTGGGAGAAGCTTGAGTAGGTTTGTAAGATGATGACAAAGAGTTGATGGAAAGGGAGGTGTTGGATATATAGTAAAGAGATACGATTCGTGGAGCAACATTCCACTGCTGCACCTATGATCACTTGCAAAGATGGAGGTATTTGTCTTGCATTGAGTTGAGACCCCTCTTCTCTAAAATGAACAAGATAAAGTAAAGGTGAGTATTGAATTGGTCAGCATTTTTGTTTAGTTTACTGTAACCCAGAAACTTAATTCAGCGGTGGTAAGAACAACGAGGGTTCATCAGTATCCAGTTCTCTCCCCATCCAGGTTCACGGAAGTCCACACTTCCTAGTCTAGTCTGTTTGTGGTTCAGCAGGATCATAGGCACCTTCTGCCTAATAACATATCAACAGAAGAAATGAGTTACTTCCAGGTGATCAAATGCCCATGTAGGACTTTTAAAGTCTACTTCTCCTCATGGTATTATGACAGTGAGGAAACCTCAGGCAAAAATGGTGAAGCCACAAGACCAACGGGGCTTCCAATAGAGGGCTAATAGAGGACATAGGTTCTGGAACTACAATGTAGTTTTAAGACTAGAAATACACTTTTATCGCATCAAGCCACTGAGATGTGAGTAGCATAATTATAACAGCATAATTTGTCTATCCTAATGAAATCCTAGCCTAAGGAAAATTGAAAATAAATGGGCAGTCCAGGAAAAGTTGAATAACCTAGCTAGGGGAAGAATAGAGATGCAACTGAGCAACTAGAATCAGTAATTCGAACTGATTTCAACAGGGCAGAGTTGCATAAACCTTCAAGAGGGAAGCTGCTGCAAGAAGAACCAGTAAGATATTCAGTAATTATAATACAATGTGCTCCAGGAGATTTAGGACTCGTGAGTGTGACCGTATTGGATGGGGCATCTGCAAAGATATTGCAGGATGACATCAGGACAGAGAGAAAGAAAGACTGGGCCAGATACTTATGTCCTCATTGCAAATGGCAGAGTGACTGGGTGTTTGTGAAATCATCGATAAGAAGGGATAAAACGTCACCTCACTGGGTGATATAAACCTTAATGGATGAGGGGTTGTACACAAGGGTGAGAGAGTAATGGTTCAGAAGACCATTGTTGATCTAGAAAAAGGTAGTTCTCAACTCCAGACCCTGGAGAATGTGAGTATCAGAAACAAGGGGCTATACAGGAAATGGTATTTCATTTAAGATTTCATTTAAGACAAGACTAGGAAAGATACAGGAAAATATATTTGCCATAGATTGTAGATTGAAAGGGCAAAATTGAAACTAGAACAAAGCAGCCAACTGAAAATACGCGTTGGTGACAGTTAATAACAAACTTGACACTGCACAAAATTGCATCCTTGACAAAGAAGCAGACTTGAGAAACAATCCCAAAACACGCAGAAAATGAAAAGCCTGAATATGAAAAAAGAAATCTAACCTTTGAATAATAGATGTTTCTAAAGAATGCTTGCTGTTAATAACAAGTGAGACAATATATGTAAAACTCTTAGTGAGTACTTGAAAAATAGCAGACATTATTAATATTTTCATAAAGGAACATGCAACAAATGTACTGTCTTTTACTTGCACAAAAGCCTAATCAAGCCCTAGCATGGTGAAATTGAGGCAGGTGAACTTCAAGCTGCAGAGGTTGACACATGTCAGGAAAAACCAGTAGATGAGTCTAAATCTATACCTGAAGTTAATAAGTTAAACCAAATTCTTTCACAAACCCTTGATATTATAACTGAGGATAATATGTTCTCCATGTCTCCCAATGTCCTCATATGTATTGCAGGCCACTCTAACCAGAGACTAACTGCGTTTCACCCTGTCTTAATACTTTTTCTAAGAAAAGTATATTTTTTAATGTGATGTTAAAAAGAAAGTCATGAATAATTTACCATGTTTTCACTTATGCATTTGAGGAGTGGGGTTTAAAAAAAATTGGGAGAGTGAGTTTCTTATCAAATTGATAATTAGGAGGTGATGAAAATTTAAAGCAAAAAGAAAATGTTTAGAGCTTTCAATAATAAAGAATTGTTTCCTCTTTTCCATATGGCCAATATTTAAAATCAGGGTAGAAGAACAAAATTCTTGTATAAAAAACACTTATTCACACAGAGATGAAATGGGTGTTTGGTTCCTGGCAAAATTAATGAAAAAATTAAGCCTACATATATCTTAAATAAAATATTCAATGTCAACAATTAGAAATAGCAAAAGTGTACAAAGGAGTCAATAAAGGAAAGTAGATTGCTTTTACTTTTTTTTTATTTTTATTTATTTATGATAGTCACAGAGAGAGAGAGAGAGGCAGAGACACAGGCAGAGGGAGAAGCAGGCTCCATGCACTGGGAGCCCGATGTGGGATTCGATCCCGGGTCTCCAGGATCGCGCCCTAGGCCGAAGACAGGCGCCAAACCGCTGCGCCACCTAGGGATCCCAAAAGTAGATTGCTTTTAAAGGAACAAAAACCTGGTGGTTTTTCATGTCTCCATAATGTTTAATATTAAAAAAGAGTAGAATGAACTTAGGGAATATTGTGGAGAAAATTACCCAAGAATTCTACACTCTTTCAATGTTATTTTTAAGGTATGATCACAATGAAAAAATAGTCTCATGTATTTGAGTTCTTACAAAGCATACCAAAAGGTGCCCTGAACGAAAAATTTACTAGATATAGGACTATCAAGTGGATGGTGCAAAATACATGGGATGTTATTCATAAAAGAATTTCATTTTTGTTTTCCTGTGTCTCTTTAAATTATTCAGAGAATCTAGCTTCTCCCCTACTGTGGGAAGAAAACTCAGGTGGGTCCATATCTCCCTGGTAACTCTTAGGTAAGAAAAGTTATACAGTAACTGTAAGCGTCAAAAGTCATTCTCAGTTCAAAAGTTGGACATCCAGGGCTGATCTTTCAGACTTGACTTAAATTCTTCTTTCCCCTTGTTCAAGTCCACTGCAGACTGGAAGCATCCAGTTAGGGAAGGGATGCATACTCTGTTTCCTCACCCAACACTTAATCCCTTCTAACCCAGTTTACTAATGATGAGTTCCAAACCCATGCAGAGCTGGTGCATGGGAAAGGGAGAAGAGGTAAGAAGAGTCTGAAAGTTCTTTCTTTTAGGAACCAAGCTTGGCCACCTTCTGAATTTGGCAGATGTTTAAAGGACTCCATACAGATATGCACAGAGAAATAAAATAATTATAGTTCAGTGATTACAAAAACCAAATGCAGTGATCAAAATTGTTTTAGAAGGATCGTTTTCTTTCTTTCTTTTTTCTTTTCTTTTTTTTTTCTTTTTGGTGGAAATAAACACAAGATTAACAACCCCAGATTAGATTGTGAGGGGCAAATGGTAGGTAGGATAGGATAAACAAGGGGATGAGTACCTTATTTTCCCTGCCGTCCTACAAGGATACACCCTGGCCACCTATTCCGTCAGGCTGATTTCCTTGAACATGTGAGCGAGCTCACCGCTCTGAGACCCCAGTGCACTCTGAGGTGGATGCTCTCAGGTGGCTGGTGAAATTTTAAGTTTAGTTATTAACTTGCCCTTTTTCCTAACATAGCAGGTAGTCAATTAAAACTTTACCACTTGCACAGAAGATTCATAACATACCATGCACTGGCTGCAAGGACTCAATTTTTCCGGCGTGGGCTGGAGAAAGGACAGACTGCATAATTTGGTGGGTCTAACCTAAAATGAAAATGTAGGCCTTTTATTTTAAAAGTTACTAAGAATTTCAAGTTAGTGACAACAAAACATTAAACCAAATGTAGGGCCCTTCTAGGTGAGAGGTTCTGTGCAAAGCCAGCCATGATCAGAGTTTACTGACTGCGTTGCAATATGGCTCATATTTCTACATTTCTACTTAGAGGCCAAAAGGACCTCAACTTCTAAGTCATAATCATCTAAATACTGTTTATTAGTTGAAAAACTTTTATAGGTAACCATGTCCATCAAACCATGGACAAAACATGGACAAAACCTCAAAACTAGATTGAGGTTATAGAACTGAATATAATAACCTTACAGCTTTGACAGTGTAAATTGTAGCTGTCAGAAATGAGGTGTGTAGGTGGAAGAGGGAAATATCTTGGAGATAACCTCATTTCATAAAGCAAGTGGTGGAGATAAGGTAACAAATTCCTGGATAGAAAATTAGGTGCAGTAAAGTTTCAATATTCCAACAGAAGAATTAAAACATGATGAAAAGACCAAATATTGAAAGGAGGAAGGATAAGTATAAATAAACAAAAACTTAGCTTTTTTTATCAGAAAGTAAAGAATGCTATCTAAATTTAATAATAAATAGATAAATCCATTAGCTGGATTTATGGGAATAATTGCCAAAAGATCTGAAAACAAACACAGTTAAGAGAAGTGTCTTTGTAAATGTGTCTGTTCTAGGAAATTGTCAATCAAGTTTTTCTAAATTTCTGATTTTTTAAAACATGTGCCTTATTGTTTAACAAAAAATTATTTAATAAAAATAAGTTAATCTCAGAGCATGCTATGGTATAAATTTATTCAAAAAGACAGGTCTATGAAAATCATGTATATTCCCTTATTTTGGTTCCCAGCACCTGCTACTCATATGGGCAGCACTGTTTAAAGATATATAGCTGTTTGGTGGCAAAAGTTAACTTAATTACTTATTAAAAGGCATATTCTATGATTTTTTTAAAATCCAGTAATGTATACCCCACAAAGTTATGTCTAATGTAAAATGAGAAAGCTTAGAAAAACAGATGATACATCAGGGTATGCAAGCACCAAAGAAATGTAGGCAAGTCTTCAAGGAAAGATGATGGCATTGCCCTTCTTCCAAAATAAAAAATAAAAAATAAAAAGAAATTAAAATAATAAAAGGAGTATTTTCTTTTTTGCTTAGGTGTACGTTTTTTCTGTTACAATGATACTGAATTAAAATATCTATAAAGGGCACCAACTATGCCACTGAGGCTAAAACCGTGAAATATTTTAACTTTTTACTACAAATTTGATGAATTGCCACATCAAGCTAGGATGATTGAAGCCAACAAATAAAACCCAGACTTCTTATATGGCCTAAAAGGTCCAACATCATGCTTGTAACTTCACTTTTATGTTGTATCTTTCTTCCTGTTCCTTGAATGTGTCAAGCTTGTTCACCCATCTGGGCCTTCATTCTCACTGTTACCTCTGCTCAGAAAGCTTTTCTGCCTAATATTTCACAGCTACTGTCAGGTTAGAGGTCAGTTCCTTGGTAGCCAGCCCTCACGGTCATAATCATTACACCCATTTTATTTTCTTCATAATATTTGCAACTCTCTGAAATGGTCTTGTAACATATTTACTTGTGTGTTTATTTTCTCTCATCTCCAGTGTAAATGACTTGATAGTAGCGACATTGACCATAGTGTACACTGGTGTCTCTGTGTACCCACGCAGAATAGAAACAGTGTAAATATTTACAGAATCACTGAATGAGTTTTGAGATGAACACTTGATCACTGTTATTGAAGAGAGCATTTCAAAGAATGGATAAAATGTTCAATATTGAGCTAGTTGGGACCAAAGGTGTCAGTGGCTTAAGGGAAAGTCAAAATCCCTGAAGAACACAGAAAACAGAGATTCCTCATGTTCATTCTTCTAACCTAGAGGAAGTTGAAAGAAGCTGGACAGAAAATAAGGCTGTCTTAAAGGGTTGAGGGGCACTGGGCTGGCCTGGTCCTCTACCTCACCACCGATCTCCCCACTAACACATAGGCTTTTTGGGAAATCAAGTCCATTTGGACAGGAAGGAGGCAGGGGTTAGTTTAGGGATATGGTGGGGGATGTGGATTCCCTGATTCTGGGAAGATAGAGAAGTGACAGTTTCTGTAGTGAAAGAGACATGCTCTCTGCTCCCACTCTTATGTACTTTTTGACCCGAGAGAAGTTGGGAACGTGGATGCTCTGGAGCATCCAGCTTTTGGGGGCCAACCCGGAGCCTGCAGGGAGGAGCAAAGCCCAGCAGATGGAGCCACAGTGATGACTGAGCACTGAAGATCAGCCAGTGTAACAAATGGGCACTTGAGGCAATTAAATTTTATTTGGAAGGGGGGCACTTGATGGGATGAGCACTGGGTGTTATGGTATATGTTGGCAAACTGAACTCCAATAAAAAAATTTTAAAAAAGAAAAAAAGGAAATTTTATTTGGAAAATAAGAAAGTGAACTTTCAGACTGAGACTGATTAAATTGATTCTATCTGTTGGGGAGTAAGGAAAGGATACTATCACAGAGAACGGGAGGACAGAATTTAATATTGACTGACACTGTGTCCTTCTGTAATCCTGGTTTGAACATTATCTTTTCCCTTGGGCCTGGCCTAGCCATTTCTTGTGGCCAGCTCTCACTCTTTCTGTTCAAATTCTTATCCTATATCCCCTCTTCATCCTATTCTTACTGTACCCAAATCTCTTCTTCTTTGCCCATAGACAGAATCTGAAAAGTTCTTGCTCTTTATCATCAGTATAAATTAAAATTTCTATCTCTTTTGCTACCATTCCAGACTATTTCTGGAGACCATCTTGCATAAATTAAAGGGTTCGTGAAGGGTTCTCTCTCATTAAAATTTACTTTACCCCATAAAGAATTTGCCCCTGAATGGAATAATTTATTCCCTAGAATGAAAATTGCTACAAATTTTCAGGAGGTATAGTGTAGAGTGTAAAGAAAACTATTGGAGAAATAGACCATATTTCTGCACAGAGAGATTCTTTATTGTAAGAATGTCAATTCTTCTTAAATTGATGTCTACACCAAAATAAGTTCCAGATGAATCAAGTGTCAAACATTTTTTAAATGTGTAAAAAACTAAATTATAATTAATCTGTATATCTATGCAACCTCTAAGAGGAGTAGGACAGTCTAATACTTTTTTAAAAAATGGGGAAAATTTGACTATTGAAAGTTGATGTCATTGCATTTAAGAAAAATCAAAATAAAGTGGTTAAAAATTTGTAGCAATTATGATAATATAGGCCTACATCCTAATTTAATGAAGGGTTCATATAAATGTAAACAAAGCAGAAAGGCTGTAATGTATAATGAATTAAAGAAGAAATGCCACTAGTTAATAATTACAGAGAAAGTGTTCAAACTCTAATAATCAAATGAATTTATATTTTTAAAAAAGAAGACCATTTTTTAACTTCCAAACTAGCAAAAAAATAAAAAATATATATAACAACATACTGCTGAGTGAAATATCACTGCTACACATGAATATAACTTGTGACAATTATTCATCAAAATCTTTAAACACTTCACACATTTCAGCCTAATGACTCTATGTGGGGGGAATTTATGCCCAGGAAATAATCCTAAAATTTTTTTACAGATTTATTAATTGTAGCATTAATTACAAGATCAACATGTTGGGGAAAAAATCCTTATATTCAATAGTCAGGTAAACTGACTTATGATGGAGTATCATGTAGTTACTTTTAAATGTCATTTAAAGTAATTCTGTAATGGCACGCTTGGGTGGTTCAGTCGGTTAAGCATCTGCCTTCGGCTCAGCTCAGGATCCTGGGGTCCTGGGATCCCCACATCAGGCTCCCTTATCAGCAGGGAATCTGCTTCTCTCTCTCCCCCTGTCTTTCCCCAGCCCTCATGCTGTCTCATTCTCTCTCTCTCTCTCTCTCTCTCTCTCAAATAAATAAATAAGATCTTTTAAAAAATAAATAAATAAATTCTGTAACAACATGGAAATGTTGATGGTAGTAAACAAAAGTCAATGTTGGTCAATATAAATATTAAAATTTGTCTAAGCTAATTGGTAATTAGGGGCACAAACATTTGCACACAATGACCTATCACTATGCACCCACCAGATTGGCTAAAATTAAATAGGTCAAAAATACCAAACACAGATGAGAATGTGGCCCCACAAAAACCCTCATGCATGGCTTACAGAAATGTAAACTGGACCTGTTCGATACCATCTGATGAAGTTGAAGGTATGCATACCCAAAGATCTAATAATTCCACTCACAGGTATAGAACCCAGAGGAACCCCTGCACATGAACACCAGGGTACAAAGGATGTACAAAAATACTCATAGCAGCAGGGTTTGGAAGAGCCTGAAACTAGAAATGTCCATCACCAGTAGAATGGATAGATTGTAGATCACTTGTGCAGTGAGACAGAACACAATAAAATGAACAAATGACAGCTTAAACATCACAATGTCGATTATTTTCACAAACATAATGTTGAATGAAGGAAGCAAGTCATAGAAGAATAGGCTTATTATTTCATTTATATAAAGTTCAAAAATAAATGAAACTAAATTATCTTGCTTAGAGATATATACAAAGGTGGTAAAACTATAAGAAATGCATAGTAGTCAGGAGAATTGTACCTTCAGAAGGATGCAGAAGTTGCGATGGGGAAGGAGAGTAGAAAAGTGGAGGGCCCCTCTGGCTCTGGGAGGTATGTGATTTCTTGACCTGGGATATGATTCTGCGAGTGATGGCTTTACAGTATTTTAAAAACTATCTCTCTCTTTACATATATATATATATATATATATATATATATATATATATACACACACATATATATACATATATATAACTATATGTATATGTGTATATATGTACATATACATATAGTATATATAGTTATGTATATGTAATTATATGTAATTAGCTGAGTAGGAGAAGGATGCACCCCTACTGCAGGATGACTGGTGTCCTTATAAGAAGACAGCCATGTGAAAACACAGACACAGAGAGAAGGCCATGTGAAGACGGAGGCAGACCCTGCAGTGACACATCTATAAGCCAAGGAACACCAAGGTTTGCCAGCCATCACCAGAAGCTGGAGAGAGGCACCAGACAGTCTCTCTTTAAGCCCTTGGAGGAAGCCAACCCTGCAGACACTAATTTCAGACTTCCAGTCTCCAGAACCATGAATAAATTTCTGTTGTTTTAAGCAACCTAGATTGTGATACTTTGTTATAGCAGTACTAGAAAACTAACATTTTATATTTTCACATTAAGAGTATTTATTAAGCGTTAGCCTTCAGCTCAGGTCATGATCTCAGGGTCCTAGGATTGGATTCTGGTAGGGCTCCCTGCTCAGTGGGGTCTCCACTTTTCCCTCTCCGTCTATTCCTCCCCAGTTTCATTCTCTCTCTCTCTCAAACAAAATCTTTTTTTAAAAAAAGAATATTTGGTGTGCCTGGGTGGTTCAGTCGGTTAAAGGTCTGCCTTTGGTTCAGGCCATGATCCCAGGCTTGGTGTGGAGCCTGTACTCCCTCTCCATCTGTCTGCCACTCCCCCTGCTTGTGCTCTCTCTCTAACAAATAAATAAAACCTTTTTAAAAATTAAAAAAGTGGCAGCCCGGGTGGCTCAGCGGTTTAGCTCCGCCTTCAGCCCAGGGTGTGACCTCGGAGTCCCGGGATCGAGTCCCACGGCGGGCTCCCTACGTGGAGCCTGCTTCTCCCTCTGCCTGTGTCTCTGCCTCTCTCTCTCTCTCTCTGCCTCTCATGAATAAATAAGTAAAAAAAATAAAATAAAATAAAAAGTAAAAATAAAAAGTAAAAAAGTAAAAAAGCATATTTGTTAAAGATTTCCAAGAATTTACATTTGAGGTCACTAATTTCTTGAATAAATCACAAAATCTAAAATAAAAAAAACTCCTCGAATCATCCTACTTTATATGTTCTCTGGAAAAGTTACACTCAGAGATACAATTCAAATATAAAAAAATAAAGATCTATTCAGAAAAGAGAACTATGCAGCACATCTAGTTGTACCAACAGGTCAAGGATCAATTGTAAATGTCTAAGTACATTAAAAAATAAAGGATGTGGTTGTTCCAAGCTGGCCTGTAAAATTTTCATCCTGACCCTTTGATTCCTTTCCTTACTGGAAATTCTCCAGTGTCTGAAGTGACCCTGCATTTGGCTTCTGGGAAGCCATTCTTATTCATTCCATTTCCCTACAGAGCAAAGAAGGGCTGACCTGAAAAGACACCTGACCCAGAACTTCTCCGGGGTGGAATACTGATGAACACAGATGGCTCCGTGTGAGACCATCTTTGGTTAGAATTCTGCTTTCTGCAAGTTGAGAGAATAGACAGCCTCGGAGTTTATAGAGCAAAGTGCTCGCAGAAACCTCACTGGGGGGTTGATTTTGTATAGGAGCCTGAGCATGTTTGTGGGAGTATTGCCTTTCTCAAATAAGTTCCACCTGACCACAGGATGCCATTAAAAAGGGGGTAGGGGAACAATAAATGGAAAACAGATTTTTAAAAAATTAACAAAATGCAATGTGATTTCTCTAGTCCTTTCAAGTTTTCAAATACCAAAAGAGAGCAAAGTACAGAAAAGATTTCTTCTAGAAAAGTCTAGTACTACTGTACTATGAAGTAAAACGGTATAGTGGTAAGAGATTTGGAAGCCAGCCTGTCTGGTGTTAAACCTCCGTTCTATCGCTTCTTAGCTTGATGTAGTTATTACCCTCCTAAGTACATATTTTTTCATCTGTAAAATTAAGGTAAAAATTGCACGTATTGCAAAGGGTTGCTAGGAAGATTCGATGAGACAATACATGAGAAGCATTTAGCTCAGAATGTTGCAAATGGTAAGTGCTTAATAAATATTAGTTGCTGAAATAACAATCATCATAATAAAAAATCTTGCTAGAATTATACTTGAAGTAGCTATAGAAGTTTTCAGTAGAATTGATTATAGAGTAGGCCCCCTAGGGGTCGACGCATTCACCCCATTAAATTAGGCAGAGAAGGAAAATTTCAGCTTCTTAAGTTGACCACTCTAGTACTTAACATGCTCTATCAGAAAAATAAAATTCACTTCAACTTCCCAGTGCGTTAAACAAGTGGATCTGGTTAAATAATTTCTGCGGAGCTTTCCAAACAGCACAAATTTGTATTTCTAACAATGATTATCAGCCATAAATCAAATATGTCTCTAAGTTATTCTCTTTCTTTCAATGAGTATTTCTGTTATACTGGCTTCTACCCCTTTCCAAGCAAAATATGACCTATAGGCTAGTTTGGTGGTCACAGTGTGTGTGTTTCTCTTTTTCCCCCAGTTGTACTCCAAGGGAGCCTTAGATTTGGGTGGCTCTAGTACCAGCTGTTTGCAGTCAGCGCTGGGCAATTTCCATGATACTAAGGTTTGCTTGGACCAAACTTTCAGGTTTCCCAGCTTTGAAAGAGAAAAAAAAACAAAAAACAAACATGATTTCGTGAAACATTCAAAGAAATTGATGACATTTAAAGCCACTTGTAGGAGCTCCCAAGGTTACAATATCACCTTTATTTTCAATGATATTTGCTATTTATTCAATAAAAGCTATTTAGTGATAGGGATCACTGTGTGCTTCCCAGTTCACCTGGGGGTAAGAACAAAATCTCAACAGAGTGCTCCAGCTCTCCCTCCAAAATCTTCCTCTGTTGTCCCCCCACACCTACCCAACCCTGGTGCGCTTGCTGCTTGTCCAGGAGATGGCACTGTTGTTTCGAACGCCTGACTTCCCTGGGGGCCAACAAAGAACCCTGAAAAGCAGGGCTTATGTAAGGCAGTCAGAGGGTTAGAAGGGAAGCAAAAAAATAATAATAAAATAAAGTAAATAAAATAAAATAAAATAAAATAAAATAAAATAAAATAAAATAAAATAAAGGGAAGCAGCCAGGAAGGAAATGTCTTGAACCTCGGGAATAAGGGCAACATACGTTTACTCGGTAATTATCTTCCTCAATCTCTCTAGGGGCCAATGTGAACATGAAGACCAACAACCAGGATGAGGAGACGCCCTTGCACACAGCTGCCCACTTCGGCCTCCCGGAGCTGGTGGCCTTCTACGTGGAGCATGGGGCCATCGTGGACAGCGTGAACGCCCACATGGAGACTCCGCTGGCTATCGCAACCTACTGGGCCCTCCGCTTTAAGGAGCAGGAGTACAGCAGAGAGCACCACCTCATCTGCCGCATGCTGCTGGACTACAAGGCCGAGGTTAACGCCAGGGATGATGACTTCAAATCTCCGCTGCACAAGGCAGCCTGGAACTGTGACCACGTGCTCATGCACATGATGCTGGAGGCCGGCGCCGAAGCCAACCTCATGGACATCAACGGCTGTGCTGCCATCCAGTATGTGCTGAAGGTCACCTCTGTGCGCCCGGCCGCGCAGCCCGAGATCTGCTATCAGCTGCTCTTGAACCACGGGGCTGCTCGCATATACCCTCCACAGTTCCACAAGGTGAGCTTATGTCCAAGGGTGCCACGTACAGAGCCAGGTGCTCAGCTGGGTCCCCCGAGACTCCAAGGATGACTTGATCTCAACTCTCCTGGTAACTCAAGCTTATCTGAGCCTAACTCCCTTTGATTCTCCAACTGACCTTGCATTTACACACACAACCCTGGCTGCTTTGTCTTGGTCCTGTTTGTTTGAAATCTGGGGCCAAGAGGTAAAAAGGAGAACAAGAGTGGCAGGTAATTCTCCATTCCTTGTGTGAGCACCAGTGACCTGGTAGCAGCTTCTGCCGGACTGAGGTGAGAAAGATGGGAAAGCCACATTAAGTCTACTGAAGAGGCCAGTGGTGTCAGACAGGCAAATACTTGCCATCTTTCAGCAGAGCGCATTTTAAATGGCATATGGAATTGTTCTTGCTTTAAATTTTTATCTCCGCACTGTCTCTTATAATTCATTCATTCCAGACTTAGCCAAGTTATCCATGCCAGGAATAAAGAATCATGGACTTCGGGGCCAAACAAATGTGGGTCTTGCCACTGACCTAAGAATTTGACTTTGAATACATAACATAAGCCTCTTGAGCCTCAGATTCTTCCCCTGTGAAATGGGTACACTCTGCCCTTATTACCTCAGTAATCATGTGCAGACATGGTCCTACATCAGAAGGATATTAATCTTACTAGTAACACACAGATATACTCAGAGCCCAGAGGATGGTGCAAATCTTTCTTTACTCTTTCTCTTGAGTCACTGTCAGCCCTTGCAGCGTGTCTGCCCCAGCCCCATCCCACATCTGCAAGTACCTCTTCCTTGGTCTACGTCCATCTTCTTTCCACACCTATGTCGCATTAGTCTGGCCATCTTCATAGTGCAACTTCTAGAAGACAATTGATCTCTTTCTAACACAGCTCACTCCACAAAGCATATTTTTGTGTGTATTTATGTTCTAAGGCCACCTTCTTTCCAGAGAAAAGGATGGAGAGGGATGAAGGGCATGGAGATTCCAGAGAAACATACCTGCCTCACTTTATCTGTGAATAATAATAGCCTCTTCATAAGTCTGCTTTGAGAATGAACCAAGATAATACTTGAAAAGTGGTGGCACTGTGCCTGGTCCGTGGCAACCATAGAGAAGTGGCAGCTGTCACTATTGCTATTATTACATATTTGTAGATGAGTTAAATTGGTGCCTGAGCCTGCTTTAGCCACAGGGGCTTCTCCAACCAGAAGAAACAATGTGTGAGACTGCCCAGAGACTAAATATGGTGTTTTAGTCTGAAACTCACTGCTGGCTGGCTGTGGATGAAACAGGTCTCAGTGAAAGTAATTAGAATACCCTTTCCTCATTCCCCTTTGAGAGGAAGATTTAGGAGAATGGGCCTTCCTGTGGGGTTTCTGCTCACCAGAGAGAAGTCTTACAAATGTAAAGGTCCCCAGGTCCTCTTCACAGAAGCAGTCCTCTGAGAGGTGACAGCAAGGAGGATTAGGAGCAGAGACTTAGCGATGAATCCTGACTTGGCCATTTATGTGCTATATGATTTCTGAACAAGTCCCTTATTTCTCAGATCTCATTTTCCTCATCTAAACAATGAAGGTAAAAAGATCAGCTTTTCCAAAATGTTTCAGAAATAGGTGGGTAAGATATGTCAATCATCCAGCCCAGTAGTGGCGCTCAACAAAATTGTCTCCTTCCATCATCCTCCTCTCAAAATGAAAGCCTGGTCTATTGTAGCAATCCACCCTATTGGCCTTACTTCAGTGGCTCTGCTCGCCTGTAAACTAGGTGTACGATTGTGTGTTCCAAGGACATTATCCAGAGTTAGTGTGTTCTCATTCAGTCCGCTTTCACTTCTCTGAGTTCCACCAGTTTGGCCATATGCTAAAGAGATTTAGGTTAGAATTGGCTACTGGTTGATGGCTGGTATTATAAACATTTTTGTTGCTACCCAGCAGGCAGTGTGAGAGAACTGGCCTCCTTCCAAAGGAAAAGTAAAGAAAAACTCTTCAATTTACTATGCAGATGCTTCAAAGTGATTTAGCACAACTCCTCCACAGCCCGACTTTCCAAAGAGAAAGTCATCTTTACGACAAGTAAATGACTGACTCATTTATCCAGAAGATAAAGTGATTTGTTCTCTTGTGGATGGGGAATTCAGTTTCCTTATTTACAAGGAACAAGGTCAGAGCTGAAGATGCTGTCTTCCAAATACAAAGCAAATTTGTAGAGGGTTTATTTCACTGAAAACCAATGTATAAATTACATAAGGGGGGGGGGGAAGAATTATAGGGTCTGCAATTGCTTTCCAGGGTACAAAAGGACATTTGGTTTTTTTTCTTTCAGCATAATTCAGAAGGAAGTGACACCCTGGGGAGCCAAGATTGGGTTTTCTTGTAGGGCAAGAAAGACATTTTTCTAGGGGAGGGAAAGGTATGTAAGGGTTTGGGGGAAGTAAGGATGATTTCTGCTGTTGAACAATGCTGCAAATGAAGCCCAGAATACAAGTGGTCTCTCTGACCATTAAGTACCTTTCTGTACACAGATATATCAATATAAAGGAGCAGAGGTAGCCTAAGAATTTCTCTGTTGAAGTGGCTTGCAGAGGTGGCACTTGTCTTGGAAAAGTGGTGGAGAGATTTATCCTGAATCTGTTTTTTAATTTATGCCTTCAGGGGTCAGATGATGAAGGGAAGTGTCTAAAGGTCTCTCCGGTAACCACCGCTGTAGAAAGAAATCTTTATCCTACTGTTCTTCCATGAAGAGAGAATAGAGACAGCAGAGACTCACAGAAAATGAAGTTTATTGGGTATCTTCCGTCTTCCAGGCTCCCAGAGAAGCCAGCAGAAGCTTCTCCCTCAGAGTCCACTGACATCTTTTCTCACTTGATGGTCAAGGTTCCTGGTAGTCAGGGTAGAGTGATGATTTGAAGTTTGACGCCTCTTGAGGATCTTTTTTGTGTTGTTGCCTATTACAATAATTTTTGAGGCCTAGAGACAATGGGTCCAACTGTCTTAGTTCTGGAAGATGCCTGACGTGCCAGTGAACAGAGCTGGGAGGCTGTCGGGCTCCTAACGAAGCCTTTCCTGCCGTGAGAACCATCTTCTGTCAGCAGAAAACATAGTGGTCAGTGTCAGCAAAACCTAATGACAGCAGTGAGAGCTTTGAACTTTGTGCATCTAAAGACTGCGGGTTAAGAACTACTTAAGTTTTCCTCCAGCCGAATAAAAGGTAACAAGTTATCTCCCTGTGATCTATGGGAGTGTGCCAGGTGCAAATGAAGGCACCAGATGCGTGAAGTAGGCTCCTGAACTATGAATGGATGGACTTCCTGTGTCCATAACTTAGTTTGAACTATTTCTGAATGGGAACTGAGACTAATGTTGCCAAATAAAATACAAGTGCTCGGTTAAATACGAACTTTAGATATATAAGAAGTAATTTTTTATAATAAGTAATTTTTAATATAAATATGTCCCACACAATATTTGGGACATGGTTACACTAAAGATTCTGTGTTGTGTATCTGAAATTCAATTTTAATCTGGCAGTTTATATTATTAATATTTGTTAAATCTGGAAACCTTAGTTGGGAATTAGGTAATGTGTTGCAAGAGGAGGGTAATTTTTAACTATATCTCTTCAGTGATCAAGGTGTTGGCAAGAAGGAGAAAGTAAGGAATACCTGGGGACCAATTATCTTTGTTGGGTATGTGAGCATATTGTCCTTAAATATAACCAGTGTGGCTTCCATGAAGAGTGAGTGTGGCCAGGGAATTAATGTAGAGCTGAGGCCAGTTTTCTGAGTGCACATTTAAACCTTGTGCAGAGCCTTGCTATAAGCTTTCTGATTTCTCCACACCTTTTTATGTATAATTCCATTATATACATGTTGTTGATACAAGCCTTGGATTAATTTCAGCTATCATCTCTGTACTAGCAACTCTTAAATTTAAATTTCTATTTTGGATTATCAACTGAGAATGTACTTTTCACCACAGATCATCCTTTCAGAAAGGATTAGCTAGAGGGTTTTAGAGAAGGATGTAGATGGAGTTCCCAATGGTTGCTATTTTTATATTACCAGCAACATCTTTACATTCGAAAGAGAATTCTTTTGAAATTTCAACAAAACTCAGCCTAAAGTAATTATGGTTAAGAGCGCTTCTTGTTTCAGAATATCTGTGCAATGAGATTTGTGTCCTTAAACTACTAATTTCATTGGCCATTATCTAAGATTAAAAGAAGGTAATCAGAATATATTTGAAAGAGCACTAAACTCAGAGTAAGAAGACATGAGGTTAAGTCCTCATGCCTCCTCTTACGGTGTGCCTCTCTGGTTTCAATTTTCCCATCTCCAAATTAGAGGAGGTGGGGAGGTTAGCAATTTTTAGGGTCTCTTGCAACTCTAACATTTTATGATACCGTGGCAGTAGTTTGTAACTAGTATACAAATTAATGAGTCAGCCTCAGATTTTGTCTGTCTCTTTTACTTGGAGCTAACCTATCTGTCATCCTCATCCTAGCTCTAGAGAACAGAGCAGCCCCATTTGCCTTAATTTTCTAAGACCTAAGTGCTGAAAAATTCCCACCCTGACAGCCACACAGCGAGTTGGAAGCCCTTCTGGCTATACTTTCTGTAGACACAAAAATGATGACTCTTCAGAGGTCCTTTAGCGATGGGTCTCTGGCTCCAACCTACTTCTTTACCTTCTTATGGGTTGATGATATAGGATTGCTCTTTATTTGGTTTCGGCCTGCCTGACAAAACCATGGTCAGCAGCTCAACTTTGTGCACTGCACCCAGAATGTGTAGTTGAATGGTTCCCCTGCATTAAGCAACTATTTATGTTGCGCTCATTTGGACCCAATCACCTTCACTGATTTAGAGCTTCAGATACAGTTAGTCTGTGATGGCTTATGATGGTGCTTATATATGGGCCAACTGGAAGCAGCTGATTGCTGGGAATTGACTCACAATGCCTTATTTCAGGAACTGTACAAGCTGATTATTAAGTGCAGCCATTACTGAAAATTAAGTCACATAAACTTACAACAAATAAAGTATACTAAAAACAAAGATAATAGGTATTTAAAACACTATTTTAAAATTATTTTCATTATATCTCTTAATTATTTTACTCTACACACCTATACTCTTGATGTTATATGCATCTTTTATACCCCTGTGGTGGAAACATTCTGTAATGATTTGTTACTGCACATCCCTTCCCAACCATGCAGTGACCCCAGGTTAGTAGTTATGAATAGGCTGTGATGGTAGTATTTACGCCACAGAAATCAGCAAATGCTACCAATCAGACTTTAATTTATTTCTTTGATGATGTCTAGACCTAAGAAATTAATGGAAAGGATGTTACTAATACAGATTAAACTTAAAAATAGGTAGTCAGTGTCTGGAGCTCTGACATTGTGAATAGCACCAAAAAATGCAGAAATACGATTCCAGGATTCAAAAGCTATTATATATTTCAAAAAAAGTTACTCATGTCATTGATGAATGAGTGAAGTTCTAAAATAGGTCTTCATTGTTTCATATTTGTGAAACAATTATTCTTTCATGTAATAAAAATATCAACCAACATTCATATAACAACTACATGTGTTCTTCAATTGCAGACATTGATTTTGGCTATGAATGCAATTCAATATCCATGCAAAATTGATACAAAATCAGTGAAAGCATTCTGTGAGAACCAATTAACTATATAAAATAGGAAATGAGGAGTACTGAGTATTTTATTATTCATAAATTGTGGGCTGCACATTCTTTATATTAGCAAAAATTTGTGTTGCATTTATGAACATATACACGCAGTGTTTTCTTTTCCAGAAAGCCTCTTATGGAACATTTTTTTGCACGCCATTGACTCTAACCTCTATTTCAATAAAGCTCCCTTATCTTAAGGCCCTCTGGCTGGCCTGTCTCCTGGGGCTGACACAGTTCTCTACTGAGGCCATGTCTCCTGATTTGAAACTATGCTCCAATAAATTCTTATAAATCTTTCTTTCCTGATATCCCCACTCTCATGACTGCTTCATCTCACCATATTTTGTTGTTTCTGATTCCCATTGGATCTGGGCCATTGGAGCCAGGTTTTGATGTGTTATATTAGAGAATTGCTGCCATCTCCTTAGTCTCATGCATTTCTAAGAGAAGTTCTGCTAAAATTGTTCCACCAACCTCTGTCCCCAACCTTATCTTATTCCGCTTAACCTACTGATGAGTTGGGTGGAAGAATTGAACTGGTTGCTTAACTGTGGGCCTAGAGAAGAACTGAGTTCTTGGTTCTTTTATGTGGTAAGCGTCCAAGAACAAGCTCTTTACATCAGGCAGAGGTCCATAGTTTGGGGATGCAAATTTAATCTTGGAGTGGAGTGCTGGGAAGCTTGATGTAGTCCCATAATTCAACATATTATATGTAATCAGTTTTGTTAGTAATAAAAATGGCATTCTGATCTCAGATTGTCATCTTCATCTCGTTTTTCAATAGTTTCTAGACTCAGGAAAGCAAGTTATTTATTGGGTCTCTAAAACCCTGTATGCTATGACACCAAGGTCTTAAAGATGAGGATAGGTCAGCCCTAGTTACAGCTGTGCATCCAGCCTGTCAACCTCAGTCTGATCTCTCCTTGTTGGAACCCATCCAACCCTTGGTAAACTAGACTTCTAATCAGATCTGGTGGTATCTAGTCTTCCTCTCTCTAATCTTAATGGCTCTGGTGCTAGCCCGGCTTCCAATGCTCTCCTCACTTGATGTTTTTCACTCTGAAAGGCCTGGTTTACTTTTGACTTTTGGAGTCACACAGACCTGAGTTTTAATCCTAGCTCAGTCACTTACTAGCTAAATAACCTAGAGTTTAAATGTTCTTGGTCTTAAATTTTACATCTGTGAAATGGGTATAAGGGCTGACCTTGTAGGATTGTTTGAAGATTGAGCAAGGCAAATATGCAATGATTTAACATAGTCCCTGACATGTAATAAGTACTTAAAAAAAAATGGTGGCTGTAACTTTTTTTTTTCCTTTTTCTTCTCTCCTGCGTGTTTGGATTCCTCGGGCTTTAGACCATGGTCCTCTACCATTTCCATTTATTCTCATTTAGAGTATTATGGAGCCGTGTGGATTTAATTCTTTAATAGTGCACAAATCTCCACCTTCATCTTGGCCTTCCCAGTGGAGTGTTATCATGCACATTTTTAACGGACATTAAGACATTGTATATGACATATCCTCCTGCCCACACGATCTGACCATCCCCAAATTAGCATGTCCTTCCAATTTCCTCATTTCCTGTCAGTGGCACCCCCATATGTCCATGTTCTCAGGCTTAAAAGTTGTGTCCTTTACTCGTCATATCTGGTTAGTCATTAAGCCCTGCTTATTCTTTCTCAGAGTCTCGGTTACCATTCCTTCTCTGGACTGCCAGTTATGCCAGCTGAGAAGCCATTTGGTGTACTCCCATTCAGCTGCCTCACACTACTCTGTGGCCTTAATATCCTTGTTTTCTCCTTTGTGCTTTTGCTCATGATACTCAGGAGACATTGATGATCTTTAAGCCAGCCTCTTATTATTTACTGACTTACATTGCTCTCTCTTTGAGATATGTACGTCTTTTCTCTTCAACTAGGTTGTAAACTCCTTGAAGACAAAAACCAGGTCGTAAACTTCTCAGAATTACTGTCATAGTGCTAAGCACAGTGCTCAATAAAGACCTCCTAATGGAATGGATCGATTGAATACAACCCTTTCTTGTTAAGAAAATGTAATAGCCTCCTATTAAATGTTCAGTCTGAAGCTCTTTGGACTGGCATGGCAGGTTGGACTGTCAGCTGGCTCCATCTTAACACGCTCTTAATATTAGCTCTTTCCTGATGTGGGTCCTTCATTTAGGTGACCACACACACACACACACACACACGTGCACATGTGTGTGCAAGTGCTTAACTGTACATTAAAATGATAATCTTTTTAAAGATTTTATTTATTTATTCATGAAAGACACACAGAAACATAAGGCAGAGGGAGAAGCAGGCTCCCCACAGGGAGCCTGATGCAGGACTCAATCCTGGGACCCTGAGATCACGACCTGAGCTCAACCACTGAGCCACCCAAGTACCCCAAAATGATAATCTTTCTGTCTCAGTTTTGCCTGGGGCCTCAAGACAATAGGTTCTTAGCAGCCCACACTGAAAAATGCAATGCTGGATGACTTATGGTGGACTTGTAAAGGAGATGGGGAAAACCAATGTGTGACGTTTGCCCAGCTACAATAGGCTGAGGCTGACAAGGACTGGGAAGTCAGGAAGAACTTCTCTTTGGAGAAAGTTGTTTCAGTGCAAAAGGATGTCTCCCTCCCAATGACAGCAATGAGTGGCTTTCTCCTCATCTCCCATCCAGCAAGGGATCTTGAAGAGGACTCCAGAGAGAGCTTGATACATGTTTTCTAGAGTCCCAAGGGAAGAATGGAACTGACATGTACCTCATGATGGGAAAATTCAAAATCAAGAGTACTTTTGCTGTGGGTTCCCTGTGGACTAGTTGTGGGGCACATTGCAGAACCAGCTGGATCCCTTTGAAATGAAAACAGGTCACACTCAAAGGGCTTCTGGGGATAGGATCAGATTGGCAGAAAGAAGCTAGAGGTGTTCCTGTGGATACAGAGAAGCTGGTGGGGAGGGGTGAGGGTTGTAAGGACAGGATGTACCTTTCATTGGACTCCTGCCTTCTTTGTTAGCACTTCTTTTCAACTAGCTTCTAAATGTTGAAGGAAGTGTGTGATTTTATTCATCCTCCCATCGATCTCAAGACTGGCAGGTGTTTGAAAACTCAAAGGCATGAGGCTTTGCAAAAGCATTTCAGGGCTTCAGGTAGCCTAACAGGACCGTAAGTTCCCAACGACTCTGTGAGAATGAATGAATCATAGATGTACATTGAACAAATAAAGCTGTGTGCTTCCTCTACAGGTGATACAGGCTTGCCATTCTTATCCCAAAGCAATCGAAGTTGTAGTCAATGCCTATGAACACATCAAGTGGAATGTAAAGTGGAAAAGAGCTATCCCTGATGATGACCTGGAGGTAAAGAATCCATTCACTTTCTGTGCTTTTCACTGTAAAATAGTTTGAGACTGCAATAGAAGTACAGAAAGTTCTATTTAAAAACTAGTCTTGAGAATGCTTTCAAGACCTACTCAAATGCAATAAGGCAAATGGTTATAAAATGCATTTTAACTGTGTCATCAGGCCAGGGCTCCTGGGTGGCTCAGTTGGTTAAGGGTCTGACCTCAGCTCAGGTCATGATCTCAGGATCCTGGAATCAAGCCCCAAGTCAGGCTCCCTGCTCAGCAAGGAGTCTGCTTCTTCCTCTCCCTCCCTCTGTGTGCACTCTTTCTCTCTCTCTCAAACACGTAAAATCTTTTTAAAAAAAACACAGGTGTAAAAATAAATAGATGCATCAAGTATGTAACATTTGGAAATGTCTTGAGGATTTCTCCATTTAAAAAGAAAGTTGAACATTTGTATAAAGGTGACAGGTTTACTTTCTCCTCAATAATTTAGATAATTTAATAATAATAATATTTGAGTTGCTTCTATAATATTTTACCAGAAGATTAGTCTTTCATGTAGATTATTTCATTCACTTTTTAAAAAAATATTTGTTTATTTTAAAGAGACAGAGACAAGAGAATGAGCAGGAAGGACAGAGGGAGAGGGAGAGAGGTTCTCAAGCAAACACCACACTGAGCACAGAGCTCCATGTGGGGCTTGATCTCAGGACCCTGAGATCATAACCTGAGCCTAAACCAAGAGTCAGACACTTACCTGACTGTACCATTCATGTGCCCATGTTTCATTGACTTGTAGTTATCTTGTAGCCTTTAAGTAGGCAGGAACCATATTAAAAATCTTTAATGAGTCATGCAGAAAGCCATTGACAAAGCTAAGTTCTCACTCTGCAAATGGACTTTGCTGCCTTTGTAAATCAGTCCTCCCACCAAGCCTGTTGTTCTTGGTTTTAGCAGTCACAGGCTGTCTCCAACGGGTGGACAAGTACGAGGCCCAGAGTACAAAGCTCATTGCTTTGATTGCTTAGATACAATCCTACTCTGCTACTTTTGAACTATCTTACCCTGAAAAAGTTACTTAACCTGCTTGAGCATCATTAATAGAATAGATATCTGAATGTATGGGCCACATAAGGCACATAAAGGATATATAGTAGAATCTCGATTAATTTCAAATTGCTGTTTTGATATACACTGCTGCAGATAGTTCATACGAGTATATTTTATCTCACTTCCTGGGTTCTGAATTGTAGAGTGTTACATCCCCTTGTCTCCCTTTTCTCCTTAGGTACCACTGCCTCAGCTCCCATCTCAATTTCATTTTTAATGTTGTCTCACTGTCAGAGACCCTAGAAAGCTACCACTGTGTATAAAGTAGGGACTAAATGCTAAAGTAGGGGGATCCCTGGGTGGCGCAGCGGTTTGCCGCCTGCCTTTGGCCCAGGGCGTGATCCTGGAGACCCGGGATCGAATCCCACGTCGGGCTCCCGGTGCATGGAGCCTGCTTCTCCCTCTGCCTGTGTCTCTGCCTCTCTCTCTCTCTCTGTGTGACTATCATAAATTAAAAAAAAAAATGAAAAAAAAATTATAAAGTAGGGATTAAATGTCATTGTTGATTTCTATTGATGTAAACTCTGGGGCTTTTCTATCTTTAACCTCTCTTGCCTTCCTTTACAGAGATACTGGGATTTTTACCACTCTCTCTTCACTGTGTGCAGTAACTCTCCAAGGACTCTCATGCATTTATCGAGATGTGCCATTCGAAGAACATTGCACAACAGATGTCACAGAGCAATTCCTTTGCTTTCCCTCCCATTGTCATTGAAAAAGTACTTGCTTTTAGAGCCAGAGGGAATCATTTATTAAACCTTATGAGACAGAAGTTCCCAATCCTAGATATTTAAGTGGACTCACCGGGTAGACACAGTTTGCATAAATAAAATGGTACTTGGGTTGATTATAACACTTCAGGGATTTCAAAACACTTGACAAACTCTGTCATTAATCCTAGGGTAGCATGGTGAGGGGAAATAAACAGGAAGTAAAGTTAAGGAATTCTCAAAAACAAGAATGTGCCCAGAAGGTACTGACAACAGTAATAACTGATGTGTATAGTGTTTTTACTTGGTGCCTGATATATTTTTGTAAAACTTTTCATATATCATCTCATCTGAAATGGGACCCAGTTTTTCTTACAATCTCATTCTCTCCCTTATCAGTAATAAGTTTATATTACTGTTCTTTGCCAAAATCATAGGCTTTGTGATTGGCCTCTTAATCTCAAGGGTTCCCTCCTCAACCCCCCTTCCGTCCAACGTTAGCACTTAGCAGAAATTATTGTCACTAGTTTTGCAAACTCCTATCCCCACTCGAAGCTCTTCTGCTTATTTTTGTTGAAGAGAGCAGATGAGCCTAGTCAAAACAAGGAGATCTTGGAGTTAAAGTAGACACGAAAAACCAAGACTGGTCCACTTAATAGTCAAAGAATGGACATTTCAACATATGCTTGTTGAGCCAGAGACTGGAGATGCAGTGATGAATCTAAAGCGAGGACTCCTGCCCTCCAGAATCTCACCATTTAGCAGAGGATCCGGACATACAAGCAGCAAACTGCAGTGTCAAGCGTCAGGGGCAAGAGTACAGGTGCAGACTCATTTTTAGTGCTTGCGTTTCAGAGTCGTGTTTCTGACCTGAAGTGTGATTTTCCTTTTAAGCATGAATATAAAGAGTGAAGGGATTCTGTGACATAGAGGGAGCTCCTGGTGCTGTTAGTGTAAATGTATTCACTTTCAGTTTCTCCAAACATCTAGAAACTCTTTTATTTTAGTATGATTTTCTGTTTATAGTACTCCCCTTGGGAAAATATTTGCACACTCAATGGCTCCCATGTATTTGATAAGAAAGTTTAATGAGATGTGTACAAGGAAGCGTGCAAAGGGAAGAACTCAAGTTGATTGCTTGGGCTCATGGAGTAATAGGCTGACATTTCAGAGCATTTTAGCTGGAAGATAAGGAGCACTTGACTAGCAATGGCTGGCTACCAAAAGTCAAAAGACTTTTTGAAAATGGTAGAATTTTGAGAAACTTGGAAAGATAAGTGTGTCAATCAGGCTTGTTAGTAGTTTGCTGAACGTGACATGTAGCTGATTAACCTCTGGACCTCAGGGTTTATGAGTCCAACTGGGCTTCGATTTTTTGTTCTTGCTAATCACTCTTAGGTGAGCTCATTGCCTCTTAGTGTCGCTCTTTCAGAGGTGAGAGTGAAAGTAATTAAGCACAAAAAAATCCATTTGCCAGGTGTGAGCAGGTTTCTTTTACTTGTGTGATTCTTCATCTTATTTAACTTTAGATGCTTGAGTTTTGAGTAGAGATGATGTCAAATATTCCACCCGCCCACCACCTAGGCCGTGCTTCTAAACCGGGATTCTCATAGTCCCAGTGCCCTGTAGGAAAAGTCATGGGTAGATACAATAATCTTTCTGATTTTCTTCAGTCTTTCTCAAATATTTTGAGAGACCTAATTTGTACTAAAACAAATTTGTACTATATTGTAGAAGAGGATGCTGAATTTGTATAAACGATTCATATAAAAACATTGGTCCTTCAAAAAATTGTAGCAAGTGGTGTTTGGGACACATCCTAGAATACTGGGCAGAAGTGCATGCTCCCCTCTCCTTTGGGAATATTCTGGCTGAAAAATTTGTGATGCACTGTCTTTGTCAATAAAACCTACTCTAAGGACAAAGGGAGAGGATGTTCCTTGCATTAGGAAATGTTTCTCTATCTGCTTGCTTGTGCTTAAACATTTTATGCTAATTAGCACATAATATATGCCTACTTGTTTTGAATTGTTTACTCATGAATTTAACTTATTTCTCCTCATCTTTGAACTTTTATTTAGGGGACTTAAATAAAGCTCTTGTCTCCTTTCATCTTTGGGAGTTGTTTACCTATCAATTAGACTTTTTTTCCAATTGACTACAAGCAGTAGATCTCTGAAGAGCTCTACATGTTTCATTGCTTTCTTCAACATTTGGGGGTGGGGGGGAAGAGAATGAGGAAATATACCTGTAAATGAATAATATTTTCAAAAGAAAGTAAAGGGTAAATACAAATAAAAGGCAAATTGTTGCTGTAGGAACGAGAATGGGTTTTTTGTTTTGTTTTGTTTTTAGGATGTATTTATTTGTTTTAGAGAGAGAAAGTGGATGCATTTGAGCAGGGGAAGAGGAGGGACAAAGAAACAGGGGGAGGATGAGGAGGAGGGAGAGGGAGAGAAGCTATTCCTTGCTGACCGCGGAGCCCAACTATGAGGCTTGCCCTCACGACCCTGAGATCATGACCAGAGCCAAAATCAAGAGTTGGATGCTCAACCAACTGAGCCACCCAGGTGCCCCAGAAAAAGTGTTTTAATACTAATAAGGAAATGCTACCATAATCATTCTCTCCCACCCGTCTCCATCTCTGACCTGGTCCTTTCATTTCCCTTCACTCTCCTCATTCACAGAACCCCAGGCACCAGCAACAGAGGAAATGATGTCCTCATGCTGCTTTTGTAACTTTCTGTAAATAGTCATTTAGTGTCCTGAGAAAACAAACCTCTTCTCTTTTGTAAGTTACATGTGAGGAAAGATCTTTAATATGAGGGAAGACCACCTATCCAGCTTTCTTCCCTTCTCAGGATCTAGACACACTTGTGTTCTATTTCTTAATCACCTAGTGTTATATTGCCACTTTGTCCTTCCATCCTGAACCCAGTGGCTTCTAATAAAAAACACAGCAGTCGAAAGCTGATTGTACAAATAAGAAAAGTAACAAACCATTTGCAGTGGGTTATCGATGTTGGAAAGAACAGCTGAGCCTTATTTTTTTTACTCATCCGATTGTGAAGAACTCAAGAAGTTTTTAACTGGCATACTTTCAAAACTTTAAGAAAATCCAAATGATTCCCTTATTTTCTTTGAAACACACAAAAAATTCATTGTCACTCTCCTTTGAATACATTGAAGTTAGATGTTAAGAGTTTCGGTTTGTGCCCGTCTACCTGGGTTCATTTTCTGACTTCCAACCTTATCTGATCCCTAGATCCCTTATCTAGGGAAAACGACGCGCTTGCTCTGTGACTCAGTTTCTGCACTTATAAAATGGGAATAATGTATCTATAGCATGAAAGTTTTATATGATTGTCTTGAGGAGTAGAGGAGAAAGTACTCCTAGACTCTTTTAGGGTTTCAGTTGGGCCTCAAAGTTAAACTGACAAAGATTATAGGAGAAAAGCATACGTTTTACATGACACAGAAACTTCATAAGGAAATGAGGACCTGAAGAAACAGAACTGAGTGTTTTTATGTCAAGTTTGAGTAAGCGTAGGCAGTTGAGCAGAAAATATGATGGATCCTTAAGGAGTATGAGGGGAAACTTAGCAAGTCCTGTTTGTTAGGATTCTTTTCTGGTGTTCCTTTGTCTTAAGAGATAAAGATGCTTCTTTCCTCCAGGTACAGGGAGAGCACCTCCCATGGGAGGGTTTTATGACCGTTTCAGGGGAGAAGATGTGGGGTGGATCAGAGTGACTTTCTTGCTTCTGCTGTTTTCTCAAACTCCTTCAGCTTAAAGTATTCAATATGCCAAGGTACAATCCAATGGGATAGCATGTTCTAAAACCCCATCAGAGGGTTAAATTGCTTACACATTAAATCACATAGAACAGTAAGCATTTTCTTTTTATCATTGCCCTTGTTACTTTTATTATTATTATTATTATTATTATTATTATTATTATTATTTAGAGAGAGTTTTCTACCAGTAAGATGATGTATTCTTAGAGTGAAGCTACAGCCAAAGGTGATATAAGGTAGATTTTTGCTCACATTGGCAAATATTTATTGAGCTTCTACTATGCACTAGGCACCTTGCTTAGGGCTAGAATCAATGGGGGGAAAGACAAACAAGGTCTTTGACCTTCTTGGTCTTTTTTGAGGTGGGAGATGAAGGTTGAAATAACGTGGACTTGGATGATTAGCAAACAAGCAGATTAATTACTTTAGGAAAATTTGCCCTTTTGCTAATGGGTTTATCAAGGATGCAATGACTCCTTTTACTATTTCATGAAGGCTGTGGAGTCACTGAAAATGTAGCATGTGGACAGAGTTTTCATCTTTCCCTCTTCAAAGAGGGGAAGAGTAGGAGGAGATTAACTTTGTAGCAGAAGGAATTTAGATGAGCAATGAGATTCCTAGAGGTCTGGGTTATTGGCCATCAGAATGAATGAATAGGGAGGGTTGAAGAATTTCATTCAATTATTCTTTCACTTTCAAGAACTTATTTGGAACCACTAAATATGTGGCTCTGTGAAATAAGTGGAAGGAGGAGGGGGGTGTTGATGCCAAGTCACTGCAAGACTCACTATCAGTGGCACAATGTTTTTGTTTGTTTTTACCAAGAAGAATAAAAAGTATACAGTGTTTTGTTTTTAATTAGGTACTATCAAACTGAGCTAGTTTTCTGTCAGCCTACTGTAAAAGAGTTGATTAGAAATGATTTTCAAAACCTATATTTTAGTAATAAATTGCCTTCTTTATAATTTTAGTTATACCTCTCACCAAGGCAAAGCAATACATGAAATATGAAAAACTATCATTCAAGAAACAGTTGCTTTCTTTCCTTTTCTTTCTTTCTCTCTCTCTCCGTCTTTAGCAATACTAAGTGGATTAGGTATGCTTAAAATTCTTCTTTACTAATTGGCTTTCTCAGATATAGGTATGCCTCAATGATACTGGAGAACAATTATGCAAATATATGCTAATCCAGCCTAGGAAATAAAATAACAGTATGACTTTGTACTTTCTAAATTAAAGACATTGGTGGATTAGTTCTTTTTTTAATTATTTATTTATTCATGAGAGACATAGGGAGAGAGAGGCAGAGACACAGGCAGAGGGAGAAGCAGGCTCCATGCAGGGAGCCTGACCTGGGACTTGATCCCAGGACTCCAGGATCCTGCCCTGGGCTGAAGGTGGTGCTAAACCACTGAGCCACCCGGGCTGCCCTGGTGGATTAGTTCTCAATGTTTATCAAGTATGAAGACTTGACAAAACACAACTATCATGGGGAGTTTAAGGATGTGTTAGAAATAGAAGTTAGGTACCAGGGGCCTTTTCAAGGTCCAGGAGTCCAGAAACTGTCCCGAGTCACAAGGGAAGATGTTTCTCACCACCCTATTCCAGATTCGGGGGAAATCCAAGTCGGTGTTTGATTGACAAAAGGTGAAAAACAGTAGGGTATCACCATCAATTGGATTCAGAAAGCAAGACATACAAACTGAGCTGCACTTCTAAGCACAAACTCCCTCCCCCCTGGGTCCTGGCCAGAGGACTTCCTTGGGCATACCTCCTGTGGGGAGCACTTCTCCTAAGTTCCTGTTTCCCTTGGGCAATAGTAACTGCTTCCTCCACTTGTTCCTTCAGACCTAGGGGTAGTGGAAGCTTCCTCCCGCTGTTTGTATCCCAGGCGCTTCAGCATTCTTGGCTACCCACATTTCTACAAATTGGACCTGATGAAATTCTCTTCAATCACCCCCACTGAGCATGCAGGTCATTTCCTCTAGCGATCGTGTCAGATGCGCCAGCACATGAAAGACCATGACAAGTCACTGAGAGCCTGCGTGGTAGTCCAGATGGTAAGTGCTGTAGGCCTGGAGGGAAGACAGGGGTGTGACCAGCTGGCAGGCAGGTGGACTTGAGCTCCAACCCTGACCTACAGGAAGGAGGGTGGGGTTGGGGTAGTAATTTGAGTAAGAGTGGGACAGTGGAGGAGGTGGCAATTAAGGTAAGTCAGTAGCTCCGGTGAAGGGTTAGGGCCGGAATATATGTAGTCACCATTACCAATTAGACAATGTTGATGGAAGCAGAAGGTGAACGTTTGTTGTAGAGAGTAGATGAGGTTGGTGAGGCTAGGCGGGATAAAATTATGAAATATCCTAAACCGTGGGGAAACCCCATGGGGAATCAATGGAAGACTTTTATCCTAATTACTTTTTGTCCAACCTTAGAACTTTTATGGTAGTGATAATTATGATACAGCTATCTAACATTTATATGGTATTTTATAATGTTCAGAGGACCTTCATGGTGCTTGAAACAGGTAATTACCTTTAGCATTCCCCTCAACTCCTCTTCCCTGCCCCCCCATACAATTCTGAAGATAAAGACATGAAAAAAGTCTAAATATGACATCAATTAACCCCCTACTTCTCATGTAAACCACTTCAATCATATAGAATGATTTACTCAACCAAAGAAATGACTATATAGACTTGCATTTTTTTAATACCAAAAAAGCTAAAGAATGGGTTTTTTAAACTGCACAAACTTTCTACCAACACATAAGACGATGGAGGAACAGAAGCAAAATTTGAAGTTCTAGGACTGCATATAGTTTTCGTCATGGCAGTGTCCAAGTGATAAATTCTTTACAGAAGCACTAACATGGTCACCATCCTTCAGGGGCCCCAGAACTCCCAATACTGCTGATGTCTGTGCAACGATGAGAGACCTCTTAGGATGATCCACCAGGGAAAGCTTAGGCAGCCACAAATGGTTTCTAAGTAATCTTTGGGTAGTTCTACAATAAAGATACTTACAAAGAAACTGCAGTGTTTGCTCCCATTTGTAAGCAAGGCAGTGCCACTCAGGGGAGAAAATATGGATTTTGGAATTCAATAGTTCGGGATTTCAATCTGGATTGTGCTGTTTAACATCTCTGTGTGTTTGAGCCAGTTTCTTAACCCAAGTGTCAATTTCTTTATTTGGATGGAAGAGATTATCTAATTTACAAGGCTCTTTTGGAAAGAAAATGAAACGATGCATGCAAAGCATCTGAAGCAGAGTCCTGTATGTAGTGGAACCCCACCCAGTGGATGCTCAGATGCTCCCTGGGGCCTCTATGTATGTGTGTGGAGGGGAGGGCATTATGTAGAGGATGCCGGAAGGCATACAGTTTCTAAGACATTCATGTGCACAAACAGAAGAGACTTGTGGCTTTTATTGTATTTTATTTAACTACGATGATTTTCCTGTGGACAAGCTGTCTTATGGCAAACTGTTCCAAGCCCATTTGATTTTGGTTTCCCGCTCTTGGTAGTTTGGCCTAAAGGGGGCAGTGTAGAACTTTCACTGCCATGAATCAGTGCTGAGGATGGAACTAACTTGCAACTCTCCCTTCTAAAATACAGCCCTGGAGAAAATTAAACAGGAATGTTCAAGGAAGGCAAAAGGGTATTTACTCTGTGGCAACTTTTATTCATCTTCTGGTTACGGTTTCGGACAAATCTGCTCTACTCTTCACTGGGAAGAGGTCTGGGAATCAGGAAGAGACCCTAGAACCACAGGTTTCTGTCCTCTGGTTACATAATCTGGAAGGACAAACACTGCATGTAATTTCTCTGTGTAGCACTGGGATAGACAGTTTCATTAATAATTCCATTCACTTCATGTCCCTTGTCTTCTTTCTTCGGTGTGTGTTTTGGCTTCTATTTGCTCGGCCAGGATCTTAGTGTGAGCAATACAGAGGCCATATTGGTGTGTTCCCAGGAACCGTCACACTGTGTGTCCTCTGCAAAGGAGACATTTCAGCCATCCAGAAACTAGGGGAATTTTGTGCTTCTTTCTCCCTCTTAATTCTTCGATTTTATATTCTCGGTCTGAAAGCCACAATTATTGAAGAGTTAGTTTCCTTTTCAGCCATAGATTACAGGGGAGAGATCAGGACCAAGGTAGAAGGAGCAACTTCCCAAGAAACCAGGAGAAAAGCTTCCCAGACGAGGCCTGTAGCTTTGGCCTGCCTACCCTGGCTCCTCCTGGTCATCCTACCTGGGCGCCTGGCATCCCAATGTGGGAAATCAAACTGTGCCAGCAGAAGGGTCCCAGAGGCACTCCCTTTAGGAAAAGCATGATAGAATTACTTCCTGAGATAATCTAGCAGAATAGCTGGCCACACAGACTAACAAAGGAATCAGCCGCATGAGTCTTAGACCCCACACAGGCCAGCAAAGTTTACACACACACATATCTAGCAAATGGAAGTGAGTGGAATGTATGGAGAGCTCTAGTCAATGATATGCCATCAGTATGTTGCAGCCCACAGAAGGAAATCTGTACACCTGTAGACCCTGGACACAACCAAATAAATCAAACAGACTGACCATCTTGCAATGTGTTGATATTTGAGTTGGTTTTCAATATTCCTTAAATATTTTTTTGGCCTTGGGCTGACTGACTCATTTAACGTGTACTCCCTCAATGTGTATATCCTGTCTTCCTTCCTTCCTTCCTTCCTTCCTTCTTCTCTCTCTCTCTCTCTCTCTCCCTCTTTTTGCCTACCTTTCTTATGTAGGTATTACATGGTGCTCAATCTGAGCTTCTTGGGATGGCAAAAGTGTGGCATGTCACTTTACATCACTTTACACCTTTGGCAGGAAATACTGACAAATCGAGGTATTCTCTCCTTTTGAGGCCAGACTCAGCCTCAGAGTCCCCCTCAACACAGTATCAAGAGTGTCAGGGTCATCAGCTTGGAATGGATAGGCAAGCTGAAATCTATTTGTCATCTCTGGGTTCTATTCTCAAAGTGCTCACAGCCTCATGGTCAGGTGTTATGTAAATAGAAAGGTGGCCAAATTAGAAGGCAGGTGACAATTACTGGCACGGGGCTCTTTTTTTTTTCTTTCTTTCTTCCTTTTCTTTTCTTTTCTTTTCTTTTCTTTTCTTTTCTTTTTCTTTTCTTTTTTTCTTTTCTTTTCTTTTCTCCTTCTTCTTCTTCTTCTTCTTCTTCTTCTTCTTCTTCTTCTTCTTCTTCTTCTTCTTCTTCTTCTTCTTCCTTCTTCTTCTTTTTGTAGGAAGAAACATAGAATTCATTCAACAAATACTTGTTGGGCTGGTGCTGAGTATTCAAAAGTGAATAATGACAGACAAAGGCCCAGCCTACATGGGTCACCAACTCTGGGCTATACATTAGAACATTTAGGGTGCTTTTAAAAAATATCAGCACCCACCATCAACTTACTCTTAAAAATCTTAATAAGCTCATTAGGTTGAGTGCCTTGCTTGTCATATCATGTTAAAAATACCTGTCTGCATATCTGTCCCCCCAACTAGACTGGAAGGAATAGTAATCTCTTCAGTTTTTTTTAAATTAAGGTAAAATTTATACACAGCAAAATACATAACTTTTAAATATTTAATTGGATGAAGTTACACAAGCATATATGCCTGTATGATCATTACTTTAATGAAGATAAAGAACACATTTATTACCCCAGAATGTTTCTTTCTGTCTCTTTCCAGTAAACCTTCACCTCCAATAAGCAACACTATACTATTTCTGTCACCAAACGTTAGATTTATTTCTTGGACTTCACAGAAATGGAATTATACAGTATATACCATTTTGTGTCTGACTTCTTTCTCTTAACGTACCATTTTGAGACTCATCCATGTTTTTGTGTATGTCAGTAGTTTATACCTCTTTATTTCTTAGCAATGCTTCATTGTGTGAATGTACACAAGCTGTTTATCCATTCTCCTGCTGATAGACATTTGGGTTATTTCCAGTTTGAGATAATGATCACTGTGATGATTACTTTTATGTTTCAACTTGAGTAGGCTATGGTACCCAGATATTTGGTCAAATACCAATCTTGATAGTGCCGTGAAGATGTATGTATGTATGTATCTATCTATCTATCTTTATTTATTTATTTATTTATTTATTTATTTATTTATTTATTTATTTTTGGCAGTGGTTAACATTTAAATCAGCAGACTTTGAGTTTATTCAGACTCATAATACTCCATATTATAGAGGTGAATTTTCCTTCATAATGTGGGTGGGCCTTATCCAATCAGTGAAAGGTCTTATCAGAAAATGCCTGGGGACCTCAGTCTTTTTCTGCCTCCAGACTACCTTCAGACTCACAAGGAAAACATAAACTCTTCTCTAGGTCTCCAGCTTGCTGACCCCTGCAATGACATGAGTCAATTCCTTAAAATAAATCTCTCTCTCTCTCTCTCCTTATACGTTTAGAGCACCCTAAATGTTCTAATGTGTAGCCCAGAGTTGGTGACCCATGTAGGCTGGGCCTTTGTCTGTCATTATTCACTTTTGAATACTCAGCACCAGCCCAACAAGTATTTGTTGAATGAATTCTGTTTCTTCCTACAAAAAAGAAGAAGAAAGAAGAAGAAGAAGAAAGAAGAAGAAGAAGAAGAAGAAGAAGAAGAAGAAGAAGAAGAAGAAGAAAAGAAGAAGGAGAAGAAGGAGAAGAAGAAGAAGAAGGTCTCCTTATGCCTTATTGGTTCTGTGTCACTGGAAAGCCTTGGCTAATACAGTGAACAAATCTGCTATAAACATTCTTCTCGAGTCTTTTTGTGGACGCTCTTCCATTCCCTTGAGTAAATATCTTGGATTAGAATCGAAAGGTCAGTTGTAGGCATATATTTAACTTCATAAAAAGTGCCAAACAATTTCCCACAGTGATGTACATTTTTTCACTCCCATCAGCAATAGATGAGAGTTCTGATTGCTATATATTTTTGTCAACATTTAGTGGTATCAGTCTTTTTAATTTTAGCTATTTTGATTCACAGGTCTTTGTAGTTTTAATTCACATTTCTCTGAGGGCTAAAGATGTTAAACAGCTTTCATGTGTTTGTTGGCTATTCATGTTTCTTCTTTGGTGGACTGCCTATTCAAATATTTCACAATTTGTTCCCTTTTGAATCTCAACTTCAAGCATTTAGTAGTCACTTGAAATTAAACTATATGATGAATAAATAAAAGAATATTATATCATCTGTCATCAGTGATTGTCCTGATATGATTATTTAATTTCTGTCTAGTTATTTATAATGCTTATAAAGTACTTAGTATAATGCTTAACACATAGTCACCGGCTAACAATTGGTAGCTATTAGCACTATCCCTATTTTATATGTAAGGAGATGAAGATTAGAAAAGTTAATCTTGACTTGACCAAAGTCACCTAATTAGTAACTGTCAAAATTGTTACTCAGCTCTGGCTTCTCAAATTCTGTATTTCACATTTTTACTTTTTTTTTTTGGTTATTATTATTATTTTTTTGTTATCTGACCAATTAAATAATGGACTCACCATTAAAAGTGTTCTTTCCTTCATTCTTTTGAATATTATTTAAGACAAATCTAATATTACAAATGTAATGGTATTAATCATTTTATATGTTTCAACTCATTTAATTCTCACTACAACCCTATGAGGAAAGTACTATTATTTGTATTTTCCAGACAATTAAACTATAGTACACAGGAGTTATGCAATTGCCCAAGACAACATAGTTATTTAAGAGGTATAGGCAGGACTCAAGCTCTATCTGTCCCACACTAATGGGTATGTTTTCTTTTTTTTTTTAAATCAGTATTCTAGACTGTTCCTTATGACAAGATTAATGGGACATGTTGAATTTGAGGGCTAAGAGACAACAGGAAGAAGACTGGAAAAGCTGAGACACATAGGAGCAAGTTTCCAGGTTACGGGGTGAGGGGCATCGGTCAAAGGGTGGGTGGGGAGTGTAGAAAGACTGTGCATCAGCAAACTACAGTGCAGACCATACTAGGAGAGGTGTGCTAGAAGTGGTAGGAGAAATTGCTAGATATATTCGAAGATGGAAAAATTTCAATAGTTCAATTTCAGAAAGATCTACAGCAAACTCCATTTTTCTGGACCCCACCTTGTTTACAAGAATACGTTTATAATGATAAAATCTTATGATCTATAACAGTTTCCCCAAGATAGTTCACAGTATTCTGGCTGCTGTTTGCTCTTAGAGTCGAAGACAAGTAGACCTAGGTCGCCTGCCTCTGGGGCCCAGGAGCTCCCAGTCATCCTGATAATCCCTCTTCTGTTTTCTCGAAACCCCAGCAACCCCCCCCCCCCTCCAAGGGTCCCGTAGGCCAGACTGACTAATCCCTTCTTCTGCTCAGACCTCACTCTCCTGAAAAGGTAGTATGAGGAGCAAGGAGTGAGTCAGTCTCTTTAAACTGGTAGTACCCAGAGCTGGCATTAATCTGTGTTATCTTAGCTCCCACACAATGAGTAATCATGCCCAGCCGGAAGCTCTCACTCTGGGAAACAGGTGCAAGTTTCTAAAGGAGGCCTTTGTAACCATAATAGGAGGTTAGCTGAAACTCAATCTACATTTACTCCTTGCAACAGAATATTCTTTGGACCATGGTCTGCAGGAACATTCAGGTTCCCTAAAAATTGATATCGGCATCACAGAAACACCAGCAATGTGCCCAGCCCGAACCCAAGGGCCAGCCCAGCTTGTGAAGAGCTGCACAGAGGGTCTGAGCCAAAGACTTCCTCTTGACACTCCAGAAAGGCAACCGCCTAGATGACATGGAGTGACTAAGCCAGGCCCTGCCTACTAGGCTTCACACACAAACATGTTTTTGAAGCCCTTTCTACACTCAGCAGGGAACATGCTGTTCTCTCTGGGAGGTTGCCAGAAACTTATGAGAGAGTCAAATCAATGCCAAGAACAGACACCAAGGCCTCTCTGCTGCTGCAGAAGGGGACACTGTGTGGTGCTGGGTTGCCACCGCCCCTCCTTGCTCCTCTAGCCTTCCCAGCCAAGCCTACGGACTGTTTCCTTGCACTTCTCAACCCATAGGGTAGTTTTTAAGTGATTACTAGAGGCCACTGTACATCTTTGGACAAATGTTAATTATGCTATCCAAAGCCAAGTGCAAATATGTTTTCTAGTTTCATTTGTTTTATATATCAGTGGTTCAGGCTATGGACCTTGGAGTTAGGACCCAGGAGAATAACCACCAACTTTGCCCATTTTTAACAGGTACAGGCAGAGTCCAAGTGCTGTTCTCCCAAGTTAGCCCTCTGTTCTAGCTCTAGCAAGAAATACAAAGGTTACTTGAAATCTAGCCAGTGCAAGCAAAGTGAAGAGAAAAATTTATCTTCTTTCACAGGTACTAACCAGATGTCTCTCCAACTCTCTTCCAGAGTCTTCCAAATCCTCAGTGTCTCCATCAAGACCCAGTTCTAAAACCAAATATTTAGAATTTCTTCTTCCTTTATAATAACACCTATAAGAATCAAGTGCCAGTTTTTAGATAAATATATTTAAGCGAGTTTTTCATATATTCCCCATATTTGTATAGGGAATGGCTTCTTCTTTGAAAACTATTTGCTTAGTTCTGTTTTGTTTTTGTTTTTTGTGTTTTGTTTGTTTGTTTGCTTAGTTCTGTTAAGTTTTTCAGATTCACCTTCTTATCTGGTTTGTGAAATTGACATTAACCAAGAAGCTTCACATGGTGTCAAATACCTGACCTGTAGGCATCCCCCCAATTTCTCCACCCATCCATCCATCCACCCATCTAATACTTTTTGAGCTTAAAGTTCCCACAAGTAACTAATCACCCCTTATAGCCCTGAAGTTGAGAACCTACAGTAATTAAGAGATGATAAATGTCACATAGATCCAATTGCTTCTTAAGCAACTGAAAATAGAAAAGCCCAGGGGAGAATGATCTTCGTGACTGTGAAGGATTGTATCACGGAGAGATCTCACCAACCATATGCAACTACAAAATATAGAAAGCCAAGCCCAGGCAGGATAAGTTCATTCCGGGCTTGGGGCCTGCTAATTGGTTTCACATGTAAGTGGATGGATCTCTCATGGGGCCAGATTCCAATATGGGGAGAGAAATGAGATCTTTCACTAAAAGAAATGTCTGCATCAGACCAAAGGAGCCTTTAGGACACTGGGCTGAGTGCTGGTGTGAGGATGATACTTGATTTAGGGAGGTCTTGATGGGTAAAAAGAGCTGAATTTGAATGCCATTCAGTCATTTCCTAAGCATGACCTAGGGCTATTTATTCACACTATTTATTTATCAATAAATATTTATTGAGCCCTATTATGTGCCAAGCATGATGTGAGGTGATGGAAATTTCCCTGCTCTCATAGTGTAACATTAATTATTCTTTGGGCTTCACCTTCCTAAGACAGAACAACACCTGTGTGTGGAGTTCATATGCACTGTATGTGTGACAAGATATAGAGTGGGACTTTTCTTATTATCTCATAACAGGTAGATGATCATTCGAGGACAGATGATTGTGATTTATTAAGAAGCAAATTCATTTTGCTGCCCTCTCATCATTCTCTACCCACTAATCCAATCTTGAGAGGACTGCCCAATTGCGATCTTCAGCCTCAGAAAGAGTTCCCTGTCTTCTCCTTCCATTCTTGGGGGGCATTCTTTTTAAAATAAGCCAATGGGGGTATTCCAAAAGGATGATTTGTATGGATTGGAGAGGGGTGCCAGCAGGAGGTTGAGCCTGGAATCTCATTTCTCAGTTGGATATCTACTTATGTAATGGATTTTCTGAGCTGCCCTTCATGCCTGCTCGGGCTGTGGGAAAGAGATCTAGGGAGAGAATGTGGGGTAAAGAAAAAAAGCAATAAGGGAATAGGACACACATTCCCATTATCTGGCAGGAAAAAGATGCAGAGTCTTCTACAGGTCAAGTGGACCTCATGAAAGGCTTGAATTATTGTGATGTGTGTGTGAACCCCACCCTAAACTGTGATTTACTGAGATAAGAGACCCCAGCAGCAAGTCTACACAGGGTGAGTTACACAGGAATGGGAACCAGGGAGAGGGGAAAAGATCCACTGGAGCTGATTTCCCATGGGAAGTGGCCAGGCAGGAAAAGGCTTCCAAAGGGCCTTTCAAGGAATCATCACGTATCTCCCAGGAGGTGCTACATTTAGATGGTTGCCACGGAGGAGAGGAGAGATCACAAGGGCAGCTGGTAAGTAAAAGCATTTTTGCTCCCTTTGCAAATTCTGTCTTCCTATCTTCAACATTGAAAGGGACCCAGAAGAAGGCAGTTGTAGAGGGAAAGCATCAAGAGAAGCCCCCGCTCCCTGCTCATATCCTTGCCTCAAGCCAGTCCCTGGGAATGGGAGGAGATGGCCATTTCAATTGGTTAAGAAACTGAAGTGGGTGGTGCTGGCGTTGCCATCAAGTCTTGAGAAGGGGAGAGTTGATGGAGCATGTTTTAAAGCCATAATTGGAGAAAAAGAACACTATGGAGTTTGAACCTGCTGAGGTCACAGTGTCCAAAAAAATTGCTGACAAATGGAAAGAGCTCAACAAACTGGAGGTGCTCTGTGAATGGAAGATAAGACAACACACGAACATTCACTTGCACCTTTGGCCAAGCAGACCTGGTGGTCATTTATGTGGCAGTATTAAAAAGAGCCACAGAAAATTATGATAACACCTTTGGAGCAGGATGATAGGCTGGTGTGGAGTCAAAGGCAGGCCACTCTCAAAATGTAGCATATTGATTATTTTGCATTAAAGTTACTTAAGAAACAGCCAGTGTAAAAAGAATACTATTTTCATATTCATTTCATAATTCATTGATATCCTGGTATGAATACCCATAGCTTATTTCAAAAGTGTTTAGAACTAAGAAAAATTTTTTAAATTGTTGAAATTCAGTATATTTTGCATATAAAATGTATAACATATATTACATAACATTGAATAAACTTAAATCTCAAAAACATAAATACTAAACATATATTATTGGCAAGAAAAGAGCAATAAAAATAAGGATACAAAATAAACTATTACATAAAATGAAGAAAATCAATCTTGAATATTGAAAATGAATTTAATTATTTGTTTTTTTGACAAGTATAATCTTAAGAAGAAGGTGTATCAGTGGTGTGATCTTTAATGGTAAGCCTAGTGTTTGGACACATATTTCCAGCCTCTAGAAAAGCTCTTTCATGCTGTATACTGGTTGGGGGAATAGTGAAAAGATAAATATAAACTAAATCCAAGTATCTTCCTCTGAATTTTTTATTGACAAATAATCTCACATTTATCTGATAATATGAAAACATCTTTAGAAATTTTTATTTTTCATAAAGACTTCAACATTTCCAGTGACAGGGAGCTGTAGTTTTTGTTACTAAGGCCAGGCAGTCAATTTGTAAGATGCCTGGTTCTTAGCTTCTGCTGTGAAACAGCCTTTGTTCAAACAAACAAAACAAATCAATCAGACAGGTAAGGAGTTTCCATCCTTAAATACTGATTGTTTTCGCCATCAACCTGACCCCACTCAAAGTGCTGATATCTTGAAGGTTAAGACTGAGTCTTTGTTCCTTATAATTCTCTTCCAGGAAGCTCTTTTTTATGTATTCCCAGAAGGCTAAAAAGAAAAAACCCAGTTTCTTTCAAGAAGGAGAACTAGAGTGAATTTGATCTGGGAAAATCTAGGTTAGTGTCGCAGTCTTTCTCCTACTATCCAGACACCTTGAAAGATAAAGCCTCCCTTTTAATGCTGGACTTAACTCTCTAAGTACTTCTCAAAGCATTAATAATTCAGATGACAAATTTCTTTAGATACTGAAATAACGACATCTCTCCAATAAAATATCAGTACTTTGGTACTTAATGAGTAGCGTGGGTTCTAGAATGTTGAAAACCTACACTGCAAACACGAATTAAAATCATCTTGCTCAGAAAGTTTTTCTCCATTAAGCCACTAGAGTGTCAAAATTACATTTTAAGGATAAGTACATACTGGCTTAAGGCAACTCTTTATAGGATATCCTTACATACATGAACACACCCAAGGAGTCTTCCCACTAGACAGTATTCACTTGGCATAATTGTTTATCAGCTGAACAATCAAGAATGTAACTAAGTTACCAAGTTTGTTGTCTTTGGAGGCTGGGCAATGGAGCAAAAACAACATGCAAAGAAGAGGATAATTGCAATTGTAGGGTAGGACCAGGGAGGGAGGTGCAACAGATTGGCCCTGGAAAGTCTGGGGTTGCCTCAGGAAGGCAAAGTGGGCTTGCCAGAAATGCGATGGAGACAGGAAAGGGCAGGAGGGTAAATGGGTGCCTCATCTCTGCCATCACACCACATTGGACACCCTCTTGTGGTAGATTCCTTTTATTAAGTGCAACTGAGAAAATTTATCTTAAAAAAGAGACAGTCCATTCTTTTAACAGCTTGAGGAAGGAGGAAAATCATACATAGTACATACAAAATAAAGTGAAGAAAAGCACAAGTTAATATAGTTACAGAAAACATACAGGAAACAATAGAGGGGAGGAGATATGACAAGAAGTAATGAAATGGCTAGTAAAGGGGTATGTTTTGAGCCAGATTTTGAGGAGAAGTCGAATGTGGTTTAGTAAGGAGGAAACGTCTTTCCACACTGCAGAGAATACTATTTGCAAATGTATTATCTTAATCCAGGTACCTGAGAAGACAGTGTGAGGTGCATTATATGAGCACATGCTTTCTGGAGGAGTGTAATCCCAGAGAAGCAAGAGTGAGGAAGAAAGTAAAGATATAAGCAAGGAAAAAATCATGTTACTGACTTCTAGTTATAGGAAATTCAAAAGATTGCTCAGTCATACAGAACATCTCAGAAAGTCCTTTGGTAGAAAGAAGGACAAAGAATTTCTCTACTGACTTCTTAGGTCTCCTGTTTCTCATCTCTAATTTTCCCATGTGTTAAGTGTCTGGTCTTTCCTCCAGACAGCTGCTGGGTTGGGATTCAATCATCAGAAACGCTGTGGTGTCTACCATGATGAGAGTAATGGAGCCCATGTCAAAGGATGGCCTTTCCTCCCACAGTTTGCAGGGGATACTGAGATAACCAGAGTGTTACATGATGTCTTCAGAGTTTTATGACCATTGGAATGGGATGAGCCCAGTCAACCATTGCTGGCCTGCTTTTATCAGGAATCAGGGCAAATAGGACTCTGGGATGGAGATGATTGAGTCATCAAGGATCTGAGTTGCCTGAGAGGTACAGAGATGAAAATGGTGCAGAGATGAAAATGGATGATGAAAACCTAAGCATGTCTAGAGAGAATGGGGTCTAGACAAATGTGTGACTTAGTGTGTGATTTGGATGACATTCCATCAAGGGACTCATAGGTTGATTTGAGTGAGTTTGAAATGTGTGCCATTTTATTGTGCTTATTATGGCTGGTAATATGGTTTTACCTATTTAATAATCTTTTCAACCTCCTTTATAAATTGTAGATGCTGGAAAGCTAAAAATAACACTTTTCAGACTCTAGTGCAGCTAGTATTCTGGTTATGATTTCGGTCCTGCCAAAGAGATACACTCATGAGGAACTTGTGAGAAGTGGAGAGAGGGCTACAAAATGCAACTGCAGTAGCAGCAGGTGCATAGTCTAGTAGCTGTGATCATATCTCCTGTCGTGGCAGCATCTGCAGCTCCTGGAGGCCCTACTCTGTGGTGTGGCTTTGGAAAGTTCTCCTGGTTGCTCAACCCAACGGGCTTTTCTCTTCACTAATTTGTAAGCCTTTTAATGATCTTTAAAAAAAAAAATCTCTTTTGCTTAAACCAGTTAGAGTAGATCCTGCTCTGTGGAAATGACTAGTGAGGTCTTTAGAGAAAGATTGAATGAGACAGAGAGAGTGTGTGTTGTCTTGGTCTGTTCTGAGTGTAATAACAAAATACCATAGATTGAATGGCTCAAACAACAAAAAATTGTTTTCTCATAGTTCTGGAGGCAGGATAGTCCACGATTCTATGTCTAGTGGAGTTTGGTATGTGGTAGGAACTCTCTCCCTGGCTTGATGACAGCCATCTCTTCCCTTTGTCCTCATGTGGTCTTTCCTCTGTGAGGAGATCTTCCTTTTCTGATAGGATCGCTAATCCCATCACAAGCCCTCCCCCTCAGGACCTCCTGTAACCACTTCCCAACAGCCCCATCTCCAAACAGCATTGCAGTAATAGTTAGGGTTTCAACATATGAATTTCAACATATGAATTCACACAAACATTCAGTCCATACCAGACAGAATGATGAAGTCTACCTCTTAGATGCTGTGCAATTCAGTGGCCACAGTTACTAAATCTGATTGTTGCTCTCAGCCCATGTTCATATAGATATTACCCATGAAGAAACACAGAACCATGAAGGTACCAAGTGCACTTGAGAAGTAATACCAAATATTAAAAGAAGAGATCCTCCACAAAACATGCACCATATTAAGGACCTTATCAGCCCCAAACAAGAAAAGACATGGTGTTTAATTTTAACGCTCTGCTGCTGATGAGGGAAAGCCCTGGAGAGGGCTTTCAGTACACTCTGGAGAGGTGAATGCTAGGGAGCTGTATCAGCCTGTGTGCTCTGCATAATCCCTAATGTCCTTCTCATAGACCTTGATCCCTTATTATGACCTCTTCTCCCCTACCCTGGCCCTACCTAGCAGGTGACTAAAAAAATTTTTTTTAAGATTTTATTTATTTCCCCATGAGACACACACACACACACACACACACACACAGGCAGAGACACAGGCAGTGGGAGAAGCAGGCTCCATGCAGGGACCCCGACATGGAACTTGACCCCAGGACCCCAGGATCACGCCCCAGGCCAAAGGCGGCACAAAACTGCTGAGCCACCTGGGCTACCCTAAAAGATCATTTTAAAACTGCTGCATGCAGATGAATAAAGAACAACTTTCCCCTAATTTCCTACTTTATTTAGAAGGTGTGCTAATGCCAGTCAACCCAGAAGTATTAAGTAATTGGTCTTCATCTAAAAGTCTTCTGGCTAAAACCTTAAAGCCAGACCTATCAAGGTGCCCACAGAACAAGGGGTTTTGGCATCCATTAAAAGGATTCTCCATCCTTAGAAAGCATTTGGAATTCTAACGGACATGGATTTTTTCCAACAACAGGAAGACGAAAGATCACTTGTATCTGGTACTTGATTGAAACTGAAGCTATGAAAAAAAAAGAAAGAAAGAAAGAAACTGAAGCTATGTGAAAAACAGCAACAAATGATGTTTGTAGCAAGTTATTAGTCAAAAATCATCTTTATGAACATATGAACATTTCAGGGCCCTATCTTTATACTTCTTACCAAAAGCAAGGACAATTATTTGCAAAACTCTCAGCCAAAAGTAAACTTCATATTGATCCTGATGAAACAATTAAAAAGATATAATTTGTTCTCTAGATCTTTGCCATTCAAAGTACGGCCCATGAGGCAGAAGTAGTAGCATCACCTGGAACATTGTTAGAGATTCAGTTTCAGGTCCTGTTCCAGACCTACCAAATCAGAATCTACATTTTAATGATATTCTTACATGATTTGTAAGGACATTAGAGTTTTCAAAGCTCCATTCCAGATACTATAAAATTGTTCATATGGCCAGTTGTTGAAATGATTCCATTCAGCATTTAAATGTGTGATGGCAGGGCACCTGGGTGACTCAGTGGTTGAGCATCTGCCTTTGGCTTGAATCATGATCCTGGGGTCCTGGGATCAAGTCCCACATTGGTCTCCATGCAGGGAGCCTGCTTCTCCCTCTGCCTGTGTCTCTACCTCTCTCTCTGTCTCTCATGAATGAATAAATAAAATCCTTAAAAAATAATAATAAATGTGTGTTGCCAAATGCCTATTGAGGATCAGAAAATACTTACTTTGTGTCCATATTAATACTATTATTAATTTAGTCAATATTTGCTGTATTGTGACTCTAATTTTATCCAGTGTTATTTCTTGTGTTTTCCAAAATGATAAAGAGTACCTATGCTCCTTTAGCTAATTGTTTTGATCATATTTCTGTTGTGTTTTCAGCCTCCAATGATAGATTATCATTTAAGGATTTTTCAAGAGCCTTCTGACATACTCCTCCAGGTTATCCTGGCAGACACTTAACTCTAAGGCCATTTCCTCATTCTTCCTTGCTTACAGAACCATGATTTAGTTCAGTGTCAGGATGTTTTTAGCTCCAGTCTAAATAAATCACAATGATCTTATGTCCCTTCACCATATACTCAATTTCCTGTCCTCATGTAAAACCAAGGGTGGCCATGTGACTGAGATCTGACCAAAAGAAAGGATAAGCTGGGGGCTTCTGGGTAAGTCTTTGCTCCCTAATGAAAACAACAGAGAGGAAAAGGTAGCTCACTGGCACCATGATTACTTCTTTCAACCTAAACCACACACAGGAAGCCGGGTGCTGTGAGAGCCATCTTGAAGTAATCAAAATAAGGACAAAAAGTCAACTTACTGAGAAGGGCAGAGTAATGACATGATCGAATCAGTATCCGTGTTCTGGATTCCATTTCCAGAATTTGGGTTATGGAAAAAGAAAACAAAGCAAAAGCCAAACCAAACCAAGACCATAACAAACCTCCCATCCTCCAAACCCTATCTAAGATACAGTGAGTCTACTTTGTGGTTATAATGCTGAAACCATTCCTAACTGGTACAAATAGGAATGCTTGTAATAGTCAAGGAACTGCTCTGTAAGTCTGGGGAGTTTTGGAACACAGGACTGGTAGCACCAAGTAGGGGAGCAGGGGACCTGGATTCTGATAAAAACCTCTCAACCTCTTAGTTGTATAACATTGTGAACCTGGTTTTTCAGGAACTTTGGCTCCTATATTTATAAGGTCAGAGTTCAAACACTCAGTGCCTTCTTTTCTGTCAGAAGAGAGAAGAATGGGCCAAGTTTTGGAGCTTTTCCTTCAAATGAGGTTTTCTAAAACTTTCTAGAGAGTTAAATGTCTTCATTGCTGTTGGTTGTTACCCCTAAATAAGGTTTAATTACGGTATCTTCCCAGTGGCATATTTTTGATGAATAAAGTACTTTTCTTTCTCTTTGGGGGATTAAAAAAACCCCAACAACTCAAGTTTTAATAAGATTTTTTTAAGCAACTGTCTTCTTTTTCAAACTAAACAAAATTTTATGCTGAAATAAGCCAATTTCCTCATATTGTATTTTAAATAAGGATTAAAAACAAAGCCACATCTAGGTCCTATGGGGAAAATAAAAACATTACAAGAGAAGTTTTGTTTTGTTTTGTTTTTGTTTTTTTAAGGAGAGAGAGAGCAGGGGAAGGGCAGAAAGAATCTTAAGCAGGCTCCATGTTCAGCAGCTCAGAGCCCCACATGCTGCTTGATCTCATGGTCTTGAGATCATGATTTGATCAATCATGACTTGAGTGGAAACCAAGAGTTGGATGCCTAAATGACTGCACCACACAGGAGCCCCTCTAAGAGAAGTATTGAATTAGCATTTGTAGTATTTTAAGTGGAGCAGATGTTAGGTAAAATTCGGTGCAGATTTTTCAAACTTGTGGGCTTAGTAGCTCATGTATATTCACCAAGTGATTTTAATCCACACAATCTTTTAAAAAATTAGAACTTGTTGCCAGCAATTCCTCTGTTCCTGGTCCACCTAACGCTTGCCCTGTTCTTGCATTTGCTCCATGTCAGAAGCACTGGCACTCTCTCAATGCCAAAAGTGTATTATGGTGGGTGATGAGATCGATAATGGTGGATGTTTCAGGTTGAGCTGTGTCCCCTCAAAACGATGTTGAAGTCCTAACCCCAATACCTGTGAATGCTATCTTACTTGGAAATAAGGTGTTTGTAGATGATCAAATTAAGATGAGGTCATTAGAGTGGGTCCTAACCCCAAATGACTGTGTCTGTATAAAAAGGGGGGAGTCGTGAGCACAGAGAGGTGGAAGATAATGTGAAGACACAGGGAAAACACCATCTACCAGCCAAGCAATTTCCAAGGCTGCCAGAAGCTAGGAAAGAGGCATAGAACAGATCTTCTCTCACATCCCGCAGAAATAATCAATTTTTTCAACACCTTGAGTTAGACTTACAGCCTTCAGAATTGTGAGACAATAAATTTCTATTGCTTAAGCCACCCGGGTTGTGGTACTTTCTATGACAACCCCTGGAAACTCAAAACAGTAGGGGAGGACCTTCACAGTTATATTCTGAGGGAGGAGTTCCAGAGCAATGCAGCATGGAACCCAATGCCTGAAAGTTGAAGTCAAAGCACTAGTAGGATTTTTAAAATATTAATCTTTAAAAAGTATATTTGATGGAACCGAACTTGAGAACAAATGAGTGATAGAAACCTCCTACGCTCAAAATTTCAAAATTGTATCTTCCCCTTCTTGTGGGTCCTTACCCCTGAACTGATGTCATTACCTCTAGCTTCTCCTGCAGAACTTGTTTTTTCTGATGTGTGCCTCATCGGGCTGCCATTTGGTAGACTGGTAGACTGGTAGATTTGAGTCTCTCTTAAATGTAAAGGTCAAAAGGTACTTTACTCTCAATATTAAAACAGGTATCTAGGGGCACCTGGGTGGCTCAGCACCTCAGTCGCTTAAGTGTCTGCTTTTAGCTCAGGTCATGATCCCGGGGTCCTGTGATTGAGCTCCATGTTGGGCTCCCTATTCAGTGAGGAGTCTGCTTCTCCCTCTCCCTCTGCCTACCACTCCACTCCCCTGCTTGTGCCCTCTCACTCTCTCTGTCAAATAAATAAATAAAATCTTTAAAAATAAATAAATAAGAGAGGTATCTATATTGAATATTTCTTTAACCCTGATTTCTCTAGATCTCTGCCACCTTTGGATGAAACATGTTTGAATGTCACCTAAACCCCAATCGGACCCCCACAGCATTAGTAAAACCCTTCTAGGAAAAGCTGTAACATTCCTTAAGTTTCTGTTTCAGTGTTCCACTCACTATAAAATTCTTCTTGGATTCCTCTTGACATTGCAGTTCAAAAAAATTGTTTATTCTTGCATTATCTTTAGTAGAGATCACAACTGTGTGATAAGATAAATTTGTGTCCATTGGGGGGAAAGAGTTTTATTAGTCCACAGGCTTTGTTTTAAAACCCTAGTCCCTCTGATCTTAAAAGTTTTGGCTTTCAATTTTTAGCATTTGTATTCTTTTCTTTTTTTTAAGATTTTATTTGTTTATTCATGAGAGACACAGAATGAGAGAGAGAGAGAGGCAGAAACACAGGCAGAGGGAGAAACAGGCTCCATGCAGGGAGCCCGACATGGGACTTGATCCCGGGTCTCCAGGATCAGGCCCTGGGCTGAAGGTGGCCCTAAACCGCTGAGCCACCCAGGCTGCCTTCACGTTTGTATTCTTAGTGTGGGATTCCACATCAATTTCTAGATGTAAAGACATAAAACACCAAGGTGGAAATGAATTTATTTTTTTGTTTTTTATTTTCTTTTTGGAAGTGTTTTTCTAATACACCAAGTAAAAATAACTAGTATGCATGTGTGGAGGAAAACATCCCACCATAAAAGTCCTAGATAGAAGTTAAAAGCCCTATACACAGAGCTCCTCAGGTGAGAAGAGCACAGCAGTTTTTTAATGTTCCTTGTAAAAGGAAGGTACAAAGACATGCTGAAGTTATTTTGCTTGCCACATCAGCATTCCTTTGAGGAGAAAGAAAGAAAATATATTGTTGAGAGTTCTTCAGTTTAGGTCTACAAAAACTTAAAAATGTTTTGACTTTCAAAGGCACTTTTGCACAGTTGCAAAACCACTTGTCTCCTCTCCAGACTATTCTGTATACAAATGTAATTCTAATTTTTTACAAAATACTGCTTTGATCATTCAGCTCCTTGGTCAAAATCGATTATGGCTTCTTCCCATGTGTCAGCTCATGTCTGCACTTTTCAAGACCCTTGATACTCTGTACCCATCTTACCTATCACAAATGTTATTTCACATTTTCCCATAATTAAATGTATTACCTTTATTTTATTGCGTTTCTCTCCTGTCAGCTCCAGAACTTACAGGTTTACACACACAATACTTACACACACACACACACACACACACACACACACACACATACCATATGTATTCTGGCCCTAGGACTTTAAAGTACTTACAGTTTTTCTCATTTAAGCTCTCTGCTTATATCTTTTTTTCCTATATACAGTCTTCTTTAAAGCTCATTTCCTTGTAGAAAGTTCTATTTCCTTCTAGGAAGCTCCCTTGATAATTGATATCTCCATATCTATCTACTTTCTTATCCCTGCTACTTATTTAGTATGGAACTATATGGTACTTGTTAAATACCATTTTATAGTGCTTTCTCACTTTTTATCATAATTTAATATAATTTGGGGGGGCACCTGGGTGGCTCAGTTGGTCAAGCATCTGCCTTTGGCTCAGATCATGATCCCAGGGTCCTGAGATTGAGCCCCAAGTCAGGCTCCCTGCCCAGCAGGAAGTCTGCTTCTTCTGCCTCTCTCCCTTTGCTTGTGCTCTCTCAGTTTCTCTCTCTCTCAAATAAATAAATAAAATCTTTAAAAAATAACAATTTAATATAATTTTTAAGCTTCCTATCTCTCACAGATGGAGTATAATGAACAAACCTTCCATTTCAACAGCCCTCTTTCTACCTCTCTGTAGAACACTGCAACAAAAACTCACTGCAAAGCACCCATATTTGAGGAACCAGAGCTATCAAAATGCGCACCAATCCCCCTCTCCTGGTGGTAGAAAACAATCACTGGCAGTCACCATAGCCATCACCACTTATTTTATGTATAAGAACCGATGACCTGGGAGCTGTAGATATTTACAAAAATGGCAAAATCTTACTAAAGACAACATAGAATTACAATGGCCATGATAAGGAATGTTCCAATTAGATTATTTAAGAAGTGCACTTGAAAGTGAGGGTTCCAAAATTAAACAAACAGAATGAGATACTTATTTTAAATTCACAAGCAGAAGCCTCCAAAAGTTTTCAAAATTCTAAAATAGTTTCATTAAAAGATTCCTTGCAAAATGCTAGTGAGAGAGAGATAAAAGGCACCTAAAAGAAGACTATAAGAAGGCGGTTATCATACTGAGGAATGCCTGCTGCCCTCTATCCTCCTTCATCTGAGGGCTCATTCTAGGGATCCTCTCTGAACTGCCTTTCCACTCTGAAAAGACTGTTAAACAGTTACCTCTTAGGCCACCTGAGGGGCACCTGGGTGGCTCATCGGTTGAGCATCTGCCTTTGGCTCAGGTTGTGATCCCAGGGTCCTGGGATGGAGTCCCTCCCCCTCCCAAGAAATTCTTTAAGGCCCCTAGTTTGGCTTTCGACCAGGGGGTGAAAAATATCTGAAGAGGGTTGCCTGTAGTCTCACGTGGCTTTTCTTTTCTTTTTTTAAGATACTATTTATTTATTAATGAGAGACCCAGAGAGAGGCAAAGACATAGGCAGAGGGAGAAACAGGCTCCCTACAAGGAGCCTGTTGCGGGACTCGATCCCAGGATCCTGGGATCCTGGGGTCACGACCTGAGCCAAAGACAGATGCTCAACTGCTGAGCCATCCAGGCATCCCCCTTAAAAATTTTCTTAAACCCAGGGATGATCCTCAAAAGGTTTTGTAAATACATTGACTCCCAAGCCCAGGTGAAATTGGAAATACGATTTTATGTTGTTGTTTGCTTTCCATATCCAGACCAGTTGGTTATTGATCCTATTTTTTCCCAGCTATTGCCTTCTTATTTGTCTCATTTTATATCCTAAGAACTTGGCTTAGCTTTCTGCCTGCTTGGGACATGCAGGTTGTAGATTCCTTTGGCAGTGACTCTAGATCTTCTGAAGGTATTTTTTGTACCCTCACTGTGGATGTCTCTTGGGTCCATGGGGTTAATACTGCTACATATATGTACTGTACCAGCGGCAAACTGACAAGATACCTGAAAGGATTGAATAACTTTATCATCAGAAATGTTTTCTAAATCTGAAGAGGATATTTAGAGACTGGGGGGACTTTTCAGGCTTTCTCCTCTAAGTGAAATGTATCCAGAGAGTGTATCTTTCTTTCCTTCACTATGGTATTAGCCGGGAAAGAGGGTGCCATATCTGTATTTCCCAGGCCATTGGGGGTAACTTTTCAGACTGGCATGATGCTGGAGAACCCCTAGTCTGTTTCCCCGTTTCTAGTTAACAACCTCAAATGTGGGGAACTTTGTGCCCCAGCTCTGTTTAAAAAGAGAGAGAGAGAAAGAGAACATAAGGCAAAGGTAATGAGAATAAAATTGCTTGCGTGGTCTATAGATACGTAAAATTTTAGTGACCTCATGACTGTCACTTTTCCTGTCCCAAGCCAGCCACAGTTTGAACCAGAAACTACCAGGAGGAATTCATGCTTCGAGTTACACTTCCTTTGGCAGAGCCCTACTGCTCCGATTAGGAGTAAATATAAATGAGGCTGTAATCAGGAACCTCTCCTTAACTCTTGAAAATATTGCAGAATCCGAGGCCAAAGCAATAGCTGCCCAACAAAAGTTCTTAGACTCTTTGTAACTAAACAACGTTCTTGATAATAAGATTGCCCCTGATTATCTTTTAGCAAGCGAGAAGGTGTCTGTGCCGTGACCAATACCACCTGCTGTACCTAGATAAACAGTTCTGAGGAGGCTGAAACTGAGCTTGCTCACTAAGCACACTGCTTGGTTTAAATGGGTGACTCTTTCAATGGGGTCTTTCTTTGATTGGTTTGGGTCTTGGGGATCATGGCTCTGAAGTGCATTGCAAACATTGGGAATAGTTATCATAATAATCTCCCTGGTGCATTGTATTCTCTTAAAAGCTTTAAATGCATGTTTGCAGCTGCCAGCCATTAAGCAAATGATCTCCCTAAGAGTGGCACATCTAAAAAGGGAGAGAATGGCTGACAAAAAATTGTGAGCCTGATGTCTCGGCCTGTGAATACCACAGGCCCCCTCTAATTTTTCTGTTTTCTATCAAATCCATTCTACACAATGTAGCTCCAAGCAATTTTAAAAAACAACAACCTCTTAAATATAGGGAACAAACTGAGGGTTGCTGAAGGGGGGGTTATGGGCGGCTGGAGTAATTGGGTGATGGGCATTGAGGAGGGCACTTGATATAATGAGCCCTGGGTGTTATATGCAATTGATGAATCACTAAATTCTACCCCTGAAAACAAATACTACACTATATGTGAACCAACTTGAATTTAAATAAAATCTTGAAAGAAAAAAAATAAAAATAAAATCAACAACCAGAAATCAGGCACTATCTCCTCCTAAATTCTTCTCAAGTCTTAACTGCCAGGAAAAAAAAAAAAAAAAAAGACTTAACTGCCAGATTTTTTTTTTCTTATGTAATCTCTACCCCCAGTGTGGAGCTTAACCTCCAAATCAAGAGTTGCATGCTCTACCGACTGAGCCAGCAGGCACCAGCCAGGTGCCCTGACTTACCGCCAGATTGTAAAAGAAATATGCGAGGCTGGCTAGGTCTTTTACGGTTTGGTCTCTACTTACCTCTCCCATTTCATTACCAATTTCAGTTCTCCTCCAGATGTCCGTCACCCAGCCGGCTTGTCTTTCACTGAAACTGCCTTCCCTTTAACTGCTGATCCATTCCACTGGCGGCAACCCCTCGCCCTACCACCAGCCCTGCTTTCCAAATTTTTCTGGGGCCTGGGTTGAAGGTCTGATCTTGAAACTTTTTTTTCTTAAGATTTTATTTATTCATGAGACACACAGAGAGAGGCAGAGACACAGGCAGAGGGAGAAGCAGGCTCCACACAGGAGCCCAATGCGGGACTTGATCCGGAATTCCGGGGGCAAAGGCAGATGCTAAACCGCTGAGCCACCCAGGTGTCCCTGATCTTGAAACTTAAGATAGTAAGAGACTCGCTTCCCTGGAGGTGTCTGTTTATTTCAAGGGATGGTAAAATCCATCCTGAGGCATGAAGATGTTCAGAGAGTACTCTTGGAATAAGACCCTTGTGTGGAGTTCATTTCAGAGAAACTTGTCTTGTATCTCCCCTGGAAGCATTCATATAGGGGCACCTGGGTGACTCTGGCTGAGCGTCTGCCTTAGGCTCCGGTCGTGATCCCGGGGTCCTGGGATTGAGTCCAGCATCAGGCCTTGGCCTTGCAGGGAGCCTGCTTCTCCCTCTGTCTGTGTCTCTGCCTCTGTGAGTCTCTCATGAATAAATAAAATCTAAAAAAAAAAAAAAAAAAAAAGAAACATTCACTTACATTCCAAAGAGTAAAAACCCAGTATACTTCCTATTGTCTCCCAAAGGAGACTGTGTGTACTTCAGGGAGCAGCGTTCTCTCTCACACCTTACAAAGGGGGGCAAAGGGGAAGACAGCCATCCCTCTTCTCCATAAACTCTCCTATTCCTTTGAGGTTCTCCACCTATAGGACCAACTCCAGCAAGTATAATACAACATCTGCCTCTCATCCTAACAACCTTAGAAGGGGGAAATACTGGGGGTAGGCTACCCGGGCAATTTTTTCTTTCTTTTTTTCTTTTCTTTTTTTTTTTTTTTTCCTGTAAGTAAATACAAATAGTTTGTCTCTGCCTCAGAAATCTTGTCTCTAACTCTCAGGATAATATAAATGAATATAGATATTAAAACATACCAATATTTACAAATTTAATTTCTATGTTCACAAATGGACTATAACATCCTCGAGTGTAGAATTCCTTGAGATTCATTAGGGTATTACTAGCGCCTGGCATATGTGGTGCTTAAGAAATCTTTGTTGATTGCTTGTTGAGCAAGTAAGTGAATTGCCTCAATGCCTGAAGAATGATGATTAAGTGTCATTCAGTAGACAGTGAGAGCTGATCTAATAAACCAAAGCTCGTGATGGCTCTGCAAGGAGGCAAGGGCTTTCAGTAATATGGTCTGAAGAAATCCAGGAGCTTGCAGATGGTCAGTAGGCTCAATGCTGATGAGCCAGTGGCAGTGTCACCTTCCCTGATAGGTTAGCTATGAGTCACTCATTCATATGACCTTAGAACATCACTCTGACTTATTCTTTTCACAGGTACCTTCCTCCAAGAAGAACTGTTTATTCACAGCAGAAGCTCTGCAGTGTGCACTGCCTTGAATCAAATCCCAGCTTTGTTCCTTTACAGGGGCAGCTTGCTGAACATCTTGGTGGCTCAGTTTCTTATCTGTAGAATGGGCAGTACATTAATATTAGCAATGCTGTGAGAGTAAAAGGAGTTCATTTATGCATAGGAGTTAATAATACAATAGGTTGTTGTGAGGGGGAAAATGAATTAATTAATGTAAAATCCTTAGAAAAATAAATGCCACATGAGTTTTACAGAAATTTTTTTTGGCCTATGTAATATTCAATTTAGAAAGGGTTCAGAGAGAGAAGAAAAAAAGTCCAGTTAACATGAAAAAAATATTTTTGGCCATTAAATATATGGTTAAAAAAAACAAGTCAAAGTTATAACCCCTAGATTCTTTGGTTAAGAAAACATTTCTTCGGGTTCAGTGGCAAGTTTTACCCCTAAAATAATTTCCCCAAAATTAGTGCACGGTAAGTGAAATCCTGCCTGGAACTATCCAGATTATGTAAAAATAAGAATCACATCTGACTCTATACAGAATGCAGGATATATTTTTTAGTTACAAAAGCACTATTGTCAAACATTCTAAGAAAAAAAAAAAAAAGGCAGGAAAACATTCTCTACTTTCCAGCAAGCCAGAGAACTGTTTTCAAAGTCTTTTTTAAAACTATGGTTAGTACTTGTGTTTATTATCATATGGACGTCTGCTTCCACAAGATGAAATATAATATTTAGAAGGGGAAAGAGGCTGCCTAGGGAACATCTGAAGCCTAATTGTTACTTTAATGACTTAAGTCTCTTTTTATTTATTCAACAATTATTGAGTGTGCGCTTTGGGCAAAGTTTGCGTTAAGCCGTTAAGCTGTGTGTTTATTTATAATGTGTAGTGAGCTGGCTTCTCCTCAGTATTCAGGGAAGGGCAGCCTGTGCAGTGCTCTCAAAGAGACCTCAAAGAGTTAATAGATCTCATTAGGTAACACATGGCACCACCATCCACCCAATTTTTGGTTGGCCAACATTACCAAAGAGGTCAAGGTCTTTGTTTGATCCTTGCCTGAAGAGGCTTCAGTCTTGCTCAGCAGTTTTGGGTCACAAATCATACTTTGACCTAACAATTTAACCCTGGGGTGATAATCAGGCAATGGGGTATATTAGAGCAAATGTGTTACTATCATTGATATTGTGTGTTCACACTATATGACTTCATATCAGAAGGATGGTACTTTATTTTTATTGCTATCAACTCATTTGTAAAGAAATAGGTAAAGAGGATTGCCTAAGAACACGGTATAAGACTTTTATTTTTATTTTCAATTTTTTATTTTATTTCCAGATCACAAATTTATAATTTCAAACAAAAGTTGCTATCCTTAAAAAAGAGTTTAAAAGAAAAAGGCTGAGTTCAGGGCAATTTTACTAGCTATATATATTACCAGCTAATATATTTTTGGGCTAGAAACGCATTAAAGGGCATAGTTTTAATGAAATTGATAATAATAATAAAAAAAACAAACCTCGAGACTTTGCTGTTCAATATGTTATTTGTCTTAGATATTAAAACATCCTTTTACATTTATGGAAAACAGTATGCTAATAAATAATTCCTAGCTATATTGCATTATTTGACAACGAGTCCCAAGTTATTTTCATTACATTAAATGGTAGCAGTAAACACGAAAATGATGTCTCATAATGCATTGATAAACTTTATCATTTTCTTGCTGAATTTATCACTAAGACAGCTCACATCATTTTCACATCATTTGGTATATTCAACATGTTTTTCAAGGCTACTGACATTTCTGTTGGTTTTGAGTGGCTTTTAATGTTTATTTGCACTTGGGTAGGAACTGAAAGATCTCATTAAAAGACAGTTGCTCATTTCCATTAAAGGGCCATGAAATGGGCATGGGGATATGTTTTCATCTGAAGAAAGAATACTCACAGATCTGAAACACTGACCCATTTGCTCAAGAGATTTCCTTAGTATTAATAACTTTACCTGTTAATTCATTTCTCTCGAAATATGTGATAATTTCCAATGGCCAAAGACCACCAACAGAGAGTAACATGAAACAAAGATCAGTTGCAATTTAACTTGCTTGGATAAGTATTCCAGAGTTTCTGCAACATTGTAAAACTTCTTTAATACCATTTAAAGCATAAAATTGTGTAAAGTTTGATGTGCACAGAGTCTAATCTCCCCTTAAATGCAGATGCTGTTCTATAGGCAGTTTATTTATGTGTTTATTTCTGTATCTGTCCAGTGAATGTCTATGGACTGCCTAAGTAACTGTGATGGAAGGTAAAAAGTGAAAAATCAAAAAGAGAGGTGTATGGATAACACATTAATGGAACACTGCTCTCCGTGTTCACAGCGGGGGATGGGGGGGGGTGGGGACTTCTTATCTAAGCTCTTGTGAAATTATGAAAGTCCCTCAATTCTTTCACCAGGCCAAATCAAAGTGATCTACAGGGTTCATGTACATTTGCAGTGTTGGTACACAGTCAAGCCTAAGTGCACTACTTGAAAGTATAGCTGAGAATGAAGAAATTATCAAGGTCAATGCCTAAGCTACTAGCTTTCAAAGATCTCTTTTTCTTTCCTCTCTCACTGTACATGTCACTGTAGTTATTAAGATCAAATGCTTTTGCCATTGCTAGCCAAATTTGAAATTTGGGAGAAATGGTATAATGATAGTTTGATGAAAATGCAGCCAACTTTGTTTAACTTGGAAATTAGTTTCCTTTGACTTGAGTCAAAAAGATGTGTGTGTGCATATGTGGGGAATTGTGGGACTTGAAGTCCTGCAGTTTTTAGGAAAATGTGGATGAAGAGTCTGAGCCTATACAGTGCACTAACTCTCTACTTTCCAGGCAGCTTAGTCTAAGGACACTGTACAGCTAAGTTCCAGGTACATGTGTACGTGTTTGCATGTGTATGCATGTGTGCATGCGCTTTCTTTAGACACATGGTGCAGTATTTCCCTGATGAAAGAAAGTAAGGTAGTAAATAAAGGAGACGGTCATTGATAAAGGGCTTTCCTGTATGTTTTTTTTGGGTCTAATGCCTTAGGTTGATGGCATTTCTGATTCCAATATGCTTATTCTGACAAGATTTTAGAATTTAGTTATGACAAATCTATTCTACTAATTTTTTCTTCCTCTTTTTCTTTCTTTCCTCTCCCCCCTCTTTTTTTTTCTTTTTTTTGTTTACAAAACTTTGCCAATAAGGGCATTGTGAAGTTAGGCAAAGGATGTTATCTAAAGACAAAGGACTAAGTTAGTTAAGAAAGACAATGTGAAGATTAATTTATAATTTCTTATTTCTACATTATTATTATCTAGATATTTAATCCAGAAGTTGTTTGGGAACCTAAATTATCTAGGCAATTATTTTGGTACTTTACTATATTTGTTATGTAAGTACAATCACCAAGGGAAACTTAAAGTTTACCCCAAAAATGTACAGAATGTATACATTGCAAAAATGATTATGGAATATATTCAATATATTCATGTAGATTAATACACTGTGTACTATGTGATGTGCTATTGAAGCATACACAAGAAAGCAAAGAAGAACTGCAAATTTCTGCTATAAAGTACTTATCTTTTGTTTATTTTTTTTTTTATTTTTTTAATTTTTATTTATTTATGATAGTCACAGAGAGAGAGAGAGAGAGGCAGAGACACAGGCAGAGGGAGAAGCAGGCTCCATGCAGGGAGCCTGACGTGGGACTCGATCCCAGGTCTCCAGGATCGCACCCTGGGCCAAAGGCAGGCGCTAAACTGCTGCGCCACCCAGGGATCCCTTATCTTTTGTTTAAAAATCAAAATTTTAAGTTGCTTTTAATACTTTTATAAAAGGCTATACCCAATATATAGATGAGATTTATATGTAAAGTGAGGAAAATGTTTACCTCAAATTTTTCTTAGTAATTTGCCATCTATTTGAGAAATGAATTTCAAAAGACTATGTTTCCTGTTGTAATAAAAATATTTATTATAAAAATGGTTACATCTCTGTACATAGAGACAAAAACACAATTTATACATCAATAACTTAAGTGGGCCTGAACATTCAGTATCCATCTGCTAGAATCCTAAAGTTCTTCCATAGATTTCACAAATACCAATGTAGACTATTTCTGTATTATAGAACTCTATTTATACAGTATAGTTGATGTTACTGTGATATTAACATTTCTTTTTCTCTAGTATTTCAAAGACAGTTCACAGTGTTTGGATTAATTAATCAACTGCTTTAAATCTTTGGTAAATACAAGTATTTACATGCAAAATGTTTAAAATTTCAGTAAAAACTGAAAAGTCAAATAATCTATTGCAAATAATTTTGTGTAATTGATAAATGCATGAGTCAGAGTCCCACCATCAAGAAAAGTCATTACCTAGGACTTCTCATGATAAAGTCTGACATCCATAATAAATCATTTCAGGCCTTTATGGCCACTACAGAAGCACCACAATTCTAGACCACAGCAAAATTAAACACAAATGTTAAATTCTACATATACAAACATAAACAGTACTTATTATTTTACAATGCAGAAAATTCTAGGTTTTTTCTATATCCCAATTTACCTACCAATTTGTCACAGATGAGATTATCTCATAAAAGACTATTACCTCGCAAAAGTGAGGGAACTATTTAAAGAAGCCATTCTGTTTTTAAAGACCAATTCATCCTCTTGCCAGTAATTTAGCTATGAAAATATAGATCATTTCTTAAAATAATTTGTGGGGGTGGGGGGGGAAGCAAGATGCCTGTCTTCTGTTTCTTTCTTCCCTCTTCCTTCCTTCCTTCTTTCTGTTTTTCTCTTCCTTCTGTGAGAGTGATGTGCTAGACCGGCCTGTCAGCCTACAGATTATATCAAAGTCCCCAAAAGTTCCATACGCATTACAACTTTCATTTATCATCCCTCAGTCTCAATGATTCAAATGAAAGCAACCTGGAATGAAAACCTCTTACTCCCAGGCTGTTTGTTAGAAATATCCCAAGAAGTATTTAAGTTTGAATGTTCTCGAATCACTTGATAATTAGGAATTATTTTTATGGACATGTTAATGCAGGAGTGTAGAGAATATAATTACATGTATCAAAAATATACCTTTTTAAGCCTAGAAAAGGAATGCCATCATTGGATTACCACCATTGCAGGGGAGTGAACAGCCCCTCCTACTGAGTTAGGTTCTGAATGTATAGTTTCTTTCCCTAACATTGGTTTTTCCAATGTACATTTCATTTATAAACAAAGTAAGGCGAAGAGAGTTTTGCTATCACTTTGGCAATTCTTCTCTCCCTCCAACTGCCAACATCCTCAATTCAGTGCATATTTTAAAACTCACCCAAGACTAGGCAGGCACCTGGCAATAAGTGTTCACTTATTATATGAAGTGTAAACAGGAAAGCAGCATAATGAAGATACGGTATTTATCAGAAGAGGCTTTCTTCTGAATTTCCAAAACGTTTTGACTCATTCCTCCCTCACTCAAATAACATGCAAAGTAAATGTTATTTAGTCACCAGCTTTTCCTCCCTAGAGAACACAGAAATACAAGAAATGTACCTTTACATACATTTCTAATTACAGAGCATAAAGTAAGCCCTAACCCTTTGATGTCAGGGAAATGTTGGCATATTGACACTCGATATGCAATAAATACCATTATCTCATGCCATCAATCACAGGCCTAAAATATCAGTCTATTGAAACTGCTAGCTTATATCTTTACTTCGTTCCCATTCTTGTCGATAAAGACAGGGCAAACTGAAGCTTTTCCTGCTTCAGGATCTGATAGAAGCTTGTACGTTATGCTAAGTTTAAAGACTAGAGAGCTGGCCATCTGTTAACACCTACATTACACTCTCCTGGGTCCGAGGAACGGGCTTCGTTCCTTCTTGCACCACTGTTCCCAACAAGGAGTCTTTGTTGCTTTTGTTTGTTTTTGAGGAAACGAGTTCACACACAAACATTCAGGAAGCAGCACTGGCTTAGACCCACTTTGATCCCTTAAAGTGTCCTGAGTGTCCACTTTCACAGAGCCACTTTCCCCTTTGCCAGATTCTTTGGTTCCTTGCTTGGGATACACCAGTCATCGGCCTCGATGCTCATTTGATAATGTTTGAAGGCTGATTTGTTAAAGACTGGGAGTTTTTCTACAGACTCTGAAGATAAAGCCTGAAAAGAAGAGAGGGAAGAAAAAAATCAACCCAAAGAAATTCTTCATGGCATAATTTGTACTTGATGTGATCATTCAGAAGAAAGTATTCAAACATTCAAATACATCCCTTTAATTGATTCAATAAGAAGAGCACACCATACATAGCTGATGGTACGCTAGACAGTGTATAAAAAAAAAAAAAAACTAAAACCAAATATTATTTCTACCCTCTAGAGGCTGAGATAGTATATATACAACTATAAATTGAGGAACAGAATTTGTCTTCAATGTTTACACAGGTCCCTTGTTTGGATATTGCTGATGTGATAGAACTGAAGAACAAAGCTATTCTTTATTTACAAAAACCTTTGTATCTGTGATATAGAGTTCTAATCTGATGCTATTAATTTATTAAAGTCTGATAATAGAAATCTGTGATCTCTTAATCTTTCCCAGTACTTCGAAGACTTTCTATAAGATGAATACATTAACTATTTCAGATAGTCCAAGGCCTCTGAGCAAATAATTCCTTTGCACACAATGAGAGCCTACGAGCTTCACATGCCCCCTGGCATACAGACATACTAATGTCTGTAAATACATTTCAGTCAAAACAGCTGCAAAATGATGAAAAATCAGGACAGTGACCTTAACAAATCACATTGAAGCTTTTATCAGAAATAGAAAAACCATGTACCAAATTTTAAAGTTTAACTAGGAAATGTCAGATTGTCCCATTGCTAGCTTGTGAGCAGTTAGCTTTTCCTTCCCTGGATTTCTACTAAGGTCAGCTGAAGGTCTGAAGTATCTTGGTATCAGTTGTTTTCTAGGCTGGAACATAATTAGCATCTATTTCCCATGAGTTTAAATAAAATGATGGTACAGCTATTCTCACAAATGCCAAAAGGTGTTGGTTTAAAAAATTCACGTGAACATCTCCTTATGTGGAAACTAATATGTTTTATGAGAAACAATTTGGCTTCGCTTGAAGCAGGTGTCCTGGCCCCACTTCCGATTGGTAAGTAACCATATTAAATATTATTAAATAGTATGTCTATGCATATCAAACAGAAAATGAAATGGGGATCCCTGGGTGGCGCAGTGGTTTGGTGCCTGACTTTGGCCCAGGGCGCGATCCTGGAGACCCGGGATCGAATCCCATGTCGGGCTCCCGGTGCATGGAGCCTGCTTCTCCCTCTGTCTATGTCTCTGCCTCTCTCTCTCTGTGACTATCATAAATAAATAAAAATTAAAAAAAAAAAAGAAAATGAAATGACTTTTGGTCATTATTTGCATTAGTTTAGTTTGAGGTATTCACTATGGACCATGGAACTGAGGTCCGGAAAAGAACTGCTTTCAGAATTACTGTTTCAGGGCATCTTGGGTGGCTTGGTTGGTTGGGTGCCTGACTCTTGATTTTGGCTCAGGTCATGATCTCAGGCTTGTGAGATCAAGCCCTACATCAGGCTCCATGCTCAGCCAAGAAGAGTTCTCTTTCTCTCTCTCTCCCTGTGCCCCTTCCCCCACTTGCATGGACTCTCTCTCTCTCAAATAAATTTATAAATAAATTAATTAATTAATTAAATCTTAAAAATAGAAATATTATTATTTCTACTGGGTTGAAAGGATACCTTTAAGTAGATGACGGCATCTGTTCCATATCCTGACATAGAGTAGAGATTCAGATCTCCTTGAAAGTACTTGGCATAGAGACGAGAAATTGGTAAGCCATAACCAAAACCAGCCTAGAGGGAAAAGATCAGTTACTGGCAAAGAAGTGGACATGATCATTGAAATACAAAATGTAAGAAGGAGTTATTATCCTCCCTGCTGCTGCTGTTCTTGAACCCAGATAAGTATTTTCTACTTCCAATCAGAGACCTCTCATAGAATTGTTTCACTGTCTTCAGCTTGCTTTATCATGCTTTCTCATACCCCCTACCCCCTGCCCAATTTAACTAAATTGAGTAGCTTGACTAAATACTTCCTTGTACTCCTTTGCTTTACATTTATAACTAGGTGGCTGGGGTGAACTTGGCCATCTAATTGGTCTTACCAAAGGAGCATTCCGGGAATTATCCATCACAGGCGTTGGTGCCGTGGAGTATGTGTAACTAAAGAGGCGATCAATGATCCTCAGGGGAACACCACCTCCTCTGTCTGAAATCTTAAACAGACAAACCAAAGCCAAGCATTAAAAACAAGGTACATTTGTCTATATTTCCTTTATTTAAAAGTCACCTGATGTCCATGACTTTGATCTGTTTCTCAAAGCGGAGAGCTTTATTATTATTGACACTTTTTTAGTTTTCTCCAGAGAGACTCAAAAGAAAAACAGAGAATGGTTACCTTAATTGTAAGATCTTCTTTTCCCAAGACAACAATCACTTCAATTGGTGTAAGGGAAGGCCAATTTTCCTGGTGTTCAACTGTTGCCCTCATTGCATTCTAAAGAAATCAAAACCATAAGGAATTCAACGGCAGAAGAATGAGAAACAATAAATAACTGTTTTTTATGTTTAAAATAAAAGCAGCACAGAGGGTAATTCAAAGTTCCTATTTTTTTTTAAGTTAGTAGTAAAACAGCTCTGTAAATAGCCATTTATGAATGTGTCATGCAGGATGTATAATGAAAAATATTCATTTACCATGTAATACAGCTCCTGGGAGTAATGTCTAATGGAAAAACAATTCTGCTAGCTGTCAAGTTCTTATTTGTAAGCTTAATTTAAATGTAGAAATTGGTTTTTATAGTCCATTTCCTGGCTCTCTCTTTTCTGTCTTTCCATTACATTTTACATCCAAGCACCAAAGACTATTACATAACAAATGAACAGTGAATCATTGAACCAATTTATTGGCTTTTATAAAACTTGCCAGGAAAGGTTGTTACTATTTAAAAGGATAGTAAATAATTCTAAATTAAATTTCAATTTGCATTGGTTATCATCTTAACTTTTACCAATGATGGCAAAATAACTGTAGGAATTGGACCATTCAATTTAAAAATAAATGAAATCAATGAAAAAGTATCTTTTGTCCTTTAACAGAGAAGAAACTCAAACAAGTTTTCAGACAACTGGGTGCGTCTCACACAGATAAAGTTTTGGTTTATTTCACATGTTTTCCTCTCTAACCTCCTTGTGGTACATTATCTGCTTTCTGGTTTCTATATAATACTAAGTTCTAATCATTAGCTGAAGTAAAAGAAAAAAGATCAGATGTCTGTAGTATAATCAATACCTCATTGCATTAACATTAGAATAAGGTAGGAAATAGTAAATTCTGAGAAAAGCTACATCAGAATTAGAGGTAAATTTCTCTTTTTTTAGGCTTCCTCCCCCAGGAGTCCAAGAGACTCTTGGAAAGCATCATGAAGTGTCAGAAGGTTTTCTTTTTTTGGTGTAAGTACAGTCTTAGTTTGGTCTTAGAACACAGGACAGATTTGCTTCTTGGTACCTGGCTATCCCAGACTAGTAACATTCACATCCTTTGTGAGCTTGTTAGAAATGCAAATTCTCAGATGTACAGAATCAAAATCTCTAGGCCAGAGCCTAAGAGTAAGTGTTTTTAACAAGCCCTCCAGGTGATTCCAATGCATACTGAAGTTTGAGAAGCACTGTCACAGTCTTGCTATGGAAAGTGTGGAGTGTGGACCAGCAGCATCACCTATGGGCTTATTATTACAAATTCTAAGCCCCAGGACCCATCCCAGCCACACTGAATCAGAGTTTACATTTTAACAAAACCCCAGGTGATTCATATGCACATTCAAGTTGATCTTGGAAGGAAATGACTGACTTCTGAGTATATTCTAAACTCAGGTTGGAGCCCTGCCACCTGCAGAAACTCTGGACCTGAGCATTGGGATTTGGAGCTGGACCATCCTATGGGGGTGGAGGTAACAAGGCCCCATTCACTGAAGCATTCACCCCCTGACCTTCCTTAACAAATGCATGAATGACTAGTGCTTTGTTGGACACCTGAAGAAATAATAAGAACAGGTAGCATTAAGACATCGTGAATCATATTGCACATTCTCAAATATGTGTTGATGCTCTAATGAACTGCATGTGCCCTTTCAAACATTAACTATAGCTTCTTTCTATTAGGAGCACTAAAGTGTGTTTGGGAGAAGACAGTGAAGCTCCCATTCAGCGGGAAATGATAAAGGAAATAAAAATGTAACATGTGAATTAAAAAAAAAACAACCCAAATTGCAATCACTGTGAAGTGTCATACCTTGAATAGTTCAAAGAGCATATGATGAAGGTGAGAAGGTACATATACAATGTGAATTGGCTGGCCTGGAAATTTTCCTAGAAAAAAATTTAGACTCACTTAGAACTGGTAAATATTTCATTAAAATATTTGATATTTTATCAATATTTTATCAATATCTATTTGATTAATAGATACTCCTTATTCCTGAGATTAGAATATTCCCCATCTTCCTTTCCTCTGAAATTCTACCCTAGACCCTTTTCTTTTAAACAGTAAACACAACTGGCTTATTTTCAAAATGCTATTAGGGTTGTTGCCTTGTGCTCTATGATTAATTTTTGCATTTCTCTACAAATGTATAAGGTCAGATGAAGTGTGTGACAGGGTACTATAAATTAGATTAGGTGGATTATTTGTTTCTGCTTTCAAAACTTTTATACTGAGGTATTTCAGAGTTAAAATCATACATTTTAAGAAAAAAGAAAGAGTTAACGTGTCCATAGAATAATACTGAAATTAATGTTAGGTATAATTTTCATATTTTGTGGGAAAATAACACATTTAAAATTCTTGATTTTTATCACCCAAACATTAAATCTTAGGGGCTAAATATGCTTACATTTCACTGAGAGGCAAAAGAAAACAGAAACAAAAACCTCATAATATTGTTTGAGAAGAAAAATAAAAGTATTATTGTTTGGTGTCCCAGGCCTTGGCAAAGTTTGAATCAGAAAACAGAAGGCCTGGCCCAATTCCCTCCTTATTTTATCAAACAGTTCAAGCAGTTTATCTACAAGTATTATGCAACAATGCTGTTAATGCTTAGAGTTCTTTTTCAACCTTTATTTGTATTCTTATTTTTAATTTAGCAATAATATTTACATATTCCCAATCCACGAGTTAGAGTACTTTTAATCTGAGCAACTTAATTTTAACTGTCCTGCTTTGAGAAGCACTATGGGAGAAGATTTAAAAAGTGCCTTGCATTCATCATATTATCACTTCAACGTGGGAAGACCCTATTTTTTCAGTTACCCTGGATCTGAAGCCACTGAAGTATGGTCTGCTTCCAAAACAGTGGTGCATACTTACAGAACAGTTAAATTTTTTTTTTGTAATTCAAAAATATTTTTATTTATTTTTTATTTTATTTTTTTAAAGATTTAATTTATTTATTCATGAGACACACAGAGAGACAGAGAGAGAGAGAGAGAGAGAGAGAGGCGCAGAGACACAGGCAGAGGGAGAAGCAGGCTCCATGCAGGGAGCCCCATGTGGGACTCGATTCCAGGTCTCCAGGACCACACCCTGGGCTGAAGGCAGTGCTAAACCGCTGAGCCACCCAGGCTGCCTAACTTAAAAATATTTTTTTAAATTTATTTTTATTTTTTATTTATTTTTTAAAAATATTTTTTTTTTAAATATTTTTAAAAGAACATTTAACATGAGATCTACCTTCTTACTAATCTTGCGTAACTGAAATTTTATATCCATTAAATAGCATTTTAAAATAAAATATCGGGGATCCCTGGGTGGCTCAGCAGTTTAGCGCCTATCTTTGGCCCAAGGGCGTGATCCTGGAGTCCCTGGATCTAGTCCCACATGGGGCTCCCTACACGGAGCCTGCTTTTCCCTCTGCCTATGTCTTTGCCTCTCTCTCTCTCTCTCTCTCTCTGTCTCTCATGAGTAAATAAATAAAATCTTTAAAAAAATAAAAAATAAAATAAAATAAAATAACCCATTTACCCCAGCCCCCAGCCTCTGGCCACCACCATGCTACTCTCTACCTCTCTACGTCTACTTAACATATCTCAGATAAGTAGAATCACACAGTATTTGTCCTGTGACTGCCTTATTGCTTACAGTACAATTTGAAGTGTTTTTGTTTCCAGGTCTCATGAGTAACTTCTCTAGGAGGCTATTTCTGCTACCAAGTGGCTCCTCCTACTTCTGGCCTCCCTGACTCTCATATTCTGCAATAAGCTATCTTTCTTTGATCTAGGACACTGGAACTCATGCTACTCTAAATCTTAAATTGTTTGTTCAAACCTTGCCTCTTTATGAATCATCATTAGCAACTGAATATGCTCAAACTGGAACTCTGCAATGGAGATCAAGAGAACCTTGGCTTCAAAAAAGAAGCATACAAATTCTAGACAAGTTCAGAAGGAAGAAAAGGAATGCAGGAGTTGCTTTGTATTTACAAGAAGTAATTATACTGGGAGAACAGTGAATTTTCCATAGATTAAAATATTTTTTTTTATTGCTTACCATTCACTTGTGTGAGCTTTAATTCTGGAGACGTTAAATAATACTGGTCACAAAGCATCTTCGAACACTCAAAGGCATCTGAAATAGAAGGGTTTTTTTTTCATAATGATGAAATGAGTTTATGCCAAGTAAAATTTTCATGTGATCATCAGTGTGCGTACTACCCTTAATTTAGAATGTTCATTAGAGTACAGATTCACCTGTATGAAAAAATATCTCTTTAATATTTTATTGAAGAAAAAATTAAGACAGTGTTGATGTTATAGGGGTGGTGATAGGAATATGCACACTTCAAAGATTAAATAGAACATAGAACAATAAGGCCATTACTGTATGGATTTTTTAATTTTATTAATGAATGTTTAAACCCCTGACTCTCAAAAGCAAAGGATCTTCATGACAGTATTTATAAAAACATAAACTGGAACACTCTGGATATAAATTCATTCACAAAGTCACCTCAACTATAGATATGTCAATCATACAGTGTACATTTTCAATAAGGGAAATGCAGAAATCTAGAAATTACCTTGGACCACGGCTGCCACATCACAGCTTGGATCAATGCTTCCAATGTGAGTTGGGTTGCCTGTCTCTGAGTCACTGAATATAAGAACTGTTGAAGAATAAAAACAAAAGATGTCATAAAAACTAGGATAATAATGATTAAAACTACCATTGAAAAAGAATGTGAACCCCTGAATAATGAAACATCTGGTTGGGGTATGGCTGATATTCTATACCCATCTCAGTATATCATGACCATGATGAGCTAACTTACTATGCTGGTTCATCAGCATCCGGGTAGAAATACGGTTCATGTAAAATCGATCCAAGAAATACTGAAGATTTTGGTTGGTGACTGGATCAACTGTACAGCCATCTTTATATTCTATGATTCCTTGTGCCATTGTAGGAACTACATTGTAGTGTCTATTTCGAACTTTGATGAGAGTATCTGTAAAACTAAGCCAAAACACATTTAGAGTTAGAGAAAGTTCAAGTAAGTTTCATTCACTTATATGCCTTAGATTACTTCAAAGAAGGCTGAAGCTTTTTTTAAGTACCCATCTAAAGAATCAAATGATAAAATGTTTGGATGAAGGTTTATTAAGGTTCTCACTACAGATTCTCCAACTACAATAGAGGAGATAGTATTACAAACAGATTTATTTTGCTTCTCACTTAACATAAAAATACCAGCTTTCTAACTGGTGAATTCATTCTAGGAATTCATTAAGCCTTCTCTTTAAAAAATAATAATTAAAAAATAATTAATATTAAAGATAAGTCTAGAGTGCCATTGTGGAAAAAAACATCAAGATTTCTTCTCAGATTTATAAAAAGATTCTTCTTTCCTATTCTTATAGGGAGAAACTATAAGTTAATCTGAAAGAAAATGTTCTATCTCCAATGACAAAATGACATATACTGATACTATGTCATAGTAAATCTACCTGTGAATCTAGTCATCAGACTAAATGTATACTAAAAATAGATTTCCTTAAAAATAAATCTACACTTGTTCATTCTTAGCATCATTTTCAATGTCATCATTCTTCATCACTTTTAAAAAACCAACAAGTCAAAACTTGTCATTTGTAAGGCAGAGGGTATTTGTTATTCAGAGTTGTGGATCCTTTAATTCATGTCTAAAAAAAAAAATCTTAGGAGTATGTCTGGAAATAGTCAAAGTTTTAGACACTCTAATGCATAAAACTTACTCTGATAATGCTTTCTGGTCTTCTGGGCTTTTCTCATGGAATTCCACCAAATCCATCAGGCTCTGGATATACCTGTAAAGTGACAGGTGTGCTTTAAATTTAAAATTGAATTGTCAGATACAAGTGACTAAATCATTTCAAATGATTGGAAAAGAGAAAGCATTATGTTTAAAATTACAACTTTCCTCCAGCACATTTTTTAGATCTAAAATCAAACCAAACCAACCAAACAAAAAAACCCAAAGCTATGACTTTGACCCTCAAATTTCTAACTTAAAATTTATTTCTTTAATCACTCCAGATTAAGTCATTCCAGTCAGTAGTTTTTGTTTTATCTAGCAAGTGTTTTCTTTTTTTATAGCATTTAGAAACCAACTTTTTTTTTTTTTAAGATTTTATTTATTCATGACAGAGAAAGAGAGAGAGAGAGAGAGAGAGGAAGGGAGAGGCAGAGACACAGGCAGAGGGAGAAGCAGGCTCCATGCAGGGAGCCCGACATGGGACCCGATCCTGGGACTCCAGGATCAGGCCCTGGGCTGAAGGCGGCGCTAAACTGCTGAGCCACCTGGGCTGCCCCTAGAAACAGCTTTTTAAGAAAAGCTTCCTAATTTTTCCTACTACATTCATAGGTGAAGAGAATTCGTGAAAGCAGCAAATACTATGGATTATGTGTTTGTAACTGTTTAACAATATATACAGTAATATTTACAATTTGATTATAGACTATATAATATTTATAACACATATATATTTCTAGAATCAATGAACAAAAAGCTGTCTGTCAGTAGATTAGGGTGAGGCTCTGGCGAATATCTGCCTCAGTGCATATCCTAGTCCTGTTCTCTGAAAATTTGTTCCTTTGGGTGATCTACCCTCTCCAAGCCTCAGGATCCTTATTTGTAAAATAAGATGACAATAACTGACAATTACTAAGTTCTGGCTTGCGCTAGGTACTGTTTTAAGTACTTTATAATGGATTAGCTCATTTAATTTCACTCACATGAAACTCTTTGAAGCATATACTTTATTTTCCTCAATAGCAGATGCAGGAACTGAGGCATAGCAAATTTAAGATACTTGCTAAGAATTCCACAACTAGGAAGAGGCAGAGGTGGCATTTGAACCCAACGCCTGCTGTTAATTGATTTGTAAGTAACAAAGATTAGACCTTCTAAATAGTAGTCCTTCTATTTCTAGAATAGGATTCCATGTGCAATATCAAATTCTGTCTCTTATTACTTAAAATACAATTATATCATGAAAGTATGTCCTTTTTCAGGGCAAAATGTCTCTTTATAGCTTTATAACTGTCCCTATGATAACTTACCCTAACTTACTAAAAAAAAGTCTTTACATCTTTCAAAAATACTTACTGTTCAGACCACCCATTTCCAAAGATGATGTTAATGTATTATAAGAATTCATACTCAGATACTTGTCTTAAAAATAGAGACTGTTTCAGAATGGGTTCACCACTTACCAGCTTTTAACTAACTGCACCGAAGAGGTATTGACTAATCGATCAGGGAGGATATCAATTTCCTTCAGGATATTGGCCAGCCTCACAGGCAATTCTTGTCTCAAAAATGCAAAAGAAGTTCTTTCACATGCATTTTCTGTACCTGTAATAAATAATATTTATTTAGTTTTTGAAAAAAAGTAGATCTGAATCATACACTTGAATAGCATTAGATATCCAATATCGAACACATACACATATCATTAAATTATAGTTTCACCCTCAGTTGGGTTACTCTTTATAATAAGAAGTATCTCCTCCTTCATGGTCTTTTTCTTTACTGTCTTTTTTTTTTTTTAAAGGACCAATATGAGAATTATTGTTTCCTTTTTGGGGGGAAGAGGATTCACTTCCATTAAGTCAGAATGTCCCACAGCTGTCAACACCACAATGTCCACCAGACAACATCGTTCAGAGGGTTCTAGATACGAAATTGAAGTAGAAGGATAAGACAGTGGGTAAGAATCGTGATATTTCCACATTAGTGATAAATATCATCACATTTAAATTCTTGAAATATTCCTTTTAAGACCGCTGCAGAAGGTTTGTAAACATTTCTGGCAGTAAGGCAAATATTCAGAAAATCATACTGGCAAAGAGACAAAACTGTTAACAATGCAGATGAATGTACCCTGTCAACAAGTGGAAGGTGGCTAAGCGATAAAATCTCACTTAATTTGAGGCTGCTTTATAACATTAAGAATCCTCTCCAAAAAAGTATATAATGTTGTGAAGGAGGGGATAAAGGTTTTAATTCATTGTGATATGGTGGCTCAAAGCAAGAAAAGTGTTTTGACTGGAAGCTTGCACGGAAATAAGAGCTCAAACCATCCAGCATCAGTGGGTCAGCAAGCGGCCTTGACCTGTAGGTGCAAACTGTGAGAAATAAGGCAGCTAGCTCTAGGCCAGGGTAAGGCGCCCCGGCGTCGAGGGTTCAGGGTTGAGGGCTCTCCTGCAGGTTTCCGACAGCAGGAGAGCAGCGTCCAGGTATCTTAAGCGGTTAGCCCCGCCCCCCGCCCGAGGGCTCAGAGTTGGGGCGGCTCCCCAGCCCCGGCGGCCCGCCCGACCTCCCTCCCCAGCTCACCGAAGTCCAGGAGCTGCTTCATGGACAGCGGGGACGGGCTGTAGCGCGAGAAAAGCTCGACCTCGCGGGGGACCACGCTGGCCGCGCTCAGCGAGCCGGCGCTGCGCATCACGAAGCGGGCCGCCTTCATCTCGACGCCCACCGCGACGGGCAGGCGCTGGGGCCGGGGACGCTCCGAGGCCGAGGAAAGCTGCGGCGGGGGCCGGCGCGGGGCGGCGCGGGGCGGCGCGGGGCGCGTCTGGGCAGGGGGCGCGGGAGGGCCGGCTCGTGCGCCCGGCCTGGGCTGCCTGGGCTGCGATTCCGGGGCGCTTCCGAGTGGAGGAGCCGGCAGTGAGGCCGAGGAGCTGCGAGGGGCCCGACGCTCAGGTTCGCGTCTGGCCACGACCCGCCGCCTCCCGGGGTTTTATTGGTTTCCCCGCACGCTCCCCCCGGCCCCGAAGGGGCGGAGTCACCGGGACTTGGAGCCGCGTCCCGGCGGCGGCCGCGCCAATCAGCTCAGATAAAGAACTTTGGGCCCCGCCCCCGGCCGCGGGTCCCGTGGGTGGCGGGACCTGGCGCGGCGGCCCGGGGCTGTGAGGGGTCAGCCGGGGGCGGAGGAAGGTGAAGCGGGCATCTGGGGTACCGGAGCTCGAGATTAGCCGCTTGGGACCCGGGCCTGGGACGCGTGGGCTGGGGGCCCGCCCAGGCTCGTCCTTGTTTACGAACGAAAGACTGTGTCAATGTCACGCATTCCCGACTAGAAACTATTTCCAAGAATCTGAACTCCGGGATGTCATTGGTCCTCGCCCAGAGCGGGCTTTTACAGTAGCCAATCAGCTGCATTCAAAGGTATGAGCTTCTCCGCCATTGGACAGTCAGAGAAGCAGCCTAACCATCTCTAGTGTTTTCTCCCTGAGCGAACAGGACAAGGCAGGAACTGGAGGTTCCTTTAGGTAAGACTTAGGCTTGAGTAACTGACCCAAATACATTTACTTTTTTTTTTTACCCCCTGTGGCCATAAAAGGCCATCAATTTGGTTTTCTCCAGTAATATAGTCTCCTCTTTGGGTTTGACTCTGTTAATTAAAAGCAAAGTTATGAAGGGATCAGTTTGTCAGTTTAACTCCCTGCCCTCTACCATCAGAGAATTTATTCACTCTGACCTCAATCCAAAATATAGAATGTCCTCAATCCAAATCTTTGCCTAAGATGGTCTTTTCTACTATTAAATGTCTGGCACGAAGTATATGTTGCAAGCGATCTTTCCTGATTGCCTCTCCTCCATCCTTCTTCCTAATGGCCTTTTTTCACCTAGGACATGATATTGTAGCTATTTATGTTACTGTATTCTCCTCTCTGAACTTCTTTCCCTGAAAAAGATCAAGGTTGGGACCAAGTCTGATGTATCCTTGTGATTCCTTCCTTGCTTTATCACTATTCAATCTTAAACAGTTGTGGGAACTTGGGGGCAGCCCTAAATTGCATCTACACTTGGAAATAGGTTTGATAACACTATGATTTGTGTGTGTGTGTGTTATTTTTTTTTAATTTTTTTTAGCAAGTGGGGACATGGGGCAGAGGGAGAGAGAGAGAATCTTAAGCAGGCCCTGAACAGCATGAAGCCGGACATGGGCCTCAATCGCATGATGCCCACATCATGACTTGAGCTGAAATCAGGAGTTGGATGCTCAACCAACTGAACCACCCAGGTACTCCTATGATTTGTGTTCTTGTACTATGAATCCTTTATTACCTATTTGCATAGCTTAATGAAGCAAGAAAAAAGAAAAACAAAACAAAAAATGTGTACAAGAAGCCAAACAATGAAATAAAACTCTCTCTGATGAAGCAAGTAAATTTAAGGTAAAAATCCCACACACACATTTTTCCTCCCTGGATTACATCCTAAGAAAAGAAATAAAGCAATGCACTTGCTTTTCTTTCCATGTGTGTGGGATCTAGAATAGGCAATTGTGTATATTATAAAGAATTATACTCTTTAATTTGCAGAGAAAAGGCAATGGAAATGATGTATTACAAGTAGGTCTAAATTAGGAAAGCCCCACTGAGTGCTCTCTTGGCTTACCCCAAACTATTTCCCTTCGTGTTGCGGGATGACTAAAGATCAGGGGAAGTCATATGATATTCACAGAGATGGCTCAGTGCTAAGTGTGTACGGAGGTCACCAAACTTTTGTCTCCATGTCATCCCATCCAATAATATTTCCCGGGTTACTCTCACAGTGCATTACATTCTCCAACGTCATTTCTCTATGATGGAAACTGTTATAATTGGCAACGTTTATGATAACTGGGCTGGAATAGCCAGGTAAAGTTGTTTACACAGTTGGCTAAGACACTATGTATTACCATGATTAGAGAGTGACCTGGAAAGACCGTGACACTTGTATTCTCTGGCTGGCCAGAGATCTTGGAGGCTATTCAGTGGCTATGGAAGTATGGCAAAGGGAATTATTGTCTGGGGGCAATGGGTATGGACAGATTTGTGCATTCATTCAAGTAAAGGCAAACCAGAGGACTATCAAATGAATTGGTGCTAATGAGCAGCGGGGAGTACCCAAGTTTCCCCCTTGTACACAGTGCTGAACACAGCACCCCGGCTTGAGGCACCTGATTCCTGAAATTTTCAAGAGTATGCTTACCTCGCATCAAGTTAACTATCTAGCTTGCCTAGCAAAATCTGATAACATAAGGTCACTGGTAGTGACACTTTTGCCAGAGGGTTGGACATGTCTAATTTTACAAATTGCTTCAAGACCCTTAAAAAGATGCCTTTTCAATCTTTTCACCTCTAGGAATATATGTATATCTCAAGAACTTCAAAAGCCATGATGGATGGAAGCAAGAGAATAGTTGTGTGTATTGTAGAGTATATATATGTGTGTGTGTGTGTGTGTGTGTGTGTTTGTGCGTGTGTGTATAATAGAATATATATAGAATATTTAAAGTTAAAAATTAACAACAGACTTGGAGAAATTACTTACAAAATATGTAAGAGAAAAATGACTAGTTTTTGTTTTGTTTTGAGAAAAATGACTAGTTAAGAAATGGCTGTTTCAGCAGGGAGCAAAGTTAGTCATGATGTATTCTCTCCTGGAGGTTATAGATAATAGGCAGGAGCTACCTTAGATTTAGTAGGCAAGAAAGGTCTCTCTGAGGAAGTAATAATTATAGGAGATTGAGGAGCCTTCTTTTGGGGAGTGAGAAGGGAATATTGGTGAAAGCATAATGGCAAAGAGATTGGGGAAAAGAAGGCTTAAATCACCATTTGGTCTGTGATATTTCTTATAATTGGTATTTTTAGAGGCTACTAGATGCCAGGAGCTGGACTAGATGCTTTGGTTGGTGTGAAAATATCTTCTTTCATGTATCTCAGACTCAGTGGATGATGGAAAATAATGGCTAATTTTTAAAAAAATTATTCATGGGATTTTCATTTAATCCCCAGAGCAAAAAAATTACAACTAAACGCCTTTAAAGACAGTTTATAGAAGAGATTTTTAAAAAAGATTTTATTTATGTATTCATGAGAGACACAGAGAGAGGGGCAGGCTCCCTGTGGGGAGCCCGATGCGGGACTCGATCCTGGGACCCCAGGATCACGCCCTGAGCCAAAGGCAGACTCTCAACTTTTGAGCCACCCAGGCATCCCTATAGAAGAGATTTGATCAATGTGTCATGTTGATGGTGATAATAATGCTGATCAGGAAGGATTTTAGAGGAAGGACTATGTTGGGGGATGAGGAAATGCCTCCTCTGAGAACTGGCTTTGGGAATGAATTGAGAAACATGAGCGAGATTTTGGCAAATTACTGATAGTGAGGAAGGATGTCTAAGGCCGAGCAAAAGCACAGATGTAGGAGCTAGAGATATGGAGAAATAATGACTACTCCATCTGGAGTACCCATAGGAAGAAGGACATGAAGGAAGCCTGGGTGGCTCAGTGGTTGAGCATCTGCATTTGGCTCAGCACATGATCCTGAGTCCAGGGATTGAGTCCCGCATTGGGCTCCCGTGGGGAGCCTACTTCTCCCTCTGCCTGTCTCTGCCTATCATGAATAAATAAATAAAGTCTTTAAAAAAAAGAAGTAGATGAGAGCTTAGGGTTATATCCTAAAAACCTTAAATGCTGGTATGAGGACTTTGAGATTCCTGAGGTAGGCAACATGGAACTCTTGGAGCTCAAACTTGTTAGCAGTTAAACAATTCAATGCAATAAAACTTCATTGAATACCTGTTATGTACCAGACACTATGATAGGTACTAAGGACATAAAGATGAAAAAAGCGTAGGCTCTGTCTTCAAAGACAGGAAAAAAACATGTAAATAATCTAAAGAAAACATACTGTGATATCTATAAGGTTGTGTGTGTGTGTGTGTGTGTGTGTGTGTGTGTGTGTGGCCAGGGGTCCAGGAAGACTTCCTTGGAGGAGGTAACTCATCTGAGTTACAAAGATTGAAAAGAAGTTCATAGGCACACGTAAAGGAAAGGTGTTGGGACAATGGGAGAGAGAAGGAAAAGGACCATTTTATTTGTGGACTCCTCAGCTCTTGTCAAACCCAAGAAGGAAGAATGAAAAGAAAAAGTTCTGTGATGTTCTAAGCTTGTACTACGGGGAGGGAGTGACTTCATTAATAGAAGCAGAGAAGTCAAAGGGTCAGGAGGAAAGAGTAGGTTGACTGCAGAGCGGGAGCACCAATGATGGGTTTGTTTGGGAACACTGTGAGTTAATGTGAAACCACTAGGGAAGCAGTCATGGAAGTGGTTCTTGGGGAAAGGACGGTGAGGATTCAAGGCTATTAGGCCATTGCTGAGAAGTGCAGATAGATGGGTGAGCCTCTCACCATTTTTTTTTTTTTTTACATGAGGCTCCCCTCTTCAACTAGCCTACAAGCTCTAGCTTACTTTTTTTTTTTTTTTTTCTGTGCACAATACTTCTTCTGGAGAAGCCCTTGGTTTCATTCTATGCCTCCTTATACCTACAAAGACTAAAATTCTTCCCCTCACTAAAGCAACACCAAACAAAATAGTTCATTTTTCTGTTTTGGCACCTATAGTTTCAATGTTATCAGGAAAAACAGCAAGTGAATCCTGAAATTAACACATCTTGACTTTTTATAGAAAGACAAGAATTTTTGCTTCAGCCCCAAATATAGGCTGAGCATTCTTTCTCCCCATCCCCTACCCAAAATTTCTTAATTGTGTCTGAATTTTGTGTTGAAAAGCCAGTAAGGGAAGGTGAGCAGAGGAAATTAAAAATTAACTAAAAGAAGAACAAATGTGTGACGAACATATGGAAATATGCTCAAACTAATGAGTGGGTAGGAAAATAAAAAGTAATAAGATAATGCTACATCATAATTCTACTGTCAGATGGCAACTAATGGAAAAGCTAATAACATCTTCTCATGCTGGCAAGTCCTGGGGAAATAGCGTTCTCCTCTACTGTCATGGGAGTGTATAATTGGCAAATATTTTTGGAAGGCAATTGGCAGAATCTGTAAAAACTGTGAGGATAGTCACCACATGTTTCAGCCATTCCACTTCTAGAAACACATCCTAGAGTTTTACCAACAGACAGCGCAAAGATAGACATATGAGATTGTTCATTGCAGTATTGCCTGCAAGAACAAAAGAAGTTTGAAACACGTGTACTCATGAGGGCACGGATAAAAATGAATGACATACTCGCGTGCACTATAATGCCTGCTGTTGGTGGTGAGCCGGCAATGGCTTCTAGTGGCCAGTTACGGCACCTCTGCCATCCATGCAGTGTTTCAACTGAGGCCATGCTCTTGCTATGCGGCTTCCAGTGATGGATAAGTACCTGGCCATCTCTCCTCCATGTGGGACTCTGTTAATGGGAGTTCTTTGCTCTGAGGAGCTCTTCTTGGCTCTGGCTTTGTCACATTTGCATTGCGGTGTGAGTCTGTCCCAGCTCAATTCTGCTTCCTATGCCCCCTTTCCCTCCACAGATGTCATATATGCCACACAGTCTGCAAGCTTTCCCTACCCAATATTGCTTCCTCCTTCAGCCTTTCTCAGACCATCTCCCATCCAACCCAGCTGGGAACTCCAGAATGAACATTTCCCATTAGAGGAGTCCTGCACTGGGGAGAGATAGAGATCATTCTCCTGGTCCTTGCATGTACATATAACTGGAATTTAAAAACTTGGCAATTGGCATTTGGAAAAATCCCACATTAGATCGTGGCCTATGTGGTTAAGAGCTGCCATAGTGGGACGGCCAAGTATAAACCTCTGAAAATGCCCATAACTAAGGTAGCAAATACAAACCAATATGGTATCCTGCTAGGAATGATGGAACTCCATCATTCTAAGTATTTTAAGAGTATTGGTTCCATCATATCTCCACTGAATTCATCTGTAGAAACTGGGTGATTCCTTGAGAATGACTGTAGGCTGTTACAAACCAATCGAGTGGTAGCTCTGCTGTGCCACACATAGTGATTTTGCTAGAGCAGATTAATATGGCTTCAGGTACATATTATACAACCACTGGTTTGGTGAGCATATGCTTTTGTTTCTCCACAAATCCAAAACAAAACCCCAAAACAAAAAACAGACCCTCTTGCATTCCTCTTTCAGCATCTGCTTACCAGAGGACCTAGACTGACATTACCTGTGTTAGAAAATTGTCCTCTATATTTTGGGTTTTTTTTTTAAAGATTTTATTTATTTATTCATGAGAGACAGAGAGAGAGAGAAAGTCAGAGACATAGGCAGAGGGAGAAGCAGGCTCCATTGCAGGGAGCCCGCTGTAGGACTCCATCCTGGGACCCCGGGATCATGCCCTGAGCCAAAGGCAGAGGCTCAACCTCTGAGCCACTCAGGCGACCCTGTCCTCTCTATTTTGTTAATTGTAAAACATGTCACAGACCAATGTGTATATAGTAAGGTCTAATTTCTATATAAAAAAAATAAAAACTATGTATGTGAATGTGGGTTGATGTATGCATGTAAAGAGACTGGGAAGGAACCATACTCAACATTCAATCATGGTATTGAAGGTATGTGAAGAACTCTCACTTCTTACTTTATATCTCCATATGACATTTTCCAAAGTGCATGACTCTGTGCTTTACACGCTAAAATCAGTAATAGTTCTTGACCAATAAACAACATATAAAATACACTGCTCTAGGAAAGGTTGTTCCCCATCACTTATTTGACCTTTTTTTTGGCCATGATTTCATTACCCCACTAGATCCCCTGCTTCATTACTTCTTTCATTCTCATGGTCCATCATCTTCTTGTTCTTCTGCTGCTTTTGTCTTACTATCTATTAACCAAGAACAGACATGTTATTTTTCCATGTGAGATTTTTTTTCCCCCTGGCTATTTCCCCTGAGATAGTATGCAGTCAGGTCTTCCTAAGCCTGTTCCTGGTGGGATCCCTCTCTACCAGGCTGTCATAACACATCAAGGTATAGCAGTGAACAGTGGCTGTCTGGTTCCACATAGTTCAACTAAATGGCTCTCTGGGCTCTATGTTGTACTCTTGGACCTCAGAGTCTACCTAAACCAGTCCTCACATGTCTCAAGTCCTGATTTAACTCAGGTATGACCTGACATTCCCTCCCCTCAACTCATCTATCTTTGACTAATTTCTTTTCCAGACCGATTTGTGTATTCCCCCAATCTGATTTAGCCTCTCATTCTCTTTGCCTTTCTTCCAAACACTTCCATCTTGCCTTCTGGAACTCAGTGTTTGTCCTCAAACTTCCTGCATCTCCAATTTCTTCTCTGAGTATTCCTTTTATATTCTCATCACAACTTGAGGACACCATGTCTCATAGGACTTCTTAATTGTAGATGGCTTTTCTTCTCAACTCAAAGTATTTCATGGCCTGAAGGCAAGATGGGTGTCATCCTCTTCCCACATCTTGTTTGTTACTTCTGTGCATTCAAAACATTACTATTCCTCCATTCTCCTTTAAAATCACGGACCTCTGAAGACAAGACATAAGACAATACCATCAACTACCTTTTACTGCTGTCCTATATGGAGTACGTGGCTACTTCCTTGGAAGTATGATTCCTGTCATCATTCTTGTTGATTTCAACATCACTGTGAATGATCCACCCATACTTTCATACCCCAGTTCATCAATCTCTTCAAATTATCAATATCTATTCATGGTTCACCAATATCTATCCATTCTCATGACTAAAACCTAGAACTCAGCTTCACAAATAATACCACCACATCCAAAATATGGAAAACAAACATGTCATTCCCTGTAGGCCACCTCCTATGCTCCTACAGTGTTTGACTCAACTCCCAAATTCACTGAGACTCCATTCTGCCTTTTTTCATGCCTTCTCTTCTCTTTTCCCCTTACCTAATGTTGATTCCATGGTTCAATACTGTGATTATATTCTTAGAAAACTCTTAACTTTCTTTTTCACTTACTGAGTGAACCAACCCTAGTTAAGTCATTCTATGTATATAGAGTGTATATAAATTTCAGCCCATAACGGCAAAATATGCAAGTGTTGACGTTTTCTTTTCTTTTGTTTTCCTATAAATCAGATTAATGTCTATTCTGAGGTCTTTAGTTAATATGAGATTTTACGATTCTTTCCCCCAAGGCTGCATCTATGTTCCCAGTAGTTCATATAGGCCCAAAGTATCAAGACAGGTGGACATCTAGTGCTTAGTGTCATCCAATCATGCTAGCATCCATTGAGATGCTTCTCATTGAATCTGCTCCCAGATTGTTGGTTAATGCAAATTGTAGCTCTATTATCCTTCATTCTCATCTAAAAGACCTATTCAAGCCTGGTTCTCTCTTTCTCTGAATGTGTGCTCTTGGGTACATGGACAGAATTTCATTCTGCTATTCCTGAAACATACCAGGCCATAGTCACATATCCCATCCTCCTTAGTGCCCCTTTGTTATGACTATACATATTGGGCTGAAGAAAACTCTAGAAGCTGATTTAGGCCTGTCTGCCTCATTTCTCATGCAGCCATTCTACCCTTGAAATGTTCCTAGGGGTTTGGTGAAGAAAATGAATTTCAAAGGCCTTAGGCCTAGAAGGGATTTGGAAAATAGTTAATAAATGCAATAAATCACATCAAGGTTCCCTCTATTACTTCTCAAACTAAAAGAGATTCTCTGGTTTACAGGTGCAGAAGAGAATAAAAGTTGAATAAAACTTGACAACAGCTCAAACAAAATTTAGGGGATTAGTGGATGGGTCATAGAAACCACACATAGGTTTTTATGGATCTGAAAATAAAGAAAACATGTATCATAATATCTCAATAAAGCAGATCTCCCAAAATAGAAGTCATTTTGGCTTCCATTTGAATCTTGCATGGTTCAGCTGCCCAAATGAGGGAAGGGGTCATGGGATAATAAGAAATGTTAGTGGAAAACATTTTTAATATTATGTACACAGACATATACATAAACATATATATAAAGAAAATACCCCAGAATGTCCATAGTGGTTATTGGGGGGTGGGGGTGGGCTAGATATATCAGTATTTACATTTGCTTTTTTTGTGCTTTTCCAAATATTAAACGACAAAACTTGTGTTACTTCTTAATTGTAAGAAAAAAAAGATGTTATTTCAAAAGTTGAAATAGCAACAGATATAGCAAAAGAATAGGCAAACAAATTTGGCAAATACTCATTTGGAATAGGCTTTTGACTGAACTGGAAGGCAGAATCAGGACAGGAAATTGTATCACCACCACAATAGAAGGCTCTCCTGCCTTCTATTCTAACCCTCTTGGGTAAACTGAGAGGTTAGGAGTCTCCAGGCCTCAAGAGCCCATAATCGACTCTTTCTCTCCCTTATCATCCCTGCCTATTGCCTTCTGTGGACTGACATTGAACTACTGTCAGCTGAAACTTTACTTCTATGCCTGTGACTTGTTCCTTTTCCCTGATTGCTGATCATTGCCTAAACTTCCTGAGATTATCACCAAATAAGACATTTCTTTTCCTTTTAACCCTCATGCCCTCCTGGCCCCTCACCCCACATGGTGTCCAAACAGGAATCTCTTATTTGGAAAACCAAAACACTAAAAGTTAAAACTAAAGTCCAGCCTTGGTTTGTATAGAACTGACTCACTGCCTTAGACAAGCTTTCCTGGTATTCCAGATAAAAGGAACACAAATCAGGCACCAGGTCATCTGGAAGACAAATTTTAGAGGTCACTTCCTTTTGTGATTTCTTTGCTTAACCCAGTGCAGGAGTGATCAAAACTACGTCAACATCCCACTGAAAATCCACTTGAAAATGAGAAAATTTAGTCAGTTATGCACACATTCCTTCTTGCCCAGATAAGTACTGGCCTGTTAGTATATGCAATGCATTGTTGTCTATATGCTGCTAAAAAAAAACCCACAAAATTCAGCTGAGTAAATTTTGAAGATCTATTTAGCTTTATCAAGCAATTCATGAGAGTGGCATCCCATCTAGCAAGTAGAGTTGTACAAAATGGAAGGCTTTTATGGAAAAAGAATGAGACAAGAAAGTTACTAGCAAACAAAAAGGATGGTTCCAGGGGATGTCACTTTCCTTTAGAGGGAAGAGCAAGGGGTCCTATCATGCAGATCACCTATTCTTCTTTGACAAGGTGGGTGAGGATGAAGAGGGCCCAAGTGGCAGAGTCATTGGCACCGAGGGGGAAATTCCTGACTGGCTGGTTAAGAATGCATTTCTGGGAAGGTTGAAACTGTAATTAGGTCAGTATTAAGCCCCAGTTTGGGAACTCAGTCTAAGTGATGCCATTTTTGGGCCTGTGGTTTTCTTGTTAACAGTGCTTACCAGTAAAAGGATAGACAAACAGATGTCACCCTAAAATTTTGTTTATTTGAAAATACTAGTTTGATTAACTACGTCTTGTGCAACAACTTCTCTCTCCAGCTGTGGCCGACAGTACCAACAATAGATCATAACATCCTTTCCTGTTTGGTCTGGTTTGGCCCAGGAGTCTTCTCAACATAGTGCTCTAGAGATCAGTGAATCAGAGCATCAGATTTGGAAGATGCAACCCCTTGTTATTCCAGGGCTTGAAGTCCAAGCAGCCTCCATGTATTGGCCTGCAACCTCTGCCTACACCCTGCCCTTTCCACTTGGAAAATCTGCACCTGGGTGAACCTGTCAACTGCAAGCATGAAAGTCCTTCATTAGTGCTACACTTTCCCCTGCAGATGAACAACTGAGGCAGGGGAGTCATTAAGTCACCCAGGACACATAGTTAGGAGGAAACCTGAGTTTTCTCAGTCTTACTTTAAACAGGAATCTTTGCCACACTCTTCTGTGCTTGGGAAATCTCAGATTTTTTTACATTTTACATTTTTTCTGACTCTTTAGAACTAAGAATGCCTGTTCCTCCTGGTCCAAACCAGGCGACTGTGTAAAACTGAGTTCAAAATCAAACTGAAAAGACGCTAGAAACTAAACAGCTTGTCTCTTCCAGGACGTTGAATTTTTTTTTTTTTTTATGTCCTTCATATGTAGAGCATCAGTTAGACTTTGCCAGAAAGAAAACTACACTAGCTTTAACAGTAATCACACAGACACACATTCCTTTTTCTTTTCAGTCTTTTTTTTTTTTTTTAAGATTTTATTTATTTATTTATTTATGACAGACACAGAGAGAGAGGCAGAGACACAGGCAGAGGGAGAAGCAGGCTCCATGCAGGGAGCCTGACATGGGACTCAATCCCGGGATTCCAGGATCACACCCTGGGCTGAAGGCGGCGCTAAACTGCTGGGCCACCGGGGCTCCCAGTCTTTTGAAAAATAAATGTGAACATCTGACAATACTGAGTTTGGATGACATGTTTATGCTTTGCTTGAAGAAAGGGGCCTGGCTGTGTTTTGCTAGACCGCACTGAGTCCAAAGAACAAAGGTGCAGGACTCCCCTTCTGTGTTCTTTCTTTCAGCCTTTTTACAGAAGGGTACTCCCACCGTCTCTTGCAAGAAGAGGCACCTCAAAATGCACTGTACATTGGAACGAAAGGATTGTTTTCTTACTCTGCAGCCCTAATTCATCTTTAACACTTCCTGTTTAAAAATAAAAATTAAGCAATTCTTCAACACGCAGTTTTCATCAACATTGTGTTGGAAGGAAGAAATACAGCCCATCCTGTAAAAGCTAGCAGATGTTGGGCCTCTCCCTGGCTAAGTGGGTAAAAGGTCAGCCCCACACCCACAGCCTGGGCTGTTCTGGCTGGACTGGTGGTGGAGTCAACAAGGGGAAGTTTAGTAGGTGAAAGGTCACTGCTGTGGAACAGCACTTTCCATGTGTCAGCTCTCAGACATCTAGTTTCTGTTCATGGAAATAAAGCTAACTAGGGGAAAGGTCACAAAGACCAGAGGCAGCTCTGTAATAACTGGGGCCTGCCTCAACATTGTGTCCAAGGCAAGAGGCCAAGTGCTTAGGCCTCCCGGCCTTTAGAAATTCTGCTGCTCAAGTGGAAAAACAGAGATTGTAAGGTGCTTTAAAGATCATCCTGTACTGAATGCAGCAAACTGATAAACAACCTATGGAGTGACGAATTTGTATTATGTAAAATAACTTCACAAGGAAAGATTCTTTGGACAACTGGACTGCAATAAAGGATCTTGTAGGTTTTCTTTTTAGTTGCCCTATACCAGAGCAGTGGTTCCTAATCCTGGCCACACGTTAGAATTACTTAGAGGTTACTTAGAGGTTACTTAGAGGTTTTACAAATGAGTGCTGCTTGCTACCAGTTGAATCAGACTCTCTAGCCAGGGGACCAAGCCACCTTTATTTTTCTAGTGTCTCAGGTGGCTCTAATGTACAGCACTGCTTTTGAATCCTTAAAAACATGGACATTTGAAATGACCCCAGGTTAAGAGAGAAATTCTCCATATTCTGCATTAGTGCTTTTTAGATTATGGGTCGTGACCAATTAGTGGATCATGCAATCAGTTTAATGGGTCACAACTAGAATGAAAATGCAATAGAATAGAGGAAAAAAAGCATACTTGTGTTATGTGAGATTTGGTGGGCGGTAGGGAGTGGTGCCAAACTTGTTTCAAATCAGTCTGGATCGTGATATAAGAATACCACTGTTCTAGATTCTAGGAATAAAAGCTTTGCTGCCCTAAGCCCCCATGGAATTGTTCTGATTCAAATTGGTTGTTGGATTTTTAAACAGTTTTGCTGATTCCACAGGATGTTGTGGCTGTGAATTAGGAAGCCTGCCATGATGTTATTTTGGAAAGGGTTATGAAATAGTTTCTCCCAGATGGTTCCCAGAGTTAGCTCAGTATGGGCATTTCCTCTGGAAACATCAAGGATGTAAAGGGAGATGTCATGACCAACACTGCAAGGTGAATTAATGGTGAAATTCAAATGAGGAAGAAGTTGGTTGCTTAGAAGTCTGGATGGAAACTTGCCCAGTGTAAGCGTTGCTCTAAGAAAACTAAGCTAGCTATAAAGCAGCCGTGATGGGCCTTCTGACCTGTGGTATTATGGGGTTGTAAACCGACTGTCACTAACAATGCCTAGAATCAGCCAAATGGTTAGCATTCAGAGTCTGAGTAGAAGAGGTGTCTCCACTAGAGATGCTAAGCATCAAAAGAGAGAACTGTGGAGTTGCTATTAGAAAATGAACCCAGGGATCCCTGAGTGGCTCAGAGGGTTTACTGCCTGCCTTCGGCCCGGGGCATGATCCTGGAGTCCTAGGATCGAGTCCCACGTCAGGCTCCCTGCATGGAGCCTGCTTCTCCCTCTGTCTATGTCTCTGCCTCTCTCATGAATAAATAAATACAATATTAAAAAGAAAAGAAAAGAAAATGAACCCAGGGATGCCTGAGTGACTCCATCGGTTAAGTGTCCAACTCTTGGTTTCGGCTCAGGTCATGATCTCAGTGTTGTGAAATCGAGCCCCATGTGGGGCTCCATGCTCAGCGAATAGTCTCCTTGTCCCTCTTGCTCATCCTCTGCCCCTCTCTGCTCGTGCTCCCTCGAGCTTTTCTGTCTTTCTCTCTCTCTCTCTCAACTAAATAAATAAAATCTTAAAAAAAAAAAGGAAAAAGGAAATGAACCCAGCAATCGTATAGAGAGAATTGTAATAGTGATGAGGTGCTTCAATTTTTGTGTAGCCTCTTTTTCCCTGTCCATTAATGTCCTTTCTTCTTTTTCTTTTGATTTTCTTTTAAAAAGTGCTTCTGGGTTATGCTACATCCCTGACTGATAAAGGAGACTATGTTTCAGGGTGGGAGCACTTAGAGAATATATACCCTACATCAGTTTGAAAGAAAGTGGGAGACCAGAGAATTATTAGATTAGAATCATGAAAAATCTGAGTGACTGAAGTTTCCATGTTTTATCTTGATATTTTGACACAACATTTAAGGAAATCCTTATATTTTTTCTGCCTTTACAATAAGAAGAAAGAATTAATATAATGTACTCTGTCTTTCAGAGAATGCTGTCTAATGGTTTAATCCACTAGTTTCAATATTTTGATTTATGAAAGAATTGGGCAAAATAAGTGTCTAGTAGTGCTTGTCCTCTCTCAAGAAAGAAGGATTTGCTGTCTTCGGGCAACCAAAAGAATAATTAAAGCTAATTTCTCCCTGGACCTTGGAAAAAGTGGCAACAAATAATGGATTTGTCCTTCTAGAATGTTTCAAACAAACATCTTATCAGTCACTTATCAGCCACAAATCCATTCAAGGCAGTACCAGACTGGCCATAGGTGATTTTTCTCATTAAAGTAGTATTTAAACTGCTGTTTCCAGATGACATAGGAGACATATCAGACACACAACACCTGAAAGAAGAATTGGTGTAGTATTGATTTTTCATCAATCAAAAAGTTTACTAAGCAGATGAAAAATAATTTGCCTTCACAGTGGCATTTTCCTAAGGTCTTACTAATAATCAAAGGCATTGTTTTTCCTTAAACACCCAAACTTTAATTACGAGAAAAGGTTTGCCTCGAAACCAAGGACATATTGGTAAATTAGAGGTCATATCAGGAGAAAAAAAACCAATAAACATTCAGTTAGATTTGAATGGATATTTTATCTTGTCTCCACCTCCCACTTTAATTTCCTCCCCCATTCCTAATGATCATACTTCCTGTGTTCACACTAATTCTTTTAACAACAATATATAGAAACAGGGATCTCAAGGTATTTATATCAGTAAGTGAAATTGTTCAGTTGAAAAAGGAAACAGTATTTTATAATAGATAAGGATGAGTTGAAGGCATGGAGATCCTGGATTCTGTGATTCCTTTGATACTGTCAGGGAGAAAAATTTACTCTGCTATTTGACGTTCTTCTAGCTGTAGTAAGAATCAAGTTGACATGAGTCAGATTAACAGGAAAAAAAATCTAATTTAATTTTGTACAAACAGAGAATCCACATGGACCTAAAAATTCCAAAGACAGGCAAAATGAGGTATGTATGTTACTCCAAACCAAGGATGGGAGGAGGGGGAAGGGGAAGTTTTGGGTAGGGGTCTGGGACTTCAAAGGGAAGGAATGCAATTCACAAAAAGACAAAAAAGTACATGTTTAGTAAACAAAGGTTTGTTGGGCCACACAGAAACAGTGGGACCAAGATGACTTCCATCAGACAGGTCTTGCTAGGTTCTTCCCTGCCTACCATACCTAGTTCATGTCATAATGTCGTTACCTATGGTGATAGCTCTCTTTTTGGAGCAGTTCCTCTACTGAAATTCCTTTAGGCAGTTGTGGAAAGAGCTTTTTCTGAGTCTGCTGGATTTTGCTTGCTTTTAACTTAAAATAATCTTCACACCAAAGTGGCCCCTAGGGGCAGTCTGCTATTGGCTCCTACAATACTGAGAGTCTGTGAAAAAAACTCATTTGGTTACTCTAGGTCCCAGTTTCCATGTTGATAAAGATTAATTGTTGTTGTAGATAACCTCTAAGGTGCATTCCACACCTAAAATACTCTTGTTTGCCTAATATTAATTTAATTTAATTTTTAAACATTTGATTCCATTATTGATTTTCAAGTTCTCACTGGTGAGCCTGAGTAATTGTTGCCTTTCCTACATTGAGGAAAAAAATCTTTGATAAGAGTTTATTTAGTACAAACTCCTTCTTCATGCAAAGACATCTTTACAGGGTCCCAGGTCAACAACCATCCTATTACTGCTAGTTATGGTTTTGGAAGAACTCAGAATAAACCCAGCCAGGGCCAGCCACATGATTTTGGTCCAACTTTTTTTGCTGCTTAATGGGTGTTGAGTCTTGAGCTAGTGCTCAAAAAGCATCTAGGGCAGATGCTCGTGGTCCATCATTAATGATAGAGACGGGTGTAGGGACCAGATTTCTCCTGTGTGGGATCCCTACTGTGCTTCTAGGCACACTGTCCCAGAGTTCCCTCCATCCTTTCTGAACCTGGTCTTCCCATGTTCTATGGATTTTGTGAACAAATTTCCATTGTAATTAAAATAGTCCTAGTTAGGTACAATTAGAAACTTTAAGAGGTCTAGGGATGCCTGGGTGGCTCAGAGGTTGAGCGTCTGCCTTCAGCTCAGGACGTGATCCTGCAGTTCTGGGATCGAGTCCCACATCAGGCTCCTGCATGAAGCCTGCTTCTCCTCCCTCTGCCTGTGTCTCTGCCTCTCTCTCTGTCTCTCATGAACAAACACATTAAATCTTTAAAAATAAATAAGAGTTCTAGAAGGTAGCAGTCAAGATGCCTGAGTTGATAGGCCATGGAATTTCCTCACATATTTGAAAGTGAATACCATTATGCCTGTGTGTTCTTTTCCCCAGACTTTGGACACTATTCCTTTGGCATTATTCTCAGACCTTTCTCCACCTTTTAGATCGACAATGGTACTTACCTGTAGAAGTTCTCTTCTTATTTTTCTTGACACCATCCTTTTAATTGTGTAGACTAGGGTTGAATTGATTATTTACTGCCTCAACATTATACTTTTGGTTGAGTTTATGGCCAACTAAAACTCCAAAGCCTGCTCTCCTCTGTCCCCCAGAAAACATAGAGGCTAAACTAATTGATTTTTCAAACCCAGTAGTTTTTAAAATCTCATCAGTCTTCCCTATCCAAGATCTTATTAGATCCAAATTCTATAATAATGACTATCATTAAAAAACATAGTTTGTGTCATCTGAAAATTCAACAATCCAGTGTTTGCCATTTCCCCAAGTTGTTTATAAGGATAAAGTCCAGGACCAAGCTCTTTGGAAGAACCCTAAAAAACTATTTTTTGTAAGAGAATAGAATGGAACACCAATTTTACAACATGAGTATCATACTCAAATACATGTGAAAAATACCACATCCTAAGTCACCTTTTTTGAGATTTAAAACAGATATTGATGATTAAAAACTTAAAGACTCTACCCTCCAGATTGATATCTCTAAACTAATCTAGCATTTCCCAAACTATGTTCCACTAGATATTCCTTATAGGACTTTCAGAACCAAATTTATAGTAATGTATAATATGAATCTATGGATAGAACATTCAGTTTCTCTACAATCTACTGAACCAGAGTGACATTTTCTTTACAGAACTTCTTTCAAGACTGGTATAGCAAATTTAGTAAAACCAGATCAGTGAATATTTGGGGCTATGGTTATATTGGCTCCATGTCTGCCTACTTTTCCAATCTCAAATTTTGTGAATTGATCCAGTGAATGACACATCTATACCAGTATTATGAGCAAGCATTAAAACCACTTTCTGAAAGAAGCTAGTTTTTAAAAATCAGCTTTATTGTGTTAAAATCAACATTATTATTATTTTACATACAATAAAATGTGATCCTTTTATGTGTATATCTTGAGAGTTTTGACAAATGTATACATATATCTCTGTAACCACCCCCTTAGTCACTATCATATTGTAGAACATTTCCATCACCTCCAAAATTTTACTCATGCCCTCTAAATGTCAATCCATTCTGAACCCCAGCTTTAGGCAGCCACTGATCTGCTTTTTATCACTATAGATTATATTTACTTTTTTCTAGAATCTCATATAAATATTTTCACACAGCATGTAATTTTATATCTGGCTTATTTTGTTCAACATATTTCTGAGATTCATTCATATTGTTTAATGTATTAGTGGTTCATTTTATTGCTGAATAGTATTCCACTTTATGAATATAAAACAACTTATTTATCCATTCACCTATGATGGGCAGTATATTTCTGTTTATAACACTTATGAACAAAGCTTTTATGAACATTATATACAAATTTGTATATACACCAGCAGTGTAAGAGTGTTCCACTTGTTTCCCATCATCACCAACACTTGGTATGATTATGCTTTTATCTTAGCCATTCTAGTGGGTGTGAAAGGGTGTCTCATTGTAGTTTTAATTTGTACTTCTCTGATGACTAATGATGTTGACCATGTTTTCGTGTTTTATTGGCCATTTATGTACTCCCTTTGTGAAGTTGCTATTAAAACCTTTTGTTCAAAAAAAAACCTTTTGTTCATTTAAAAATTGGATTGTTTATCCTCTTATTGATATCAAAGAGTTATTTATATGTTCTATATGTGTCCTTTTTAGATAAATATGAAATGTGATACACACGTGTCCTATATGTAAATATATACATACACCTTTGTATATATACACATAATATTAGGTATGCACACAAATAGTATTTTGGATATATATTAGATATTTTTTCCCAATCTATAGTCTGCCTTTTTCTTTCTTAAATGGTGTCTTTCTCAGAGCAACAGCTTTGAATTTTTTTTGAAATCTAATTTTTCAACTATTTCTTTAATATTCTTGCTTTTTTAGCCTTCCTAAGGAATTTGCCTGTGCCTTCATCATAAAGGAAGAAATGAGTTTTCTCCTGATATTCTTATGTTGGCTTATTTCAACCACTGTGTTAAGAATTTCCACATTCCCTTCCTTTCTCTTCCTTTCCACAGACTCATCCTGAGTTGACTGGAAGAGAGAGTAAGCATCATTAATGTGATGTTAATGTGACAGGAGAACAGTTAGAGCCAATTTAAGAACACAGAGAACAGTTGCAACATGTATAAAACCTTAGGCTAGAAGAATACTCTGAAAGGTCTTTCTTAACCAACTTGTTAAATGAGGTTTCTCAAGTTCTTCTCTATCATATCATGTTGGATGTCTTCTTCAAGGCACATTTATCTTTATGATCTTGTTTGTTTACCTGTTTCTCATCTGACCTCCATATTACACTGTAAGCTTTTCTGTCTTGTTCACATGTAATGAGTGAATGGATGAACCAAGAGAAGTCAGGTTGCAATGTGGCTGACAGAACTGACATCAATTTGGGGTTTGCAGCTTCCACCCTTTCAGCATCCAGAAACTTATCCTGTCTATCACTTTCACCTACTACATTTGTAAATTACTATATTGGGGTAAGGCCTCTGCACAGAATGTTAAGCCCATTCCTTAAGGGAAGCAATCTCTTTCTCTATTTTAATGAGAATTGGGATTCTCTGAAACTTCTGTGTTCAACCTTTCATGGATAAGAGATGATTCAGGACTGGGTAATGGGGGAATTATTAAGGAGATTGCTTATTTCTATAATTTCCTCTCTAGCCTTTTAGATGGATAATTAGCAACAGAATATTGGTTTTCTTAGGTTGTTGCCTAGTAGCATAAACTTGGCTAAAGCAGTCTTGCTGGCTTTCTAGAAAAGGGCTTCTTTTACTGGTGTTTATCATTCAGCTGCTGAAATTCACACTGGGTGAAACTTGGCATGACAGCTCTCAGCTCAGTTGCAACTTAGAAGAAAACAGATTCTGCTTTGCTTAAATTGTTTTCGATTGACTGGGTAAGAATAAATTAAAGGTTCTTGTAGGTAATAGCTTCTGAATTCAATTAAAAATATCATCAGGCAGCTGCTTCTTTTTTTTTCTGAAACTACAGAAATGATTTTGAGCTACTTAATTGATTTTCTTATGAAGTTTTATGACTGGCAGATTTAGCCTAATTCTTTCTCAACATTTTTCACTCACACCAATATAGGAATAGAAAATGGGAATCCGAAAAAAAAAATTCTAATTATCCTGCTATGGTAAGAATCTCAGAGTTATAAAATCTTAAAGGTCAGTCAATCCATCTCTTCATTTGTTCATTCATTCAAACATTGATTCATTGATCAAACATTTATCTTTTCATTTGGGCCAGGTTCACTGAACAAACGTATGATACTTATCACTCTCAGAAATTTTTGTTTACAAAAGACTCTAGTTTGCTAGTCTGTAAATTTCAAGCTGGCTGGGGTCACATGTGTTTTATTTACTGCTGTACAATAAGACCAAAAATAGTGGATTTTGATAACATTTGTGTAGATAGGAAAGAAGGAAGAGAGGGAGGTAGGTGGGAAGGAAAGGCTCTTTTTACTAGACCTAATGGAGTGTTTGTATCTTGCTCAAGTCACTGAGGTATGCCTGGACTTACTTGGCTCTTGGTTATATAGGCTCACAAAGTTAGTATTATATGCTAACAAGATCTGAGAGTCAAATTCAAAAGACTCAAATTTGCAGTGCAAACTCATATCTGGAATGCCTCTCACCTTTGCATCTGCTGCTATCCTCTACCTAGAACTCTTTCTCCAATTACCTATGTAATTCTCTCCCTCTTCATTGAGATCTCAACTTACATGTCACCTAAGTATATGCTTAGTAAATTTTTGTTAAATGAATGATGTCCCCAGATGTGTCCTCTTTCTTCATTATCTACCTCTAGACAATTTTTGGCGGGTTGTGTGGTCGGGAGGTGATCGAGTGCAGGAAGTATTATATGCTATTGTGGTATCATGATAAAGAATTATCTTATCAATACTACACACTTTTGTTATGTTGATGTGATTTTAGAGACATTATAGTCTATCAGTTACCAACTTGAGGCTCATGATGCCAAAAAGGTCCTTAGAGCTCTTTTTAATATTTCTATTTAAAAAAGGCTAATGAAACTCATAAGGATAACTATCCTTAATAAGGATGGGAGGGAAAACTAAAATAGATAATCCAGAGGTTGCAAAACTTCTCCAGATCACAGTGATTTGGTAATTTTTCATAGTATTCCTAGGCCAAAAGAAATTTCTAATAGTTCTGTTTATTAAATATATCCACACAACTTGAGAGTTTTTGTAGTATCTGAGAGAAATTGCTGTTTCCCTAGAAAATTGAAAATGTCTCTCAGTGCTCTTGTGAATTTGTTGCAATATTCTGGGGTGCCTTGGCACATAGTTTGGGAACCATGGAACTGACCAAAGGTTCTAAATTATGTGTTTGCCATATTACTAAGACCAAGTTAATATGATTCCAGCTTAGTTTGGCCATTGACAACATCAAAGAAATAACTAGTACAAGAGTACTGAACCAAATGCAACTCTCAGAGCACAAGTCCTATGGTTTTAGTGTTTGACTTAAATGTGTTGAATCCTGCCACAATGACGGCCAATATTAAGCAACCAAGAGTTCTGTGTTCTAAGGGACTGGATTCTTAGTTGTTCTTGTTTGTTAATAGTTTTTCAGTTCTTATGGCAATTTATGTGATTTCATAATACCCATAAAGTTTGCTGCTAGTAAATCATTTGCAATCTACATTGACAAAAGATAGTAATAATATGGGCAGAATAAACTGTTTATTGCTAAATAAATATGTACCTTTTTTGGTAAACAAAATCTTTTTTTTAAAGACTCCACTGACATGGGGATTGCAGGTAAAATACATTTTGAAAAGTTATATTGGTGCTGGTAAGTTTGTGAACAATTGCTCTAGTCCTTTGATTATATGGGATTCACCTTTGGCTGATTAGTGAAGCATTTACAAACACACTTTAGGGAGAGTGAAAGGGTAGAAGTTACCCCTGAAGAAGACTACTTGATTTTATTATGTGGTGATTTTGATGAGGAGTGCTGTCAGGGGGTGACATTTTTGTTTGGTTTGGTTTGGGTTGGGGTTTTTTGATGACATTTTTTTAAATCTTCATCCCAGACTTTGGATTCCAGATTCCTGTACAGATGGTTCCTGACTTACAATGGTTTGACTTACAATGTTTTAACTTTATGGTGGTATGAAAGCAATATACATTCAATAGAAACTGTATTTTGAATTTTGAATTTAGATCTTTTTCTGGCCTAATATTAGTGGTAAGATATTCTCATGATATTGGGTAACAGCAGTAAGCCATAGCTTCCAGTTAGCCATGCAATCAGGAAGGTAAAAAACTTATAAATTTATGTCCATTCTGTACCTATGCAACCATTCTGTTTTTCATTTTCAGTACAGTATTCAATAAATTATATGATATTTGATACTTTATTTTAATAAACATTGTGTTAGATGATTTCGCCCAACTGTATACTAATTTAAGTGTTTTGAGCATATTTAATGTAGGCTAGGCTAAGTTACAATGTTTGGTGGTCTAGGTTTATTAAATGCAGTTTCAACTTACGATATTTTCAGTTTATGCTGGGTTTATCGAGATGTAGCCCCACAGAAAGGTACACATAAAACAACTTCTGCAGTGGGTAATTGAACTTGAGAGTCTAAGGATAGTTTATATTTATTTAAAGATTTATTTATTTATTCATGAGAGATACAGAGAGAGAGACAGAGAGAGAGAGAGAGAGGCAGAGACAAGCAGAGGGAGAAGCAGGCTCTTTGCAGGAGCCCCATGTGGGACTCGATCCCGAACCCCAGAATCACGACCTGAGCCGAAGGCAGATACTCAACTGTTGAGCCACCCAGATGTCCCTAAGGATAGTTTAAAGCAATAATTAACTTCCTATAGCATGAGTTTGGGATTTTGCTTATTTTCATTCATAAGACTGGATTTTGAAAAAGATAGCTTATGCTTTCCTTCTCATTTTGATGCTGTAACAAAGATTATAGAAGAAGTTAATGAAATGGAGAATAAGAAAAAATACAGAAAAATCAATGAAATCAAAACTGCTTTTTTGAAAAATCAACAATATTTGCCAAACTTAGGCTAGATTGCCAAGGAAGAAAAGAGGATTTAACTTATTAAAATCAGGAAGGAAAGTGGGGACATGACTACAACCTTACAGAAATAAAAAAAAAAAAGAATTAAAAAGAAATAATATGAACAATTATATGCCAATAAATTAGGTAACTTGGATTAAATGAAAAAGTTCTTATAAAAACACAAACTACCAAAACTCACTCAATAAGAAATACAAAATCTAAATAGACCTATAATAAGAAAATAAATTTAATTAGTAATGAAAAAACTATGGACAAAGAAAAGTCCAGGCCTAGACAATTTTATTGGTGAATGCTACCAAACATTTAAAGAATGAATACCAAAAAAAAAAATAAAAATAAAAAAAATAAAAAATAAAAAAAATAAAAAAAAATAAAGAATGAATACCAATTCTTCATAAACTCTTCCAAAAAATACTAGAGAAGAGACATTTTATATTTTTTATTTTTTTATTGGTGTTCAATTTACTAACATACAGAATAACCCCCAGTGCCCGTCACCCATTCACTCCCACCCCCCACCCTCCTCCCCTTCTACCACCCCTAGTTCGTTTCCCAGAGTTAGCAGTCTTTACGTTCTCCCTTTCTGATATTTCCCACACATTTCTTCTCCCTTCCCTTATATTCCCTTTCACTATTATTTATATTCCCCAAATGAATGAGAACATATAATGTTTGTCGAGAAGAGAGCAATTCTTAATTCATTCTATAAGACCACTTTTATGCTGATACCAAACCCAAAGGTATCAAAAGAAAGGAAAACTATGGGCCAGTATCTCTTAAAATGTGGATGCATGTCCTCAACAAAATACTAGTAAACCAAATTCAATTAACATATGAAAAGAATTATACACATTGACCAAGTGGGATTAATGCAAATTTGGTCTTTACATCTGAAAGTCAATTAATGTAATATGTCATATTAATAAAATAAAGGACAAAATCCCAAATGATCATTTGAATAGATGCAACAAAACCTTTTGATAAAATCCAATACCCTTTCATGATAAACATACTTAAAAAAATTAGGAATAGAAGTGCGCTTTCCCAACCTGATAAAGGACACCAAGAAAAAGTGCACAGCTAATATTTATAAAAGACTGAAGTCTTTCCATTTAAAATCAGACAAAGATGTCTTCTCTCTCACTCTAGTCAACATTGTACTAACCAAGAAAGTGAAATGCTTCAGGATTGGAGTGGGGGGAGGGAGAGGAGAGTTCAGTTGGCTGGCAAATCTTTCCTCTTCCAGTTAGGGAATTGTGGCCAGCAGAAGACCAAATTACTGAAATGCAGGTGTCATACTCTCAGTACTGTTTATTCCCATGGTGCTTTGCCCCCTCCTTCCATTCTCTAGGTCTTACACTTCTCACTCCTGTTCTCTCTCCCTATTGGTAGTGACCCCCTCACTGATTGGTGAGGAGCAAAAGAGCTACTCAATATTATTGCTGTGGCACCATTTGGTGGTTAGTTGCATCTAATGTAGAGTCACTGACAATTATTAAACATAGATTTTTTGCCTCTTTTAAAAATTATATTCAATGCATAGCTTGAATATGAAATGAAATGACCAACTGTTGGCCCAACTTTGGAGAAACGGGTCTTCTATAAATTACACAATGTACCTAGCTCAAAGGCTCAGAGAGTGCATGAGTCATTGCTCCTTTTGATATGAATGTGATACTGTTAAGTGCCTTTTCACATCTCCTACGAAGTTCCCATATGATACCCTTTGAGGAAATCCCCCTCTACCAGGGTCCAAAGTGTGGTCTCACTGGATAATGACTGTTGGTATAGTGAAGTGATGCATTATTCTTGCCTTAATGACCTGATTCATTGCCTCCAGGTTCATTCTCTTCTTTAGGTCACACTGTTTACTTTTTTCTTCTACCTAGTGAAGGACTACTGCTTTCACAGCATACTTCATTTTGAGCATTGACGTCAATGACTTGCTGACTTCCAGGCAGTTGGTGGAGATCAGCTCACAGTTCTACCACTCGTCTGCATGAACAATCATAAACAGAAAGCCAAGCAGACCCCTTTCCGTACTTGTGCTATATTTATTCTTAGCACTCTACTGAGACTTGGCAACAGCAAATGGAACCAGGAGTTATTTTGTTTGGATTAGGTCAACAGTCATCCTCTGAGATTTTCATCTATCTTGTTTGTTACGGTGCATTGGTCTGTGTTCCAACATTGCATCCAAATCACAAATGTCTTGGATAAATCCATCTTGATAAATGACAAGGAGAGCTGAATCACTGATACTTATTTACTTTTCAAATTCGCATTTAAATCAATCATTATTAATAAAATGGCATTGATGTATGTCAACCAATGTTATTTCTTAGTTAAGAAAATAGGGTTGCAAACTCAAAGAATTCTAGTTTCCCTAATTTATCCAGAGATGTGTAAGTATGCCGCCACTTAAAAACACCATTCTTACTGCTCTTATAATTTCAATTATTCGGAGGAAGATGTTATTTCTTTTTTTGATATATTAAGTTTAGTACCTTTTTCTTTTTAAAGAAACAAAATATGGAAATGAGACATACTCTGTGGAATCCTCTTATTAAACTTCCTGTGTAAGTCTCTGGCCATAATTTGCATGTTGACTTTCATGTGTTTCTTCTCTTTATTTTTTTTTTTTAATTTTTTTATTTATTTATGATAGTCACAGAGAGAGAGAGAGGCAGAGACACAGGCAGAGGGAGAAGCAGGCCCCATGCACCGGGAGCCCGACATGGGATTCGATCCTGGGTCTCCAGGATCACGCCCTGGGCCAAAGGCAGGCGCCAAACCGCTGCGCCACCCAGGGATCCCGTTTCTTCTCTTTATAAATACAGGTCTCCTATATTAGATATTCAAACTCTTTTATGGGTTCTGGTGCCTTTCCAATACACCTCTCACTCCACAATCACATTGTCCACCTCACCTTACTGCACAACACTTCACTTTTCTATCTCTGGTATCTACTTTGGTCTTCACAATAATCTTGTGAGGTAGGGCTGCCAGACATTGTGTGCATTTCTGTTTTACCTCCTATGTGAAAATTTCTGCTTCTTATAAATAGTGTAGTTATAAGAAAATTAATTATGCTTCAATAATTTTATAGTGCCCAGTGAAATACCAGGAGAAATGGTAAGGTGTTATAAAAACAGATTGAAGAATTTCTGACTTAAGAGTAAGAACCATCTTAGGTATATAGTGAAATAAACCTGGAACCAAGCTAATAAGAAAGAGAGTGGCATTGAGTAAGTGCCAAAAAATCCTGGAGCTACACATAAAATAATGCCATATGAGGTTTCTCAGCCTCTTCTATGTTTTTCATGCATGCCTCTCAGGCCACATATTGATCGTTAATTACACATCGTTTGCACTCACACTTCCATTGACCCAAACTAGTTATGACATCCCAAACTAACCACACTGCTGAAATATGTAGAGGAACATATAGAGTGTTTGGTGAATACTATGTGCTATGAATATGCAGAATGATTTTAATTCTTAGAGAGTCAGAGCTGAAAAAATATTTTAGGAAACATCTCATCTAGTCTTCTTCCATATAGAAACAGAGGTTAAAACATTGCATGACTTGACCAAAGTTGCATATCCAAGGAGTGACTAAAGGAAGAGTTGCCTTCACAATTAACAGTATTTATTGAGGTCTTGATATGTGCCAAGCAGTATGACAATACATTGTTGTGCCTTATCTCCCTAAGCCCCCACACTACCCCTATGAGGAAGACACTGTTATTATCTTCATTTTAAGGATGAAAAAATTAGGGGTCCTTGGGTAGCTCAGTTGGTTAAGTGACTGCCTTTAGCTCAGGTCGTGATCCCAGGGTCCCAGGATCAAGTCCCGTATCAGGCTCCCTGGGAGCCTGCTTCCCCCTGCCTCTGCCTCTCTCTCTCTCTCTCTCTCTCTCTCTCTCTCTCCCTCAAATAAATAAATAAAATCTTTGAAAAAAATAAAGATAAGATAATTAAAGCTTAGAAAAGACAGGTAAAACATTTAAGATCACATAGTTCTTAAATGGTAGAAGGGAGACTTAAACCCAGGATGCCTATGATCAAAATGCCAACATGCAATCTACCAGTAGATGGCTACTCTTTTTGTTCTGGTTACCAAATCCTCCATCTGAAAATACCAACAGACTACATGGCTTTGGGATTAAATATAAAAGTCCTCATCAAAAAATAATGTTACAGGGATGCCTGGGTGGCTTAGCAGTTGGGCGTCTGCCTTCAGCCCAGGGCATGATCCTGGAGTCCCGGGACTAAGTCCCACATCAGGATCCCTGCATGGAGCCTGCTTCTCTCTCTGCCTGTGTCTCTGACTCTCTCAATGTATCTCATGAATAAATAAATAAAATTTTTAAAAATTGATGCTACAGGTATCTTAAGACCAAAACTATTCCAATATCCTTACTTATCTAGAAGACAGGTTGAAGTTGCTTGTGAAAGCAGAAAGAAAGCAGTGATGATAAATATAAACAAATCAGACTGGATCCTCATGGTGGAACTTGCTCCTGGCTATGAACAGGGTTTTTCTTTTAAGGCATATGAATATTTTCTGTCATATGAGAAGTAGCCAATACAGAGCACCAGATAATGAACATTAACTTATACACGCAGGGTAGATAAATGGAGAAAACAAATAATGCTTAAGAAGCAAATACTAAATCAAGTATTATGGTAATTTCTTGTGGTTCTTGACAGCAGTGCTTGGAGGCTGAGTTATAATTGTTCACATCTGCTCATCAGGTCAGAGAGTAGGCATCAATGCCTAGAGTTTTTGTTTTGAGACATTGGATATTTTGTCATCAACACACAATTCTTCATTTATAATGAAAAAGACAAGATTAGATTACAGAATTGTTTCTAATCAAGATTAAATTATATGATGTGTTTTGTGCAGTACCTGGAATATAATAGGCACTCAATAAATAGAAATTGATGCTATTGTTCTTCTTCTAATTATTATTACACACCTTCACCAGAGAATCATACAGAACCAGTTTTCCCCCACTTTCAACTTTGTTGTTATTGCAAGATTCTTTATCCCAGTACAGAGTGACAATTTCACTCAGGAGAAATTGGATATGATTTAAAAACTACTCATCCTATTTATTTAACTGAAGTGACTGCTTGCCTGTTTGAATTCACCAAACTGCCAGGTTTAGATCCAGCTTGCAGTTAGAGGCCACCAATAGGAAGGCACAGGCCCACACAGTTCCTAAAACATATGGATACAGGCCAGGATAAACATGAGATAATTAACTGAGTATCAGTCCAAATAACTGTTTTGGAGGAAAAATAAGTTCCTGTTATCTAGTCTTGATGAAGTCTCCTGGGGAAGGAAACATGCTGTCCAGGAAAAACCAGTGTAGTTGTCATCAGAAGAACTGGTAGGAGTCCCAACTCTTGTTATTAATTTGTTAAGAACTTTACTTTTTTCAAAAGTGTCTGTTTTGTTATTGTTGTTGTTTCAATGTTAAACGGGGCATTATTTTGAGAGTGCTATAAGATGACGTATTAAAGGGCTTTGAAAATAATTTCATATTCATATAAAACTCCATCATAACATGATAAGCAAGGTCTAAACGCTTAATCATATAAAGTATGGAGTCATTTTATTGCATGATAAATGTAGGAAGCCCCAGGACCCAAATGTACCATCCATATCTGCCTCCGACCTGCTCAAGTTTGAAGTTTCCCAGTTAAAGGGCTGGTTTGGGCCAGGAAAATATCCAGGATGCAGGAATCCATTTTCCTATTTCTGCTTCCTTCAAGTTGAGATTGTCTGGTATTATCTTTTCTGTCTTCCCACTCAGATAAACTTTAGCTTTCTGTGATTGAGAAGGGGCTGCTCAGAGAATGGAAATCATGGCTGATTATAGTATATCCAAATTCATCATCTAGGGTGCCTTTCACTGTATTCCTATAAGAGGTTAAGTGAGTTACACATGGCCAGTGTGGAATGGAATAGAGAAAGGTTTATTTTCCTGATTGTGTAAGGGAAAGCACCACATTTACTGGAGGAAATAATTCGATATGCTGCATTCCATGTTATGCATGAACTGAGAGAAGGAATTGGCATTGCTGCTTTGGGGATGGTGTGCCTTGAGGAAGGGTATAGGGTGGAAAGAATACAGAAAGGAGAAAGCATGAAAAGAGAGTAGGAGGAAAGAGGCTTAGTAACTAGCAATATGCCCTTCTCTGGGTTCCCAGTAATCCCTGACTTTTCATTGTATGTACAAAATCCAAAAATATACCTGAAGTCATTGGAATTCTTGTGAGAATATGGGAAAAGTTTGAATTCTGAATCTGGATTTCTACTTGTCTGATATAAGAAGAGTGGAGATGAATAAACACAGGCATATAGACCCTGTTTGGACATCTGACTTATTTGTGAAACTTCCCAATACTCCTTAATAAATAATTACTCATGGCCAAGTCATTTAAAATGTGCACTGGAATCTCTAGAAAAGCTCAGTTTAACATCAGCTTTGAGTGTGGGTCTATATAATCCAAAGAAAGCTGAATTTATGTCTTCTGTTTGATGTAAATCTAGAATATGGTGAACTTTTGAGACTTACAACTGAAAATACTACTTTCTTTAAATCTTTTTAGATTGGGAACTAAGCCTGAATCCATGACTCCTCCACTGCACATCAAATAAGCAGGGCTCTGTAGATTAGCATCTTGGAACTCTTTGAATTCTTTGCATGAAATTGAAACTGCAGAGAATGCCATTTTATGCAAATGAATCCATCCCATGGCTATTGCATATAAATTTTATTCTTTGTTCTTAAACCATACAAGGAATATTATTTTCAGCTCTCATATATGTGTAGTGGACGTAGGGAGGGGGGATAAAGCTTTCTCTAATAGCGTATAAATATTTATTACCTAGGTTATTAAAACATTATACAAGAGCAGTGGTTACTACTTTGCCCCAATACCACCTGGAAGATATCACACGTTTTCTTCTCTCACAAGACAAGATACTTCCTTAGGAAATGGGGCAGGGAGGGGAAGAAAGATGGGCACATGTCCATTTGAAAGAAATGTGTGAGGAGCCAACCTAAAACCAAGCCAATCAGAATTGTTAGGGCTTTGTGTGCGGTAGAAATAGCTCCTCTTACTCATCTTGAGAATCTGTTAGGGGTTGAATTGTGCCTTCCAAAATTCATGTGTTCAAATCCTAACCTGCTATTACCTCAGAATGTGACCTTATTTGGAGATATAATTATTATAGAAGTAATCAAGTTAAAATGAACTGAACCTTAGTGTGAACCTTAATCCAGTATGACTGATATCTTTATGAAAAGGGAAAATCAGAAGACAGAGGGAAGACAATATGAAGGTATAAGGAAAAGGACAGGTGAACATGAAGACCACCATCCACCAGTCGGTGAGAAATGTCTGGAACAGATCCTTCCCTCTAAGCCCTCAGAAGGAACCAACTCTACCAACATCTTAATTTTGAACTTCTAGTCTTCAGAACTAGAGACAGTACACTTCTATTGGTTAAGCTACCTGTTCTGTGATAAGTGTTATGGCATCCATCCCATTTGTGGTATGTGTTATGGCAGCCCTAGCAAACTAATACTTTGACCTTCTATCATTGAAGAAAGCAAGAGGTACAAACCTAATCATACTTCAGCTATCATAACTCTGTGAGTAGGGAATTTCTAGAAGATAAATCATGAAATTTGTTCTAGATGGCTCATGTCTAATGGATAGGGTTCATTAGGGCTAGAGGTAAGAAAACCATTTATTCATTTATACTTTCAACCATGCCATTCATTTTTATTGCAAAAATAGTATAACTGTAATGTTACTTCACATCTGATATTTTCCCTATAAATTTTTATTTATTAAGAACTTATAAAAAGAGGGATCCCTGGGTGGCTCAGCAGTTCAGCACCTGCCTTTGGCCCAGGGCGTGATCCTGGAGTCCCGGGATCGAGTCCCACATCGGGCTCCTGGCATGGAGCCTGCTTCTCCCTCTGCCTGTGTCTCTGCCTCTCTCTCTCTCTCTCTATCATGAATAAATAAATAAAATCTTAAAAAAAAGAACTTATAAAAAGAAAATCATTCAGTAACCTACTACCTTAATAAGTCAATGTTCTGATTATTTTTTGTTTAATCTTAGTTCTGAGCTAGATGCATACCTAATATCATTAGATTTAATTATAGTAGAAAAGAGATTTTTGTAGTTTGTTTTTCCCCTTTAACAATAGTTTTCAACTTGGGTTTTTTTCCCCCATACTCCAGTCATAGACTGGGACTTTTGGCAATGTCTGGAGACATTTTTGGTTGCTACAGCTGGGGTGGTGGTGCCATAGGCATCTAGGGGGTAGAGACCAGTGGTGCTGCTGAACATTCTGCAGTGCACAGGAGAGCCCCCCCACTCTGAAGGACAATGATCTGACCCCAAATGTCAATAGTATTGAAATTGAGAAACCTTGCTTTTTAATAAGCTTTCTTGAGTGTCCTCTATATTGTTGCTACAAAGTCTTCATAATCTTTACTTTTATGGCTGCAAAATAGTCTATTGATCGATGTATTATAATGCATTTAACTAATAAACATGTAATGGGTTGTTTAGATGGTTTCTAACTTTTCACTGTTTTAAATAATAGTGCAAGTATATTTTTATTTATATAGCTTTTTAGATGATATTGAAGAAAAATTCCAACAGTGGAGTTTAGATTTAGGTATGAATAAACCAAATATCAAGAAAAATCGAGAACCATGAGAACCATATATGTATATATATGGGTTCCTTTCTAGGGAAACACTTTTGTTTTTCCTATTTCTGAGCTGTCCTAAAATTTTAACACCTGTGGTCCAGGATTGACCACCCCCCCCAACTCTTTTTCATATCTAAAAGATTAATCTAATAAAAATTTCTGTTTTCTAAGACCATTAATTGCTCATTACTTCATTTTATTTATAAATTTTTTAATTTAAAAAAATTATTTTTAAAAAAAGATTTTTTTTGTTTATTCGAGAGAGACAGAGAGACAGAGAGGCAGAGACACAGGCAGAGGGCAGAGGGAGAAGCAGGCTCCATGCAGGGAGCCAACATGGGACTCAATCCCGGGTCTCCAGGATCATGCCCTGCGCTGAAGGCAGCTAAACCACTGAGCCACCTGGGCTGCCCTATTTATTACTTTTTTAAAAAGATTTTGTTTATTTGAGAGAGAGAGTATGAGCAGTAGGGAGGGGCAGAGGAAGAGGAAGAAGCAGACTCCTCCCTGAGCAGAGTTTCAAGGAATCTGGCATCCTGACCTGGACCAAAGGCAGACACTTAATGGACTGAGCTACCCAAGTGCCCCTCATTACTTCATTTTAAAGGTCACCTTGGCCTGTTTTCACTGATTCATCATGACTCTTCCCTGGTTCTGAATAGCCTTTCTCAAATGCAACCATGTAAGATCTACTTGATCCCTGTGCATTTCTGACTCACTCACACAAAATCAAGAATTAACCTATCACCAGTTATCACAGACTAACTTCTTAAAGGAAAAAATGTAAAAGTTATTTTACATTACAAAAGAATAATACAACAAATTATAAAGCACTAGCCTTGAAAATCTTAAGACTGTACTAATATGTGAGTAGGTTGTTAAGCCAGAATAAGCAAACAAGGACCTTTAGCCTTTATTCGTGCTACTGAAGATTCATCTCCAATCATTTAGACATTTCTGCAAAGACAAAACAGATGGTTAGATAGGATGAAAGGTGACTTTTCCTTGGCTCTGGGGAAACAAACCACCACCTCACACCCTGTCCCCACCCTCAGACACTCCTAAGTCGACTGTGATTGCCAGCTTTATGGGAAAGTGGTATCCAGCACCACCTGCAGCTATAGTGCTGGAAGGGAGAAGGCTGCTGAATGATTACTATGAGAATGAACAAAGGTAGGCTGATAAAACAGGTACAGAGACTTGCCTTCACTGGCCAGATGGGAAGGGGTAAATTCCATATTAAGACTTGGAATGAGAGAGTTTTAAATAGTGGTTACATTGGTTGCATATACTGGTTACATTGGTTACATTACAAATTTGTTATATGGCCTTCATCAAAATTGGCTGCTGAGATATATCATAACTACTTACCTTTGCCCCTCACCTCCCATTTCCATGGATTCCCAGAAACCTGGCAGCAACTACAGAGAACAAACTTCAAGCCTTGTCCATCCTGAGACATCTCAGTTCCCTCCTTTTTGTTTTAAAGCATGCATTTATGGGCCAGAATTTCCTAAAGAGAAGGGACAATTTGGGTAAACTTGATGTTAGATTCTATCAAAACCATCCATAAAAACAAGTGCCAAGTATAAAAATAAGTCAACATACTAAGTTGTAATAAATGCAAAGCCAGATCTAAAGTAAAATTAAAAAAACTCGAAAGTTCTGTTTACTTTAAATTATCAACAACAAAGCCAAGTACAAATATTTTAATATCTATAGATTATTTTTTTAAATGCAAACATGAAACATATTAATTAGAGATTAAATTCATCTACATGACAATGTTCTACATCAGACAGTGAAGAGGTGTAAAGGACAATTTGTCATGACCATATGCTTAAATCCTTTGTAGGTTTCTTGAGGGAGAGACTATAAAAGAAGCATAACAAAATAAAAATCAAATTATTTTATTTATGAAACTGTTATTTCATTTGTTAAGGTATAGTTTGCTTAGCCTTGTTTTTTCCCTCAAAAAGCAAGGGCTTTCCCTCAAAAAGCAATAAACTATGTAGGTAGTTTATTTTGGGAAGTGGTCCTAAGAAACAGTAGCAAAGGGTAGTGGATAGTGGAAAGGAGGGAAAGCCAGCACAAGGGAGGTCTTGGGTTGGTCACTGATGTTGGCATCTGGAATTCTCTAACAAGCAGTATAGACTGTGCCTCAGAGTGTATTATCCAGATGGAAAAAGGGAGGGTACGGCCTTTATCCACTAGCTTGCATCCCTCATTGGTCAAAAGTTGACCTTTGAGTATTAACTCCCTTGTGTTTGCAGGCTATGTATGTAAGAGAGTATGACAGATTCCCAAAGGGTCCTTCAAGGTGGTGACAGAAAAGCCATAGGTCAGAATGCAGGAGGTAAGTGGTGAAGCCAATGTGAGGCGCTATCAGCATGTACCTGTGAGCAGAGGTATGGCTGTAACAATGTCTACAGTAAAAGGAAGAGACAGGGCATAGGGAGAGTCCACTATATCTCACGTGCCAGTTCTAACTGACTTATAGTGGCTGCTAGGAGTCTGGTTTGAGAAGAATCCATAAGCTGAATCTGGACTTGTCAGAAAAGAACCCAATGTCTGTGAGGTGGGAGTTATAGCATTTCTTAAGTCTATCCCTGTTTCATGTCCTCTGTATATACAGAGTCATAACTTTGTCTTCTTGCTTCCATCTTTGAAAGGAATGAAGTCAAGGAGGACTTTGGCTAACGGAGCAGCCAGAAACCAACACAACTTAGTTTTAAAATGCTCTTCCTCATAGGAATGTTTAGATTCCACTAGAAGATGTAATACAGAACAAAATTCTTTTGTCAATGTCTGACAAAGCAAATCTTTCGTGAGTTGGATTGGCAGATAATAACCAATTCCTTTAGATTCATTTGCTTTCAGTTAAAGAAAAGAAAACATAAGAAGCATAACAATGAATGGTTTCACATAAATATCAGAAAGTGACATGATACTGACTTTTTAGAGAAGAAAAAAGAAATTTGTGGGTTATGCGTAATTCATAGATTTCTTGAGTCTTATAGCATTCTGGGCACATATCCTATTTGAGCTACACTCCCATGCCATATAGTGTTGGGAAGGTCACCTCCTTCTGTAGTACTTGTGAGGCTCCTCGGATGGGAGAAGTGTACATTCTTCTGGATGCTGTTTGTCATCTGTCCCCCAGAATTCCTTCCCTGGCTTTGCCTCCACCAACCATGTGTGTCAGCACTTCTACTGACTTCTTTCTCCTTCTGTTAGGCATCAGCTACCCTTTCCTTCATTTTCCGCAGTAGTTCTGTCAAAAAGCTGCTGTTGTCACAGAATTTTAATAAAGATTTGGGGATAATAGCCTACCTGGATGAAGACACTACCTGAATGGCTGATTTCAATCTATTCCTAAAGAACATGGCCAGGCTCTCCATAGGGGAATCCATTAGTGGCCATCTTTCTCTTCAGCCATCAATGCCTCAGGTTGCTGGAGTCTGCAAGTTCCTATCTTCCCATTCCCTACATTTCCTGGGGTCCCTAATACTTTTTTCCCTTCCAGCTGCCAGGAGGAAAGTCAAGAATCCCTGTCATTTTATCATATGGCATACAATCTAGCTCCTGCCTTTTCTCAGTATCTTTCTTCCAGACTAGCCCAGGCCGTTCTCTAACAATAAAACTCAGAAACAAATCTCCCCCCCCCCAAAAAAAGTGATGAATCCTGCTACTTGTTCAGAATGCAGTTCCAGTATGTTCACTTAAAAAAAAATTAAGCCAATTTTATTTTCCTCATATATAAAGAGAAGCCCAGTTTTCCAAAATAGGCCTAGACTTAGTTTAAGTTTGAAGCCTAAGGAGTATTCCAGAGAGACGTCAGAATTTTGGATGGCCACAGAGGCTGAAGCTGGTAGAAAAAGATTTTTTAATGGAAGGATATTTAAGCTTATCCTCAAGCCAGCACAGAAGATGGACATCAGGACACATTCTCTGCCACCTGCCCCCTTCTGCCAGAGTGCTGGAGAGAACCAGGTACCAGAAATTATAATTATGATGACTTTACTGACAAATCTTATCACTTAGAGATGTCATGTGCCATGAAATAAAGACATTTTAGAATAAATTGGATCTTTAACCAGGTGGAAGAAAAGGTAAATAGAAGAAACACAGAATAACGTGATTAATTAAAAGTCTTGAGTCATGGGGCCACCTGAGTGGTTCAGTGGTTGAGCATCTGCCTTTGGCTCAGGGTGTGATCCCGGGGTCCTGGGATCAAGTCCCACTTTGGACTCCCCGCAGGGAGCCTACTTCTCCCTCATCCTATGTCTCTGCCTCTCTATGTCTTTCATGAATAAATAGATAAAATCTTAAAAAAAAAAAAAAAGAAGTCTTGAGTCATGAACTAAGACCTTTTACACTAGGATTAGAAAGTCCAGTTATTTCCCCCAAGAGTTTGCTCCCCACTCTAACTTGAGATGAAATAACCCCCCTGGTGTGGGAGGTAGAATTTGAGATGATTTATTTCTTTTCAAATTGGAGGGTATTTGGAAAAAGCAGACCTTTGTTATTAATGCTTAAAAGCACCCAAGTGTTTTATTTGTCATTGCTGATGATGAATAAAAGAGATTCTGAGTGACAGAGAAAGCTACCTGTCCTACCAACTCACAGCACTTTGTGGGGGCCCTGAATCATGCTTATGCCAGGTGACCAACAGCATCCCACACCATAATGTGTGTGTTGAAATTAATTAAAGCTATGGAGGAAACCTATGTGTCTGCAAGCAAATACTCTATTAGAACGTTTCTAATGTACTTAGTGAGAGGTAAACTAGGAAGAAAATGGTCTTGAAAGAGTTATTCTGAATTTGGATTAGTTTCCCATTCAAGAAATACAACTGTGTTCCCTTCAAAGTGATTTTCCAAGTCAAAAATACTTACAGAATTCTTCATAATACTTTGAAATGACACACTCTTTTACACATTGTTCTTTCAGGAAATTGATTTTTATTCTTCAGACACCAAACTTGCATTCAGCAGAGCCAGGAACTCAGGGGCAGACATCTTTGTGAATAGCATTTTGCTTTGTCATTCCTAAGAACCAACAGAGAATTGGCTCAAGGGAAGGAGTGTGAGTTGGGGACTGGGCATGCTCTGGGCATCATCCTCACTGTGAGCCCTATTGCCAGCTCTGCCATTCTAAAAATGAAATGTGCTTGGCTTCTTGTAGATAGAGTTCTTACACAGTGTTATCAAGTAAATTCTGTATCTTTGATTGTATCTTTGATTGTTCCCATCCATCCACATGTTATTTCCTGAGCCCCACCCCCAACAACCTATCAGATGCCATCTGTAGAAACTTTTGCTGGCACAGATACCACCCCAGGTTTCAAACTTGCTTTCCATCCTAATGCCTAGGACTCAGCCTGGCCCTGTTCTGGATGGTGCAGCCGGCCAGAATCTAGCTTTTGCCCAGCATGCTGCCTCACAGGACTTTTTCCTCTGCTCTGTGTACTGTAGCCCCAGGTTAAGCAATGGTCTATGCTCTTGCCAGCATGAGTTACCTAGACATTGTACTCCAGGTCAGCCCAGAAGTCCTGAACATTCTTTACTCAGAGGAGAATGATTACTTCCACCTTGTTAGAACATTTAAGGAGCCATAGTCACCATCTTATCTACCTCACAGCTACATCTGGAGTCCTTATCTTGATTACTAAACTGCTACCGAAGTTTCTCTGGGACTGACTGGCAGTGCTGCTTCTTCGTACCCTCCTTCCTAGTGAATAGAGATCTGTCCTTGGGTACAACTGCCACATCTGAGTGGCTGATGCCCATGACCAGGCCAATCCAAGGTCGGTTTCCTTCCTGCTTGGCACTTTCTCCATACTTCACCATAGCCAGTTCTGTGTAGCTTGGCTGTTGCTCCTCTCTGCCCACTTGCTTCAGCTCATGCCAATGGACTATCACTACAACTATGCCTTCTGGGGCACTGGGTGGCTCAGTGGTTGAGCATCTCCCTTTGGCTCCGGTAGTGATCCCCGGGCCCTGGATTGAGTCCTGCATCAGGTTCCCCACAGGGAGCCTGCTTCTCCCTCTGCCTATGTCTCTGTCTCTCTCTGTCTCTCATGGATGGATAAATAAAATCTTAAAAACGAAAACAAAACTCTGTCCTCTCCTGTCCCCCGGGTCTTGTTGGCTCCTTGTCCTAGACATCTCTTGCTTTTTAAATAATGTATCAACATCCAGTAACAATGATATTATGCAAACTTTATCAAACACTTCCTAAATGCCAGTATTTGGCTTATTATCATCTCTAAGCCTCTTGACATCTTAGGTGTGTCTCATTACCCCATTTTCTAGATGAGACGAACCAGTTTGCAGACCATATAACCAGAAGGTGGCTGAGCTGGAGCCAGGCTGGATCTGGCATCAAAACTAAGCTCCTCCTTTCCCCCCAAACTACCTTCCCCTGCCCCTCCTTTGAAAAGAGTTACAGTATTTTACCTTTAATCATGCCCAGTACTATTATTTTCATTTACAGGTGAATACATTGAGACTCAGGGACCTCATGAGTGAAGATGTGCCAGTATGAGTCAAATCTGACTGAAAACTTTCCTCTTCCCACTACAGGATACTATCTTCCACGATGGCACTTACTTTTTTAATCAGTTGCATACTTGCTTTGTGAACACTCAGAATTCAGCCTGCAACCAGTTTTAAGTACCTCTATAATAAAGTCTTTTGTAAAAATAAATAAATAAATAAAGTCTTTTGTTATTGCATCTGAAATGTGGCTTTGGACAACAACTTCTTCCCTTCTGCTTCTCTGTCTCCTTCTCAGCTTCCTCCTCCACTTGTCCTTGGAATGATTCATCTTTCCATCTTCTCTTCAGCAGGCATAGCTTGTCCCTGAGGATACTTACAGAACTTAAAATATCAGCCAGAATGCCAGCTTTAAATTACAGTGAGAAATGGAGCTATCAAGCTCTCCGGTGACTCATGTTTGTTGATCGGTACCCTCTCTCCCTGTGGGCAAATCTACGTGGGATGTTAAATTTATAATTGGGAGATGAATTGGAACAAGAGAAATTAGATGAGGTGACTGAGTGTGACAGGTTACAATGGTCCGATGCATTCATTTCTGCATTTGGGATTTTGCTGCCATAGGCTCTGGCTGGTTAAATCCTTGGACTGGGGACGCAGACTCCCAGATGGTGCTACCGTAGAGTGTTGAAAAGTTGTTACTGTGCTCAATATACCTAAACAACTTAAAAATTTTTAAACTGAGATATGCAGTCAGTATGAAAATATTGATGGAATGTGTGTAAGGTGTAAAGAAATACAGTGAACATCCACTTACCCACACTGTCCAGGCAAGAAATAGAGTATTACTAAGAATGTCGAAGTTTTTTGTGGGTGCCCTTTCTTTTCTCACTTAACTATGATCCAGCATTTTGCATTTGTGATTTTACTCCTTTTCATAATAACATTACCTTTTCCCTGACTCATCCTGGCTTTGTATGAGTGTAGTAATCATGCCATATATATATTTTTTATCAAATTTTTCTTTAATTCATGTTGTTTCATGTAGCTGAAATTTATTAAATGTCACTAGCACATAGTAATCCATTGTAGTAGCACACTCCTTATTTATCTCTCCTGTTGCTGATAGGCATTTGGATTGCTCAGAATTCGTTGAAATGATAAACAGTGCTTCTATGTACAATTTGGGATATTTGTCTTGGTGCATATGTGCATGGATTTCCAAGAGTGGAATTCTTGGGTCATGGGGTATACACATTTTTAGTATTATTAGAAAATGATAAATTGTGTCTGATTGTAGGAACTATAGATTCTACTATCAGCAGTATAAAACCCATGCTTTTCCTACATTCTCCCCAGCATGCAATGTTGCCAGACTTTAATTTCCATTCTGGGTATGATATCTTATCTCATTGTAATTTGAATTTGCACTTCATCTTTTCTAATAAAGTTGAGCATCTTTTCCTGTGTTTATTTCCATTTATTATTATTCATCTGTAGAGTTCTTGTTCAAAATTGTGCCCCTGGTTATGGAGTTCTTTGTTTTTCATTGATTTTTAGGAGGTTTTGTGTTTGTTTTTTTATTTTTCAACATATTTAAGGATGTTAATCTTTTGTCAGCTTTGTGTCAAAAGATCTCTTTTCCCAGTTTATGCATTTTTCCTTTAATTGCTCTTATATCTTTTGAATGAAATGATAGAATTTAACTTTTCCTTTACAGTTTGTGTGTTTTAAGAAATCTTTCCCTATATGGGTGCCATAAAGATATTCTCCTTTTTTGTTAGTTTTGCCTTTCCCATCTAAGACTTTAGTTTAATGAAACTGGTTTTTAAATATAGTGTATAATAGGGTTATAATTTTTTTTATCATTTGTGTATACCTAAGTATACCAAGATAATTTACTGAAAAGTACATTCTTTCTCTAATGATCAGTCAGTATCATATAAGTAGATCTGTTTGGGACTTTCCTGTTTCATTTGATGATCTTGTGACAATACACTCTGTTGTAATTATTAGGGCTTTATAACAATTCTAAGTATGTGATTAAGTATCCTTTTTTCTTCTTCATCTTGGCCTTTTGCACTTCCATATAAATTTTTAAATCAGTTTGTCAAGTACCACGAAGTCGTTTTTGGGATTTTGATGGGAAGATCATTGAAGTTACTGATCTGTTTGGGAAGAATTGGTGTTTGTATGACATCAACTCTTCTTATTCATGTATATGATTTTCATATCTATATTTAGCTAGGTTTTCTTTATCTTTCAATAAAGCTTTATAATTTTCATTATAAAGTTCTTTGCACAGTTTTGTTATATTTATTCCTAGACATTTTATAATTTTGATGTTACTGTACATATCTCTTTAAAAAGTTTATATTTATTGAAATTTTTTCTTATATATTGAGTTTTATATCTTGCAACTGAATTAAATTATTTTATTAACTTTAATAATTTATTTGTAGCTTTTTTTTAGGTTTTTAATTCACAGAGTATACCCACAAATATTGACAGCTTTCTTTCTTTCTTTTCAGTTCTCATACCTTTTATTACTTTTTCTTGCCTGATTACTGGCTATACCCTCCAGTACAGTGTTATACATATGGTGCTAACAGATGCCCTTGTCTTGTTCTTCAGCCCAAAATGAATGCTTTAAATATTTTACCATTAAATATGTTGCTACCTGTAAATTTTTTGTAGTTGCCTTGCTAGTTTAAGGAAGTTGTCTTTTATTTCTAACTTATTTTAATTTAGGAAAAGATGTGGAATTTCATCAATTGCATTTTCTATTTCTGTTGAGATGATTATGTGATTTCTCCTTTTGCCAGTAAAATATATAAATATATGGTTATATATATATATTTCTTATGTAAAATCAAACTTGCACCACGGGGATCATCCAAATGATGCATTATCTTAAAATATACACACACAAACACATACCCATACTTCTGGATTGTGTTTGCTAATAGTCTAATTTTTGTATCTATGTTCACGAGCGAGATTGATCTGCAATTTTATTTTCATGCTCCACTGGGTTTTGTATCAGAGTTTTAGTAGCTTCATAAAGTGAGCTAGAGACATTCCCACCTTTCTATACACTGAGATAGTTTGTATGAGGTTGAAATTATTTTTCCTTGAATGAAGACTTACTTGTTTTTTGAATATGTGTTGGAAATTGCTGACAACACTGACTGGGCCTGGTTTTTCCATAGGAAGGTTTTTACTTTTGATTCAATTTCTTTTATAATATGACTGTTTACATTTCCCATTTCTTCCTAAGTAAATTTTGGTAAGTCATTTTTTTTTTCTAGGGGTTTATACATGACATCTGAGTTTCCAAGTGCATCACATCAAGTTGTTCATAGTGTCTACTTACTATCTTTTTAATCATGGAAGCATTGTTGAGTTTTTATTCCTAACATTGTTTATTAGTGTCTCTTTACTTTTTCAAAAATGCATCTTCAGAGATATTTGTCCATTTTTTGTGTTCTGTTAAAGAACTTTGATATTTTTTTACCTCGGCATTTTTCCAGGTAAGTTTTCTATCCTCTGATAAAATCATTTCCTCTGTCAAGCAATGGCATTCAGGATTGGATATTATACTGGACTTTGAAAAACCACTTTTTCTCTCACAGGTACTTTAAATGCTTCTTGAGTATAAATACTACTTGAGTATAAATATGGATAGAACTCTACTTGGAAAAATAATTATGAAACCAGTTTAACTGAGGAATTAGGATAATAAATGTTCCCTGTACAGTCTTAAGTAGGAGACAGACGGGGTGCTTATACAAACCTCTCACCACTTGACCTCCATGAGCTTTCGCAGACATGTCTGAACTGGTTGGTTTTCAAATCCTCTCAGCAATCTACCAGAACACAGCAACCATCAGAAAAGGACAAACAGAACTCTGGCTGCTTCAAGCAGGGGGTGAAGATGAAGAGTGGGATTAGGTATGAAGGTCATAGAATCTCCGTTTCCAATGTTATTTTGCATTGCACTCTCTCATCTTTCCCCTGTTAGCTAAACAGAGTCATATACTGGTATCTAGATAGGACCTACACTTGCTTGCTTTGCTTCAGTTTTTCCCTCAGCTTGGAATTCTTTTCTCATATCTCTCTTTTGCCTAAAACATCTATCCTGAAAACATACAATGGACACTTAGGGTCTCTACCTAACCTATATCCCACCTTCTTTGAGTTCCTTTTACTCTCTGCTCATAGTTGTGGTTTTCTACTGGTTTGTTTGTTATACACAACCCCTCTACCCTTATCCTTGCTAATATGACCAGATTTGATATCTGAGGTAGGATGAATAAGCAAAAACTTCACTATATTTTAAGAAGGTACCTCAAATTTTTTTCTTGGAGAGATAGACAGACAGACAAATCAAGAAACAGACTTTTAACTGTAGAGAACAAACTGATGGTTACCAGAGGGGAGGTGGGTGGGAGGATGGGTGAAATAGGTGATGGAGACTAAGGAGGGCACTTATGATGAGCACAGAGTGATGTATGGACATGCTGAATGACTATATTATACACCTGAAACTAATATAGCATTGTATGTTAACCAACTGGAATTTATAATATTTTTTTGGGGGGGTGGCTGGTCACTTTTTCCAGGGAGAAATCTAACTTCCAACTTGGGGGTAAATATGTGATTGCCAGTATTTTGGGAGTCCAACAAGCTTTCCCTGAAAACATCTGTTTTCAGTTTCAGAGCCTTATTCTTCACCTTCACTTATACCTGGAGTTCCATAACTTTCTGGCCCTTCTCACCAAACTATAAGTGCCCGCTCTTCTACCAAGGCTGGGGGAAACTGAATTCAGGCTTTGGAAGTTCATCTGAGCGTCAGATTATTTCTTATATAATCTTTTGACAGTTCTTCTGTTTTCAGTCCACCAAACCCAGGTCCATTTTTATTTGGGTTGCTTTTTGTTTTGTTTTGTTTTTTTAAATACGTTCCATGCCCAGCAGGGAACCCAACACAGCACTTGAACTTACAACCCTGAGATCAAAACCTGAGCTGAGGGGCACCTGGGTTGCTTAGTGGTTGGGTGTCTGCCTTTGGCTCAGGTCATGATCCCAGCATCCTGGGATCGAGTCCCATATCCGCTCCCCACAGACAGCCTGCTTCTCCCTCTGCCTATGTCTCTGCCTCTTTCTCTATGTCTCTCATGAATAAATAAAATCTTTAAAAACAAAACAAAACAAAACAAAAAAAACCTGAGCTGAGATTGAGTCAGAGACTTAACCAGCTGAGCCTCTCAGGCACCCTTGGGTTGCTTTTATATATTGTTGAGTTTTAAAGGTTCTTCACACATTTTAAATATGACTCCATCAAATATGTATGATTTGCAAACATTTGCTCCCATTCTGTGAGTTGTCTTCTCCCTTTCTTGATGAGGTCCTTTGAGGTACAGAGGTTTGTATGCATGTATGTATGTATGTATTTTAACTAGGCTTCACCCAGAGTGGAGCCCAACATGGGGTTTGAACCCACAATGTGAGATCAAGGCCTGATCTGAAATCAAGAATTGGATGTTTAACCGACTGAGCCACCCAGGTGCCTCCAGAAGTTTTTAATTTGATGAAGTCCTACTAGCTATTTTTCTTTGTTGTTTGTGCTTTTGATGTTATATTGAAGGATCCACTGCTGAACCCAAGGTCAGGAAGATTCACACCAAACAGGATTTCTTCTAAGAGTTTTGTAGTTTCAACTTGTATGCTTGTTTTTGATTCAGATGGAGTGAATTTTTTTTAATGATATGAGGTAAGAGTTGAACTTCATTCTTTTGCATGTGGCTATTCAGGCATTTCTGCACCATCTGTTAAAAAGACAATTCTTTCCCCATTGAATGGTCGTGGCATCCTTGTTTAGAATCAATTGGCCATAGATAAATAGGTTTATTCTGAGACTCTTGATTTTATTCCATTGATCTTTATGTCTACACTTATACCAGTGCATATGGTCTTGATTATTGATGTTTTGGCCTAAGTTTTGAAATCTGGATTTATAAGTCCTCCAACTTTGTTTTTCAAGGTTATTTTATTTTATTTATTTCATTCTGGGTCCCTTGAATTTCATATGAATTTTAATGTGAGCTTTTCAATTTCTGCAAAGAAGCCAGGTAGAATTCTAACATATTGCCTTGAACCTGTTGATCAATATAAGGGGTTCCACAGCAATTTCTTCCATATCTTCCACTCTTGTCTAGAGTGATATATCTATCTCCTTTCTTTTTTTTTTTTTTTCTCCTTTCATAAGATATTTTGGAATGAGGGTAGAAAAAAAATCAAGTTCTGTGACTTTAAAATTTAGAACCTTTAAACGGTAGAGAAAATTGCAAGAATAGGAAAGTGCATGTTTTTTAAAATACCATATTTTCAATTAAAGGGTTGTTATTACCTGCTATTTTCTAGAATCTTCTATTTTTCTTATGGACCAGAATACGGAGCACCAAATTTGAAAAAGGGAAATTATCATATTAAATATATACAAATCTTGTCCTTTCCGGGGTGGGGTGGGTGGGTGGAATAAAAGCCCCACACAGGAAAGAAGGACATATATAGTTTATAATTCAGTTTGTATTCTGAATGAAGATTAAATAAATTTTTAAAACCCTCTTTCCACTGGAGTGAGATGCTAGAAATTCCATAAAGTTTGGCAAAGGGAATAAGAGGTATTGAGAGGTAGTAAATGTTGTTCTTTGCACTTCAACATTGTTACTAGCAATAACAATAATACCATTATTTACGTAATTTTTCATAGCTTATGAACTAAATTCACATACATTATATCTCTACATTGTATCTCCTTCTATTTTAAATTAATTTTATTTCACTACCGGGACACCTGGGTGGCTCTGCGGTTGAGCATCTGCCTTGGGCTCAGGAGGTGATCCCAGGGTCTGAGATTGAGTCCAGCATCGGGCTCCCTGAGGGGACCTTGCTTCTCCCTCTTCCTGTATCTCTCTCTGACTCTCTCTCTCTCTGCATCTCTCATGAATAAATAAAATCTTTAAAATTTTTTTTATTTCACTACCACAACAAATAGGCCTTTTTGTACCTACATTACTAAATTTCTATAAATGTGTGTTTGGGGGCTGTTGTCTTCTGTTTGACCTATGGTATCCCAGCACATAGAGCAAAAGTTATTAACCTATTTTGTGCCATGGACATTTTAGCAGTGTGAGATAGAGATATGAGATATTTTCCTAGCCAGAAAAATATATTTAAATACATAGGATTATAAAGAACACCAGTTATATTAAAATATAGCTATTAAAACATTTAAAACCATATTTTATATAGCAATATATGACTGAAAGACTAAAAAATTATCTTCAAGTATGAAAATCACCTTTAAGTTATCTTTAATGCAACTTCTACACTAAATAAATATTGTTTATTATCTAGTACAATAGCTAGTGTTGCCTGAGGATTTTTTAATCCAAATTCAAGTTTAATGTCAGGGTAGCCTCGACTGAGGAAAAGAAAAATGGAATGAAAGGGAGAGGCTAGTAGACAAAAAATAAAAATTAGTTCAAATCTTTTCTGGTGGTTTTCATGCATCAAAAACTTAATTCAAACTTGGAATATACTTATCAAAAAGCAAACAAATTAACAGAAGAAATGTAATTTTGTTATATTAAGACCCTCTGAAAATGTGTTATAGAGAACATTACAAAGGACATCTCTGGATGTCAGGATTCAAATCTGCATGTGACATGAAGAGACAAATAAAATTCTGTTTTGTTTTTGTCTCTCTTCCCTTCTACCTGAATGAATAGGTAAATTAATCAACGTGTATTTTTTTAGAATATCACTTAACAGAAGCATTGGATGGGCTTACCTGGCTGAACATGTCAACTCCAATTTATTCTTTGACCTTGTGATTTTATTCTTTTGGACACTGTTCTTTAAAAAAAATTAATAAAAATAAATTTACCTTTTTCCAGATTTTTCAGTATCTCTGAGAAGTATCAAGTCTCAACGCCTATTATTAATGCTCATATAACTCCTGGTAGGTTAATCACTAGGTAAATGACAGCTAGGTTCTTAGCACCATGAAGTAGCAAAGAAGTGTCTGGTAGGAAAGATGCAGGATATATAACCAGATGACTTGGACCAAATTCTTGGCTGCACCACTTTCTCTGAGCATTGGTTTCCTAATCTTTGAAAGGGTATTGATTATAATATCTGCCCTGCATACATTATAAAAAATGTTGTGTAAAATCACATCATGCTTCCTACATGCTACCATGTTCTTTAGCTCTTTTGTGTGGGTCAGAGTCAGGAAGGTAACTATAAGGTGAAGTGAAAAAGAATATTAATTTTTGATGATTTTGTGCAAACTCAACCTGCCGGCCCCATTTTGAGGCTCAGAAGTGCTAGAGAAATTTAAGATGCAGATTCTATTCGAAGTTTCTCCCTGGAATGTGCCACCTTTAATTTATGTATCCATCTAACCAGCCATCAGCGAACAATTACAGCGAACAATTAATGAAACAATTGTTTCATGCCGATGCCAAAAGAGCAGAGACTGGTCAGAAACCTCTCATACCCTCCCCACTCAAGTATAGTTTCAGAGTTGTGGAGTTATGCGTGATATTATCTTTTTTCATTAGGTTTTCTTCGATTTGACCCTTTCCAACCATTTCCCCAAACGTTCAGGCCCCTAATTGAAGAGACCCTTCTCTGTAGAAAAATGCAAGATTTTGTCAAGCCATGGGAGAGAGAATTTTTGTGAAAGAAGCTAGAAAATTATCTGACCAACTCTTAACACGTGCACACACGTATTTGTTATTTATTGAGTGGGAGTGACGCAGAAAGTAGCATGAGTATGTGACGTGTGGACAGAGGTATGGCAATGCGGTGGTATGAGTCCAGATCACTGTTGAAATCATTAAAAACAAGGAACAGATATTTTTCATTTCAATGCACCTGAAGGTGCCTACACAAAGACTATAGTTAAAATGATCAAAATCAAATTAATTTTAATTATGGAAAAAAAATCTGGTGGATGCCACAAACTCATCTTAGATGGCCATTCCCAAACTAAATGTGGGAACATACTACATTACAAGTTTATGCATTTTGAAGAACACAATTTTTTTAAACACAATTTTTTTTAAAGCGATAAGAGTTTTATTAAGTGAGGTTAGAGAAAAAGCTCTCAGGAGTGAGAGAGTCCTAAGAGGGTTGCCAAAGAACACAATTTTCATGTTTTCTTCCTGTCTCTCTTTTCACTTAACATTATATTCACCTAGTCACAAACTCCATTTGAGAAGGTAAGACACAAAACTATAATTTAAAGCATATCAGTGGGGTGGTTTTTGTCTGCCTTTTAATTTTACTAATCAGAAATGTTAGAAAGACAACTACAGTCAGAATCAGAAAATTTCTGTGGAGTGGGGTATCATTTAACCTCTCTACATATCTGTAAAAAATGGCAATAAGCATAACTTGCCTACCTACTCCATGAGGTTGTACCTCATGGTTGTGAAGTTCAAATAAAATTATCACATGAAGTCTCACTTCTTTAACCAAGAAAGTACTGTACAAGTATAAGATATTATTATTTTATTGTTAGTTTGGTATGCTCTGTGCTTTTCAGTCTGCTGTTTAGTTAGATGTATTTCTTTCTCATTATGCCACTTTTAGAAGCTGCTCCATGGAATGGAAATAGATCTTCTTTTATTGATCGTTATATCTAACAGTCTAATGGAAATGTAGTAGCACGTATGCAAGAGACACTCACCATCACGCTGAGGACAGAGTAGTGTAACCTTGTTATAAAGAGTGTCACCGTTTGCAGGTTATGTGAGGATTCAACACTGTCTTCTGTCTGCAGGATGATTTACAGCGCGTTCTGTAATGGAAGATTATAATGCTGCAATCAGAGAACAGAGTTCCCACTTGCATTACAGAATAGGCCATACATAATTCTGTTCACAGGATGCACCGTCTTCCCTTAACGGTCGGAATAATATAGTAGCAGAACAGCAAAAGAAAGTAATTTGGGAAATAAAACCGACCTGTTATTAAGTGATGCATAACACTGATAGTTCTCAAACTATTCTTTGTTCTCATTACATTTTTATCTTTCTCAGAGAGAAATTAACAACAGTAATACCTTATGTAAGAATGCTATATTGAACCTTATAAAGAGCTTTTATGAAATATACCTGAATCCCTACCGCATATTAATAAAGTGAAAGGGACAGAGGTTCATTTTCATTTTATACAGAGGAAGATTAGGTTAAAAAATCGGTTGAAGAGCTTGCTGAAGATTACACACCTCATTAGTAGTAATTGTCAATCAAACCCGTTCTGATTGAGTGTTTCTGTTTTTCTTTCTCCACATCAGATATCTTCTAAAAGTGTATACAACACTGCAAACACCCCAGGTGGGCATTAACTATACATCGGAGAGTTCTTCTGGTTTGTAGTAGAGGAGATGCTGGAGTTTGTCCTCCAGTGGCACAACAAGCACACACAATCCTGAGTGAATTAAAAGGAGAGTAACCACAACATCACACAACAAGAAAAAGATCACCATAGTTATTGTTAAAAATTATTTTTTTTTAAAAAAGATCAAGATTCCTAATTTTCTAGTTGGATATATATCAGTTCATTGAGTCAAATATCAAAGTTGTTGACATCTTTTTCAGTGATTGTCAAATTATTCCTGTTCTGCAGGTGGTATGAAATGTACTCCCTTTATTTTAAGAGGAGGAGTCGTGGGACATTTGCACTGAGCTCATGGCACATTCTTTGTTTCCCTAGTGATAAAAAGCCTCAGCCATAAGGACAGCTCTGTCAAGCGAGGTAGCCATCTCACCCAGGGAGGAGGATTTTGGCCTTCCAGTTCAATCTTTATTGCAGATACTACTAAAACAATCTTAGAAGAGTCCCATTCATATTTATATTTGAACTCTGTCCTTTGTTACATAACAAATGCAGAGGCATTGCTTTTATGTGTGGCATCAGAGAAATCCTTGCTAATGGCCCTTTTCCTAGCTTATGTAATATAAAGCAGTTCTCAGTAACAGTAGGGACATGGCAGAGAGGATTCCTTTAAAAATTGTAAGAAGTTTGTACAGAAAGGGTATGGTATGCATCAAGATGTGTTGTCCTTACTTTCACATTATGTTGCATTCACACTGCCTGAGTGCGATGGAGATTTGGCAATTATCTAGGTAATGTGGTCAATGTTAATGGACAATCTGGTTAATCTGGCTTTTAAAAGGAGTTTTTTTTTTTTAAAGATTTTATTTATTCATTCATGAGACACACAGAGAGAGAAGCTGAGACACAGGCAGAGGGAGAAGCAAGCTCCATGCAGGGAACCCGACATGGGACTTGATCCCAGGACTCCAGGATCACGCCCTGGGCTGAAGGCAGGCCTTAAACCGCTGAGCCACCCAGGGATCCCTAAAAGGAGATTTTTAGCAACAAGAAGTGAAATACCAAGAGAGCTCTTAAAGAATTTCCTTTAAGTTAAATTGCAATTCCTGACTTTATTTTTCAATTACCATATGATGTTTCAATAGTCTTTTTGCCATAATAACACTTTGTTCTTAAAGAGTCCCTGGCTTCAATTAGTTCAAAGTACATTTGGGTATATGTAGGTTATCAGTTTCTGTCCAGCTTTATGAAGTGAATTTGATCTGCAAACATTGGTTATTCTGTTTCACTGTCCTTATTCTTTTTTGAATTCTAGCCATAATGATTCTGATTTCCTTGAGCAATTTCATATGTATATATGAAAATTATGTGTGTGTGTGTATATATATATACATATATATCACATAATTCTTCATACATTTAGAAGAATAAATTTTTATGTTCCTTACTCCAAAATTAGTAAACTAGACTTATCTTCTTCCATTGTTAGACCATATTGCATTTATTTTTGTAAAAATAAATTTTATTTAAGCGACTATTAGGCATGTGTTGATTTTATACAAAGTGTTGAACTCAGTTTTAGGTTGATTCTATGAAATTGCCAACAAACAACCACTTTTGACCTATAAAAACTTCAGTCTCATGCTATTTGGTCTGATAAATAAGAGATGCTGCGAGTATTAGTGACAAAAGAAAGATAACGTAAAGAGGAAAGTTGTTTTAGAAGCAGTGACATTTAGAATTTGACCCAACATGATTAGACTATGGGAGAAAGAGTAAAAAGACTATTCCAGAACACAATATACAAGAATATAGAAGTAGAAAAATATAAAGTGTGTTCCAGAGATTCACAAATTGTTGAGTTGCCCTGATATGCATGTGGAGTGGGCGATGAACGTGAAAAGAAAGCCTGGAGGAAGATCAGGAAGGGTTTACATGACAACGGATGTATTGCCTTTTGCCCTTCAAAGCTATATTTACCAGCTGGTCCTTGTGAAGATTTGCAGTCTGCATTCACATCATCCAAGTACTTCAAAAAATATCAAATCGTGAATTTAGCTTAGTATTAGTTTAAATTGGTTTTAGACCAAGGCCTCAAAGATTCTCCACAAATAATATTTCAAGGAAAAAAAATAAAATAATATTTCAAGGACAATATGCGGCCCACAATCTAAAATCACAAAGCATATACGCGAACAAGGTACTAAGAATGAGAAAAAGTAAAAGCAGAAACAGAGCCATAAGACAAGGACGAGAATTACAAAGAAATATTATATAACAATTTTGTAAGTTTAAGTAAATAAAGGAAAAACCTACAAATACCCTCAGGGAATAGGAAACTATAAAAATTAGTATAGCAGATTTTTAAAAGAGCCACATATAACTTTCAGAAATTATAATAGTAGCATTAAAACTAAATGGACCAACTCTTAAAACTCAACAATGGGAAAGGAACAGCAGAATTAAAAAGTGGGCAAAAGATCTTCACAGAAACCTCACCAAAGAAGACATGCAGACAATAAATTAATGTATGAAAAGATGCTCAACATCCTCTATTATTAGGGAATTGAAAACGAAAAAAAACGAGATACCACCACACACCTATTAGAATTCTAGGCTGAAATCCAAAACATTAATAATACTAAATACTGGCTGGCCAGTATGTGGAGCAACAGGAAATCTCATTTACTACTTGTGGGAATGCTAATTGAGACAGCCATTTTGGAAGAGGGTTTTAACAGTTTCTTAGAAAGCTGCACATCGTCTTACCATACAATCCAGCAACTGCACTCCTAAATATTTACCTAAATGGATTGAAAACTTATGTCCGCACAAAACCTGCATGCAAATGTTCACAGCAGCTTATTTATACTTACCAAAACTTGGAAACAACCAAGGTTTCCCTTGGTAGGTCATGAGATAAACTATGATATTTCCACATGATGGAATATTAGTCAGTGTTAAAAAGAAATGAGCTATCAAGCCATGAAAAGACCTGTAAGAATGTTCCTTGCATATCTCAAAGTGAAGGAAGCCAGTCTGAAATATGATATTTTGGAAAAGGCAAAACTATAGATATGTAAAAAGATCAGTGTTTTCCAGGGGCTCAGGTATGGAGGGAGGAGAAGGAGGGATGAATAGGTGGAGCATAGGGGATTTTGGGGGGCAGTAGAACGAGTCTGTACATTACTGTAATGATGATACATGACATAATGCAGTTGTCAAAACTCAGAAAACTGCAAGACACAAAGAGTGAATCCATATGAACTGTGGACTTTAGTTAATAATAATGTTTTAACTATGGACTTCAGTTAATAATAATGTATTGGTTCCTCAATTGTAACAAAGGTACCACACTAATGCGAAATGTTAATAATGGGGAAACTGTGTGAAGGGGAGGAAGAGGTATATGAGAACTCTGCACTCCACTCAATTTTTCTGTAAACCTAAAACTTCTCTAAAAAATAAAGTCTATTAACTTAAAAATTTTTTAACTCCAAAGACAGATTTAAATGTAGATTAGGCATAGCTAAAAAGAAAATTAATAATGGGAATATAGGTTAGAAGAGATTTCCAGAATTGAATACAGAGAAGAAAAAAGATATAAAATATAAAAAAGAAGTTAATTGTCATGAAAGTTAGAGTGAGAAAATTTAGCATACTTTTTAAAAATGGACTTTATTTTTCGAGCAGTGTTAAGCTCAGAGCAAAATTGGTGGAAGGTATAGAGATTTCCCACATATTTCTGCCCATTTCCTATACACAGCCTCCTCCACTGTCAAAATCCCACACCATACTCGTTCAATTATTAGGACTGATAAACCCACACTGACACATCATTATGACCCAAAGCCCATAGTTTCACATGAGGGATCACTTTTGGTGTTGCACATTTGTCAAATGTATAATAGGCATGTATCTAACATTATTATAATATCATACAGAGTAGTTTCAGTGGCTTAAAAATCCCCTGTACTATACCTTTTTACTTTTTCCTCTCCCTTAACTCCTGGAAACCACTGACTCTTTTACTGTCTCCATAGTTTTGTCTTCTTCAGAATGTCATATAGTTGTCATCCCACAGTATGTAGCTTTTTCAGATTGGCTTCTTTGACTTAGTAATATGCATTTAAGATTCTTCCATTTTTTTATGGCATAATAGCTTATTTCTTTTTAATGTTCAATAATATTCCATTATTGACATGTACCAGTTTATTCATTCACTTACCAAAGGACATCTTGATTGCTTTCAAGTTTTGACAATTATGAATAAAGCTACTATAAACATCTGTGTGCAGATTTTTGTGTGGACATAAGCTTTCAACTATTGGTAAATACCAAGGCAGACAATTGCTGGATTGTATGGTAAGAGAATGTTTGCTTTTGTAAGAAACTACAAACCCTTCCAAAAAGCATCTGTACCATTTTGCATTCCCACCAACAATGTTGCTCCGCATCCAGCCAGCATTTTGTGTTTTTAGTGTTTTGGATTTTGGCCATTCTAATAAATGTGTAGCAGTATCATACTGTTGTTTTAATTTATAATTCTCTCAAGATATATGATGTGGAGCATCTTTCCATGTGCTTATTTGCCACCTTAGTATTTTCTTTGGTGAAATGTCTGTTCAAGTCTATTGCCCATTTTTAAAATGGATTGTTAATTTTCTTATTGCTGAGCTTTAAGAGTTCTTTATATACATTAAATAACAGTCCTTTATGATTTTTGCAAATATTTCCTCTAAGTCTGTAGCTTGTGTTTTCATTGTCTTAGCAGTGTCTTTCACAGAGCACAAGTTTTTAATTTTAATGAAGTCCAACTTATTCTTTTTTCATGGGTTGTGTCTTTAGTATTGTATCTGAAAAGGTATGGCCATACCTAAGATCACCTAGGTTTCCTCCTAGTTAATCTTCTATGAGTTTCTTAAATACTTTTTATTGGAGTTCAATTGGGATCGGAAAGAAAGAACAGATTAGAGGCAATATCTGGGGATAAAATGGCTAGGAATTTTTCCAAAAGAAAGGTGGGGAAGAAAGAGACCAGAGAAACAGAACCACTGACTATGCATTCACTGTAAATTACTTCTGTGCAGGAATTAGGTGTAGGAGAATGAAGAATTAAATGGCATGAACTTTTTTTTTACTCTATTCTTACTGCTCATTGAGAATGAAAATGCTTAAAATCCTGTCTGAGATCCATTCACTTTCTTTTAAAGTGTTGGGACAAACTTGGCCAGAAAGAAATAAGTAGGCAGATGAATCCAATTTAACCTCCTTGTCAACTGGAACTCCAGGTAAATAGAATAATAATATTTACCCAAAGAAAGGGTTCTTATCTATAGAATGCTTTAGCAGGATTTCCTTGCTAAGGATTACTTAGTAGTAAACCCAGAATCTATAGATCTAAAATGCATAGTTCCCTAAAGAATCTCACATAAATTATTTAAGTGTTTGGAGTATCAAATGGAGATATTTCATAACTTAAGCACTCCTCCTGCCTTGTGAGATGATCCAGCAAAACCTTAGCTGAAACCTAACCCATTATTCTGGGCCAAAGAATACATATCTGGTGTGGGGAGAAAGGACCCATCAGCCTTTGACATCCCAGACCTCTGCCTGCTTTGTCTTTGCCTCTTGATTGCCCATCTCTTGAAATTACTAATCTTGTTACTGTGTTAAGTACTCTTCAGGTGAGTCTGATTTGACAACCTAATCTTATGTATTGGCCCACTCATGAAAATCAACAACGGGAGTTTTGAAATAAAATACCTGGTGCTATGGAGTGCTTCATTCTATTGAACTGTGTGGGTAGACTAAGGTAAAATGAGACAGGCAGTGAATATTTGCCCTCAGAAATTATGTTGCAACGTTCTAGGATCTGTGAATATCCCTGTGTTAACTCTGCTATAAAATCAACATATAAAATATGATATAACAACTAAAGAAATATTCTAAAAAAATGATTGCAAAGACATACGTCAAAATAGTATTAGTAGTTATCTGTGGGTAGTGTGACATATGGGGTAATATTCACTTTTTTCTGTATTTTATCTATTCTTTCAGAATATTTTATAATTGCATGCATATTTCCTTTTATAAATCATAAAAGATAAACTTTAAAAACTATAATCAATCTTGTATGATACAAATTTATTGCAACTATGTTAAAAAGATACCCAGCTAAAAGACTGAACAGAAATACACCATATGTTACCTAAGATTTTCTGGAAATTGTTGGGATTTGAATGATCTGTTTATATTTTTAAGTGTTTTCAAAACTTGTATAATGAGTGTGAATTATCTTTGTAATGAAAAAAAAAAGCTAATTTCTCTTGGAAGAGTATTCAATATGAAATAGATTTTCAACAGTACATTTCTCCCTTCCTGTGTGCCCCCTTTCAGCCCACTTATTCCCATAAAATTATGTGTATTGGGCATAGAGAAGGTACAAAATTTATAGACCTCGGTATTAAGAATTAATGGTCTCAAAGCCACCAGTGCCTTGTTGTTTCTATCAGATTTTCTAAAAATACTGTTGGTCCTATAATCCCATATATAATTATTTAATCCTACTTATACATGCTTTGTTTAGGCTATTTGAATGACAAAGAAGAAATGTGTCTAAAAATTTAAAAACATATATATATATATATTTATCACCACCATCTTAAGAACAGACTTTTTGTGTACTTTCTTTAACCACTGTGGTTAGTATTAAAGAAATGTGACATTTCTGATTTATAGGTCCAAAAATATAAGGAAGAGTCTCCCTTCTTCCATCATGCTCTAAGATTATATAGTCAACTTCTAGAGAATAGTTAGTCCTACACTTATTTTTATTTTCTTGAATAGCAGTTTTAGGGATATGGCTCAGGAATAAACTAAAATGTTCAATCTACTGCCAGAGCCAGAAACATAGACTCAAAAGCCCATATGATCATACAGCTTTGCTCAGTTTCGTGGATACAGACTAACCTTAGCTGGCTTCTGCTTGAAAATACAATAGAACTGCATAAAATCTATCACCATTCATTCATTCATTCATTCAATCATTCAGTAATTCCTAGTGATAAGTCTTGTGGACGGGAGATTCAGGAGTGTCGAGTGGTGAGCAAGACTAATACAATTTCTGATATTGCTGAATCTGGCATTTTAGTAAGAGAAGATATCAAGTATATAGTTAAGTATATATTTATAACCTATGATAATGGCTACAAAGCATCTTTCGGAAACACAGTACAGGGGCACTTGATTTAGATTAGAAAGTCAAGAAAGTCCTCTTAAATGACATTTAACCAAACTTGATGTATGAGTAGGAGAAAAGAGAATATCTGAGTTGGAGGGAAGAAGATGGGAGAATGCTACATGGAAAACTGTGGAAGGCTGAAGCAGTTAAACCAAAGAAATAGTAAAGGAGCTTAGAATGGAGGACAGTCCATGTGTCCAGGAATTCAGACATTTTGCAATACTTAATGAAGAGCAATGGCAATTTATTCAAGGATTTCGAACAGGGGAATAACTTTTTTTATTGCAAAAAAAAGAATCTCACATAAATTATTCCCTAAAGAATAATTTAGGGAATTATTTTTAATAATTTTTTTAATGCTATCCTCATGTTCAAAGTAATGTCATGTCAGAGTTGAAGTCCTACATTTTATCTCTTTGAGGACATAATTGTATGTGATCTGTGTGAACATGAGGCATAAAGTTTGAGTCTTTGGAATCAAGTACTTCATCTAGCATAGTGGTTAAGATTCAGGCTTTAAAATCAGATCATCTTGCATCTACCACTTCCTAGGTACATGACTTTAAGTAAGCTTCTAAATAGGTACAACCAGAATAATAATTTGTTGTTGTGAGAACTAAGTGAATAATGCATATGAAAGGTGTCCACGGTGTCTGTACATGGTAAGTGATCAAAAATAATAGCTATTATTTCCTGACTCACTGCCACAGGAAAAGAATAAACTCATCACACAGTGGACCTTTATGCTCCTTACATAAGCTAATGCAGAACGCATTTTTAGTGAGCTAAATTGTACTCAGTGTTTTCGGAGTAATGAGCCAAATACATTAACTGTTCTGGAAACAGATGAAGCCTGACTATTTTGACTAAATATAGAGATAATTAGAGTCTAGACTCTATCTGTTGATAGGGCTTAGGGAAGCATAATGAGAATCATCACGCCATAATAGAATAATACGTGAGGCTAAAACAAATCAGAAATTTCACAACCCAGATGAAAAACAACTAATTTTATTGATGTCAGAAATACATTATTAGCTGAGTCTTCTTACGATCTTATGATGTTTGTTTCATGTTGTAACAGCTTCTTAATAGTGTAATCAATTATGCCTTTCTGTTTTGCTACTAAAGCCTTTTCTTTCCTCCTCATAAGTTTGGTAAAATTATCAAGTGTCAGATAAAATCTTTTTTCTGTAGTTATATAATATGCATTAGAAACGTTCATTCTATAATGTACAGAGATGAAAGGTCCTTCCTTACAGGTACTTTTTATTTAAAGCCAGTGAAATATTATCTATAGCAAAGGCTTTGACTAGCTTGCCTGGTATTGGGCCTACCTACCTATTTGCAGATTGTTATTGAGCAATTCATGTTACCAGAAGACTCCAATATTATTGTATAACACACACGTAAATAAGTGCACAATGCCAATATGTTGCATAGAAAGGAGAAAAGGATAGGCTACAAAATATTGGATGCAGGCCAGCCTCAGGACAGAGAACCAGACATGAATGTTAGAATTGTAGAGCATCTGTTCATCTCTAGCAGTGTGGGAGGAAGTGACAGGACATTACCAGTACTAAGACTGTCTTCATTTTATCCTTTAAAGTCAGGGTGCCGCCCATGGGTTGTAGTACCAAAATATGAGCAAATGAAACAGTTGAATTGGGGAGCTTCACTAGGGCTAAGCTCGGAAATTGATGAGTAATTGGAGTACAGTACAGGTTTGCAAATACCGCTGATCACTGCCAGTCCATGGTTAAATTCTCACCAGTCTGTGGTAGAATGAGAGACAGAGACAACAGGAGTCTTTCATGAGTTCTTTAGGAATTTCATTCTGAATTTGTGTCCTTCTGCCCTTTCCTTGTGGAATACGGTGACGGAAGATGATTTTTTAAAAAGTAATGTTCTTTACTTGGCCAGATAAAAAATTGATAGGGATTATATCAGCCAGCAAAATATTTAAGAGTTTATGCATTCCATGTGTGAAATCTAAAACTCTAGGATCTACTAATATTTAGATATTGCAAAAATGATGATCAGGAAAAGAAAAAGTCAAAAAGAGGCCTTTCAAGCCAAAGTCTGGAGCCCCCACAAAATCAGATTGTTATGCTACATGCATTGAAAGCTAAAAGTTGGAATGTGGAGGCTCTGATTTGATTCAGAGCTGCGAACTTGGGCCGGAACAACATGCAAACCACTTCCTCAGCGGTATCACACTGTCTTATCAGAACAGGCTCTGCAGTGCTGTGCCAGGATTTCATCTTGATTTTGAAGAGCTGTGTCTCGGAAGGTACAGGGAAACTCGAGAGAAGCTAAGTAGCCAGGGTGCTTTGGACACTCGGGAGCACTGCTTTTTACCAACCGGTGAAGAAGTATTTCTATAGTTTAGCAACCGATATGGCCTTGTAGTTAGCTAATTGTCACCCCTCAGTATTTGCAGTGAAGACCCATCCCTCAAGTACCAGCGGGAAGCGTGACTGTGGGCTCTGATAAGCAGGCCTTCACATCCAGTATCGCCTCCTTTCCCACATTGTTTTGTAAATTCCTCATTAATGACAAGTCTTAACTATTCCTGAAGAGAGGTATGGCTTTGATCTAATTTCTGTTCTGGAGGACACCGTGGAAGCCAGTTTGATTTCATGATGTTTAGCCCTGTTCTTTGAAAGATTAATCTTACTATGGATCGAAGCCTCCAGACTCTGCCTTTTGTCAATTATGAAGAAGGTCCACTCAGTTTCTCATTCACCTTCTTGGCTAGGTTTGACCTCATGGTTGATAGTAAATAATCTTTTCAATGATCTTGGGTTTTTTTCCTCTCTTTTTAGAGGGAAAAAGAAAGGCACTGGGAGAATATGATCTGCCCCAGAGCCATTGGGATATAGCAAGATACTAAAGGTCCCCCAGGGCCCCCAATTCCCAATGTTTATACTGCCTCCAGCCAAGATTGTTTGTATATTTAATTCCTTCTCACTTTTCTCAGAACTACTTACCCTGTAGGGTGCATCTTTGAAATAAACTACTGTAATTATTCAACTCACATCCTGAGAAAAATGCCCTTCTCTGCACCAATAGTATAACATTCTAGAAATTGTACTTATAATCTTTAAAAAGGGAGTCAATAATACTTAATTTACAATCAAATCTCAAATGATCTTTTATTGTTCTACGGTTGCTGGGGTGGAAACATTCATAGTCTCTTCAAGGAATTATAATGTAGTTATAATACACTTTAATATCCTCAGATAAAATGTGTTCTATCAATGCATTATAATTAAAATGCATTATTAGAGAATCTCTATTTGCTTTTGCTATATTTAACATTTTTAATTTGCAACATATTGCTATCTCTAATTGCTCTTTCTCAGAATTACTGTGTGAGATGAATGAAAATTATACTTGCGTGCATCATCCTTTTTTTAATAGGAAAGGAATGGAAATTCAGAAGACTTGTTTAGGTCACGCAAATGATAGATAAAGACCAGATGTGAGAGACTTCCAGTTCTGGTAATAAGGTAATACTAGGAGACTTGAAAAACCCTAAATATCCTAGATAGTTGATTCAAAGAAAGCAAATGAAGTCCCTAGGTTCCAGAAATAATGGTGGGAACAGGATAGTAGTGGACTAAGGGTAGAAACTGTTGCAGCAACAGAGTATGGGTGAGGATCAGGGCTTGCTCTTGATAAACTAGAAGCCTAGTTCGGATGTCCAAGATGGATGGAAGACAAAGACTGTTAGGGACTAAATGTTGTTCTCCTCCCCTCATTCACATGCTAAAGCCCTACCCTCCATTATGGTGATATTTGAAGTAGGGGCCTTCAAAGATATTTATGATTAGGTGAGGTCATGATGCCCTAAAAGTGCTGTACCTCAGTTAAAGGGTGGACTATTAAAGAAATTTGTTTCTTAGAAAAGAGAGATAATAGATACATTTATGCATATATTTCTGCCTGGGTTCTGCATTGAGAAATCAAACCAAAAAACTTGATAATTTAAAAAGATCTGTTAATTTAATACTATAGACTTGTGCCTCAAATAGATACAGAGTCCAAATTTAGCCTACCCTAATAGATTAAACTATCAACCCCAGATTGAAGAATTTATATAAAAATTGACCCTAAGGCAAAAGTACTCTAACTTAATGCCAAGAATCTAGCACTTTAGAAGGGACACTCTCACAATGAAATCCATATGGGGTTCTCATAGAGAAAAAAGTCATGCTAAAAAAGAGAATTAATGATAAAAAAAAATTACACAGTACATAAGGAAGGCATTCATAATGAGTGAGAGTGAGCAAAAATAACCCCAAACTGGAGATAATAAATTACCACCCCCAAACGGGATAAAAAATCCTGCTAAAAAGAATTACAAATGATATGCTTCATAAAGAAGGAAATTGAATTCATGAAGAAAGAATGGACAAAAGAAACATTGGTGAGCAACCACATTCATAAATATGTGGATATATCAAAGCATTTGCAATGACAGTAAAAACAAATTTGAAGATAGAGAAACAAAAATACTAGAAAATAATAGAATGTCAAAAATTCAAGTTTGGAGTATTCCAAGAGTAAAATATTGGCTGAATTTAGATATTGTAATATCAAGAATTCATGTTTAAAGTTTAAAAATACCACTAAAGGAAGCAAAATAGAATATATAACTTTTAAATAAGGGACTGTGATGGATAAAATAAACTATCAATTAAATAGAACACTGAAAATGAGTAAAAGAAACAAAAAGGGAGTTAAATAGAATGTTAAAGGTAACAAAAATCTATCTATCTATCTATATATCCATAGTCATAATAAATGTAAATAAATTTGTCAGCTAAGAGACAGAATGAATTTTTTAAAAATGAATTCTATCCATTGCTTACAATAAATACACTTAAAATATGACATGGAAAAGCTGAAACTAAGGATGGAAAAATTATTCCAGGAAAACACTAATAAAAAGAAAGCTGTTATAACATATCTGACAAAATAGTCTTTAAATACATTTTAAATATATATATATATATTAGGGAAAAAGCATACTGTATACTGAGAAGGAACAAAATCACCAAGAAGATACAAAGTTCTAAACTTAAAAATAATAAACTTTAAATAATAAAAACAATTGGCAAAATTACAATGAAAAATCAACAAGTCCATAATCACATTGTAAGACGTTAATGTAGTTCTTTCTGTAATTAATAGATTAAGCAAATGAAAAATTGTAAAGATTTAGACTACGTTTCAGAAAAATTAACAAGTTTGATCTAATATGTAGAATCCTATACCTACATTCATTCTTTTTAACACATGTACATCATTTACAAAAACTGACCACATAATGGTTCCAAAGTAAGTCTTAATAGTGAGTGGTTGGCTTAGATTCTATGTCATGTAGATAATATTCCCAAATCTCAGTGCAATAAAATGAAAAATGAATAGCCAAAACATAGTTATCCTTCTCTGTTTAGGAACTTAAAAGCATACTTTTAAATAATTTATGGGACAATGAAAAGATTGTTATATCAAGATTTGTGGGTTGAGCTGACAGTCTTTAGATGCATTAATTACACATATTAGGGGAGAAAGGGTGAAAATTAAGTCTTCATACTTTTAGAAGTTAGGGAAAAGAATACTTACAAGTTAGCAAGCAGTAGGGGAATTATGAACTTTCTCTATGTTTTGTAAATTTGTGATGGTGACTTACCCCCAATCAACAACTGAAAACATCCCTACATTGCTTAGTTGATTAAACACCTCAGTGATTAAAAGCCTTCAAATACTAGTTCTATCACTTAATGGTTGTATGGTCCATTGGCATATTATTTGACTTCTGTGGGCCTCAGTTCTCTCATCTGTAAAATAGGAATCATAACATACAGGGAGCTCTCATCATCTCAATATTTATTATTCAAGCTTTTGTAGCAAAATAAAACGTCATAATATGAAACTATTGATTAAAGAATTGACCTCTTTGGGGTGTCTGGGTGGCTGAGTTGAGCATCTGACTCTTGATTTTGGCTCAGGTCATGCATGATCTCGGGCATCATGGGATGGAGCCACAAATCAGGCTCCCAGCTATGCAGGGAGTTTGCTTGTCTCTTTCCTCTTTCTCTCTTTCTCTCATAAATAAATGAAATCTTAAAAAAAAAAATTGATCTCTTTAATCGATCCCTTCCCCCTCAGGTGCCTTGGCTTTTGCCTGTCAATGACTTTGTTGGTCAGGCTCTCACTGAGTGCCCAGAACTGTCCTCATTTTCAGATAATGGTAATGACCTTTAGGAATATAGTACAAATGCTTGGAAAATGAGAAAGAGAACAGTGCAAATGATGCAGGATGTCATGAAGTCAACAAAAGTGGAAAACTATTTGACTTACACACAAAGCCATAGATAAATATTTGCCAGAATTAAACACATTAGTACTTCATGAAAAGAAAATTAGCCAGAACAATGACACAATAGGCATCTCAAAGGAGAATAATTTTTATATCAAAGCTCTGAGGAAATTCATGAAGAATTCAAATAATTTTACAAAACCAACACTCTTATGATCATGTTGAAAATATAAATGTGAAGTGAAGAATATTGCATTATATAATCATGTCATTTTCCTGGAAAAAAAATACACTCTTCTTAAAAAAAAAAAAAGCCCATTTGAATTATTGTTAGTTTTTAAGAATTAGTGCAAACTTGGAATTATATATGTGCTATTGATGAAAGATAAATATATGTTGTATTGTTAATTTTTAAAGATAATGTTCTTTTTTTAAAGATTGTATTTATTTATTCATGAGAGACACAGAGAGAGAGGCAGAGACAAAGGCAGAGAGAGAAGCAGGCCCCCAGCAGGGACCCCGATGTGGGACTCCATCCAAGGACCCCAGGATCATGCCCTGAGCCAAAGGCAGATGCTCAACCACTGATACACCCAGGCATCCCAATAATGTTCTTTTTTTTTTTTTTTAGATTTATTTATTTACTTATTTGAGAGAGAGAGAGAGGGAGAGCATGAGTGGGAGGGAGGGGCAGCGGGAGAGAGAAGTAGGCTTCCTGCTAAGCTAGGAGCCCAACTTGGGGCTGGATCCCAGAATGCTGGAACGATGACTTGAGCTGAAGGTAGACACTTAACGGAGTAAGCCACCCAGGTACTGCTAAAGATGATGTCCTGTTCACACATTTTCCTCCAACAATTTATCATGAAATGATGGTTTCCATTTCCAGAGGCATCTTTTAACTGGTCTTTTCCAGCACCAATTATGTTTTTAAAAATATTTTATTTATTTATTCATGAGAGACACACACAGAGAGAGCAGAGACATAGGCAGAGGGAGAAGCAGGCTCCTTACAGGGAGCCCAATGTGGGACTCGATCCCTGAACCAGGATCACGCCCTGAGCCAAAGTCAGACACTCAACCGCTGAGCCACCCAGGTGTCCACAGAACCAATTATATTTTGATGAGAAGGACCACATGAACCTACATATGAGGTGATTGTGAACCTTAATTGGGATACTTTATGGAATGGCATTGGGTCTGGTCCATAGTAAGCATTCTATAAATCTTAGCAGTTCACTATCCTATGCTAAGTTAAAGGATCTAAACTTTAAACAAAAACCAAAAAAACCTCTCAATGGACTTTTCCAATATTGTTACCCAGTGTCATCCTTTATAAACTCCACATCTTGTGGAGGCAAATTAATCTCTTTGCCATCCAAAAAATTTGCACACCTGGATTCTTCAAGTTTCAGTCTACTATAACTTCTTACAAAAGTTCTTCTCTAGCACTATGGTTAGAAATAATCCCTTCTTCTCCATAGTCTGTATTCTCATAGTAAAATGTATAATGCTGTGACAGCCCATCACATTTGTTTTAGAAAAGGATTATTTGTGTCCTGTTTCCCTTACTAGATTGCAATCTCTCTTAAGATTAGGTCTCATGTTTATCTTACTGCCATCCTTGCACCTTGCGTTGTGACTGGCACAGAATATCCCTTCCTCCACCCATTCATTCACAAACGTTTATGGAACTCCAAAAATAGCCAGTTTTTAATTACTGTGCATTCAATGAGTGAATGAATTCAAGATAGAGCAGTGTATTAAGCAAGTATAATAGGAAGTTTTCTTTCGGCTTGCCTGCAGGATCTCTTCCCAATCTTTTCTAAACCATGATACAGGATCCTGAGTGTGTGCCATTTCAGAGATGCGCTTGAGGGAGTAGCATGTGTTATTCATTACATCACATATAACCTTTTCAAGTTTACAATCAATCTTGCTGGGGAGGCTGGTGTCATTTAAAAAGTACAGCAGTGTGCTGGAAGGAGAGACCATCTGAGCTGGCTACAGTCTGTGAATCCAAATACCCTATTTAAAGGTCCAAACATGAAGAAGGAGGATGTACTAAACACATCATTTTCCTTCCAAGTGATTGAAAAGGGATGGTACATTGAAGCTTTGTTGGGTTTCAATGCATTGATTTTCTCGCTACCTATTTTTCTCAGGTTTGTCAGGTACTTAAGAGTCTATTTCAAGTTGCCTGCAGACTCCTTTTCTCATGTTTCTTAAAACTATTTGTGATTAAATCACCTACATTGTCTTCCAAGTTCTAATGATTCTCTTTCGCTAAACCTGGTTTTTTTCCTTTACTTTATTCTGTTTCTCACATCTTTATTTTCCAATACATTGCTTGCTTTCAGTATCCCCATCAATTTTTCTGTTTCTTGATTCTCCGTACGTTGTTATATTTGTTCACCAATCTATTCATCTAGCACACAATTCCTGGGCTCCTTCCAGTGTCAAATTGTGCTCTGGTCACAGACAAGACCGCTACCTACACTTAAGAGAGAATGCAGTCTAATGTGGCGGTGGGAGACTGGGGAATGTAATGTCATGGGACAGAATGAGCAAGCCCAGGATACCTGCATGCATATATCATGTAGGCATCTTTATCAAAATGCTGAAGAAGTACCTTAATTATGGGGCAAAATTGGTAACTAAAGATTCTTGGAAGACATTAATATTAAACTGAGATTTCAAGTTGGCAGTGGAGGAAAAGAGGAATTTCTGGTGTACCAAATAGAATAGCAAAGGCATCAGTATGCTAACTGCTAAGATGCCTGATTGAGGGCAGTATTTCTCAGTATTATCTATGGACGAAGTGTATCAGAATCATCTAGAATGTTTTAAAAATCATAGATATGTGACTATACTTCCAAATCTATTGAGCTGGACTCTCTGGAAGTAGGTAAAATATGTCTTTAATAAGGACCTCAGATTATTTATAGGCATGGCAAAGCTTTCTAACTCCAAGGATAAGGGAGCATGGGTAGAAAACAAGAATATTGACTTGACTGACATAAATGAAGAAGGGATGTAAGGGAAAGGGCACCTGATAATGCCCCCAACAATTATTAATATTATTTCACATCTTACAGGGTTTGCATTTGAGATGTGGTAGTTAAATTTTTGCTGGATCTACTAAGTGCCAGATATGGTGCTAAGTAATATCTGAATGGAATCAAATTTATTTCCCAAAACAATTAACCCATTTTTAATATCTCTACACCTGGACTGCTGAGTACTGTTAGAAAAACCCATGCAACCATGTAGATTGGTTCCACCACTGGTATGTGGTCTTCACTGTCATTTAAATCCTCAGCATTGCCTGACCACTCTATATTTCTCTAGCCATCTCTCATCATTGTGTTAAAATGTAAATTATGACTCAGTAGGTCTGGGTGGGGCCTGAGTCTGCATTTCTAGCATGTTTTCAGGGAATACTGATGGTGCTGTCCTAGATCTCAGGTTGGCATGGTTAACTCTAGATGAGAGAATGGATGGGAGATTGGGTGTAGATACCATTATTCTGTAGGGAAGGCAGAAAGCAGTTTACAGATACTTCTTTCAGTGTAAGATTTGAGCTTATCTACTAAGAATTAGGACAGAGGTAGTGTACTGGGAGACTCTAAGAGAATGGAGAAAATCTGTGATAGTTGTGGTAAGTGATGAAAAAAGTTTTAGAAGCTCAGCTCAAAAACAGAAGCCTGTACCTCCCTACCTCTTCAGGTGCTTGGCTTATCAAATTTCCCTGTGTCTTCTCTAATTGCAAACCCTTTCTTTCTGTTGGGTCTCCTCAATAACATTTAAGCATGTTTTAGTCTCTTCCATTCTATATCAACATATTCAAATCATTTTTCAGAACTGCCCTAACCTCTTGTCCACAGGCGGTGAATGCCTTATGTTCTTTTCCTCTACAAAGCTAAAAATCTTCAAAGACTTTCTTATACTGTTTCTGTTTTGCTCCCATTCATTTATGAACCCACTTTTTATTTTTCTTATTTTTTCAATACACTTTATAAAGATATTAGCTAATCCCCCAAAATCCAGCCTCCCCATTTCCATGTAAACAACACCCCAATATTTAGCTGGGCACTGGGCTGCCTAGATAAAGACTATTTCTCAGCTTCCCTTGCAGTTCTGTGTGTCCATGTCTCTAGATTCAGACTGGTGGAATGGGAAGCAATATGTGTATCTTTGAAGAAATTATCCCGAAATGAGAGGGTATGTTTTTTATTTATTTCTTGCTGGTAGAATGTGGATGAAAGAATTCAAACACTGGCCACCAGCTTGGATCATGGGAAGAATTTGGGAATGGAAGCCACACATGACATGGGAACCAGGTGGAAGGCTCTGGGGAATTACAACAATGGAATGCCATTCCAGACTGAACTGGCAATCCCCAGATATCTTGGACTTGAATAAGAAATATACTTCTGTCTTATTTAAGCCAATGATATTAGAAGGCTTTTAGCATCAGAATCCTAACTAATATTCTACAGCAATCTGCCCATCTTTTTTTACTCCTGATACTTACTGTTCAAGCCATCAGTGATCATTTTTGCTACTCCCCAAGGCCTGTAACACTCTTGACCACTCCTTTTCTTCTGAATATTCTGTCCTGTGAACTTCTATGAGACCATATTATCTGGATTTTTAACCGGATTCTCCCCTGCTTCAACATATTCTTTAAGTCATAGTTCTCAGCGATGGTTATGTATTAGAATCACTTGGGAAGCTTTGAAAAAAGGCTGATGCTGAGCTCCAGCCCCAGAGATTCTGATTTAATTAGTCTGTGGTAGGGGTCTGGCACCACTGTTCTTTATGAGTTCCCTGGTGATTCTAGCATGTCGCCATGGTTCACAGACAGTGCCTTAAGTATTGCATTAGATTCTAGGCTCTTATTTTCTGTTTTGCACGTTCACCCTGACCAATCTCATCTGCAACTCTTTTCACTTAGCATCTACATACTGATGATTTCATACTGATATCTCCTAGATGTCACTCTTGAGCTTCATACCCATACATGCAACAACCAATTGCACAGCTCCAGTGCATATACCATTAACATTGCGTGATTATCATATGCAATTTTCTCCCTTATTTCTGCCCGCCCCCTCCCCCCAAAGTTCTTGTTCCCCAACCTGTGTTTATTATCTGTGTGAATAGCACTATTATCTGTATAGTTGTTAAGAGCTAGAAATTTCACCTTCCTCCCAATTCCCCTCATTCCCTTGGTGTCCCATCTAGTTGATCAGTACAGTTAGTTTCTACATTTTTGTATATCTCAGTAACATTCACTTTTCTCCACCTCCATTGCTATTTCCTGGTTGAGGCTATCAGTATTTCTTGCTTATACTGCTTTCTCTATGGAATCATGCTCCCTCCCAGTCCTTTCTCCACATAGCAGCTGGAGGGAACATTTTAAAAGACACATTCAGTCATGACACTTCTTTGCTTATACTCCTTAGGGGTTCTTCTTTGCTTCAGAATGGAAGCCAAATGCCTTTGCTGGACCCACCAGATCTTTCATGATATATCCCCACCTTCCCTCTCCAAATTCATGGTTCACCATTCCTCTCTACCTCTAAGCCACTGTATAGGTATAGAGAAGTGATGGTTACTTTCCGCAAATTCATATATTCTTTCTGCACTGACCCCTGTGTGTACTGAAATATCCTGCTTTCTTTTCTGGCTGACCTCATATAGCCCCTAAACTTCCCTGAGTGTAGGCAAGTACGTCTCGATCACCATTTGTATACAAAGGATATAGCACATAGTCTAGGATATAGTCAACACTACAACAAATCTTGTTGGCTACCTACTATGTTCATGGAATGTCATGGAACTTACATCATGATGGACTCAATATTTACTGAGTGAAAAGTAGATTCTTAATGATTTTATATATGGACTCAGAGAGGTTTAATAATTTTTCAAGCATCCTAGCCAAAAATGTAACTAAGACTATATTTGATCTAGGTTTGCTGGCTCCAGATTCATGTTCTCCCCACACTAGCATGTATAACTTCTACAGAAAGACTCTTTATGAAGAGACTCATATAATACTTTGAAATATTTTCTAGTTTATCATGGATTCCCTGGCTTTTCCAATTAGTCTGTGGTTTCTAAGTAGCTTATAAAACAGATCTGAAGTTGTGTTCATCTACAAGCAAAACAGTTGGTCAATTAAACCAATTTAGTAAAAAGAAATAAACAATTGAATTTCTTGGAGGGACACCAGTTTTCTTTTTAAGTAATTAGTTTTCCATCAATGTAGGCATAGTTTTACACTCCAGAATGTTTTTTCCTCTTTCCATTTGGACTTGGAATTTGAAAGTGGCTTTTCTTGTGCTTTGCTTCCTCAAATTACACAAAAAATTAACTATAGGTCACAAACACAGGTGCATATAGGAGCCAGGTAAGTAAAGCAAGTGAGTAAGGATGACTGTTGTATAATAAATACAACAGCATGCACACGATGATGAATGCATGTTGTGGTAATTTTGAACGGAAATGCAAAGCTATGGAGGTAGCAGGAAGAGATGATTGTGGAAATGGTTGACCAAAAAGGGAGAAATAAAGTCCAGATTCTGGGGAAGAGAACAGAGGCAATAAAAGGATTCACTGGAGTCTAAGAGACTTTGTTTTTTCTGGGAGAAAACCCTCTTGAGGGTGACCAAGTGTCTATGACAACCATCTTGAACTAGAGCCTGAGGCTAAATAAATTAATTCTGTAAGGAGTTTCCTTTACGGGTTGAGGGGAAACAAAGAAATAGGTAGAAGAATCCACTCCTCAGTGAAATGAGTCATGTAAGTAGCTCATTCCCACATCTCCATGCAAGCTCTTTGCCCCAGAGTCACACATTTGGTGGTGACCAGTCAACATCTGGGAAGAAGAGCAACAGCCCTAATATCAAGAAGGCATCATTGTCCCTTAGCACAGGGGCTGGGGGATGGATGAAACCTAGATGCTTCCCAGAGGTTTACTTTACATAGAGGCAAGGCCCCAGAAATCTGAAAGCTAAAAGGAAATATCTACATGCCTTATAAAACAATAAATCACTATTTTTTTTCTTTTAGCCTGATAGTGTTTGGTTTTCCAATACTTTCAGTTGAAAATTAAAAATTTCTTAAACTTATGAAAAGTTATTCAGTCCTACCTAAAACAAATTAAAATGGAAAGAGATGCCACTTTTTTTATCTATTAGATTAAAAGATCCAAACATTCAATACCATATCATGATGGATACGCTGTGAAAAAGTAGGCATCCTCAAACATTTCTGATGAAATGTAAGTTGATTATAATGTTTTGAAGGTTAATGTGGGACTATTTAATAAAATTAAAAATGTATGGACTTTTGCCCCAGAAGACTCATATCTAGAAATTTGTTCTACAAATGTAATTACTCATGTGAAAAATGACATATATATGAGGTTAGTCATTACAGTACTGTTTGTAACAATTAGAGATAAGAATCAACTAAATGCCCATCAAGAGGTTAAATGAAGTATGACACAACCATATGGTAGCATACTATAAAGATGTAAAAAAAATTTTTTTAATTTTGATGGGTAATATTTCTGATACATGTTTTGTGAACCAATTAATTTTATGCTGTCATTTGTATAAAAAAAAGAATAAGATAGAATATATATTCATATATATGTAAATCTCTGGAAGGACATGCTGGGAACTAGTGAATCATTAAATATTTAGGAAGCAGTCTTGGGAATTTAGCAGATGGGAACCAAGTTTGAAAAGGAGATGTTTTTTAGTGAATATCCCTTTATTCTTTTCATTTGGAGTCATTTAAGTAGTTTATTTATTCAAAAATTCAATACATTTATTTTAAAAAAATAATAGAGTCCTAACTTATTCATTAGAACTAAGCACATGGGGATCTCTGGGTGGCTCAGCAGTTTGGTGCCTGTCTTCAGCCCAGGGTGTGATCCTGGAGTCCCGGAATCAAGTCCCACATTGAGCCTGCTTCTCCCTCTGCCTGTGTCTCTGCCTCTCTCTCTCTGTGTCTCTCATGAATAAATAAATAAATAAATAAATAAAAATAGAACTAAGCACATATGTTGAAATCCTAGCACTATTGATTACATTGACCTATTACATTGAAGGCTTCTCTCACCTTCTAGAATTTCTGGTTTATTGGCAGTTCTGAAAGATCAGGACTACAATGCTCAAAAGAGATATTCCATGCTGAAGGTGGCCCCTACAGGACAACTTGAGAATTTTTTGTTACTTTGTTTCCCCCTTTTAGGACAGGAGAGTTTAACAGAGATGGTCAGGGATTGTGATCTGGGGTTTCTCCTTCCTGTGGCTAGAAATTAGAGTTTTCCTAATTACTGATGTCAACTGTAAACAAATCCATTTTAGAGAGAGCAGTTTGGGATGTCAGTGTGCTAGGGAAGGAAATATACCTGGATGCTGACGCTCTCCCTGTCATTCAGAACTTTCTAAGTAGGCAAAGATCCCCTAACCTTTTCCAGCCTTAGTTTACTCACTTGTAAAATGCAGATAATACAACCATCCTTGTAAATGTGGTGCTTACTAAGGTTTTCTTTTAAAACTCCATGATATTCAACCTCTAAGGCAATTCCAGGCCCCCAAACTCATTCAAATAAGAAGTGAGCAGCTAAAGACCACAACCCAACAAGACCACTTCAAACAAAGAAAAATCGCCTAGGGAAAAGAACCAGAATGCCCAGATTTTATCACTGAGGAACTCTAAAATATTGTATGGGTGATGTTCTAGTCACCTCTGTTGTGTTCTCCATTTTCTGCATTTCCAATGGAGTTCTTATCATTACACTGTTCTTTATCAGTGAATGGTGTGTGTACTGATTGAGGGTGATTAATGTTATGATTTGCTAGAAATTGCTATAATATTTATTTATAGTAAATATATAGCATTTACTATAAATTCTTGTAATTGTGAGGATTCAAGCCTAGATCTGACCAAGAAAGTGTATCACTTAGATATACCAGATTTGAAGTAATAAAGACTGAGTTGCACCCTTCCAGAAAGGGGATGAGTGATTTTTAATGTTCTCTGTAGACATGAGCATTTCTTAAGATATATATATATGGGAAAAGGATTAGTGTATGGATATTGGGTACCCATTGTGGTATTCGCTCATTTTCCTTAATGTTATACAACTCTAATTTTCCTCAAGGAAATCCTGACCTAACCCCTTAACCCCAACCCTCAATTCACATAGTGTGAGTAAAGCTGACCCCATCTCTGGCTCAATAAGAGAGAAGTGACTCAGACCCGGACTATCAGAACACTATAATCTTTACACTCAATAATGTAATCCTGAAATTTGAATCAACAGAGGATCTGTTTCAGAAGTTTTTTGCTAACCTTGGAGCTGTAAAATTTTAAGCCTGAAACCGCCAATGGTCATCACATGAAAGAAGCTTACCTAAGACAGAGATGAAGGAGGAGGGGGCGCAGCAGGCTGTGGGGGGTGAGATCTCGAACTCTAAAAACTCTAAGAACATTCATGTCTAGTTATGTGAATAATTTATTTTCATTTCAGTCACTATGAGTTGGGTTTTCTAACCCTTGCAAGTGAAAAAAAATCTCAGCTAAATCCTCGGCATCTTCAAGAAGTGAAGAGATGCTAACCTCAATTAAAATATGGAAAATAAAATAAAACTGAACTGACATGCCAATTTTCAACTATTAGATTTGCAGATATCTGATATCTTGATAACTCCTGATATTGACCAACTTTGAGAAAATAAGAATTGTCATACTTTGTTGGTGAAAGTGTGAAGATGGTACAATCATATGGTAGGTACATTTGAAAATGTATTGCAAATACATTTACCTTTTAGCTCTACGGTTTCACTTCCACAGCATGTTAAATGAAGAAATATTGGGATCCCTGGGTGGTGCAGCGGTTTGGTGCCTGCCTTTGGCACAGGGCACGATCCTGGAGACCTAGGATCAAATCCCAGGTCAGGCTCCTGGTGCATGGAGCCTGCTTCTCCCTCTGCCTGTGTCTCTGCCTCTCTCTCTCTCTTTCTCTGTGTGACTATCATAAATAAATAAATAATTTTTTTTCAAAAATGATGAAATATTTATTCATTATAGCATTATTTGTAACACTATGGATATCAACCTAAACATCCCTTAATAAAGGTCTAAATAAATGAAAAATTAGGTACATCTATACAGGGGAATATATGAAGCAATATAGAAGAATGAGGAATTTCTTTTTGTGCTAATATGGACATATCTTTAATATATGTTAAGAGAAGAAATTTAAAGTGCTGGTATTTGTATAAAATGTTAGTTTAATAATGAGGGAGAGAAAAGAAGTATCTTCATAGTTGTATGTGTATGAATATTTCAGGAAAGACAGAAAAGAAACTGAGAAGAGTAGCTATCCACAGAATGGGGCAGTAGAACATAATATTTAGAAGATAGATTCAGAGGGGGATTTTTTTTTCACTATATACCACCTATTTTATTGTATTAAACAATTTTGGAACTATACAAACACTTCACAAATATTTTCAACATGTATTTTTGAAAAAGAAAGATACAACAACAGAATGGGGTTCTGGAATTCTAAGTTATATGTGGAATGCCGGTGCTGGAATATTAGCTAGCCTAAATTGAATGAGCAGGCTTTCTTCCATCTTCTAGAATCTTAGCTTTAAAGAGATGCATGTTGCGCAGCTGAAAAAAAAAAATCCTGTGGCAATGGTGGCACCTACAGGACACATTGAGAATCTTTTGTTTGGTTCTTCATTTTTCTTTTTTTCTGAGAGTTGGCAGTAGGGCATGTTAGGGGTGAGGATTGTTTGAACCTTTGGATCCAGGCATACTGGAAGCTCTGAATTTATCCCTGAGTTTTCAGTTATAAAGTCAATACATCTTTTTTCATTTCTTTTTTTTTTAAGGTTTTATTTATTTGACAGAAAGAGTGCATAAGCAGGGGGAGTGGCAGAGGGAAGCCAACTCTTCTCTGAGCAGGGAGCCCAAGGTGGGGCTCCATCCCAGGATCCTGGGATCCCAGGACCCTGGGATCATGACCTGAGCTGAAGGCGATGTTTTTAACTGGCTGAGCCACCAAGGCTCTCCTTTTATCCCCTTTTCTAAAGCCAGGTTGAGGTATCTTTTGTTTTTGTTTGTTTTTTTGTTTTGTTTTGTTTTTTGCCCATAATCATTTCTAATGCTGCATATTAAGAGTTTTTCAACCTCTTTCATAGTAAAGATGTGAATTAAAACTAAGATAGTATTTTCCACCTATTGATAAAAAATAAAACTAAAACTATGTTAGTCAAGTTGGGGGCAAATATTTTATTTTACTGGGAAGAGTGTAAATTTAACAATCCCTAAGGGATGCAAATTAGACATATTTGCTTAATTGCAAATACATGTATCCTTTGACCTAGCAGTTATGCTTTGTGTAGTTTGTCCGGCAGATATATATCCATAAATTCAAGATGAGGCATGAATAAGGTTATTCAGTACAGCAGTGTCTGAAGCGCAAACAAGAATCCACCTAAATGTTCATCATTCATGGAGAATTGATTTCATCCACATAGTAGAGAACTCTAAATCCATTAAAAGGAATAAGTTTCTTTAAGAACTTATAATATAAATCTCTCCATAATGTATAGTTGTGTAGAAAAAAAAAAGGAACAGAAGAATGTGAATAGCTGACTAGAAATGGGATTAAAAAGGGTCGCGGGAAAGGAATTTGTATTAATATTTAGTTGCATATGCATTACAATCTCTGGAAAAACAAACAAAAAATAAATTACCATAGTAAATAAAGGCTATGAGGAGAAAACTGGTAGATAAGAGACAAGGATGGAGGGAGATTTTTTTCCAAAGACTTCTTAAATATATTTTAATTTTTGAAACTTATAACTATATAATGTATTAAAAAATGAATACATACAATTTCAGGGGGAAAGAGTCCTAACTAGAAGTCATGGAAATCTAAATCCATGAGTGTGTATGTGATGGTGGGGGCTTGGGGGGGGGGGCTCTTTAGATTGAATTTTATGGAGACTGGAATCCATCTTCTAGAATTTCTGATCCTTTTCAGTGTTGAGATCAGGCTGCTGAACTAGAAACATCCTGTAGTTATAGCGGCACCTGCAGGATAAACAGAATATTTCAACTTGTTTGTCCTCTGGGAGGAGGAATGGGAAAGAATGTAAGTTTCACAGAGCATAGGTGAGGAATGGTGATTTTTCCCATTAGAGTTGCTAGATATTGTGAATATAATTTTCATATAAACATTTTGGAAGCTTAGGCCTTAGAGCTAAACAACGTTGGTTACAAATAGTGGGTATGTCACTCATCCTTTATTACTACTCAGCTGGGTGGCCTTAGGTAAAGGAACTTAGTATTTCTGAACCATGATGTGTACTCTCATAAAATGTGAATTATGCTACCTAAATTGTAGGTTAATGCCTCATTGTGTTTGAAGAGACTTATCTTGCTAGAGAAACCCCAAATCTGACAAACAACATTCTGTGATTATTCAATGCTTAAGGTAATCCTAAACACCCCACATCCATTCCAACATGAAAAATTGCTGCTAGAGACATGTAGCCTGCAGAAGGGGCCACCTCCTCCTCCATAGTCAACAGCTTGTAAGGACCATGGAAGATACAGAACAAGGATATTCTGCCAGAGAACTAACCAAACAGCTAGGTCACATTATCTCCAGGTCAAGGATAACTTGCTCTTCCCTATCCTGTATGTCATGCAAAGTACCTTGGACCAGAGACTGCTTTATACCATTTTCCTTTCTCCGCCTTGCTAAATGGATGTTTTATTGTATTTATCTTTTTTTTTTCTGATTCTTCATGTGTGTATTATGGTTATACTCAAACCACACTTTGCTGGGTTAGGAGGAGTCACACCTGACCAAGGAGACAGAAATCTTGAACTTGGGGGTAATGATTAGATAGCTCACTGTGTCTCCCTCTGGGAAGGGGATGAGTACAGTTTTACAGCATGTAATAGTGGCTCCAATTATGGCATGGCTGTTTTTTAAGGGAATGACACACGTACATGTGTGAATGTTGTGGTGTCAAAGGAGTGGATTACAGCACAAACCTGTGCTTTTCACCAGCTTACTCATCTTTCTCTATGTAATATCACTTTGATCTTTCACCCGACAGAGGGAATGCCCATCCTTCACTCAATCCATCTAGTTTGGGAAGTTAGACTTCATCATGTGACTCAGGCCTGGAAAACCAGAGCACAGAATCTCCTATCCGATGCAAGTCGGTGAGACTCACAAGAGAGACTCTTTGAAGATATAGGGCTAAGACAGAAGCAAGCTGGACCAAGAGAGTGAGAGGAGAAGCCAGTCAACGAGTAAGAGAATGAGAGAGAAGGAGAGAGTAAGCATGCTAAGTAATGAGAAATCACAGGGCTTGGTGACATTTAGACCTTTGAATTAAGGTCCATTGGAAATTCTGCATCTATTTCCAGACTTTTTAGTCATGAGAAAACAAATATCTTCTTGCTTATGCCATGGAGTTGGGCTTTCTATCACTTGCAATCAAAGAGATTCTATCCCATTCAAATAACTCTTAAAAAAAGAAAGATTTTATTTATTTATTTACTTATGAGAGACACAGAGAGGCAGAGACATAGGCAGAGGGAGAAGCAATCCCAAGACCCAAGGATCATGTCCTGAGCAAAAGGCAGAAGCTCAACCACTGAGCCACCCAGGTGCCCCTCATTCAAATAACTCTTAAGCCAAAAAATTATCAAACTCATTTATATTAAGAAAACTAAAAAATAAAACTGAGATATCTTTTTTACTCTCATATTGATTGACAAAAATCCAAAATATACTGTGTTGGCCAAGCTGTAGGGAAATAGACAATTTCAAACATGGCTGGCAGGAGAATAAGCTGGTTACAATTTGGAAAGACTTAAAGAAAAAACAAACAAATCTCCTCAACTTGTAAATGCTTGCATATCTCCTAAAATACTACCAGATATTTCACATGCATGCAAAATGAACTATATACAAGGCTGCTCCCTGGATAGGAAGGTCAGTCTACTTCTCTGGGGGCTTCCAGGCCCTCTATGGGAGATCTGCCACCACAAGACCACTTAAGATTCATTTAAACCAAATGTTTTCACAAATGGGTAAAAGAGGGCAGGGAAGACAGGGATCTGGGATCTCAGCCCACCAACCCTGAGCATTAATCCTAGAATTTTGAAGATTGCATGATTTTAAGATTTTACCTAAAAAAACAAAACAGACAATTTCAGGTTTTTAATAGCAAAGAAATCAACTTACATGTTTATCATTGAGTTGATAAATTTAGGGGCATCCGTACAATGGGAATACTTTGAAGCTACAAAAAAAAAAGGGGGGAGAGAAATTTTTATGTACTGATATACAAAGATTTCCAAGATACAATATTATATGGAATAATGAAGATGGAGGAAAAATATTATTAGGACATATACTATCACATAAAATAAAAGAAGGTAGCTTTAAAAAAATCCTTTCTTGCACATGAATAAAAAATACTCTGGAAGTACAAAAGAAACTAATAACATTGGTAACCATTGGCATGAACTTGGCTAAATAGAATTTTTTTTTACTCTTTTTGTACTTTTTGTTTTTGAATCACATAAATGTATTACCTGTTCAAAAATTAAATAAATTTAAAATAGAAAATGTCCTAACTAGGTCCCAGGAGCTACGGAACAATAAAAACTGGTTATGGATGTTGGCACTGAATTGTTTAAGTTGCAGTTAGTCTGTTCCTTCTAGAATTTCTGGTCCACTGCAGCCCTGAGATACCCGTGCTATGAAGCTGGAAATAGATGTTCTATGATGAAGGTGACACCTGCAGGACAAAGTGAGAATTTTTCTGTTTTTTCTTTCATTATTTTACTTAGAGAAATTCAGCAGGATATAAGGAGGGGCAGTGAGCATGAATTTCCCACTAGAGTTGCTAGATATGAAAGTTTTGCTAATAATAATAGAGATATTGCAAACAAACTATTTTTATAAAAGGTACACAGGAAAGCAGTATGGAGTAGAGGGGTAAAGGTAGACTCCTCTTTACAAATATTGGCTTTATCATGCACCAAGCTGTATGGCTTTAGACAAAATCACTTCACATTTCAGAGCTAGGAAATCCACATGTATGAAGTAAGGATAATAATACTTACCTTACAGTATTGTTACCTCCTAACATTTTAATGGAGATTCACAGCCAAAGAAATCTTAACCCAATAAAGAGTAGCCTCCAATTATTCGATCTCTGAGATTATTCCAGAACCCCAAATCTACTCTTTAAGAAGATGGGACGCTAAACAGATGCAACCCATAAAGAAACATACATCCTCACCAAAGATTCCCATCTCAGATGGGCCCATGAAAAATAATGAGGAAAGAGCCTTCCAGAGTGATCACACTGTATGATCAATGAGCTCATTTCATCTCAGAGTCAGAGGTCTTCGTAAGTGTTCAAGGTCAGAGACCACTGTGGGCTGTTCCCTGTTTTCTTTTCCAAATGGAGGATTTATTTCAATTGTCATTGTCTCTCCCTGTAAATGTATAATGTGACTTATGTTTTTCATTTAATCAGTTTGCTGGACTATGAGAAGCCACATTAGGACCTGACTAAAAATACTAGTCACCTGGAGATTCTGGATTGGAACAATAACTACTTTATTTATGAGCTTAGGGTAGTTTATCCCATCTCCTCCTAGGATATGGATAAACACAGTTTTTATTGTGAATAGTAGCTGCATTATATTGATATGGCCATCTTTGAAGATATGTGCATGGGTAAGAGGGTGTGTGGTTCTGTGACTAGGTCCTGGACAAATGGAGCAGCACAGCCACCTGCCCCTGGTCATGGTTCAAGGACAGGCATGTGATACAAATGAAGTCAATGAGAATCAGGCCTAGGTCTTTGTGATGAACTTGGGGCTGTGAGGACAAAAGCCTGGTGCTGTCTGGGACCATGACAAGAGGGGAGATCATCTGAGAATAGAGTCAAGCAAAGGGAAAGTAGAGAGACACAGAGTAAAATAGAAACAGGAGACAAAATGAGGGAGAAAAGCTAGACTTGATAACATCCTCTAAGTCCTTGGATCAAGATGTGTCCCTAGATATAACCACTTACTTTTCTTTAATGTGAATCTTATTTCTTCTCTGTTGCTTAAACCATATAAAGCTGAGTTTTCAATCAAAAAAAAAAAAAAGCTGAGTTTTCTACTACTTGTAATTGAATGAGCTTTTATTAACTTATATGAAAATAATGTTATGCTTCCTCATAAAAAGATAAATACACAAGAACACTACACAGAGATATCATTTTTCACCTATAATATTGACAAATCCCAACACTTGAGGATACGTGGTTGGACAAAGTGTAGACTCAAAGACATTCACAGACAGGACTGGATAACATTGAAATCACCCTAATCCTTAAGTTAGGAAGCATGGAAACTATAAAAATTATGAATGCATTCACCCTTTGACCCAGAAAGACCACTTTTATGAATTTACTGTATTATACACTTGTACCAGAAAAAGACCAATGTTCTGATTATTCTTTATTTTTTCCCTACCTCATTTCCATTTTTAGTTCTTTTCTACCATGCTTTCTGGTCCAGGAGGCTGACCTCTACTGAGTGCATCACACAGGCTCTTCTACCCTCTGACTACCTTTTAGTTGGGTTAATGTAATGGAGGGGTGGGACATCAGCATGCAATTGGGAGGGAGAGGAAGATAGAGTCAGGATATGTATTCCACAGACTCCTGCCTTGACAAGAGTTATTCTGGAAGAGATTTTGTTTCTCCATCACCACAGCTACTGTCAAATGGCCCCTTCCATAGCTACAGCCATCACCAGACTCTGAAGGTCAAACGCTGGTTAACAGATTTCTGCTTCAGCTAATTCCTGGGTATTCACCTTTTTTTCTTCCCAGTTCCCTTAACCCTACTCATTTAGTTTTATGTTTTGGGATGAAAGTTACATGTAATCAGTAGACTGAGTGAAACAGATTGCCCTCCATGATGTGAGTGAGACTCGTCCAACCAGCTGAAAGCCTGAGTAGAAAAAAAGGCCAATCCTCTGCCCCTGATAAGAAACAATTCCCCTGCTGAATGTCTTCAAACTGGAAGATTATCTCTTTCTGGTGTTATAAAAGCTTCTGACCTTCAGACTCATACTGGGGCATTTTGGACTTGTCAGCCTCCATAATTATGTGAGCCAAATCCTTTTAATAAATTTTATATATATATACATATAATATATATGGTATATACATATATATAGTGTATATATATATATGTATATACCATATATATATAGTGTATATATCTCCTGATGATTATGTTTCTCTGGATAATCCTAACCAATGTACCATCTGTCTTACAATATTTCCTTCACTAAATTCTCTTCAGTTAAACCCATTGAATATGTCATTTTTGTCCTGTGGGGGTCTTGACAGATGCAATAACTGGTATCAAGAGTGGCCCAAAGAATTACACCCTCAAAATGGATTCTTTTACCCATATCCTTGATAAGCTCATAGATACCTTCTGCCAGAGGAAGTGATATACTAGTAATCCATGGTATATGACAATATAATAATTACTAAAGTTATCTGTGGTATAGAATGCAGTACAAGTGGATGTACTGAATGCAGTACAAGCTCAAACGATCATGGCTCTTAATTGCTCTGGTAGCAATGTGGTTGATAATTTCTAGCCTGGCTGCTCCTGACTGTCTCGGAGAGCTGACAAAAAGGGGGAAAACATAACCCTAAAGATTTTGACTTTCAACTCTATGAACAAGAAGAATATCAAAAAAGTCTCAGTGGTGGCCTTATTTAGAGGGCACAAATGACTGAAAATTAGATCCAAAGACTAACTGTATGGTGTTGCAGAGAAAAGCAAATGTTCAACCTTTCTAGGTGTCATATGCCAGTTAAGGCATTTGTTGATGACGGCAGGATTCTGAGACTGGAACTAGGAACATTTGGGTAACTATACATGGAGCTGATAATTTTGAACACTGAAATCTAGAATCTTCCTGCCCCCAGTAAGCGACCTATCCCTTTCCCCTTTCCCAAGGGAGCTTGACTTCCCTTTCATATATTTCCCTTGTTGACTTAAATCTACAGCAGCCACCTCACAAGGGGAGCCTGTTCTTCCTCCATCCAGCCTCATCAACCCTCATTTATCTCCAGAACCATAATCAGAGTTAAACACTGGATAGTCCAGGGAGAAGTGCCATGTCTTCTCTGGGAGGAGATAAGTATACTCATTTGTGTCAGCAGGAGTATTGGCAACAGATACTGGCATTGATTCTAAGTGTGTTAGATGAAACATGAAGTTGTATCAGGCCAAATGTATTAATATTAATCCTCACAAAGGATTTGGAGTTTTTTTTGTTTTTGTTTTTAATTTTTTTTTCAATTTTTATTTATTTATGATAGTCACAGAGAGAGAGACAGAGAGAGGCAGAGACATAGGCCGAGGGAGAAGCAGGCTCCATGCACCGGGAGCCCGATGTGGGATTCAATCCCGGGTCTCCAGGATCGCGCCCTGGGCCAAAGGCAGGCGCCAAACCGCTGCGCCACCCAGGGATCCCGGATTTGGAGTTTAATGTGTTGGCTCAAGTGCCTGGGTGTAGTTACTTGAAACCTGGGCAATGGGCCTAGAGCTAGTGAGGCTGTGATGCTGCAACTTCTGAGCAAGCTCTAGAGGGCATACTTCAAAGGCTAAAGTTGATGGAAATGTAGAACTGGATCTATTTATACATAGGTTTGCATAGCCATCCTGATCCCAATTATAATCAGCAAAAGGATCAGAAGATATTTACCAAGACATTAAGGAATGCTTTGGTGAAGGGAACACTAGCGTCCTTAAAAAAACCGCTATTTTGAAAAGCTAGATTTTGTAGGCATGTGATAATGATGATTTCCATGAAAATAAGAGGATCCTGGAATAGTAGATGCCAATGACTTTGCTTGACCATCAGAGATAAAATGGGAATGATTATTTTAATGAGTCACAGGGTCCACTTGGTAATCAGACTATTTTAATTCATGGATCAATTAAATTGATATTGTGCTAATTGGAGCTGGTAAATAGGAAGTAGCAAGCACTGTTGGTGCCTTACTTAGGCACATGCATGCCACACAGTAGGAGATAAAACTTGTGAAAGCACAGAAACCTGCTCTATCAATGAAGTTTCCAGGGGTCAGTGGTCTGGGCATCTGTGTGAGAGACTAATTTTCCTACACCTGACAACATCACTGCAAATAAATGGAGATCATGTATAGTGAGCTTCTTTGGAATTTAGAGCCAAGTCATTCTGTATTTGGCTACCTTGTTCCAGACCCTTTATTTGGTAACCCATAAGAACCAGTTTTATTGGGGCCTTGAGCAAGAGACAGCCAAGGCCAGTGGCATACTGATAAATGTTTAATAACAGCTCTCCAGAAAAGGAAAAAAAAGGGGGGGGGCCTGATTTGTAGCATTTGGTACCTTTTATGGTGTAAATACTCTCATCATGGCTAATTCCAAGCTAACCAATGTAACATCAATGAACTCACAAAATTCCTGGAAATGTAGCAGTTGGTTCTCAGCAGACAGTATGAGATAGGATCAGGATACCATGGATCAAGACTAAGGTGCAATTACCCTGCTCTTGGGACTTATGATCCCACAGTCCCACTGGTACCTGACAATGGCAGATAGGAATGCTATCTGAATGTGCTGCAAGTCCCATTGCAGGGCAGATCCAGAGGGTTTTTTCATTTTTTAATTTTATTAGGTTTTTAATTTTAATTCCAGTATAGCTGAATACACAGAAGGCTTTGAATTAAATTTGGTCAATACCTATCATGCATTTGAAAAGCACTCCTGGGCCCTGGCTGAAACTGCATTTCTGACCACTGGACACCAAGGCACCATGTGATCCAAACTCACTACCATTCTTTATTCTTCTGTGCCCTATTCTGAACCCCAGCGGTTCAGTATTTTTTTAAGGATATTTTACTTATGTATTTGACAGAGAAAGAGAGAGAGAGAGAGAGACAGAGCACAAGCAGGGGGAGCATGAGAAAGAGAGAGAGAGAGAGAGAGAGAGAGAGAGAGAGAGAAGTAGGCTCCCTGTGGAGCAGGAGCCCAATGTAGAGCTCCATCCCAGGACTCTGGGATCATGACCTGAGCTGAAGGCAGATGCTTAACCGACTGAGTTACCCAGGCACTTGGCAGCACTTAAACTTTAGAGAGTGTATCACCCGGGTTTTTCTGCTCTCTGTCTTTTAGTTGGGATTGACAAGTCCAAGAAAGTCAGAAGAAAGGCCACAGACAGGCAGCCCGGGTGTGGCTCAGTGGTTTAGCGCCGCTTTCGGCCCAGGGCCTGATCCTGGAGAACTGGGATGAGTCCCACATCGGGCTCCCTGCATGGAGCCTGCTTCTCCTTCTGCCTGTGTCCCTGCCTCTGTGTGTGTGTGTGTGTGTGGTTCTCGTGAATAAATAAATAAAATCTTAAAAAAAAAAAAAGAAAGGCCACAAACTTATCGTTACTCTTCCCTACTTTCTCCCTGCCTCGCTGTGATTCTGGCAATGGCTTGTCCCTCTACAGTCACAACTCTTGGCACTGAAACTTCCACAGCTTCTGTCTTCCACAGTCCCAGTTCTTGCCAGCCCCAGATAACATAGTTTTCTTCCCTTTCGCTTCAGACCCAGAGATGCTAAACCACCTGTATTTAGCTCTTCTCTGGTCTCCACCCTCCTTTGTGGATTCCCTTAATCTTATCCATCCCTCTGTAAATAATCACTTCATTATACTCTCTTCAGTTAAACTCTTTGGAACATATCCTGTCTCTTGCAGGACTCTAGCTGCTGCAATGACTAACATTCAAGAATTATTCACTGCAGCTCCATGTGCAACAGGCAGGAGGGGGGCATGCCCAAGAGCACACGTCTGAGGACAGAGTGACTGCATTTGGCTCCACCACCCTTTTTTTTTTTTTTTGTATTTCTGAATGTTGTGCATTTAATTTTAGACATTTTGCACTGCTTGTTAACATACATAGTATGATGAGCCCCCAGATGCCATCCCCTGTCCAGCCAGGTTCCTGTGCTCAGTAGCAAGTGTGTCACAGCAAACCCCAGACCTGAGCTCTAATTTATCTATAGTCCACACGGGTGGCCCTCCACCCTGCTCTCCTAGCCCTCTGGGAGCACCATCTGGGAGCCAGGGCTGTGAGGGTGCCATGGGAGCCTGATGTCCAAGCGGGGAAGGCTCAGAGGGGCCTCGGCGGTGGACACCCTCTATTGGGCTCTGGCTCTTGCTCTGTAAAATGGAAATAATCTAATGTAATGGGTTGTAAGAGGATATGTGATATAAATTACGCACATCTGTAAATGCAGGATGAGTGGTAAGTGTAAGTAGAATTTCTTTTTTAAAAGATTTTATTTACTTATTCATGAGAGACACACAGAGAGGCAGAGACATAGGGAGAAGGAGTAGCAGGCTCCCTGCGGGGAGCCCAATGTGGGACTCAATCCGAGGACCCTGGGATCGTGACCTGAGCCAAAGGCAGACACTCAACCACTGAACCGGAGGTGCCCTGGTTAAGTAGAATTTCTAAATGATAGGGAGAGTATCCGGGTGGGTTTGATCCAATTACACGACTCCTTAAAAGCAGAGAGCTTTCTCCTGCTGAGGGCAGAAAGGGAAGTCATAAAGATTCCAAGCTCTGAGGACAACGACGTGGGAGAGCTTGGTGCTTGTCTCGTGGAGTTGAAGAATGAATCTCGCGGAATACAGAGAGTGAGCAAAGCAACAGAAATTTATTAAGCCGAGAAACAGAGAACGCACTGGAAAGTGAAAGGGGTCCCTGACAGGGTTGCCACTGAGGGTGGATTTGTAAATATCATGTCTATATTTAGAACAAACTTGATGGATTTGTAACAAACAAGATTTTTTTTTTTTTTTTTTGTAAATATCCTGAGCACAAACAAGGTGTTCCTTTCTCTCTGGTTAATATCTCCTCCATAGCATTTCTCTACATCTGGGATATCCCTGAGCCAAGTCAGGTAGCCTATGGCCTTGAGATTCTTGTGCCCTCTTGGTTTAAGCAGGACTATTAATAACATCTTAATGACATATTTATTTGTAGTCTGAGTTTCTGTGATTACTTAGTGGCCATTAAAGGGGAATACTCCCTAACGTTTTGGAGCTAGGGAGCCAGATTTATTTTTTGTTTTTATTGTCTTATCTCTGTTTTCTTGGGATGGGTGGGGGCCTGACTCAGGGGACTTTCCCTTATCTTTCCCTGCCTAGCCCCATCTGCTCCTAACTCATTCCTAGAGCAAGGAGAACTTGGTGCTGTGCCCTTATTGGTTAGGGAGAAGGAGGGCCTGGGGGAATGAGACTCCCTGGGGATCAGGGCGGGGCTCCTGGCTTCCAGCCCACAAAGAAACAGGAAACTTGGTCCCACAACTCCAAGAACTAAAATCTGCCCACACACTGAATGAACCAGGAGGTGGAGCCTCGGGGTGGGGTAAGTAAGAGCCCAGCTAAGCCAGCAACTTGATTTTCTCCTCATTGGTCCCTGAGCAGAGAGCCCAGCCAAATTCCTCCCGACTTCTGATCTATAGAACATTAGATAATAATTGGGGTTGTTTAAGACACTAAGTTTGTGATAACTTGTTATGGCAACAGTAGAAAAATAATAGATTGCTATTTTTATTATTGTTAAGCAATTACAACAATAAAATTGGGATCAACCTAAATACCTATCAATAAATCCTTGTACATTCAAATAACACAATACTATAAAGTTCTTTAAAAAATGTAAGGAAGCTCTTTATAAAAAACTCATATATAGGTTTATGTGGGAAAAAAATTATAGGGGCGCTTAGATGGCTCAGTCAGTTAAGTGTCTGACTCTTGGTTTTGGCTCAGATCATGGTCTCAAAGCTGTGGGATCCAGCCCCACTTGGGGCTCTGTGCTTAGCATGGAGTCTTCTTAAGACTTTATCTCCCTCTCCCTCTGCCTTTCCCAACCCCTATCTCTCTCTCAAATAGAATTTTAAAATCTTTAAAAAAAATCTCTGAAGTATAGAATAGTCTGTATCATATGCTACCATTTACATGATTAAAGGAGGTAAATTGTATATTTATATTTGTTCATACATATGCATTAAAACTCCCTGGAATGATACAGTAGACTATTAGCTGTGGTTACCTATTTCAAGGCATCATGAATAAGAACTAGGCAGATGGGGGCCACAGTAGGAGGGAGACTATTATATACCTTTTCATGCTTTCTGATCTTTTCATCATGTAAATATTCTCTATTCAAAAAGTTAGAAATGATTTTTTTAAAAGGAAAAATACAATCCTAATCTATATCTTGGAGCTACAGAACTCTAAACACACATAGGTTTATGACTATGAACCACCAGCCCCATAAATTGCTTTCTTCTATCTTCCAGAATTTCTGGTCTATGGCAGCTTGAGAGATCACAGCTGAAGGGCAAGAGAGATAGTCTGTGGTTTTGGTGGCATCTGCAGGACAAACTGAGAACTTTCACTTGTTGATTTTGGGTTTTTCTGAGAGACATACATTGAAAAGTGAATGCTGAGTCGCCAGTGGAATAGCTCAGCAGAAAAGCTTAATAATGTCTGATGACCCTGTACCAAAGACATAGTCACCCAGGTCTATAGAAAGTACTGAATGGCTTCACATTTTCTCTGTGTTATATGGGTAAATGATCTGTAGGTTCTGGGAGCAGTAGTGTGTTCATATGCACAAACCTGCCCCTTTTGAAGAATTATATTCAAGAGTCTAATTCAAGAACCTAATAATAAGAAAGAGTACATATAATATACTGAATTTGGGGCCAGATGCCCAGTGAATTTTCAGTAGCCAGTAACCATCATATTCTTGCACTTTATGTATTCTTCAGTATCTTTGTGCTCACAAGACGGCTGCCCTGTGACCCTGCTTCAGTCCAACCCCCCACTTTGAGGCTTATTTAGGTTTTCTTAACTTTCCATGAGCAAGCTAATCAACCAAACACAATTTAGCTTTCTTGAATCTCTTAATATCAAACCAGTATCTCCCCACTCCTCACTGCTCTCAATATTTGGGGCCATGTTTTTGAAACTCTTGGTGTGTCTGTTTGATTTAGCAAGAAAAATATCACAAATTATGTTTATACATTTTTTAACCTAACTGACACTAACATGTATTTATCCACATAATGACATGACATTTTCTCCTCCGGGATTGTAATTAAACTTGAGCCTGACCTTTCCTCACCTTCGGAACATAAAGGTTCTTCTGAGTCTCTGTTGGCCTTATGTATATATGCACAGCATCACATTTTTAGAGTGATATGCTCCTGTATGTGAGCACAAGACTAAAGTGAAACAGAATTTGAGGGCAGGAGCTGAAAGAAATTCATTAGTAATTTTAAACCATGAATAAATGTAGAAGGTTTTAACTCAGTAAAAGGAAAATTTACCAGGTTAACAAACTAGGCAGGCATGATTATATAAAGAAAATCGGTGTAAAGTTATGTTTATACATAAAATAGGAGGGTTGATTCCCTGCTCCCATGTTTAGACCAACTAGAGAAGAGAAAACTAGACAGTAAAAGGATGTGATGATTATGATTGGAAGTAGTACAGGATCTAGACAGTATTTGGGAAAAAAAAAAAAAACAGAAGAAAGAACCCTGTGTTTCCAAGCAGATGGTGCTGCATATCATAAATATTGTGATGAAGATAATGACCCAGGGGGTTCTGGGCTGGTCAGATGACACTCAATGGGGATTTCAACAACCCAGATGCCAGGAATTACAAAGTGACTAGCCACAATTAGTGAAAAATCTATCCTGTAATAGACATAAGATAGGCTCAACCACAGAATAATGAATATATAATATATCAAATAAAGTGGTAACAGATAATATTGATAATTACAATGTATTGTGAAAGGATTCAGACATGAAGTTGGAAAATTATAAACCACATGGCAATAAATGGATCTATGGATATCCCGTTCCATATTGATATTACTAAAGTTAAAACAAAGGGAGGCCAAAGGCAGATATTTGCAGGATGAAAAATTAGATGGCCAATAACAATTTAAGAGCTAGGGATCCCTGGGTGGCGCAGAGGTTTGGCGCCTGCCTTTGGCCCAGGGCGTGATCCTGGAGACCCGGGATCGAATCCCACATCGGGCTCCCGGTGCATGGAGCCTGCTTCTCCCTCTGCCTGTGTCTCTGCGCCTCTCTCTCTCTCTGTGACTATCATAAATAAATAAAAATTAAAAAAAAAAAACAATTTAAGAGCTAAAACATGGAAGGATTATAGAAAAACAAAACAATACTGATGAAACTAGGAGAGATAGCATGGGCATAATATATGCTTATAAGACAAATTGTTCAAACAAGCATAGATGAAATGAAGATTGGAACATTTATAAGGCAACATCTCCCCAGGAAAGAATCACAGTTACAGGAGCAACTAAAAGTGAGGGTGGGATGTAATAATGTCCCAGTTGAGATAAATATAGTTAGGGCAGACTTTGTCTACTGAAAGATAGAAAGAAGATTATTGCATACCAGAATGGACTGGAAAGAAATAGAAAAAAAACCCCATATATCAAGAAATCTATTAGAAAAGAAAGAAAAAAAAGACAATCCCCTCCATTTATTATGGACACGAGAAGCATTATAACCATCTTACAGATGGGTAACCTCCAAGAGATAGGATATTAGACTATGTATATAGGGACAAATGGGCTTCATGTAGCCTTCAACCAAAATACCTCTGCTATTCCAACAAAAATAAACAGAATGGATGGTTGCAATAAAAAAGGAACAGAGAAAAGCTCAAAGGATAAAGAAAAAGCCTGACCTCCTAACTAGAAACTTGGCATTCTTTTATCTTCCCAGATAAGATTTTCTCTATATTATCTGTTAAAATGTAATTGAATTTTAAATGTTAAGATTACTAGATATAGGATCAGAAATATCAGTAGTTTCAGGGAAAATGCCCAAGAGTATATAAAGGAAATAAAAAGGTAAAACTTACTATGTTAGGAAGAACATTTATAGAATTTATTCGGTGTTTTTATATTGTGGAAAAATATATTATATCTTTGATTCATTTCTTAAATGTGTATAGATGAGCAATTTAGACTTTCTTTTTCTTCTTGAGTCAATTTTGGTAAGTGATATTTTTCTACAACTGTGCCCATTTCATCTAGGTTTTCAGAGTCACTGGCTTGAAATTGTTGCTGCAGCGGCAGTAGCAGTGGCAGCTCAGCAGTTCCTAGTGACACATCTGTAAAATAATTATAGACTCATAAGAAGTCGCAAAAAATGTACAAAAAGATCCTGTATATCCTTCACCCAACTTCCCCTAAGAGTAACATTGTATAATATGAAAACTAGGGAGTTGATATTGGCACAGTTGACTAGATACAGACCTTATTAGGTTCCACCAGTTTTTACATTTTGTACTACATTTTGTGGTTCTATGGAATTCATGGAAGATTCATATAGCTACCATCTCAATCAAGATACAGAAGATATGTTCCATCATCTCAAAGGTCCTCCACTGTGCTACACTTTTATAATCATACCCCTTGCCACCTACCTCCTTAACCCCAGACAACCACTAATCTGTTCTCCATCTCTATAATTTTGTCATTTCAAAATTATATGAATGGAATCATATGGTATGTAAATCTTAAATATTGGCTTTTCATCACTCAGCATGGTGAATGATATTGAACAGCTCTTTATAGGTATATTTGCAACCCATATTCCCTCTCTTTTAAAAAAAATATTTTATTTATTTATTTTTTTTTGAGAGAGAGAGAGAGTACAAGTGAGAGGAGGGTTAGAGAAAGAGGTGCAGAGGGAGAGGAAGAAGCAGACTCTCCACAAGGCAGAGCCCTGCTTGGGGCTCCATCCTTAGGACCCTGAGATCATGATCTCAGCTGAAGTCAGATGCTTACCCCACTGAGCCATCCAGGTGCCCCCAGACTCCCTCTTTGGTTAAGAGTCCATTTCAGTCTTTTTCTAATTGGATTATTTGTGTTTTTATTGTTAAACTCGGGGAGTTCTTTACAGCTCTTGGATGCAAATGCTTTGTCAGGTATGTAATTTGCAGGTATGCTTTCCCAGTTTGTGGCTTGTCTTTTTAACCTCTTAAAATGGGATTTTTCATAGAGCTAAAGTTTTTAGTTTTGATGAAGTCCAATTTATCAGTGTTTATTCTGTGGGTTGTGCTTTTGATGTCATAGCTAAGAATTTTTTCTTAGCCCTAGGTCACAAAGATTTTTCTCTAAAAGATTTCCTCTAAAAGTATTATAGTTTTACATGTTCTCTTTTTTTAAATTTTTTTTTTACATGTTCCATTATGTTCCATTTTGAGTTAATTTTTGTGTAAGCTGGCAGGTTTACATCATTTTTAAAAATTTTTTTTTAAATTTATTTATAATAGTCACACACAGAGAGAGAGGCAGAGACACAGGCAGAAGGAGAAGCAGGCTCCATGCACCGGGAGCCCGACGTGGGATTCAATCCCGGGTCTCCAGGATTGCGCCAGGGGCCAAAGGCAAGCGCCAAACCGCTGTGCCACCCAGGGATCCCTGGCAGGTTTACATCATAGTTTACCTTTCTTGCTGTGAATGTCCACTTATCCCAGGACCATGTGTTAATAATACTATCTTTTCTTCATTGCATTGGTTTTGTACCTCTGTCAAAAATCTGTTGGCCATACTTGTATAGGTCTATTTTTATGTTGTCTATTCTCCTCCATTGATCTATATGTCTATGCCTCTGTAAACCTGTCTTGATTACTGCAGCCACAGAGTAAGACTTATATCAAGGTAGTCTGATTTCTCCAACTTCATTATTCTTTTTAAAAAATATATTTTTAGAGATTTTATTTATTTATTTGAAAGAGAGGATGCGTGGGGGAGGGGCAGAGGGAGAAGCAGATTCCCACTGAGCAAGGAGCCCAACTTGGGTTGTTCGACCCCAGGACCTTATATCATGACCTGACCTGAAGGCAGATGCTTAACCAACGGAGCCACCCAGGTGCCCCTCTAGATGCTTATTATGAGGTTGAGAAGATGTCCCTTTATTCCTAGTTTTCTGAGAATTTTATCATGAATGGATGTTAAATATTTTTTCAGTGCTTTTTCTGTGCCAATTGATATAATTGTGTGGGGTTTCTTTTTAAAAGTGTTAATATGTCAAATTACATTGATTTTCAAATATTGAATGAGCCTTTTATTTCTGGAATGACTCTTGCTTATTTGTGATACATAATTTTTATATCATAAGCTATACATTTCATATGTATGCATATATTACATATATAAGATACAGAATACTTATATATTGTTGGATATAATTGCTAATGTTTTATTGAAAACTTTTATGTTTGTAGTTTTCTTATTTTATCTAATTCTGGTATGAGGGTAATATTACCTTCATAAAGTGAGTTTGGAGATGCTTTCTCCTCTTTTATTTTTCAAAAAAAGATTAAAAAAAGATTATATAGAAGGTATTAACTCTAGTTTAAATGTTTGATGGAAATGTCTATTGAAACCATCTTGGCTTGCAGATTTCTTTTTCTGGAGCTATGTAATTTCTAAATTTATTTGGTAATTATGAGACTATTCAGATTATCTGTTTCAGTTCTAGTGAATTTCAATAGGTTGTGGTTTTCTGGGAATTGATTCATTTCATCTAAGTAATCAAATGTATGTGTGTACAGTCAATCGTAGTGTTCCCTTAGTACCCATTTAATCTGTGCAGGGTTTGCAGTGATATTCCCTTTCTTGTGCTTAACATTGGTAATTTGCATCTTTTCTTTCTTTTTCTCTGTCGGACCTATTATGAGTTTATCAGTTCCATTGATACTTTTAAGCAACCAGCTTTGGATTTGATTGATTTTTCTCTACTGTCTTTCTGTTTTCAATCCATTGATGTCTCATGTCTTAATTATTTCTTTCCTTCTGCTTGTATTAATTTTGCTCCTCCTTTCTAACTTCCTGAGGTAGAAGATAAATTTATTGATTTATGAGTTTTCCTTTTTTTTCTAATCTTAGCATTTGGTGCTAAAAATTTCCTTCTAAGCAGTTTGGCTGCACCCCCACATTCATTCTGATATGTTTATTTTCATGTTTATTTACTTCAGTGTAATTTTGTATTTCCTTTCAGAGTTCTCTGACTCATGGCTTATTTAAAAGTATGTGGATAAACTTACAAGTGTTTAAAGATATTTCTGTTTTCTTTCTGATGCACTTCTATTTTGATTCCCTTCTAGTCAAAGAACATATTTTACATGATTTCAATTCATTTAAGTTTGCCGAGGCTTGTAGTAAAACCAAAGATGGTCTTGGTTAATATTCTGTGTGCAATTGAAAAGAACTCGTATTTTGTTGTTGCCGAGTGGCATGTTCCATAAACATCAATCAGAGCTCACTGATTGATGGCATTTTTCATTATTTATTTTATTTTATTTATTTATGATAGGCACACAGTGAGAGAGAGAGAGAGAGGCAGAGACATAGGCAGAGGGAGAAGCAGGCTCCATGCACCGGGAGCCCAACGTGAGACTCGATCCTGGGTCTCCAGGATCACGCCCTGGGCCAAAGGCAGGCGCTAAACCGCTGCACCACCCAGGGATCCCCTGATGGCATTTTTCAATTCTGCTATATCCATGCTGATTTTCTTTCTGCTAGGTATATCAACTACTAAGCACTGAAGTCTCCAGTTGCAATTGTAAATTAGTCTGTCTATTGTTCTTTTCTACTTCTTTAGGGTTTTGCTTTATGTATTTGAAGCTTGGCTGTTTGGTGTATACACACTGAGAATTGTGTTGTCATTTTTGGTGGATTGACCCTTGTTATTATGTAATGTGTTGCTTCTTCTTTGATCTGAAGTCTACTTTACCTAATATTAATATAGCCATTCTCACTTTATTTTATTAATATTTTAAAGGTATACTTTTTCTACCTTTTTACTTTTAACTTAACTATATCATTATATTTAAAATGAATTTCCTGGGACGCCTGGGTGCTCAATGGTTGAGTGTCTGCCTTTGGCTCAGGGTCTGATTCTGGGCCCGGGGATCGAGTCCCACTTCGGGCTCCCTGTGGGGAGCCTGCTTCTCCCTCTGCCTCTACTTGTCTCTGTGTGTGACTCTCACAAATAAATAAATAAAATATTTAAAAAATAAAATGAAATGAATTTCCTGAAAAGATGCTCAGCATAACTAAGAATCAGAGAAATGCAAATAAAAACCACAATAAGATGTCACTCTCACAGTCAGAATGGCTAGAATAAAAAAAAAAAAAAAGAAAGAAAGAAATAACAAGTGTAGTCAAGAATGTAGAGAAAAAAGAACCCTCATGTACTGGTGGTAAGAATGTAAATTGGTGCACCACTAGGGAGAACAGTCTGGAGGTTGCTCAAAAAATTAAATATAGAACTATCATATGATCTAGTAATTTCATTACTGGGTATTTATCCAATTAAAACAAAAACACTAATTCAGAAAGATATGTGCCCCTATGTTTATTGCAACATTATTTACAATAACTAAGATATAGAAGCAACCTAAGTATTTATCAATAGACAAGTAGATAAAGATGATGTGGTGTGGTGTGTATGTATGTGAGATCTTGCCATTCGTGACAACATGGATGGACCTCGAGGGTAAATACAGAAAACAAATTGGTGGTTCCCAGAGGGAAGAGGATTGTGGGTGTGGACAAAATAGCTGAAAGGGAGTGGGAGATATAGACTTGCACTTATGGAATGAGTAAGTCACGGGGATAAAAAGAAGCAAAGGTACAGCATAGGGAATGTAGTTAATAGCACTGCAGTAGTGTTATATGGTGACAGATGGTAACTACACTTGTGGTAAGCATAGTATAACATATACAGTTGTTAAATCACTATGTTATACACTTAAAACTAATGTTACAGTGTGTGTCAACTGTACTTCAATAATAAATGAATAAAATTGCTTGCTAATAGCATACAGTTTGATCATAGTTTTTATCCATTCAGTTAATGTTATTTAATTATGTATTTACATATTAGACAATATTATAGTTATACTTTCAATTGACTAATAATAATTTTTAAAACTTATAAGGAGAATGACATTTTATTTTATTTACCCATATATTACCCATTCTGTGGCTTTCTTTATTCTTGATGTTCTAGTTTTCTTTCTATTATTATTTTCTTTCTCTTGGAATAATTTATTTCAGCAGTTCTTTTAGGTCAAGTCTGCTGGTAACAATTTCTTTTACTTTTCTTCATTTGAAAAGTTTTTATTTCTTCTATAAGTAAAATACACTTTATTTATTCTTAAAATATATTTTTGATAAATATAGAATTCTGAGTTTATAGTTCTTTTCTTTCAGCAACTGAATGTATTTGGCCATTTCCTTCTAACTCCTATCATTTCTGATAATAATTTCACTGTTATTTGAATTCTATTATTTGAAATGTACTTTTTCTATCTTTTAGTTTAGTTTTTTTTTTTTTTTTGCTCTTAGTTTTCAGAATTTTGATTATGATATGTCTGGGAATGGACTTCTTTGGGTTCGTCTTGTTTGTGAAGATGTTTCTTGAATCTATCGATTGTATTTTACCAGATTTAGGAAGTTTTTCACCATTTTTTTGTTCAAAAATTTCTCAGCCCCACACATTTTTCCCCTCTTCTTCTGAGACTCTGATGACTGATGTTACATCTTATACTTTTGTTCCATAGGTTCCTAAAGTTCTGATCATTTTTTTAACTGCCTTTTTGACTGTTGTTCAGATTTTGTAATTCCTATTGGTCTACCTTCAAGTTTACAGAAGATTTTTGCATCTATGTTCATGAGAGATATTGGTCTATAATTTCCCTTTCTCTTAATGTCTTTGGTTTTAATTTTAGGAAACGTTGGCTTCATAAAATTAGTTTGGAAATACTCCCTCTGTTTCTGTATTCTGAAAGGGATTGTATTGGTGTAATTTCTTCCTCCTTAAATGTTTGATAGAATTCAGCAGTGAACCCATTTGGTCTTGGCACTTTAATTTTTGGAAAGTGATCAATTATTGATTCAGTTTCTTTACTAGATACAGGCCTATTTAGATTGTGTATTTTTTCCTGTGTGTGTTTTGGCAGATTATAGCTTTCAAATAACTCATCAGTTTCATCTAGGTTATCAAATTTGTGGGCCTAATGTTCATGGAATTTCTTTTTACCCCTTTGATGTTAGGGCAATCTGTAGTGGTATCTTCTCTTTCAATTATGATATTAGCAATTCGCCTCCTTTTTTTTTTTTCTTGGTGAGGCTGGCCAGAGGCTTGTCCACTTTATTGAATTTTTCAAAGATCCAGCTATTGGATTATTTTTCTATTGATTTCATTGATTTCTGCCATAATTTTTATTATTTCTTTTTTTCTGCTTATTTTGCATATAATTTGCTCTTCTTTTTTTCTTAAATATTCAGCCAGACATGGAAAGCTCTAATTCTGTAAGATGACAGTGTGTTAACCACTTAACTATAATTTAAGATTAAAGGGAAAGAGTAATAAGAATTAGCTCTTATAATTAGTTGATGAATACACAATACAAAAAGAAGGATACTGTGACATCAAAAAAATAAAAAGGAAAAGAAGAGGGGGTGGTATTTGTATATAATCAAAGTTAAATTGCTACAAGAATAATATGAACTCTTAATTTATAATACATTTTAATGTAAGCATCATAATAACTACAGATCAAAAACATAGTAGATTCACAAATGACAAAGAGGAGAGAATCAGAGCATACCAGCATGGAAAATCACCAATCCATAAAAATAGGCTCCCAGAGAGGAAAAAAGAAATGATATAACTACAAAACAGTCAGAAAGCAATCAATAACATGGTCTTGGCAAGTCCTTATATATCAATAATTACTCTAAAAGTAAATGGATTGATCTACCTAATCAAAAGCCACAGAATGGCTGGATGAATTAAAAAATGAGACCCAACTATATGCTGCCATCGAGAGAGTCACTTTGGCTTTAAGGACATTTTCAGACTCAAAGTGAAGGGATTAGCAAAAATATTCCATGCAAGTGAAAACCAAAAGAAAGTGAGGTTAGCTATATCTATATCAGACAAAATATACTTTAAGCGAAAAATGGTAAGAAGAACAAAGTAGGTCATCATGTAATATCAACTCACCAAGAAGATACAACTATTGTAAATATGTATGCACCCAACATTAGAGCCCCTAAATATATTCAGCAAATTCTAACAGATCTGAGGGGAAATTAACAATACAATAATAGTTTGGGACTTCAATACCCTATTTTAAATAATGAATAGGTCAGAAAATCAATAAGGAAACACAAAATTTGAATTATTTTTTAGATCAAATAGACCTATACAAATTGACCAATAGGCCAAAGAAAAAATCGAAAGAGAAATTTAAAAAAACATCTTAAAACAAAGAAAATGGAAACACAAAATACCAAAACTTACAGAATGTAGCAAAAGCAATAATTCAAAGAAAGTTTATAGTGATAAATGGCTACACTAAGAAAAAAGAAAGATCTCAAAAAATCTAACTTAACTTCTCAAAGAAAAAGAAAAAACTAAATCCAAATTAGTAGAAGGAAGAAAATAACAAAGATAAGAGCATAAATAAATGAAATGGAGATCAGGAAAACAATAGAAAAGATCAGCAAAACTAAAAGCTGGGTTTTGAAAACATTAACAAAATAACAAAACTTCATTCAGACTAAGTGAAAAAGAGAGGAGTCTCAAAAAAAAAATTAAAAATGACAGAGGAGACATTACAAATGATACCACAGAAATACAAAAAGTTACAAGAGACCCCTACAAACAGTTATACACCAACAAATTGGGTAACTTAGAATAAACAAATTCTTAGAAACATACAACCTACCAAGACTGAATTATGAAGAAATAAAAAAAAAAACGATCAATGAGTGGGGAGATTGAATCAGTAGTGAAAATAATCTCCCAACAAAGAAAAGCCCAGGACCAGATAGTTTCCCTAATAAATTCTATCAAACATTTAAAGAGGAATTAGTAACTATCTTGCTCAAACTCTTGCAAAAAAATTGAAAAGGTAGGAACACTTCCAAACTCACTTACAAGGCTAGCATTACTGTAACGCCAAAACCAGATAAGGACACTACAAAAAAGGAAAACAAATATAGGTGTAAACTTTGCAAGAAAATGTTAGAAAATTAAATTCAGCAACACATTAAAAGGATAATACAGCATAACCAGGTTGAAATTATTCCTGGAGTATACGGATAGTTCAACATATATACATCAATAAATGTGACATGTCACATTAATAGAATGAAAGGTGAAAATCACACGAACATCTCAATAGATGCAGAAAAAGTATGTGACAAAATACAACAGTCATCCATGATAAAAACTCTCAACAGATTGGGTATAGAAAGAACATAGTTCAGCATAATAAAGGCTGTATATGACAAGTCCACAGCCAACATCGTACTTAACGGTGTAAAGTTGAAAGCTTTTCTTCTAAGGTCAGGAATAAGACAAGGATGCTGACTCTTACCACTCTTATTCAACATAGTACTGGGTGTCTTAGATATACCATTCAGCCAAGTTAAAGATATAATAGGCATCCAAATTAGAGAAAAAGTAAAGTTGTCTTTATTTTCAGGTGATAGGATTTTTTTAAATAATAAATTTATTTTTTATTGGTGTTCAATTTGCCAACATACAGAACAACACCCAGTGCTCATCCCGTCAAGTGCCCCCCCTCAGTGCCCGTCACCCATTCACCCCCACCCCCTGCCCTCCTCCCCTTCCACCACCCCTAGTTCGTTTCCCAGAGTTAGGAGTCTTCATGTTCTGTCTCCCTTTCTGATATTTCCTACCCATTTCTTCTCCCTTCCCTTCTATTCCCTTTCACTATTATTTATATTCCCCAAATGAATAAGACCATACAATGTTTTATATCTTGAGTTAGGCAAAGAATTTTTACATACTTCATCAAAAGCACCATCTGTAGTAGAAAAAAATTAGTTAATTGAACTTCATCAAAATGGAAAAGTTGTGCTATCTAAAAAGGCTAATACTATTTGATTTCAAAAATTATTAGAAATCTATAATAATTAAAATAGCATGGTACTTGTGTAAAAGTAGACAGATCAATGGGATATGTGAAGTGCCTGGGCAGTTGGTCAGTTAAGCTGCCAACTCTTAGTTTCAACTCAGGTCATGACCTCAGGGTCGTGGGATTGAGCCCTGCAGAGGGCTCAGCACTCAGCAAAGAGTCTGCTTCGGGATACTTTCTCTCCCTCTGCCTCTCCACAGCCACCTCTCCCTCATTTGTGTGTCTCTTTGTGTGTCTCTCTCTTTCAAATAAATGAATTAATAATTTATAAATAATTATAATTATAATAAATTATAATAAATAATCATAATAATTTATAAATATTTACTTTTATTTATTATAAATAAATAAATCTTCAAAAGAAAAGGCCACATATGTTAAATATTTTAGGCTTAGGGCTAAGAAGTAAAATTGAAGCTTTTATATAAGTATCTACAGAACCATTTGAAATGAAGCCATTTAAAAATGTAAAAAGCTGGGAACCCTGGGTGGCGCAGCGGTTTGGCGCCTGCCTTTGGCTCAGGGCGCGATCCTGGAGACCCGGAATCGAATCCCACATCGGGCTCCCAGTGCATGGAGCCTGCTTCTCCCTCTGCCTATGTCTCTGCCTCTCTCTCTCTCTCTATGACTATCATAAATAAATAAAAATTAAATAAATAAATAAATAAAACAACTAGAACAGTACAGGTTTTATAAAAAAAAAAAAATGTAAAAAGCTTTCTCAGCCTACAGACATTAGAAATACAGGTGGCTATTCATATTTGACCCACAGGCCATAGTTTGCCAACCCCGGTATAGAGATTCCAGAAATAAGCCTATATATATAGATAACTGAGTTTTTATTTTTTGGTTGTTTGTTTCTTTTCCAAAACCACAAAGGCAATGCAGTGGAGAAAGGATAGCTTTTTAACAAATGGTGCTGAAACAGTTGGCTGTCCCCATGCAAAATCATGAACTTCAATCCACTCCTCCCTCTTATACAAAAATTAACTCAAAAGAGAGCTTAGACTAGAAGGTAGAACTTAAATGTATAAAATTACCAAAAGAAAGCATAGAAGAAAAATCCTCGTGACCTTGGATTAGGCAGAACTTTCTTAGATAAGACACCAAGAGCACAATACATTAAAGAGCACAGTAATAAATTAAACTCCATCAAAATAAAAGGCTTCTGCCCTTAAAAAAAAATAGTTCACACTGGTCAGAATGGCTAACATGAACAATACAAGCAACAACAGATGCTGGCAAGGATGCAGAGAAAGGGGAACACTCTTACATCATTGATAGGGATGCAAACTGGTGCAGCCACTCTGGAAAAGTATGGAGGCTCCTCAAAAAGGTAAAATTATTAGAGCTACCCTACAACCCAGCAGTTGTACTACTAGATATTTAGCCAAAGGATAGAAAAACAGTGATTCAAAGGAGCACATGCACCCCAATGTTTATAGCAGCAATGTCTACAATAGCTAAAATATAGAAAGAGCTCAGATGTCGATTGACAGATGAATAGATAAAGATGTGAAATATATAAATAAATATATATATTTGAATATTACCCAGCCATCAAAAAGAATGAAATATTGCCATTTGCAATGATGTGGATGGAGCTAGGAGGTATTATGCTGAATGAAAAAAGTCAGTCAGAAAAAGACAAATACCATATGATTTCACTGATATGTGGAATTTAGGAAGCAAAACAGATGAACATAGGGGAAGGAAAGGAAAAATTAAAAATAAGATAAAAACAGAAAGGGAGGCAAACCATAAGAGACTCTTAACTATAGGGAACAAACTGAGGGTTGCTGGAGGGAGATGATGGATGGGGGTGGGGTAATTGGGTGATGAGCACTGGGTGTTGTATGCAACTGATGAATCACTAAATTCCACTCCTCTCCTAAAACTAATAATACAGTTTATGTTAACTAAATTGAACTTAAGTAAAAGAAAAAAATAGTTAAGACAAAGAAAAGGCAATCCCTCAGAGTGGGAGAAAAAAATTGCAAAACATGTATCTGATGAAGGACTTGTATCCAGAATAAGTAAATAATTCTCAAAACTCAAAAGTAAGAAGTTAGCCTAATAGAAATAGGCAAAATATCTTAACAGAAACTTCACCAAAGATGATACATGGAAATAAACACATAAATAGATGCTCAATATCATTAGTCATTGGGGAAATACAAATTAAAACCACAATGAGATACCAGTACATCTGTAGTAGAATGACTAAAATAAGGAGACTGTCCAAATCAAGTGTTGTCAGTTATGTGGAGGAACTGAGACTCTCAAGCAATGCTGTTGGGACTTTGAGAAAGAGTTTGATGGTATCTAAAAATCTTCAACATTTACTTCCCATGTGATCCAGCCATTCCACAATCAGTTATTTCTCCAAGGGAAAAGAAATATATATAACAAAGACATATATACAGATGTTCACAGAACTTTGTCATTACCCAAGCTGGAAACCAAACCAAGCCCATCAAGACGTGAATGGATAAATAAATTCTGATTTTATAAATAAATAAACATCCATACAATGAAATGCTACTCAGCAATAGAGCAGAATGATTGATACATCTAATATGATCTATCTATCTAAAACAACCATTTTAAAAAGTATACAAAAAAGGATGCACTCAAAAACATGATAAATATATCAAAATGGAATTCCAAAAATGGTTCAATGTATCTATAATAAGGCAGAGAAAAATAAAGAAATAAAAACAAAAGAAGAAAAAGAAAATTTAAAAAATGAACTTCACACTTTAACCTTAACATACGAGTAATTTCATTAAATGTAAATAGTATAAATCTATCAATTAAAAGAGAGATTGGCAGAGAGAATGCAAAAGCAGAATGGATCATAAAACACAACCTACCATGGTCTGTTTATAAAAAAATATCTCACTTCAAGTATAATGATACTGACTAGTTGAAAGCAAAAATATGGGAGAAGATATACAACATTAATCAGAATAAAATAGAAATAGCTATAAAATACCAGATAAAGTAGACTTCAGATCAAAGAACATTGTCAGAAGGCAGAGAGGATGCTTATATAGCAGCAAAAGGGCCAATCTACTAAAAAAGATAGTAACCTTAAATAAGTATCAGCCAAACAACAGAGCTGAAAATTATGTGAGACAAAAATTGATAGAACGCAAAGGAGAAATAGACAAATCTACAATTATAGTTGGAGACTGTAACACCTCTGTCAACAATTGGTAGGACAATGAGGCAGAAAATCAACAGAATATAGAACTCAATAACACCATGAACTAACAGGATCTCATGGATGTATAAGGAACACTCTTTGCAGCAAAAGCAGAATACACATACTTTTTCAAGCATCCATGGAACATATATCAAGATAGATCATATCCTGGTTCATCAAACCAAATTTATAGAACTAAATACATACATTAGAAAGTAGAGACAAAAAATCTTAAGTCAAAAATCTAAGGCCCCATCTTAAGAACCTAGGAAATAAAGGAGAAAAGTAAATCCCAACAAGCAGATGAAAGGAAATAAAGATAAAAGAAATTGGTAAAAGAAAATAGAGAAAATGAAACAAAAGTAACAACCATTAATATACAAAACAACTTGGATGAATCTCCAGAAAACTACACTGAATGAAAAATGCCAATCTCAAAAGTTTATGTATTATTCCATTTATAGAATACTGTTGAAATAAATTCAAGAGTTTTATTTTAAAAATGAAAAACAGATTAGTTGTCAACAGAGGTTAAGGAGGCAGTGTAGCAGAGGGGAGGTAGATATAGATATAAAAGGGCAACATCTAGGTTCCTTTTGTTGATGGAAATGTTCTGTATTTTGATTGTATCAGTGTCAATATCCTGGTTACTATATTCTACTGTGGTTTTGCAAGACATAATTAAAGGAAATGGAGTAAAGGACACATAGGCTCTCCATCATTTTTACGACTAGATATGAATCTTCAATTATGTCTAAATAAAGAGCTGAATTAAGGAAAATATCACAATTTTCAAAACTCTCTAGTGATTAAACAAATTCCTCAATCAAGAATGATTAAAAAGGGGATGCCTGGGTGGCTAAGCGGTTTAGTGCCTGCCTTCGGCCTGGGGCGTGATCCTGGAGTCCTGGGATCGAGTCAGGTTCCCTGCATGTAGCCTGCTTCTCCTTCTGCCTATGTCTCTGCCTCTCTCTGTCTCTCATGAATAAATAAATAAATAAATAAATAAATAAATAAATAAATAAATAAATAGAATCTTTTTAAAAATGATTAAGAGACTTGAACATACAGTTCACCAAAGAAGGAAAAAAGTACATGAAAACACTTTCATCATCGTTAATCACTAGGGATATACAGATTAAAAGCACAAGGAGAGCAGAGGCTCTCTGCTGGGTGGCTCAGTTGGTTAAACATCTACCTCCAGCTCAGGTCATGATCTCAGGGTCCTGGGATTGAGTCCCCAGTCTGGCTCCCTGGGACTCTGCTTTTCCCTCTCCATCTGCCCCTCCCTAACCCCCCAACTGCTGGTGCTTGCTCTCTCTAAAATAAATAAATAAAATCTTTAAAAAGTAAATAAAAGCACAATGAGATTCCACTACACATATATCAGAATGGCTAAAATTTGAAAAATGACAATACTGAGTGCTGAGAGGGAGACAGAAAAACTTGACCTCCCATAATTGTTGGTGAGAATGCAAATGGCATAGCCACTTTGGAAAACATTTTAGCAGTTTCTTATAAAGTCTAATATCCTTATCATACAACCCAATAATCATACTCCTGTTCATACAAAAATTAATCAAATATTTATAACAAATTTACTTATGGTCACCAAAAACTGGAAACAACTCATATATCCTTCAATTTGTGACTGGATAACCAAATCATATTATATTCACACAATGGGATACCATTCAGCAATAGAGAAGCACAAATTCCTGATACAATAATACAAATTTATCTCAAAGGAATTATGCTAACTGAAAGAAGCTAACTCAAAAAATGCAATATTCTATGATCCCATTTACATGACATTTTTGAAAAGGAAAAACTAGGGACAGAAAAATCAGTGGCTGCAGATGATGAGTACAGGGAAGAAGGAGTGATTATGAAGTGACACAGAGAAATTCTGGAGAGGGGGATAGAGCTGTTATATAGAACTGTTCTACATCTTACTCAAGATGTACAACAGTTACAACAGTGTGGGCATTTGTCAAAATTGGAATAGCTGGAGGTTGAAAACCAAGAAACAAGAATGCCATCCTTGGCTCTGTTTTTTACTAGCTTTGTGACCCTAGACAATTTGCCCTCCTTTCTGGGCCTCTTTTTCCTATTTAGAATGAGGAAAATGAACTAAATGATCTCTGAGTCCTCTACACTTAAAAAAGTGTACTGTTCTGATATTGTTGTTGTTGTATACTACAACAACTGCAACCCTGAGAATCTGGAGTCCTGAATTTTAGATTTAACTCTGCCACTTTCTAGCTTTCTTCTTTTAGACACATTGCTCTACTTTCTCAGACTTCATGTATCCTACAAAATGAAAGTAATATTTCATTGTATATATATATGCCATGTTTTCTTTATCTATTCATCTACTGATGAACACTTAGGTTGTTTCCATGTTGGCCACTGTGAATAATGCTGTAAGAGACATGGCGTGCAGATGACTCTTCCAGATACTGATTTTATTTCCTTTGGGTATAAATCCAAAAGTGGGATATCTGGATTATATGATAGTTTCCCTTTTAATTTTTTTGAAGAATTTCCATGCTGTTTTCTAAAATGGTATAACAATTTCATTTCCATCATTAGTGTACAAAGGTACCCTTTTTTCCACATCCTCTCCAATACTTGTTATCTCTTGTCCTTTTGATAATAGCCATTTATGATAATATGAATAAACCTGAAAGGCATTATATGCTAAGTGAAATAAATCAGACATGGAGACAAATATTATATGATGTCACTTAAATATGGAATAAAAAAATGAAGCTGAACTCCTAAAACCAGAAAGTAGAACAGTGATTGCCAGGAGGTAGAAGAATGGGAAATGTTGGTCAAAGGGCACAAGCTTTTGTTCTAAGATGAATAAGTTCTGGAGATCTAATGTACATCTTGGTGATTTTATATCATAATACTGTGCTGTATACTTGAAATATGCTAAGAGTAGACCTTAAGTGTTCTTACCACATAAAAGGTAATTATGTGATGGACATGTTAATTAGCTTGATTGTGATGGTCATTTCATAATGTATATGCACATTAAATCATGCTGTACACCATAAAAAATCACAACATACAACCTAAATATACAGTTTTTATCTGTCAATCATAGGGCAATTAAGCTGGAAAAAATAATAAATAAAAAATAAATTTTCAAATAAAAGAAAACAAGATGAAAGTGATAGGATTTACCTCACAAAGTTGTTGTGAAAACCACATTATGTGTTATTTATTAAAGTGCTTGATGTATTAAACATGAGTACTAAGTCTTAGGAAGATCCATATATACAGAATTAAATGATCTCTAGATTCCTTTAGAGTTCCAAAAATCTGTGTTGGCAACCAAAGTTAGCTTTTAAAATTATATATTTAAAAAAAGAAGAAAGAAAAAGAAAGAAAGAAAGAAAGAAAGAAAGAAAGAAAGAAAGAAAAGAAAGAAAGAAAGAAAGAAAGAAAGAAAGAAAGAAAGAAAGAAAGAAAGAAAGGAAGAAGGAAGGAAGGAAGAAAGAAAAGAAAGAAGAAAGAAAGAAAGAAAGAAAGAAAGAAAGAAAGAAAGAAAGAAAGAAAGAAAGAAAGAAAAAGATTTTGCTGCAATTCTAACATGAGCTCTCTAGAGGTCTCTATTACCAAACAAATCAGCATATGTTCTACTGTTGATTTTGGCAGTTTAAAAACTGAATCTATTAGTCTCTTGTCAAATTCAATATTCTCCAAAGAGATTTCTTTGCACTTTGGAGGCCACATCATTTGATTGTATGATCACATAAATCTTTCCTCTGTCAGGGTACTGAAGACCCTTCTCGTAATCCTTATTAGCAACTTCAGACTAAGAGTAGAGCAGATACTATCTATAATCATATTATAATTTTTCAAAGGTGAATTTAACTGTTTTTTCTCTATGTCAAAAACCACTGGCCCCAGATATTGTCCTGTTCCTTTCTAAACTCAGGTTATCATTTGTCAAAATAAACAATGAAACCAAAAAATGGAGGGACGTGGTAGAAGAAAGAAAAAGAAAATCTCAAGGCAGTGTTTTTCTCAACCACTGTTACTCACGGCAAGCTATATATTTCAGGCTGTTTCCACAGCACACACATGTATTTAACTAAAACAAACCTCTCACAAAGCAATAATTATCCTTACAGAGGGAGACGCACTTTTATATTTTCTATTCTAGTCTACCCGATTCTTTTTAATAGTGCTTTTAACACACTAGTTAATCCCATGAACCACTAAGCTTTGAAAAAATGCTGCCTTAAGGGGATGCGAAAACTAAAAAGAAGTACTCTGGTCTCATGTGTAATATGCACCGTCGGACCTCAAAAGACTTTGTGAAGTGACAAGTCAAAGTGGCAAACAATATGCACAATGTGATTCCATTTCTACAAAGAATGTCAGTGATTATTTATATATATATTTAAAGGAGTTGTGTAGGATGCTGTGCTGGGTTGTGCCTTCTTTTCCAGTTCAAGTTAAGAGTTGGCCAAGTGAACTTCTATAAGATTTGGAAGATAGAAGCAAAACAGCAGCCATTACTCTCAGAAAGCTACCGTATCAGAAATGGTGACGGATGGAGGGGGGTGTCAAAGCTCCCCATCCATCTGGTCTCTCTGATCTCTGGCCCAGATATCTAACAGCAGCTCTGAGCTAATTAGAAGATGCTTGGCTCTGGATTCACAGAGATGAAATTATCCAGAGAAGATAGCTTCCCATAGTCTCCTCCATAAGCTCATGCTCCAGAACCCACACTGCTGGTCGGACACACTTGGCTTCTCAGCTTTCTCTATAAGCTCCAGGACTTGGCTTACCCATTGCTTCCCACATTCTGTGCTCTGACTCCCCTTCCAGACTTTCATCTCCTCCCTTCCAGCATTTTTATAAGGTCTTTCCTATAATAAATGTCGTCTTTCCATAATTTTTATCATGGTTCTGCTTCCCTGACTAAACCCTTTATGATACAGGTAAATATGAATCAATTGACAGTAGCTACCCCTGAAGGAGAAGAAAAGTGATAGGAAATATAAAGGATGATGCAAACTTTTCATTGTAGGATGTCTAAATCATGTAAAGTCTTACAATAGAGTGTATTTATGTATTATTTACATTATCAAAAGAAAGGAGAGAAAAGGAAAAGAATGCTTTTAAGATATCAAAGCACCCTCAGACACAAAAGGGCAAAGTAGAAAATAAAACCACCATTTTCTAAACATTCTAGAATGCATGTAAGTGACTTTTATTTCCAGATAAGTAACTATAAAGGTAGAAATGAAAAAAAGAGAACTTTTTATACTTAGCACAAATTTAGTATCATGGGGGTGGGGAGTGGAAATGCTGTGCTAGAGCACGTTTCTCAGACCTCAAAGTGCAATTAGATCACCTGGCGGTCTGGTTCAAAAGCTGCTTCTGATTCAGCAGTCTGGGCAGGGCCTGATACTCGGCCTTCCAAGCCCATTTCGAGGTGATGTTGATCATACTGATTCATGGGTCACGCTTTGAGTGGCAGAGCTCCAGGAACTAAATGACATAAAATCAAATGCTATGTGTGAACCTAGATTGGATATTGTTTCAGGGAGTGGGGGTAGCAATAAAAGTCACTTGGAGGGTAATTAGTAAAATGAGAATGTGGACTGCATATTAGAAGATGTTATATAATTGAGGTTAGTTTTTTGGTAAGATATTGTTCTTATGGTTATGTAGAAGAATGTCCTTAGGAAAGGCATCTTGAAGTGTTTAAGGTGATAGACATGATGTGTGCAACTTAATATAATTGTAGAGATAAATTTTTCTTGTCAGTAAAATATGTATATTATAGTATATTATAATTACTATGTATAATAATACATATAAAATATATATTCTAGTGACACCTGAATGGCTCTGCAGTTAAGCGTCTGCCTTTGGCTCAGGGCATGAACCTGGAGTCTCGGGATCAACAGGGAGCCAGATGCGGGGCTCAATCACAGGACTCCAGGATCACAACCTGAGCCAAAGGCAGATACTTAACCAACTGAACCACTTAGGTACCCCTACAATGATATATTTGATAATAAAATAAAATAAAAATAAATATGTTTATATAATTATACATCTATAAATGTAAGTGGATATAATAAAGTATATTTTATATATAATTATATATTATATGTGATAACATGTAATACTATATATTACTATGTGTATTGTAATTTATAATTTAGTAATTCTTTTTCCTCAAAAATACATAAAGGTGAAGAAATAGAGGCGGAGAATGCTGAGCAAATGGCCCCAAGGATCCAGCAATAGAGGTGAGATGTGATGTTGTAGTTTGGAAATGACAGTGTTCCCCTCTACCTGAGTCCTGCGCTCCTGGGAAACTGCAGTGGTTAAGAAATCCTCTCAGCCTCTTGTGTTCGGAAAATGTGTACTGCAAAGAACCACCCTTCCCGCATACCATAAATTAAGATTTGGGGATGAGCTCCTTGTTTACTTAAGACAAAGCTAGATACAGACCCTCCAAATTCTCATCCTTTGTCATAAGAGGTGAGCTGAATTGCTTGTTCCTGTTGGCCAAATTGAAAAAATGCCCACCTCCCTACCTTGACCAAACTTTAGTCTGGCTTGTCTCCCTCTGCCAGAGCCCTGAACTTTGGCCCTTGAGGTTAAGCAAGCATTGGAGCAACTCCTCCTCAACAACATTTCCTGTTCTACCATCTGATCATGCCACCTGCTCATCCCATTCCTCCATTTCCAGTTGTTTCCAGCCTTGTTTTCTTCTCCTCATAAAACCAAAGTCCTTCTGTCTGGCCGTTGACAGGCTTATAGATCTTATGGTGGGGAGCTTTGTCCTCCCTTTTAGGAAGTCTCCTTCTTCCTACTAGAATGGTCTTTTTGCATAAAGTCTCTACTTACATAAGTCCAAATTTTTTTTTTAATTTGACAGAAGTGTAGTGGGAGAGATAGTTGCTCTGCACAAGTCAGAAGTGAGAGAAGGAGACACAGGCAGGGAGTTTCTGCATCAGGGGAAATCTTGGAGCAAGGACTCAAGAATCCCAGAAAGCACCTGCTACAAGGGAGAAAGGTCCTGGATGGCACTTTATTACTGCTCAGGTGACTCTGCTTTGTGATTCTTCAGGATAATCTCAGAAATTATGTCACTCTTGGTGTGATTGGCCATTTTTGGAAGGTGGCAAAGGGGCTGATTTGCAGCAAGTTGACAATGGCTACTAATAATATTAATAGCTACTAGTTACTGAACTCCTAGAATGTGCCAGGAGCTAGACAGTGAGCATCACATACCTTATTTCAAATCCATACAACTCTGAAAATATAGGCTTCATTCTCCATATTTTACACCAGAAGGAGCCATGTCTTCGAGGCTATTAAATGCAAAAGACATAGAAGCGCTTTTCCTGGATGCCCTATATGAAAAAATGCCTTTGTTTGCTGTCTTTGCATCAGTGCTTCTGTGAACTTCTTTTTCTAGCAGTTCCACCTGAAACCATGCCTGACCGTAGCACTCTTCTGCTCAGCAGAGATAAATCGATAAATTCTCAGTTTGTCCTGCAGATGCCACCCTTGCCATGAGATAGGTCTCAGAACTCATCTCTCAGTATTGGCAATTTATCAGAAATCCTCAGAGAAGAAAAAAGACTGGTCATGCCCTTCATGCAAGCTAGATTTCAGTATGACTCTGAGGGTTCCCCAGCTCTAGTGAATTAATTAGAATCCTTCTTTTATGTTTTCATTTTTAAGGTATTTCCTGTATTTTTGAATTGATAATACATTTGCATGGCTCTTAAATTGAAAGGTATAAAAATGAGCAGTGAAAAAAATCTCCCTTCCACTACCATCACCCATCTGCCAAGTTTTTATGCCTCAAATAGAAAAGCTACTATTATTAGCTTCTTGTGTATCTTTCCGGAGCAATTTTATGCATATGCACGCAAATCTAAGTATATATTCCTTTGCTGTATTGTTTTATACAAATATTAGACAATCTGTTGTGCAATTTCTCCAGATAATAGGTCTTATAGGACTTTGCATTTTTAAACAAGTGTATGGTGTTCCATTTCATGGGTCTATTAATTCATTTAATCAATTCTTTACATTTTAGGTTGATTTGGACATTTTGCTATTTAATAATAATATCGATACCATCACCACTACTACTATTAATTGTAATCACTTACACTAGGTCTGGCACTGTTTTCAACACTTATATTAACCCATTTAAGCCAAAGCACAGCCTTATAAGTCATGTTTTTTTTGTTATTACCATTTTTCACATGAAGAAACAGAAGTAAGAAAAGTTCATCAGATGATTGGCCCAAGATTATCCCACCAGCAAGTGGTAGATTCAGAAAAACAAGTTGTAGAAGGCAGAGGGGGTCTGAAATGCTTGGTGGTTGGAGCCGTGGGGAGGGATGGAGGAGGGAAGCTGTGGAGTAGCCCCTACCACCACACAGGAGAGAGCAACCTACTTCTGAAGATTATGTGTCTGTAGGCTGGGCCTTGCCAGTTCTCTGGACCCAGCCATGATCTGGACATAGATGTGTTTTGGTTGTGTCAAAGAAGAGCGACAATTAAGAACCTCTCCTTTGGGATTTTGGGGGTAGCATCCTGGGATTCAAAACAGAAAAACAAGAAACAAAATGCCTCAGAGGGCTCACAAAATGCCTGCCCAGGCTCACAACTCATCCATAAAAAGACATGGAGCTGGTGGAAAATGCCAGACACTTCTCCACAGGGACACCACCTTCCTATCATTATCCTTATCTTCTACTCAAATGGCGTCACTGGCTCAGGTGTCACTATTTGGTTCAGGTTTCTCCTCAGCCATGTCAAATTATCAACCTTAATTACTCTGGTATCTATTTCCATGACAGTCTTGGTCTGTTTGGGCTACTGTAATAAATATACCCTAGCCAGGGTGGTTACATAACAAAGATTTATTTCTCACAGTTCTAAAGGCTGGGAAGCCCAGGGGTCAAGACGCTAGCAAATTTGGTGTCTAGTAAGAGTCAGTTTCTTTGTTCACAGACAACCTTCTTGTCATGTCTCTTGTGGCAGAAGGAATGAGAGAGCTCTCTGAGGTCTCTTTTAAAGAGCACTAATTCCACCTGTGAGGGCTTTACCCTCAGGACCTAACGTCTTCCCAAAGGTCCCACTTTCTAATAGCATCGCAACAGAGAATAAGATTTCGACATATGAATTTCAGAGACAAGCATTCAGTTCATAACAATGACCGCCCCCCCCCCAAGCACCTTGAACTCCTGCCTTCTTGACCTCAACAATCTCCCTTATGCCACGAGACTGCTGCCAGCACACATGGTGCCTTTGTGCAAATTTGGAAGAGTCACAGCAGGATGCATTACAGATCTGGGATCCAGAAAAAGAAAGCTGCTCTTCTCTCTCCCGTTCAGTCTGTACTTTTATGGAGTAAACAGGAGAACAAATCTGACGCTGGCTACCTCTTATGTGTGTTGCCTGCAAAACCTTACCTCAGGCCTGCCCCTCACACCTAATCATTTCCTGTCCCGGGGCTTTTTTATTGGTCTTATGCTGTGGGAAACTGGTAGGAAACTACAGGACCTTCACATGTGTATGACTCAGAAGTAGAGAGCAATTATCACCCTGTGGAGTAACCTTCCCTAAAATGAGATGGGAATCAATGAGTAAATATTTCTTACTTTATTTTTTTTAATTTTATTTAAATTCAATTTGCCAACATATAGTATAACACCTAGTGCTCATCTCATCATGTGCCCTCATTAATGCCCATCACCCAGTTACCCTATCCCCTCACCCTGTTTCTTACTTTAGACACACAGTCCTGAGTTGCTTGTTAGGCAGCAAATTGTTCTCATTTTCTATTGCTGTTTCAGCAAATCACCACAAACTTAAAACAACATGAATTTGTTATCTCAAGTTCTGTAGGTCACAAGTTCAGGTTGGCTTGATGGGCTTCTCTGCTCTTAGTTACACAAGACCAAAATCAAAGTGTCTGAGGGTCAGGACTCCTCTCCAGATGCTCTGGGGAGAATCTGAATGCAAGCTCACTTGGGGTGTTGGAAGAATCTGTTTGATTTGTGATTACAGGTCCAAGGTTCCCATTTCCTTGCTGGCTGTCACCTAGAGGATGCCCTTAGCTTGTAGGTCCCCTCTCCAGTCCTTACATCTCAGTAATAGCATGTGGAACCCTTCTCACATTTAGAAGCTTTCTGACCTCCCCTTTTGCCATATCTTTAATGACTTCATCTCTCCAGTTTCCAGCCATGAAAAGTTATCTGCCTCTAAGAAGACACATGTTATTAGATTATGCCCACCTGGATAATCCAAAACAATCTTCCTATTTTAAGATCAACTGAATTACATCTGCAAAGTTCTTTCACTATAGTATTTAGATCAGTGTTTGGTTGAATAGCCAGGGGGTGGATAGCTTGGGGAATATCTGTAGAACTCTTACTAGCACATAACCAGTCATTCACAGGGGTGGCCATCTTAGAACTCATCTTTGTATTAGCTCTTGATTCTTACATGTTTTGATCTCACTCTCTCTCACCTCTCCTTCCTGGATCACCCTTCCCAATAAAGTACTGGCATTTAACATTTGTCTCAGACTTTGCCTAGTGGAGAACCAATCTGCAGTATTACCAGTGGCCCTTGAAAGCCGACCCTCAGGATGGGATTCTGAAACTGGTTCACTCACAAGTCAGATGGTCATAACAACCCCCATTCCTAGAGTCTTATGGCATGGCGAAAACTTCTGGCATGCAGTAGCATTTCAATTACCAAGGTTGTCATCTATAGTTTAATGGATGAGACACAGGTGGAACTTAAGATTGTGGGGTTGTACCTTGGTTTTAGCATCCAAGTGATAGTGAAATAATGATAATCTAATGAATTGTGGAGAGGGCTTATTTTTATTTTGAGATTGTAGATTCACATGATAGTTGTAAGACATACAGAAAGATCCCATGTACACTTTACCCCTCGATGGCAATATCTTGTAAAATAGCCGAAATATTGACATTGATACAATCAAGTTGCAGAACACTTCCGTCACCACCAGGATCACTCATGTTGCCTTTTATGGCCACACTCATTTTCCTCCCACTGCCTTAGGCTCCTTATCCCTTGGCAATACTAATCTGTTCTCCACTTCTATAACTCTGTCATTTCTAGAGTATCATCTAAATGGAATCACTTTCAGTATGTAAAATTTGGGATTGCTTTTCTCACTTAGCATAAATTATCCAGAGATTCATCCAAGTTGGTGTGTCTGTCAATAGTTTATTTTCATTGCTAAGTAGTACTCCATGGAATGGGTGTGCCACAGTTTGTTTCACCCACTGAAGGGTAACTGGGCTGTTTCCAGTTTTTATTACTGATTTTTAATTTAATATCATTGTGGTCAGGGAACATGTTCTCTAATAACTTAACAGTTTGGATTTAAATTATATTAAAATAAATTTACTATTTAGTATTTCAAGTAATCCTATGGGATTGAGCAACCAGTGACACATAGAGGTAACTAACTCAACAGTGCATTTTTTCCTTTTTTTTTTTTTTTTTTTTCCTGTTTCACTACCATTGCCTCTCATTTTTGCCCACTGGTCATACTTCAATTAGGTATTGGCATACAAAAGCTTTTCCCCAGGTTCTGCTTTCTGGTAGACAGAAAGTGACTAAGACAAGTGATGTTGAGTTAGCCTCTTCTGGTTATTAGCCATAATCTCAGAACATGTTCTGTGTACTAATGCTAATAGTTGTATAGAAGGTAGCTAGAAGCAGGGGAACTCAGGAGGACTTTCAGACATTAGTTTAGATAGCTTTGCTCCTGTTAATTCTTCAGAGCCCAAAGAATATAGGGAATTATTAAAGGCAAACCTATACTTTAGGAGAAAAGGTATATGAATTCACAGAATGGGACAATAACAGGGAATATGTTTTAGAAAAATCATGCTGAAATCAATTATTTAAGAGATCATATCTTCGGATTCCTAAGTGACCCAACAGTTGAGCATCTGCCTTTGGCTCAGGGCATGATCCCGGGATCCAAGATCAAGTCCCACATCCAGCTCCCTACATGGAGCCTGCTTCTCTCTCTGCCTATGTCTCTCCTTCTCTCTCTCTGTGGCTCTCATGAATAAATAAATAAAATAAAATCTTAAAAAAATAAAATAAAAAAATAAAAAGTCTTAATTTAAGATAGAAAACTCACATCTTGGAATCCTGGGATGGATGTAGTTAATCATCACAGTATGCATGAACTCTGCATAAATTAGGATTTGGTAGGAACTGTGAACTAAATAAAGATTTAACTGAAAATTGTACTTTAAATTCAGACTATCATAGACTGTCGGGCTAGGATCTGTGCTTTTATAAGGGCTTATTGTCAGATACTCACGAATGCAGAGAAGGAGGAGAAAGGAGATATCATGTCTGGTAGAATTTCTCCAGTTTTAAGGGGATGACTCAGGATATTTCCAAGGCCCATTCACCTCTCATCAGCAGAAAGGAATATGAAATATATGAAAGTTCTGATGTCCTCAGAAGGACTCTGGAGGAGTCTTGAGTAAGTAGACTACTGAGGGAGGCAGGGTTGGAACTGACCTTGGTAAAGTTTGGCACTGCGGCAACATTGTGACGTGTGAGGAACACATTGTTTCTCAACAGGGGATGAGCCCAGAGCCAGAGAATGGTGCTGAATTTAAAGCATTCAGAGTCTGGATCCTAATAGGAGAGGTGGGAAGAAACCTAGGAGCAGCCATGCTGAACATTTGTGTGGTATATTGAATTTTCTCAACTCTTAATAATTTTTCACATGAATGACAAGTTGGAAGGCTTGAAAGTGACATTGTATCAGGAGTATTCCCCCTAGGAAAGAAACCCATAGAATTAGCTAGGTTGATTCAGTCTGCTACTTCAGTCATAAATTAAGATTCTTTGATATAAGGAAGGATATGACAGTTAAATTTTAAGATTTATATGAATTGCAATACCCTTCATAGTATAGACCTCTATCAAACTGCCAGTAATGTCCTTACCAGTGCCTAGCTGGGCATGAATAGGTAGCAGTAGATAGCGCACTAGAAACTTCACTTTTTGTTTTTGTGATTGGTCAAGGCTAAGAGAAACAGAAATGTAGATGCTCTGTTACATCACCACGTTCAAATCTCTGATACTATCTCTATTGCCATTTGGGATGCAAAGGACATGCATCCTGAAGACTGTGCTATCTATGTGCAGTCATAAATTAAGTAACCTAAAACTTTCACAAGGCATCCAAATGAGAGTGGAAGTCTGGCAAAGAGCTCAGTGGAAAGATTCAAAATGACAGGAAGTAGTGGAGTCTTCAAGGGGAGAAAGGATAAATATTCTCTAAAGGCCAGAACCGTATTCTGGGAATGGCCGAAACTAATCCTAAATAATGAGGGTTTCTGGAATATACTGTCATGCTGCATAAGTGGGCTGTGGAAGAAACTGGTACTTGCTCAGCAATAGCACATCACAGTACCAAGAAAATGCATGTAAGTGTACCTCTGAACTTTGGCTAAATTAAACAGAAAAATAATTCATTATGACGTTATTAGGTAGCTCACAGATCTGACAAGAAAATGAATAGCTTTGGCTCAGATTAATGGGCAGCATTCCTGCTCGACTGGGAAACAGATCATATCTCCACAGTTGTACCACAGGACCAGTCTATTAGGATCACTGTGGTGTCTGGGCCACCATATTGACTCTACAACCATGAATTATCTCTAATTTTCTCTGCATCTTTGTATTTCTTCCTTCACATTCAAAATCCCAGGTAAGGAAGGAAGCATTTGGTACACTTTAGTTTACATGGTGAGAAAAAATCTTTGCCTCTTACAAGGACTCATGTGCTCTGAGTTGTTCTAGGTTTTGTTTTTGTTTTTTTGTTTTGTTTTGTTTTACAATATAAGTGGGCTGTATCTGCTGGGCAAAGACTGTTGGCAAATGTCTGTTCTCTATCACCTCATTGGCTGCTCAATATCCCACATGCATTCATCCTCTAATAATTGTACTTTACTGGAAAAGTTTGGAGTTATTTCTTACTTAAAAAAAATAAAGATTGTGTATCTATAAGAACCCGAAGTTTTCTTTATGGAAGATTTTATATTAATGATTTAGTTTCTTTGTTGCTAATCTACACTATAGAAATTATGAATATTTGACAATTATTGGTCCATTTCAATAGCTATTTTTCTGTAGACTTTTTAAAAGATTTATTTATTTGAGAGAGAGAGCAAGAGGGCAGTGGGGAGAGGCAGAGGGAGAGGGAAAGACTCCCAAGCAGACTCCACACTCAGCATGGAGCCAAAGTAGGGCTTGATCTCAGCACCCTGAGATCATGACTTAAGCCAAAACCAAGAATCAGATGCTTAACTGATTAGGCCACCCAGGTACCCCTTTCTGTAGATTTTAACAAGTGTTGTTTTGTAGAAATATAACCGTATCATCTACATTTTCATATTTATTGGCATAAAATATCTTATTTTATAATATCTTAATATATTTTTATTTACTTTTAATGCCTGGAAGATCTCTGGTGAGATTTACCCTTCTCAGCCCTGATATTTTTATATTTGTGCATTCTCTCTTTTCCTGATTAGTCTTGTTAGATATCAATTTTCAACAAATCAACTTTTTCTTTTGTTGATTTTTGCTATTGGAGGTGTGAAACTTCATTGATTTCTTCTCCTATTTTTATTATTTCCTTCCTGTGCTTCTTTGGGTTTACTTTACAGGTTTTTAGTTTAACTTCTTGAGACTTCTGGTTTCAACTGTGATGTGTAAAAAGCTTAGAAGTTACCACTCTTATTCTTAATGCAAAATATGCATTATTTTCAAGTGCAGGTGGAATTTGCAGAGCTAGACCATATGCTGGGCCACAAAACAAATCATGGTACATTTAGAAGGAGTGAAATACTTTAAACTATCTTCTAATTTTTGGGTTACCCAAAAATCTCAGGCCAAACTCCATCATCCAAAAAGAGTCTCAAATCTACTCTCTCCATCCAGAAAGAGGACAAACTCATATTTCCCTGGTTCACAAACACAATGCCACTAAGAAGCTGTGTATCTTACTTATCACTTTATTGTCAGTTCCCTACAGTTGTGCCAGCTTTCCTTCAAACTCTGTTTATGACAAGGAAATAAAATAATAATTTGATTCCCATACACAACTAAAATAAAATAAAAATCTGAGAGGCTTAGAGGCTGTCTGCTGCTGTAGAACTATGTAACTCTGAAAACAATGGCCTAGTCACCCAAGGAGAGTACCATGATCTCAGATAGGATACCTGACACTCGAAGGGAGCCCTGATAGGAAACAGATGAGAATCCATGTTACCAAATATAGACTGAAACACTGTCTGTCAGGTGGAAACCTCCTACCTCTGAGGAAGCTGATAGGGAGCAGGGGACACTAATATCCTTGACCAAATCGACATACTTCTAGTAAAGCCAAGAAAGAAATCTTTTCATTTTTGTGTGAGAAGTTAGAAGATGGTTAAAAGCAGCAAGATGAGAGTGACATGGGGGCCAAGAATCCTCAACCTTACATAGGGATGGTATAACTACCACCCCACCAAGGGGAGGAGGCCAGGCCTCTTGCACAGATTTAAATTTTGAGCTGGTAAAATATAAGCTTGTTGGACCTAATTAATGTGATACAGAGAAGCACCAAGAAAAAGGTGGGGCGTTGTTGGAGACGGAGTGAATGGTTCAGGTTCTGAAGCAAAGGACAAAGGACAGCTCCCTACAGGGGTAGAAGGAAACCTAGCCACAGCCTAATCTTGATTTTGGTTCAAGGTCCTGGGATCCATGTTGGGCTTGGCACTCAGCATAGGGTCTGCTTGGGATTCTCTCTCTCTCCTTCCCTTCCCTTTCCCCCAATTTGTACTCTCTCTTTAAAATAAATAGAATCTTTAAAAACAACAAAAACAAAACAAGGGCACCTGGGTGGCTCAGTCAGTTAAGCGTACAACTCTTGATCAGCTCAGGTCTTGATCTCAGGGTCATGAGATCAAGCTGGGCACCCAGTGCGGAGCCTGCTTGATTCTCTCTCTCTCTCTCTCTCTCCTTTTCCCTCTGCTCGTCCTCACCTTAAAACAAAAGCAAATGCAAAAACAAAATACTCCTGGAAAACTAAAAATCAACAAGAATACAATGCTAAATAATAAATAGTTCACAAGATTTAATAATAGTTCTATGTATGTGACATTTTTCTAATGTTTTATCTATGCTGACTCATTTAATTCTCAGGGCAATCCAGTGAGGGTGGTATTGGTTCCCAAACTTGGAAGCTTCCTGGGTGACTTCTGAAACTCATATCTAGAGGGTAGGGAAAGACCAAAGAGACAGGCAGGCCACTCCAGATGCATAGGTGACAGGTTTAAAAAGCAAGGGAACTTATGCACAAAATTCATCTGGAGCAGCCACAAGACAAGTTTATCTCCACACCCACCTGCCAGAATCTGAAAAGTTTTTATGGAAGCCTTTACTGGGTTTGGTCATGTATACCATCCAGAAGGGCTCAACAACACATTGCTTTCTTATTGCTATGTCCCTGAAACAGCTCTGGTTGAGAACAGAAGACAGAATGTACATTCCAAGGACAGGGGACGGGGTGAGAGGCCTCCTATTGCCTGGGTCCAGCTTGAGGGTCAACTGGCAGTCATTTCCTCTCAGTAAGCTTGAAGGTCAACTGGCAGTCTTTCCTTTCAATGACCTCCTCCAACAAGTAGGTGTTAATTAACATCCTCATTTTACAAATGAAGAATCCAAAGCAGAGAAGTTAAGTAACTTGCCCAAGGTCAAGTAAATGTTATCTGACTTAGGCATCCTAGCCCAAATTTTAATTCTGAGAAGTCTATGCAAAGCTGGTCATAGTAGACTAAATGAAATCCCAAAGGAAGATACACAGTGTTTGTATAGCAAGTGAAGCACTTGGGTTCCGGCATCAACCATCCTACTGTAAGAGCCTGGCTTTACTCTTTATAAACTGTGACAGCTTGAGCAAGTTACTAACCTCCCTGAGTCTCTACTTTGCTGTGTGTCACCCATCAGGATGATGATAATGATATAGAAGATGGGGAAGAGCCTTGCACATAGTAGGAAGCTGCATTTCTGGTGCTCAGCACATTAGCAGGTGTTTGAAAATTATTTGATGGGTATCAGTTGTTATAATAGAAGAGCATACTTCGACAAGAGTGGCAAAATTGTCATTCGTGAAAGCCAAACCCTATGCTTTTCTTCTTTCAAAACCCTCTCATTTCTCCAACACTTGAGGTATAAATGTGGATGGATCATATCCATTAAGCATAAAGTACACTGATATTGCCTTGACAATGATGTTATAAGCAATAATTTAAAAAAGGCCCCCCTTGCTCTCTTGTCCTGCCAATCTATCATCCTCATTTACAGGCTATCCGAAGGCTTAAGGAATGGTTGGCAAACTGTGAATGGTCGTTAAAATACTGATTTCTCCTATTTTTCCTGCCTTGAACAATGTTCATACATAAATTATACCTGATAAAATATTTGTATGACAAAAATTTGTATCTTATTTGGAGAAAATGGCTCGAAAAATATATTCCGATTCTGACTTTAGGCACTGCGGAATTAGGTGGCCATTTCACACACATGCAAAAGGTAATCTAAAGAGCATAAAATGCAAAGAGCCACCGAGGCTATGTATCTAGTAAATTCATGAATACGATATGTTTTAGGTGTTGAGTGAATGTGTCAACCCTTAAGTTCGCCCTTCATGCATACATAAAATTCTCAAAATTCCATAGGATATCCTTAAACAATAAACCTTAGTGGTTGAAAATAAAAGTAAACCATATGCTTCCAAGAAGAGAGGGAAACATTTTTAAACTGTTAGTAAGTCAATTAAAATTGATTCAAGGAACAAAATTCTTTGAGATAATAACAGGAATACTTCACTTTGTGTTAGGCTTAGTCTCAAAGTTTACTGATGCCCTGTCTCTGATTTTTTTCTTTTGTTTTATTTCTGCTTCTCTGGAACTTTAGGTCTTTCTCTCTTCCTTTCCCTCCACTCCACCATAGAAATGAAACAGGAAATATATTCTTATTTGTTGAACAAAACATGGATTTTTATTAATCTGTTGCCCTGAAATGTTTCAAAATGATTTTCTCAAATACACATTTGTAACTTTTATTGCTAAAAAATTTTTTTTTCAGACTCTTCATAGTGGTTCATCATTCCATTTAACATGACCTTGTATAACCTTATTTACATTTGACAAGTTGGAATGTTAAAAAACTACTTGAACAATTCAGCAATTTGGCAACTTATTTCCATCAACATGAGTCTTTAGGGAGGGAAAAAGCTTGACTTAAAAATGATGATGTAATATGAAGTATGTCAGAGTAATGAAAGATATACAGTAGCTCCAGACAGCTTATATTTTATCTTTTATTACTTTTAGCCCATAACCTAAAACCCAAATAAGGAAAGATATGTGAAAAAGAAACTGTTAAATATAATTTACTAACAAAAGATGAAAAATTAAATTGAACTTTAAAAAGACTGAAAAAAGTTTATTCGTATTCACTGTTATTTTTAAAATTTTTAAAAAATGTATTTATTTAGAGAGTGTGTGCAAGAGAGAGGAGTGGCAATGGGAGGAGAGAGAAAATCTCAGACTCTATTGAACTCAGAGCCCAGAACCCAGAGCCCAGCCCAGGGCTTGATCCCACAACCCGGAGGTATGACATGAGCTGGAGCCAAGAGTAGGGTGCTCAACTGACTGAGCCACCCAGGTGGCCCTTATTCACTACTGTCATTAAATCACTTCATACAGGGACTCCTGGGTGGCTCAGTGGTTGAGCACCTGCCTTCGGCTCAGGGCATGATCCTGGGGTCCCGGGACCAAGTCCTGCATTGGGCTCCCCACTGGAAGCCTGCTTCTCCCTCTGCCTATGTCTCTGCCTCTCTCCCTGTGTCTCTCATGAATACATAAATAAAATCTTTTAAAAAAAGAAAACTAATTTTCCCTGTATAGGCACTGTTCCCAGCTACAGATAGTCTTCGCCTTGTGCAGTAGTGTCAGACCATAAAAATGGCCATTCAAAGCAATCTTAGAAATTGATAGGGGGGCGCCTGGGCGGCTCAGTGGTTGAGCATCTGCCTTTGGCTCAGGTTGTGATCCTGGGGTCCTGGACCAAGTCCTGCATCGTGCTCCCCGCAGGGAGGCTGCTTCTCCCTTTGCCTGTATGTTTGTCTCTATTTCTGTGTCTCTCATGAAGAAATAAATAAGATCTTTAAAAATAAATAAATAAATCACTTCATACACAGTGAGAAAAGCAAAGCAAAAAATTACCTGAAGGCTTAAGAACAAATGGACATACAGCTAACTTTTAAAAATATTCATGATTCATCCTTTGTCAGCTCCAGATCAGTATTCAAAATTTAAATACATATATTTGCAAATAATAAAAAGTTCAATCTACAATGTCAATTTGGAAATATGTCAAAATATGGTAAACAAATGCAAGAGGCAAAAAATTGGTCCAAGTAAATCTTAAGATCTTGTTCTTATAGGCGAGCATTCAAAGCCTTGAAGGCTTTCTCACATGCTAATTGGCTTTCCTGATAAAAAACTTTTTTTTTTAAGATTTTATTTATTCATGAGAGACACAGAGAGAGAGGCAGAGACACAGGCAGAGGGAGAAGCAGGCTCCATGCAGGGAACCCGACGTGGGACTCGATCCCAGGACCCCAGGATCACACCCTGGGCTGAAGGCAGGCACTAAACCACTGAGCCACCAGGGCTGCCTGCTTTCCTGATAAAAACCTAAAGGGAATGATGATCTCTTTCTTTCACTGTCTTCCCATAAATGAATTAAACTTATATTTGATAGGCCATATTTTTAGAAATCACCTGGTCAATAATGTGAATTATATTACCCTGCTGGTTTGCAAACTATCCCCTGTACACATAAGGCAAGAAGAGACCAAAAATAAGAACAAATAGGTGGCAGTTTTTCTACGTTAAGGGACTTACACTGGACACTTGTTTGGAGCAGCCACAAGGCGAGTAGATCTCCATGCCCACCTGCCAGAATCTTAAAAGTGTATATAGAGGTCTTAATGGGCTTCAGTCGCATATCTAGATAGTCTAATAACACATTCCTCTCTCAGGCTGTGTCCTTGAAAATGGTTCCCACTGTAAGAACAGTGGTAGAACTACATTCCCAGGATGGGGTTGAGGGGTGGCATGAGGAGTCTCTGATTGCTAGGTCCAGTTTGCTGGTCAACAGGTAGGTGGTCATGCCCTCTCGATGGCCTCATCCAACATATCCTCCGCAAGGTATTTCACTTGAATACTTAGCAAATGCGGAGAACCAGGACCTGGAGGTCACTCGGGCACTGCTGGCCCCATAGCTCTATCCATTCATCACTGGCTCATGTGAAGGGCACTTCCCTGGAGGATAGACAGAGGCAGTATATATTTCCAATTCCAGAGAGCACTGTAGCATATCATTATAAGATCCCTGGGGAGGGATTCCTTCATGGCTCATTGCATCTCAATGGAACCAGAGTGGCACAATAACTACCTAAGTGGTATGTGCTGGAAGTGGTGTGCAGGGAGAAAAGAGCATGATACTTGGTATTTATCCAAGAAGTGAGAGGGCACAATCATCTTCATTTATCCTGACTCTCATCCTTATACTGACTCCTCTTTTAGCAAGGAGGTTCAGCACTTTATCCATCTACAGCTTCTTGTTTCTGATGTCTACAATGTATATCATAACCAGTGCCAAGTGATAAGATTGAGTGTATGGTTAGGGGGTTTCAAAAGGAAGAAGCTTACAATACATTGTTTTTAAGTGACTCAGTGCTCTTACTGGAATATCCCTCATATCTAACAAGCTTGTTGGAACACATAATGGGTATTCATCAGAGAGCAGTTAGAAAATAAGTGTACTCAAAAGACAAAAAATCCATGGTCAAATCACTCAAAATGGCCAGCATGAACATTTCACACAACGTTTCAGTCTTTTTGCTGTGCATATCCACATCATAACAATGTTTAACATTCATTTAGTATTGACTTGGTGCCAATCACTATACCAAGTTCTTTACAAGTATTATCTCATTTAGTCCTTATTACAGTCCTAAGAGATGGGCATGGGCACTATTATGTCCATTTTACAGATGAAGATATATTGAAGCTAGAGTAGTTTAAGCAATTTGTGCAGAATCACACAGCTAGTGAATCACAGGAACCAGTTAATCCAGGTATGCTGGACTCGAGAGCCTGTATTCTTGACCTCAATGTAATATCTCTGATTTATACATTCCTGTAGTACTAGAAAGTTGTGTTATTTTATACAGTTTTATAATTCTTCTTAAAGTATTACTCTATAATTAAGTAGAAGAAAAAAAGAAGTGAGAAACAATAATATATAAAATTTGTTTTCTAGGGCAGCCCGGGTGGCTCAGCGGTTTAGCGCCACCTTCAGTCCAGGGCCTGATCCTGGAGACCCGGAATCGAGTCCCAAGCCAGGCTCCCTGCATGGAGCCTGCTTCCTCTGCCTGTGTCTCTGCTGCATTCTCTCTTTCTCTCTCTCTCTGTGTCTCTCATTAATAAGTAAAAATAAAAATATTTTTTAAAAAAGACAGCTTTAAAAAAATTTGTTTTCTAAAATATACAATTTAGGTTTCATTTTTCAAATAGTCAAATGATATTGAGTTAGCATATGAGAAATAATTAATAATGAAGCACCATAAAGAAAAATACTCAGATTTGCTGGTTAAAGCACACAAACAGGGCCAATAAATATATATTTACTTACTTAAAAATAAATACAGAACTTTTTGAAAGTGTTAGGAGAGCTATGGCAGATGGAGCTATTAGGATTTAGGAACAAGCTTTCTGAGGAGTGGTTACAAGAACCATAAAATACTGTTTCTAGAAAATAATCTAGAACAATAATTTACCCAAAGTGTGGTTCCTTTCTTTTGGGAAGGTAGGTTTATTGTATATAGTTGAATAAACAAGTAAGGAGGCAGAACACAAAGAAATATACATTGATTTCACAGCTGGTAAAAATAAAGATTTATATTTAGACACTGATGGAAAGTGAATTTAAAGCAACATAAATAATGTATGTTTTATAGTCACTGGAGTTGTACCCATAAATTTAAGTGCTTAAAATGATGTTTTTAAGATCTAAAGATTTTTATTTTTGCTATATAGATACTTTCACAGTTGCATTTTTTGATTTATTTTTTTATTGGAGTTCAATTTGCCAACATATGTATAACACCCAGTGCTCATCCCACCAAGTGCCCCCATCAGTGCCTGTCACCCAGTCACCCTGTCACCCCAACCCCTCTCCCACCTCCCTTTCCACCACCCCTTGCTCGTTTCCCAGAGTTAGGTCTCTCATGTTTTGTCACCCTCACTGATATTTTCACTCATTTTCTCTCCTTTCCCCTCTATTCCCTTTCACTATTTTTTATATTCCCCAAGTGAATGAGATCATATAATGTTTGTCCTTCCCTGATTGACTTATTTTACTCAGCATAATACCCTCCAGTTCCATCCACGTCGGGGCAAATGGTGGGTATTTGTCGTTTCTAATGGCTGAGTAATATTCCATTGTATACATAGACCACATCTTCTTTATCCATTCATCTTTCCATGGACACTGAGGCTCCTTCCACAGTTTGGCTATTGTGGACATTGCTGCTATTAACATTGGGGTGCAGGTGTCCTGGCGTTTCACTGCATCTGTATCTTTGGGGTAAATCCCCATGCATTGTTTGTTTGTTTGTTTGTTTGTTTGTTTATTTATGTGAGAGAGAGAGAGAGAAGCAGAGACACAGGCAGAGGGAGAAGCAGGCTCCATACAGGGAGCCCGACTTGGGACTTGATCCCAGTCTCCAGGATCACACCCTGGGCTGAAGGTGGCGCTAAACCACTGAGCCACCCGGCTGCCCACCCATGCATTTTTTTTTTAATGGATTGTTAAATCATAATATTTTGGCTTAGCAGTATCTTTTAAAGAAGAGCTGATGGAAGGAAATGTAAGGAGGAGGGAGAGGGAAAGACACAAGAAGGCAAAAGTGAAGGGGGTGGAAATATAGTGATTATAGCACAATTACATGACAAATACAGGTAATAACAGTATAAGTGAAGTTGCATTTGGAAGTTACCCAAAAAGAATTTCGAAAAATCTAAAAGTATACAACAGATATCTCTGAATTCATTTTTCCAAAAGCATATTTTATGAGTACTTACTGTAAATTCTTCATTCCTATTATATAAAAACATAGGCAACATCTTATAATGAAGTGTCCCGAAGACAAAAAGCAGGAGTTGCTTTAGACACTGGAATCATTGATTTCTTCATAAGTCATTCTTCGATTTCTAATAAATCTTCAAATACTAATAATGCATCTGCTTCTGGACATCTTTTACTGTTTTTATTTGGCACAAACTGACCAACTCTAGTCATATAATAGAAAAATACATAAAACATAGCTCATCTGATATATATCCCATACAAAACCATATGTGACATTTGGCAGTGGTTTTAAATTATTTTCTTTACAGGTTTTTATTGTGAGCACAATGTAGAGCATTAACTGGAGAATATTTTCAAGCATTCCCCGCCCCCCTTTGGTTACCTTACAATTTCAAAATCAGCTGAATCGATGACTCACATTTCTTTTTTATGATCTTAGAGTCCTTGGACCACTGAGGTTAATCTTCAATTTTCTTTCTTTCAACTAAGACATGATGGACTCCAGAATAACGTTCAGAGAAGATTCTCAGGCAGATGAGACCTGATATATAAGAATGTTGTTAGAACTAGGGTGAGGGGGAAGCCTGGGTGGCTCAGCAGTTGAGCGTCTCTGCCTTTAGCTCGGGTTGTGATCCAGAGATCTGGGATGGAGTCCCACATCGGGCTCCTTGTGAGGAGCCTACTTCTCCCTCTTCCTTTGTATCTCTGCCTCTCTCTTTCTCTCTCTCTCTCATGAACAAATAAATTAAAAATCTTAAAAAACAAAAGAACCAGGGTGAGATGGGGCTCTAGGAAAGTAAGTTAGACAAGGGAGCCAACTATCGGGCCACATTTGTATCTAGCACTGATGAACGACAGGTGCATAAAGGCAGAAGAAGAGTCTCTGTCTTGAAGGCTGGTAGTGCCCCAATGTCTGAGTAGTCCCTGAAGTCTGGTTATGTCACAGATTGGACACTGAATTTAGAGAGTACAAAGCTCTAGGTCTTTTCATGCAGACCAAATTCAATAATAGCAAACTGGAACTAACATTTATTGAATGTTTCCAATGATATGCTAGGGGCTGTGCCAAGTGCTTCACATGGATTAACTCATTGAAATATCACAGGTGACAAGTATCATTATTATCGCCTTCTGACTTCTAGGAGAGTTGAGTCTCAGAGGAGTCTAGTAATGTGTGCAAATATACAAAACCAGTATGCAGCAGACTTAAGTTCACACACAGCCTGATTCCAGAGTAGGGGAATTGGGCCACACCACTGTCTCTCTGGAGGGCTCTAGAGCAACCTCTTAAAGACTAGCAAGTAGAAATTTGCTCAGCATGTTTTGCAATAGCCATTTAACTCTTTCTTGGAGCCATTCTTTCAAATTTTAGAGCATTAACTTGATTAAGAGGTAAAACAGGCATATTTGCGATGAGTAGTTTATAATTTGTACAAGGTATAGGGAAACACTGTACTTTCTGCACAAATTTTTTATTTACCCAGAATGCCCTAAAAAAAATCTATCACTAAAAGTAAGGTCTATGCCTGCTGTCTAACCCCGTCTTCAAATGCACATTGTCAAAATTTGTATTTAATTATACATATACATGAGCAGCCCGGGTGGTTCAGCGGTTTAGTGCTGCCTTCGGCCCAGGGCCTGATCCTGGAGACCCGGGATCGAGTACCATGTCAGGCTCACTGCATAGGGCTTGCTTCTCCCTCTTCCTGTGTCTCTGCCTCTCTCTCCCTTCTCTCTCATGAATAAATAAATAAAATATAAAAAAATAAAAAAATAAAGCCGTTCTCATTTAAAAAATAAATAAAGATTTAAAAAAATTATACATATACACCTAGACCTTTTCAACAAGCCTTCGCAGATTACAAGGATCCCCAATTGTAATGCATTTTCCCCTTCTTGATCTCTCATGGCAAATGTCTTTGATTTTTCTACTTCTTTTAGTCTGTTTACTATTAAAACCAGTCGTGTCATTAGATTTTGCATTTCTGGAATATAGAGATCACTCATTTCTTATTTATTTCCAGTCTTATGCCCAATATCTATACTATGCCTTGACACATTATAATGAAAATAATTATAACTACCTTTTAAAAAAATTGTGCTGGGGATATATTATAAGCCATTCATGATGAATACAACTTGACAAATTCAGGCCTTCTTAATCTTGGCCTAGATTCTTGTAATGAATTTTGAATTAGCCTTTGCTTGTTCCAATCCCCTATTCATAGAAACTCCCAGATGACTCTTCCCAAGTGTCATTTCCTGCTCAAACATCTGTGTTGGTGGTACTCCACTATCTCCTTTTCAGCCTTCCTTAAGTCTCAGTCTGCTTCCCCATGAATCTGCCAGATTCCAAAAAGTTGGATCAGTCAACGTTTGCTGAGTACATGTGCTTTCTCTTCTCTGGAGCTTTGTTCATGCCTGAAAATATATCTCCCTCTTCATTTCTACTGTTAAAAGCCCTATCCATCCATTTCAAATATCATCCATATTTATAATGTTACTTATCTCCCACCATCTCCCCCATCCTAACCAGATGAGCTCTTATCAGAACTCTCTTAGCATACTGCATCGCTTTGGCCATTTTCTTATTGTTTGCCTTTAATTATATGTTAACCCCCCCTTTTACCTTCAATTGAATTTTAACTCTTTGTGAAAAGAGATAATGTTCTCCTCGTTTTTTCTACCATCTTAAGCTCCTAGCACAATGCTTTGCAGGTAGTGGGCACACAACAACTCCCATATTGGGGAGATAGTAATACTAGTTGGTAATGTATAAGCAGTGAAGTCAGGTGGACAGGGCTTCCAATTCCAGCTGGATCACTCAGTACCTGGGGAACTTGGGCAAGCTAGTTAACTTCTTTGAGACCTATTCCTTTAACTATAGGTATGACATTTTACCTACTACACAATGCTAATGAAAAATGTATGTAGAGTTTGACATCTATTAAATATCCAATACATAGCAGTGGCAAGTATTTGTTTCATAATTTTTTTCTCTGAAATATCTTGAATTCCTTCATCTAAAAACATGTCACTTGTCTCATTTTTAGCTATAATATGGTCACAATAGTTTGCCAGGAAGGCAAAATTGGAAAAATTGGAAAAAGGGTGACCATTTTATAGAAAAGTATGACATTATATTTACAATCACATCTATTTTTATTCTGAAGTTACTATTTTTATTTTGAAATTACTGTAGTAGTCGATTAAATAAATTCGTAAATAGTCACTGAACATCTATTATGCATCAAACAGTATTGTAAGGGGCTGCCCCGGTAGCCCAGGGGTTTAGGGCCGCCTTTGGCCCCGGGAGTGATCCTGGAGACCCGGGATGGAGTCTCACGTTGGGCTCCCTGCATGGAGCCTGCTTCTTCCTCTCTCTCTCTCTCTCTCTCTCTCTCTCATTGTCATGAATAAATGAATAAAATCTTAAAAAAAAAAACACTATTGTAGGTATTGGGGATATGGCAGTGAATTAGATAGTAAATTGCCCTCCAGTAACTTCCATGCTAATGTGGACGGTGATCCCACAGATACTCTAAAAGCACAATGAAAAACGAACAAAATGATGCCAATCCTGCGTTGATTAGAATCCCAAGCTCCATTTCTGGGTCTCTAAACTTAGCTGTTACAGTAAGCTTTGGGGGAGTTCAAGAATGGTCACCCAGATTTTTAAAAGCTGGGATTCTTATCTATAGATAGATATAGATATAGAATCTTTTTCCTCGGGGGGGGGGGAGGTAGGAACAGGAACAAATCAGACCTATGTCTTTGTGTGTAGCAGAGAGATCTGAGCTTTCTCTACTTACTTACACTGACCTTAAAGTAGTTGTCTGGGAGTGAAAGTTGCTCGGTGTCGGTGTCGGTGTCGGAATGTCAGCAGCAGCTCCCCAAACACTGCAGCTCTTCTGTTTGCAGCAACTTAGGCGAGTCCCGCACCGAGGCAGACCGACTGACACCCGCGCCCGGTCCCCCGCAGCCCCCAGCCGTCGGGCCGGCGCCACCCCCTCCTGGCGAGCCCCGTGGAGCCGCGAGCCGAGGCCCCCCCCGCGGGAGGCGCGCGGGGCGTGGAGGGCGTGGGCCGGGGGCGGGGCCAGCCCGCAGCCCGGGGCTCGCAGGGAGCTGTCAGTGTCAGGCTGGCGGGGAGAGGCGGGGCCGGGTCCCCGCGGAGCGCGAGCCGAGCGCCGGGCGCAGCGTGAGACAGCACATCCTGCGCGCGCCCGGCCCGCCGCCCTCGGAGCCGCTCGAGCCTCGGCCCCGCAGACCCCGGCTGCAGCCGCCGCGCTCCGCCGCCGCCCAGCGCGCCCAGGTAACCGGGGCGGGGGGGGGGGGGTCGCGCTCTGCGGGCCGCTCCTCCGCGCCCCTCGACCTCCGCGCCCCCGGGGCGCCCGCGCCGCAGCCGCGCAGCAGGGGTGCTCGGCCCCCTCCCCAGGCTCGGGCGTGCGCCCTGCGCCCTGCGCCCTAAGGCGGTCGGAGTCCCCCCGCGGCAGCCCCCGGCTGCAGCTTCCGCGGCGGAGCCCGGGGGCGCAGGGCAGAGGAGGAGGGGTCGTGGTGTCATCACCTCGTCGCCCACCTCGTGGGCCGGGAGGGGCGTCCCGCTGCGCCGCGCCTCGGCGCGGTCCGGGGCAGCAGCAGAAGGCTGGCGGCGGGGAGATGCGCACCCCCTGGGCCACCAGCTGACGGCCCCCGGGGGAGGGGGAGCCGCGGAGCGAAAGGGACAGGATGCCGTTTGATGACATTTTCAGCTTCTGCAAAGCTCTGAGATGCTGTCGCTACCCGCCAAGTGGAGGGAGCGGATGTACTTCCAGCAGGGCATTAATGAAACACTCACGCAAGAAGATGCCAGTTTCTCCCGCTGCTGCGAAAAAGTGTGGTTGGGGGATGTGGTGTGGTAAACAGGTTCCCAGCCGCGTGGGCTCCTTCCCCCACTCCCACTCCGGAACCGCTCGGGCCGCAGAAATCCGTGCGTCGTCATCGTGAGGGCTCAGAGCCTGGCAGCACGGATGGGAACTGAGTGTGCGGGAGTCTCATGACTTGGTATCTCGCTAATAAGGTCGAACAGAAACCCAGCATCAGGACAGGAAATTACTTAGGAAATGGGAGACTCCACAGAATGCAGAAGATGGAATCTGTCCTGTGTTCTGGCCTCTGCACATCTAGGTAAGGGGCAAGAACGAGGAGCCAGCCATTTTCCTGCCTGGAACGCCTTCCGAGTGTGCACTCTGTAGACTTACAGCAGTTCAGGCTTGGGAAAAATTGCTTCCAAATATTCCAGATTAACAGGAAGCATAGCTGACAGGAAGACACCAGTAACTGCAGGAGACGTCATATGGCTCATCTTAGCACAGATGAAAGCCTCTGTACATATTTTCACTGTGAAAATTGTAGTGAAAGACAATCAGTGTTAGTAAATCCAAAATGGATAATTCAGTGCTAGCTGCATCCTGAGGGTGCTAGTGGGAGTGTGATTAACACTTCCTCTGATTATTTAAAATGTCAAGTTTTCTCCAAAAGTTTTGGTGTGAGAAACAAGGGCCCGAACTGTGCTCTTTTGACCATGTTTATCAATAAAATATACTCAGACACTCCTACCATGCAGTCATCAAACGTTCTCTTCATAGGAACCAAACGTGCCAACATTTCTAGGTTCTGAGGATTCAGTGCTCCAAGAGCCATTTTTTTTTTTTTCTGAAAAATCTTGTAGCACCATCTTTAGGAAGTTAGGACAATATGTTTGGGTGTCCAGTGCAGGCTCTTTCCAGTTTGGAAAAGAGCATCTTTTGGTCCAGAACATCTCCTGTGTCTCTCTTTTTTTTCTTCCTTGTCTTGGGCCTCAGGCACCCATGCACCTGCTTCCTCTTTCCTCGGGACTCGATGCTGCAGTCTCTGCTGCACAGCGCCTGAAAGTTATTCTACTGAAATGTGTCCTCAAGCTCTTTGGTGTTTGAGGTCTAACATTATTAGGTATAACCACTGTTTTGGATATGGGCAGAGAAAATAAACTCAACCCACAGGAAAGTGGGGGCAGTTACAGTGGTATTGTAGTTTCTGGTTCCTAGTTTCTGACAAACTTATGAGATGATAAGAGGAAGTCACACAGCATTTTTGTCATCATGCTTTATGTCTAAGAGGGGGCTCTATTAACTTTCTCCCCAGCCTTTCTACTTCCCCAAACACTTATTCTCAAGTCTATGTTTAATAAAAATAAGCCTTTTGCTTGACTCCAGCACTGAGTCAAGTAATTCATAGGGATCCATCCAGGGTGCTCTTCTGTCCGGTCTTGTAAAATACACAGCAAGTCTTCAAACTATGTCTCTCAACACAGACTGTGCAGAGGCTTCATTCAAAGTTAGTTACCTAAAAGGGCTATCATTCTTCCCCATCACCCTGTTTCTTTCTGTCATTTAGCCTCACATGAGTAGGTATATTCCTTCATCATTTTGTTCTGTCTGTGCTTTGCTCTACCATGTAAAACACAGGTTGATAATACGTTGAACAATTTACCCGTGTCCAGTACATTTACTGAATTTATTACATTACCAATACATTTCCTAAAGTGTGTTGAGCATTTGACATTGGATTTTAAATTACTTCTCCATGTATTAACTTACTTAATCCTCACAAAAAATCTTATGAGTTATATATTATTTTTAATCCCACTTGAGAGATGAGGAAACTAAGACAGAAAGGTATTTTTTAAAGATTTTATTTATTCATGAGAGACAGAGAGAGAGAGAGAGGCAGAGACACAGGCAGAGGGAGAAGCAGGCTCCATGCAAGGAGCCTGACATGGGACTCGATCCTGGGGGTCCAGGATCGGGCCCTGGGCTGAAGCAGTGCTAAACCGCCGAGCTACCAGGGCTGCTGGGACACAAGAGTATTAAGTAACTTTTTGAAAATTGCTCAGCTACTAAATTATAGTCAGGATTTGAACCCTGGGCCATCTGAATCTACTCTTCCACGCTAAGAACAATTATATTGACTAATTTCCATATACCGAATATTAATCTTGTCTTATCTCATTTAATATTTTATTTTTAATGTATAAACCTTTGCCCATATAAAAACTATTCCTGACTAGGAACTTTTCATAGATATCCTGAACTGATTTTCTTTGCTTCCTCTCTACAGGAAGCTTAGCACCAGAATGTGAGACTGAAACTTGCACTGTAACATAAATACCACGGTCCAGGTGCAAACCCTGAAGTACCCCGGTGTTCACAAAGCATCTCCTGATTCTTTGTTCAGAGGAGGCTTCTTAAATAGGAATCACTCGCATTGTGGATGGCAGGGGCATGATGGTGTTCAGGTGGTCATTGACCCTGATATTCTTGATGCAGAATTTAATGCACATGTACATAAATGCAGCTTTCTGGGCGGGGAGGAGGAGGAGTATTTGTAACTAAAAAGAGATTAGGAGCTACTGGTTCACATGCAGTGTGAAGGAGGCTAAGAACTGAGGCCACTTGTGCTGAAATGTGTTGAAAACAGGGCAAAACTATCCTGTGAGCATCAGCCAAGAAAAAGCGTTCGTAGCTATCAGAGGATTGTTGGCATTTCACTACTGAGGAATGCTAGGGGTGCTCCAATGCAGGTGCAACTTAGGCTAATGCACGCTGCAACCAAGTAAGGTCTCCAGGAATGGTAGGCAGCCCTAGCATTGCTGCCATTCGTTGGGTATTTACCCTGCTTATATTCAGGTTCATCAGATCATTCCTGTAAGGCTGACATTTTTATCTTCATTTGACAAACAAGGAATCTGATGCTTGGAAACATGAAGTCACTTGGTCAAGGCCACCTGAAGCCAGTTTAGTGGGAAAGCTAGATTTCAAATGCAGGTTGGCCAGATTCCAAAGTTTGTTTATAATGTTCCCATCATAGCTCATTGTTTTTTGTTGTTGTTGTTGTTGTTTTTTTTTTTTTATCATAGCTCATTGTTTTTCTGTGTGGGATACCAGAAAGTACTGTTATACTGTAACTTTTCATTGTGGCAGGACAGAGAGTCCCTCAAGAACTTGCTCACATGCTGATAGGAAAAGCCTAAATTTATTTTCAAAGGAGAACAAGAAAATTGGACATCTATCAGCGTGGTGGAGGGTAAGCAAACCCTGCTTTCCCTTGAGGTGTGCTGAAGCATCCTACATTTGATTCTCAAGTGTCACTGGGTATCTTGTTGAACACTAAATGCATAGCAGTTCACAACTAAGCCCAGAAGTTGACTTTGCAGGAGTAGGTTTAGCCAAGACTTTATTCATTGCAAAGATGAATTTATTTCAGAGCTGAATTCGAAGCTGTTCAGTGTTCTGGGGCTTACCTGATATAGTGATTGTGCCATGATCTGGAACACTAACTTGGTACTAAATCTTAGGAGGACCTCTGCTAAGCAGACAGCTTATGTGTCCTTTAGTTTTCGGTTCATATCTATCCTGAGATCCTCACAAGCAGCTGCTCTTGCTTCCAAAATATTACTTAATTCCTAACATTTCTATGTTCACCATATTGTTGCTATACTCTTAGAAAATGACCCATTGCTTTCATTTTGGGGCACAAACCAGCTAATGCCACCAGTGTGGCAAACACACAAAGCAGAAATTTATGTTAGAGTCAAGGGCATTGTTTATAATAAAAGTAATGAGTCTCTGGCACTGTGGAGAATGATTGCACTTGATCAACAGATCTGCCTTGGGAACAGACACCCGTGTCCTTTATTATGCTTCAATGTGTTTTTCTCTTATAACCTCTAAAGAATTTTTTTAAATTCTGCTGCTCTCTTACACACATTTTATGTTGGCATCTGGTAGTTTTCATCGTAAATTTAAAGAATCACAATGAATGTGATTTCCAGAATATGGTAAACTTGGCTATTTAAAAATAAAACGATGATGTCATTCTTTGAATCCAATTAAAATCTAAATACTATGCCAACCTCTATATAAAAAGTACCTGAGGAAGCTCTTCAACAAAAGGGTATTTTTATACCTTGTGGTCAAGTGTCGCAAGCAGATTTGGGGCACCAAGTGTCACAGTAAGATTTTGGGCTTTTTTTTTTTTTTTTCATCTGGTAATGGGGAAGAAAAAGCTTTTATAAAAACGGAGGTGGGAAAGGAGGCTCTGCATGTTTCTAAACCACAGGCAAATTCTCTGGAAGGTCAGTTTTGGAAAGAATATAGACAGAAGCTTCAGATCTGGAAATAAAAATGTGATTAGTTCTTCTCATTCCTGCATGGTCTTTAGAAAACCTTGATGGGCACCAGGGACATGCAATGCCAGTTGTCAGAGCATGCATTTATCTAGGACAGGTGTTGTCGGTTATAGGTCACTATGAACAGTGGCCCGAAGTCGGATCCACGGCCTTGTGTCTGTGCGGCTTAGACTCCAAGTTGGCAGGACTGAAGGACCTGCAGAGCTGTTGGTCCTATTTCTTGCCCGCAGACAGGTGACTCAGTGGATTGCTGTCTTTCCTCTATTTAGTGATTTATAGAAGAGATTAACTCTAGTGTGTTTTCACTTTTTAAAAGATTTTTTAAGATTTATTTATTTTAGAGAGAGAGCGAGCACAAGTGGGAGGGGAAGAGGGAGAGAGAGTCTCAAGCAGACCCCATGCTGAGCACAGAGCCCAAGGCGTGGTTGGATCTCAGGACCCTGAGATTGCAACCTGAGTGAAACCAAGAGTTGGGCCCTCAACCAACCGCACCACCCAGATGTGCCTCTGCTGTGTTTTTACATCAGTGGTTCTCAGTCGGGGTGATTATCTACCCTAGGGACATTTGGCAATCTCTAGAGACATTTTTGTTATTACAACTGGGGAGAGAGGGTGGTTAGAACTGTGGCTGAACATCCTACAATGCACAGGACAGCTCCTGTGACAAAGAAGTATCCTACCCAGAATGTCGATAGACATTCTTTTTTTCTATTGAAGTCTTTCCTGCTGTAATCTGAGCTCATTTCTTTGTTTGGTCTTGTACGATATAAGAGTACAACATCTAAGAGGCAGTGTAAGACGAAAGAAGAAGCCAGATATCTCACTGAAGCTATGGGAGCCTCAGTTTCTTCATCTGTAAAATGTGGATAATGATACCTGGCTTGCAAAGTTATTGTAAAGATTGCAGCTATTGAGAGAATGAGGATTAAATGAAGTACACACTGAGTGTGTGGAAGATGCTTTTTATTTTCCAACAATAGTTACATCATTCTCTAGCCTTCTCTCCTCAGGGATGTGTGTGATCTTGCCTTCCTTTGAACCAAAGGTATGCTCTTTAAAAAATTTTTTATCTTGAGTTATACTACTTATGTGCATGCCTTTTCCCCTTCTAGAATCCAGGCTCCCCAAGACATCCTTGAATCTTTCAGCAGAGAGCCTGACACATGGTAGATGCTCAACAAGCTTTGTTGACCTGAAATACTAGCCAGAATAAATCCCACTTAATTTTCTTTTTATTATAAGATTTAATTCTTTCCCTTTGGATCATTTTAATGTGTTTAGTAAAAACATTTACTTCCTGAAATGTAGTCTCCATGGCACGTCTGGGCCCAATTTGAATGTAGACTCGGTAATGCCTAGAATTCTGGAATCCTTGCCTTCCTGAATCAGGATCACGTGAAATATTTCTGCTGAAGGAGAGTCTTGAGACAGACCATTTTTCATTCTAGAAATGACAGGCAGGATGGTTTAAGTCTTGTGTTTCTTTTATGAGCCCCTTGGGCTAATTCTTTTGAATTCTTTGGTTTGATTTCTTTGGTGGGAGGTTTGATTTCTTTAGTTTCTTTCTGGTGGGAGGAAAGGAGATTTTGATTCATTTGTCATATTTCTATTTTATACTAATGTCTAGAGTGAAGCCAAGAGTAATGTGTATATTTTAAATAGCTCTAATGAGTAAATGATGAAAATATTTTATATCCTACAGTTAGTTTCCCTTTTAAAATGTATGCTAAATGGTCTACTCTGACTTGAAATAGTATCCATTTCTTTGTTTAACAAGCTGAAGATTTTAGGAATTGAAAGCGGTGAAGTCCTTTCCTTTTAAAGGTAGTTTAGATCCTGTAATGCACATATGGAAGTCTTTATGAGTTTATCTAGTTGTTGAGTGTTAGGATGAGCCCATGCTCAAGGGATGACCATGGCATTGTGTCTCAGAATCGGCTTGTGGAATTTCAGTAGTTGGTGGGTTTGGGTGACTGGAAAGGTAGCAGACTCTGTGGGGAATGTGTGTTTTGACAGTGTCCCCTTTTAAAATGACGGTGCGTCTTCTGTTTCACTGTCTGCCCTGGTGGTATCAAAATAGCAAGGGGTTGTGGGAATTGGTGTGTATTTTGTGGAAGAAAGAATAACAAAAACTTCTCTGCCTGTTTCCTTGAAAAGTGTGACTTTGTTCACTTTCAGAGGGTATATAGGTTACTGCTGATTTGGAAAGGAGATCTTCCCTCTTTGAATGCTTTCAGGCACAGAGGAAAGTGAGAATCTATTTACATAAGTTAAAATGCCAAACTAAATCCCCCAATGCAAACGTGGACCACCCAGGGACATTGTACAGGCCAGATTTGGGGTTTTGAATACAGATTTTCTTGCTTCATCTTTTAAACTTTTTAATATTTTTCAAATGCTGCTGAAAAGTAATTGGCATGTTAAATAAGGATGAAACCCCATATCTTTTGCCATAGCTTTTAAAGGGGGGAATCATACTCATTTCCCTTAAGCGCTCCTTGTTTTTTTTTTTTTTAAGATTTTATTTATTTATTCATGAGACACAGAGAGAGAGACACAGGCAGAGGGAGAAGCAGGCTCCACACAGGGAGCCCGATGCGGGACTCGATCCCAGGACTCCAGGATCACGCCCTGAGCCAAAGCAGATGCTCAACCGCTGAGCCAGCCACTGGGTGTCCCGAGCGCTCTTTGTTTTAAAAATAAAAATGTATGAATTGCTAAAATTTGAAGTCCAACAACAAATTATAAGTTTTAGTTTAAAGTAGATGAAAAAGTTAGGTTACAAAACAGTTGTAGGTGAGGAGGAAGATAGCCTCTTTAGATGTTCCCTTTTCCAAGTACATTTTGCCCACGGAGAGCCATTTACCTCAGGAAGATGGGCAGCAGTTTGCTTTGGGGGATGTGCCAGGGTATTGGAAACATCACCCCCTTGACACTGCCAATACCATTTCTGCCTTCCCAAACCCAGGGAAGAAGGTGCATCTGGGCAGCATTTGGAAAGAGTATTTTCTAAACTCTCCGGGGAAGATTCAGAATGAAAGTTGCTTTTACCAGGACACATGTTCTGGCGGCTGTGGTATTCATAATGACACCTATTGCTTTCTTAGTCTTTATACCTGTTAAAGAAAATGTCATTCATACACTTGTTAAAGAAATGGTAAGACAGGCTTTATTCAAGCGGACTATCTTGATAGATTTCCTGACCCCTGCACTGAGAGTTTGCAGTAGGGGAGAGAGATTGGGAGCAACTCTGGATACAATAAGGAAAAGTGGGATTTCTATACAAGGAGCAGTGCAGGGGGTGGTGTGTGTGCAGTGGATGGGACAGGAAATTACTAAGAGGTAAGTAAGGAGCAATCAGGCTAAGCTGACCTAACAGGACTCTTCCTGTAGGCAGGCCAGGGTATCAGACACCACTTGGGAAATGGTGGGGGATGAGGAACCCCTCCAGATATCGATTAGATTTTGATGATCAGATATTGAGGATGGGGAATCCTGGCTAAACTGACTTAGCAGGAGGACTTAGCTAAAATGAGGCTCTTGAGAACATACCGATGGATAGGAGTCAAGTTGAAAAAGAGCTCAGAGGAGCCTGACTAGCCTTTGGTCAAGGGGAGAGTCTTGGTCACACCTCTCACTGGGCAATCCATAGGAAAGCACAGGTGGGGATGGTGAAAGGGGGGGGGTGGAATACTTGCAGTTACCAATACTAAATCAAGAAAGGTGGAGAGCCATGAAAATGCTGGACCATGGGAGTGGATTTGGGCCATGAGAGTGTACTGATCAGGTTAGGCTGCATCACAATACAGTAGCAAATGACTCCCACACATCAGCAGGGTAACACAAGATTGTTCTTGCTTATGTTACAAGTCCAGTGTGGGTCAACAAGAGGCTCTGCTCACCATATCCATTCAGAGACCCATGCTGAGTGACACTTCATCTTGATATGTACTGCCCTAATGTCATACATTTCATTGGCTAAAGCAAATCAAATGGCCCTGCTACAGAGGAGTTGTAGAATAATTGAGGAGTAGGATTTTTTTATGATTGACTTAAATGACTGTGAAAGGGAGGGACTTCCCTGGGTTCACCTATTCCTACTGCTAACCACAGTTTCTAAAAGGCATCCCCAGGAAGCTCACTGACATACAACCACACATGCAGTGGTTTCAATATTCAATGTCAGTAGCACCTGAAAGCATGTCCACATAGAATATGAAATTCATAAGACTGATCTTAGCATTGTAAGTAATAACAGAGTCCTGGAATTAGAGAGCTTACAAATCAAGAGTTTACTGATAATGAATAGAAGAAATATGTGTAGGGGTAAAAGCTAGGTTCCTTCAGTAGGTTTTTAGTCCTACTGAAGAACATTTATTTAGTACCTACAGTGCTAACCATTAGTGAGACTGAGTGCTTTGTGAGTACAGGAAAATGGGTAGGTATTTATTTTTTTAAAGATTTTTATTTAATTTTTAAGTAATCGCTATACCCAATGTAGGGCTTGAACTCACAACCCCAAGATCAAGAGTCACATGCTCTATCTGCTGAGTTAGCCAGATGCCCCAGAACAAGGTATAGATATTAGGAACTGATGTCTACTCAGGGAAAAACAGAAAAGTTTAACATATGACATATGGATATATGTTATCCCATATATCAGATAGTTATCACTTAAGGTAAAATATGGTAAATACCTAACAGAGCTATAACAAAGTTCAAAGAAGGGAAGTGATTAGTAATTAAGTGAATAATCACTTCTTTGAATTTTCTGGCTGACCAGACACCAGTGTCAACCAGGCAAAATCATTAATATTTTATCTTTATTTCCTTTTTTTGTGCCTGGGTCTAATTTGATCCCAGAACAAATCATAACGATGGTCAAGAGGCAATATGAGAGTGTGACCTCTGCAGCTGGGGTTCAAATCCCAGTGTCACCAATTACTAGCTCTGTAAACCTTGACAAGTTATTTTGCTTCCCTGCACCTCATTTTCTTCATCTATAAAACAGGAGTGATAATAATAGGGCCACTTTCTAATTTTGTGGTGAGGTTTGAAACAATAAATCCTACTTAATTTTCCATTTCTTATAGGATTTAAATTTTTTCCCTTGATGTGTTCAGTACAAACATTTGACTTCCTGAATGTGTCACTCGTTGGGTCTCTGGGCCCCAAATGAATGTGGGCTTGGTAATTCCTAGGATTCTGGAGGCCTTGCCTTCTGAATCAGGATCATGTTGAACATTTTTGTCTGTGCCCGTCAGAACAGTGCTGGGCTCAGGGTAAGTACAATGTAAGGGTCAGAGGGTCAGTCTGCATTTTTCCTGGCTTTTGAGGCAATCTTAGTCTAGAGACCATTAAGAGAATCAGGTTGGCCTCTGTTCTTATCTTGGAATTCAGATCTGCTGAAGACACATTTCCTAGCCCCCTGACTTCTATCCCCAGCATTTCAAAATAATATTAAATTAAAATCTAATGTGGTACAGATCCACTTCCATGGCTAAATCACAGAAGCATTCTGTGCGTTTGAGTCCAGAAAGTTAAAAGGTCCAGGGGCTTATGCCTAGCACCACATGTAAAGGTTTGAAGAACTAGAGGCTGGGTGTGATGGAGGGGAGGCTGTGTGGTTCTTCTTGGCAGATGTACACCTTTTCTCTCCTCCACATCTTCTTTGGCTCTCTCCTTCCTCCACCTCTCCTTGAGTACAACCTGACTGGATGCTGCAGAGAGCCTGTGGGCTGTGAGCAGGTGAAAGGGTGGACATGAGGACTGTCCTTTGGCAAGTAGGTATGAGAACACCTCTCTACTGTAGCCTAAACTTATAGGAAAAAGGAAAGTTCATATTATTATAATGGAGAACATTTGATTGACTCAAACAATTAAAAAAGTAGACTGGGCTACCTTTAAGGTAGTGAGAGTTGAAGCATGCCATGACCAAGTGAGGATTTTCTGTGAAGGGACTGTTGTACCAATAATAGGTCAGACTAGTATTTGGTAATCTTCATGTTATTTTTGAATTTATTCTAAATTTAAGAACCTGTGATTTCATGTACTAGAAAGAGCTTTACATCCACTCTTCTTCCCCCCAAAGATTGATTGATGATTGATTTGGGGGGAGAGAGAGAATCACAAGCGGACTCCCTGCTGAGCACAGAGCCCCAGAGCCCTGCTAGTCTCACCCCCCATGACATCATGACCTGAACTGAAATCAAGAGTCCTATTCAACCACTCAGTGGACTGAGTCACCCAGGCACCCATACATTGCAGCACTCTCATCTCTGGCTGGGTTCTGCTATTCACTTGGGCCAGCATAAGAAGGCAGGTGCCAAACTGGAGAAGTAAATGTGACAATCTGTGTCTACTTTCTTCCCCCAGGGAATTGTTCAAGTAACAGTCCGTCATTCATTCTTTCATTCAGTAAACATTCCTTAAGCACCTGCCAGACACTGGGAATGCCTATAGCAGTGAAAGGGTGGGTGGAAGGAAATGTAACAGCTTATGACAACCATTAAAAACAAAAAGTGCTTGCATCTAACTTCACTCCAAACTGGCCCCATCATCATGCCGTCCAGGGCTCAGGCTCACTCTTTCATTTGTTCATTTATTTGCTCATTCAGTAATCTCTTAATGTACCCTGATGATATTCAAAGTCAGCTTCATCCTACTAGCACCAGAGGCTAGACAAATATATCATTTCAAAGGCAGAAACCCGCAAGTACCATATTCTTTGTACAAGATGAAGGAAAAGCAAACTGTGAGACTTCTAGGGGTGTGTGTGGGGGGTGCAGTAGAGTCCTCATACTGAATGCTTATCTTATGCAAAGAACTTATTACAAATGCTAAAGAACCTATTTTGAGCACTTGATTTCTCACTTTTTTGTCATATACAGCTAAGGTGTGATATGTAAGCGAAGTGTTAATTCTAGTTGTTTGCATTGCTTAACATATTTGAATAGATTGGATTGGTTTAACATGGCAATGTTTGATTTTTTTCAAGGCTCTTACAGGTTTTAAAATAGATAATTTTCTTCTGAAATGAGGAGGAACCAAAGGGCAGAAACAAATGATCTAAATTTTGACCTGAGACTGTAACACCAAGCACAAATCTTTCCAGCTTGTTCCCCATGGTACCCCTGCTACCTTGAACCCATTTGACCTTACACTACAGTCCAGTGAATCTGTTTGCTGTTCTCCAAAAGCCAACTGCTACCTCCTGTCTCTGTCATGTCTCTCATGCTAACTCTCCCTCTGCTGGAACTGCTTCCCCAGTTCATATCCTACCCATGTCTCTATGTGTAGTTCTCATGGCCTCTCCTTCAGGAAGCTCACTCTGTGCTTCAGGTCCTGCATGCCCTCCTTGTGTTATTTATTTAAATATTTTCATTTATTTATTTATTTATTTATTTATTTAATTTGTTTATTTACACACAAGTGAGGGGAATGGCAGAGGGAGAGGGAGAAGCAAGCTCTCCCTTGAGCAGGGAGCCTGACGTGGGGCTCGATCCCAGGACCCTGAATCATGACCTGAGCTGAAGGCAGACACTTAACTGGCTGAGCCACTCAGGCACCCTGCACCTTGTGCTTTAAACTTTTATCATGTACTTATCCCATTGTCCCTTGCAGCAGAGCTGTTTTCAGACCCTACCATATATGGGGGAGGAAAAATAATTTTCTGTCTACCCTTCTATGTTCATGGCTGAGAACCTCCCCCTGCCCCTGTAAAAAAAAAAAAAAAAAGAAAAAAAGAAAAAAAAATTTAACATGAGGAAAACAAAACCAAATTTAGTAACTTGTATACTTCCTGTATACATTATACATGGGAGAGACCCAGGGAAACTGAGTAGCTCTCTAAAACTCTCGAGCCACCACCTAAATACTATATCCAGCTAACCACAAAGATGTTGGGAGTGGGGAATCAGTTGTGGGAGGTCACCAGGAAAAGCACAAAGGGAAAAATCATCAAGAGTAAGGGTGTTATGTAGATTTAAGTCCATGCTTTTATTACTGATAAGAGTTTCTGGAGACTGAGTCATCTTCTTCTTCCTGGTTCTCCTTACAAATGGAGACTTCCTAGGATGCCTGGGTGGCTCAGCGGTTGAGCACCTGCCTTTGGCCCAGGGCGTGATCCTGGAGTCCCGGGATCAAGTCCCATATCGGGCTCCCTGTAGGGTGCCTGCCTCTCTCTCTCTGTGTCTCTCATAAATAAATAAATAAATAAATAAATAAATAAATAAATAAATACATAAATAAATACATAAATAAAATCTTTAAAATAAAACAAAAAACAAATGGAGACTTCCCTTATACATTCAAGTGTCTCATACAAAAGGGCAACTTCTACTAAATTTTTAGAGCTTCTCCCTTATCTGTTATTTCTTAAAAATAACCAGTTTAAGATAATCTTTATTTCAAAAAGTCATATTTTGGGGTGGCGTGTTCTCTTTCCCTTCACATGGTACAAGGTTTTGAGATAGATGTATCTCAATCATTTGTGTAAGTCTCACAGCATCCAGGACAGCACTTTGCTTTATAGGGGCTCAGTGAATATTCATTAAATTGCATTAACATAAAGATAAATTTAGCATCATGGAGCCAACTACTTGGGCTTTCTGCAAATTAGAAAATTTTGTTGATTAAATGTGCTTCTCCTTTACAAGTATGTGGGGAACCTTACTCAGATATCCAAAGTATTTTCACATCTCCTTCCATCAGGTGAATCATCCCACTCTCCTCTCCCCTCTACCATCTGCTGCTTTCCTACAAAGGTCACTTTTCAGGGACTGAAGAGATGGAGAGAAAAGGTGATCTGATCTGCCAAAGGAATTTGGGGTCAGATGGCTATATGTGCATATGCATGTAGATTCATGTTCCCATGCTAAGAACATGAGTAGGTGACACTCTTGGTCATCAACACCTTTACATGCAGTCAGCTGTCATATTGCAGCTGCAGAGATGGAGACATCATCGGGGCCAGTCAGCAGTCAACTATACAGATAGGTAGGATTAAGATCTTGAATCTTAGTTCTGAGGGTTTAGATATTAGACTGTTCTTATGTAGCCAAAATACATACACCCAGTATAAGTTATGTGTTGTCTGTTATGTTTTAGGCAACAAATATAAAGTGCCGACTTACTGACTGGTCAGGAGAAACCTAACTTCCCATGGGATCTCAGTGCCCATGCTTATAGGTCAGTATTTTGAAATCTGAGAGCTCAGGTTCTTAGGCCCTTGGTATCAGAGGTCTGACCTGGGCATGTTTGGGACAGTACTAGCCTAAGGGTATTAGGGGTAATCCTGAAGGCTTGGTCCAGAGGTAGCGTGGATATTGAAAAATCAAGCAGATGGTTGAGTCATGTAATGCTTTCAAAAGGACTAGGAAGGGAGGTAGAAGCCATGTGTGGCAATCATATGGCAACCGGGATACCCGATCACAGCAAAAGGGTTGAGATGGAGGATGGGAAGCAAACCTAGGAGAATCTCAAAGCCAGTGGAGCTTTGCCACTTTATAGAGAACAAGGCTGGAAATAGAGGAAGGAGCTCATGCTGGCCCATTTTTTAAACCAACTTTGTTCGTTCATTCAACAAATGTTTATTATCAGCTTTCTACCAGTCAGTATTCTAAGTACTGGGAATATATTGGTGAGTAATATAGATAAAATCCCTGCCTTTATTGGAGTTTAAATTGTGGAGGAAGGGACAAACAATGAAAGATACCTAAATATGTTATAGAATATGTTAAGTGGCAAAACACATAATGCAGAAAAATAAGGCAGTAGGAAAGACTTGAGAATGCAGGTGCAATGAAAGGAGTAGTTTACTGTTTTCAGTAGGGTGGTCAGGTAAGGCCTCCACAAGATGGAATTTGTATTCTCCTTTGTAGAAGGCAGACATTCAGACACTTAGTATCAGGTAGAGGAAATAGCACATGCAAAACCCCTGTGGTGGGAGCATACCTGATGCACTTGAGGAATAGCAGCAATGAGGGTCTGGAGATGAGGTCAGAAAAGTAGCGAGCCTGTGTTGTGTAGGGCCATTGTAGGACTTTGGCTTTTACTCTGGGGTGCGAGACATTAGTGGACTTTATGCAAGGAGGTGACATGATTTGACTTTTGTTTTTAAAGAATTACTGTTACAGCCAAGAATAGACTGTGAAGAGAGAGGGCAAGGGTAGGAACTAGGAGACCATTTTGGAGGCTTTGGTAATAATATAGATGTTTGTGGTTTGGACATGGCGATGGCAGGGGAGGTGGTAAAAACAGGCTGACTCTGGAAGTGTTTGGAAAGTAGTGTTTGAATAATTTTCTAATGGTTTGGATGTGGGATTTGACAGAGAAATCAGGGATGACTCCAAGATATTTGGCCTGAGTTAACTGGAAGGCTAACTCAGGAGTTGCCTTTAGCTGAAGTGTGGAAGCCTGAAGGGATGATGTACACAGAGCCAGTTCATGGGGAGCAGTTGTCACAGCTGGTGTTTCAAGCTGAAACAGAAAAGAAGACGGCAACTGGTCAGGGTGTCCTTTTCCCTGGACATACTGCAGAAGACTTGAAAAAAATTCGGGATCCCTGGGTGGCGCAGGGGATCCCTGGGTGGCGCAGCGGTTTGGCACCTGCCTTTGGCCCAGGGCATGATCCTGGAGACCCAGGATCGAATCCCACATCGGGCTCCCGGTGCATGGAGCCTGCTTCTCCCTCTGCCTGTGTCTCTGCCTCTCTCTCTCTCTCTGTGACTATCATAAATAAATAAATAAAATTAAAAAAAAAATTCACACCTCTTTTCCTGTCATTTCAAATCCATTTTCCTTTAATTATAACAGTTTTTATAGTTGTTCACCACTCATTGTGTGGTGGTTTTCCATTACACTTGGCCAACCTACCTGTGATGTTTTGGTACTGTTGTTATAGTTCTGACTTGTTTTAAGATAAAGTCAAGTTTAACTCTCAGAAAGTGACTGTGCTATATATCCATTATTTCCAAATTCTCACAATGTATCTGCTATCATCATCTCCCACCACACCTAATGTCATTCAAATCAGGGAAGTCACTTTTATGTCTTCACTTTGCTACTTCCCAAGGCTATGATGGTTGGCACAGGTCTAATCAGAGTGATGTTCAATCAAGGAATGGTCAGGAATAGGGACCGTCTAAGGGGTAGAAAGGGAGGTAGATATGCCCATAAAGTTACTACTTACTTTGGATGTCTTGTTACTCCTTAGTATGGTCTTGAAAATTGAGATATAATTTTTCTTTCTCTTTAATTCTTTCTGCCAGATTGGTTTTCTCCTAAAGCCAATACACACAAGCTTGCATCCTATTTTCACTCAAAGAGACAGATGGTTGAAACTGACTCTAGCTAAATTTTTTTTTAAGTCTTGAAGTAAAAAATACACATGAGTATCAGAAAGGTTTAAGCCTTTTAGGACTGGTTGAGAAATCTGTTGTGATCACTGTCTCATACCACTGAGTTATCTGTTCACGTACAGAATGCCGTGTGCTGGGCCAGGCTACGGATTTTGCAGCCAAGCTTTTCAGATGGTATTTGCTGTCTAAAAGGAATATAAAAGTTGTGCTGATGGGACAAATAGCAAATTCCCAAATCCTAGGGTCATTTGGCATTTGTGCTGACATGGTCTGCAGGAAATATGTCACGGTCGTGCATTTCTGGCAGAATTGATTTTCTGCACTCTTATGGACATTCATGGGTAGCTGGAAAAGCGAGTTAATCTTTCTAAGTACATCTGCCTTGATGTGCTTGTGCCTTGAAGGTATCCAGGGATTTGTTTTGTACTTTTTTCACTTCTTTCTGCTGTAGATTTTTATTTATTTATTTATTTATTTATTTATTTATTTATTTATTTATTTTAAAGTTTCTCAAATAGTTTTCTTTTTCTTTTTCTTTTTTTAAAAAGATTTATTTACTCATTTATGATAGACATAGAGAGAGAGAGAGAGAGAGAGAGGCAGAGACACAGGCAGAGGGAGAAGCAGGCTCCATGCGGGGAGCCCGATGCAGGACTCGATCCTGGGACTCCAGGATCGTGCACTGGGCCAAAGGCAGGCGCCAAACTGCTGAGCCACGCAGGGATCCCCTCTGCGGTAGATTTAAAGAAATAGAGCTGAGCTTGCTTTGGCCATTCCGTGGTAGAGCTTTCCCACCAGCACTCTGTGAATGGATTACAGGTTGCGAGGGTCCTTGGATGTTAATCTCTTGGCTCTCAGGATACTCAGAACCTGGGTGTGTCTCCTGTGATCATGAACAGCTTTCTCTGTTTACTCCAGTGTACTGTACAAATATCATGATCTGTGGGCATCTTGTCATGCAAAATGTTGGCTGAGAAAGGACAAAGAGATAAATTTATTATTTACAATGAGCCAGTTTTAAAATTGATGTAGCTCAATATATCTCAGACTCTGAACTGCAACTAACAATATTAAATTTCATATGTAACAGTGAATATATGTTTGTCCAAAACAAGTTCCATGCAACAGTGTTGCCCTTATCCTGTGCCATGCATTCTAATAGTTCCGATCTGTTAATCACAAAAACTGCCACCTGTGACTACTAGCTAGCTTGGTTTTGTAACTCACCAGTGGGTTGCCACCCATGATTATAAAGGCTGTTGTCGTGTGTATTGCAAGCTAGGAAAAAAAAATTACCTGGTCTTGTACTTGTTCAAATCGGTCCGTGTTTCCCTGCTGCCTCAGAAGAGTTCCAGTTCCCTGAAGCAGGGCAGGCCAGCTGTAGGGTCACCGACCTGGCCAGGTTTGCCCGTGTTTTCCTGGTTGTAGCACTGAAAGGCTTGCATTCAGAGGAACCCCCTCACTTCTCGGCAGACTGGGATTGTCTGCCGACGGCTCAGCCTTGGGGATCTGCTATCTGGCTGCCTTTCCACCCTTACTTTGCTCGTCTGCTTTTGTATTCAGTGTTCCATCCTTATCAAATTACTCATCCCACAGACTGGGCCATTCTCTTTCCTGCCTCCCTGCCTTTGTCCCTGCTTCCCTGTGCCTGGGAGGCACCACTCTATTGGTGTCCTCAGGTCTCCTCTTCCTCTGGAACAGGATATTATGTCACCCTCTCTATGGAACCTTCTCCCTGCGTCCTTGTGAGCCACTGACTACGTTGATTTACAGGGATCTTTAGTAGTTTGTGTTTTTCTCAGCTTTCTTACTCTTTATCGCCTGTAGAACAAACATGAGAAAGAAAACTGCTGATGTAATGTGGGTGGCTATGGCAAAGAAAGAACACAAAGGAAAATGAATGAACCAATATAGATGCTAAGTCCAGGAGGATGGAGAAAGGGAAGATAAATCACAAAAACTAGAGGCATAGGTAGCAGTTAAGAGCCTGTGCTCCAGAGGCTGGGGTTTGAATCCTGGCTTTCCACATGTCAGAGGAGCTGATTGGGGTGCCTCTTCTGCATGTGTTACTCCGCTTACCATAACATCAGCAGGGATTGATGGTTTTTAAAATTAGGTAGGCTTAATTATAAGTTCATAAGTATTTTGTAGTTAATTTGGGAGAGTATTGAATTAATTTGTTTTAAAATGTCGAGATATCTTAATAACATATATTTTTAGAAGATTAAAACAGATTGACTTTGTGAACATTTATATTGCCGAGTTATATTGAGAAAATCTATTCTGACTTCATTATTTAAGCATTATAATTTTTTCTTTCCTTTACTTTTATTAATGTGTCTTGACTGTATTTCTTTTGGTATGATAGTTTAAATTTGCTCTTATTTGTAAGGTGCAAGAGCATCTGGGTGGCTTGAATTTGCTGGCCAGGGCTGTCTTGATTTAACCTAGCTGTATGGAAAATCTGACCCTTTTATGGGAATAGTGGCGTCAAAGCCAAAGCTGGTCATGTCTGAAGATTTGCTGGTTATCAGTTATTTTAAAGATCAGCCTCACAGGTTACCTGAGAGTTGTTTATTTTTAGACATGTTCACTCATCATCTTTGCAACTCAGAGAAACAGCTTCAAGTGCAAGACAGCTGTGTTCTAGAGCACTGATATTTTTACATCACTGTTAAAAAGAACGCTTAACTGTCAGTATGACTATTCATCCTCAAGGCATTTTGGGCAATAGATTCTAGATTTCTGAAGTTGTCAGTTGAGATAAACAACAGAGGCTGTCAATTATAAATAGAATGGATTTTGCAAAATGATTCCTTTAGAGTCAGAAAACTGAGATTAAAAATGCAAAAGAGGCAGGAAAGAATTACATCAATGAGTATATAATGGTAGTGATTTAGAAAAAATAGTTCAGAGGGTCAGGCAATGTGAGGATCATGTGTTTGTTGCACATTTGTACTAGTGGGAGACAAATCAATTCCCACCCCCTTCCCCGTGGGAATAGAAATTGGTTGCATAATAAGGAAGGACTTCTGAGTTTTGGCCATTTAAAAGCTTAGTGCACTGACACAATTTATTGATGATTAGGAAATTCCTGATAACGAAATCACAGATTTCTCATTTATTTTTTTTAATATTTTATTTATTTATTTGAGAGAGAGAGAGAGAGAGAGCACGAGCATGGGTCAGGGGAAGGGGAGGGGGAGAGACAGAAGGAGAAGCAGTTTCCCAACTGAGCAGGGAACCTGATGTGGGGCTCAATCCCAGGACCCTGGGATCATCTGAGCTAAAGGCAGATGTTTAACTGACTGAACCACCCAGGGGCACCACAGATTTCTCATTTCTATCTAATGATGGTTTAACAGGGATATTTCCTGAGCACTCATTGCCAAGCACTAGAAATGCAGGCATGGGTTAGACATGGCCCGTCCCTTTGAGGAGCTTTCAATGTAGCAGGAGGAAGGAATCACATAAGCAGAATATAACCAGGCAGTGAGGCACATGTTCCAGCAGACCATGCACAGGATGCTCTCCACCAGCAAGGAGTATTTGGCCCAGGCTTAAAGCCCTAGGAGACTTCCTGGAGGGAATGTGATTGAGCTGAGACAGAAAGATAAATAGGAATCATCAGGTAAGGAATGGTGGGAAGAGCATTTCTGGAATTTGCAAAGGTATAAAGGAAGGAAACAACTTGATACATGCCAGTAAAATGTGAACTAGGAAGTACGGGGATACACGGACAGAGAGAAGGGCAAAAAAGGCATCTTCTGTGCATAGTAGGGAGTTAGGACATGTTTTGCATCTAGAAGGAAGTCGTCAAAATGTTTTAGTCAAGGGAATGTACTCAGCAGATCTGAGTGACAGGAAGATCACCTTGACACAGTGTGGAAGGTGTGAGGGTCATTCGGGAGTAAGGTTAACATGGAAACAGGAAGATCAGTTAGAAGAACATCATGGTTGTCACATGAGCCATGTGAAGACTGGCATGGGGCAGCACAGATGGACATGGATAGGCAAGGGCAGGCTTGGAAATAGTAGGTGGTGAAATTGGGAGGCCTGGTGAAAATTGGCTGGGAGAGTATGATAAGTTTAAGGACTTCAGGGCTGATCAAGGAGAAGACGGGGCCATGAGGCAGCGGCATTGCACGACACACTTTATTGGGTGGCACTTGGATAGTATTGCATGGGAGGGAACATCCCTCACAGCAGGAGACCTTCTAGATCCTGAAGCATGCCACCACCCACAAAGGGAAGAGGGAAGGTGTCTAGGTGATGCTTCTCCTCAGTCAGGTGGGGCATCTCGGCGGGGGACAGTGTTTTATCCATAGCTAGCAGCTAATGGGTGAAGTTTTGCAGAGTGGGCAAAGCAGATGGGCTCTAAACAACTTGTTTGAATTGTATTTAAAGCAACTGGAAATGTCAGAATTTGTGTTGGGTGCCAGAGGGCTTTGAGCTGGTGGTTCTAGCTTGATGTGAAGAAATAAACAGTGTAGGGACCAATACTTGGGGGGCCATCTTTCACTGTTTACATAACAGCGAATGTTTGTTCAATACCCATTATGTGTCCAAGATGAGGCTGAGGAGGCACTGTGCAAGTTTCAAAGGAAGATTACATCGTGGTCTGTGGAGAAATTGCTCCTTCCCATGTGCTCCTCAGAAGTGCCCCTTTAGGTAGAGAGCTCCTTTCTGCTTGCTCTGAAGTGATTTTGAACCTCTAGGAGCCCAGATACATAGTCTTATATAAAGTACAGGGGTGGTAGCTGTCTTTATTTGGCTTCTTTACCTGACATCTGGCCCAGATAGGGAGTACATCTTTTGCATCTTTTGACCTGATGTCAGGTGTTTCTGCAGGATTCTTTGTGCAGTCTCACTTTTTAATTCACTCTAGTTTCCCTTGTGATATTCCTCAGAGGGATTTCATCTCCTTTCTTCTGATTCTATCTTCTTGTTCCTTTTCTGTCCTAATTCTTAGGAACACAGTGACAAAACACTGCCCTCCAGTTGTCCAAACTGTCCCATCTTCAGTTTCATACTCTTTTAAGGATGCTACTTGAGATGCTCATTTCCTAAGGACTCTTGATATCATCTGATATTTCCTTTAAGATACTCTAAGATATTAGTGGCCGATTCCCTTGATTGAGGAATAGTTCTTTCAACAAAGAGAGGCTGTTGAGTCACTCAGTTGATGGAATGCACTGTCGGGGTCAGAAAGAACTCAAAATTTTCCAGAACTTTTTGGCAAAGATGGTAGTGGCTTTTGAGGCCTATAAATTCTAAGAGCTCTCATCTCTACCCTGTTAACTAGATGAGAGGGCAGATACCCTCCAGATTGATTTTTCTGTCTAGCATAATGGGCCTCTGTGCTGAGTGCTTGAGAGTCTCTTCTGTGTAATGTGCCGCAATTGTGAGTACTTGATTTACAGCTTTAGCAGGATGATTTGGGTAGCTCAGAATCATGCAACAGTGAAAGTGGGACTAGAGATAATATGCAGACACAACAATCTTAAATATAGCTCACAAATCCAACAAGAGAGATACAAAAAGCTTAATTTAGAAATTTTGCCTGGTTTCCTAGTCAAGAATTAACCCAATGTGAGTAAAATTGAGAAGAGCCCAGAAAAATCCATGTATTTAACTCTATGTATGTATGTATATATGTATGTATGAACTGAGATATCCCCCCCCTCTTCAAATAGAGTAATTCTCTACTGACATAAATAGATCCTTCATAAGTGGATGAAACTCTTACAGTCCTGAGACTACCCAGTATTGCCTTTGGTGGTGTGTTTGGGAATTTCAGAGACAAAGCCTTTTCTTCGGGTGTCAGCTCTCCCATGCAATTTACGTTCAGCACCACTAGGTGGTGGTAGAGAGTGATTGCAAGATTGGACTAGAAATGAACTGATCAGGAGCCACCATAAAAGCCTTTTAAGAAGACATTCCTTTTGACTAAAATGGCTAAGATCTTGAATAAATAAACACCGAAAGGGAAGCATTATTTGGCAAAAGTATTCAAGAATAAGAAGATCTGATATTTCCAGCTCCGACTCGTCTACTCAATGGTAGTGAAGTTAGATTTCTGCATCTCATGTTCTCTATTTATAGGTAAAATATGGGTACTGGATTATGTAATCTTTAAAGTTCTTGTCCTGAAACAAACATGTATAATTGTAACTGTTAAAACAGCAAAGTTAAAAGAACAGAAGAATTAAAGACTTTTCCCCACACCAGAGAAGTCTACATTTTATTAGCAACCATTTTAATTTATTTTATAGCAAGGCTTGAGGTCCATTAATTCGTGCATGTGTGAAGTGAGGGGAGGAGAAGAATGAAGAGCAAGAGAAGTCTTCTCAGTTTCTCTTCCTTACCTTTTACCTGGCTTATGCAAGTGAGAAATGAGAAATCTTTCATGTTATAGGCCTACAGAGACTTTCTTTCAGGGCCTCTTTCTGTAACTCCCAATTTTCCTTTCACTATGTCTACAAGTCTTAGATCTTCCTGGTGTTTGCAAATCATTATAGTTTCTTGACTCTAATCTGAAATATTCTACGCTCAGTGATTCTACTGCTGCGTCTTTCACATTTTCTTTTCTGTGAAAGAAAGAACTCTAAACCCCTCTGCTTATGTTCTTTTACAGCAACACTCAGCAAAATTTTGTTCAGTCCGTATAGGCTTTAGAATCAACTCCACCTTATCAGAAGCAGGTAAGACAAAGTGTGGTCTGAGGTTCCCTGGGGATCCCAAAATGTATTCAGGAAACTGTAAGGTCAAAATTATTTTCACAAAATGTTATTTTTATTTGTCCTTTTCGCCCTATTGACATTTGCAGTGACAGTGTGAAAGCAGTGGTAGGTGACACTGCTGATACCTTAACAGTAATTGAGACAGTGGCACCAAACTGTACCAGTACTGGCCTCAAACTTCACTGCCACACACTTGCAGTTTATACAAATCAACCCACCCTGTTAGAAAGTCCTTCACGAAGCAGAAAAAAAACTTAATTAAATCTCTATCCTTGAGCTCATGTCTTACTCTGTGACAAATGGGAATACATAAGGCACTTCTGTTGCCTACCAAAGTTCAGTGGTGGTCTTGAGATAGGATTTGTGCAATAGTGTGAGTTTGAGCTAAACTAGCTACCTTTTTTCGTGAAACACTATGTTTACTTGAACAATTCACAGACAAACTATAATTATAATTATTCAGACTTGAGTATTTGGCAGCAATTTTCCCAAAAATCAGTGGCACAAGTTTGTCACTTCAAGAACACAATTGGCAGTATTTGTTGCTAATGATAAAATTTGAGCTTTCAAGTAGAACTTAGAATTTTGGAAAATGTATACCTGCCACTATGACAACTTTACTATACCTAAAGACTTTTCTGAAGAGTTTGGTAGTGATATTGCCAAATTTTGATTTTGGGGATATTGTATGTTGAAATGTGTCAACATTTGAGAAGTCTGCATAATTTTCTAAATAATTTTCTAGATAATGAATACATAATGTCATAAAAGCATATGTGAGTAAAAGATTCACTCAAAGCTTAAGGCAGACCAATAAATTTTTATGTAACAGAATACAAAAAGTTAATTGATTGATATCATTTCATATTCACATGGCAACAACTTTAAGGAACTGACATCTGTTGAATTTTGGTGGAATATTGAGGAATATCCATAATTACCTTTAGAGGCTATATTAGTACTCTTCATTTTTTGGAGTACATATTTATGTGAGACCAGATTTTCTTTACAATTAAAATAGCATATCACAGACTGAATGCAGAAGCAGCTTTAAGAATCCAATTGACTTCTATTAAGCTAGATATTAAAGAGATAAGTGAAAATGTGAAAGAGATACACTATTGTTTTTTTGCCTTAGAAAGTATGGTTATTTTTTCATGAAAATTTTATGTTAATGTTTATTATTGTTTTAAAATTAATTATTAAATATCTAAAGGTTTATCAGTTTTAATTTTTAATATGGTTAATATTGATGTAACCCACATAAACAAAAGCTCTTTGAAGTCACTGAGAATGAAGAGTATCAAGGAATGCTGAAAACAAAAATGTTTGAAAACTGCTCACCTATAGTATGTAGACCAGGCCTGGGCCATCTTCCTACTATGAGATGAATTTTACCAAAAGTTTTGTTTTTTTTAATGCCGATGGCTATAAACATTTAGCAAATAACCGTCCCACATCTTTCACCAGCCAACTCCTTCTTGGGATTTCTAAAACCTTCCTTTTTTGGAAGGTGAGACATTGGTGTAAAAAATGGACAAACGGTTGTGGTCTGTATCATCCCTTAGCTACTTACCAAGTGGAAGAAGGCAGCTATATTTTATGAAAAGCCAAGCAGGTGAAACAAGGTTGTGAAAGATCAGATTTCTTATGCATACCTAGTGACAGATGAAAAGTTCAATGGCTCATAGTAAAGAGCTGACAAGAGCAATTGTTTCCAGGCAGAAAAAGAGAACTTGTTTCTGGTTATTTTTTTCAATGAGTCTGGCAACAGCTGGGCAATGATTTAAACCTCCTAGGATTCTAACTTTAAGCTTAAAAATACATTTGCATATGCCGGCATTAGAAATGGAATCTCAAACTGCTGCCAACGTAACAACCAAAAGGAAATAGAGGTCTATATTGTTCAAAAGTGAAGTCTTGGGAGGATCTATTACTTGGCAGCTGTGTAAACAGAACTAAACCCCTTGCTTCTCCTGTGTTAAACACTTGATTCTAGACAGGACCAAACCATTGATGGTATGTGCTGAAGTGAAAATGTAGGCTATAGGTATCATTGGGTTCAAGAAATGCTGAAAATTTTCTTTCCTTTATGGATGTGTATGGACATAAGAAGTGTGAAGGAGATGCAAGGTTAACTGGAAAGATAAAGACAGGTGTGAAAATGAATTTGTTTTGTTTCTTTTTTCCTCAGTGTTTTTCTCATGTCTTCCTCCTTCCTTTCTGTCCCCATTTTTCCCTCCATTGAGATTTTGGACCGTGAGGCATTTCTATGATGGAGCAGTAGGAGTGACCCTCCCTGAAACTAACTTCTTCATTCGAGAAGAAACCATTTCTCAGTGTTCTTCTCCATCTTCTGGGGGAAGTGGATGAAATGGGGGAGGATGCCTACTTGGGACAGCTTGATATGTAACTGCTTTGTTCAACAGAAAAATGGAGAAGAATTTTACTACTACTAAATTAAATGACTACATTTAATTAAAAAAATTTATTGGGTAACATCTCTTTAACCACATATCTTCCATTTTATAATCCGTTAGGTTGAGAAGCTCCTATTTGCTCTGAAGTGCCTCAAACTCTCTTGGTGCACGGATTGGATTTTCTCACTGATTATATTGCTACTGAATCACTTACATGCTATACCTTTAATGTGTTTTTCACTGTAATATTTTTTGATTGATTGCAGTGAACTTTGATGACTTTGATTATTGAATTAGGATGGACTTAGTGATGGGGGAAAGAGTTGGCAGGGTAAAAAAATAGTAATGACAACAACAATAATAATAATAGAAAAAGAGAAGAAGGAAGTAAAGAAGAAGGAGGAGGAAGAGAAGAAACAACTTTCTTTAGTGTTTAATATTTGCCAGGCAACATTATAGGCTCTTTACTTACATTGATTGATTTACTTGGATCAAATAGCCATTTCCCAGGATCAGAGATGGGCTGAAGCAAAAGTTACAAGAACTGAGACATTTGGGAGGAAGGGTGGAGGTGAGTTATAGTGAAGCAAGAAAATAAAGGGTGAACCAGAGCTTTTTTTTAAAATTTTTCTTTATTTATTTATGATAGTCACAGAGAGAGAGAGAGAGAGAGGCAGAGACACAGGCAGAGGAAGAAGCAGGCTCCATGCACTAGGAGCCCAACATGGGATTCGATACTGGGTCTCCAGGATCGCGCCCTGGGTCAAAGGCAGGCGCCAAACTGCTGCGCCACCCAGGGATCCCTGAACCAGAGTTAAAAGGAAACTATGTTAGCTACAAATTTTCTATGCAGCGAACATGCTTTTATATAAAGCATTTTGAATTTCTTCATTTAAGTCGTTGAAGCAGTCCTAGTATTTCCACTTCCTTGGAATCAAATATATCCACAATTTATATTTTGAATCAAAAGCAGAGATTTTCCCCCAAATTGTATGGACTGTCCTCATTAATCTTGTCCTCCACTGTTTATGAGACTTGTTTTCTAAAACAGTGTAAACATTAGATGTCAATGTTTTAATCTTTGACAATGTGATATTATAAAGAAATTATTTTTCTTCTGTTACTGTTCAGTTCAATCATCTTCATATGTCCTTAAATCTTACTAGTCATTTGTTATTTCATTTTCTTCTCTGTTTTTTTTTTTTTTTTTTGCCATTTCCCTTGGAATATTAGAGTCTTTGTTGTTGGTTTCTAAGAGATCATTTATGACTAAGGATGTTAGCCATTTGCCATGCATTGCAAATGAAAGACCATGTTTTCTTGCCAACATTTCACTGTGATGTTTTACTTTTCGATTACACAGAAATTGTGTATTGAAATATAATAATGGTCTGCATCTTTTAAAAAAAGAGAAATGAGAAGTAGGTAATTGAAATTTGGAAAACAAAAAAGAGGTTATAGGGGTTGAGAATTGGTGTCTGGAGCCCAGAGTAATGGATTAGGTGATTTGAACTTTTGGGTATCTCTTGTTGTAGTGGGGGAATAACTTGAGAGACAAGAAATAAGAAAGGTGAAATGAGATTGTACACAGTGATAGTAAAGCTGGAGAATTTGCAGGAGAGTGAGAGCTAAGATGCAGGGTTGGGAGAAGGTTATGAAGCATGGGTCGGGGTAAATGAAGGTAGTTCGTTAGAGAGTGTGGGCAAGGGGAATGTCACCAACAGTAAATGCATTTGGAATATGGGACTCTGCTACAAGGAGAGCTGAGCAGGCATCATAAAAGTGCATCATTTGACCCTAGAATGGGTGGAGTTGGTGAGGCTGCTCTGTAATTGATCCTAAGCCAGGGTGGAGTTAAGCTGTAGTTAGTTGGCTGGTGGGTAGTAGACGAGGTTGATGATCAGACAGGAAGGAGACGTACACCCAGCGGTCAGTTTGATTTCTCTACCTGACCCCTTGCCAGCTTGAAATGAAAGAGGTCAGCTCTTTGTGCATGTGAAGTAAGTGAGTAATAATTAGCAGCAGGTAGCTCTAGCTCTTATTTTCTTAAACTAAAAGTGTCAGGATTGCCTTTGCAATGACCTGCATGAGCCACAGGGAGCACTATAACTCACGTCCCCCATGCTTTGCTCCTCAATTGGTGCTTGATGTGCAGTGAGATTGAGTGTGTCAGAGTGGCAAGCCCCCCAGGAAAGCCTGTGGGGTTCAGTGCTGACACTGCATTTAGTGTCACTGTTGCAGCTATTTACTATGGGTAAAGGCTCATTCATTTCCTCTAATGTGTGCTTTCCAAACCCTTTGTAAGGCATTCTCTTGAGATTGCTTATTCTGCTAGGTATTGATGCAAAGTGTCTATTTTGGAGTAGATCCAAAAAACTGGTAAGTGGAAGGTACTCTATAGCCATCTTTTGCCATTGTGGCTCTACAACTTTTAAAAAGTGAAGTGTGTTATTTGAATATCCCTACCTAATATTTTTTAAAAGTTCCCTTGGTGTTCTTGTTATTTATTTTAAAAATATTGGCTCTATGGCTGGTAACAGTTAAATGACCAACATTGTCAGACATATTAATCAGTTATAAGAAGAACTTTGCCTCTTTGCAGAAATGTACTGAACATATCCTTACTTCCTACTCATGAACTAAATTTTACCCAAAAATCACAACAGATAGAGGATGTTGTTATTACGCGGTTTGTTCCTTCATGACCATGGTATAGTGAAGTTGTGACACACCCTTTTGGTGGACTAGAGGAAGGCCAGTGGCAGTTGGGGAAATGTGTAGGAGAAAACTTAAGAAGTTTCCACTGTATTCAGCACAGAATGACACAATTCTTTCTCTAACAGTGATCTTTCTGATTGAACATTTCATTTCTGACAGCCAAAACATGTCAAAAATGTAAATCTGACTGGTCCCCACTGGGGAAAGAAGAGTAGATGTAACTTCTCAGATGGCTTCTGGAAATAGGTTCTAATTTTCTCCTGTCAGGATTTTTGCCCACTGGTACGAAAATTATTGGCAAACAATATCTTAGTGATACACTTGACTTTTATTAGTCCTGTGGTTTCTCTTAAACAAAACAAAACCAAAGATCTAACTACTTGAATCTGTATTCTTCCCTGTGACCCACCAGCTGGAGCCGGGTAGAACTGCCTTCTCAGGCAGGTGTTTCCTTTCTGACTGGCCTTGATCACTACTTTGCCTCTTCATGTTGTCTGCCTGGCTCCTGCAGAACTTTGAATTTGTGACTCAGGCTTCAGCTTTGTAGATGGATGACTCACTGCTCTGTCCCACAACTCCTGTCCCCATCCAGCTTCTCATCCCATCTGCAGTATTGTATCTCTGCATCCTTTCTGTTCAGAAATCCCATTGACACCCAAATTACAGAATGCTACAAGTTTTTTCATTTTTGCTTTCTTGCCTTCTCTTCCCAACTTCACTGCCATCCTTGCTCTCTCGAAGTGGACTTGTTACCGAATCTTTCTCTTTGGCTTCCATATCCAAAGGCTGCCGAGAGATTTCTTTCTTCCCGGCATGCTTTCATCCACCCACATTCCCTGAATTCTGTCTCTCCATTCACCTACCAACCCAGTGCAGGTGCGGTCACTCCAGACAGATGTTGGCACCAGCCTCCCAGCAGCTTGCCTTATTTCCAGTTGCTACTCCTATCTGTTTTCCAGGCAGAGATACGAATAGGCTTAAGCAAATTCCATCTTTATTTTGTTGTTTTCCCTTTCAAAAAGCTGGTGTGATTTCCTGTCTCTCATTACGCCAAATGGAACTCACTTCTCTATTTTCCCAAGGCTTCAGCTGTTGCCCCCGCATATCCATTCTTACCAGCTAAAGTTTATATTTCTTGGCCTGGATTCATCTGTATCTATTAGCCTGCTGGCTCCCATTCTATAGGTCTTGACAAACCTGTATCTTCCCTTCTTTGCCAGTTCCTGACCTCCTGTGATATCCAGCTCACATTCTATCTCCTCAGAGGGTAACCTTGCTCATTCGAATAGATCTTAATTACTCTTTTGCTCTGCGTTCTACCTAAATTTGTACATTGGGGTCAGCAGAGTAGAGTTGTCTGGAGCATGGACATGCTTGAGATTTGTTTTGGCCTTGTATTGACCCTGCTGCCTTAGGTTTTGCTGAGTCTCCCATTATCCAAATTGCAAACGAGGCATTAATAATACTGGTCTCCTTGGATTGTTAGGATTAAATGTGATAATAAGATAAACATGCCTAGCACTTAGTAATCAATAAGCCAGTAGTGCAGAGAACATCTCCAGCCATACCACATGCTTACAATATTGTGTTATGTACTCCTTGAAGGAGAGAATCTGGTTTTGCTCATCTTTTTACTCTGGTGCCTTATAGAGTGCCGAGCACATATTAATTATTCAACAGTTTTTGTTGAAAAAGGAAGATAGGGGGATGTCCGGGTAGCTCAGCAGTTGAACGTCTTCCTTCAGCTCAGGGCGTGATCCTGGAGTCCTGGGATCCAGTCCCGCATTGGGCTCCCTGCAGGGAGCCTGCTTCTCCCTCTGCCTGTGTCTCTGCCTCTCTGTGTGTGTGTGTCTCTCGTGAATAAATAAATAAATCTTAAAAAAAAAGAAAAAGGAAAATGGGGGCAATCATGAATTGATTACAAAGGTTGATTGTTGTGATTATTGTTATAATGTCACAAGTCTTTGCCATCACGTCATGAACAGGGACATGTATAGTAGTTACCACGATACATTTCCCAATTGTGTTTATTCATTGGGAAGTGTGTCTTAGGGTGACTGCAGGTTCTTGATTACCTTCTAAAGGCAGTGACAGGAAGTGTGAGAATTTTTCATTGTTTCATATTCTTTGGTTCTTTTTTGTCTTTCATTGCTCTGTCATCTACTTAGGGATTCATTATATATTCATCATAGCTGTGTATAAATAATATGGAAATAAATAATCATGACATTTATGGATGTTTTTGTGTTTTTCTACTTTATTTTAGGAATTTGGGTCAGAGGGAGGGTTCTTCATTTCTCAATGTTTCCATTTTCTTAGTTTCCGATTGAGAGCACAGAAGAGACAAGTATAATCATTGGTAATTGGTGAGTCTTTTCCAAATTCATTTTATTTGCAAATATTTCTGGCACCCTCACTACTGGCATCACCATCCCCATTAATCCCCATAAAATTAAATTTCATTCAGATAAATTTACCCAAGAACTTGCCATGGTGTTATCTACTATTTCATGTGTTCATAAACATCTTTTACTTGAGACAAGGAAAGTGCCAGGATAAGCACAATTGCATTCAGTATGCAAATGAAAGTTTTATAGAAATAGGATTGTACAGGAGATGAAATTAATTGTGACAGTTTGGGAGGAGTTTTACAGAAAAAGAAGATTAACATGTTAGGTCTTTAGTGGCTGTCTTTCCTGATGCATAGAATGTTAGTCAAAATGAGATCTATATGCCCAGGCTCAGTGGAGGAATGTTTAGTGAGTGAGTCCATTGATATTTGAGTGGAGCACATCTCTAAGGGTTTATGACCGCCTATTTTCTTTTCTCACCATGGGGATGAATTGGCCCATTATTATCTAAATTGGAAGTCATGGTGAAGGTTCTTTTTTTTTTTTTTTTTTAGTTTTATTTTAATTCCAGTTGGTTAATATATAGTGTAATATTAGATTCTGGCATATAACATAATGATTCAACATTTCCATACAGTGGCGGGGGGACGGGTAAATAGGTGATGCAGATTAAAGAGTGCATTTGTTGTGATGAGCACCTGGGTGTTTTTGAGGGATGGAGATTTCCCTGGTAATTGGTTCTTTTTTTTTTTTTTTCTAATTGGTTCTTTTAGCTGCCTGTGATCAAGTGTGGATAAGTAAGATGAATTTTAAAAAAAGACTATTCAGGTTTTAAATATAACTTTAAAAAACTATAAAGGAGCAGATCTTGCTGAGTTCCAAATAAAATTATTCTCATTCCCAGGATACTAGAGAGTAGACTCTCTAAGTAAGAAATGGTCAAGATCAATGATTAAATCAGAATGTCACCAGTAAAATATGAAAAACCCATGCAAATACTTTGTTAAGAAATATAAAAGAAGGAATAACTCAAAGCAGGAAGCTAAGAACCAAAGGGTAAAACTAAATAGCCATGGAGAACTCTTAGGGGATAGTACTGGGCCCTAATAAAGGAACTTAAAGCATATCCCTGCTGAAATTCTCAGTTGTTTTAGACCAGTTACTGTTAGGTGCCTCTTGTTTTTCTCTCCCTTACCTTTTTAAATTAAATTCTATGCCCAAGGGCAGCCCCGGTGGCACAGTGGTTTAACGCCGCCTGCAGCCCAGGGTGTGATCCTGGAGACCCTGGATCGAGTCCCACGTCAGGCTCTCTGCATGGAGCCTGCTTCTCCCTCTGCCTGTGTCTCTGCCTCTCTCTCTCTCTCTCTCTCTCTCTGTGTCTCTATGAATACATAAATAAAATCTTAAAAAAAATATTTAAAAAAAATAAATTCTATGCCCAAGGTGGGGCTCAAACTCATGACCCTGAGATCAAGAGTCATGGCATACTCTACGGATCGAGCTAGCCAGGCACCCCTTTTAATCTCCCTTTTGAATGAGAGTGTCTATTATAATTCTCCTGTCTTTGTCACACTACTGTTATTATGTGGGGACAGATAACCTGTTTCTCTACTCCACAGTCTTCAGATGCAAGAACAGACAAACCTGAGCAGTTTGGTGCACACATGCTCACAGTTCGGTGCGCACAGTTACCCCACCCCCCCACCCACCTCCCCTTCCATAACCCTTTGTTTGTTTCCCAGAGCTAGGAGTCTCTGATGGTTTGTCTCCCTCTCTAATTTTTCCCCACTGAGTTCCCCTCCTTTTCCTTATAACTCTTTCACTATTTCTTATATTCCATATATGAGTGAAACCATATGATGATTGTCTTTCTCCAATTGACTTATTTTGCTCAGCATAATACCCTCCAGTTCCATCCACGTCGAAGCAAATGAGTATTCGTCCTTTCTGATGGCTGAGTAATACACCATTGTATATATATATACCACATCTTCTTTATCCATTCATCTGTCAAAGGACATAGTGGCTTCTTCTACGGATTGGCTATTGTGAACACTGCTGCTATGAACAGTGGGTTGCAGGTGTCCTGGTGTTTCACTACATCATTATCTTTGGGGTAAATACTCAGTAGTGCAATTGCTGGGTCGTAGGGTAGTTCTATTTTTAGCTTCTTGAGGAAACTCCACACTGTTTTCCAGAGTGGCTGCACCAGCTTTCATTCCCACCAAGAGCTTGTATTCCTCTCCAACATTTGTTGTTTCCTGTCTTGTTAATTTTAGCCATTTTCACTGTTGTGAGGTAGTATCTCATTGTGGTTTTGACTTGTATTTCCCTGATGGCAAGTGATGTGGAGCATTTTGTCATGTGCTTGTTGGCCATGTGCGTGTCTTCCTTGGAGAAATGTCTGTTCATGTCTTCTGCCCATTTCATGACTGGATTGTTTGTTTCCTAGGTGTTGAGTTTGGTAAGTTCTTTATAGATCTTGGATACTAGCCCTTTATCTGATATGTCATTTGTAAATATCTTCCCCTATTCTATAGGTTGTCTTTTAGTTTTGTTGATTGTTTCCTTCATTGTGCAGAAGCTTTTTATCTTGATTAAGTCCCAATAGTTCATTTTGCTTTCCCTTGCCTTCATAGATGTGTTTTGCAGGAAGTTGCTGTGGCCAAGTTAAAAAAGGTTGTTGCCTGTGTTCTCCTTTAGTACTTTGGTGGATTCTTGTTTCACATTTCGATCTTTCAACTATTTTGAGTTTATTTCTGTATATGGTGTAAGAGATTGGTCCAGTTTCATTCTTCTCATGTGGCTGCCCAATTTTCCCAACACCACTTATTGAAGAGACTGTCCTTTTTCCAGTGGATATTTTTTCTTGCTTTGTCAAATATTAGTTGACTATAGTGTTGAGGGTCCATTTCTGGGTTCTCTATTCTGTTCCATTGATCTAGTTGTCTGTTTTTGTGTCAGTGCCGTACTGCCTGGATGATCACAGCTTGGGTGCAATTCTAAATGGGATTGATTCCTTAATTTTTCTTTTTTCAGTCTGTTAGCGTACAGAAATGCCACTGATTTCTGCGCATTGATTTTATATCCTGCACGTTGCTGAATTGCTGTATGAGTTCTAGCAATCTTGGAGTGGAGTCTTTTGGGTTTTCTAAATACAGGATTATGTCAACTGCGAAGAGGGAGAGTTTGACTTCTTTCCCAATTTGAATGCCTTTATTTCTTTTTGTTGTCTGATTGCTGAGGCTAGGACTTCTAGTACTATGTTGAATAACAGTGGTGAGTGGACATCCCTGTCGTGTTCCTGGTCTTAGGGCAAAGGCTCTCAGTGTTTCCCCATTGAGAATGATATTCAGTGTGGGCTTTTCATAAATGGCTTTTAAGATATTGGGGAATGTTCTCTCTATCCCTACACTTTGAAGAGTTTTAATCAGGAATGGATGATGTATTTCGTCAAATTCTTTCTCTATATCTATTTAGAGGATCATATGGTTCTTATTTTTTCTCTTATTGATGTGATCTATCATGAATGTTGAACCACCCTTGTATCCCAGGGATAAATCCCATTTGGTTGTGGTGAATAATCCTCTTAATGTCCTGTTGGATCCTACTGGCTGGTATTCTGGTGAGAATTTTTGCATCCATGTTCATCAGGTGTATTGGTCTATAATTTTCCTTTTTGGTGGGGTCTTTGTCTTGTTTTGGGATCAAGGTAATGCTGGTCTCATAGAAAAAGTTTGGAAGTATTCCCTCCCTTGTAGTCTGAAAATAGGCAGGGGACAATCCCAGTCTTTTGGTAAGACCTTAAGACCTTAAGACCTGATTTGTGACTCAGTATGTGGTCTATTCTGGAGAAAGTTCCATGTGCACTTGAGAAGAATGTGTATTCAGTTGCATTAGGATTAAACGTTCTGTATATATCTGTGAAAACTATTTGGTCTAGTGTATCATTCAAGGCCTTTGTTTCTTTGGTGATACTCTCCTTAGAAGATCTGTCTTTTGCTGAGAGTGCTGTTGAAGTCTCCTACTATTATTGTACTATTATTGATCTGTCTCTTTACTTTGGTTATTAATTGATTGATATACTTGGCAGCTCCCACATTAGAGGCATAAATATTCATGATTGTTAGGTCTTCTTGTTGGATAGACCCTTTTTATGTATGATAGAGTGTCCCTCTTCATCTCTTATTACAGTCTTTGGTATAAACTCTAATTTATCTGATATGAGGATTGCCACCCCAATTTTCTTTTGAGGACCATTTGAATGGTAAATGTTCTCCACCCCTTCATTTTCAGGCTGGACATGTCCTTAGGTCTAAAATGAGTCTCTCGTAGACAGCATATAGACGAGTCTTGCTTTTTTATCCAGTCCTATACCCTGTGTCTTTTGATGGGATCATTTAGCCCATTCACGTTCACAGTAACTATTGAAAGCTATGAATTAATGTCATAGTATTACCTATATAGTCCCTGTTTTTGTGGATTGTTTCTTTGGGTTCCCCCTTTCTTTTACAGGGTTCTCCTTAGTATTTCTTGCAGCCAGTTTGATGGTCACATATTCTTTCAGTTTCTGTATATCCTGGAAGCTCCTTATCTCTCCCTCTATTCTGAATGACAGCCTTGCTGGATAAAGTATTCTTGGCTGCATGTTTTTTCTCATTTAGTACCCTGTATATACCATGCCAGCCCTTTCTGGCCTGCCAGGTCTCTGTGTAGAGGTCTGCTGTTAATCTGTTATCTCTCCCATATAACTTAAGAATCTCTTGTCTCAAGCTGCTTTAAGAATTTTCTCTTATCTTTGAAATTTGTAATTTTTACTATTAAATGTCAAAGTGTTGAATGGTTTTTATTGATTTGGGGGGGGTGTCCTCTCTATCTCTTGGATCTGAATGCTGTTTCCTTCCCCAGATCAGGGAAGTTCTCAGCTATGATTTGTTCACATATACTTTGTAGTCCTTTTTCTCTCTCTCAACCTCTTCTGGAATCCCAATAAGACGAATATTCTTCCTTCTCAAGCTATCATTTATTTCCTAAGCCTTTCCTTTTGGGTTTTTAATTGTTTTTCTCTTTTTTCCTCAGCTTCCTTCCTTTCCATCAACTTGTCTTCTATGTCACTCACTCTCTCTTCCACCTCATTAACCCTAGCAGTTAGAGCATCCAGTTTGGACTGCATATCAGTATTTTTAAGCATTTTAATTTTGGCCTGATTAGATCTCAATTCTGCAGTAAAAAAATCTCTAGAGTCCTTTATGCTTTTTTTCCAGAGCCACCAGTAATTTTATAATTGTACTTCTTAATTATATTTCTGATGTTGTATTTAAATCCATGTCTAGCAATTCTGTGGCAGAGTATTACTTCTGATTCTTTCTTTTGTGGTGAATTCTTCCTTCTATTCATTTTGTCCAGTGCAGAGTGGCTGTATGAGTGAGCAGAGTCAAAAATATCAACCACTACCTAAATAAAACATAGATGATTCTGAAGACGTCAGAGACCAGAAAATAAAAGAAAAAAGAACAAAACAAAATAAAACAAATGGATTATTAAAGTGAAAAACAAATTTTAAACTAGTAAGAATAAAAAAACAAAAACAAAAAACAAAGAAAAAAGGGGAGTGAGGAAGTGGTGGTGGATAGAGAATATAGTCTCCCTGAGGGGACCCAGAGGGTGATCCTCTGGATTCTGAGTGTATTTTTTAAAATTTATTTATTCATTAGAGATACACACAAACAGAAAGGCAGAGACGTAGGCAGAGGGAGAAGCAGGCTCCCCACAGGGAGCCCAATATGGAACTCCGTCCCGGGACTCCACAATCACACCCTGAGCTAAAGGCAGTGCTCAACCACTGAGCCACCCAGGCGCCCTGGTTTCTGAGTGTATTTTGTTCTGTATGTTAGAAGATACTCAATTCCAAATTTATATAAACCAACAAAATATATATAAGACACAACGTCAAACACAAAAAACAGAAAGAAGAAAAAAAGAGGGGGCAGAATGGGAAGTAACAGAGAATATAGTCTCACAGAATGAACCAACATGGTGTTCCACTTGGTTCTGGTGTATTTTGGTCCATGTGTTAGAAGGTACTAATATAAGACAAAACAAGACAGAAAAAAACAAAAACCCATAACCCATATATCTACCAAAATTAAATTGAATATGTTGAAGGGAATCCAATAATGAAGAATATATCTAAGACATGTAATTGTAGAAATATGAAAGTCAAAAAGGAAAAAGCTTAAAAACAAAGAATTGGTGAAATATTGTAGTTAAGGCAGGAAAAGAGAAAAAATACTGGAAATTTTTAACCTGAAATATAAACAAATTGCAATGAAAAAAACCTCTAGCTGTATATACTATTTTCCCTGAGTCCTGGAGCTTTCCAGTATTGCTTGGTCAGCAAACTTGCTCTTCCCTGTTCTTGCAGCAGCTCTTCTTGGGAGGGGTGGGCTGTGCTGATTCTCGGGTGTCTGTGCCTGAGTGGAGATGCTCTGCCCCTTGCCAGGTGGCCTGGCTCAGTGTGAGCTGTTTATCCTGTGAGGCCTTCATTCCCTACAGGCCCCACCTCTCTGAGGTGAAAAGCGAAAAGAAGCAAAAAAATGATGGCAGCCAGATCTCCAGCTCTGGAGCCAAGAGCTCCCCATGAGTACTGAAGTGCAGTCTCCCAGTACACACTAGCCTGGATTCTCCTGGGGGCAGGCACGAATGCACTGATCTGTACAAATTGAAGGGTGCCCAGCAGCAGGAGAGTTCTCACTGTCCTGTGCTCTCCTGGGGTCCACCTCTCCCAAAGCAAATGGAGGATACCCGCCTCCATCCATTGCCAGGCTCTAGGGTAAAGGGAGTTCCAGTGCCAGCCCACAAAATGCCCTGGAGGGTTGTGGTGTTCCAGCCCTTTACTGAGATCGGACCATGGCTTGTGGTGAACTTTCTCCTGGGTGCTCCTATTCTTATTGTGTTTCTGGGAATATTGAGGCTTCACTGCCCCTCCTGCAATTCTGCCCTATTTCCCTGCTGAGCATGTTTCAGTCAGGGAAGACCCAGGCATGGATTTTTAAAGTTCCTTCTTTTCCAGGGCTTGCTTTCATGCCCCAGCTCTCCTAGGCTTTCCACAGCTTGGCTTGTCGCAGCTCCACTTTCGCCCAGCTTGTTGGAGCTCCCATTTCGGGCCTGATTTGCCCATCTTGCCACCGTTCCCCTCCCTCTCCTTTTTTTCTTCACCTTCCTACCTTGTCAGAAGAATCACTTTTCTCTCTGTAGCATTCCAGGTGTTCTCTCTTTACATCTCAGGTCAAATTTGTAGGTGTTCATGATGTTTTGAAAGTTATCTAGGTAAATTTATAGGACCAGATGAATTGAGGACCCCCTACTCTTCCACCATGTTGCCTCCTCCCATGGTGAAGGTTCTTTTTTGAGTCTCTTGTGTGTTTTTTTTATTTATTTGTTAAGAAACTTGCACAGAAAATGTCTTGCTTATTACGAAGTTGCTATAATTTTCCCACCAGAAGAGACTATATCATTGTATTGCTTCAAATATTTATGAATACATAAAAAGGAAATTATTTATAAAGCATGAGACCAGACCTAACCTAATTTGTTTCCTTGATTCTTCCACATAGACTAATACAACCTGTTATGTTCAAAAAGTCACATTTTCAAGATTTTGGATGATTTTCTGCAGTGTTTACAGAAAAGTTATTTTTATGTATTCACATTTTTTTTCTTTTCTTCCAAGGAAACCAACATGTCTGACAAAAGTGACTTAAAAGCTGAGCTAGAGCGCAAAAAACAGCGCTTAGCACAGATAAGAGAAGAGAAGAAACGGAAGGAAGAGGAGAGGAAAAAGAAAGAGGTAAATACTGGGTATTGGGGTGTTGTAGAGATAAAGGAAAATCACTTGATTATGAGGGGTGGTCAAATGAATAAAGAGGATGCTCTAGAAGAATCCTTCTATGATTTCTGAATAAAATGAGTGGTTATCTATATACTCAGCCTCATAAGATCATTGTCACCTGCTATGTGCTGGTCAAACACCACCCATGGTCCAGAGGTCCCCAAGTCCCAGATTCACCCCAGATTTGAATAGAAATCTGAAAGTGGTCTATGAAATCTCTGTTGTTAGATATTTCTTCTCTGTTCTGTATCTTGGTTTCCTATCCTTAAAATGGGAATAGTAATGTATCTTTTTTGTGGAGTTGTGAGAACTAAAAGAGCTAATCTTATAAAGCACTTAGTAGTACCCAGGCTCTACTTAGTGTTTAATATGTGTTAGTTTAATTCTTGCATCTTTTAAACTACCAGGCAGAATGCTTTAGGAGAAAAATAGAAAAATGATGCCAGTAGATTTCCATGGTTTCCTAAAGGGTATGTATTTCCCAGGGTGTAAACAAGGATCCTAGATGAGACAGGAGGAAAGCTTCATTCCCTCCCTTTGTGAGAGGGTAGATAGTACAGCAGTAGACTCTGCCCTGTGGACGTAGAATTATGACATGTTAAGACTAGAAGAGAGTTCAGAGACTTTCCATTGAAACCCTTCTTTATGCCAACAAAGCAGCAGAAACCCAGAGATGAAATACAGCTTTTCTGTCTGCCACACCCAGAATCCAGGACTCTTGCTTTTCCAGGTTAGTGTGTTGCTGTCATATCATGTTTTCTTCTACTATCTCGATCCAACAGATAATTTGTTTTTAATTCTCCAATTTGTTGTGGTCGTGTAGAAATAGCCCACATCTGGTACAAAAACCAGATGCCAAAGGTAGTTTTGAATAGCTTTCTGAGAAGGAAACTTTATATAGTGTGATACAGTGGTGTGTATAGAAACCAGAGCTGCTTCCATACTCAGTTTTTCTGTAAGGAAAAAGAAAATGTATTTTGATGCCTTACAACCTAAATAAGTGTTATTTCATACAATAAGGCGAGAGACCAAGGTAACATTACGATTCATAACAATTATTTCCCAACAAAGTAAAACATAATTGTAACTGCATTTTAGCCTTCTGGCATCTTGCATCTATCTGTTCCATTACACTTTGATTGATGTCCTGGTTTATTTGTCCTTGACAGCGTGCATAACGTTTTTCTCTTGGCAATCTTTGCTGTTATATATGCAGTCTTTGAGTGAAACAGAGGTGAGAATTGACAAGGAATGGCTATTCATTTCCATGCAAAGCCAAAAAAAGCATTAGGTTGTTATGCTTCCTTTCCTTCAAATGTCAACACTTACTATAGTTTTAAAGCACCTGTTATCCTTTACTAATAACCAGTTTCCTTTTAAACTGACATTCTAATATCCAACTTGAATTTCATAGAATTACTACAAAATGTGATGTGGTATGGGAAATCTGATTCCAAATTATGCTGTCTGCTTCGTCTTTGTCATTTTACACATTTGGTGTTGGGGGTGGGGGGCGGTAGGGAATTACAGGCAAACAAGAGTGATAGAAACAGGCCACCCTTTTTGTTTTTGTACCAAGCAGCTTTTCCTGATGGAGATGTGGTTTGTTGCACAACAGACGGAGCCCTGAGAGATGGGCAGTGGCAGGCAGTGGGGAGCGGGTTACACCTGAGTGCTACGTACTCCTGGATCTGGATTAAAGTCACATAATCTTAGTTTCCACATTTCCACGGGTTTAAGCCTGTGAGGTCTTCACCTTGCTCCAGGGGCTCCTACGGCAATAGAGAGCCTTTGTTTTCCATCTCTACGTTTTTAATTCGAAAGTTCCAAATGGGGCCAGACTTTGGAAATCACTGGACTATACCATCTTTATTTTTTTTAAAGATTTTATTTATTCATTCATGATAGACAGAGAGAGAGAGAGAGAGGCAGAGACAGGGAGAGGGAGAAGCAGGCTCCCTGCCGGGATCCTGACACAGGACTCGATCCCCGGACTCCAGGATTGCGCCCTGGACCAAAGGCAGGCGCCAAATTGCTGAGCCACCCAGGGATCCCCTATAGCATCTGTAAAGCCTGTTCTGTCCCTCAGCAATCCATTTCCCCCTGCAAATGATCTTTCGTTGATGCAATCAAAGAATCTTTTGTAGACTATGATGAGTTGGTTTGTCTGAGCAGACAGTGCAGTGTAACAAGGGCAGTAACACTCAGTGGTTAAGCACAGAGGCTTTTGAGTTGAACGTGGCTGGGGAACCTGGCTCTGCCCTTCACATAATGGCTTTGAGTGAATATGGGGCCTTACTAAACCTGTTTTCCCTTTTGTAAACGGAGAAAAGATCGGTGCCTACCTCATGGAGTTCTGTGAGGATGTACGGAGATCCTGTAGAGCAGTGAAAGGCACAGAGGCACTGGTCAGTAAGAAACAACTGTTATTTTGTTCCTGAGGTTGGCTACTAGAACAGGAGATTGAGACTGGTACAGTTGGCTGCTACATTTATTAGGACCCTGCCAATGACTCTATCTTCCAAAAATGTCCCAGAATTGGAAGAGTCTTATAATTCAAGACCCTAGTTTCCTGTAGTTATATCATTTCGTAGGTGCAAGAAACCTGGAAGGAATCTATTCTGATCCTTTTTTTTAGAAGATTTTAAGTTTATTTATGTATGTATTTATTCATGAGAGACACACGCAGAGAGAGAGAGAGAGAGAGAGAGAGAGAGGCAGAGACACAGGCAGAGAGAGAAGCAGGCCTCATGCAGGGAGCCCGATGCAGTCAGTACTTGATCCCAGAACTCCAGGATCACGCCCTGGGCATGAAGACAGGTACTCAGCCACTGAGCCACCCAGGTGTCCCTGATCCTTTTGTTTTCAAATGAGGAAACTGGGCTACAGAAGTCTAAGCCTTAGAGATAGTCTCCCTGACCTCCATCCAGGCTCAGCAAGGATCCCCCTCTTCCAGCCCATGAGACAAAACAGAAACCTAGGGTCACTCTTCATACCCCTTCTCGTGGTCCTCAGATCCTGGACAGACATGACTGCATTCTCTTTTCTCCTCCATCTCCTTTCTCCCTAAATCCACATTCTGGCCAACCTCAGCTACGTACATATCACCTAATGGGCCACACTCTCTTGACAGAGAGTTTGTGAATATTTCTTCTGCCTGTACCTTGTATTCTCCTATTTCTCCTTATTGTCCTTCATCTGGCTGTTAACTACATGTCTTTCAGTTCTCACCTCAAACTTCCTCCAGAAAGCCTTCTCTGATACCTTCCCCGCCCTATGACTAGTTAGTCCTGCCCCTATCTTTGACCTTTATCAAGCCATTTAGCACAGAGCATTGTATTTGCATTTTCACTTGCCTTACTCTCCCCATAGAGTGCAGGCTTTTGAGGAAAGGGCTGTTATTCTTCATCAAGTGAATATCTAGTACAGATTGGGCCACTTGGCAGGACTCCAATAAAGGATTATAGGGTGAGTGCATGAGTGAACACACAACTAGTTAGCACTAGTCTGAGACGCTGGTCTCAGACACCTTTTCCAAACATCTGGAATTCTTTCATCCAAACATCCTTGGAAATTCTGATCTTGAGTCTATGTGATGCTCACTGACTCCTGAGTTAAAGACTTTATAGTTTTTGTGGTGTTTGTGGAGAGTTAGAAATAGCCTTCATCTTACAGGTTTCATTTTTTACTTTATTTAGGCTTATATTTTAAATAAAGCAAGTTTAGGACAGAAAGGGAACAAAATGCTCTTTAATGCTAATCTGAGTGCCTGTTTTTACCATGACTGAAAACGCATGAATTAGGACCACCCAGGTTGATTATCTCCACAGAATCTAGAAAACTGTATGTGTATAAAATTACCACTTTCTGCTTCTTTGGATGTCAACTGCTTTCTTGGTTGTGGTATAATAGATGAAACCTGATTTTAAAATAAATATAGTGGCCACTATTTAAGACTCAGACCCAGTTTCAGGAAAAATTGGCTTTAATGCCATGAGGTGTGCTTGTTGGGGCCACCCTGAAGTTTCGTCCTGTCCTTGGCCTTCTACTGAATTGCTGTAAGGTAGGATGGACAGATGTTTCCTGGCCTGTCCTCACATGTTCCTCTGATAACTATGGAGCTGTCTTGAAAAAGTGATGGACAATTCTCAGCTGACAAATTTTCTTTCTTTGATTTTCCTTTCTGGGTTTCAGCTGTGATTACTCTTCACAAACAGAAATATCATTTGCTGGGAAAAACACCTAGCACATTTTTAAACTGCTAGCACTGCAAAATCACTCATATTGAGTCATTAAAACATATTAGGATTCTGTGGTAATTCCAAGAGGAAAATCAGAACTTGCGGAACTAGTGTACTTGGTAGAACTAACTGCCCTGGATGAAGTAACATTGTGTAGCTGATGCCAATTGGTAACATAGGAGTTGCCTTAATTTCCAATAAGCCCCAGTTATTTAACTTTGCATTTTTCATGGTCAACTTTGAGTGCTGATAGCTTGCTTAAGTAAGCTTCTGTTACATCCAAATGGGTGTTTAACCTTACTCGTATTTGTTATTATATTGCCTCTTTCCTTAAGAATTAAGGAAGGCGGGGGGCACCTGGGTGGCTCAGTGGTTGAGTGTTTGCCTTTGGCTCAGAGTGTAATGCCAGGGTGCTGGGATTGAGTCCTGCATCAGACTCCCCACAGGGAGCCGCCTTCTTCTGCCTATGTCTCTGCCTCTCTCTGTGTGTCTCTCATGAATAAATACATAAAATCTTAAAAAAAAAAAAAAAGAATTAAGGAAAGTGAAAGGCAGAAAATGAGTTTTAGAGGCACACCTTATAAGAAATGGGGTGAAATTTCGGAAATGGGGTTCAGATGTACTGTTTTGCAATGTATGGTTATGCATGTTGACATGTGATTTACCCTCGAGGGTGTTTCTTGAATGCTTAATGATTAAAGTTAGAATACATAGAAAAAAAAACAAAAACAAATTCTGTGCTTCTCTGCATAGAACATCCATGACAGAAAGTTATAGATAATATGCCCTGTGTTTATTGGAAAAGAAAGGACTAGCAGATCTTGTTCTGTTCACTCTACTTAAGATCCATTAGAACCTCTGTTTCATTACCACCAGCACTCTGTTGTCCCTCACTACATTTTTGTTGAAAGAATGAGGAAAGGTTAATGAATCTTTTTGTTGCTAGGAAATCAAAATGGCTTTGTTATGAGCACTGGGTCACTGGAAGTTGAGAGGCCTCCTCCTAGAAGGGCTTGCTGAATGTGGTGCAGTGGTGGAAATTGGCCTGAAGGATGTATAATTCTGAAATTCTCTAGCTATCAAATAACAATTACCAAAGGCAGATATTAGTACATTTAATCAATACATTTTTTTAAATTGAGCATCAATTATGTCAAGCCAGGATCTAGATGTGAGGAGATAGTGGTGAATGGGATAAAACACATATCTGTTCTTTGTAAAACTGGCAGTCCAGTTAGGGCTTAACTCTTTACCATGAAGCCATATTGTTTCCTACCAGCTTTCCAAGGCGAGTTTTGCTCATCTAAGTTTTCCATTTGTATTTTAGTAGCTGCTATAGTAATTCCTTGTTTTGGGATTTCCTCCATCCTTCTTTCAACTTCATGAATGTGGATGTTGATTTAGATTCTCACCCTGCGAAGTCCTTTTCCTCATCGGAGTTTTGTCTTGGCCTCTGTTGTGTGTATCCGTTGTGGAACTTGCTTCAGTAATTCAAATGTGAAATAACTGGAAAACAACGTGAATTTCTCTATCTTCACAGATACAGATGAAACTTCCATCTCACAATGTTGGGTTCCCTGAAAGTGCGGGAGATCCTCTCATTCGCCCTCATCAGCCCCCAAAATGGCAGGTTTACCTCTAATGACTGATAGACTTCAAAAATATGAGAGCATTCTAAGCTTAAGGCGGATAATAACAAAGTGTCAAGCGCAGCAGTATGTGCAAAGATGCATTTTGCTTACGATCAGGGTGTTATGTTATCATCTGAGAGTAAAGCAAAAGTTGCATGAACTGTTTCTGCTTTAGATGTCACAATATAAATTATATTTTCGGTACTTGGAAATGTACTCTGTACCTTTGAAGCAGATGATATACCTGTTAGGGTACCTAACTTAGCCCTGGGGAGGAAGGTGCATCTGGTAACTATAATAGGTTTTTGACAAGCTTTAAGAGAGCTTCACTTTTGTAAACTAACACAGCTTTGTCCTGAGGTAGCACATGAAATAGGATGTTGCCATGTTTCAGATGTGGGACAAAGGCCTTGTCTTAAGTAGTTAACTGTGTTAGGAAAAAGAAAAGAGACCTGAATGTTTAATGACCCCAGAATCCCACCACTGACCTTCTTTAACCTGTATTTTGACATCACTGTCCTGTAGAAACCACAAATGGGGCATAGGATCTGTCTATGAGAGACTCACACAGGATGTGTTTTTTTTTTGACAGGACTTGGGAAAGAAAATTCTTCTAAATTATTTTTTTGTTTTATATTTTTCTAAATGATAATTTTCTCCTTTGAGTTAATGGGTTTAATGGAAGCCTATGAAAATCGGAATGAAGTAACACATGTCAATATTGCTCACATGCCTTAATAAACATTGTAGCCTGGCTTATTTTCAACCATGGCAAACTTAGATTGCTGATACAAAGAATATATTTTACAGTTACAGATTTCATAGCTAATTTTCTTTTTTAGCCATATCCCTGTAATTCTTTGTTTGCATAATTCCAACATGGGATGTGAATATTACAAACATACACTCATCAAGAACTGATAGTATGTCTTCCCAGAAGGGATAACAAGGTTGAAAAAAACAAACAGAATTTTCTTAAAAATCTGTATCCCAGTCAGAAATACTTAGCCTGATGGTTTCTTTCAAAATCGGGTGAGAGAAATTTTCATACAAGGTGACAGAGGCAGGGAAAAAAAAACTTCCAACCAAAAGAGAAAGCACTGGGTTAGTAATTATTAAATGGAGCAGTTACCATGTTTTTTCTTCCTTTATACACATGATTATGTCTGTTGAGGGCTTTTACTTGGACTTCACAGCCATGCATTTACCATTTTCAGTTTGAGCCAGGAAAAGCATACATTTAGTTCTGTTATTAACTTTTTTTTCTGGCATCTGATCTTTTTAGGCTGATATGCAGCAAAAGAAAGAACCTGTTCAGGACGACTCTGACCTGGATCGCAAACGCAGAGAGACAGAGGCTCTTTTGCAAAGCATTGGTATATCGCCGGAGCCCCCGCTAGGTACTTAAACAGTGATAACTGTTTTCTTAAATTTGATTTGCATGGGATATACCATGTCCAGCATTTACTATTCTTTTATGTCTCTTTTCTTTTTATTTTTAAGGAAATTCTGTGGCTTATAGTTCAGGTATATTTATGTTTTGAATTGAGGGGGCTGGAAGGAGATGGGAGGACAGATTATAGAGTTGTTAGCAATTTGCTGCTTATTGACTGATTATATGGTCAACCTTCTCTACTGTGTTCTAGTAGATTATTTTATACTGTTAGATGAGTTACCACATTGTAAATACAAGAAATCCTGGAGTTTTTTTTTGTTTTTTTTCCTTAAATTGTTCTTCATTTCCATCACTGAATCCCAGCCTCTCTCTGCCAACCTAAATACTGTGAATCTGGTTATGAATTTCATAACTACCGCAGGCCTAGAGTTATGCCATGATGAAAATAGAAAGCTCAGTGGGAAATGTAAAGGAAAACTGAAAATAGTGACAGATTAGCAGCTACTTAACAAGTTTAAATTTATTCGACTCTATTGTAGATCTTGGTTTCACTGCTAATTGGCATTCTCACTGCAATACCCCTCCTCCAACTCATTCATTTGTAGTTAATTGTTCATGATTTCATTTGTCACTGGGGTCTGGATATTGAACCATTTGTTTTGTTTGTGTTGAAGGTAAACCTCTACATGATGTGTTTGTTCTGTCAATTATTTATCTTTCATGGATAGTTTATTTTTCTTTATCCATTTGCTTTCCTTACATCTCAGGATTACCTAGGGTGTCTGTAAAACTACATGATAGCCAATGTAGAAAGAAAAAAAAAAGGAGAGAGAAAGAAAGGAAGAAAGAAAGAAACTTTAAAAAATAATGCATCTAAATAAATGCAATATCAGGTCTTCATTTCAAAATGATTTGTTTTCTTCGAATCCCATCATTGGCTTTTATATTTAAATAAATTTTCATTTATTTCCATAGTTAAACTATGAATAAAAATCATCCCATGTACAACAAAATGACAAGTATTATTTATTTATTTATTTTTGACAAGTATTTTATAAATATAAATAAGAAAAAGCAATATATAATAAGCCTATGAATTATTAAGTATTGCTGGATATAATTTAATATATAAACACAAAACTAAACCACCATAAAAAAGCATTTTATACTGAACCTCACTTTGTATAGGTAAGATCATATGTCTCACAATGATAGAAGAAGCCCCTATAGGATGTTGATTAGTCCATTCAGCTGCTGTATGGTGTGGAAGATATAACCTGTGGGATATTTGACTGACGAACCTTCTTTGAGGAGCCAATAGACTTTTTAAAACTTAGTTGACCCTGTGGCATAATTTAGACACTTTGCAATAATCTATTGTATTTTGGCCTCAAAATAACCTTTGAAATTGTGTTGCATATAAACACTGGTCAAACACCATAGTAGTATGTCCTGCTTTCCTCTATTCTACATAAAACCAGCAATTACACTTTAAGAACAAAACAGTTAAATATCTCTAAACCATGACCACCATTACCAAATTCTGAGCTATCGCTGCATTCCTACCAGGGGACCTGGCAAGAGGAGAGCCCATTTTCAATTTTCATCCATCTCTCCAACTTACCCTCTGACTTACTGCAGAGGGTAATCAGTGAATTAATTGTGGGACCACATGAAATTCGTAATTTCTTGACAGATCCGCAGTTGTGTTATAAGATTTGGACAAAATAGTTAAACCCTTTACTCTATTAAGTAAATAAAAGGAAATTGCACATGATTGAAACCAAATGGGAACCTACACTTAGGTATTGAAGTTTCTTTCTGCCCATATATAGCTTCTTTGGCCTGTGTGATACTGAGAACCCATTGAATTCATCTGGCCTGGAGCCATCTTGGTTATTTGGTGCAGCTTCTATCTGAGGGACATTTGGCTTGTACCTGAAGTATAGTGAAAAGAAAAATGCATTTGCATTTCCTTTAGCTTTTTTTTTTTTTTTTTTTTATGATTCTTGTTCTCAGATTTTCAGCTTGCACTAACCTTTGTCTTTGAACTTCTCTCTCCCATCTTCAGAATGGCGGTTTACTTATGTGCCCATGGCAGTGCCTTTCAGGGCTGCTGGAGGCAAAGGAAAATAAGTTTCAAACACAGTAAACAGTACAATGGGATGAAACTACTAATTAAATGTAAAAATAAAGCAGCCTGGCATTTTCCTTTGTTTTGAAAGACATTTTTAAATTACCAGGTTCAACATTTACCCTTTCTCTATCTGTCACTTAGTCTCTCATTGCAAACATTCTCTGTGGAATACAGTTTGTATTCCACAGAGAATAGATTGCCCTCTGATATAGACATAGAACAGCTTTAACTGATTCTCCTTGGCCATTTAAAATTTCACAGTATTACTTATTTCATAATCTTTCAGAGTTTTATAGACACCCATTTTATTTTTTAATAGGTCACATCTATGCTAACAAAATAAAGTGGAGAATTGGAATTATCCAGATAGTTCACCCTAGAGAGATATTTGACCTGAAATATCTGGATAGCTGTTTTGATTCTCCATTTCACTTTGTTAAGGTGGACATGGCCTTAGAATCCCTAAGTTAATTTTGTCTAAATTCATTTCAAATTTTAATTTCCAAAATGTGAAAAATTCACTTGAATTTCTTTCTTTTCTTTTCTTTTCTTTTCTTTTCTTTTCTTTTCTTTTCTTTCTTTTCTTTTCTTTCTTCTTTTCTTTCTTTCCTTTTTTTCCCCCCTTTATCCCATCTTAATCTCTCCTGGCCATACAACCACTTTAATTTGGGTCCATTTGTTTTGATCTGTCTGACACTGCTCTTCCCCAGTGCAGCCGCTGCATTTTTTAACATGGGATACCTGTTATTTTCATTATTTAGTCCCAACCCCTATGTCTCCCTCCTCGAAATCAGTGAGCACTCCTAGTGAAGCCGGAAGCCAAGACTCAGGCGACCTGGGACCACTAACAAGGTAAGAACTGTTCCTTTACAAAGGCCATAGTGAATGTCAATAATATTAGAAAACAGAGGACTAAAAAAAACCCCACACCAATGCCATTCTGTTGTGCACTGTTAAATTAAGTCCATGCATCTGCCTGTATACTCAGCCAGTTTATGTTTAAATTGATGGTGGCTTGCTATTTTAGTGGCATAGAAATTATTTTGAACACTAGAAATGATAAGCCTATAATCTTATGTTTCTTCGAGCGAGCTAATTGAGAACCATGTGTCTTGTTTGACAAACACAAGTACATCTATTAGCTTTGGCTTAAAAAAAAGAGAAGGACCAAAGGCAAATGGAATATATATCCAGTTTCTCATTATTCTACTTTGGTTTTGGTTTCCATGGGAATTTTTGTGAAGAGAACACTGAGATGTTCTAACCCTAAATTTAATTTTTTAAGTATGCTGTTTATTAGCTTAATAGAGTTGAATAGAATTCCCACGTGCCATGCCCATAGATAGGCAGGTGGTATAAATGAATGGGGCTTGGGGGCCTGTGGTGACTGGTTAGGAAGCACCCTTTCATGAAGGTCAGATGGTCTCCTCACAGCTCACACTGGTTGACTCATGTGGGAATATGGACCCAATTTTTCGACATCTTTCAATTTTTCTTGAGAAGCTAAAAATTCACATATTTATGCAATAATCTCCTAAATGTTCAATGTTAATGACTTTGTTAAAGTAATTGTGGGCCAGATTTCACCAGTGGGCTGGCAATTTGTGACCTCTGTCTTTGACTCTTAATTTAAAAAAATCATAAAATACTTTACTAAAACTTCAAATGAAAGAAGAAACAATCATCTGCTACACTACTGTTCTAAAAATCAGCCTTTGCCTTGTCTATGTACCTTTCAATCCTTGTTCACTTGTGTACATTTTTTTGCTACAAGTATGTTACTGGGTGAGAGGTATAAAACTTTGTTTTTTCTTTTTCCATTTAATACATTATCATAAGCATTGTCTTTTGAAAGTACATGGTTTCCATATAGGCCTAGGAAATTTTGGTAGAGAAAAGTATGGAGATCAGAAAAGTCTAGAGTTTGCTGAGTTATAAGGGTTTTAGTGTTGTGTATGTGTGTCTGTGTTTGTTTGTTTTTTTCTTCCTGAAACCGGCATGTAAGACTGGAATTGTCTCACCCATATCTATCTCTTGGTATGTTTCAGAGTTGAGTATTTTGTTTTAATAGGGTGTTTTTAAACCAGTGGACACTGCTTTCTTTTCTTTTCTTTTCTTTTTTTTGCAAACGAACGAGGGTTTATTTACAAGCTCGAACTTGGGTCCAAGTATACCCGACACAGGACACAGCAGAGCAGGGACTTGGACCCCAAGGGGGGTTCCAACTTAGTTTTATGGGCTGGTCTAGGGGACCTCCAGAAGTGGGGGAGGGAGGAATTTCTCAAGTTCTGTTTACATTCTGTTATGGGGCTTTCAAGGGCATTGAGCTCTGTTCTCATTCTGATATGGGACTTTCAGCTTTGGGCATTGAGCTCTGTTCTCATTCTAATATGGGGCTTCCTGCCACTGGCTTGACTCTGTTCTCATTCTAATATGGGGCTTAACTGAAGTAAGGTCAAGTTCAGCTCTTATTCACAGGGGCCTGAGATGGCTGAACTTGTGCTAAAGCTGAACTTAAGGTGGAATGGCCTTAATTTTCTCAGCCTCCACATTTCCCCCTCTCAGAGGAACCTAAGGAAGGACCCAGTCATGGGTCCAGGTTGGTCTCAGAGTGAGCCAGGGGAAATGATTAAACCAGGATTCAAACCAACCTTGTTGCTGTTCTCGTTCCCGTTTAAGTCCCAGGGAAGAAGCAACATTCCACGTTTAAGGCAGCACATAACCCCCCCCCTTGTTGTAAGAAGACTAACTCTAATCCCCTTCTGTTTTGAAGGACAACCTCAGACTAGGGAGTCTTGGAGGTGGAAAATAAGTGAGAACGGTGCTGTCTTAGCTTTAGGGGGTTGTCCTTGTCTGGTCGGCTTTTCCATTCTGGAACAAAGTCCTTGAGAACGGTGTGTGGATCAGCTGGCTGGACGTGGGTGTAGTGGACCTGGGGAGTAATCCCGTCGACCTTGAGAGCGGTGGGAGTGGTCAGGATCACATGTAGGGTCCCTTCCAGTGAGGTTGAAGTGTCTGGTGTTGGTATCTCCGGAGGTACACCCAGTCACCCGGCCGATATCGATGGGGGCCCGGGGGTGGCCCAGTCTCGTAGAGGGCCCTCAGCTTAGTCCACACCACGCGTGAAACCCTCCGGATGAGGTCCTGGGGGTTTCTCGGATCCCAGACGAGCCCCCAAATGTTGTGTCCAAGATTGCAAATCCGAGAAACCACCAAGGAGCCGACACCCATGCAAGCGCAAGAGGGTTTATTTGCAAGCTCGAGCTTCGGTCCAAGTATACCCAACACAGCGGAGCAGGGACTTGGACATGGACACTGCTTTCAATTTGAGAAGAATGGAAGTAGAAGTTTTTGTGGGTACTGGTTTATTTTTAGCAAATTGCCTTTCTGATTTGGAGGCAGCACACATCTCTCATCTTTTGCTTTGAACACTTCAAAGGTCTTTGAGGGGAGGAAAAAAAGCAACAATAACACAGTTATGTAGGATCTAACATTTGTACAAGAGCTGGCACAATATAATTACATTCCTTAGGGGGTCCACTGGCCTATCATTAAGTTAATATATTTGCCTATTTCTATACAATGAGGGTGTTGTGTCATTAATGCTTAGCTTCAAGGGGTGCAGTTGGCATTAAATTCTGTTACTGACTTCACAGTTGATGATCCCTTTTGAAAACTTTCTAGAGAAAGCTGGCCCTATGCTCTTAGCACTCTGGGGACAGCAGCAAATATTTCTTCTCAGGAACATTCACTCTTCATTTCTTCCCCCAGTTACATGATTTTTTTTTTTTTTTTAACTTCATGAATCACTTTGGAAGAGGTGCTGTCTACTCCCACCCTACACAAATTCCAGCTAGCTTCAGTTCTTGATAGGAACATTCCAGCAAGGATGGACAACTAGAAGCCAATGACCGAATCCCTTGCTGAGTGCAGATTTCATAGGAATGCAAAAAGATTGCCATTGAAGAAATGATGCTTTTTCAGAAAAACTGAAAAAAACTGAGCACGGTTTGCCTCAGGAGAAGACATTAGGAATAGCTTAGTAAATCTTGCCCTTATTTTGGACTAAGGAAAATTTCACATAAGCTTATGTTTTTGCTTCCATATAGATACAAGTGTTAAATTTCAGAAGAACATTATACTTCAGTCTTTAAAATTCCACTTGGAATATCTTTTTCTGTAGGAGAAACATCTTTGAAAACAATTACTATTAACTTTAACACTTCGTAAAACATGAGACTGGGCAGAGAGCTTGGTAAATCCCGAGAGTACAGCTCTATAGTCACAAATTTGCTGATGTGTGTGGCATTTGCACTCTTTGAAAAGTGGAAAAACTTTCAGGAGATAACTCAGAAATCAAATGAACATATTTGGCCCTACATAAAAGTGCATATACAGTCCGTCATCCATGTGCCAGAATATCAAATCAAAACTGAAATTTTCTTTACAGAGCCAAAATTGGCAAACCTTTCTTACGTAACCTGCATCAAGTGGTTAACTTGCAAATTGGCATGCTTAATAGACCCTGTTATATGGAAAAGGTTAAAATGGGCTTTAAAAAAATCAAGTATAACAAAAATTCCTTTTATTGATTTTTAAGAGCAGTTGAGTAAATGTTATAACATAAGTTAATAGAAAGTAGAAATATACAATCATTTTTCAATTATAATAATGTGATTTAATTTTAACTTAAAGGGTCACAATTTGTTTTGCAATTTCTGCTTTTGTTATCATTGCCTGCTTCTCATTGACAATTTACATTTATGGTATTTTTCATTTTCTCTTAATTTTGTTAAAAGTGATTCATCATTGCCCAGTTGATCATAATGTGCAGAGAATAAGTTCTTAGATGTAAAAGAGTCAATTTTATTAATAAGATATTTGAAAGACTAGTTTTACTTACATAAAAAGTCCGAATATACTGTATACAACTGAAATCCAACACAATATTAAGAAGGTACTGTGCTATGATTAGTTAGAATTGATTAAAAATTTCAAGAATATTTTAGTATAGGAAAATGTGTTATCTTAATTCAGCATATAGAAAAGGTCAAAGAGGGAAAAGTGATCATTGTAGTATATAGTTAAATGATACTTGAGGAATTTGAATGCCTATTCCCATATTTAAAAACTTTTAAAACTTTAAGAATAAAAAATACTTTTTCTCAAAATGAGAAGAACTATTAATCTGAAGCCAATAGCCTACATCTTCTACACATACGAGTGAAACGTTTAGTATAAAGTACTCAAAGAAGAATGACTTGTGTTTAGCTGAATATGTCTCTCTTCCTCAGGACATGGAAAGTTCCTTGAGGTTAGGGAGTAAGTGATATTTGAGATTATATCCAGATAGTGAGTTTTTGGTAAATGTTGATTGAGTGAATCAACTATTATCTTAATTTTTACAGATGAGGACACCGAGGCACAGAGAAAATGAGTAATTTTTGCAAGTTCACACAGGACATAGCTACGGTATTAGGTCTTTACCTAGACAGATTGATAGAAATTTTTGCAACCTATACCTCTACCCTACTTGATCTCTGACAACAATTGATATAGGTGATATACATGACTTACTCCAAAATATTATTATTAGGATTAAATAAATTAATACCTATAAAGCACTTAGAAATGAGTCTGGCATATATTAAGTATATGTGAGTTTTAGCTATTATTATTGGTTTTTTTCACATTTTATTAGTCACATTTTTCCAGTGGGAAGAGTTCTTTTTAGATTCTCATAAAATATGTTGGTGTCATTTTCCAATTTGATAAAGCTATATCTTTAAGTAATTATGTGAAAATACTGAACATGCCAAGGCCAAGGACAGATTGTGGTCCATGCCCCTAGAGACCACTTTCTGGGTTGCTCAACTCTAAATCCCTAACCTTTATGTATTCCACCAGAAATTATTATTTAGGTGATAATCATTTGCCTGCATTTATTCTTCTCATTTACGTGAATGGCTCACAAAGGGCTCTGCACTAGGGCCCTTCTGATGTTTAGCCAGGATTCCTTTGGCTTCTCAGTGATAAAGCTAAATTGGAGACTATACTAGCCTGCACAGATCTTGGAAAGTGTGTTGACCTCATAACGTTCACCTGGCCACCAGGGTGGAGGCAACACCCTGTCCCAAACCTGATTCAAGGAAGAAAATTTTCAAAATGATCTAAAAAATTATGTGTTAATTTGATAACACATATTATTGTACAACCTACTATTGTACAACCTACTATTACAATAAGAACACCCATCCCTTTACATCTTTAACAAAATAGTCAGAAGGGGAAGTTTCTGATGTTTGTCTGTGATGAGAAGTGGCATGGGGGATGGTGATGGTCTTAATACCTCATTAAGTTCTACTTTCCAAACAATTAGGACATTTGAGTCCTCTCACATTTTATTTTTAATAAAATTATTATTTTTAATAAATTTTATTATGGAAACAACATTGGTGCATTTTATACAATTAGAACATGTGGACAAGCAAAAACTAGAGAAAAATCATATTCCTGCCACCAGCAGTTAGCACTCTTAACACCTTAGTGTATATTCTTTCACACAATGTATATGTCATCATATATATATGATAAATGATGTCGTTATACAAGCTGTTGAGCTTTTCTAATCAAAAGTCCCTCTTTTTCCATTTCAATACCTTTTCATCTTATGTAATGTCTATAGTATTTTCAAATTTCCCCAATTGCCCAAGACATAATCCTATTGTATTTAAAATAGATCCCTCTCCTTCCAGTATTTATTAACCAAAACACTTACATCTATAGTTTTTCTCTAGGAGGTAAGGCCCCTCCTAGGGGGTCCTCAATGCAGCAGCAGAAGAAATGTCTTCTGAAGTGTGTTACAGGAAAACAAAGGTACAAAGGTCATTCAAGCTTTCAGTTTCCTGTGCACTCCTGATTCGATTTCTGGATGAAGGAGCAGATGTCTGCAGACCCTGTTCTGTTCAATTTAAACATTAGGCTTCTATATAGTAAACATTAAATTTCATGTTGACAGAATACTTTGGTTAAATTTAGTTATTTGATAAACCCTGTCTTTCCCTGATCTTCCTTCTAGTGAACCCTTAAATAAGGAAATTAGAATAATTTGTTTGTTGTCAAGCTCTGTGGGCTACACCTGGTTATCACTTTCTTGCCTCAGTGATTTCAAGAGAGGAAAATGTACTAAGAGACAACATGAGCTTAATGCCCAACAGAAAATCCCCAGGGCTTCCATTTTTATTCACAATTGGATTTCATAGGGTTCTCAAGTACTACATAAGCCTCAAAGGACTTTTGATCCTTTTTTTTTTTTTTTTTTTTTTGGGTGAAAACATCACCATCTTCCAAGGGGCTCTGATGAATCAGAGGCTATAGAGAAGATATTGAGGATTTGGCAAAGGTGAAAAAGTATGATAAGATAATGTAAAACCTTGGAGGACATTTAATAAACTTCTTAAATTTTGTATATACAAATTTTTAAAAAATTATCATTATGTAAAGAGCTGATAGGATACCACCAGTTAATTGCACTCCAGGGAGCCCAGTATCACTGATTCAAGGCTGGTTAAAAGTCACTCTCTCTGGAAATTAAAATGAAAGATGCATTATAGGATTTTCTTTTTATGTAGCTCATTAACTGATTGAACATTTTTTTTTTAATTTTTATTTATTTATGATAGTCACAGAGAGAGAGAGAGAGAGAGGCAGAGACATAGGCAGAGGGAGAAGCAGGCTCCATGCACTGGGAGCCCGACATGGGATTCGATCCCGGGTCTCCAGGATCGCGCCCTGGGCCAAAGGCAGGTGCTAAACTGCTGCGCCACCCAGGGATCCCTGATTGCACATTTTTGATACCTTGTTACCCTGTCTACAGGAGAGTGCACTGTGAAACTATCTGCATATGGTTACAGTGACACAGTCAACAAGGAGTTGCTGAGGTTTCTTGTGAGAAACTGCTTGCTTGACAGCAGATCCTCTGTAAAAGATTTGGGGAAAACATGTCCTTCCTCCATGATGGAGGATTTTCTTTTTGCATCCAGCTCAGATGGACTTCCTGCATGGCTTGGTGGCCTGTAGAAGAGCTCCCTGTTAGGGCTCTGATGCTGGTCAACAGAGGGAAAATTCTCACACAGTAAATTAAGAATTTTTTTTTTAAGAACTCAATATAAGTATGTACTGCACTGTTCTAATTTTATTTCTGACATCAGAACATCTTTATCATCATCATTGTCAGTCCTAAGTGAGGAAATAATTGAGGTTGGGAGGTAAAACATTAGCTCATTATTTAAATGCCATCCTTAATTAATTGACATCATGTTAATGACAGTGACAGATTGAGTGATATGACAGATTTTTAAATGTCCTTATTATTCAGTCTTGCCTTGGGAAATGGCACTTAGAAAAATAGGTGTTTCGGGGGTAACACCGACTGAAGACTTTCTATTTAGCAGTCTGCTCACACCACCCAAACTGTTTTCCTTATCTGATTAGTGACTAGTGATTTGTTTGACAGAGAAGGCACGTGGAACAAGCATTCAGAGACTCTGGAATTCAGGGGAGTTTAGTGTTCTGCCCTCGAGCTATCTTTCCACCTTAGAGAAGAAAGAATGTGAGAATTGAATTTCAATACAGTTGCTTCAAGGATAAATTCATTTGGTAGAGAAGATAGCTGGATTTATTTTTATTCGGAGCACAAATCTCAGTTTGGGAGAGATTAAAGGTTTTAGGCCAGACATGCCCTGATTTACTCTTTCATTTTTTAGTAAAATGAAAGTAAAAACTATTTCTTTGGGAATCAGCTTACTCAGCCTTCACCCATCAAAAAAAAAAAAAAAAAAAAAAAGGCAAGTAAAGAACATTCATATGCTTCTTCATTTATCCACTCATTCACTAAATATTTGGAGATTTATTGTGTGAAAGACATAAGAAATATTAGACCTGCAAGGAATTTAAGATAAGGAATTCTTCTCACTTCTAAAGAGCCTGCTTCCAGTAAATTGAAAGATTTAATTTGAAGCCATCTAAGGAAATGTTGCCATGCAATTACAGCTCTCAAATATTTGTACTCGTAGAAATGAGCAATAATATCATTAACTATTATTCCCAAATCATCTGTAATTAATTTGTAGTATATTCATTTGGGACAAGTGGTTCTGGTTCATTACTACCCTACATAGAGTCTTGATACATATTGGTACTTGGTAAATATTTATTAACTTTGTGTGTGTGTGTGTGTGTGTGTGTGTGCGTGTGCATGAACATATGTATGCATAGGCACAACTTGCAAAACATTGGATGGGATGGGTGCAGGATGAGTAGAGGGATGAGGACAGAGAAAAAAGCAGGGTAGTTCAAGGTTGCTGGCCAAGTTGCCCAAAGATGGATTTTGCTGAAGGAGAATCACTGACAGAGGTTATAGGACTAAGGTCAGGGACTTTGTCACAGAAACAAGGCAGAAATCTGATTACTGAACTTGGGGCAAAAAGTCAGAGTGAGTCCAGCAGTGTGTTCGGCTTGATGCTGAGGTCTTTGGACTTTGTAACAGTGCTCATTACCTCCTGTAGGTCATCCTCAGATTTGGTCTTCAATCCAGGATTTGGACTATAGACTAGCATAGAGAACTGCGAAATAAGAGGCCCAGGTATTCAGGTATTTTTCTATTCCTATCCCAGAGAGAGACAAGTTATTTCTGAATGAGGTTATTGAGGACAAATATATCTCGAGAGCATGACATTTGAACTGGGCCTTAAAGAACGCATATGCTTTGGACAAGTGGAGTTAGGAGAAAGAGCATTCCAGATAATGGGAAAGGTGTCCATAAAGAAAAAGGATTGGGGGGTATGGGAGGTAGAATGCATGTTAAGGAGGCTGGGAGACAAGGATGACTCTTGTGATAGTTGCAGTCCCTATCTCCTATACCTGGTGGCTGTTTACTGAATTCACTGGAGGAACCTAATACAGGTACCTAAACCACAGGTCTAGGTGAGGTCTGGGACACTGTGATTTTATAATGCTTTCAAGGTCTGAGGACTAGTGGGGAACTATTGGTCTGATGTAAAGGCCTGATGGTTTAAACTAGGGTTGTGGGGTGGAAAAGGAAACAAAAGACAGATGAGACAAGAAGGGTAAAATGGCTCTGGTGCGAAGATGGGTATGTCCTGTGAAAAAGTGGAATTGGGCTCAGTGGTGATGAAGACTTTGTGGTTATTTTTTGCAGAAAATAGATAGACATCTCTGGGATCACCTAGGGTTAGAGTTCAGAGGTAAGGGAAGGAGTGACCCTGATTGGGAAATGCTTGGCTTTATGGGGATGGAAAAAATCAGGCCCCTGCCAAAATTAGTCATGGTGTTTGATGACTTGGAGGCTGCCATCATCATCATCATCATCATCATCATCATCATCATCACCTTAATTTTGGTTATTATAATTGCTTGTCATGTTTTTTTCCATAGGTTGAGTTTCTGGAAGTAAATTGTCCAGGAACAATTCTGTGTCAGTGATTCCTGCTGCACATTGACATATTGCTTTCCAAAAGAACTATAATGATTTTAAATGCCACTAGCAGTGTAGTGTGTTGAGCGTTAGCATGACAAATGACAGAGTTCTTACCTACTGCCTTCCAGATATTTATCAGACATCACTTTCTTACAACCAAAGAAAAGGTCAAGGCAAAGATGCTCTTTAGGGAAGAATTTCAAGGCTTTCTACTCAGAGGATTAATAAAAATGGAAAGAAGAATAGAGACTAGCAACTTGCTGTAAGAGCTGAACAGGGAGAAGTTAAACACTCAACGGGGAGTAAGGTATATGTAACACAGACATCACGTCTTTCACACCTAAGTTATACTTTAAACAAATGGCCAAGGCTTGTTGTTGTTTTGGTTTTGAATTTTTACTTCTATCTAATAAAGTGAAACTAAGCCAATAAAATTGAACCAGGGAGAGAGAATTTTCTAAGAAGTTAGTGATGACTTGGTAGAAAGTTTAAAATATAAAGTTCTGGGATCCCTGGGTGGCGCAGCGGTTTGGTGCCTGCCTTTGGCCCAGGGCGTGATCCTGGAGACCTGGGATCAAATCCCACGTCGGGCTCCCAGTGCATGGAGCCTGCTTCTCCCTCTGCCTATGTCTCTGCCTCTCTCTCTCTCTCTCTCTCTGTGACTATCGTAAATAAATAAAAGTTAAAAAAATATTTAAAAAATAAATAAATAAAAAATAAAATAAAATATAAAGTTCTGTTAATCTCTAAATAGGTCACTGCTAATTTGAAGAATTTTGATATTTTGTCTATTTTTTTTTAAGTAATGAAAAACATTGTCTCCCAAATTGCAAACCAAATGTTACATGGCAGGCCTTTCTAGATGAGATACTAGAGGCTACATTGTCTGGCATATTTAGGGTCAAATAAGTGAATGATCATTTTCCATGGCATGGGCAGCTTCTGTATCTAGTATTTGAAAACAAAGTTGGGAAATGTCCCGAAATGCCAATCCCACCTGTGGGACCTACAACTTAGGGGACAATGCCCCTTAGTCCAGAATAGATAGAGAATTATTGGGTTATTCAAGATCTGTTCAAACAGCAGGTTCCCTGTGTAAGATCAGAAATCCTCCTTTCAATCCTCAGAGTTAACCTAAGAAATAACCTGAACCTGATGACTACAGACAAATGTAGCTCTTAAAAATAAGCAAACAAATAACAGCAGGATGATTTTCCATATAAGAACAGCAGACAAAAATCTAACTGACAGTTAAGGAAAGATGACATCAGTCAGAAAGGGTTTAGATGGGCATCCCAGTAACTGGGGGTAAACGGAGACCTTGACAGCACAGGGCTATGTGTGGTGTATGTGGTGTATGTGTGGTATACATGATGGGGTGGGTGTAGGGCTGGGAGACGCTGCAGTAGTAAAACATTCAGCTTCACTTTCTCCAGTCCCCAAGATGCTAATGGTCATCTGGCTTCCCAGGAAGTTGGCCTTCAAGGAGAGAAGACTTTATCCAGCGTGTATAATTGCTCTTCTTGGCAGTTATTGTTCTTATGATAAATTGTTAAATTAACATCTAAAATATAACAGACTCTTGTTAGACCTAGGAAACCAACTCAGCTGCTTAAGTCAAACAAACTAGGCACTGATGAAAATGAGTTTATGTCCAAATCCTGACCCCATCCTGCCAAAACATGTAATCTCTGATCTTTTCAGAGGGAAAGTGTTTCCCTGCTCTGGCTTCTAGAGGATAATGAAAGTACAGTAGTACTCTGTGGCTAGCTAGCACCAAGTAAACACTGAGCGAAAGGAAATTATATAATTATTATTGATCTTTCTATGACATTTACTTATTTTTTCAGCTAACATTTATTGAAACTTTAGACTTCAGGGCCTGGAAAAATAATGACAACTGCTTCCTTTTTTGCATAGGTTATCAGTGTATCATTAGGTATAAATATTCATACGTCTCATTACTTCACTAAAATGTAAGATTCTTAAATGCAAGTCCTATGTCCCACAGCACACCTGTGGTGCCACTTATACGGCATGTTTTACTTTCTGTCTCATTCCACCAAACTATTTATACATGTTTTATCTCTCTATAAGAGTTGTAGTTTCCTTGAGAATTCCTTTCATCCTCTATCACAGTATTTTACCTATTAGGTCTTTAATAGATATTTATGAATAAGTAAATGGATGCTCTTGTCAAAAATATTCTCTCCTTGCATGTATTGATTGGTCCATTCCAAAAATCACTGAAAACGAGAACTAATTACTGTGGTAAACAGTAATAATTGTCTGAATTATTTTGTAATTCTTTTTTTACGATAAACAATTGTAATTGCTTATTTCAGTAATGGTCTGAAAATATTTTGTGGGAGTTTATTATGTTCACATATATTTATTTACTTAAAATTTCACTACTTTCATTTTAAAAAATTGACTACCTGGCAATATTTCAAACTGCCGAAGAAGCTGTGGGGAAACCATCATTTTATTTTCACTGATACACTAGCTCGATATTAAGATGGTTGAGAAGTAAAGTCCCTGTCAATTGGTTATAAAATTGGTTACCAATTGGAGAAGAGAGAAGTGAAAGGCAGTTTAGTAATTATCCATGTTTTAAAATATCAGGCAGAAAAAAAAAAAAAAAAACTTTAAAAGGTCTGTAGGCCTGTATCCTCACTTTGCTGGGGACAGAGACCTTCCCAGGACACAGAGTGGAGCCACACTCAAAAACACAAACCTCACCTGGAGGACCAAGTGTGACTCTCTCCAAGGTCCTGCCACCTATGAAGAAGTTTTTCTGCTAGTTTGCACAGAAGGAATTCAGCAAACATTTAATACACCAGGCTACCCTTGGAAACACAAACTTTGCCCATTTAATGTATTGGCTGTTAAGTTCTTTTTATTTTCTTTCTTTTTTTTTTTTTTGTTAAGTTCTTTTTCAAGGAAAAAGTGCGTTCTGTGCAAGTCTGACCATCCCACAGATCATAATGGGAAAAATGAGAAGGAAATAAAACTAGCACACTTGATTGCATCCTTGACTTGACTCCTTACCTCACTGCTCGTTACTGATGTTGACTATGATTTATTTTACTGAATAATATATGTGGGGCAGGGGGGCAGGACTGCTGTGGGTTATTTACATACATGACCACCTTTGTTGTTCTCCTGAGTAAATGCAAACTCCAGACTGCTGATCTGTAGATTCTGATGGAATCATCATTTTTACTTCTTAAGGAGACAGTGAGTTCAGATGACCTGTCAGATAAGTTACAGGACAGACAGACCACCTGGGAGCTGCTGCATTCTTCACCTGCCTGGGAGAGGTGGAAAAGGTTAAAAAAGCTCATCCTGTCAGAAACCTCCAGGCAAATTGAGAGCAAAATAGCTGATCCCTCCCCGTACAGGGGAATGCTTCTCACAGCCAGCCAGAGCCAGAGGCTGCTATTCTCTCTATAAGCCAAAGAAATGCCCTTAAAGTTAAAAGGTTTGATCCCTAGAGACATGTGAACAGCAACTATGAATCACTGTAGCAGATTCTGTTACTTTCACCATTTACAACCATTACATTCACCAACAAGGTGAAGGAATCAGTGTCTAGAAGATCTGCTTTCCTTGAGCAGAGAAGAGTCCAGAGCAGGGGTTCTCATGCTTGGCTGCACATCAGAATCACCTGGAGAGTTTTCAGAAATACAGATGCTTGAGTCTCACTCTGCACATTCTGATTTAATTAGTCTGAAAGTGGCCTGGGTCTTAGGCCAGGCTTGAGTTAATCACAGGGTTAGAGGCTGACGTATTTGAGGATCAGTGATGCTTTCTGTCTGCTGACTAATGAAAGCTATAGTCTAACTGGTCATTCTGTAAAGGTGGTTCCAGGGTCAGCTGTAAGCCTTTACCTGGAAACTTGTTAGAGTACAAATTCTCAGGCACCACCCTACACCTATTGAATCAGAATTTCTGGAGTTGGAGATAGCATTCTGTATTTTAGTAAGCCCTCCACATCATCATTCATGTCCTTGTCAGAGTTTGAAAACCACTAATTTAAGTCAAAACCTTGCTACTCAAAGTGTGGCCTACAGACAGGCTCTGTATCCCCTGGAGCCTGTTAGAAATGTCAGAGACCTACTAAATCAGAATCTGCCTTTTAACAGTATTCCCAGGTGTGTGTATGCACATTGAAATTTGAGAGGCACTGGTCTAAGAAACAGTGGCCATTTAGAGTTCATTGGACTTCAGTTGTCATGTTTCAGAATGTTCAGGTAAGAGGACAAGAGTGTAGCCAGAGCTGATAAGGGAAGCTGTGAATTTGTCTTCTGCTACCTCTGTAGGAGGAGCTTATATAGGATCTGTCACACAGGTGGGGTGTTGACTCAAAGAAATATCAATAGTAGATATAGTGAATCTGGTAGTAAAGAAAGGCTACTGTTTATCAAATAGTTACTTAGCTTTTTAGGTAGAATTATAAATTATCCCTGTAGAAAACCAGAGAAAGATCATCCATCCATCCATTCATTCATATTTTCAACTAATACTGTATTGTGTAAGGAGGGATGCCAGGTCCTTTCCTGGGCAGATCCCTATAATCTAGGGATACAGCCCAGCCTCCCCCATTACGAGGCTCAAATCTGGATCAAACAGCAAATAGTAGTATGTAAACTGATGTATAATAAAACCATAGGTGTCGTGAAGAAAGGAAAACAGTGTAAGTGAAAGGGATGAAGAGTGACAAGGCAGTGCTACCAGGTAGTGAGGGAAGGAAACCCTCTCTGAGCAGATAAGATTTGAGTAAAGACACACAGCTCTTAGGGGGAAGAGCATCCAACAGGACATGGGGAGGGAGGAAAACAGTGGTCAAATGTAAGTTTAGAAGATAGCTGCAGGCCAGGTCAGCCTGAAATGAAATTGTCTCTCTAAAAGCCGTGGTAAGTCTTTACAGATGAGGAAACCGAGCGTGGCTTCTCAAACGTGAGGGTCCCTGCAAAGGGCCTGGAGTCTTAGTAAACTGCAGTGTGCAGTCAGGGTGTCTGGGGTGAGGCTGGAGTCTGCATTTCCAGCAAGTTCTGAGAGATGCTGGTGATCCTGTTAGGCCACACTTAGATTAAGCAAAAGCTGTGGGGTTTGAGAAAGGTTCTTTTATGAATGCACTCTGTTTGTAGAAGTCTTTATCCCCTTTTATTGTGAAAGAGAAACAATAGGGAAACCTGAACGCCTTGGTAACTGTTGATACTTTGTGCCATCTCTTGTAAGATATTTAAAAGATGTAAGATATCCCTGGCATCTTAGCCACATGCGATATTAATGGTGACTACATCAGTGTAACATATAAATAAAAGGCACCAAAATACCCATGAGCCTCAAAATCCAGTGCATTCTTCTTGCAGTAATTGACCCGAGGAAGCCAGCAGTCCAGCAGGCCCTGAAGTCAGGCTCCACTTGGCCTGACCTCCCCAGATACTCTTGCTCTCGCCATTTGCAGCCTTGCCTTTGGTTCTCTGCACCACATGGGAGATGCTTGGCGCTCCCAGGTGTGGATGGGCTTCTGGGGTGTAAGAGAAAGACAAAACAGCCTACATGCTCAAATCAAGCAGGCTTGAGTAGAAAACAGAACAAAACAAAACAAAAAAAGGGCAGAGGGGGAGAGTAGGAAGGTGTATAACGTTTGAGTATTTAGTTCTGGGCTTCCTTCCATGCATGCAGACAACCAAACAACCACAGTTTCCAGTATCAAACTGATGTTCAAAGGTCACTTGATACCCATGGGGTCTTCCTTGCACCTGGGGCTGGAGGTGGGGGGCAGTGGGGAGATGTTCTGTGTATGTATTGTATATACCATTGACTTGATGAATGACACAGTTTGGTTTGTTTTCCTCCCCTTTTGTTAATTCTCTGTGTTCTTTTTCCCTTGTGCTGCACGATTAGGACCCTGCAATGGGACACAGACCCCTCAGTGCTCCAGCTGCAGTCAGACTCAGAACTTGGGTATATGTCTGCTCTTTTGTTACTCCTTTTATTATTTCTTTGCTATAGCTGTGTTGAAATGCTGGAGCTGTTGTTGCTCACGTTTCCCCCCCTTTTGTTGGACTTCTGGTTTGATAACTTTATTTCCTTCTGTTAGTTTTCCTTATAAAATTAAGCTTTGAAGAAAGTCTCTCTTTGTGGAAAACACCACAAAAAGTTGACTTTTTATTTCTCCTTCTTAATTCCTTTATTGCAAAAATGATACTCCTCTAAAACAAAAATACAAACATACATCCACACCTCTGCTTCAAGGTGGGGCACATGCATTCTGTGGTGGGAGGTATGTTTGACTATATCCTAACCATCCTTCCCCTTTACTAACAAGTTGCCTTAGGTTAATTTTTGTCTAAAATTGGAATTAAAACGTCCTGTCTTGTTTCCTTTTCTTTTCGCTGTTTTGGGGACTCACAATAAGCATTTCATTTGAACGGAGTTTGAACATATAAAGATTCCTGTTAAAGAAAAAGAAAAGTTGTTGAATTCCTCAATATTAAGAAATCTCAAATATTCAATGATGGGTTATATCTCCTACATTGTAAAGATCTTTCTTTTTTTCAGATGGAAATGTAATGTCACAGGTAGCTTCAGAATGGAAAATTCGTCCCCAAAGAATAAAACACATGAGCATGTCCTAGAAACTGAGTTTACTTCCCTTGTAGCATTGGAGTTACCCGTAGTGAGGCATAAGATATTTCCATTGTGGTGCTTGTACTAGCTCATGCTCAAGCTCAGAAGAGCCAGTCTGTGTGCTTCTCTTCTCAACTTCGCATTGGGTGCAATCAGCTTGAAATCAGCCATGGTGGGAGTATTCATACCATAAAAACTGGCTACAAATCAGGGCTTGCTCCCTTGCCCTCATACCAGTTAATTAATATTTGCCTGTACACCACTGAGTACCTTCATATGTGAAGATAGCACATTTTATTACAGTATCTTGTAATATTACCTTTTTTTGTTTCTAAATGTGAGTCAATAAATCTCAAAGTGGGCATTTATTTATTTAGTTATCATTTATTTTGAATTCCTGAGATTCCTGGGCACATATCTGTGGATTTCTATCAATTTCAGTGCCTACTGTAGATGTACAAGGAGGTAGATGGACTGTCTGGGTGTTAGCTTAAATGATCTCTGCCTGTGACCCTTTTATATGTAAAGAGTTCTCAGCAGACTCACAAACCAAGGAAATGCCCTAACACTTCGGGTAACTGAGCACACTTTTCCAACATCCCTAAATTCTTGACTCTTTAGTTTTGTGGTTCATTGTGTGGCATAACAGTTTTTATTATTTGAATAACCAAGATATAAAGTTGAAATCAAGCAGAGAAACATGAATATATAGTATGTTAGAGTTCAGGGGAATTTCAGTGTGCAGTCCTTCAATATTTCATTGTGTTTTCAAAAAAAAGGAGGATGGAACTGGCAAACTCCAGCCTATGCACTTAACAGATTTTTAGACAGATTGTGGCATTGCTAAATTACACTTGCTGATGTGGAACAGTTGGGAATTCTCCTATTTAGATGTGTTTTCCAAGCAAAAATTCAGTTGACTATGCAGATTAAAACTTGCAACTTTTCTGGGGAGATGGCATATCTGTGGCTCCCACCTTGCCTGCCACATTTTCCTTCAGAGCAGGCCCAGTGAGTCAGAGAAAGAGGAGAAGAAATGAGATCCGTTCTTGGAGAGGTTGATCGTAGAGCATTTGTAAGCATGCAGAGAAGGTTTGAGAGAGGAGACGATTTTAGCCAGGTTCCAATTTTAAACACTGATTAGAGAAAACCTCTCTTTTCTGGTAGTCCTTACACACAGGGCTGCCCTCCCCTCACACACACTTTTATTTATGAACCTCAGGCAACAAGATTTTTCCAGAGATAATTTTATTTCTTCTTGATCCTTGGCATGGGGTTGATCAGAGTCCATAACTTGCTCGGTAACTTAATTGTTTTTTTTAAATTGAAATATAGTCGACCTTTTTAAAAGCATCTTTATTGAAGTATATTTGACAAAAAACAACATGTGTGTGTTTTTATGTACACACACATACATGTGTACACATTTATGAAACCATCACTTTGACCAAGATAATAAACATACTCATCATCCCCATAAGTCTCCTCACACCCTTTGGTTCCTCTCACCCTACTTCTCTCCATGCCCCCAAACAACTGATCCGTTCTCTGTCACTATGCATTCATTTATGTTTCCTGGAATATTTTATAAATGAAACCATGCAGTAGGTGTTCTTCTGACTGACTTCTTTCACTCAAAAGAACTATTTTGAAATTCATCTGTGTGAGGTATCAGTAATTCATTCCTTGTTACTGCTGAGAAGTCCATCTTATGGACATGCCAGTTTGTTCAGCCAGTCGCTTTTTGATGTACATTTGGGTTGTTTCCAGTTTTTCTGCCCATTACAAATAAAACTGATGAGCATTCATATACAAATAATTTTTATAAACATACTTTCATTTCTTCTGGGTAAATATCACTAAATTGAATGGCTGAATCACATAGTGGAGGTACATTTAACTTAAGAGACTGTTGAGGTATTTTCAAAGTGGTTTTGGCATTTTACATTCTCACCAGCACTGTGTGTGAGATCCTCAGTCCCTCCTCATTCTTGACAACACTTGATTTGGATTTAAAAAAAAAAAATCATAGTTTTTTTTTAACCACTATTATAAGAGTGTAGTGGTATCTCAAATGTGGTTTTAACTTGCATTTTTCTACGGACTGATGGTGTTAAATATCTCTTCATGCTCTAATTTGCCACTTAAGGGCAGCCCGGTGGCTCAGCGGTTTAGCGCCGCCTTTGGCCCAGGGCCTGATCCTGGAGACCCAGGATCGCTGCATGGAGCCTACTTCTCCCTCTGCCTGTGTCTCTTCTCTCCCTCTCTGTGTTTCTCATGAATAAATAAATAAAATATTAAAAAAATAATTTGCCACTTAAATATCTTCTCTGATGAAATGTCTACTTAAATCTCTTGCCCTTATTTTTTATGAATTCGGTGGTTTGTTTTCTCATTATGGAGTTTTGAGAGTTCTTTACATATTTGAAATATAATTCTTTATCTAGTATATAGTTTGTAAATACTTTCTCCCCATTTGTGACTTGTCTTTTACATTCTCTTAACCATGTCTTTAAGAAAACCAACCTGTTTAATTTTGACAAATTCCAGTATAGAAATTTCTTCTTTTACAGATCATGCTTTTGGTGGCATAATTTTAATATTCAAGGATTCCTTAAGTAGGTGCTAGAATACAATCACCTATGAAACCATTTGAGTTTGGGATTTTATTGTGGGGGATATTTAAAAACACAAATTCAATAACTTTAATAGTAATGGAGCTACTGAGATGATCTGTATTTTTCTGAGTGAGCTTTGGTAGTTTGTGTCTTTGAAGTAATATGTCCATTTCCTCTCCATTGGCAAATTTATTGGCCTAAAATTGTATATGTATCTCATTATCTTTTAAATATCTGCAGAATCTATAGATACAGTCACTTCTCTTCTTCTTGAGATTGGCAGATTTTGTCTTGTGTCGTTTTTCTTCTGTATGACTAGAGGTTTATCAATTTTATTGATCTTAAAGGACCAGCATTGGGTTTCATTGGTTTTCTCTATTTTTCTATTTCATTGATTTATACTCTGATATTAAATCTTTCTTCTGCTAACTTTGTGTTTAATATACTTTTCCTTCTGTGATTTCTTAAAATGGAAGCAAAGGTCATTGACTTGAGATCTCTAATATAGGTGTGTAGTGCTGTAAAATTACCCTTGAGAACTGCTTAGTGGCATCTTGCAAATTTTGACATATTTTTGTCATTTTCATTTAGTTCAAAATACTTTCCAGTTTCTCTTTTTGTCTTCAACTGATGAGTTATTTGGAAGTGTGTTATTTAGTTTCCACATATTTGTGAATTTTCCAGAGATCTTCCTGTAATTCAATTCTACTGTGGCTAGAGAACATATTCTTTTTAAAAATTTTTTTTTAATTTATTTATGATAGGCACACAGTGAGAGAGAGAGAGGCAGAGACACAGGCAGAGGGAGAAGCAGGCTCCATGCACCGGGAGCCCAACATGGGATTCAATCCCAGATCTCCAGGATCGCACCCCAGGCCAAAGGCAGGCGCTAAACGGCTGCGCCACCCAGGGATCCCGAGAACATATTCTTTTAAAGAATTACTTACTTACTTTTGGGGAGAGGTGCAGGGAGAGGGACAGAGGAAGAGGGAGAAGGAGAGAAGCAGACTCTGTGCTGAGCACAGAGCCTGACTTGGGGTTGGATCTCACGACCTGGAGATCATGACCTGAGCCGAAATCAAGAGTTGGCTGCTGAACTTTAAAGCCACCCACGTGCCCTGAGAACATATTTTGTATTATTTGTGTCCTTTTAATGTGTTCAGAATTACTTTATGTCCATAGTATGATCTGTCTTAATAAACGTCCTATGTGTCCTTGAGAAAGGTGTCTGTTGTGCTATTGTTGGGTAAATATTCTATAAATATCAATTAGGTCAAGTTGGTTGGTTATATTGTTCCAATCTAGTGTACCTTTTGCCAATGTTCTGTCTGTTGGCTCTATCAATTATTGCTAGAGGAGTGAAATTTCCAACTACAGTTTTGGGCTTTTCTAGTTCTTGCAGTTGTTAGTTTTTCCTTCATGTATTTTGAAATTTTGTATTAGGTGCATAAATGTTTAGGATTCTTATGTGTCTCTTGATAAATTAATCTCTTTATCATTATAAAATGAACTTCTTTGTCGCTGGTAATGTATTTTTGCTTTGAAATTTGCTTTATATGACTTTAATATAGCCACTTTAGCTTTCTTTTGACTAGAGTTAGTATGGTGTATCTTTTTTCACCTTTTAACTTTTTCTTCCCCTTTAACTTTTTAACTTTTACTTTTATTTACTTATATACATTTAAAGTACATTTCTTGTAGGCAACGTGTAATTGGGTATTGTCTTTTTATCTGTTCTAACAATCTCTGCCTTTTAATTGAGATAGTTGTACTATTTACATTTAATATGATTATTGATATGGTTGGGTTTAAATCTTTATAGTGTTTATATTTGAAGAAGATATAATCTTCTTTCCTTATATTATTTTTTGGTGCTTACTTTTATATTATTGAGTTTTTTTATTGCTTTAGCTCTTTCTTGGCTTATTAGCATATCTTTTGCTTTATTATTTTAGTGGTTGCTTTAGTGTTTATAATATATATCTTTAAGCATAATCGACCTTCAAATGACATGATGTCATTTCATGTGTAGTAGAACCTCATAATACATTTACATTTCACTTCTTGACTTTTTGCTATTGTCATACCTTTTACTTCTACTTATGTTTTTATTTTTGTTTAAGTAGCCAATTATCACTGAGATTTAAATAATAAGGAAAAATATCTTGCATATATTTACCCATGTAGTAAATACTTTTCCTGATATTTCTCATTACTTTGTGTAGATCCATATTTCCATCTAGTGTAATTTTACTAGTGTATCCACTGCCTGGTGGATATCCTTTAACATTTCTTGTAGTGAAGGTCTTCTGTTAAAGCATTCTTTTAGCTTTTTTTTTTTTTTTTTTTTAATTTTTTTTTTTAATTTATTTATGATAGTCACAGAGAGAGAGAGAGAGGCAGAGACACAGGCAGAGGGAGAAGCAGGCTCCATGCACCGGGAGCCCGACGTGGGATTCGATCCCGGGTCTCCAGGATCGTGCCCTGGGCCAAAGGCAGGCACCAAACCGCTGCGCCACCCAGGGATCCCTCTTTTAGCTTTTTATATCTTAAAAGTATCTGTTGTATTTTTGTTTTTGAAATATATTTTCATGGAGTATATAATTCTAGGTTGATTTTCTTTCAGTTCTTCAGAAATGGTGTTTCATTGTCTTTTCTCTTGCATTGTTTTTGACCACAAATCTGCTGTCATCCTTATTTTTATTCCTCTGTATATAGCATTTTTTTCTTTCTGGCTGCTTTTACAATGGTCTCTTTCTCAGTAATTTTGAATAATTTATAGTGTACCTTGGTATAGTTTTCTCCATGCTTCATTGCTTGGTTTCACTGAGATTCTTTGTATCATTGGGTTTACCGTTTTAAACAAATTTGGAAAAACCTGACCATTATTTTTTCAAATATTTTTCCTCTGTTCCTTCTGCTTCTTTGAGAACTCAAATCATTTGTATATTAGGTAACTTGAAAGTTTCCCACAGTTAGCTTGCTCCATACTTTTCTCTTCTATCAGTGTTTTATTTTGTATAGCTTCCATTGTTTTGTGTTTGTGTGTGTGTGCATGTATGTGTTCACTAGTCTTTTGTTTTACAATTTCTAGTATTCCACAAAGCCTACTCAGTGAATTTTTATTTCCAAATGCTGTAATTTCGATCTCTAGAAGTTCAATTTGGATCCTTTCAAAAAATCCTACATGTTTTGACTTAACTTTTTGAACACTTGAAATACAGTTTTAATAACTGTTTTAATACCCTTGCTTACTAGCCCATCATCTGTATTAGTTCTGGGACAGTTTCAACTGATTAACTAATATCTTTTCATTATATATATTTTTCCTGCTTTTTTGCAGGCCTGCTAGATTTTGGTTGAGTCAGACATTGTGAATATTAGTTAGGTATTGGATTTATTTGAATCTCTCTAAATCTTTTTGAGATTTGTTCTGAGATACAGTTAATTCACTTGGAAATGGATAGATACTCTCAAGTCTTTCTTTTAAGATTTGTTAGTTGGGACTGGAGCAGTAGTCAGTCTAGGGCTAATTAATGCCTGCTATTGAGGCAAGACCCTTATGTGCCTTCTACACAATGCCCCATAAATCCTGAGGTTTCTAGCTTTAGTGGGAGGGAACAGGCATTAATCCTGTTCCTGTGTGAGTGCCCAGAACTGTTACCTTTAATTTTTTCAGGTAGTTCTTTCCTTGCCCAGATAGTTTCCTCACATATTTGCACCAGGTCAGCACTAAGCTGAATCTTCAAGGGCAACCCTTTGAAGATGTTTTGAGTTTTCTCTTTGTGCAGTTATGCTTTCTAGTATTTTGTCCTGTGAATTCTAGCTTCCTTGGTTTCTTTAGACTCTCAGCTCTGTCTCCTTAATGTAAGGAGTCTTCTAGATTTCCCATGGGTTTCTTCTTTGCACTGTGGCCTGAGAACGCTCTTAATGCAGTAAGATGGGGCAATTATTGGGCTCATCTTTTGTTTCCCCTCTCTCCTACATCACAGATCTTTGTTGCCTGACCTCCAGTATCTTCCAAACTGTTGTTTCATTCAAACTGCTACCCCTCCCTCTTTATTGGTTGTTTCAGATGGAGAGTAAATCTGGTTTCTCTTACTCATCTTGGCTAAAAGCACAAATATTGTGTCACTTGATTCTGATTTGTATGTTATCTTGTGTTTATTTGATCAATAAAGCAAGTGGAAACAGAAATAAGGGAGATGATATAGTGGGATTCAGGAAAAAATAGCTTCAAGAAAATTACAAATGAAATGAGAAAATAAGTTTGACTCATTTTGTTTTTTTCTTACCAGGCAAATATTTATGACAGCAAAATGCTTGCTTTCTCAGGTTGTTATAATAAATTAAGTGAATTGAAGAAGATAGAAGTAGAAAATGAAATAATAGGATAAAACAGTAAGTTAAAGGATCACAGAATTTAAAAATTCTGTATAAGTTGGGAAGTCAAATTTAGGGTTGCAGTGAGGAAGTTAGAGAGAGGGATTATATATATATATATTTATGAAGGAAATGTAGAGTCAGCATAAGGGATATGGAGCTAGGAGGGAAGCAAAGATTCTCAATATTGAATAAACATCAATGAGCAAGTAAGGCTATTTGTGACCCCTCAAAATTGTTAAGCCCAGTAACATATTGGAATGTTTAGTTTCTTCTGATTTTATTGAAGTCACACAATTATATTTCCTACATGTCATAGTATATTAAACTATTGGTGGAGTTTTAAAAATATTTGGAGGCAAAGTGAGACTGAGAAAAAACTGAAGCTGTGAGGGATTGGCTGCTCCTTCCCTGAAGGAGGAATTTAGAGATGCCTTCCACTTTTGGGAGACATTGGTAGAAAATGATGACCTCTTCTTTCTCTCAACTTTATCTTTATTCTTGGTTGAAAGACGGGGTGAATATTACTCCTGAATCTACCTTGCTCCATCCCAAACTGCTGTGGTGAAATAGATCACTCTGTCAAGAATAGAAATTAAACTAGCTCTATGAAGGCACTAGAAAAACATATTCTTCAAGATGGTGTACATGTTTGAGAAAATCTAACCAAGCAGTTTTAGAGGACTTTTTGCATTTTAAAATCATTTCCATTTGCCTAACACCACAGTAATCACCTCATTAGCCTTTGATGAAGTGACCCTGTTAATCTATTCTTCAAATTTTGTCAAATGTTCTTATACAGTATGTTTAGACCTCTGCTTTGAATTAATTTTTAAGGTTTCCCATGCAACAATGTCTAGTATTTTCTTGAGAATAATATGGGTTGTGTTCTTGAGCAAATGGGACAATCTCTGCTTTTTAAGTAACACCTAATCACACTTTCTACAGAAATTGAAATATAGAACAGGAGCTTATAGCATTCATGCGTGTGTGTGTGTGTGTGTGTGTGTGTGTGTATAAAAAGGTAATGGTAAAATGCATTTCAGAATCTATAAATATAGAATATATTTTGATCCATGAAAAACTTTAATAAATTGGATTTAACAGACACAATTATAGTATTGTCACAAGGGAGAGAGAAACACTTTACTTACCTCTTATGCTACTCATTTATCAAGCCCTCAACCATTTCTTGAAAGCTACTTGCTATCTGCCAGGCTTTGTTCTATGTTCTCAAGAACCTTGAGTAAGCAATTAGAGGATATCTTCTGTTTCACAGTAGCAGCAGGATTTTCATAAAACTATATTCTTTTTTTATTCTATTTCAGAAAAATGAATATAGCCAGTTGGCAAGGATGTGTGCCTATGCTTTGGTACCAAGTGACTTAAAGAATTATCTAATTTTAGAGGTTTAAATGTAACTTCTGCAGAGGGCTGTTCATGAATATTAAGTTCATAAAAGGCCATTTCTATCAAGTTTTATATTAATATTGTCTTTTTATGTAATATTGGAGAAAATACACTTCTATACTTTTTGTCCTTATAATTCTGAACTTACAATTACCTTCGTAAAGTGGGAACTTTACAAGTTCTACTGTACAGGTTCTGCTGAACCTCCACTGATAGAGCCAAGCTCTATTGTAACTGTGACTATTTTGACTTCTCGCTCATCCCAGAAATTTGCAAGATTTACTTGTGTTATGAAATTCAAGGCAAACCTTTTGGCTGTGCCTGTTGACTGAGCCAGACTTGACATTTGCTTCTGTTCAGGAAAAATGCTTTAGTTGCCAAACTAATATCCCTGCACAGTAAGAAGTAAATATCATGGAAACAAAATAAATACCTCCTCAAATGATTTTTAAAATGCGAACATAGAAAATGGAAACTCATCTTTTTTTTAAGTAATCAGAAAAGGTCAACCATCAAGTTTCTTCCCAGTCCTTAGAGGAAAACACCCACTTGGAACATGGGTGATAAACTGAGTGTGGTGAGGAACTGCCATGCCAGGTTCACTTCCATTGTGTGGTGCCCTGTTGTCACCTTTCCTCCATGTGGTGTCCCATCCCAACCCTAGGAGTCAGTCCTTGAGATATCACATCTTGGCACCTAATTATACTACAGTACAATGTTTGGAAGACAAATTAACCTTTATCATTTTTTAGACTTCTTTCATATTACATGAGTTTCTGTGCCCTTGGCTCCCTAAACTCTTTCTATGGATGCAGCACTTTCTCATATGACTCTTATTGGGTGGCTCTCAGGGCTATATTTTCTGTTTTGTCTTCTTTTCTGAGCTTTGGTCTTCTATCTTGTACAATTGGAGAAACCTTCACCATTAACTCATCCACTGAGGTACTCATTTTTTTTTTTGAGGTACTCATTTTTAACTCCAAAGCATATCTTTCTCTGAATTCTCCTGTGTCTTCCAGTTACATCATTCACTTTTCTTCCTGTAAGACATGAAGCCTTAAAATAATCACAATCTACTCCTTTTCCTTCACCCTCCATACCAAGTAAACTGCTAAGGTCTATGCTTAATTCTTTTCTAGAGTCACCAAACTACAGCATATCCTTACTGTTCCCAGTGCCATAACCACCTTGGACCAATTCATATTTGTTAGACCATCAGTCACAAATTCAGTAACCATGTCTCTGGCTGCCTCCTATGAATTAATGCTTGCCTGGATTCTCTGGTTACTGAACCCACCCACCCTTTGCTTGTAGACCCTTTTCTAGTTCCTTTACACTCAGCTTCTTAAGGTCACTTACACAGTCTCTGGTCATTGACTTGTCAGAGAGATTTAGACACCATTATTCACGTGGTTGCTATACTAATAAATTTTAGATGTTTCTTTGCAGTTGTCCATTTCTTACTCTGTAACTTTCAGTAATTCCTCATTACATGCAGCATGAAGTTCAAGTTCTTTAGCCCAAGATTTTAATCTGGTCTCAATTAACCTCTTTAAAATTAATATTCCATTGCTCTTCATCTTAAAACTTCTATTCTGTAAACTTAGTCTCTCCAGTATAAAATGTGAATTCGGTCTCCAGCACCATCTCCCTAGGACACCCTCCTTATTCCTTTCTACTTGACCAAGTCCTACCTATCCTTCAAGACTCATATCTGACCTTCAATGTCAGTGAAACTTTATTTAGTGTAACACATGATACTCTGCCCATTGTAGTCCTCTGTCCCACTTACTGTATGAATCACTCATGTTGAGTCTTATTATTTTCTACGTTTCCTTCCTATTTGCCTTTTAATGTGTAGGCTCGATTCTTTTTTGCCTGTAATGTTAGGATCTGGCATGGTGACATGCTTCAAAGATTGTTTGTGGTTGCTGATAATGATGTTGGCTGAAGTTGTTCCTTTGCCAGTTGTCAAAGACACTGTACATACCCACATAAGATGTTTGAACAAGGGAGAAAAAGGAACTGTTACCATTCTTGCTGCCTTAGGAAATCTTCTTTGAGAAACCTCAAGGAATTTTAGAAGCAGCATTAGAAAAGTTCTTGGCAGCACCATTAATAGATCATGGGATGAAATACTCACATGCAAACAAGCAGGAATAAAACCCAGCAGGATTGAGTGTGGGTCCAGTGAAGACATTCTTTTATTCCTTAGCCTTGACCTACTTTGGCATCTGGCTAAATAACTCCTTGTCTCTGAGAATATCTGTTCCTGATTTTATCTGCATGACTTCCAACACTCTGCCCTGCTCCAGACTTCCCATTATTGCAGTGATCATTTTTGGTTTCCTGGCTTCTGAGGCCACATATTGGGCTTCTGACCTAAGCTCCCAACTGCTACCTTATATACCGTTACTCCACTCCTGCCACTAGATCTAATCGATATATCATCTAGCATTATGATTTCCAGTCATTGTACACTCTGAGACTGCTAGTGCAAGATCACAATTGAGAGCCTTTTGTGATTTATAATTTGTAACTTTGTAGTTTCTTAAGTGCCTGAAATATACTTTTACTGTGGCTTCTCTGTATTTTCATATAGATGTTTGCCTGAAAAAAAAATCCTACTAACGTCAGGCTCTGTCTGTCTTGCAGCTATACTTCCCGATATTGATGATAAATTACAAAATGAATCATGCACTCTGATATAAACATATCTTTAAGAATTAGCTGATGATATCTATGAAGTTCTCATGAGAGCCATTTTGCTTAAAGCTTTAGCTGTCTGAAGCCAGTTCTCTGACATTGTTCGGTTTCTTATGAATCCAGTAGAGATAGTACAGCAATATTTATGCAATTTTTTCACAATCCTCAATATGAAATGCAGGAATGTCAAGTTCACTATATATAGGTCACTGCGGTTTGAAATAAGAACATCAGAGAAAATATGAGTTGTATTGTGTTTAACTAATTCAGGAAGAATTTGATGATGCTCATAGCAGCGATGGAAGAATGTTAAGGTACTCTGAGAGCTTTCATGAGCCCTTGGAAGCTTTTGGCCCCTCTCTTGAATCCATCCTTCTACAGTCAGATTAGGCTACTGCTTGGGATCAGTGAGTATCAGTGAGGATTAATATTTGTGACAAAGTCTTTTCCTGCTGTCCGGCTCAACTATAAATTCCTTAGGAGAAAAGAAGTATGAATCTTCATGACCGTGGATTGGGCAATAATTTCTTAGATAATGACTCCAAAAATACAAGAAGCTAATAGAAAGGATAAATAAATTAGACTTCATTGAAATTGAAAAATTTTGTACTTTAAAAGACATCGTTAAGAAAGTGAAAAGACAACCCACGGAATGGGAGAAAATATTTGCAAATCATGTATCTGTTAAAAGTTTAGTATCCAGAATATATAAACAATCTCTTGTAAATCAACAACAAAAATACAAATAATCCAATTTGTAAATGGGCGAATAGAGGTACCAGGGTGGCTCCACTAGTTGAGTGTCTGACTCTTGATTTTGGCTCAGGTCATTATCTCAGGGTTGTGGGATTGAGCCCTGTGTTCCGCTCCTCATTTAGTGGGGAGTCTCCTTGGGATTCTCTCTCACCTTCTCTCTCTCCACCCCCCAGTGAATGCACTCTCTCTCTAAAATAAGTAAATAGGGATGCTTGGGTAGCTTAGTTGAGTATCTGCCTTTGGCTCAAGTGCGATCCCAGGGTCCCGGGATTGAGTCCCACATTGGGCTCTTTGCATGGAGCCTGCTTCTCCCTCTGCCTATGTCTCTGCCTCTCTCTCTCTCTCTCTCTCTCTCTCATGAATAAATAAAATCTTTATAAATAAATAAATAAATAAATAAATAAATAAATAAATAAATCTATCTTTTTAAAAATTAAAATGGGCAAAGAATTTAAATAGGCATTTCTCCAAAGAAAATACACAAATGCGAATAAGCACATGAAAAGGTGCTCAACATCATTAGCCATCAGGAAAATGTAAATCGAAATCACATTGAAACACCACTTCACACTCACAAGGATGGTTATAATAAAAGATAATAGTAAAGGTAGAAAAGGATGTGGAGAAATTGGAACGCTTGTACACTGCTAGTGATTGTAACTTTAGTGAAGCCACTTTGGAAAACAGTCCAGCAGTTCCTCAAAAAGTGAAACATAGAATTACCATATTGACCCTGTAATGCTACTGCTAGGAATATGCCAATTCTGAGGGAATTCAGTTCAGTTCCGAGAGAATTGAAACCATATGCCCACACTAAAACTTGTACACAAATATTCATAGCAGCTTTTTTTGGTAATAGCCTGAAGTAGAAACAACACAAATGTACATTGGCTGTTGAATGAATTAAACATAGTATGATATATCAATGGAATATTATTTATCAATAAAAAAGAATGACATATTGATACATGCTATATAAACCTTAAAACAGTACTATGTGAAAGAAGCAAGACACAAAAGGCCACACACATACTGTATTATTCCATTTATATGAAAGTAGAAGGTAGACTGGTGGTTGCCAGAGGTCTGGGAAAGAGGGAATGGGAAATGACTGCCAGTGGGTACAAAATTTCTTCAGGGGTAAAATAAGTTGTATACTTAGATGGTCATGATGGTTAAACTCTTTACCTTGATTCTTAAAGGCAACCAGATAGTAATTTCTTTGAAATCTAAGGGGTTTGCTTTAGCACTCCATATATAGGCACAAAACAGTGACTGTCTCCATATTTTCAGGTGACAGGTTTTAGAAGCCAAAGTTCTGGTGTCTGTGGCTTTGAAAAAAAAATGGAGACCTTTTCAAAACATAGGCACAAAACCAGGGTATCATGTTTTGGTAGATAACTCTTTGCTCTTTAAGTATTTTTTCTCTTTACTATGAAAAGAATGTTTAAAGTCTCAATCACATTTAAAAATATCAGTAAAATTTTTTTCAACTTTCATTCATCTTTGAAATGGGAGCCAGAGTGTATGTTTATTAGAATCCTAATGTCAATGTACATGTTTCTCATGCTGTTAATGATAGGACAGATAAGTCCATAGAACCCTAACTTTTGGCAGCTTTGGTAGGTATCATAGACCATGCTTAGGTCACACTTAGGGTTTTATTTTTCTTGGATGATGAAACTTTGGAACCGGCTTAGCAAAGCCATGCTAACGTTACTGTGGTTGGACAGACAGGAGATCTCAGTTGAACCAGCAACAGAAAGGGAAATGGGCACAGAGATTCCGGCAAGGGAGTGGTTTTCTTCTTGGGATTCAGAACATCCAACCAAGGACAAATGGACAGAATCTGGGTAGATCAGACTATGCTTGTGGCGAACTGGGAACTTTTACATCCCGAGCACCAGCAGACAACTTTCTCAAACTTCAGACAGCTTCACTCTTTATTCTTGATCAATACCCAGTTTTTGTTTTCAGAGGAAAGATTTCAATTTTGGTGCATTGTGGCTTTGCTCAGCCAGCTTGTTCAGCCAAGTTGCCAGGACCAGGTGGAGAGGAAGCTTCTAGGACTTTTAGCGAGGAGTCCCACCTCAGCACAGGAAGACGTGGGCACTGTGTCACTCTAGGGCCATGCCAAGTTAGCTGGGGAGGGATCGTGCTTCATTGCCTAGGGTCTCTGGCATCCCCTGCCTGACATTTTAGTTTTAGATCTAGGATGGACTCATGCTAGTACCTTCCTGTGTCAAATACTGCAGTCTCCTTTTCCTGCCTCTTACCTCTCTTTCATCTTGGTTCATCTTTGGGCCTGACCCATCTCATAGAGCTTTCTTTATAAGCTTGGTTCAGGGGCATCCTTCCTTTTCAGTGGAAAAGGCCTCATCCCCTAGGATTTGGCTATAGGTTGGGGAACCCCAGGTGAATCTGGTTAAATAATTAAGTCTCTGTTCCCACATGTTACCCAGTATTTCTGACTCGGTGATATCCAGGCTTTAGTAAGCATTGGAATCACTGGACCCTGCCTCCCTTCCCCCCGCCCAGTTTCTGTTCGGTAGGTTTCATGTGGGGCCTGGGAATTTACATTCTAACCTGTTCCCAAGCAGTGCTGCGGCTGCCAGTCAGGGACCACACTTTGGGAACCACTGCTCTAGGACTTCTACCATTCGGGTTTTCTCTAGATTTGTTAAATGTGGCGACAGTGAATCCAAATATAAGAGCCTTATTGTACTTCTTAAGTGACATTGAATTGCTTTCTTGTGGTTATTTAAAACATGATACACGTTTATTTTTATTTTTTTTTATTTTTTTATTTTTTTAATTTTTATTTATTCATGATAGGCACACAGTGAGAGAGAGAGAGGCAGAGACACAGGTAGAGGGAGAAGCAGGCTCCATGCACCGGGAGCCTGACGTGGGATTTGATCCCGGATCTCCAGGATCGCGCCCTGGGCCAAAGGCAGGCGCCAAACCGCTGCGCCACCCAGGGATCCCAATGATACACGTTTAATTCAGTATATTTAAAATTATATTAAAACCTCTTATTTTAGAATAAATTATCAAGGTGAAAAATATACAGTATAATTTAATAATAATGCCATATCATAATGGCATTTAACAGTTAAAGTCTCAAAGTACTTTTCTGTATGATGCCTTCTGCTTTTTCCTTCTAGTTTTCTCTTCCTCCCCCAACCCCATTTCTTCCTCGAACATTTATTTAGTGCCTGCTCTATACACTTAACTAAGGATCGAGGTACAGATTCGAATCAGTAAGGGGTGAATACGTTTGCAGTCAAGTCACACATGGGAAGAGGTACACAGGCATGTACTAGGGCCTATGGCAGAAGTATCTGCATGCAGAGTGGCTTAAGAGGATACGTCGTTCTGCAAGAGGGGTGGTGGGTTGGCAGCAAAGCTATCCCAGAGTCAGAACTGAAGAGCCAGGATAGAATTTATAGCCTAATCAGAAGGAAAAGGAATCATAGTAGCATGAGAGCTCCGTGAGGTTTTTTCCCCCTCTTTTGCTAAGCAGTTTAATTTGTAGCCTTTTTAAAAGAATTATGAACTGATAAGTCTTGAATAAAAATAAATCTGATGGTCAAAGTTCATACTTTTAAAGAAAATAGCTACTAGGTACTTCATCTCTTAAACACAGTTTTTTTTTTTTTTAAGTTTTAACTTATTTATTCATGAGACACACACACACACACACACACACAGAGGCGGGGGGGGGGGGGCGGCGGTGGGCAGAGACACAGGCAGAGGGAGAAGCATTCCATGCAGGGAGCCTGACGTGAGACTCGATCCCAGGTCTCCAGGACCAAATCCTGGGCTGAAGGTAGCGCTAAACTGCTGAGCCACCCGGGGTGCCCTTAAACACAGTTTATAGCAATTTTGTCAGCTGATAAAATTGCAGAAATATTTTTCTACAGAAAGGGAAGTTGAAGAAGGCCTCCATCACAGGGTTGCAGGAATGGATGGATTCTGGATCCACTGACCTGCAGGCCCTAGGATTGTTCCAGGGAAGACAAAATTGAGGACTCCGAGAACACACCTAAGAGGAAGGCCTTTGCTGTGGAAGAGTGCCACCTCCTGGCCAGCCTTTCTGAACCAGCTAGGACTGGGAGCTATTGTGTGGTACTCTTCTTGCAAACACTGTCCTTCTATTGTGCCCTAATACTTTAGGTCTGGCTGCGTCTAGGGAATCCTTTCTCATAAAATGAACACATGTGCTTGGCCCTCTACTATATTATTAGGTTTTAAGAGTGTGCCTCAATAAGACGATGTTCTTAAGGCATTAGGAAAAAAAATAGAACAAAGTCAATAGAGAACAGTCTCTAAAACATGGTCCTTGGACTTGCTGTTTGACAGAGTCAAGGCCTGAGTCTATCACTTACTACCTTTGTGATTTTGAGCAGAGGAGTTAACATCACTGTGCCTCAGTCTTCTCAGGTGTAAAATCAGAGTATGATGTAAAATTGTAATGAGGATAAAATAATACATGGAAACTGTTTATGTGCACTACAACTACAACAGCAAAATAGCCACAAATAAAAGCATTTGATATAAATGCAGCTTAAAGCTTTGCACAGTGGCAGTATCATAGCCAATGAGGTTTATCTGAGGCATGATTATTGCTAATAAATGCAGCTTAATCAATCTGGAGACTGCATGGAAAGCTATAATAATCTATCAGTTACCCTGTAAGAAAGGTTATAAGGGATTGCTTTAAAATTATAAATCATTTGAGATCAAATCACCCACAAGTTTATCAATGTATCAACCTATCAACACATTGGGAGAATCATGTGATCACAATTAGGCTTTTATTTCTTCTTGATAGCTTGGGTGCTGTTGCAACCCGGAGCTCACAAACACAGCATCAGTGAGGAACTGATTGAAACCTTTCAATAATTATTTGGAAAAGAAAATATTTTAATTAGTGCAATAAGGTCATTTATACAAGCTGAGTTTTGAACTATGAAGTTGCACAGTGATAATACTTTTGGTTAAAGGAAAAACAAATAGACTCTTCCAGCCAGCCAAAACTATACATATACCCATACAAAGAAATTAGTGGTGTGATTCTTATGTTTCATTGACACAGATAATCTCCAAATCTACTATTTTAAAGAATCTTTCATTTAGAGCATTCATAAATCTGTCTTATCTAATTTTTAAAACAAATACAAGCATTATGATAGTAAAAAAGATAAATTAAAAGTAGAGATGCTTAAGCCAGGAGCTTCTTACTATGTGCCAAGCACAAAAGTAAGTGCTTTTACAAGTATTAGATTCATTCATTCTTCACAACCACTCAAGATATGTACCCATTTTACAGATAAGAAGCTTGAGGCTTAGCAGGGTTTATCACTTGTTGAAAGCTTTCACCCACCACTCAGCTGGTAAGTGACCAAGCATAGATTTGAACCCACATTCATTTCTGAATGAGTGTATGACTTAACTGTGCCATACCGTTTACCAGTTAGTTTTGATTTGCCATTGTGGAATATCAAATTACATGTCATCTTCCTATTTCCAGTGCCTGCTGCTGGTTACCCAGTAAGATAGGCCTACAGCTTCTGTCCTGTTAATAATAAGCCCTGGAATCCCTGCCTGCAAATGTACCTTTTAGTGCCTCACATAGATGCTCACATAGAAGTCTAGGATCTAGGGCGATCTTTTCATGCCAGAGATGACCCCATTTGAAAAGATGGGGATCAAATGAGGCACCTGGATGGCTTGATTAAGCATCTAACTCTTGTTTTTGGCTCAGGTCATGATCTCAGGGTCATGGGATTGAGCCCTGTGTTGGGTTCCACACTCAGCATAGAGTTGGAGATTCTCTCCTTCTTCCTGTGCCCCACCTCCTGCTCTCTTTCTCTCTCAAATAAATAAATAAAATCTTTAAAACAGCCCTGAAATGGTGAGGATGTAATACAGGCATATGTTTATTTTCTATCTCTTTGAATGATGCAGCCTGACCTGTTGGGACTTCAGAAAGACGCTCTGGGCTATTAAACAGCAGGAGAGGCAGCACCCCAAGTAGTCCTGGTGTGTCTATTCATGGTTTCTTTTTCAAGTGCTTCAAGAAAGACTCATTTAAGGAAAGAAAACATTTTTCTCTGATGTTAAACTAATACCTGAATTTCTTACTTTGAAACCTTGAGCCTGTTACCTTGTTTGGCAACTTTGTTTCTAGAGTATTTTGTGTGTTTTCTGCTAATTCTGTGTGAGGAGGCTGTGTGCAGTTCTGGGAATCCTGCCCAACCCTCCTTGGGGGTCCCGATTTCTGAGTGAATGAGGCCCATGAGGCCGATGCCTGAATGGGCCTTGGACTACCATCCTGCTTATTGAGATTTCATAGATGGCCAAGCAGGCTTGTTCTCTAAACTAGCATTTATTTGTTCGTATCTACTTTGTGCACATCTTTGATATCACCTCAGTTGTTTGAGTAACTCATAGAAAAGAAGAAAATTTTATTTTCCTAGAATGCTTGGGAAATGGTACATGGAAATTTCTAGCTGTGACATGTATTTATTTTCTTTCATTTTATTATTACTACTAGTACTAAAAATACAATGAGTCTGTACCATCTGCTAGTAATAATTAAAAACAAAGTATGAATAGACCTGTGCCTCTATAGGTCATAGAGAGCTAGGGAATGTAGCTGGGATTCCCTATATGAGCTGTTGAGCTATGTGTTTATTTCACCTTTCCCTCTTTCCCTCAGACACACACTCACACACTCAATGCCTAGGAATTTTTAAGAAACACAATAGAATATGTCCCATGCTAATACTAAGTCTATTTGTTAAAAATAACGTTCCAGAAACTGTTTTAAGACATATGTGTGTAAATTATACACATATATATACACAATATATATGCATATAGTACATATATATTACCATAAGAATCCTAATAGCAAGTACTAGTAATATCTCCAATTTACAGATGACGACACTGAGGCACAGAGAGGTTAGGTACCTTGTTCAAGATCACACACACAGCTCAGAAGTGGGGGGCTAGAGTCTATGTGCTCAACCACCAGACTCTGCTTGCCTCCATGATTTGGATGTTTCCTGTGTGACTCAGGAGGCACTTCAGATTTTTGCAGGAGCTCAGAAATTACCTTTAAGAACCTTAGGTGGGAGTTGGCTTGGTGGAAAAAACCCCAGGGCTTAGGCCAACAGTATTTTAGCCCTCATTCTGCCATTTATGAGTTGTATATTCTTGCACACGTCTCTTACACTGCATTTCATTTTCCTTATCTATCATGGAGGTGGTGATAACGTTTTCCCAGATGCCTCACAGAGGTGTCGTGAGGACAGATGATGTGATAGAAGTTAAAGACATCGGAAAACACTTGAATGTGACATATATATTCAGAAATGATTTTTCACATGATCACAGTTGAGGAATTCCAAGCTAAACCTTTATCACTCTTAGCCCAGTGCCCTCTTCACTCTCCTATGCTATAGCAATGTCTTTAAGCAAATTCACATGCTGATCTGTATTAGTTCTTTCTCTGGAGAACAGAGAAGTGTTATACTCCCCCTTGGAATATGATCCTCTCAATAGTACTATGACAAACATGTTATTCCTCTAGGAAATCATCTTTCTTTTCTTCTGACTTGACAATCATTACTTTTCCTTTGTCCATCTCATGTAAGAGGCTAGAATCTTGTATTACCAATGAAAATTCCCTTTATAAATTTAAATCAAGGGAAGTCAAAGGTGCTCCAAATGGAAGGGGTCTCCTCTGAGCCAGACCAAGACCTTGTTTTACAGCTAGAAAAGCTGGGGGTCAGCATGAGGGACTATTTGACATCACCAGCAAATTAGGGCCCAAGGGGGCTAAGAAGGCAAGTGTCCCAGCTGCCAGCCCAAGGTCAGTCCTAGTTTATGGCCCAGCCTCTCTCACTGAGAAGCTGCAAACTGGGATTTGTGTTGGTCCTGTGTGTTATTACTGATAGCTCTTCTGCAGGGAATGCCTTCCCTCTTTAAGCATTTGTCTTTTGTTACTTACAGGCGAAGACTGCACAGGCTGGGTGTGTCGAAGGTTACCCAAGTGGATTTCCTGCCCAGGGAAGTTGTGTCCTACTCCAAGGAGACCCAGACTCCTCTGGCTACACATCAGTCTGAAGGTAAGCTCTGTCTTTTGTTTGCTTTCTGTATTATCTCTAGGAGAAATTGCCAGGCATCATATCCTTCTTGTTGATTTTATATCTTAATAACAGATCTTTGCAGTACATAAACATAATGATACACTGAAAGTCTAAGGCTCCTTTGACCCAGATTTTGAAAGCTCTGGACAGGGAGCCCAGTGGTACTCCTCCAAAGAACCCATGAACTTTAAAATGGATTCCTTAGGTCACACTTTGCCAAAACTGTATGATGGAGGGGGAAAAATCTTCACAGGGTGACATAGTAGAAGCTTCTGAATTTTATCAATAAGAACAGTGTGTACATGAAGAGTCATCATTTTCAGGAGTCAGCAAACAGCAGCACACATCTGTTCCTCAAAATAAAGTGTTTTTTGGAATACAGCCAGATCCAGTCATTGGTGTCTATAGTCTGTGTGGGTACTTTCTTGCTGTTATGGAAGGATTGAGTAGCTGTGACAGCACTTACAGCTCACATAGCCAAAAATCTTTGCTGTAATCTGGCACTTGGGAGAAAAACTCTGCTGACCCCTGATTGACTTAACCATTCAGATAATGACACATTAGAGTTTCTTACCATTTAAAACTTGAAGTCTAAAATTTAAAAAGGTTTGCCATGTACATTCCACATAGGTGAATGGGAACTGAACTCCTTGCTACTTCGTGTATACCAGAAAACATCAGGTGGAAAATTCACATGCAGATCCCAGTCAATCAAAACAAACAAACAAACAAACAAAAAAAACTAAGAGAAATTGCAGCTGATAAAATGCTCCCTAGAAATAAGAAATTACACTCAAGCAGAAGAGATAGAGCTGTATACTTAGGATAAAAGGATGTTGCATTGTTGGAAAATAGCATTATTGTTATAGCTAAGCAAATTCTCTTTTTACTTTATGTTATTTTACTGTTTGGTTTGGTGAAGAGGATGTTAGAGTTCTGGGTTCATTGTTGTTATCTGATACGACTGAACAGAAGCCATGAGAATGAAAAATGATTCGAATGCCTTGCTTGGTTTACAGCAAATATATATATTAATGCAATTTGGTTTGTGTGTGCTACAGGGATTTTCAGTTTGGCTTCTAAACATATAAAGTAAAAACAAAACAAAACAAAAAACAAAAACCCAAAAAACATGTAATGTCTGAAGCAAAGTGAAATCTGATTCCTTGAAGTAGAGCACTGCCTATAGGTCTTCTGAAAACCCTTCCTGAGTAATGCTGGCTGCTGCAGGGACAAGTCTTTGGTAACAGAGCCTCCATCTTTCAAATCTGATAGTGAAATGAATTTTAGAAGCAAACAAGTAGCACCCTCTGGTGGTGAAATTTTAAACCAACCACTGCAAGAAACTTCAAGAACTGTATATTAATGTGGCAGAAAATACAAAGTTAGAAAAGCCTTTGGGAGTTCACCTAGAGTATCCTTGGACCTCCAGGCAGATCAGAAAAATTATTAAAAAACAACCTCACCACCCAACCAAAACATTTGTTTGAGTTAATATGCTGCCAGAGGTATTTGCAGAGTTGTAGCCTGAGGTATGTTTATTTAGCCCAAAATCTGACCCATAACATAAAGTTATACAACTGAAATACGAGAAGGAGTGAATTCTATTTTGAAAACATGTAGACTTCAGATATTGGAAAGGGCACAGACATATTTACAAGGGAAGATAAATTAAGGATGAAAAGGCATCAACTCTCAACTTTTAAACTAGAACACATCAAAAGAAAAAGCCTGGGCATTCCATTTTATTACTGCACAGAGAGCTGGGGCGCCCTCATTATGCTGTGGTCCAAGCAGCAGGAAAGAAGGAATTTATTTCTCAGCTATTGGCAGAAGTTCTTCCTGTTTTGTTAACAAGATTCATAGAAGGATTTTGTGCTGATGGCTGTTTCGATGGTTCAAATTCAATACAGACTTGAACTCAAAGCTAGCAACTACAGCTCTACACATTAAACAATGCCTGATGGGTTTAGACTGGTAGAGCTTTAGATTTGGGTTCAGCAAATTGTCCTCTCACTACACATGATTCTTTGACCTTCGGCTGCCCGCAGTCACCCAGCTGCCTGGCTGGCGCAAGTGCCCAGTGCTCCCCTTTCACCTTCTGTGTGAAGAGAGCTTGTGGAGGGAGGACTGGGGGCCACAGTGGGCAGTGAGAATCGACTACGTGGTAGGTTTGGGTTGGCTTCTGATTTGGGGTTTGAGCCATGGCAATGTTTTCATGACCATTGTAGCCATTCAGAGGCTGGAAATGATGAACTACTGGATTTTATGACACAGTGCGGCTCTTGGGTGGATAATATTTAAACTGTGGTGTATATAAGATCCATAGTGTATTAGTGCCCGTAGTGTATGGGGGGATGCTGTTTTTTAAGTCATATTGCAACTATGGAAATTTTAACAATATTCAAACGAGTGATCTCAGAGCATTGATGTGTTCTGTATCCAGTAGAGTTCCAGTGCATTCTGTTTTTTCCATGTTACTACTTTACTCTTTAAAAAGAGGGAAAGTACTTTTCCCAATCATAAGTCTCTTTACTCCACTCTGTACTATAACAAACATTCTCTTAACCTGTGATCATAATGACCTGTTCTGAGAAACACTCCAGAGGGTGATTTAAACCAGGAAGATTGAGGAACAAAGTCCCTATGAATACTTATTTTCCATTCAAATTTAGGTCATCAGTTGCAGACAAATAAGGCTGAACCTAGGACATGCTATTTGGAAGCCAGATATCTCTACCCCTAAAAACATTTTAAACATATGGTTTTTGTCCCAAGTAATAAGAAAGGAAAAAAAATGCTTCCCTGCCAGACTACCTCTACTTTGCCTTCTATTAATACACCCTGGACTGCCTCTGACCTCCTGAGATTAGTTAGGAGTCCATCTTCTGTATCCTTGTTGTAGTGGGTAAGTGACTGGCTCGTACAAGGCGCCCAGTAAATGCTGTTGAATGACAAAGATGATGCCATAGATATCATTGAAACTCCTAAATTCTGTAATGACCCCTAAGAGAATGAGAACATAACTTGCTGGTACTATGTAAGCTGCTCTGGAAGGTGAAGGAGGAAATTTAGAAAACCTATTGATAGTTTTGAAGTATCCTCTGATCATCCTCTCCTCTTCATGATATTTTAGAAATGGGAACTTAATGGCTTCATGTTGACTCCTCCCTCATTCCTCCTACTCTCTTCTCATGCCTTGTTTCTTATGCCCAAGATAGACCAATCTGCTTTCATTGACGACGGTGCCACACAGTGTCAGCATCCATACCCTTGCATGTACTGTCTCCCTGCCTGGAATGCCCTTTCTCCTGTTTGCCTCCTTTGGGAAGTCAAAGGAAAGAACAGTTAAGGGTTGGCTCCTTGGTAATTCCACTTGTGATGTGTCCCTCCTACCATGGGTGTAGTCCATATCCTCCTTTATCACTCTGTATTTAATGGTTATCTAAATGTTTGCATTGAGTGGGCTGTATGTCCTTCACTACCATGCTCAACATGGCAGCTGGCACAAAGAAAGGGCTCAATAGATATCAGTGGAAGAAATGAAGAATGATATGATGCTGGAGAAATAAGAAAGAAGAGGAAGTATTCACTGTCCTTCAAGGGAGGAGGGAGTATGATCTATGCATTAAGGCTACATTGGTTTTGGGGGGGTTTTAAGGAAAAGTCATGGGAGTGAGATTATGTGGTGAGGAGAGTTCAGTGATTCCACTTCAGCCAGGCCTCTAATTTCACTCCCATGAACATGGGCATTAACTACGCATGAACATGGCAGTTATAAGAACTGAAGGAGAAAACCACCTGTGTTGGCCAGGATAGAGCAAAGCAGTCACCAAGTTTTTACTTGGCAGAGACATGACTTAAATTTAAGTTTGGAAGAGATGTGTGGGAATATGGCTAAGGAAGGCTCTTGTTTCACCTTTACACTATTTTTTTTAATTAAGGTATTTTCTTTTGTAAAATATTTTATTTATTTATTCATGAGAAACAGAGAGAGAGAGGGAGAGAGAGAGGCAGAGAGAGAAGCAGGCTCCATGCAGGGAGCCCGACATGGGACTCGATCCTGGGTCTCCAGGATCACACCCTGGGCTGAAGGTGGTGCTAAACTGCTGCCTCACCTTTGCACCTAGGCTGCCCTCACCTTTGCACTTTAAAAAAAATATTTTCTTGATTGGTTGAGGAGAATTTCTACTTTGGCTTCCCATCCTCTCCAGCATATATTTAATACAGAAGCTGTAAGTATAAGAGAGTTGCCTAGAGTAGTCTAGTCTGGCACTGGTCTAATAGAAACAGAATGGTCCATTATTAATTTTAATAATATATCCTTTTAACCCAATATATTAAAACACTTTAATATTGTCAATATAAAAATTATTGAGATATTATACATTCTTTTTTATATTAAGTCTTCAAAATCTGGTTGTATTTTATACGTAGGGCATAACCCAATTTAGACACTAAATTTTCTTTTAAAAAATAAAGATTTTATTATTTCAGAGAGAGAGAACACAAGTGGGTGGGAGGCACAGAGGGAAAAGCAAATTCCCTACTGAGGAGGGAGCCCAACGTGGGGCTCCATCCCAGGACTCTGGGAGCCTGACCTGAGCCAAAGGCAGATGCTTAACCAACTAAGCCACCCAGGCACTCCCAAACACTAAATTTTCATTGGAAATACTTGAACAGTAATTAGATTTCTTAAAATTTACAATTGAAACAGCAGTTTCAAGTGCTATAGTTGCTCCATACATATTTAAAAGCTTTTCAATAATGGAATCAAATATCCCTTTTTAAAGTTAAGTAAAAGTAAAAATGTAGTTCTTCAGTTGCATTAGGCACATCTCAAGTGCTCAATAGCCACACATGGCTGAGGGACCCTGTATTGGATAGCTCACATCTGCCACAGACCATCATTTCGCAGGTTCAGAAGCTGAGACCCATGAAGTCAGCCTGATCCTCACTTCACCACAGCTGGCCAGAGGCACTTGGGTGAGGAGATCCCCCTGATTTATAGAGAATTCCTCCAGGGGCCTGATGACATCACAGATTTTCCTCCTTCTTATGAGGTCAGCTATGCCCAGGCAGATGTTAGATGGTTGGGCAGAAGGAAAGTTATACTCTGATGAGCAGGACAAGTCCACTAATAAGCCTCATTCTGTTAACATAGAGACAATTATGAGAACCCCCCCCCCACCAGGTTTTTCCTTCATCGTCCAGAGTTCACATAATGGGATGTTCGTTCCTTCCACTCTGTCTTCATGGTGTACAGCAAACTGCCAAAAACTGTGTATGACCTCCTTGTTAGTTATCTACACCTGTGTCACTTCCCTCTCCCTTCTCGCTCACTGCCATGTGAAGTGATTAGAGAAAATGATCAAGATTTAAATCTTGAATGGCATACAGTTGACTTCTAAGTCTTCCTACACCATGGTGGCCCCCAAGAGCATAATTCTTTGATAAAGTCCTTTATCAGATAATCTAAGTGGAAATATCTATTTGGAATTTTAAATATGAAACCAGGCAGTTCTTAGGGTTATAGTGGAAGCCAATCTTGAAACCTCTGGAGATAAGTTGGGAAAACACAGGCTTTGGTGAAATAACCTCGACTCAAGCTCTTCACCTGGTTCCCGGATTCCTGGACCTTACACTCTTTCTTTAAACTTACTATTTAAAAAACAGCCAAGTATTTGGAGACAAGCCATGGTAGCATCTGGATGCAAATTAAGAATCCCTAGTGAAGATGACACAGACTAATCTTATTTTCCATTTGTGTTCTGTAGAACTGACACTGCTCCAGAAATATTGACATCTGCCATGTTTTGCAACCTTGAAATATGCCTACTATTTCCCCTTTGACACTTGATTAAAGTGTTAATCCTCTTTCAGAAATAACTGTAGAGGCTTAGGCCCATTGTTAGTTAACAAGGTCAGCAGTTGAGGGATCTTTCCTTAGGACATTTGTTTTCTTTAAAAATATTACCATCATATTGTCAAGCTTCTTGAAAGACAAAAAAAAAAAAAAAAAAAAGGATGGGCTATTTTAGGAATACAGACATTTTTTAGATATTATTTATAATGAATAGACAAATTTTCTGGTTAAAGAAAACGATAATTGTTTTCCCTACCCCTGAACCTTCTTTTCACCTGTTGGTTAGGAGAGCTTTGATGGTTTAGTTCTTGATTTAGATTACACATTAAGATAGATACTGGCTTAGATGCTAGCCAGTCTTGATATTCCAAAGGAGAAGCCTCATGCTAAAAGTTAACTTATGTTTTTAAGTGCCTAAGGAGAGTGCCATAGATGGTGCAGTCAAATAAATACATTTATCCTAAATATTCCTTCCAATGAAAACAGAAGGATGCTAAATGACAACTAAAAATAAAGCCGGAATTCAACAAAAAAGACAAAGTGGAGAGAGCAGGACTTGGTACCAGTGGGCACCATCTTATTTCCTGTATTTCTGTAATCTGTAGTTCTATAGAAGGGGAAAGGACATTGAGAAAAATGAGCCTAGAGCATTGTGTGAACTTTAGGCTCAAAATGAGGTTATATCTTCATTACAGTACCATACTGGAAAATAAAATGTTATACCTTAGGAAAATGGTCTGGTAACTTTATATTTAACCATCAGTTAGCCACTAAATTAACCATCATATCACAATCTCAGGGTCAAGGGTTAATGTGCTAATGAAGTTCAGAAGTAAAAGATTTTGCATGAAATAAAAACATTGTCTTTCAAAAGCTGTTAGAATGAATCCATCCCTGTAGTATTTCATACAACCTTGGTGTAAGAAAAGAGCCTAAGGAGGCTCTTCAGGCTACCTTAAGGTGCCTAAAGAGCCTCTTAACATCAGGAAGATGAATAATGAGGCTCAATTAAGGCTCTGGGCCTGGAAGCTCATATTAAGAACAGAAAAGCAGTTCTGAGATTTTTTTTTTTTTAAATCTGACTCCAAGGCTCACACATGGTAGGTAGAAATGCATTTCACTGAAAAAAAGATTGCTAATACCCAAATTATAGACCTGATATCAAGTAAATATGTAATCATAGATGATTATCAGCTTCTCTCAGGTCCACTTCCAAATCAAATCCCCATGATCCTTCAAGGCATTCCTTCTCATAGGTCCCCATCCCTGGTCATGGACACATTAATTCTGTGTACCACTAGCATCTGGCATAGTGCTAAATATTTGGTGTGGGAATGGTTGGATGACCTGACTTAGCTCAAAGATTAACAGCAACTATCTGCCTTATAAGCCAGATAATGGGAGAAACAAAAGTGGGTCAAAGGGTAGGAGGTGGATGAGATGCTTCTAGAATTCATAATTTTAAACACTGGAAATAATGGCTAGTCTAAGCAGGAGAGCTTGAATGGAAGGATATTCTGTAACTCACAGAATCAACATGAAGATTGAAAAAACAGGCTCCGAGGACAGGCAGAAATCAAGAGAAGCTAATTATTAAGAAGACAGCCCAAACCCACACTACATAAAGTTTTCAGTAAGTCTGTGACCTTGCTGGTCACTTCCTAGGGGAAACATGACAAGCAGGGGAAAAACTCAGAATAAGTAGTTATTCTAGTGAAAAGATGTTGACTCCTCTCTGCATGATAGAAAAAGGTGAAAGCGAGCAACTTTGCTGATTATTCTTTCAAGATATGGTCCGATATTGAGGGTTTAGGTTGATCTGTGGTTGGGCAATAGAAAGGGCATTGAGTCAAGGCCACTGAGTTTTTCTACATAGCCTACATTCTTGCCATTGTAGATGCTTTATGAGCCCATGTTCAGCACTTGTGCAACTGGACACAGGATAACAATGACATATAGAACATACCAACTCTTCCATTAGATTAGTAGAAGCCTCCTTCACAGTGTCTAACTTCTGGTTGTAAGTAAATATTCTGTTATTCTAGATCTATATTGAAAGGTTCCTCCATATGCTTCTTTCCTAATATTCTTGCCATTTGTATCCTCTAATTGTGAGCTATACTTCCAGCAGTCCATCTCTGGCTTATGTTAGCATATCACTTAGAATTTCCCAGAATCCAGGCTCAAATATTTTCTCTTTAGGCAGCTAGTTACAGGGAGTTTCTCATTAGGCTGAAGGAGGAGAGACAGTGTACCAGAAGTAAGAATGCTGGAGAGTGTGGGCACCTGACTCATAGAGACTTTTGCTGCAACCCAATATATAACACTTGCCCATCCTGATGATCTAACAGTGGATCCTCCTGACGCTTATGGCTAGATGTATCAGATAACACTCCAATTCATAACACATAACACATAAGCATGGTTTGTTTTCCATAATTACCTAGTATTGTATAGTCATCCTTTAATCTCTACTTGGGTCCAGTGGCAAACCAACTCCTGTCTCTCAAAGGTGTAGTAACATAATGAAGAAGCTACACCATTGCTCTCAAATCTAAAGACCTCTTCCATGATTCCCTTTTAGAGCTATTTGTCTGATTTACCACAGACACTCTGAGTGCCATTGAATCAGTGGGACCATAATTGCTAAGTATTATACCCATTTAAAGGTAGAAGAAGCCTTTTGAGTCACCTGGTAAAATGGAATGAACATGTACATGGTAGCTCTTCTGGCCCACCAAGCATTATGACTCATAGTATTAGATAAACAGTGCATTTGCCATATTGTTTGAAGTCCACCAGACCTCTAGACCTATGGACACTTTTCTGAAATGTCAGGTCTTACATATTCAGAGATTTTTCCTCATCTTCTAGCCTACTTGTCTTAATCAGGTATTGGAGATAACCCAGCTTACTCACCAGGTCCTGCTGGCATGATGCCCTTTGTGGCAGGTGGCAGTCAAGGGCTGTAGATAGGCAGAGAGCTGTCTCAGCCCTGATGTAAGATGATGCAGATGCAAAAAAGAAATGAGGTGGGTCTTCTTTGGCTGTCAAGAAAGGCTTAGTATTGACTGTGGTTTGGGGGTGTACTCCCAAGCCTCCATAGTTTCCCCCATATTCAGTTTTCCATTATTTGCTAATCAGCACTGTCACTTTCACATGAGCAACTTGGTGAGGCTGGCAATTCAGAGGGCTTTTATTCAGGAGCCCACAAAATTTAAAATTTGCTTTTGATTTTGGCAGACGTGTATGCAGATGTTTATCACAACCAGAGAAATTCCCTGGGTTTATGCCTTGAGCTAAAATATAGAGATTTGAATTTGTCATCTCTTCTTTAAGCTGTCCAGTCCCATTAGAAGCATTCACCTCACCCTAGTGTCTTTAAATTCTTCATGCCATTCAGTCTGTTCAGTGGCAGTGACACTTTGATCCCTTAAATCCTTCTTTTCAATGGACACTTCATTAAAGATCACCACAGAGAAAAAATTATCCAGCTATTTGTTATGGCTGACAGGTTCTCATTCTCAGAATCTGAGTTTTCATTTTCTTTAGCCACTATTAGGGCAAATAACCAACACCAATTCCCTGGGTAATTGTCTTCTGATACTCATATCTGTGCCAGTCTGGGTCCATGGTTGCCAACAATAAAAATTAGCTCTGGTTAACCTAAATATAAAAGAGATTTGTTGGAAAGATATGAGCTACTTGATAGAACTGATGAATTAGACTTAGGTTAGAAATTGAAGCAAAGCAGCCCTAACCTCTACTGTGAGTGTATTTGAAATAGGGTTTTTAGGAGGTAATTAAGGTTAAATGAGGTCATCAGGGTAGAATCTTAATCCCATAGAATTGGTGGCCTTGTAAGAGGAAGAAGAAAGAGATCTGTCTCTGTCTCTGCATGCATACACAGAGGGAAGGCCATGTGAGGACAGGGTGAGGAGGCGTCTGCAAGCCAGGAAGGGAGCTCTGACAAAATGGATCTGCTGGTAACTTGATCTTAAACTTCCCAGCCTCCAGAACTGTGAGAAAATAAATTTCCGTTGTTCCAGCCACTCAGTCTATAGTATTTTGTGATGGCAGCCCAAGATGACTGAGACAGCAGCTAAGAAGATCATGCCATTGAATCTGTTCAGTGCTGTAAGACCAAGCATCCTGGATTTCCTGTCACTGGACGCTCACAGTTACACTCAGGATTGAAACTGTCATCACTGCTGCTTTGAAAACCCCTACTTCTCCCTGAACCTTGACAGTACTCAGTTGAGATTTAAAGAGCAATATGAAAGTCCACTTAGCTAAATCTAGGTTACATGCCCTACATTAGCTATGAGAGGCCAGGCAGAGAAATAACTAACTGCCCTAGCCCAGCTTCCGCCAAGGGAGACTGTTTTGGTACACTCCCTTCCAAAAGAGAACATTTGGATGGTGGATAGCCAAAAATATATATTTAAAAAAAATGCCTACTCTGACATGAGAAGAAAAAGGGGGAGGTAAAAAATATTATATGTGCCCAGCACACTCAGGTACTTACAGTGTTCTTAACAGAATTAACTCATTTTATAAGTCAGAAATGCAGAGAGAATGCAGCTCTTTTAGTTTGTCGGCAGCTTCTGTAATACTACCTGGCTACCAGAGGAAAATGGGGAAAATGTATGAAATAAACAACTTTAGTGCAATCTCTTATTTTAAACAGTCTCAGTTGGTATATGCAGTTAAAATTGGGTATAAATGCTTAAACCTTACTCCCACTTTCTTCCTAAAATTATGGCCAAATGCAGAGGGCAAAAAGGTGAGATTTATATGATCACATGGCTTTGGTGGAGTGGGGAGGGAGAATAGGGACTCTGACTTTGTGTCAGTCCTTGACAGTATGCTGGCTGACATCTGCTGTTCTTTGGATTGATGTTCTTTGACCTCTTGGGCACTGGCACTCCATGCTATAGTGTGTAGGTGGTAGACTAGTATCTGTTCTCTTTGCTTGGTAATGTTCTTAGGAGTATGGGTCATTTTCTTCTTGATAATCTGGTTTCCTTTTAACTTTCCTTATCTCTAGACCTTGAATCAATGCCCTATCCTCTATCCAGCCCCTGGCCTAGAAGTCAGTCCCCAGCCCATGTAGCCACTTTATCTACCACAACAGACCCTCATGGCAAACTGGCCCTCAGTTCAGCATCCATACCTCAGATGATCTGAGGGAGGCTCAGCAGCACTCATCAGTTCTTCTCTCCATCTTCTCATGACAACCAACCCCACCAGGCTGGGGTACCTCGTAGTGAATGAGACCAGATGTGTAATGGTCTCCTCCTAGCTTCCCAAACAGGAAATGTGATCCAAGGGTACCTGTGTTCATTTATCTTCCTAGTTTATCTTATGCTGCACCCTTCCCACTGCTTCTCTCCCAAAAGTGGAAATCCAGATATATCTAAAAAATTTCTCTCTTCTTCTCTCTGCATGCTCCTTTCCTTGCCACTTATCTGGAAATAAACTCCTGTGTTTAACTTCCCCCATAGGTTAGGGGGAGGAGTATATAGAGGGGATGATCTTTACAGTTTTGATATTCTAAATGGTAAGGAAAAGGAATTTGGAATGTTATTTCTTCTTCAATTAAACCTAACTCTCTTTTGAGAGGGGAGCTGAACCTCACCTTAGCTGTTTTATTGTCATACTTTTGTATCAAATTCTAGTCTCTCTTCCAGCAAATGAATGCCATAAGTAGACTAGAGTGAAAATCATTATGTTCAGGAAGACAAATAGAAGAGCACATTAATACTTTTTGAATATAACTCCCATAGCACCCCAAAATGAAGAGGACATTTCTTTTCATTGCTCTTGATCAATAATAGATTCAAGAAATGCCAGGATTAAAGAACATTACAGGGTATAACAAACCTTTTTATTTCCTGAAGAATAACAATTGCTATGTTGACTAACTTAAGAAGTATATAAAGGTTTCACTGCTAGCATGGCAACATGGGGAGTTTTGTGGATTTGCTTCCCTTTAAAACTGGTGAGCATTGTTGAAAAAAAAATACCCCCCAAACAAAAAACCTATTTAAAGTCTCTGGAAATGATCCCAAGGGCATACAATAAATGAAAAAACATCTATTAAAGAATACTTACTAAAACTTGATAAGAACAGGAAGAGTCTGTGATATTTGAACTCCCTCTTCTCTTCAGTTTAGCTTGAAGCAAAGTCTGCTTCAAAAAGATGCAGCGAAGAATATAGTGAAAGGGACCTTAAGGAAAGGAGGGAAACTGAGTGGGGAAAAGTTAGAGAGGAAAACAAACCATGAGAGACTCCTAACTCTGCGAAACAGAGGGTTGTGGAAGGGGAGGTGTATGAGGGAATGGGGTGACTAGGTGACAGGCACGAAGAAGGGCACTTGATGGGATGAGCCCTGGGTGTTACAATATGTGTTGGCAAATTGAATTTAAATTTAAAAAAGGAAAAATAAAAAAAGAACACAGAGCTGCCTCTCCCACCAGCTTCCAGTTGGAGGGCTACAGTATCTTCCTGGGAGAGGCAGAACATTAGCATTCCCATTATCTGCCATTAGCTACCGGTTAGCTACCTGTTATAGAGCCTACCTTCCAAGCAAGGACAACTGAGAGGTGGGCATACTCTTCTTCAGCCTAGCCTAAACTTGAAAGATAGGGACTTTACTTTGGCTTCAGCATTCTAAGAATTCTGGGGCCCTAATCACTCTCATCCAATTCATATGTAAAGCAGAGATTCCACTTAGGGACAGGCAAGTCAAATGACCAGAGGCTATAGCAGGATCCCAGTCTGCCAAGCATCCAGCTCTGAAAGCAGGGGTGTAATTTGAAGAGGTGTGCTGCTGTCCCCTCCCTCCATGCCAGAGCTTCGGCAGAGATTTTGTCCAGGGGAAAAAGCAGGCCATAAAACACAGAGCTTAAAATCTCTTCCCAAAGAAGCTGACTTCATTTGCAACAGAGTGTGGGGATGTTTAAGCCAAAGGACATTTTCAAAACAGCGAAGGTTATGGTGTAAAGCAATTAAGAAATAACTGGTAGATGCATTTGAGATATAAGCTAAACCATAGCTTGACTAGTTTACTAAGACAAAGCCAGGGAAACCAAGAGTTAAAAAGAGCCCTCCTGGGATCAGACAATCTCAAAAATTGATCTCGAAGCTATTTTTCTAAAGGAGTCTGAATTTAATTGGATCAAACCATGGAGAAATTTGTGCCCCAGGACATTGCCAAAAAAACCCAGAGCATTCTTAGCAATTAGTGGAACTTAACATTAGGGTATAGTCAAGGAAAGAGGTGATTAAAAGGACTGCAAAGGACCATCATTCCAGAATGACTTTGCACATGTCCAAGGCTACATCCTCCAAGAAGCAATATCAGAGGCTTCACACTATGTGGGGAGGGGGGAGAACAAATTTTGCAAAAATAATCTAGTCACTAACCAAAGAAGCAAATAGCAATAGCCCAACTCCTGGAAAAGTGGGAGGAGAATCAACCAGAACCCAGAATTTCTACAATGTATTATATAAAATAGCTAGTTTCCAACAAAAATATGAGGCATACAATGAAAATGGAAGTCTGATGGGAAAAAGCAGGCAAATAAACCTGCCTATGAAAGTGAGCAGATGTTGGATATATCAGAAGAAAACTTCAAAGTAGTAGTAGTTTATCTCTCTTTCTCTTCTTCCCTCTCTCTCTCCCCGCCCCCCCGTGTGTGTGTGTGTGTATATATATATATATAGAGAGAGAGAGAGAGAGAGAGAGAAAGAGGTATGAATAAATAGATTTTTTCAAAGAACTAAAGGAAACCATGCTTTAAAAAATAAATGAAGATATGATTACAATATTTTATTAGAGAATATTAGCAAAGAGATGCAAGTTATAAAAAAAGAACCAAATGTATCCTGAATTTGAAAAGTATAAAATTGAAAAAAAATATTCATTGTTGAGCACAACAGTAAATTGAACTGGCAGAAGATGGATTGATAGAGAGTATCCGGTCTAAACTTCAGAGGGAAAAGAGAATGAAGAAAAATGAAGAGATCCTCAGAGAAATGCAGATACCCTTAGGTGAATCAGCATATATATGATGGAAGAACCAGATAAAGGTGAGAGAGAAAGGAGCAGAAGAAAATATGTAAAGAAATAATGGCTGAAAACATTAATCTACAATCACAAGAGTCTCAACAAATTCCAAGTAGGATAAATGCAAAGAGTTTCACAAGAGACACATCCTACTGTAAATATTGAAAGCAGCAAGAGAAAAATGGATTTTCACTTATAAGGGAGCCAAACAAGATTAGCAACTGACTTCTCATCAGAAACAATGGCAGGCAGAAGACAGTGGGATGACATTTAAAGTACTCAAAGGAAAAACTGGCAACAATAAATGTGAACCTAGCAAAACTGTCTTTTAAAAATGAAAGTGAAATGAAAACATTCCCAGATAAATGAGCACCGAGAGAAGCACCAAGAAAATTTGTTGCTAGCAGAACCACCTTAGAAAAAACACTAAAGGAAATTCTTCGTTAGGAGCAAGTGATTCCAAATTCACATCCACAGGAAAAAACAAAGAATGTAAGTAAAGACAATTAATTATGTAACTACAGAAGACAATATAAATGCATTCTGTTTCTTCTCTTAACTAGTTTAGAGAAGTTATATAAAACACTATGCATATCATTATATTGCTGGATCTATACAATATAGAAATGTATATTGCTGTTAGCATTACAAAAGAAGTGGGTAGGAATAAAGCTACATTTGGCAAATGATAATCTGAATGCACAGGAACAAATGAAGAGAGCCAAGTACAAAGGCTAAATAAGAAAGGCCAGAAGTATGTAATTGCTCTCCTTTCTTTTCTCAGCTTCTTTAAGATACATACAATTATATAAAGCAATAGTTATAACAATGCATTGTTGGCTTTGTAACATGTAGAGATGTATTATGCATGACAATAACAGCATGAAAAGGGGGGAAGCATAATAGAGCTATATAGGTGTAACATTTCTACACATCATTGGGATTAATATAAATCTGAAGCAGGAAATAAATCAAGAAATGGTGAAAATTATTTAACATTAAGGTGTTATAGTAGAAAATATTCACTTAATGTAAAGCCCCAAAATAATAATAAAAGAAAAAACAGACATGAGACATACAATAAACAAAAATAAAATGGCAAGTATAAAACTCACTATAGGATATTAGTGAGTGATGGGATAGGAATGACAGTGGGAACCTTGATGTAACTAGACCTGCCAGAAAGGGATCCACAGGGTCCTAGCTCTAGAAGATACAAACAGTGGTTAAGTGTGCGTGATAGGGGAATATGGTAGCAGTGTAGGTAAGCAAATTCTAACCAAAAGAGTTAATGCATTGGCCTACAAAGGGATGTCCTAAAGTGTAATATAGTACCAGGCTGCTAATGTAGTTTGTAGTAGAGAAAGGTATTTAGAAAGTTTAAAAAAATAAGAAGAAGAAGAAAATACTAAGGTGGCAGAAAAAATGTGGCATGTAAAAGGTAACATAGTATCCAGAACTTCTGATGATAGGCAATACATTTCTTAAAGAATGACAGTATAAAGTCATCCCAAATAGAAATAGATCTTGAGGGACAACTGAAATCTATTGGTAGTGACTCTCTGGACTGTTGTATGGAGAAGGATTCTGAGACTGTATCCTACCTCATCTCAATTAAAACTCTTAAATGAAAAGGAGCGGGATGCCTGGGTGGCTCAGCAGTTAAGCGTCTTTCTTTGGCTCAGGGCGTGATCCTGGAGTCCCAGGATCGAGTCCCACATCGGACTCCCTGCGAGGAACCTGCTTCTCTCTTTGCCTATGTCTCTGCCTCTCTCTCTGTGTGTCTCTCATGAATAAATAAATAAAATCTTAAAAAAAAAGAAAAGCTATTGCTGCATTTGAGCAATAGCAAGGAAGTAAAGAACAGGAAATTTCAAAGAGGAACTGCAAAAGTAGAGGGAGTGATGGCTACTAAGTAGAAAGAGAAGTATGCTCAGCTCTTGTGGCATAAAGCATGCAAAAAAAAAAAAGTTGTAAACAAATAACTAGCCAAGGACATGAAAATGGTGGCAGGAGAGCTCCATGCAATCTCCATATGGGTTAGGCAGGCAAAGGGATCAAATTTGGAATATTCAGTTGAAGGCAATGGAAACTCAACCATATGACCTAGGCTTCACTGGGGCATGTGATAGTGGGACTTATGGTACGAAGGAAATGCCTATATTTATTTTCTACTGATTTCCAGGAAGAGCAAGATTCCCTCAAAACCCTTGACTTTTGTGCCTTTCTTTTCTTCTCCTAATAGAAGTAGAGTTGTATGAAGGTTGGTGGATGATAATTTTTGGCTAGAATTTCTTGATAGGATATAACTAATTCATCAGTGCTCCTAGGCATGGGAAATTTGGTCTTTTTATACTACTGTCATCCCCAGACCAGGTAGAGGTAGTGACATCAGGAAGAATTTTTGCTCTGCCTCATGTAAGCTGGTCCAGGGTCTCAAATCTGGGGGAAAGGTGCAGTAAGTCCAGTTTTGTCTTCACAGTAAGTTAAAATTGCCAACCTATCCCTATTGGTAGTAATGATGATACTTTGGTTTTTGTTTTATTCCTGATGTAATTTCTCAATTAGTTCAGAACTTGGACAGAAAAGAACGGTGCTGTTATTTTGACCCTGCAAAACCCTGCCCTCTGGGTGCATAGCCTGGAAATCTAACCCAAGCCTCCCATGTGGTAAGAGAGAATTGCATCAACTGAACGCTCTTTCTGACCACATCTGTTGTTTTCCTTCAATATGAAGCTCCGTTAGTGTAACACTGCTGGCCTCTTGCCACCTCTTTACTCACTCTCCTGGACCCCTAGCCCCCACCCCTAGAGAAGATATGGTGACTTATCTGGTTGTTAGATTTAGAAATATAACCTAGGCAGTCTCAGTCTTTTGTTGGGGGAATGAGGATACCTATAACATACAAGTTACATTCTATTCCTGTGTACCATTCATCCTACTTAACACTCACTTGGGAGGCCTTTCAAGTCTGTGAATGAGTATATAAATCCACCTAACTCAGGAAATTAATTAGCAGATCTATTTGGCCTGCTCAGGAAACTACATTCTCACCCAGTCTTTATCCATAATGAAAGTGTTATTTTGGTCCCACTCCACTTCTGTCTTTGTCTTATTTCTCATTTGGGTACTGTTTATTTGGTCCTCTAAAAATCCCAACGAGTATTAGGAAAATCATGGCAAGAAAATCAGTTCTGGAGAGATGAAAGTATTGAATATAACATTAAAGACCCTAGCTAATTAGACAAAAAAGAAAGTAACCAATGTTCAGGGGGAGGTTTACATTCTAGCAACAAGGAAAGAGCTCATTTATAGAAGTGGATCCCAAGGTTGGAGGGGAAGCAGTAATAAAGTCAACTTAATGTTGAGCTCTGAACTTCCTTTATTTCTCTGTGAATGTGCATAATGCTGGACCTGTGTGTGGCAGGACCAACTGTGCAAATTAGGAAGTGGCTTGTGAGGGCCAGGATCCAGGAAAGTTGTTACACTTGGTGACCTGTTTAAAAAGAAACAACCAAACAAAACCCTGGTTACTATATTATAGAGCCCTAATGTGGAATAAGATTTCCTATAAAATTATCACTTAAGGATTCTAATTTTGATAACAGTTCAGATAATTTTTAAAAAGATTTTATTTATTTGAGAGAGAGCAAGAGTGCACAAACAGGGGGGAAGGGCAAAGGGAGAGGGAAAAGCAGACTCCCCACTGAGCAGGGAGCTGGACTGAGGACTTGATCCTAGGACCCTGGGATCATGACCTGAGCCAAAACCAAGCCACCCGGGTGCCCCATCAATTCAGATAATTTTGTTGCAGAAAAACATATTGGACTGAGAAGCTTCCCTTTTCATAAAATCAGGAAGTTTTTGGACTACTGGGGAGAAAAGTTGGTCTCACTGAACAGCCTAGAAGTTGTAGTGTGGTATTTGTACCTTGTGGTCAATAAAGCAAGTGGCCATTGTCTCTGTAAGTGTGGTATATTGAAGGCTCAGGCTGTTGCCAATGTTTTTTTGATCCTGGGAAGCAGGACTTAGCTGATGGCTCAAAGAAACTGGGAATAACATAAGTTCCTCTACCTGATTATTCTCTAGTGTCATTTAGTGAATAGAAACGCATTCATGTTGCTGATTAAGCAGTTGGGGTCAGGTATATGGACATGCCATGAAATAGCACACCAGATAATATTAGGTCCAAGTCTAGAAGCAAAATACAAAATATGTAATAATATGATGAAATGTGTCTGAGTTTGCAGTTTATTAACTGTACACAGAGGATGAGATGTGCTGTGTGCATCACTAATCTCTTCATTCCCTTGGTGTTCCATACATTCTTTGGCTGAGGACACTGACATTCATATGTGTGTCCCTTTCTTTGGGTCCCTTTTAAAATTCCCTTCCCTTCCTATTTTTTATACTACAGCTTCAACTTACAAAACAATTATCCTTCTTTTGAACAACCATTCTTGATATGTTTAGACATCACAAAATTCCTGTATCTTTCCAACCTTCTTCTTAAGATATTATGAAGATAAAATGAGAAAATGATTGGAAAATGCCTTTCCTTAAACAATTATTTCAATGATAGAGATTGATTTCGCCACTGGAGGACTGAGGAAATCTTATGTCATACCAATTTTCCCCTCATGAGATGGATCAGGATACTATTCTTGCCAAAATTGAGTTTTCTTAGCAACAATGTGTTTTTTGAGATGCCAGTTTTCCCAAGAGGACAGAGAGATATACTACACTTCTTGAAGTACCTGGATGGAGAGTTTGAACAGGAGAGTTGTCTCTTTCTCTCTTTAGTTCACGCACAGTGGAAGCCTTTGCGGGGTCATCTAGCAGAACTAAATAATGTCCCAGTCGTCCTCACGTTCTCCAGACAAACAGTGATTTTGGCTGCGCAAGCGATTCTTGGGTGGGCTGGTGGTGATGCACCTTCCAATAACCATTACTAAAAGTGTCAGCCTAGGTAAATTCATGTTCATCTGGGTCCATTTTATCTTATTTTGTCTTAATTTAACCCAGATCGTGAAGTCCAAATGTTACATCGAGCATTAGTTCAGTGAGGTATGGTGAAATTTGAAGAGGAGAAAAAAAATGTTCCTTGCCACCCTCGGAGACAACATACTGAGGAAATAGGACTTTCCCCCTCCCTCTCTATTTTGGTAATCCTTGGCTTGGCATATTTGGGTAAGAAAATGAAAGGTTTGCCTACATAGTTGAAATCTCTCGTCACATTATATCATCTGAAGCCCATTTGTACGTTGGGATCATTTTATTTGGTTTCGGTTAGACATAAAAGTGTTGTGGTCTCCTTTTTTTTTTTTTCAAGGCCTCTGGCTTTTGGAAAATTGAGTGATTTCATCCTTGTCCGGGTTTCCTAGTAAATCTTGTATTTTTACTCAGATTACTTGATCAATTAGTTATGTCAGCTGCCCGAGATGTGCCTTTTTATTAATAGCACCTTTTATCAACTCATTGGAATTAGACATTGCAACCATGGTCTGAGACTGGTAACATCTTGCAATAATTTATAAATATTACTTTAAAAAATAGCACCACAATTGCTCATTTGTGAACTTTTTTGGATATGTCCCTGTGTGAGAAATTGCATTTGTATTATTATTAGTTCTGACAAACTGGATTAGGTCTTGGCTATTGTTAAGTGGTTCTATCTGCCCTCAAATCTACTGAGAGACACAGCATTTTTAATGAATTTAATTAAAACTGCATGTGGTTTATAGACTTGCCTCCAGCCAATATGCCATTCTTCTTGACTGAACAGAGTTTCTGCTAATGTATAATGATGTTTTATATGAGAGATGTTTGACACTCCCTCATAGTAGCCTCCAGGTAGTTTCCATTGAATGACATGGTGATGAAATATTAAAATTTTAAAAAACCCTTTCTACTTAAGTGAGTCATGTTTACACTAACTAATATATGCATAAATGTGTTAAATATGTTTGTTGAAGCTGGGAAAGACAGGGATTGTATTTCAACACCAGCAGTATGTTGGCAGTGAAAGATTTTAAGAAATTTCAATCTGGCAACACTTTGGAAGATCTGCTATATGTATTATTCTTTGAAGTATAAAAAAAGGTCATTATGAAATTTCCTCTTAACATTTACATTCATTAGGCCAGGTAGTTTTAATGATTCTTCCCTAACAAACAAGAATTATAATAAGTATGGCTCTCAGCATTAATTTTTAACATAGCCTTGGAAGGTATCAGTGATAGAACTTAATGTCTTTTTTAAAAATAAAAACATCTGCATTTTCTTAATATTTTTAAGGAATGAATTATTTAATATACTTTATAGAGGGTGTTAGTGAAGTCCTCTGACTGAATAGACTCATATTCTGGTTCTGGGAATTGATCTTTGATAGTAATGATAAAAGAACAACAAGGAAGTATAACTCATTTTGCCCTATTTTGCCCATGTTTAGTCTTTGAAAATGGTAAAACACTACCAAGGAATGCAATCTTTTATATTGTCTGTATTAAGTACATAATAAAATGTCTAACGATTTTGTAGAACCGGGCAGGGCCAAGGTCAGGAGACTGTATGATTGCAGAGACGAAGTAGCTCAGTGATCATGGGACTGGGATTTCTTGAGAAGTCAGTGAAACAGACATCTAGCATGACAATGAAGAGAGGTCAAGGATATAACAGAGGCAAAGGCAGCTTACAAGCTGCATACACAGCAGCGTTCTCTATAACTTCTCTCAGCCTTAATTTCTTCACGTGAAGAAACCTCACAGGATTGTAGTGCAGACTATACGTAGTACACTCAAAAAATAAAATTCCCTGTAAAATGCTTAACACAATGCCTGTTATCAGTATTCAGAAATTTTAGCTTAAAAATTACCATTTGCACATATCTGAACTAGATGTCCAAATGTTTCCATAAAATATTCCATGTATTTATTTGAAATCACCAAATATCTTCTCACTTCCAGAAACCCTTTCTTTTTGCAGATTTGAATGGCGTGTTACTTTAGAATTTTTATTATGAGATATGTACCTGTTCTTCACTTCGTAGAACATTGTTTTAGGTAGCAGTATCTCTCTCAAAAATGTCATTGAGTAACAGGACATTTACAGAATTGTATTCCTTGCACTGCATTTTTCATCCCCTACTTTGGGAAGATAATAATTTCTCTGAAGAAAAGCTAAGCTATCAAAGGTCACATTATGAATTCTACTTTTAAGATTTGGTTGACATTAGTTAATAAAAGCTACCCTTGGTGGAGCTCCTGTTACTTGCCCAGTGGAACATGGAATCCACATATTTACTAATAGTCCTCACTCCTATGCCAGACAGATCACACTACTCCATACTTTATAAAGAAACTAAGATTCAGAGAGCTTAACTTGCTAACAAATAGCCAAGCTGGGATTCATACTCTGTGCTTCCTGATTTTAAACTTCTTCCCATGATACCACTTTGCCTCAAACCAGACAGCCTCTTTCTTTCAGAAGAAAATACATTTTTTCCAAAACATTTTCAGGGTTATCATATTTTGATATTAGAGAATTGACCAATGGTGCTGCTTGACTGCACAAACAGGAGACAAAGTGGAAAAAACATTTCAGGAAATTCCAGATAATCGAGACACGATAGGTGGAAAGATACCTCATTTTGTTGAAGAACGTATGGAAGAGAGCAGCAATCATCACAAGGAACATGTTGGAAACATGCCCTTAATGAAGGATGGCATTCTGTTTCCATGATGACTAGGCATGGAAGAGAGTCAATGTCCCGTTTCTATGCACTTGATCTGTATGCGCTTAATGTATACAACAGGACAACTTTCAACAAAAAATAATTCAACAGGACAGCTCTCATCATGTCACCCCCTGCTGAAAAATTTACAATGACTTCTGGCTAAGTGCAAAATGCCATGTGAGCATAGGAGGCCCTCCTGTGTATGACACTAACCTACTTAGCCAGTCTCATGTCATCTCCCACTGTCTGCAATTCAGTCTCTCTGCTCTGGTCCTGTGGTTCCTAACCCTGGCTGCATGTTAGAAACACATGGGAGCTTTAAAAATATACAGATGTCTGGGTTTCACCTCCAGAAATTCTGGTTTAATGGGTCTGGGGTAGGGTCTTAAAATCTGTCCAAACAGTGAGAATGCACAGCTTGGATTAAGGATCACTTCTCTCATCAAAGGGCATTTGGAAAACCACTTCTGTCTCCTGACAGCACTTTTTACTGTGTCTTCTTTTCTCCTGAAATACCTTTTCTAGCTCCACCCCTTCCACCTCCTCTGGCTAACTACACCTTTTAAAATTCTTCCCATCCTGTAAAGGCTCTTCTCTAAAGAAGCGTTTCTTACTTCACCCTCCCTCTGCAATGGAATGCCATCTCTCTTTCATTTAAATGTCTACAAAATGTCTTTAAGCCCCTATTCGAGCATTGATCTCCTTTCGTAACCCAGCACCCTTCCTTATGAGCAGGGCTAGATTTCACCAATCTATTTATGCACTAAAGACTACAAACAAACAAACAAACAAACAAACAAAAAGGACATAAATTTTAAATGTTGCAAACAATCTTTACAGAGATCCTTGGGGAAAAGAGTTAATATCATCCTCCATTTCTGAGGATGTTTGAATTGAGTCCAAGACTAGACTCAAGGTCTATCCCAGGACAGTGGGAGCTCCTGTTTTAGGGTCTGTAAGCCCCCTATTACTTTTTTAGGATGGTGCATGAGTCTGGGTGCATTGTTCTCAGCAAGGATCCCATAGTTTTAATTAGAATGTCAAAGATTCTGTGATCCATTGACTTACAGATTTATTTATTTATTTATTTTTGACTTATAGATTTATAGAATAAATCTCCTTAACTCAGATTCAGTGATGACAGTGGCCTTCTTTGCTGGTCACTAATGTTTCATTTCTCTTTCTGCCAGGCTAGCATAGCTTTAGAACATCCTACCTCCATTTAGGTTGAATGGCTTCATGAAAATATCAGTCTAGGGACACCTGTGGGGCTTAGTGGTTGAGTATCTGCCTTTGGCTCAGGTCATGATCCTGGAGTCCCAGGATTGAGTCCCACATTGGGCACCCTGCAGGGAGCCTGCTTCTCCCTCCACCTATGTCTCTGCCTCTCTCTCTTTCTCTCTCTCTCTCTCTCATGAATAAATAAATAAAATCCTTAAAAAATATATCAGTGTAAAAACTAATCATGAATAGTATCTATCATCATTCAGGTGATTAAACATTTTTAAAATGTAAAATACAATTAGATTAAAAGTGTTTTTTTGTTTGTTTGTTTGTTTGTTTACTGGCTCAGAAAAGGTCAGAATTCCTACCTTGACTAGATGATAAAAGCACAGTGGCCCTGCCATTGTCCAGTACCTCAGAAAAGTGCTCACATACTTGTATGATTGAGTGTGTGTATATTGGTGTGGGTGGGTGTTTATCAAAATGTAATTTTTCTTAGAGAAAAATTGCCAAAGATCTGGTTGTCTGCAAAAGGAATAAAAAACTCAGAGCACCTCTGAGTTTTGTGTGTTTCATTATTTGCTGCTGAAATATTTAGGCCTAAAACAACAACAATCAAAACATGACTTAGTAGCTGCTAGAGGTAATTTTTCTATTCTTAGGCACAAAATAGCCAGAAAAGCATCTGTCTTCTCAATTGGACTGATTTGTAATTCTAGAATGTAAGAGGAAAAAAAGGGAAGGACCTCCACTTAAATCTGTAATTTTGGTAATTCTGAAGTAATGTGACGTAAGGAATTTTGATCGGTGCTTAGTTCAGCATGGGAGATCTCCTTTCAAGGAATGAGAAATGCTTGGGAGAAGTAGTTGGAAGGAGCTACAATTGGGGTTTGACCTGAGTAAATTGAAACAGAACACAGGAGACAGTAACTAGTGAACCTAGTAAAAATTAATAAGCTAAAGTTATGGGTTAGCAATACCTATATTCATACATGTACACATACTTCAAAATAATTGGCAGCATGAATATCAGACGTAATCAAATGAAATACTGATGTGCTTCCCTATGAAAAAACACAGCATTAAAATTCAAAATTCCCAAAATACAAAAATTTTCACAAGGGCTCTTTGCTTCGTAAAAGAATCTACTACAGTGTTCCATTCAAAATATCTCTTACAGGGATCCCTGGGTGGCGCAGCGGTTTGGCGCCTGCCTTTGGCCCAGGGCGCGATCCTGGAGATCCGGGATCGAATCCCACGTCAGGCTCCCGGTTCATGGAGCCTGCTTCTCCCTCTGCCTGTGTCTCTGCCTCTCTCTCTCTCTCACTGTGTGCCTATCATGAATAAATAAAAATTAAAAAAAATATATATCTCTTACAATATGTTAAAATTGCCATTTGGTTAATTCAGGTAGTTCTCCTTTTAACATGCTTCAGAATCACCTAAACACAGGTTGCTCAGCCCCTATCCCCTTTAGAATTTCTGATGCAGAAGATTTGAAGCGCGTCCTCTAAATTTGCATGTCTAGCAAGGGAAGTTAATACCACTAGTCACCACAGTTTGAGAACTGCTTGTTCACTAAAATTCTACCTGAACATAGCTTTAAGAAACAAATCTATGATGCAATAGATAGTACACCTACCAAGGTTTGTAGTGGGTGTTTTGGACTGAATTGTGTCACCCCAAAATTCATATGTTTAAGTGCTGGCCAGCCCCCATACCTCAGAAGGTGATTATATTTCGAGATGGTGTTTTTAAAGAGGTCATTAAATTAAGTCATTAGGGTGACCCTAATTCAATATGACTGATAAAAGAAGAAGAAATTTGGGCGAACACAGAAGGGGGGCCAGTTAAAGACACAGAGAGAAGGCAGCCATCTACAAGTCAAGGAGAGAGACTTCAGAAGAAACCAACTCTCTGACACCTTGATCTTGGATTTCTAGCCTCCAGGACTGTGAGTAAATACATTTCTGTTGTTTAAAACAGCCAATTTGTGGTATTCTGATATGGCAGCCCTAGCAAACTGACACAGATTGTGGTCTTCAAAAGGAAATAGCTATTTAGAAAGCTTATTTTACTGCTTTTGCATTTGGGCTAAGTAGAAATCAAAATGAGTAGTAAGTAAGAGAAGCAAATAGAGAGAAATGCAGACTTGAAAGTTCTTAGATTTGTTATTTTCTTTTCTTAGTTTCTTAATAACTCTTTATATATTTTGGCATGGTGGGCTTTGAAAAGGGAGGGTTAAAAAATAACTTCTTGGTTTTGGATACTAAATGCTAGCATGTGTTGGAACTCTCTCATAACAGGCTTGTTTCCAAAGTAACATACCTTTATTCATTCTGAAGGCTGTGATACTGAGAATTCAGAGGAAAAATTCAACTATTATATGTAGATAATTTGAGAAATATAAATAAGGGAGTGATTTGATTAGCACTTGCGGTATGGACTTGTGACTCAAGAAAGTCTTATTCATACATTTCTTGATCCTTTTTCCTGGGTTTTTATAATCAGAGAAGGGAAGGATAGGGGAGGATGTAATGTTTGTTTAGCAGAAATATCAATAATACTTTATGAAAGGGCCTTTTGGATTTCATGCAGTTTGGTTAGTAAATGTCTAGTCCTTTTGTTTAAGAATCTACAAATGACAAGCATGAAATATCACTGCCAGTAACTCCCTTAAAATTTAATGTAACAAGAAATGCTGTGTGGGCTTTAGACTCATAAATTGCTTAGCCGAGAACATGAACCTTCCTCCCGTTGCTATCCAGGGTCCATCATGTTGCTGGCACTCCATGAATGTCAACTACCAAGCAGGCGGATTTAGGTACAAAGACTGCTGACAGTGCATAACCTAGAGATCTAGGAAATACCGAAGAATAGCACAGCCAGACTCAAAGGATTTGTTTCTTTGAGCTGCCAAAGCTAGTAATGTCAATGAAAAATATAGTTAATATAGACAGATGTCAAACAAAGCCAAATGGCAAGAACAGGAAACAAAAATATTAAATGAAACAGTGGTGTGCTGACTGGGTTGGGACTTGGAGAATTGGGTTTGGAATCCCAAAGCAGGCTACCCGTGAAGGGTTGAAATAAGAATTTTGAAGTGGAATTAAAATTTATGTGGTCTCTCAGTGGATGACCATTTCCCAAACAATATAGAATATCTGATGACGCCTTGGGTTTTGTCCTCTGCAGTTGCATATGAAGAAATTTGCTGTTTCATATAGTAGTCTTAATACTACTATCCTACGATATTGTTCATTACCTGTCTGCCCCTCAGCCATCCAGATCCAGCATCCCTGGAGAAATTATTAGCAGTGTAAGTATAGGGTGTACAAGTTTGTGTCTCCTTCTACACCTAGGTTGTGACCATTTTATCGTGGATTCCTGTAGATGATAATAGGGTAAGAGTCCTATCTTATGCTAGTTATGATCTAAGGGATTCATAACGGAAGCAAAACTAGCTGGCCCTGGACACTCTGAGTTCAGGGAAAGCTAGAAAATGAGGCCAGAGAAACCATCTTTTCCACTCTTTGCTTCCCAGGGCAGTTATTTGCAGGAAGAGCCAGCAGAAGGCACTAAGCATCCACAGTCTATGACGTCTTGGCTTCTCAGATAATTATAGCAAGAGCTGGGCCACCACAGAGAAAGGAGGGATGGCAACAGCTCAGTTATTGAAGAGGCCTACTTTCTTGGGCAATTCAGACACAGCATGTAGGGCATTTAGATGACTAGAACAGGAAGGCCATCCACCAAGTCTTACCCAGTGAAGAACCCTGAGCCCTCAGCTAGTGCCAATTAAGCTAAAAGGAAGGTCTTCATGGAGAAATGTACCAAGTTGGAGAGTGTCATAAATATCAGGGCAAAATGAGGCAAAAAGATAAACTAGAGAGTCATTAATATCAACATTAATAAGTATTATATCATCTAATGTTTATTACATACTTATTATATGTCAAGTCTTATACTAAGTCCCTTAAATTCAATGTTTTATTTAATCCTCTCAGCAACCATATGAGTTACTGTCATTATTCCCACTTTCAAATGAGATAGCTGACAAAGAGAGAATAAGAAATTTGCCTAAAGTTACACACCAGCCTGGCACTAGGAACTGGGTTCAACATAGCTAAGTCTGAATCAAAAACTCTTACTCTTTCTCCCAAGTCAGGCAGCCTGAAAACAGACACAGGAAAGGCCAGTGAAAAGTCAGAAGGCAAGTTGTTTGTTATTTCATGTCATCTCTATGTGCTGTGGAAACTATAAATTGGTGGGCAATTATTACCTCTACCCTCCAGAAACCTAGATGTCAGTCCATGATCTTTCTCATCAATTCTGTTTCTATTCTATTTACTGTCCTACAAAAGCTAAAAAAGTAACATTTGCTTTGCTCCTATCTAACTGAAGGGCTTATTTTTAAATTTCTAAAACCTAACAATGTGTCAAATGTTGGTAAATATTGCTAGATGTACTGGCTGTACTGGTGTAACACACTGAGAATAGTGAATGTTACTTAGTTGGATTTCTGAAATACCCATTCAATGCCATTGCATCGAACTTGTGAGACCAACATTGAAATTTTGTCTCTAGTTTATCAATGGAGGTTGATAAACTCGGATTTTATCAGTTAAGATGCCAGGGTCCATGGAACTTTAGGAAAAGGAGAAGCCTTTAATTGGGTGAGGAAAAGTAGAATTTGAGTTATAACCTCTTCCATGGGCTGTTTATGAGCACATGGTCATTAACATCTCTCCCCAGGTTCCTAAGCAGGAAGCAGGAAAGGCAACAAATCAGAGAAAAGTTCTGAGCCCCCTTTGAACTTTATAGAAAGGCACTTTATAAATCTTAGGAAAATGAATTTATATTATAATTTGTTTAAAGTAAGTCTGAGTTAAAATTCTTTTGAAGGTAAGGCATACTCGGTACCCCATGTAGAAAACCACCTCTCCCCTCCTCCCGCCCTGCCGAGCGGTATGGACCATTCAACAAGTATGTTGACTTGTTCTCTGTTGCCTATGATTTCTTCTCGACATCTTTCTTTTGGATCTAGATTAAAATTATTAAGAAATGCACTGGAAAGGGAAAGAGACTATTCAAGAAGAATCTAGTCCGTGGTCATGAAATGGAATGAATGCTCTTCCCCAAGTGTTGATTAAACAAGATTTGAATTAGCTATGGATGGTCACAGTTTAATTGGCAGGCAGATTTGCTTTCTGTGCAGAGGAGTATATTTATATGTGTTCATTTTTAAAAATGTGTTCCAAACCCCTACAGTTGAGTTATTATTTTTTTTTGTAATAATGATATGCTTTCAGTAGCGTGTCATTTTCTTTACCCTTGTAGAGAGATAACATGCAATTAGGGAGTGATGTCAGCCTCTAACATTTTGGTGTAAAATTTTGGTCACACCAAAATACCGGGCTCCTTAACAAAGCTGGCAGACACATCTTTTGGCAGCAGCTGCTCGCCATGTGATTTAAAACTTCCTGTCACTATAATTGATGTGTTTTTATTCTTTCCATTTCCTGAAGCCTGATCAGAATTAAAATTGCTGTTGGAATTTCCTGTCAAAGCAACTCATTTATTCGCTGAGCTCTGCACTTTGATTGGACATTGCCTTCAGCAAGAGTCAGGTGGAGATTGCTGGGAATTATCTTCTCCACACAGGGTTGATGGCCACGCACACATCTGCAAATATACACAGATTGTCCATCATGTGGTGAACTTGTCTTAATGAAAACTCCACATGCAAAATATTAATGATTTGAATATCAAACTTGGCCACCTGCAGGGGCTCTGGGTTTTCTGTTAATTTAGAAAGTCCCACAGAGTTTTTTAACCAATCGTCTCACTGTTGAATTTGGATTCTTGTTCCAAGACTCTCTTGTATTTCTGATTCGTCTCTGGTTTAGATAACATGGCTAAAAGGTTGACTTTTCCTAAGCCCTTTTCCCTGTCCTTTCTCTGCAGTATATGCTATTTACATAAAGAACATCCTGAGGTGGATGTTTATAAAGGATGAATGGTCCTAAACTACGCCTTAGTAGGCACTTGCTCAGTGATCTGTGGATTAGGACAGCTACAAAAATCCAGGGTGTGGGAAAAATAGTAGGCCGTGAAGGATCCACATTCTATTTTGTTGTTTGGTTTTATACCTGAAAGAAAAATCCACAAAATTACTGCTCCTTACAAAGTAAAGAATCACTGATGTTCCTCAATCTGAGATTACACAGAAGGAATTATTTACTTCTAAATTGTGAGTTTGTCTTCTTTTCTGGGACAGAGATTTAGTGAATAAATGTTGCTTATACTGCTTTTTTTTAAAGTATGTGTATAGGGAGAGAGAATTATAAGAACCATTTTGTGCTTGTTGATTGTGCACATTATGCAAATAATTTCTTTTTTTTCTTAAAGATCTATTTATTTATTTTAGAGAAAGAGAAAGAGAAAGGGAGCATGTATGAGTGGGGGAGGGCTAGGGGAGGGGGGATCTCAAGCAGACTCCCTGCTCCCTGCTGAGCACGAAGCAGGACATGTCACAACCCCAAGATTGTGACCTGAGCTGAAATTAAGAGTCAGACACTTAACCAACTGAGCCACCTAGGCGCCCTGTCATTATGCAGATGATTTCTGAAGCAATCCTTCATTTGTTCTTCTCAACCAGCTCATGAGTCACCACATCGTATGTCATCGTTTCTCCAACTTCAAAGATTAGGGACATGGGAAAAATGACCTAAGAGCACATTCTGAGGTCGCATGATATACTGGAAAGTTAGCCAGGCTTATTGATTTCTAATCCACTGCCCTTTTTTGTGATACTGTATAATTTGGTGTTTTGATATCTCTTTATTTTGTATTCATAAAATATATTGAATTACATTGAAAATGAATGAATGAATGAATGAATAAAATTACTCTTTTCAGTGAGGGCAAGGTAAGGAGGAAAACTTTTATGGACTGGAAGACAAGATTGATTAAAGTCAGTGCCCTCAACAATGAGGACTGTTTTTGCTTATCCTGGTGATGAAGCCCCAAGATTTATTTTTGGGAATGGGAATCTGTTTTAAAAAAGTATTCCTTATTGAAAACAATCTGGCTACTGCTGTGTATATTTTTTTTGCTCCCATAAAGGTATATTTTTAAATTTCAGATTCTCTAAGCACCTTAAAAATATTTTATCTGGGGATCCCTGGGTGGCGCAGCGGTTTAGCGCCTGCCTTTGGCCCAGGGCGCGATCCTGGAGACCCGGGATCGAATCCCACATCGGGCTCCCGGTGCATGGAGCCTGCTTCTCCTTCTGCCTGTGTCTCTGCCTCTCTCTCTCTCTCTGTGTGACTATCATAAATAAATAAATAAATTTTTAAAAAATGTTTAAAAAAATATTTTATCTGCCTTTAAACTCCATGAGTCTGGGACTTTGTTTTTGTTTTTTGTTTTTGTTTTTGTTTTTTCATTGTATATCACTATCACTTAGGATAGTGCTGTACAAATTATAGACAATCAACTGATATTCATTAAATAAATGAATGAACTCCTTTGTACTTCTAAAGTATCAAAGCACTAGAGAGGGAGCCCTGTTACATCCAGAGGCAGAATCTCCAAGCACAGTGGGCTTTGTCTGAGTTAGGGATCCCAGCTCTGCTTGTACATTAGAATCACCAAGGGAGCTTTAAAAACAAAAACAAAAACAGAACTGATGCTTGGATCCCTCCGTGGGCTATTAATTCAAAATCTTGTGTTAGTTACTCTTTAGCAGAAATGATGTGAAGTTCACAGGTCAGCCTCTTCACAAACCAGGTACCGGAGATGGGATTCCAGGCTTACCCACTTCAGCCTGCCAGATCTGCTCTGTTGGTCCCATCAAGCCAGAAATCATCCAGGACATTCTTACTTTGTTAAGTTGAGGCTGTCCATCAAAACTTGAAAAATGGAGATGGAAACAGCAGTTGATGGGAGAGCAAAACCACTCCCTTGGGCACACCATCGGATGAAAGTACTAACCAATCAAAAATCACAGGTAAGGATAACCCTACGTGTGGAACCACTTTTATTCAAGATCTCCAGCATGTTAGGATATTCAGAACAGACAGAAGAAAAATGACATCACTAGATATATTATCTTTGAGCAAGTTTGGAATATTCTGTTTTTTTCTCTGAGTATCTCTGACTCCTCATCATTACCTGACCTCTGTTCTACCTCTGAATCTCTCTCATCTTCTCGTTCCCCAAAGCCCCTGATTTTAGAGAAGCTGGCAGAAATATCAAGTAAATAATATACGTATTATCATGGTCGGGGCTTGTCTATATTATGTACACTCTCTGTTCCACGGAGCACATGGTTTTGCCCTGATGATGACTGAAAAGAGTTTGCCTACATATTTCCATTGCCTTCTCTGGCCACAAGCTTGGAGGATCCGTCTATAGAGGGCGCCTGAGGCTACATGGGCTGGGAGTCCCATCCTACTTCATTTCCAGCCCTGATCCATAGCCTATGCTCAGCATACCACTGGAAAGGAATCCTAGTTTGTGTTTTTCTTCAAATTTCCCTTCCCTTTTAATTCTTGTTTCCTTCTTATGGCATTCTGCTGTTCTTTGCCACAAACCATTGCAAAACAACCCATACAAGAATTTTGCCTCCTTCTTGGCTAGGGTAGAAGGCTATTTGGAAACCACAAAGCCACATCTCCAGGGAACAGTAGCTTTATTAATATAATAATCACCATCATCATGGACTGGTTACAGTACACACATTGCTTTAGAAAGCAAAATAAGGACAACCTGGGGTTTGCTGGAGAAGCTGCACTTGAGGTTAGATGTGTACAGTTAAATTTGGAGTCAAGCTGAGGTCATTGCTAAGGAGATTTGGAATTGGAATTTTGTGTGGAAAATGGTTGCACCGTGGAAGCTATCCACTCACCATTAAAACTCATTTTGCATGATATCAGAACAGGAAAATACAAGGGTTTGATCTCAAAACAGACTTGGACTTTTCTTACAGTCTTGGTTTATTTGGGAAGAATGTTCTATGGTTCTATGGTTGTTCTGAACTTATACTAGAAATCTTTGCCATCCATACTCCATTTCTAAAAGAAACCCTAGCAACAATGGAGTGAAAGAGTTTTTTGGGGGAAGATACATACCGTGGGTCTTCCATGGGATTTTCATTGTCAGTAACACATAGGGAATGAGCTGTACATTGTTAAAGGAATAACAGAGAATTTATACTTTGCTCTGTGCCCTTCCAAAGAAACTGAGTATATTAATGAAATATTTCCCCATTTAGGAATGGTGTAGAAAGAAAATCTCAAATATTCAAAGAAACTTTAATTTCCTTTTCAGTTGTTTCTTTGGTATAGAGGAAGGAGAAAAGGAAATAAAGTATGACAAATGAACTTGGCAATCTCTGTGTTTAAGCAACCACGTCAGCTTGGATGCAAATGACCGGTGACAAAAGAACCAAACTAAGTGTGCTGGAGCCTTTGGGAAAGGCAGAGTGCTGACATGGCAGCAGCTCTGTTTCCAGCTGATTGTAGGCCGAGATAACTATCCCTTTCAGCTTAAATGATGCTCTATAGTAATTGACCAGTGCCCAGTTGGGCTGGAGCAGAGTTTTTGGAACCTTTTCAGACCAAATTTGACTGCCTATACAACTGGTTTCCTGGAACCTGAGGTATTATACGAGCTGTGGCCAAAGAGACAGGGTTCTCTGAATGTTTAATAAAATGTATCATTGCATCTGTTTGCTACACTCACCATATTAAAAAATAGTAATGAATGAATGAGAGCTATACTGTAATCTCCAGGCTGAAGCAGAGTGCACACTAAGTATCACTTCTAATAGTCTATAAGGTCAACAGGTCATTTCATTTTAAGGATGGTTTGTACTCTTTTCTAGCTGCACCCCCCGATCACCTCCCTGTAGACAGTTGCTCTTGAACCATTTTCAATATATAGCTTTCTATGGACCCTAAATCCTCCTTTTAATATGAAGCTGGCTTTAATTGACAAAAAATGCCATTTTGAAGATGTTCAATTTTCTGCCACAAGATGCTTACTAAGAGTACTTACTGATGGAGGCTGTGGAATGCAGAGGACATGAATGGATGAATGAAGCCTTTCATGGTGAGACAAGGGGCTCCATCTGCTTGAGGGTTGGCCAAATACTTGGATAATTTGAGATAAAAAACCAGTAATTTCTTTATTCTGAACTTATACTAGAAATGACTTCTATATAGATTTGGCCTCAGTCAACAATAGGAGTTGGTTTCCCTAGTGAGCATTTAGGAGGATAAGAAGTGAGACCTCCACCTTACCCTCCAGCCCTAGTGGATCAGCTCTAATGGGCAGGTTCTCTGAAGCCACATGAACTGCCAGGTGATTTGTTTAGAATGAACAATACAATCTTGTGTTTCTTTCCTTAGCTGCTTACTGATTATTGATAATGATATTTAAAAGTGGTCCTCAGGGATCCCTGGGTGGCGCAGCGGTTTGGCGCCTGCCTTTGGCCCAGGGCGCGATCCTGGAGACCCGGTATCGAATCCCACATCGGGCTCCCAGTGCATGGAGCCTGCTTCTCCCTCTGCCTGTGTCTCTGCCTCTCTCTCTCTCGCTCTCTGTGACTATCATAAATAAATAAAAATTAATAAAAAAAATTAAAAAGTAAAAGTGGTCTTCAAGTGACCAAAGAAAGATGGTGAAGTTCAAGTGGCTGCCTTTAACTTTCCACCAAAATAATTGTATTTAGAATATGAATCCAGGAGATAATTTCATGCTGACTTCTTGTTCTCCAACAGAATATATTTTCTGCCATTGAGAAGAACTTAAATGGTTAGCATGTAGAAAAATACATGGAATATTAAACTAAAATATGCCTGTCTAGGGATCCATTTAGTTCCCCCCAAATAGCTCCTTTCTTTGTGAATGCCAGTATGTTTATATATATTTAAATGCCCCATTTGCTACACTGGTTTTAGCTTCTTGTTAGCATCACTTCTTGTTAGTATGATGTTCTACAGCACAAGGCAGCTGGAGAAATGAAACATGTGTTGAAGAATTTATGCAGTGTCCTTAGTTTCTTTCATTAAGAGAACCAAGAATAATAGGTGCATATTATAAGTTTGGTGTGTTAAGCAATATGTTATAGCTATGCTTGACAGACATCTTGTTTACATTCATGTTATATATTGGGGAAACCAAAGCATTTTAAGAAACATGGCATTTTTTAAAGTAATATTTATACCATGCCTCTATGCAAGGGAAACTTAGTCGTCTAAAAACACGGTATGCTTTAAATCCACTTGTCTCCTCCTCCTAACAAAATATTCCATGTGCTTTCTCCTTAGAGTTGGGAGTTCAACATGCTCTTTATTGAGACTATTAGAATTACTGCCAAGGAAAAACTCAGCTGCATGCCCTCAGTTTATTAAAACAATAGGCCATCTTTTTTCAGTTTGGTTTAACCCACAACTAAAAACTTTAACCACCCCCCCCTTTCCTTCATGAAAGAACAGTATGAAAGTTATCTTTTAGTCAGTTTGGTGTTTTTGCTTTTAAAAAAGCACTAAAAGCACTGGTTGTTTCCAGGCTGACTTAGGAATGTTCATTAATGTCATGGAGCACTGCAAAATTGCTAATGGGCCTACGCTTTCCTGGCGTTGCAGGCTGTCTATAGTGCACAGTGTTGAAGTACTCCACACCCACGTCTAGGTAATAAGTATTCTTTCCTACCTTTACCCCCACTGAAAAGAAACTTGAAGTGTGGGACAATTTAATATAGTTGGTGTTTTAGTAGCAAGTACATGGAAGGTGGAAAAGAAGAACATATCTACCTTTTCTCATTTTTCAAGCTTAGGTCACACTCCACCTCTCCAAAGTGCTTTGCCATATTTTTCCCTGATGCTTCAAACCTTGGTGGGAAAGTGTTCATTTGGAAGAATGAGGCACCTTGTATTTCCAGATGCATCCTTATCTATCTTTATCTAGCATGGCAGAGCTCGTTATACTTGGTTTTAACTCAGCAATAATCCATGCCAAGAACTGGAACCCAGATGAAATAAAGATGAAGAAGGAATATGGCACCGTGATAAAAGACGGACACACAAAAGGAGGCAGACGCAAGGAGTGAAGTGTCTTCCATTGTCAGAATAGAAATGATACAGTATCATCATCATCATCAGCAGCAGCAGCAGCATCTCATTACCACCACAACTCACAATTGAATGCTTCCTTCTTCCAGATTCTGTTAAGTGCTTTATATCTCTTACTTAACTTTGTCCTTCCAGTAACTCTATGAGGCACAAGGCTAATCATTCCTCTTTGACAGATAAACCTGAGACTTAGAGAGGTTGCACAGCTCATCCAAGGGCACGCCCGATAACTAGTAGAGGCAGACTTCGAATCTTTGTTTGATGCCAAAGAATGAGAATGTGCATCATTGGCAAGGTGCAATGAGTGGAACATCAGAATGCTAGGAAATAGTGGCTGCTCCTGTGAAAAAACTAGGCTTAGGGCAGAAAGCATCTACCAAAATGAGCCCAAAGACAAAGGCTGTTGGACAGCATCAGCGGTGACCTAAGAATGTACTGACAGTTTGGCAGCATTTTGTGGCTAAAATAGAAGGTTTAAAAATCCAGTTTTGCTTTGCTATGTTGGAAACATATGTACTATTCTGATAACTGGACTTAGTTATATCCCTTTATTTTAAGGGATATATAGGACTTAGACTGACCCAAACACAGCAGCTGCCTTATGGTGCAGGGTCATTAGCATCACATGGTCCACACTACATTATTTCCAGAGTCCTGCTAACAAGGACCTAGACTGTAGCCAGACCTCAGGTTCTTGATTCCAGTTCCTCTTTCCCCAGCCACCTATGGAAGATGGAGGAAGCAGTGTTTCAGAACAACAGCAGGATAGACTGCTGGCTAGAGGAGGAAGTTATGTTTCAGGAACACACAGCAGTGAGCAACAAATAATGTGCTTTACCTGAGGGAATTTTGCAAGGGAATAGTGACAGATATTCAACACTGAGAAATTGGTCAGGTTATTAATGACAAAGATGGTGGGTGAGTGGGAAGGGAAAAGATACATTATCAGTCAGTGACAGGCACAGGACACAAAAGAAGAATATATTCTTTTTAAATTTACACATTGGTTAAATCTAACTAGGTTTAGATTTAGGAATATCCTCTTTGTATATAGAACAATGGAATGTAATATTGAAGTCTTGGGAAATCCCTTATTGAATTCTTGAAAAGACTTTGTTAAAGATATACAGATATAGATAGATATACAGCTTCAAAGAAGAAGCTGTCTGCCTATCTCTTGAATATTTCCTCTTTAATCCATTGGCATGATATTCCCAACACTATTTTTGTCACATCAATGTCCTATTCAATAACTCTCAGAACTTTGAAATTGCTTATTTCATAAAGTCAAAATTCCTTATCATTAAAATCAAGAGTTTTTATAGACCAATTTCAACCTACATTTCAAGGCTCATTTCTACAATTCCCCTGAGCAGTAACTAGCTTAAACACATGGGTCAACTTATTGTTTCTGACCTTTGTTTAAAATGTTATTTTCACCTATAATGCTTCTACTATTTTCTTTACCTAGTGGAATGCCATTTGGGGTGTAGAGTTGATGGTGTAGAATTATAAACTGTAGCAGGAAATAGACAAGGCATAAGTTGGCTTGGAAAGTTACTGAAGTCATAAATAGCAGTTAGTTTGAGAGTGGTAGAAGTAAAGAAGCTAATGTGTTACATGTGCAGAAACACTAGGACAGACCTTGGCCCAGTGGGTCAAAAATTGGGATGAAATCAGTCAGTACCTTGGATAGCTCCCAGGAATTAAAAATCTGAGTGCTGACAGGATTCTGTATTTTGAGTTGGAAGACCTAGCCAACAGCAGACCCATCATCTCTGGGCCTTTTTCCCCCTTTTTTTCTTTTAAAAAGATCACTTTCTTCCCTCTCTTCTCCTAAGTTATCAACTATAGATTTAAAGATTCATTCTAATTTTGGCCCTTATTCTGGTCTGATTTGTGCCTCACTCAGTCCCTCACATGGGGTCTCTGATCACATTGAATGATTTATTCCACTCTGTTGCTGGAGCCATTCTCTGGGACTCTGTCTGTCTTGGGGCAGAGTTAGGGACTGGGCTTCCGATAACCCTCCATTGTGTCTAGATATTTTCTTTTTCATAGATGACATTTCATTATCCTGCCAACATTTCAATTAGGTTAAACTGTATCCATCTTCCAAAGGCAAGTTTCATCTTGGTTTGACCTCTCCACTGACCAGCCCAATGTTAAAGGAACTCTTCTGGTCTCAACTATGTCACTATGTAACCTGTGCCACTTATTTCAATATTAATGATAAACTGTCTTTTATAAGCTGTTCTTAAATCTGCCTATATCTTAATCTGCTAGTGTCTAAAATCTGCAGTTGGCTTGCATGCTTATGGGGGCATGATTCTTACCGCCTTCCACTAAGGATGCCTTTCACATATGAGTGAGCTGTACATTTTGGGGGAGAAAGAGAGAACAAATTTCCTGTTTTCTGACAAACATATTCTGACAGTAGCCCTTTCAAATTATGTGTTGAAGTTTCTACTATTTCTGGAAGCCTTCTCCTTGATATGGTGTAATGACTACAGCATGGGCTGTTGTAAGCCCAAGAGACATGGGTTTCCATTCTTGTTTCACCACTTATAACTGTGACCTTGAGCACATTACTTCATCTCCTTTCCTGAGTTATAGTTTCTACATTTGTAAGTGGGAAAACTGCATGTGATAACCATGGATATTGAATGAGATAAAGGTAAAAGGTTTTGGTCACTTGACACAGAGAAACTCAGGTTTTATTGATGCCTTTTCCTGTTTTCATACAGATATAGCTCTTCTTTTTTTAATCAAAGTTTTCCAATGATTTTAAAAACACTGCCTTTAGAGGTTTTCCACCATGTGCTTACAATGAGTCCCTGATTGTGGTAAAGGATTTATCATCTACTTCCACTCACTCCTAGAACAGACTTTTTTCTTCAATGAAAATCAAGAATTAACATTGCTATAAGAAACAGATCTTTAAGTTTAATGCTTATATTTTGGGAGGCAGTATAACAGTTATCTTTGTGGAAGTCAGAGTGAAATGAGTTTGCACTTGCCTCTTCTGTTTGTAGAAGGCCACCTTATCTATCAACCTGAAAGAGCACAATCCACCATATCTCCAAGAAAATAAGGTATATATGCTGATAAGGAGCCCCCAAGACATACAGTGGGCAGTTCAAGTTTTTTCAGGACTTGGAAGGAGCTGATTTTCAGAGACTGCTAAGGGAGTGGGAGAGAATAAACCTTGGAAGAATAAACGTGGGTATTTATGAAAGAAAACCAAAGCATTTTAGCTGGGCTTCCATCCCTTTAAACAATACCAGTCACAGAAATGTGGTTTCATAGTCATTTAAAATACAGTTTACAGAGGAATTAAGCTAAATCACTTAAGCTCCCCAAGCAGCTGCAATTACCAGCTTCCTTACTGAGATCTGCTTGCAGAGCATCTCCTTTGAAATCTGCAGCTCAGAGACAGGGCTGTTGATCTCTGAGCTACTTGCTTTTTCTTGTCCCATTCTTCTCAGGTAATGCAAAAACAGTGGAAAATATTTGGATACAAGTGCACAGTACTCTTGCCCCATCTTTTAGTGTGTTAAGGGGCATTATTCTCATGAGTTTAGGTGAGTGAGTACCAGAAAATGAGTTAAGATCATGAAATGAGTACTTTTATAAGCCAGCATATAATTCCTAGAGTGATGCCACACATTTTGGGAAGAAACATTAGGGCTTCTGTCTTCCAGGAGAGAAAGCTTACACTCAAAACCTTCTCCAGTTTACCTGCTTAACCTTCCCTTACTTCTCCCCATGTGAGCCCTTGGCTCTGGCTAGTCTGGTCTCTTCACTAAAGAAGAGTGAAGCTCTCGACATAGCTCTTCAACATAGCTCTCCCTATACCTGTGGTCTTACTGTTCCCTACTCTTCAAATACTTTTCCCTCTGTTGTTTAAGTATCTTAACCCTACCCATTCCTTTGCTCAAAGCCAAAGCCTCACCTCCTCACAAAGATTTGTAGCCCTCCCTGGTGCTGGTCTCTATTTTCTGATTTTCACTGTGATCATACCAGTCAATCCATTTGATCCTTGTTTTATGAATTCTTAACCAGAATGCAATCTATTTGAGGGCAAATGTGTCTTATTCAACATTTTGTGTCCCAGAAAGTGTTTACTCAGTAAATGTTGTTTAACAGAATTATCGGATGGAAAACTGGAAAATCATAGGCAAATTGAGTTCATTTTTAAAAAAAACAAAATATGCTAGGAGTCGCTGGATGGCTTAGTTGGTTAAGCATCTGACTTTGGCTCAGGTTGTGATCTCAGGGTCCTGAGCTCAAGCCCCGCATCTGGCTCCCTGCTCAGTGGGGAGTCTGCTTGTCCCTCTCCCTCTGCCCTTTCCCGCTGCCAGCTTGTACTCTCTCTCAATTACATTAAAAAAAAAAACTTTTAAAATAAACAAAAATAAAATATATTAAAAATGAGGGGTGAAACCATCTTTTAGGAGCACCTGGGTGGCTCAGTGGTTGAGCGTCTGCCTTCAGCTCAGGATGTGATCCCAGGGTCCCAGGATGGAGTCTCACATCAGACTCCCCGCAGGGAGCCTGCTTCTCCCTCTGCCTGTGTCTCTGCCTCTCTGTGTCTTTCATGGATGAATAAATAAAATCTTTAAAGAAAAAAAAAAGAAACAGGGACGCCTGGGTGGCTCAGCAGTTAAGCGTCTGCCTTCGGCTCAAGGCATGATCCTGGAGTCCCGGGATCGAGTCCTACATTGGGCTTCCTGCATGGAGCCTGCTTCTCCCTCTGCCTATGTCTCTGCCCATGTCTCTGCCCCCCCCCCCCGTCTCTCATGAATAAATAAATAAAATATTTAAAAATATAAAGAAAAATTAAAAAAAAACAAGAAAAAAGAAACAGTCTTTAAAATATGCAAGTAAAAAATTCAACTAAATGTAGTATATGGAAACTTATGTAATAGTTGAATATGTTTTGCTTTCTGTAATTTATATTTTAATAAGTACAAAGTGATATTTAGGGTGTTGGCAAATTCAGTTAAGCAGTCTATCAGTATCTTGTCTAAAGAAGAAAATCATAAAATATTCTCTTTCACTTTGTTAAAACAGCAACCACATAGGGAGAAAGTGTTTCTGATCATACATCTGAAATTTACTATAAACGTATACACTTTTGTGTATGTTTTCATGAAATGAATGTATTTGTTTACGGAATATATGATAGAGAACTCTAATTTAACAAGTAAGTTATTTTTCCACATTTCAGTCTAAAAGCAAACATTTAGTACCTGAGTAGTGACCTATAAATAGATTTAGCATCTTATATGTTATACTCTTAAATGTCTAATGTTTTAAAAGCATTGGTAGGCATTACTAATGAGATAGTTGTAAAAATTGGGATAATTATGTAGCCTTTTGTGTCTGAAAACAAATCAAAAAACAAATGACTAAAAAAAAAAAAAAAAAAATGACTCATGGTGTTCCTTCAAAAGGACGTAATATGCCAAGTGGATCAATATTACTGCTTGAACAACTCTTTACCCCTGGTGATTTTCTAGCTCATCTGTAGAATGTAGTCCAGTAGTCTGGCCTCCTTTTGGGTTGAGGGGTATGTGCAAAAGGTTTTCTTCCATTATCAGGATGCAGGGAGGCATCCACAGCCCTTGAGGATTCATAAGCAGCCCAGGAATCTAGGATTCCTGGGTGTGATTCTCTCTGGCATCTGGCTTAGAAAGAGTCTGGCAGGCTTAAATACATAGCATTCAGAGCTTTCTATAGAACATTCCCTCTGGAGCAGTGCTGGGAAGCCAGTGTTCTGCTTTATCAAGAGTTAGTAGTAAAATGCACTTTGTTAACTATGATCTTGACATCTGGAAAAAAAAAAAAAAACGTAAAAGACTACCTTCAAGACAACACATAAACCTCATTACAAGACAGGAAAAAGAGACTGAGAGAAGGTCAGTGGGGCTGCAAAGAGAAAAATTAGAGTCAAGTACTGCTCTCCAGACAGTGTCTTGACTAAGACTGTTACTGGGACAGAAAGAAAAATGGGGGTGGTGGTTGGATATAAAGAATGATGAAATAACAAAGACAGACTTGGGCTGAAGACAATTTTAAATGAAAGGGAAGAATGGCAGGACAAAAGTCATGGGGAGGAGAAGAGGAGTCCAGTAATGAAACAGCAAAGTGAGCCCAGCTGAAAACTCTGAAGGAACTAGGAAGAAAGTTGAGCTCTAAAAATATCCAGGTTGCATTTTCTAGTAGGAATGCGGATGTTTTCTAACCACATTTTGGGCTGTGGGAACCTTGTTTTGCAGATTACACATAAGACAAAGTTATGTTCAAATTCATTTTTTACTTATTCATTTAATACATATTCATTCATTCAAGATGCTCATCTTTTCATGCCTGCCTTGTGCTGGAGCCAGGAACACATGGTGGACAGTGCTGACCTGCTCACACTCCTCTGCTCTCCCAGAAAGTAAAGGAATTTGGATCCTGACGCATGAATGAGAGGAAGGAGAAAGACCAGGAACTGATAGAAGATGGAAGGGGTGAAGTGGGGGTGATTTTTATGAAATATAAGTAAATCACAGCATTCTCTGACTTAACAGAGAATGGCTGCTACTTGTACTTGACATCAAATCTAAACTCCTTACTGTGTCTTTCAAGGCTGGCATTACCTGATCAGAGCCTTGCTCTCCATCCTTATTTATATTGCTCTGTTGCTCAGTACTTGTCTTCACTGGTTTCTTTTCTGCTCCTTCTGGACACATTGAGTCCTCCCCAGACTCACAGTCTTTGCTTCTCCCCAGTTGACCTACCTTTCCCCAGCTCTCAGAGCATCTCCGGGGGCTCCCAGTCCATAGGCAACCAACATAGTCATGTCCACCCAACCCAGCAGTGTACCCACCTCCCCTGTACCCACAACATAACTTTTGGACACATCATCCTATTGTTTTTATGACACTGATCATAACTTATTATATTATTTATTTGGTTATTCACCTGTAAGTCCCATGAACTCAGGGCATGCGCCTGTCTTGTAGCTCCCAGCCCAGTGCCTGCCACTTATAGCCACAATAAATAGTGTTGGAGAAAGAAATGTTTGCAGGCCCTCTAGCTTCTCTTCCCTCCTAGGAGGGCATATTGTGATTTCCCAAAATGGTGACTCCTGCCACACTGTCTCTCTGAGCCTCTCTCTCTTTTTTTTTTTTTTTTTAAGATTTACTTATTTATTTTAGAGAGAGAGAGAGAGCACGCATGAGCAGGGGGAGGGGCAGGGGGAGGAGAGAGAGTCCTCAGGCATACCAGCACGGGCTCGATCCCAGTACCCCAAGATCATGACCTGAGCCAAGATCATGAGTTGGCACTCAACCAACTGAGCCAATCCAGTGACCCTCCCTGAGCCACTTCTACTGATCCTTAGCAGAGGAAGACTGTGGCTGAATCTGCACATGACCACAACTGTGCATTCACTCACCAAGGTAGAGAGGCCAGGATTGCAGTTTTTGTTTTGTTTTGTTTTGTTTTTTGTTTTTTGGTTTTTTTTTTTTTTGGCTTAGCTGGTAAAACTCTGCATCCTGGACAGTATTTCAGCAAGTACCTGTTCCCTCAGGCATTGCGACTGCTTATGTTTTCATGCCCTCTTAACCTTACCACATCACTCAACTTCTGACAACATCCTTGTCATAATTCCAAAATGGAGCTCATTTTCCAGATATGATACTAATTTTGTTAATTGAGTGGAATTACCTATAAGGTTTTCAGGTGCTCTCTTGTACTCCCAGCCCAAGGTAGAGCTAGTGAACTTATCCCCACTGACTACAGTTCCTTCTCTGTGCAAACACAGCCCCAGGATGTCTACACTAGCGACTGGACTCTGCGGACACAAAAAGCACAAGTCACTGTCCATGAGATGAGCTCCAGGTACCATCTTTCTGCTCCTCCCAGGCTACTGGAACCCAGACACCTTTCTGCCAGGCCCTCAGAGCCCTGATCACTCTCTTTTATACTGAACCTCACTTCCTGGTTCTTGGACATGTGCTTCACATTGACCAACCAAGGACTACAATCCGAGGACTGCTTCGGCCTGGATTCCTTAGCCTTCCAGCCCTTGACTTGTCAGGATCTACAGTCTCCCCTTGCTTACCTGTACCTTATCTAACCACCCTCACCCAGAAAGCCGTTGTGCTCTGGCACGGCGATGTTGGAAAGGTCTCTCTCACAGCACTGGATCTGTTCACTCATGAGATGCGCCTCAGTTTCTAATCACAGTTTTATTGTAAACTTAGTGTCCATTTCCATGCCTTGCCCCCTGCCAAGAGATTACTAGTTCCATGGGAGAGCGTTATTACATAAATTTAGTGGCTTAAAACAATGTAAATGTATTATTTTACTGTTCTGAAAGTCACAACCTTGGGATGAGCCTCATTATGCTAAACTAAAGGTGTGAGCAGGGATTGCATTGCTTTCTGCTGCCTCTAGGAAAGAAACCACTCCCTGGTCTTATGCAGATTATAGAGACCACCACATTTCTTTACATGTGGCTCTCTTCCATCTTCAAAGCCAGGAATGGTCAGCCAAATCTTTCTCCTATGGCTTCACTCTGACACTGTCTCTTCCACATTTTTTTTTTAATTTTTATTTATTGTGATAGTCACAGAGAGAGAGAGAGAATGAGGCAGAGACACAGGCAGAGGGAGAAGCAGGCTCCATGCACCGGGAGCCCGACGTGGGACTCGATCCCGGGTCTCCAGGATCGCGCCCTGGGCCAAAGGCAGGCGCCAAACCGCTGCGCCACCCAGGGATCCCTGTCTCTTCCACATTTAAAGGAACCCTCCCTTTGATTACATTGGGCTCACTTGGTAATCCAGGCTACTCTCTCTATCTTAAATTTGCCTAATTAGCAGACTTAATTCCATCTGCAACTTCATTTCTCTCTCGTGCCATGTAACGTAACATATGCATATATCCAGGGACATCTCTGGGGTGCTATTATGCGTCTACTCTAAGGACACTTTCACTTTTGTTAACCAATGTCTATTCTGCATTTGAAAGACATTCAGTTCTGCATTCCTCTGTGCTTAGCACAGAGGAAGTGTCAGCATATTAGTTAATTAAATGATTAACTGAGGAAGAAAGCACATATGGGCCGAGAAGGGAGATAAGTATTATGATGACTGCCATGACAGATAAAATCACAGATTATCTCATTGAAGTAGTCCCACTAAATAAAATTTGTGTCTAAATGTTCCAGTGATTCTCTAACAAATGAGCAGATTTGGGTTACATTTGTGGTGTTAAGAGCGCTTTGGAAGTGGAGTCAATTCAGGAGACTGGCTGTGGAGCTAAAATCTGTGCTGTTGGGTTGTCACAAGACTTTCCCTGGCCTGCTTCTCTTGCCTTGTGACAACCCTGTCACCCAGTAGGGCTGTTATAGGGCTGAAAGCTTTGTTCCTTGCTTTGACCTATCAAAAAGGAGGACTCAACTCAGAAATCTTCTCTCTCCTACCACTTCCATCCTTATTTAGTCTATCCCAAGGCCTGTGAGTTCTTTATTTATACTTTTTTGGTTCCTGTCCCTTTCTTTTCACTCCTAGAGTGAAAATCCTAACACTAGCCATTGTAGCATCATACCTGAAATAGTACATGACTTCCTAAATTGATTCCTACTCTCCCACCACCCCATCTCTTCTCATTCCCACCCAGATTAACTGGCATCCAGGACCTGTGTGTCCAGGCATCATATGTTTTATATTTATTATATTATCTGACAGCCTGAACCCTTCATCCACACACGTGTGCTCCACACAAAGTGACCATTTATCTGTGGACATAGTAAACTTGAGCTGGTCTCTGAGGCATAGATGAGGACCGACAGTGGTCAAGGGAAGGACAGAGCCTCCCAGGCAGAGGGTCCAGCATTAGCAAGGATCTGGAAGCTGGAGTGTTGGGGTAAATAGAGCAGATTGTCCCCATAAAAGAATAGTGGGAAATCAGGATGTGTTGGGCTTTTGATACCTTGTCAAGGCATTTGGAAAGTTAGGGATCAGTATTAGCATTATGACCATTTATAGGTTAGAGACTGGGTACAAGTCCTAATAACTCTACCATTGATTAGCTGCATGCACTGAGAAAGGCATCCAGGTTTCACCACTGCAAGACAGAGTTAATAACAGCACCTTCTCTCAGTGAAATAAGATAATGCACATAAGTCACTGCTGCATGTAATTCGCACAGAATAAACGATGGCCATCATGATAATGGCCATCATCATCCTCACCATCACTATGTTTGTTGTGATCATTATTCCTTTGGACAGTGGTGAATATGAAAGATTTATAGTCTTCTAAAATGGGAGGTGAGAAGGGCTAGCGTGATGAAAGCTATGCTTTGGGGTCATGACTGTTTTAGGGGGTTGGCTTGGAAGAGTTCCAGACAGATGATCTCACCCAAGTGTGGGTGCAGCTGGAACTGAGCTAACAGCTAGAATTATGGGTGTTAGACACTGTATAAAAAACATGGACACAAGACTGGCTAGTCCCACAATTGCCAAACACTGGAACAGGGCAGGGATCTTAACTTACAAGTTTGGAGGTTTGGACTTGTCAGTGACCAAAGCAAAGTGATGGGAAACGTCATGATGGCAAAGAGAATTAAGGTTGAGGAGAGGGAGGCATTCAGAGCCTGAAAATGAGGCAGATGAATGGAGCCAATGCAGAGTCTCCAGAGAGACACTGCTTGTGTGGACTTGGATGATTCCTCCAAATGTCAAGGATGGCCAGCCAGAAGTGAGAGGAGGGAAAGCAGGGATGGGAAGAACAAAACCAAGCACTACTCCCCACAGTTGGCTGACTGATTGGAAATGAGCTCATGAAGGATGGGGAGGCCCAAGCTTAGCTTCAGAAAAATGGTTGAACCAGCTAGGGAAACAGGAAAGAATACTGGGATGCAGCATTTCTCAAATTTGAGCAAACTTCAGAACCACCAGGTGGCTTTGCTAGAACCAAACGACTGTTGCCCACCCCGCACCCAACCCTTCCACTTTCCTACCTGGCAGGTCTGGGTGAGGCCTGAGAATCTGCACACATAGTAAGTACCCAGGTGCTGCTGATGTTGCTGGTCTGGGGACCTCATCTTGAGAACCACTACACTAAAGGGTGCTATGTTACCATTCAGGGAAATTAGAAATATTGTATTTTATATATGTACATGAAATACAATATTATATTATGATATATCTATCATATATATATATATATGTATATATATATATATATATATATGCCTAAAGTATACAAATGCACATATGTGGCTAATGTTTTAAGGCCACAGCAAATAGTTTTAAATGACCTGGATGAAAAGTTCAGAGTTTCTAAAGGATACCCCTCATCTCTAGGGTGAATCCCAAGCACCCAAATCTATGAACATGTAACCTAAATCTATTTTTAAGACTTCTTGTTTAGTGTTAATCACTGACACTAAGGAAAGAGAGGAAAAGCAGGTTGGGAGTGAAGGGGTTACTTTGGTTTGTTCTGTATTCCATGATACGAGGACATTTTCCTGCAGATGACACTGAATCTTTCTTGTTCAAGGTATACAGCTAACATGGCTCATGTTAGACAGCACATCTTACCCACCCCTTGCAAGGATGTAAAGAGTGCATAATTAATCATGAGACCATCCTGTTCTGAACATGTGAAGAGTCTGCCACCAGAAGAATCTCCCTCAAGGCAGCTGTTCAGCAGTAGAGAAGGAACTGTCCTTCTAGGCATGCAGTCTTGCCCCTCTCTTTGGACCAATGTGAGGCCAGGTGCCAGCCAGCTTCCGAGACGGGAGCAGGAGCTGCAGTCTGGGTCCATGTCTAGACCTTCATTTGCACGAACCCTGGTCAGGGCTAACATCCCACAGTGTTGTCCTTTCTCTGCTTTTGGATCAACTTGTAAACAGTGGGAGGATTATCCTAAGGACAGGAGATCTGTGGTGTGCAGAGTAAGCTGGACTTCCTGTGTGTGAGTATTGTGGCAATGGGTTGGTTTTATGCATCCTTGGAAATGGCTACTCCCCCATGATCTTGAAATGAGAATCAACTTTTGCAAGTTGGTAGAAATGAAAGCTTATGAAATTCTCTTGAATCATGCTCTACCTCCAGTGGCAAAGAGAGCCTGTTAATGTTTTTATGTAGGCCCTTTCCTTTGGTTTGTTTAGTTAAGGCAAGCTAGTGTCTCTTTCATGATTTGCATCTTTATTTGGGAGCCAGGGCCTGGTTCATGGCTCTATAATGGGTGGGAAAAACAGATGTTAATATAGTTGTATCTTCAGGTTCATAGATGGATATTATTTATAAGTTCCCTTGAAATGAGTTTGAACCCTGACTCATATTCCATAAACTGACTCTTGCCTCCAAGCAAGATGGTCATGATGTGAGAACCTGAAAGGAAAGGAGTTTAAGTAATAAAGAGTTTCACAGGGACAACACACAGAATTAAGAAAATGTATCCTTGCCAATCTTTTGGGTTATGAGCTGGATTTTGAGTCTATTTACTAATAAAGCTACAGTTTATTAGTTCATTAGTTGTGTAGAGTTGTGCTTCCTGATATTTATCACATCAAAATGACAATATTTGTGTGGCACATTGAGGTAAATGGAGGAAAGACCACCATCTTCATTGTAGCCTGAGGAGATCAAGAGCTTATAATACATTTCTAACCAATAAGTGAAGAGCCTCTAAGTGTAACCAGTCAAGAAGCTCTGAGCTTGGACAGAATTATACATTTGATCCACTTGCTAGCATCTTTGCTTTGACCTATTTCATGGCCAAAGGAATAACATTAACTTGGGTAGGCCCTGGGTTAACAGGTTACAAGAAACATGGCAAGAAGTCCCAGTTAACTTGTTACTCCTAGAAAAATAAAAGCACTTTGAGGCACAGTTTATCTTATGGCTGCCATGAGTCATGTTTTCTTTTGCTTAAACCACCAGGAAGATTTGAGCTACTTCCAGCACCTGGATACGATGGGGCTGCTATTCTTGTCCGTGGCTTTATTATTTCTCCTCATCATAACTTTCTTGATTATTTATTTTACCCTTTTGTATTTTGGTTCTTTTGTAGAAAGAAACACTTGAAATCCTTTTAATGGGTTGAGGATTAAGTGAGGGAGCAAATAATTAAAAAAGAAAAATCAAAACACACGCCTTGCCCATATTGGGTCAGCCATGTCATTTTTGTATGCAGACAATATTTTCACCCTTTAATAAAATTGGCAACTGAATATGATACTAGTCATAATATGAAATAATGTTCCTTTTAAAATGTGATGATCATCCTGCTTTATTTCCTCATCTGCAAGATGAGAATGATAATTATCCCTTTGAAAATATCATATGGTCAAATTAGTTAATGTTGGACAAGCATTTCAAAATGAAGATACCTAATAATTTATTAGTGGCTCCACCGGTGTGCAATTTGAGAATGAAATCTGCCTGTGAGGACTTGGCGTTTAAATCAATTCATGTTTTCCTTACATTTCTTCCAAGGTCTGCTCTGTCTTTGTTCCTCTGGGTACCTGCCGGGCCCTCCTGTGTCACGTGGTCTCGTAGCCTTCACCTATAGCATTTCTGGCTTAGCAACCAGAGCCTGGTGATCATGTCCCAAAAGGGAAAATGAGCCAGTAAAATTGCATGTAGGGCACCTGGATGGCTCAGTGGTTAAGCATCTGCCTTTGGCTCAGATCATGATCCTGGGGTCCTGGGATCGAGTCCCCTATCGGGCTCCCCTGAGGGAGCCAGCTTCTCCCACTGCCTATGTCTCTGCCTCTCTCTCTGTGTCTCTCATGCATAAATAAATAAAAATCCTTAAAAAAAAAGTAAATAAAATCACCAGTGAACTTCCTTTAAATTGACTCACACGTTTCCTTTTTAATCAAAATGAGATTCTTTTGATTCAGTCTTGCAGCATTTTGTTTTCTACTCTACCTCCTTCAGGATACATTGTTTGACCCCAACAGGGATGATCTAAGTTATAGCTTAAGTGAGACAAATGAATGAGCTCTTCCAAGTGTTGTTGTTTTCTTTCATGTTAGATAATTAACCTCTTCCTAACTCAGAAAGCATGAGATTTCATACAGCCACAAAGACAGCCAAGGAGGACACATGCATAATAATAATAATAATAATAATAATAATAATATAGTAACAGCTATCATTCATTGAGTGTTTCTGTGCCAGCAATCTTCTAATATCATCTCCAATACAACTCTGAAAAGTATGTGCAGATAAGGCACTGGAGGACCAGAAGATTTACCTGGTGTGTACAAAGCCACACAGCTATAGAGAGATGTAGTTCTGGGACTTGAGCTTAGGTATGTCTCCAAAGCTGCTATTTTTCTATGTAATTGGTATTTTATGAACCCAAATCATTAATGAATATTTATGTTGTACTTCTGCTTCTGAAAAAGCTGATTTTTGAAATAATTTGTTAGCTACTAAGAGGAGCCATATCCCGATGGAATGGAATGAGACCAAATGACCCTCTTCTTCCCCCATGACTGAGAAAATCACGCAAGTCGACCTGTGTGAGAAACTCCCAAAATACTTGACTTGTTTTCTGAGTGCCTACTGCTTTCCAGACTCTGGCGAATTGCAATCAAGTAAAATCTGTAAATTTCAACCTTAGAAATTCCTCTGTCAACGAAATAAAATCAGAAAATTTCACTTTAAAGGGCTCTACATTTATATAAATCTCTACATTAACAAAGTCAGAATATTTTACTTGTCTGCTTTTCAGTTAGGTGAGACTATTTCTTCTGTTTAAGTTGGGACATGTCAATAAAAAGAGTTCCCCATTCCAGCTCCCAGGCACAGAACCCGAAACTGTGCTTGGTAGTCTGTTCATTAGTATGCGTCCAACAACAGAAAAAAGCGGCAAACTCACCGAAATGAAAGGAGATTGATTTGCCTTCGGGTAAATAACCAGTTATCCCTCCTCTGAGAATCTGTGGGCTCGTACGGCCTGGAGAACTGATTTGTCTCTGGGAATGTACGCTCAGTACTCTGACATTGTGTCTGAACTGCCTCACAAAGAACATTTAGAAGTCATACTGGTCCCTGTATTCAAAATATTTACTTAAAAGAAACTAGCCACAGATGGAAACGTTTCTAACTAAAAATTATCTTTCTCAAGTATAAAAACATTTCTCAAAATCAAATATTTCCCATATAAAGTCAGTTAGTTGTGGGCTTTGGGACTTTATTTTCCATTGCCAATAAAAGCCTTTGATTGGCGAGCTTTTCCTTGCCTTAAATTTGAAACTGGAGTATGTAAGCAGAACTTGGCTAAGACTGGAAAAACTGGCTTAAATTATACGAATTTCAGAAATATCACTATATGTTTATTTGTACAATTTCCTCTAAAGGGGAAAATTTTGTTTAATATTTGAATATGTTTGTTTATAAAAACAGTAGTATAATCAGCAGACATTTGTATTCTATTAGAGATACGTTGTTCTCCTTTTTCTTTATGTATTTTCTAAGGGACTAGTTTTCATGTCTTAGAGTGCTTACCTGAGCATTTATAAATGATTTCACCGTTAACCTTTAATGTGTGAATATCAATAGTTTTCCGTGACATACTGTCTCCCCTTGGCCATTTCCCTGTGTCTCTTAAACCCAACTTTGCTACTTTGCCCTAGTTTAGGTGGCGCACACTACAGAACGGCAGCCAGTAGAGGGTGCTGCCGGCTTACTTTTGGGAAAACCTCACTGCCTGATTTCAGCACTTTTAAAAACATACATGGAAATTATTTTTGTTCACTCAAAGCAATCAGAATGAGAACACTGTCTTAAATTTGTCAAAATTGTTTCTTTGTGTCTTTTGCCATCTCATCTTCCCAAAGGCATCAATAAAACTGGGCAATTAGTTTTGCTTCACACATCTGCAGAGCCCTCAGCTGACCCACTGTAAGGATGAGTTCAGGGCAACCGGGTGTGATTATCTAATTTTTCCATCAGCTTGAGGTTCTTATGTGAAAGTTCTATTCATGGAGAGCCAGAAGAAGGGGAAAATAAAAACTTGTTTACACTTTCCCTATCCAACTAGCCTTGCCAGTTATCCCCTGACCTGGTACAATGACAAGAAAATATATGCCCAACCTTGGCCATCCGGGGTGTGGACTGGTGAGGGGATGTCCCAAGCCTTGGTAGGCAGAGGTCGGTGGGAGGTGGGAATGAATTTATAGACTCCAAAGCATTCTCTCCTCTCGTGCAGGCATTTCCCTTGCATATAGTGGTGATGCTAGGAACCGATCTGAGGAGGAACATTTATGTCTCTACCAGGACCACCATTCTTTGAGATGAGCAGCTGACAGTCCCTCAATATTTTATAAACTGCTATGCAAACACAGTTTCAAGACAAAAATTTCTAACCAACTCTCTCCCTAGTCTCCTTCCAAAGAAAATGCTATACCTAAGCTCTTCCTACAAAGAAATTCTAGAACCTTCGCCACCTAAACAGGTATCTCCCCCACCCTTTACTCAACCAGGAACATTTCCAAGTTATTTAAGACATGGTGGTGCAAAATGCCACAATAATCGCCTCTGCAGTTCATCTTTATGGTGATGTCAGGAAGCACCAAAATATCCAGATAAAGTTCTCGGTGAATCTGAACTTTGTTTAATGCGGTTTTTCTCTGCCATGTGGGCACTGGGCACTCACTGTCCATAGCTGGTAGGTGCCACTTTTGGCTGGCCCTGTAGCTGGCTGCAGTTACCTGTCCTTCCTCAGGATGAAGAATGTCTTCCATTAGCTAATGGCTGTGTTCTCCGTGAGGCATTCTGTCCCTTGGCCTGGGACTGCAGGAGATCATCAATCAAGCCTCTTAGGTGAGGCCTTGGAGGACCAAGGGAAATCTGTATAATCCTGAACTGTAAACATGGGACCAGTGGTTGAGGTTTTGGATTTGCACAACATTTTAAAATGTCTATTTGAGTATCTAAAGTAAACCTTTATTTTAAAGAGAAGCTGAGGCCCAAGAGACTCTCTGGGTGGCCTTCAGAAGGTCAATTGACCCTTCTGCCTCTGTTTCCCTTTCTTTACATTGAAAGGGAAAAAAAAAGGTAAACAGCCTTATTTTCTGTTTCACCGAAGAATCCATTTAATTTGATTACCAGTGAGAAGTGATCCAGCTAATCTAATTTTCCCCGGACAGGTTTTCTTTATGTCTCTCCAAATCTTATAGACCATATTATAAACCCTTGCCCCCAGATTTAAGTGTCCACTAGTGATCACCGCCTGGTGTGATTTTTGGGATGTGAGCTTATAGTTTTCCTTTTGGTAATTTCCTCCTTCTACATCCTCTTCTCTTACGTACTAACCAAGAAAGGCTGAGATGCTCCCACTCTTCTTGGTGGAGGCAAAACAGCTTCTGGCTCATGAGGGAAATCGTGGAGCTGTGGAAAGAAAAAAGTAGGAGCAAGGGCATGTGTGGCTATATGTCTGTGTGTGTCTCTGTATGTGTCTTGTCTGTGTATGTGTGTTTTAGCAGGTGGCTTTTTTTGTCCTGATTTGTTGCTGTTGGCACCTTTAAGCAGTCAGGCTGAAGAAATTCCCCAGGAAAAAGAATGAATTTTCCTAGGGGTGAACAGAAGGTTGCTGAGGCCTTGGGGGATGTTGCATGTAGAGCTGACTTTTCTCTAGGCTCCTTTGTATTGCTTGTCTTAAATTCTTTGTTGTTAGGATGACGTTTATGTTTTTTATCTTCCCATTCTCCCTTTTTTTCCCCTTTAAACAAAGACCATAAAATTTTTCATTTCCCTGAATTCATGCCTTTTCCATCTTTTGATAGGCAGCATATCAGAACTTAAATCTTGTGAGATCTCAGCACTGCTCAACAGTTTTAGAAGCCCTTTTACTGTAGACTTGAAAGACCAGATAGGAGAGACATACCAAGAGAGCTGTTACTTTTGCAAAGTGCAGGCAACCCAGAGATACTCATGAAATGAAAATTTAATTACAACAGGCTGATTTTTTTTCTCAATGGTAAACTCAGACTTTTGCTATGTATTCTTATATATAAGGCCTTGCATTCTTGTAAATTAGCAATTAATTCTACTGAAAAAGCTAAACAATGTGTTCTACAAGTTACACTACCCCAAAGAAGTAAAATAAAATCCAGACATGGAATTTGATTATGGACCCAGTGTCACTGACCTAGGGATTTTTACAAAGAACAAGAAAAAAATTAGTTCTGGATTGTCTAGTTAGAAATATGCCATACTAATTTCGGCTTTATTTATTTATTTATTTTTTTAAATTTTATTTATTTATGATAGTCACAGAGAGAGAGAGAGAGGAGGCGCAGAGACAGGCAGAGGGAGAAGCAGGCTCCATGCACCGGGAGCCCGATGTGGGATTCGATCCCGGGTCTCCAGGATCGCGCCCTGGGCCAAAGGCAGGCGCCAAACCGCTGCGCCACCCAGGGATCCCTAATTTCGGCTTTAAATGTCATGTGATGTCCATTCTACTTTCACAAATATAGTTTAAATTCACAAACATAGGGTTAATTAGGTGTGGTTTAGTTCTATATTTATAAACATTTAGAAATCAGCTTCTTTGCACAGCCAACACTTCATAGGAAAATATGTAAAACAAGGTAAAAGAGAAAAAAAATTATGTCTGTTTACAAGAAAGCCTAAAATGGTGCATTGTGTTCATCTGGAGGAATAGTTGGGCTCCAGGCAGGAATTTGATAGCCCGCTGTATAAGGGGAGAACTCGGCCTGATGACCTCTCTGTGTGAGCCATCGCATAGAAAAGTTAAGAATCTGGGTTTGACATTTAAGACAGTACAAAACCAACATGAAAATTGGCATGTTCTTCTCATATATAATTTGGGGAAAAACATTAAGTGAGAACAGGAAAGATGTAGTTATCTTTTTAAAAAGTAATATTTAGGAGCGAATGGAAAGAGCTCCCAAATGGCTAAAGCTGGGACAATTTGAGCAACAAAATAATAGTAAATCGTTGAATTGGATTGGATTCATAACTCAAAGCTGAGTATTGGATTATAACTCAAAATGTAAAATACGTATCCATGAGTCCAGAATGATATAAATAAATAATGGAAGAACTAAATAAATCAGGAAGAGTAGACAGTCTCCCATACAAAAGAATCTCAAATAATTTAGGTAGATACTACATCTTCAAGGGGGTGGAGCATAACACCCCACTGATTAAGTGTGGATTACGGATCGTAACTCCCTTCCATGGAGTATAGTATGGAAAGAGGGTGGAGAGACTAACTTTATGATGCAGAAACTAGGCAGATACTACCTCAGCCAGGTGATCAAGGTTAACATCAATAATGATAAATATGTTGATGGCATGTGCCCTTATCATGTTACAATATGATAGAAATTGCATTTTACTTCTGTTGTCGTCCTACCTTACGCCCATAACCCCAGTCTAATCTTGAGAAGAACATCAGACAAAGGGCATCATACAAAATACCAGACCCATATTCCTTGGAACTTTCAAGGTTATCAAAAACAAAGAAAGTCTGAGAAACTGTCACAGTCTAGTGGAGCCTAGGGAGGCATGATGACTAAATGCAACTAATGATGTCCCTGGATGGGACCCTGAGACTGACAAATGACATTAAGTAAAAACTAAGGACATCCGAATAAAGGATGGACTTTAGACAATGGTAATGTATCAAGATTAGTTGATTGTCACAAATAACATAGTGATGTAAGATGTTAACGATAGGGGGCGCCTGGATGGCTCAGAGGGTTAAGTGTCAGACTCTTGATTTCAGCTCAGGTGGTGATCTCAGGGTTGTGAGATCTAGCCCCACATTGGGCTCCCACACTGAGTGCAGAGTCTGCTTGAGATTCTTTCCCATTCCTTCTGCCCTTCCCTCTGCTCACACACTCTCTCTCTCTCAAACAAAATTAATTAATTCTTTTTTAAAAAGGTGTTAACTATAAAGGAAACTGGGTAAGAGATATATGAGAAGATTCTGTACTATCTTTGAAACTTTTCTGTAATATAAAACTATTCTAAAATTTAAAGATTTGGTGAGGGGCACCTGGATGGCTCAGTTTGTTAAGCATCCAACTCTGGTCTTGATCTCAGAGTCATGAGTTCAAGTTCTACGTTGGGCTCCATGCTGAGCATGGTGCCTATTAAAAAAATTTAAATAAGTAAAATTTAAAAATTTTTTAAAACAATCCTTATCATCATATACTAGCCCTACATTTCAATGTAATTATTTTCCTAACTTAACTCTTTGTTGATTTTGAGAGATGACTTTAAATTGGATAAAACATGTTCTCCAAGCTTTACTACTTTATATATTTATAATTGTTAAAGGTGCTATTTGTGGGGTATGAATATCATGGTTGCCTTTGCTTATAAATAGACCCAGTATTCTACTTTGTGAAAAGTGTTTATTAGGGTTCCAAGGTATGAGAAAGTTTGCTCCCCATATTTAGGACTACCACGACCACCCACAGAGGAGGAAACTCTGAGTAACTTAGTGGTGAGTGGCCACTTTAACATTCAGTCAAGAATTATATAATTTTCAGTGGATGGTTTAGAAATAATAATCAAGTGGCCTCTCTCCATCTGTATGCACAATCCCTGCTAACATGATAGCTACCTTCATAAAATCAAGTTTATTACAGTCTTTATTGAAATGGAATTGTATTTTTTTGCATTAATAAGTACAGTGTTTTAAAACATATTCCCTTTGAAATGAAGAAATGAATTTTTCATACAAAAATTGTGACTGGTCATAAGAAATGTAAAATTTATCATGGATCATGATAAACCTACCAACATTTTTGAGGTTTTATTATTTCATAACATAACTATAAATAGTCTGCTATTATGACTGCAAACAGTTGAAAAATACTACAGGTCTCCCAACATGCCATACATTTGTAGGACAAAGAGGCATTTTCTGGGGGAGCCCTTTTGTGTGGCCCAGTGGTCCCATTTTACATCCATTATTTCCTTTGTATTTGTATTCAAAGGCTGACTCCTTTCATTTTTTTTCATTTTACTGTTCAGCTATAGTCAGGGACAGATTTTTCTGCCTACAGCAAGAAACACATGGTCTGAGCTTCATCATCAAAAATCTTCGTGTGATCTGGGGGTCTTTGAGGAGCCAGTGGGTTCCCTGGTTGTTCTCTTGTCTGCAGACACCCTGGTTGTCTTCCAAAATGAAATCCTGGGAGCTGACTGTGCACCACATTTATGAGTGTGTTGACTGACCAGTGACTCATGGGACTCTCATGCAAGTGATGATGAATATGTCATTTTCCTTCTCCGAAGCAACTCTCATCACAATATGGTTATGAGCAGTGTGATCCTACGATTTCCTTTCCTTTAACCCAGTAAATCCTCGGTGTCTTACTCTTTGAAGGAATATTTTAGTCATTTTGAAAGAACTGAGAGCCAGCAAGTGCTGTATGCAATTACTGTGTATTGTATCTAGCCTCGAGATAAAATAATGTCCCAGTAGATTTTACTTCAGCTCTTAAACACACACAATAATTTAAATTCTTAACTAGAACACACTTGAATTTTCCCATGTTTAATCATTAAAAAGGCAAAACTTAATTTCATCAAGTGCAATCAAAGAATTTTTCATAGTAGCAATTAAAAACTATGAAACTGGAATTTCAATGACATAAAATTGAACAGCTGCTATGTTATATTTTAATCTTCCTTCAAATCAAATGGCAAATCAAATTTTTCTTCACAATTTTTTTCCTTTTCTTTTTTAATATTTTTAATAATGAAAGGTGGTTTCAGCAATTCAAAACCTCCTTAAATATGCTCCAGTATGTTTTGAAATGTATTTCAAATGTGACTCCAAAGTGAGCAACCTTTACGTTTTTGTAAGACATAGAGGCAAAACGCCTTGGAGAAGGACAGACTGGCTACCTTGCTTTGGCACAAGGGGACTTCCAACTCTACTGAGCTATTTAACGAAGGAAACCAAAACCTGTTTTGCCTGCTTTGCCATTCTTACTGGACTCCATGTGTGGCATTTAAAATAAGAGAAAGTGAAAGCCACACATGAAGTTCAAGTCCTTCTCCTCATTCTTTCTTGTTTCCATGCTGGGGGAGGAGGGTTGTGGGTAGGACAGTGAGTTGGTATGTATGGAGCAGATACACAGCCAAATGGCATATCGTTCACTCATGGGCAGACATGTTCCCTCTGATTTTCCTCCTTGGTTTTGAGGTGTAGATACCAAGGAAAAGCAGCACCCAGATGAACCATGACTCCTGATTTTGAAAAAATGTTTAAAGATTTTAAAAAGGTGGAGCTATTTAATTAGTTATTTTATGACGTCAAAAGTCTTCTTAGTCTATCTATCTATCTATCTATCTATCTATCTATCTATCTTACCTTTTTTTTTCTTCCTGAAAATGGGAATTGAGTTACCTGGTTTTGAGCAAGGTTACTTCCCACTTTTTTTTTTTTTTTTTTAGATTTTATTTATTTATTCATGAGACAGAGAGAGAGAGGGAGAGCGAGGCAGAGACTTAGGCAGAGAGAGAAGCAGGCTCCATGCAGGGAGCCTGACGTGGGACTCGATCCCGGGTCTCCAGGATCATGCCCTGGGCCGAAGGCAGGTGCCAAACCACTGAGCCACCTAGGGATCCCCTCCTTTTTTTTTTTTTTTTCTTTTTAAGATTTTATTTATTTATTCCTGAGTGACACACAGAGAGAGGCAGAGACATAGGCAGAAGAAGAAGCAGGCTCCGCACAGGGAGCCTGATGTGGGACTCAATCCTGGAACCCTGGGATCATGCCCTGAGCCAAAGTCAGACAATCAACCACTGAGCCACCCAGGTTCCCCTACTTCTCAAGACTCTTATTTTAATTCCTTATTTCTTCTCATCAAACCTGTCTCCTGATTCTATTCCCATAGCAGACTTTTCTTAAAATCTAAAGTCCATCTTTGCAAGTTTTAATTTTGTCAGGAGCCTTTCATTTTTATGCCTTTTTTCTTAGTTGGGGGACAGGGGGTCAACAGGAGGTGGTTGTTCAAAGGCTCAGCTGTTCCCACACCAGGAAGTGTGACACGTAGTGTGACTTAAAGGATAAATCAGTCTTTGGGTCAAAACTTCAGCCTGACATTTTTAAAAATTAGAATCAACTAAATAATAAGGGAACTTCTTTGGCTACTAGAATTTATTTGACCAGGATTGAGGAGGACAAGAACTTTGACTTAGTGTGAAGACCAAATGACCATTAGGATGTGGTTTGTCAAGCAACCTGAAAGATTCATTCATAGTAGTTAAAAAAGAAAAAAACCAAAAACAAAAACACAAGACCCCCTACATTGACCTGGTAAACAGTGGTTGTGCCCAAAGGAAGTAAAATGTTGGAAGAAAGCCAGTGACAAAGGCCTTGTATTTTGCCATCCATGCCTCACAAGGCTTTTTGTGAAGCTTAATGAGACTGTGTAAACCATGCTTTGTAAACAGTGAAGGACCATCCACTTGTAAAGTGTTATTATTATTGCTAAATTATAGGTTGTGTTATATGGAGGAAGACTGTGCTTGGAGAATCATTTTTGTGGGATAGCAACATTTTATAGCTTATTTGCAAAAGTTCTCTACACAGTTAAAACAATGGTATGTCATTATGGGGAAGCAATTTAAACTTCTTCATAATACCTGTTCATCATTTTTAATTGCTTTGAATAAAATGCACACATATGGAAATTATATGACTTCATCCTACAAATGGCATTTGAGTGAAGGGGAAAATTATAATGAAGTAGTACTTACTAATACATTTTTAAAATTCAGGCCCTGTGTGACAGTCATTTACAGGAACTTAATGTTGACATGATGGCTTTCAGGAATTGGCACCAGGATGGCACAGATACAGTTGTGTGTGTTCTTTGCATGGGGCACCTCTTTACAGCTACACTGTTTGCCAAGGGGAAACAGGAGAGTCTCATGGCTTTGCATTTTGGGGCTACTACTGAGAACAGTTTTCCTCATTGGAATGCAGTGCCATCAAGTTGGTTGGAAAGCGCATGTGGGCACTGACTGGGTGATTCAGAGAGCATCTCCCCAGGTTTCTTTGCATTGCTAGGTTTATGAAGTGACTATGGGTGTCAGGAGATACAGTCTTCTGTGTTTCACATCTTGAATTGTCTTTACATTGCTTTGGTCATCCTGATCTCCATTTTAATCTCTAGATGTGTGTTCCTTCTGATAGAGCAGCTACAAGGTGCATGGGGCTATTGAGCCCTGGAAATGTGGCTAGTCCAAATTGACATGCCCTGGATTTTGAAGACTTACAGTGGAAAAAAAAATGGAAACTATCTCAATTATCTTTACATTGGTTATATATTGAAATTATAATATGTTGGACATATTAGATCAAATAGAATATATTATTAAAATTAATTTCATCTTTTATTTTTCTTTTTCAAATGTGGTTACAAGAAAATTTTAAATTACATATGTGACCCATACTGTATTTCCATGGGACAGACTGGGCTAGATACTAGACAACATTTTTCTACTTTCGATGAGAATGGGGAAACAAGTAAAGTCAAATATTAGAAAAAAATGTTCAGTGTCTATTACATTTCTACTTATTTTGGTGGGGCCTTAGATTTTGATAAGGTACTATTTGTTCATAGATAAAGCTTGGATCTAGTTGGTGTGGAGAGCTGGTATGGCACAGTGGTTCAACTTGTAGTGGCTAAAACCAGAGTATCTGGCCTCTCATGAATTGTGGCAGAAGTGATCTAGCCTGTGTGGACAGGGATGAAGCGCACATTTTTGACCTATCCTAAAGCAGGCTCTCCCTGAGTTTCTAGGTGATGCTAAGGTGACCTTAGCCAAACATGTATAACCATGGCAGACCCTTCCAGATCACCAAAGAAAACTAGAATGCAATTCAGCATAGACTTTGGCAGCTGAAAATCTCAAACCTACTTGTTGGTGACTCAGGCTTCTGTTGGTATTCACAAAAATACCCTTTGCTTGTTAAATATGGATTGCAGTGTTTGCTTTAGTACCTGCTCACCATCCCCTCTTTCTGAACATGTTCATTATCATTAGGATATTCTGGGTGGCTGTGTGGTTCACGTAAGTGGGGACAAGAACTTGCCAATATGTTATCAATGTCTCGAGCTTGAAAATACATGTTTGGATTTTCACCAGAGTGAAAATTTGTGTCTAATCACCCCCTTTCCACCTCCCTTTTGATGAAAATCATCAAAATGTGAGATGAAAGGATCTAATGGGTTGTCTGAATGTTTTTCCCAGCCCTGTTGGAAATGATTGAGGCATTGGCTCTTCAACATTTCCTCTGAGAAAGCAATTCCAAAGGTTGGTGTCAACTTACAGCTTGGTAATGGACTAATACACATTATCCTGTATGCAACTCTAAATTATAGCCTGCCAGCTGTGATTCTGGAAGTTTGGAATAGGTTCCTTCCCAAGATTCTAAACAGAAATGGCTTTGAAAGTTGCAGGCATGAGTCCGTCCAACCCTTCTAAAGGCGGCACGAGTGCTGTAACATTTCTATTGATTTTTAACATTCAGCTCTAGAAAATAGAAAATAGCCAAAATTTGACAGGCACTTTACAAAATGATCTGATCCTTCATAGATGCAGAGTAAGAGCCGTGTTTACAAGTGACATTGTGCTTAAACTTAGAACAAACCTTCCTTGTTTCTGCTTATGCCTGTTTTATTATGTAGAGTGGAATTATGTTTTACTGGATTTAAAATAATGCTTTAAATATTGTTTTATCTTCTTTCGTTTTTCTTTTTATCTTTTAAATATTTATGGCCCCAAACTCCCAAAAGGAGACTGCAAATTTCCAGTTCAGCTAGTTAATGTTTAACCTGATGTAGAAATCAAAGAAGTCCATATTTAAACAGGAGCCAGGTTGCATATAATTAATTGTCAAAGATAATGCCCAGGGCTGGCAAAGGTAACTGGTGAAGAACCTCTCTCTGGCATTGCTATAGGAGTTAGAATAGTCACAATATTGCTGAAAGGCAGCTTGACAATACTTATCATCATAAGGCTTAAAACAGTGTACACACTGAGCGATTTAATTTCTAGGAATTATTCCTGTGGGAAGTCATTAAGAATGAGAAAAAAATTTGAGTAAAACTAGAATAACTCTTATTGCAGCATAGTTTAAAATATTCACAATAGATGGATATGGGTAAAGGGCGTACAGGCGCTTTTTGTTCTATTTTTATTTTTGCAACTTACCCGTTCATTTGAAATTATTTCCCAATAAAAGTCTTTAAAAGTCCAACTCTCAGATAAGAGGGAACAGAAGATAGTTGTCCTTATTTACTGTCTTCTGAAAACTAGAACTAAAATGAAAAGTAGCTCTTTTTTATATTCCAATCACAAAGTAAAAAATACAGGTATATCTATTGCTGGGGCACTAGTTATACACATTGAGATGCATCCATACAATGAAACGCTATTCAGCTATTAAAAATGACAACTTACGATATACTTTTAAGTGAAAAAAATTAAATAGAACAGGTCACAGAGTAAATAGCTTTAAAAATGTGTGTGAATGTGATCTGATACTGATAAAATATATACATTTTATTCATATGCATAGGGAAGACTGAAATGATTATGCCAAAGTATTAATAGTAGTTATCTCTAGATAATAGAATTGGGAGGGTTGTTTTTTGTTTGTTTGTTTGTTTTTTTAAGAAATTTATTTATTCCTTCTGTTTGGGAAGGTAGAACAACTGTGACTTCATGGACAGTTTTCTGAAACTCTTTTTTGAGGACATTCAAGTTTTTCTCATCCCTGTGTATGTGGTTAGATGAATAAAAGGTACATAAAGTTGTAGTGAGGGCAAAATGCAAGTGAGGCTAGAAGGAATTACATTGTGGTTCACTGTGATTCAAACCAACTTCTCTGTCTAGTACCTTAATAGCTACCTTGTTGACCTTGGTATCATGCATCAGTCATGAAGATGCAACCCCCTACCTCCTGAGACTCTTTACCCCCGAACATCAAAATGTGTTTATTAAGTACCATTTTGAAGACTATAAAGTAATATTAGAAAGAAAATATCTCTATTTTTAATTTTTATTTTTTATTTAATTTTTTAAATTTAAATTCAACTTGCCAACACATAGTATAACACCTAGTGCTCATCTCATCATGTGCTCTCCTTAGTGCCTGTCACCTAGTCACCCCATCCCTTCACCCTCCTTCCCTTCTGCAACCCTTAGTTTGTTTCCCAGAATTAGGGGTTTCTCATGGTTTGTCTTCCTCTATCACTTTTCTTCATTCAGTTTCCCCCCTTCCTTTATGGTCCATTTCATTATTTCTTATATTCCACATATGAGTGAAACCATATGATGGTTGTCTTTCTCTGATTGACTGTTTCACTCAGCATAATACCCTCCAGTTCTATCCACATCAATGTAAATATAGGTATTCATCTTTTCTGATGGCTGAGTGATATTCCATTGTATAAATATACCACAATAGCTAAACTATGGAAGGAGCCACGATGTCCTTTGACAGATGAACGGATAAAGAAGATGTGATATATTTATACAATGGAATATTACTCAGTCTGAGACTCATTCAGTATAGTCTTTGTCACACTATCTTTAATTTAATGCCCAATACCTAGCCAGATGTGGACCATATTGTTCAAACTACCTCTTGCATTTGTGATGGTACTTTGGAGTTGTAATCCATCTTCTCATATGTTCAAAATGTATGACAATACTAGGAAGTTTTTGTAAAAATATATTTCCACAAACTCACCTCACTTCATGAGCAAAGACTATTGTGATTTACTAATCCCATTTAAAGGTCCTTATAGTATGGGATGCAAATCTTCCTGGGCTAAGGAGGAAAAAGTATTCATTTTCTAAAATGACCTAATAGAAGTCTTAACGCATCTCCTACAAATTAAGGAACTCCATAACCATTTATATTAGTGTGTACATACACGTACATACAATTGGCAATTCACCCAAGAGATATTTGCTCTACCTTCAAGAAACTTACAGTCTAGTAAGTCTAGTAGAGGAGGTAAATGGCCATACAGTGAAGGCAGGACATCCTAATAGTCACAAGAGAAGTAAATCTAAGTGCCAAACAAATGTCACGAGGGGAGAGAGAAATGTTAGGGATAGGATCATGGCAGAAGTAGCATTTGTGTTGGGCTGAAGGACATTTTTGGGCTGACAAAATAAAAAATGAATAATAGATTAGTTGAAAATATGACATCAGTGTTGGATTTACTGAAGTTGATGGCTGTCTTGTGGTCATGTGTGAGTATATCCCTGTAATGAGGAAATACACAGAGAAGTATGGGGAGGAGGGGTGGAAGGAAGAGAGAGCACAAATGCTACAGTAAATGAGGTAAAATATACACAATAGATGGGTCTGGATAAAGGGCATATGGGCGCTCTTTGTTCTCTTTTTATTTTTGGAACTTATCTGTTCATTTGAAATCATTTCTCATTAAAGAGTTTTTAAAAATCCAACTGTCAGATAAGAGGCCACAGAGGATAGCTGTCCTTATTTTTTGCCTTCTGAAGACCAGAATCGATGCCAGCTGCTTTTTTATTTCCCAAAACGTGGTTCATTCTAGTTATTTGTTGACTTCACCAAACCACCGCATAATTTCACACAACCCAGGATGGAGGGTAGCGGCGTCTGTTTTACAGAACCCAAGGCCTGAAATAGCAGGAGGGCTGTGTGGTAGGCTGGGCTGGAAGCCTGGGCCCTGCCAGCCACATTTAACGTGGTTTGAGCAGTTTGCTATCAGACCTTTCACTGTGGGAGAAACAGCCAGGACAAACAAAACGGAGAGTCTGACTTACAAAACAAAGCTCTCTGCGTTCCGTTTGAATGTTCCCTCGCCTCCTCCCTCAGAGTAGCACACAGTTTTTAAAAGATATTTCCCAGCTGGCGTTCTAGTCACTTCTCCGCCCTCAGTGTGAAATTGCAACTCCAGCAGAAGGATACCAAGTCCTTATTTCTGGTCTCCAGATAACCTCCCCCAGGTATTTTCTCCGTATGGCTCAGACCTGAAGTATTCCACATCCCTTACCTTTTTTTAAAAAAAAAGATTTTATTTATTTATTCATGAGAGACACAGAGAGAAAGGCAGAGGGAGAAGCAGGCTCCCTGCGGGGAGCCCAATGCAGGACTCGATCCCAGGACCCCAGGACAATGCCCTGAGCTGAAGGCAGACACTCAACCACTGTCTCAACCAGGTGTCCCACATCTGTCACCTTCTAAAGCCACCTCTGTTCAAGAAGCACATTTTCCAGGTGCTATCAATTTTATGGACCCAGAGCGAGAACAGTGGGAATGAGAAGTGCCTGGAGGCCCGCGTTAGCATGAAAGAGATGTGTACAGCCCACATGTGCTGTGCCTCCCAGGAAGCAGAAGCAGAAACACTGAGGTCGGCTCTCCCCTTCAGGCTGGGAAGAGTTGACACCCAACACCCAAGGACTGTGTGTGGCTCGGTGTGTCTGCTGGGCAGGCCAGCCTCTGAATTAGACCCCCCCAGGTCCCTGCTGTGACTCTGCTGCTTACTGGCCATACGGCCCCAGGCCTCACGGAGTCTCAGTTTTGGCATCTACCAAATGGAAATAATAGTAGTCCCAAGCTCCTAGAAGTGGTGTAAGGACGAAACACAATGGCAACACATGTCAAGGATGATGCATAAACAGTGGTTATTGCTGCTGCTGCTGCTGCTGCTGCTGCTGTTGTGCTGGTCTGGACTGTTCACATGAGCAGCCTGGCTTCTTTCCTCTCTCCCTCTGTCCCTCCCTCCCTCAGACTTCTTCATTTTGTGTAGTTGATTAACTGTGTCTAGAGATACTAATTTGCAATCGGGCATGAATAAAGCACTCTTTGAAAAACAGTGAAGTGCTCAAAAATACATCACGGTAAGTACTTTTTAGTTGTCAACACCCACCCCTAGGTGGATGATTTTCCTCTCCTCATACTCTGGGCATCCTGCTCTTCCATTCTAACAGGCCCTCAGCTCCGCCAGTGCCCATGCCTACCAGGGCCTTCCTTACTCTCTGCCTGTCGAGCTCATCACTCAAGGCTTGGCCCTGCGTCGTCTGCTGTGGACCTCCCTTACAATGAGGGCAGAGGAAATCACTCTGGTGGTGCCTTTACTTAACTCTTGAATAGCACATGCCATGTTAAAATAAGATCGTTTGCTTTTTAAATGCGTCTCCCCTACCTGACACTACATTTCTGAAAGATAAAGACCATCCTATTTATCCTAGGCCCAGTGTAGTGCTTGGCATATCTGCTGCTCAGTGATTGTTGTACTGGGGTTGTTTGTTGTTGCGTGTAACTTCTTTGGAAGTATTATGAGCATACAGAGAAGTACTCAGATCAGGAGTATGCAGTTTGATATTTTTACAAAGTGAACACACCCAGGCACACAGCTCTGGATCAAATATTAAAAATATCGGGCTACTATTAGGAAAAACACAGAAGTCCACCTCAAGTCCTTGCTTCTACCAGGAGGAATCACTATCCACTTTCTAACATTGTAGTTTTGCCTCATACTGAACGTTCTACAAATGTGATCTCATGGCATAAGTACTCTCTTGTGGCTGGCATCTTTCACTTAACATTATATTTGAAATTTGTTCATTCTTGTATGTAGTTGTAGTTCATTTCCTTTCGTAGCTATATAGTATTCCCCTGAGTGAATGTACCACTTATTTATTTTTTAATTGAAGTAGAGTTGACAAATGATGTTATGTTAGTTTTTGGTGTACAGCATAGAGATTCAGCAAGCCTATACATCATGCTGGGCTCACCACAGTGTAACCACCATCTATTGCCATGCAACATTATTACAAGACCATTGCTGTATTCCCTACAAGGTATCTCTTTTCCCCTCATTCCATAACTGGAAGCATGTATCTCCTACTCCCTTTCACTCATTTTGCCCATCTCCCTGCCCCTCAGACATACCATTTATTTTTCCATCCTACTGTTGACGTTATACTGGAGAGTATCTATTTTGTGAACTGAATTGAATACTAACTACTAGCTTTTAAGAAACACTTTCCAAGGAAAGGGTGACTGGACAGAAGGTTAAATTCATGAATGCTGGAAAGGCAGCCCTGATTTCTGAGCCTTGGAAATGAGCAATGACTCAGGGCTCCTAATATCCAGAGCCGGCATGGTCTTTTGGAATCAAGATGCCTCAGTTTCCCAGCGCATGGATTCTTTATTTTGCTTTAGCCTGGCTGGTTGCTAAATTAGTAAAAATCAGATAGTTTGGGGGCATGGTGGTGTTCCTCAGATTCTGTTTTGCTATTAACTATCAGCATACAAATATATAGCCAAATGTGTTTTACTAATGATTGCAGTGGCATTAATTGTAATTACTTGTCAATTTCACTTGCTGCTGATGTCTTAATTTCCAACATGTCTGAAAGGTTTTTAAAGGATTTCACTAGCAGTCTTGTAAGTAAGTCATTTGTCAATAAATGATGAAAAGGTTTGGCTGTTTATATTTCGATGTTATCGTTTTAATAGGCAACTGTCTACATGCCACCCGCCACAGAAATGCTTTTTCTCCCCCCACCCCTTTTTTTGGAAGAAGATGTCTAAGGTGGAGGGAGGTCTGGTTGCTATGGATATCTGAAATTTCATGTTTACATTTTAAGAGGTAAGCTGAAACCCTCACTATTTGGTCTCCACCTGAGTGGCATTCACATTTAGAAATTACAAGATTGTTATTGGCTATCTGGAGCTCGAGGATGTGGCTGAGTACTGGCAGTTAATTAAAACTAGGCTGGCTCTCAATATCAGAATTATGCAGCCTGTTTTTGTAGGATGCCCGTGAAGTCTTCACTACCCTGCAATGTGTTTTTGATGTAAAAAAAATATTTGAAAAGGAAACATAACACAGAGCAGCTTGTCCTCATTTACTGGAGAGGTTGGTTGCTCCATGAGCTTTTCAGAGTGCTTCTGCCACAGTGTTCTTTGTCCTTCAGCTCTGCAGACTGGGCTGTCATACTTTGATGTGCCCAAGACAGCTAAGAGGAGAACAATGCCCTGGTTTTTTCAAGTCAGTAAAGTTGCTTCATGGGATGCATATCAGGGAGATCTTAGAAAAGTTTGTCAAATCAGAGTATTGCTACTTTAAGTGGCAAGTGAAATCACTTTTAATTAATATTTTAATTACTATTATTTTAAATGTGTTAATAACAAGCTAATATGTTAAATGTGTTAATAACAAGTAATCCATGAATAAATTCTCAATGTATAAGCCAAATGTAGCAGTACAGATAAAGAGAAAAATCCCTTGACCATTCCTCATCGGTTCTGGTTTCTTTCTAGTAGATAACTCTTTTATCAGGTTACAGTGTATTATTCCGTATTATTATTCTAGAGCAGAGATCAACAAACTGTGGTGCAAGTTCCAATCCAGCTCCCCACCTGTTTTTGTAAATAAAGTTTTATTAGAACACAGCCATGCCCATTTGTTTGCATATTGTTTCTGACTGCTTTCACACTGTAATAAATGAGTCATGTAGCTACAAAGGAGACCAAGTGGCCCACAGAGCCTAAAATGTTTATCAGCTGACCCCTATACTAGCTTTTTTTCCTTACAATTTTATATATTTAGAGTAACATGCACTTTTATATGCAATATTTATATATATAATTTTATTTATTTTTATATAGATGGTATTATATAGTACATATTGTTCTGTACCACACATTTTTTTTTCATTTAACAATAGGCCATTATGATCTGTCATCCATATCAAGACATATTGCTCTACCTCATTATGTTTATTTAGCTGTTGCATATTGTTTGGGGACCAGGTTAAATTTATTTTATCATTTTCTATTGGTGAATATGTAGCTTATTTTCAGTTTTTACTGTTAAAAATAATGCAGCCTTAGGAACTGGCAAAAATCTCCATTTTTCTCTGCAAGTATTGAAAAATCATATGCACAGTATGGTAGCACATTTTTATAACAGAGAAGTTGCATGATAATCATGGAGTCATGACTAATATGAAGAAAAGAGGGATTAATTAACTTAGGGACTTAAAACATGGCAATGCACATTACTCAGGACAGGCATTTTATGCTTCTGATTGCTAGGCAGTGTCTACTCTGGGAAGAGGTCTGAGTAGAATTCAACGTCTCTTTACCTAAAGGACATAGAGGCAATTAGAAGTGTCTTTAAGTTAGGTATTTGTAAGTTTGCCTCACTTGAACTGTAGGCTGAAAAAATTTCAAGATTCCAGTGTATGTGTTAGAAACATTAAAGCATAGAAGTCAACCTTCTAGGATCTCCACAGTGATCAAGCTGAGTCTCTTTGGTTTTTAGATGAAGACACTGAGCCTCACAAAATTTAAGCAATTTATTCAAGATCACAGTAGTAGATTTTGATCATGACTTAACCTGTCAATGGACTCCAACTCCAGTGGCCTGGAATTCTTTTTAAAGATATTTATACATTTATTTATTATTTAGAGCAGGGGTTGGGAAAGAGGGAGAAGGAGAGAAAGAATTTCAAGCAGACTCTGTGCTGAGTGCAGAGCCTGATGTGGGGCTCAATCTCACTACCCTGAGATCATGACCTGAGCTGAAATTAAGTCTGATGCTTAAGCAACTGAGCCACCCAGGCACCCAATGGAATTTTTATAACTCAAGAGAAATAAGACTTATAGTAGCACATAACTTAGAAGTTTTATAGTTTGTAAGAAAATTTGTATTTGTAGACTTTAAAAATACCTGATATAAGTATGAAAATTCGTATTAGTGTGGTTTCATTTCTGACAAAATGTTAGGTATCATTCCCTCAGCAATCAGAGCAGAGAAGAGTCCAAACTGATCAAGACCTAAGCAGTTTGGAAGTTTTACTTCCTGACAATATCAGGCCATTTGTTCATGTACATCAAAATATCATTGAGTTAGAAATAACCTCAGGTGCAGTCATCTTAGCACCTTGATGTGTCACAAAAGGTTAATCCAGTATAGATACATAATATTTTCTAGAATTGTAAGGAAATTTTTGCTTCTAGTAAAGCAAAAACAATAATGGATGCTCACGTGAATTAATAGTTTTGGCATTTTAGAAATGGCACCGATGGTTGGCAAAACCTACATTTGGATGAAGAAAATTAAACATTTTGTAGTTTTGAGTTATGATAGACATCCCATCCATTTGAATCCAAACTCTTATGGAGGTGACATGAAATTGCAGTAAAGGGAGTGACATTTGTTTTTAAATCTCACATAAAATCCGGCAAATATTTAATATTAATGAGACACTTGCCTTTAAGTACCTCTTTCTATGCTTCTCAGTCTTTTCTCCTTCATTATTCTTAGCTACACTAATTTTCAGCCTGGTAATAGTAAAAGAAATAACATGAAATGGACACAAAACTCAGAACTATCTATTTCTTAATTCATTAGCATTTGGTGCTACTGAAAGATCTGCCTAGAAAACAGTCATAGTCCATATTCTTTACAATAGGATAGAAGAGATTTTTGCCACTGATAATTATCTTTGTTTAAGTGCCAGCAATAACTACCTAGTGGTCTTGGAACAGAGGAAAAAGAGGGAAATGGCTAGAGCAAACTCTGCTATTTAATTTCTTGGCCTAGAAACCATGTTGAGACAGAGAAAACAACCTGAAAACAACCAACCATGGCTAGTCTCAATGACTGGGAGACATGAAACAATGTTGGACATTTTGTCAGATTAATAGATGGTCACTAAGTATTTCTCGAGTTCCTGCAAGGTACATTATTGAGTATTAGGGGAACATATTAAATTACAGACAAGAGCTTTGTTTCTCAAATTATAGCCTTTGCTAGGAAAAGCAAGGCAAACAAACCATAATCAACATCCAAGTGGGAATTTCTTCTTAGTAGGTCTAGGGGCAAGACTCTTAAGGTGTCCATTATTTAAAACTATTGCTGAACATATAAAATAATGAACCAGCTCACTGAAAACCAATCAGTTATATATCCACAATTAAAATGGGTTGATAAATAGTTCCCTCTTACGAACACAATTATGTTGTTGTTTTAGCTTCATGTAGACAGAGAATGAAGGCAGCCATTCATTCATAGAATAAAACCAAAGTTATAGAATACAACACCAAAGTCATAGAACGAAGAACCCCCAGAACTGGAAGGGACTTTAAGGTCACCTAGCCAAATGCCAGTATCATCAAAAATATTATCCACCTGGTGGATTTTACTTGTAAATTTTTAAAACCCCAGACTGACTTCCCCTTACCTTTCCTTCACCTCCTCATACCGTCACTTGAGAATGCAAACCCTTTTTAATATTAGCATAAGAAAAATATAAGAAGATAAATATACATGAAACTAAATTTTTAAAAAAGCTACATGTAGCATCTCAAAGTTTAAAAAAACACTGAGGTTTTTTTTTATTGCTTTTGTTTTTAAATCTTAACTGAAGTATACAATAACACAGATCATCCATTCCCTCCTCCTCCTTAGAGGAGCTAATCAGATGTGACCACATATGCCTCAAATTTGCCACAATATCCTCCACCAGCTACTAAATAGGCAAACAAATATTAAAGTCAAGAATAATATATATATATATATATATATATATATATATATATATGCAATACGAATAGTTATTACAAGGAAGTAGTTATTGAGAAATTAATAAGATATGTGTGTTTGCCATAAGGAACCTAGAAGGATTCAACTACATACAAGGCTAATATGCTAAGAAGGAAAGGGAAGTGTTTGGGAAACCTAATGCCAAGGTGGTAACTTGATGGCTAAAAATGATTTATTTCCCTAAACTTGATCAGTGAAAGTCCCAAATAGAATAAGTACAGGCTCAACAGTTCTTCTTAAAAATAAGATCCTGGAATGTTTCTACTCTTCCTCCTTGCACCTGAGGCTTTCCTTTAGTGTGCATAACTTAAATGCTCCTGAATTCCCTCTTGGTGAGACCTCAGTAGTTTGTTATGTTTTCTTATCATCTGTTCCGTCAATGGCATTTTTCTCTCATTTACATTAGCCCAAGAAGGGCAAAGAGCATTTTTATCTAGATGGGTAAATCTTACACATAACAAATTGGTTGTGTATCTTTGCTCACTGATACTTTATTTAGCAGGCTAATCTGATAAACTACCTATTTCTCAAGTTATAATAACATTCAGGGTGGTGGTGAACTTGATAAGTTTCTGAGTCTCCAAAGACAGAAGCTGATTGCTTGCAGCTACATTGCATTTTAGTTAATGCAATAAAGGATGGCTTTTCATATTGAAAAGATAAAGACTGAGGGTAAAGAGGATGGTTAGCATATTAGGAAAATACAGAATAATCACATATGGTAATTTATTGCTTTGGAATGTAGAATATTTTTATGGTAGTATTTTCATTTTGAATCAGGCCATTTGGCAACAAATAGATCCAGCTTCAAATAATGGCCTTGAAACTTTTTAACATTGACCAGGGTTTTGACCTTATGATTCTCTCTGCCCAGTTTTTTCATGTGTAATACAGATTGTGAGGTATGTATAGAAATCTCATAGATCTCTTACAAGGATATAATGAGGTCAGATATTAGGTCAAAGCTTTCTGTGAACTATAAGGGGCTAGTGATGGCAGGGTGTGGTGTGGTTCATAATCGTATTAGTAATAGTAGCAAGAATTAGTAACAGTAGCATGAAAGAGTAATAGTAGGAGAAATAATAGTAATGGGTAACCCTACTGAGATATTTATATTATGAGATGTTTCTTGTGGATCAAAGTTTGAGCTTAATCAGATGCATTTATGATAGTGTCTTTTCAGGCACTCCAAAAATCATTGTAGAATAAATAATTTGTTTATATTTGGGAGTAGAGGGGGGAAAGTGGTATTTTTGCCCCTAAAATTTTATAATGAAAATTAATGTTTATTTCATATTTTATTTTTTTTTATTTTTTATTTTTTTTAAAGATTTTATTTATTTATTCATGATAGTCACAGAGAGAGAGAGAGAGAGAGAGAGGCAGAGACACAGGCAGAGAGAGAAGCGGGCTCCATGCAGGGAGCCCGATGTGGGATTCGATCCCGGGTCTCCAGGATCGCGCCCTGGGCCAAAGGCAGGTGCCAAACCGCTGCGCCACCCAGGGATCCCTATTTCATATTTTATTATTTCTGGAAGGGTTTTATTTTGTAGTAAAGTGCAATATCAGTTTAATTATTAAGTCTCCTAAATGAAGTATTTCTACTAAATTTATACTCTCTTTGATCTGTACTTAAGATTCCTAATTTTGCACAACTATTCATTTAATTTAAATTCATACTGTAGTTAACTTGAGTCTGCATTATAATGGAGAAAATGTATGCCTTTTAAAGTAAGTGATATGGGGACGCTGGGTGGCTCAGTGGTTGAGTGTCTGCCTTTGGCTCAGGTCGTGGATCCCGGGGTCCTGGGATCAAGTTCTGCATCAGGCTTGCTATAGGGAGCCTGCTTCTCCCTCTGCCTATGTCTCTGCCTCTCTCTCTCTGTATCTCTCATGAATAAATAAATTTTAAAAATCTTTAAAAAAAATAATAAATGATATGAAATAGCCATGTGTAATTTAGCTATCTTATACAACAAATTCACTTCAGAATAACTCTTGTTTTTTCTTTATTTTAAAAGATACTCTTGGGAAAAGGACAAATTTCTGAAGCATTAAGTTAACACTATTCATTTTCTTAACATTAAACATCAGGTATTTTGTAACCCAAGAGACACTCAATACAAAAGAAATGAACGTGTCTTTTTATTATGGATGATTAACAGGGTAGATGTTTGTTTTGTTTTTTAGTGAAGAATTAGTGGGATGGTAATTTTTTTAAAACACCAATTTATCAAAATATAGAATAATATTTAAGATGCAGAAAACTATTCTTTCTACCTGTTTCATCTCAAATTAGAATTTTAAAAAAGCACATAAACATGATGATGTGAGGTGTTGAAATAAACATGTAGATAAATATAACTAAGCTCTTAAAACCCCACCTCCTCCACAAAATCTTCATCAACAGCCTAGAAGATATGATGATTCTGGTCACTTGAAATTTACTACATTTTCAAGCATATAAGGAATATACACCTCACTCATTCTGTGAGGGCACTATTTGAAAATACATTAGCATAGAGCAGAAAAATTTCCTGTCTTTACCAATTACAGTTCATTCATCAAGTAATTAGTTCCTTCAATAAATCCTTAATAAGTGTCTACCCTGAGCCAGGCCCTGTTCTCTGTGCTAAGGACACTGCAGTGAACATGGCAGGCATAGTGCCTGCCCTTTTCTCTTGGTTGGAGGAGGGTGTACAATAATAAATTGAACAAGTCAATATAGAGTAGGTCAGATGACAGTGTGTGCTAGTGAGGAGAAAAGAGCATAGTAAAGGACACAGAATGCCAGGTGGAAAGAGGATGCTTTTTTGTATAGGACAGACAGCAAAGACCTCACTCATCTGCTGAAGTTAGACACAGCCATGGAGAAATGAACAAAGACAGCCCTGGATCACAGGAGGGAAGGAGTCTAAGCAGAACTGATGTGAAGGTCCTGGTGCAGATTGCAATCTTAGCATCTTTGAGGGACAGCCCAAGTTACCTAACTTCTCTGAGTTGCAGTTTCCTCTATGGTCAAACTGGAAGTAGCAGTACTACAATGAAGCCTGGTTTATGAGGATGGAATGAAATGGAGTGTCAGCCAGCCAGCACACAGTGAATGCTCTGTAAATCTCTAGCGAATTTCTTCTGTAAATACCTGTTTGCGTTGGTGTATGTGCTTGTCTACATCATTATGGTCTCTCTTCCTTGACAATGATGTGTCTTTTTTTTTTAAGATTTTATTTATTTTTTGAGAAAGAGAGCATGCATGTGTGCACAATCAGGGGGAGAGACAGAGGGGGAGAGAAAGAGAGAAGCAGACTCACCACTGAGCAGGGAGCCTGACATGGGGCTCGATCCCAGGCCCCTGGAATCATGACCTGAGCTAAAGGCAGACACTGAACCATGTGACCCAGGTACCACTGTGATGTGTCTTTTAAACTCTAGGGCCAAAATCATTACCAAATTGTGCTACAGAAAATGTAAGACAGCTGACTGTGTTATATGGTTTAAAGATATCCATGATTTCATGCTTCACTTAACCTTTCTCAGGACCACCACCACTGGTCCACTCCAGAACCTCTGTTGCTGAGGCCTTCTCCTACAGATGGCAGGTTTTAGGGTGGGACATGCCCAAGATAGTTCCAGACCAGCTCCCTTCCATTGTTACTCCATGCTTAGGAAACTCATGTCCCCATAGGGAATGGCAGGTTCCATCCCCCCCATTCCTTTGAACCCTGACCTTTCTCCAGTTCTTTTTCTTTTCCAGATTAGTCAGGCACAGGAGCTAAGGCAGTGGAAATCCTTTGCATAAGAGAGTAGGATACATTTAGGAGCAGAGTGGAGGTTTGCACCTGGGAGGGAGAGGAAGAGAGAAAAGAAAGGAGAAAAATACTTCTTCAAGCATCATGGTAGAGTGGCTGAGCAGCTTTTAATAATAGAAAAGACCAATAAGCATTTCTAAGTGGTTTGTATTGCTGCACTATTAAATTCTTTCCATTTCTTCAAACCTTCCATAAAGCCTCCTACAAAAACAGGTCTTTGCATAATGGCTTCTTTTGGATAGCAGTTAAAGAAAAGGAATGAGTTCCATTTGGGGGTCAACATCAGGGCAGAAATTAATGAAAAGCCCTCTGATCAAGACTGAGAGTGAAAGAATTCTGCAAAGGCAGAAAGCAGGAGCCAGAGATAACCATCCCTCCGTGCCAGAGCCATTCTCAAGAGATTCTCAAGGACATTGAGCATTTGAAGCCAATAGTATACTGATCTTCAGGACAGGATAAACTCAGTTGACATGCAGTATGCACAACATTTGCTTCAGAAAGCATATCAAGCAAAGGCTCTGAACTCTCTGGGATAGTAACAGGAAAGTCAAGCTGAAGCTGAAGATCTGAGATGGCCTCTGGGCCTGCCAGACAATGGATATGACAGGAGACATCCGCTTTGTCAATGTCCTTGAATGGGCCAGTGCTGCTACAATTCAGCATATTCTCAAGCTGCATTGTTGAGGTCCTAGGACCTCATTCAGAGATGACACAGTGGGAATGGCTTTGTTAACATCAGCAGCTTACTAGCTTGGTCTGGAATCAACTCCTTCGATTTGTTAGAGCAGGAAGGAAGGAGATTTGGCATAGCTGCCTCAGTTTATATGCATCCAGGGCTGTATGTAACATTTTTGTACCTCTAGGGTGAGGAAAGGCTTGCACTAGGCTTGTAGATGAATGAACAACATCTAGCTCTTACAACTCCTTGAAGTAAGTACCATTATTATTATTATGACTAAACAAGGAGGCGTCATTTGACCCCAGTACAGGTTTCGGGAAACTGGACCACATGGAATAAGAGTGCTGAGGGCAAATTTTGTGATAAGTGGGAGTTGAAGAAGCAACCAATTCTGCAATTCTTTTAGTAGCAGATGAGCTGCTAGCTTTATACAGATACCAAGCATCTTCATGGGGTTTATAGGGTGATGATGTAATTTCATTTACATCCATCTGATGTTTCCTTTTAGACCATAAGTCTCCTGAGTCAATTTCTCCATTCTAGGTTTCCCTCTGTCTCCGCAACCCTGCTCTGCACAGGAGGGTATGGGGCCCACTGCAGGCAAGAGCAGAAGACAATGATGATGAAAGTCAGGAAACGTTTGGGCTCTGTGAAGAAATAAACCATGTTTGAGTCTGAGCAAAGATCAAATTCAGGTGAACAAAAAGGAGAATGTGGTCAAGGTAGAAGAGTTTGTGTGAAAAGTACGTGTACTTAGAAAATGTACTTAGAAAATGAAGATACATTTCAAGGTCTGGTCTTTTATTTTTTAAGATTTTATTTATTTACTCATGAGAAACATGGAGAAAGAGAGACAGAGACACAAGCAGAGGGAGAAGCAGGCTTCACGCAGGAGCCTGACGTGGGACTCGATCCCAGGTCTCCAGGATCACGCCCTGAGCTGAAGGCAGGCACTTAACCACTGAGCCACCCAGGGATCCCCATCAAGGTCTGGTCTTATAGTGTGCATATCAGTCTTCTTTGAAATTTATACATGTACTCATGCAAGTGCACTGATCCTTAGAACACCCAGCTACTCGTGACTGCCCTGGGCAGAGCCAGGGACGGATGGGGGAATGTGATGCAGACACTTTCTGGAAAGCCCATCTTTGAAGAAAGCTAATTTATTGCACATTTGAATGTTTGGCTCTCAATGGCCATTAACTTAAGCCTGACTCACCAAAGTAGATGGCTTTTAATGAGGAATTGCTTTCCTGCAAGAAAAATTCTTAAGATTGTTTGAAAAGGAAAAAATAAACCCTGGGGCATTGTCAGAACTGGTAGATGAGGCCCGCGCAGTAGCCTGGCTGGATTTCCTTTCAACGCTGAGATGAAAGTCGTTCAGCATGGAGCTCTCACCAGTGAGGATTTGAGAGGATTTTGTTCTTGTTCTTTACTACTGCCAGGAACTGTAATTAGCAGACAAATGTAAGAGATGGAGATACATTTTTTTTTTTAGCTGATTTCAAGAACCTCCCCTTTTAAAAACCCACATCCATCATAGCCAAAGTGGACCCAAAGAGTGGAAGTCCAAATGAACAGATGTTTTCTATAAATCCACAAAATAGTGCACCTGTTAGTTTTCTTTTTAGCCTGAATATTAATAAAGGACCTTGTCTATTGGAATGGCCATCACCAAAAAGACAAGAGAAAACAGATGCTGCTGTGGTTGTGGAGAAAAGGAGACTGTTGTGCGCTGTTGGTGTTGTAGTAAATTGGTGCAGCCACTCTGGAAGACAATATGGAGGTTCATCAAAAAATTAAAAATAAAAAAAAATTAAAAAAAAATTAAAAATAGAACTACCATCTGATTTAGCAACTCTACTCTGAGAATATATCCGAAGGAAATGAACAAATTAACTCGAAAAGATATCTGCACTCCCCTGTTCATTACAGCATTATTTCCAATAGCCAAGACATAGAAGCAACCCAAGTGTCCACTGATGAATAAATGAATGCATGAAGAATATTACTAAGCCATAAAAAATGAGGAAATCCTACCATTTGCAACAACATGGGTGGACCTTGAGAGCAGTATGCTAAGGAAAATAAGGCAGAAAAGGACAAATACTGTATGATCTCACTTATATGTGGAATCTAAAAACCACCCCCCAAAAAAACAAACTAATAGTAAAAGAGATCAGACTTGTGGTTACCAGAGGCAGAGGGTGTGCAGGTGGAAGAAGGTGGTCAAAAAGCACAGATGACCAGTTGTAAGATAAAGAAGCACTAGGGATGGAAGGTACATGATGATTGGAGCTAATACTACTGTGTGATATATGGGAAAGTTGCCAAAAGAGTAAATCCTAAGAGTTCTCATCACAAGGAGATAATGCTTTTCCTTTTTTCTTTCTTTTCATTTTATTGTGTCTGTATGAGAAGATGGATGTTAGCGAACTTATTGCAGCAATCATTTCACCATATATGTAAATCAAACCATCATGCTGTATACCTTGAACTTATACTGTGATGCATTTCAATTGTTTCTCAACAAAACTAGAATAAACTTTTTTAAAAAAATAAAGGGCCTTGGGGGATTCCCAGGTGGCTCAGCGGTTTAGCACCTGCCTTCAGCCCAGGGTGTGGTCCTGGGGTCTGGGATCCAGTCCCACATCGTGCTCCCTGCATGGAGCCTGCTTCTCTCTCTCTCTCTCTCTCTCTCTCTCTCTCTCTCACGAATAAATAAATAAAATCTTAAAAATAAAAGGAAAGAAAGAAAGGGCTTGGATTGGTTTGCCATTAATCTCTCATTGTTCTTTTTTTTTTCTCATTGTTCTTTTTATCAGTAATCTTATCTCCAAAATCGTTTAACAAGTAAATCCTTGATTAGAAATCTTTGATTTTTTTTTCCTTGTTGGTAAATATTTATCAAACTCCTAGGAGGTTTGATATTTTTTAAGAGAGAAATATGTCCTGTAACATAAATACGGAAAACGGTTTCATAGAAAATGTGAGGTTTTTTTAATATTTCTAAAAGGCTCTTATTAAAAGAGCATTAGGAACATATAATGATAAACACTTACCATCCTTAGACTATGAAAGGTCACCATTTTTGAGGCACATTTTGAAAGTTTTGTTTTACTTTGGTTTACTTTGGCTTTTTGTTATTGCTGTTTATTTGGCTGGTTTTGTTTGTTGCCTACTTGCTTTTTTCCATGAACATTAATGGGCTTGCATTGACTCATCCACATCTACTCCTCTTTGTCTTTTTAACCAAAAATATACTTTAGTGTAGGAAAATCAGTGAAAAAGCTTATTAATGCATCTGTTCAATATGTGCCATTGAGTCTCACATGTTTATAATAAATAAATGGCTTGTGCTGCTAATAAGGAGTGATGAACCACAAGTTTCCTTTATCATCATCCTGTTCAACATCTGCCATTCTCACAGGAAGAGTTTGGCAAAACTGAATTAAGAGTCGTGACCAAAGAGTTAGTAGGTTCCATTCATTCCGAGAGACAAGGGATGGATGGAGAAGTGTGGGAAAGGTCAGCTACAACCACATAACAGAAACGACAGTCAGAATCGAGATCAGCCAAGAAACACCAATAAACATATACAGATAAAATATGCAGAGATGAAGATCATAAAAGCCCAGTGTAGAATAATCATGACCCTCTTAGGTTTCGAATCACCTCCACTTTAGGCTATGTGAAAAATTCAGTACCTGTTGCAAAGTATCACTGTTTCCTTCATTCTTTCTCTCTCTGAGACTAGTCCCCTAACTCTTCAAAAGAAAATGATCTGTTGAGCTAAGAATGAACAGGGTTGAATAAAATAGACCAGTGTATTTTGGTGACAATGATTATACCTTTTAAAGTTTTCATAAATAGCGCTTGACTATTATCATTATTTTCTGCTCAGTAGATAGCACCAGTTCCAGAAGTTTTGTGATGTAATTGAAATTGATTTTTTTACTAAGCAGCATATTTGGTATTTCTTCAGTGAGGCTCTGGCTCTCCTCCCCAGGCCCGCCCCCAAATCTGTGGTGAAGAAAACATGACTTCACTCCATCTTGTCTTTAATATAGCCTTGGTCTTCGTCTTCACGAAACTCGTAAGGCCTGGAAGGTCATGGCCTGTATTTAGGAAGGATGGGATGTGCTCAGGAGGCTGTGGGGGTGGAGGAGACCATGGTGCTTATGGTTTCACAGTTATGATAACACATGGGGTGGTCCAACAGAGGATCAGTTTGAGATCGTCTCCTCTGGATTTGGCTTCAAACAGTTTGCTTAGGACCTGAGGAGGTTTTTTTCTTTCTTTCTTTTCTTCATGACCACTTCTTGTCTGTTTGGTCTTAAACAACACATCCAACTTTTTTCATTAGGGGCTAAGTTTCACATATCTTCTCTATGGCACCATTCTAAACGCATGCTTTACCCACTCTGCAAATGCCTCCAGCTCACAAAATGAGAAAGAAAATCTTTCCGTGACACGACAGTATCACCATCTCCTTTCAAGTGGGAGGGCTGCACGCCTACGCAGCCGCTTTTCTCTGTGTTGTGGCGTTGGTGCAGCAAAGAGCTGCACTTCTGAAGGGCTACTTGTGAAAGCGCTTTCATGCCTCTTGCCTTGGAGACTTCACCCAGACTCCCAGCCAAGCGGAGGTCAGGAAGGACCCCACCCTGACGCTTCTTTGCTGTAAATGTTTCCCTGTGGTTCTCCACAGCCTCATGGAATGTATTCCTTTCAATCTCCCTCAGAATCATTTGTGTTTCATTATTTGCAGATGGAAAAAAGGCAAATTGACAAACAGGGAAGGGTCTTTTTATTTAATATGCATACAGTCGTCTGCTCCAGTCTGAAATGTGTGCTCGGGCTCCAACTGAATGAGTCTGATAATAGAGCATAAAGATCTTTCTTACTGTTTCCAATCTTATTTTCTCCTTTCCTTTCGTTTCCCTCTTCTTTTCCTTCTCTCCTTCCCTTTCCTCATATTCTCTCTTAAGGCCGGTTTGCTTCTTTTCCTTATGATGGAATGCTGCCGGCTTACCTTCTTTTCCTTATGATGGAATCTTTTCATCCTTCTGACTCTCAGATTTGTTCTAAATCGCTGTTAATGCATTTATCAGTTCTGACATAAGGTGGTAGATTTTTTTAGCTTGTATTTTCCTCCCCTTTGCAACTCCCTTCTTTCACTAATGGTGGAGAGTGACAACTAGTGATTACAGGAATCCTGAAAATGCCACTGGGAACTCAGTAACAAGAGGTGCTTCATCAAGACGAAGACGTGCATTCAAGCTTGGAGCCCCAGATGCGCACCCCCTCCTTTTATCCCCACTTTACTAGTAAAACCAAAGCAACCTCTTTCTACTTCCTGACCTGGAGGTTCTAGCGGAAAACCTCAGTGAACCCAAGGGTACACATGGCTCCACTCAGGGCTTTTAGGCTCCTCTCCCACTCACAGTATATTCTGAAGTGAATGCTATGCTATTTCTGTACCAGTCAAAAAACCTTTTTGTGTAAATGGAGTTATAAAATTTGTAGGTGCTATATGATAATCATAAAAAAACCAACAAACCCAAATGTTTCAGTGTATTTCCACTTTACCATCTTGTTTCTACTTTCTAGTTCTTCCCCTGTCTTTTTTTTTTTTTTTTCTTAACTCATCATGTTGACCTTTATCTCTTCCTTTCTCTACTTTGGACTTGCTAAAGAGTGTGGCTGAGTTCAGAGTGGAGCGTAGGGAATGATTGATCACATCAGACCTTCAGCATCTGCTTATCCAACAGAGTTCAGCATAAAGCCAGACTGCAGAATCACTCTGGTCTCCACGGAATGGTCAGAGCAGCTGCTGGCCTTCATCAGGCACAGTCAGGAATTACCATGCTAGGTCTGAATCTTAACAAGTTCGTGCATTCATTCAGCAAATATTTGTTTTGTACCGACCATGTGCCTGGCTGTTCTAGTTCTGAGGATGCTACAGAGGACAAAGCAGACAAGTGTCCCTCCAAACATACCCACATGTTACAGTATATTTTCATAACCTCTTAGGCAATAGCAGTTTTTACAAGTAACTAGCATCTTTTAGAAATACAATTGCCAAAATTTTAATGACCGTAAATATCTTGTTCACTTTTATACATCTTTCTTCTTTTTTAAAAGAAACAGATGCTGCAAAATCAAAGTGCAATATTTTTGTCTCATTTTATGTGAGTGGGATATGTTTTACTTTCTCTTCCCCCATTCCCTCGGCTCTATCAGAATAAAGAGAAAAAAGAAAGAAGGAAGGAAAAAGAGAGGAAAGGAAAGGAAAGAAAAAAAAGAAACATGTTTGGATTTTCACCACCTGGTTATGGTTAGTTCTTTATTTTAAAATCGCTTTCAAAACAGATCAGACATTACACTGTTAAAAACAATTTTCACTGTCGGTATTGAATATCATACTGCGCTTGTAGTAATAACTGATAGATATCTAGAATAATCTTCAATAGGACTGAGACTATAAAGAACTGTCAATCACTGAGTTTAACTTTAAACACAGATGATTTGAATTCATGTTAGCAGCGCAAGGAAGCCAAGAAGATGGAATGGTGCTGGTTGGAGAAAAGATGATAGGATTACCTCTGCAGTTTGCCTTTCTTGCTGGTCGTTTGAGTCACTAAATCAAGGCAAAGTTTATGAAAAGCCTGTGGCTGAGGTCTCCCAACTCTTCGTTCCTGCTGAGATTTTCCTATTATAAATCTGCTGTCAGAAATAAGTGCTTTCCTTGTGACTTAATTCTATGCAGGCACAAACACCTTGGTTCAACACATTGGCTAGGCAGTCTTGACTGTCTTGAGAGCAGCAGAGACCTCATTAACTTGAGCTCTTACAAAGAAAAGGGGTTCACACGCTCTCTGCCATCATTCACTGCTCTGGCAACAGCCCTGTGGATGCTGAAAGAAACCATGAACTCCAAGGTAGTAGTAGGGCCAGAACTTTGGGGGGTGGGAAGGGCATGGCAGATGAGGAAGCAGAGAAAAGTAGGGCTTGTGGATTCAAACGGGTTATTGGTTTAAAAAGAGACGGTTCTACTTTTTAGTGTTTTCCATGCCACATCTTTTTAAAAACTGGTTACTTAAAAATAATTCTGTTGCTGTCATCATTAGCTAGACTTGCACTGTCCAATATAGGAGCCACCAGCCACATGAGGCTATTTAAATTTAAAATAATTAAAATAAAAAAAATCTCAAATCCAGTTCCTCAATTTGTACTAACTTCATTTCAAGTGCCCAGAGGCTCCATCTGGCTCAGGGCTCCTGTGTCAGACAACACGGATAAAACATTCCATCATCACAGAAAGTTTTATTGGACAGTGCTGGTATAGATAGTGTTTGTAGAATATCTCTTGGTCTTTGGCCACTCGACACCTTTACATTGATCAGGCATTTAAAAGATTTAGGTGGTAAGGGCTGAATGCTAAAATTTAAGCATATTTCCATTTTGAATATTCTGACTTTGTATTGGTTGTCTTCCTGTTAAAGCTATGTGGATGGTTACATTCATTACTATATCTCTTAAGTGTCTCTGAATATCATATATATCCATGCTGTGCAGCACCTGGTCACCCCGAGGGTCCAGCCCACAGACTGTTAGTTATCACCCCATAATGGAATAGGTAAAGAAATTGAGAGTAAGCATTTAGACATTTTTATAGGGATTTACATTGCAGTGACTTCCAGTCATTGATGTTGATTGTATTTTACAAAAAAGATGTCTGTGACAGAATAGAAACCTTATAAAAGAAAGAAACTGGCCCATCACCTTGCTTAAGAAGCAAAGATGTATGAAAATTTTCATTAATTTAAAAACACATTAATCAGTTCACCTAAATAGTTCAGACAGGATCAGCTCATACAAAAGGAACAAAAGCTCAATTCAGAGTAAAAAATTAAATGTGGAACTATTTGACAGGACTGTGAACTTAATCGACGGTAGTCTTGAATGTATATTAAGGATGTTAATGCCAGGTGCTCTTTTCTATAAATCTAGCTCCACTTGTAGGTGGCATTCTCTGTCTCAGGGAGCTTTGACCAGAGTAAGGGGAGGAAGGGGTACCTGTTATCAAGAGGAATGTGCTTTTTTTATGTTGGGCGAAGTTGGGAAGATTTGTGCTTCAGCTAATAAAGGTTGCTACCACCTGAAAAGTAATCCAGTATTTGACATGAAAAATGTGTGTTGCTGTATCCCAGCACAAAGGAGACGCTTCCCTGTGAGTGAAGGGATGTTCTGTAACAGGAGTGTCCATAGCCTTGTTGCAGTTTCATCCCTGCTTCCTGACCTCATTTCAGTGCATTCAGCACAAGAACTAGAATCGAATATGCATGTTAAGTTGCTGAATAAATAATATGTAGTATTAAGTGCTTATCTGCTATCTCCTCTTACTAAATTCTGAGCTTTCCAAGGGAAGAAGCTATGTTTAGTTCCCTTGATCTCCCTCAACTTGCACCATAAATACTCAATAAGACTCCTCATTGGATTGGTTATTGGGACCCCATCCTGCCATTAAAGCAGACACGCTTAATGATCAGGTCAGTCATTTAGTTCATTCAATATGAGACCAAATCATTACTTAGATATTTGCCTTAGCCAGTTGTTCCATCATCCTAGAATGTATGGAGTTTCAACTCCAGCAAGGTCAGTGACTTGTGTAACCAGAAAACCCTTATTCTGAGTTACTGATATTTTTTAGCTCTAAAAACAGAATACTGGTTTGTGTTAGAGACTATATAAGATACAAATTATTGTGAAATATTTTACTATGAAATAAGGCTAAAATCCTTGCTACCTGGAACATTACCAGAAATGAGCCAATATTCATTGGAACTTTTTGTAAAGCGTGGTTCCAAGTGTCAGAAGAAGTTGAGATTGGCTGCTTGGGATTTCAGAACCAACACCTGGTCCTTGGAAAGTGGGTCTCATAGCAGCTGCTTCCCTCACATTTCTATTTCTTTGCATCACATAGCTGACCCTAAAATCAACATTCCTTCCCAAATAAATAACTCTTCAAGCGACTTACCTTCTGCTGCTGCTTACTCATCAACTTGAGATTTCTGAGTTACTCATTCAGACAAGTGTCTTGTCTGGGCATTCTTGACTCAGAGTCCTCTAATCTGAGGAAGGAGGAAGCTGAGGCCTGAAGACATGTGAGTGTTCTCTCCACCAATAACTCACATGAGCTGGATGTGTCAAGATGGAGCAAAGGCTTCACAGCCTGAAGCCTTCTTCTGGATGTGGCACTCAGGGGTTAGGAACTTAATTCCAAGCAACAAAATGTGATTTATGGGAGATTTGGGATATAGGAAATCATGGGATTTATAGGAGAAAATACAGACAGAAGTAAACTCTAAAAGGAGTGAAGTTCTCCATCCTTGAACACAAGAGCTCATCCTTCTGGTCTTGGTCTTAAAGCCACATTCACATCCACAAGAAACACCACCTGTCATGAGAGCTACCACTGAAAGGAAGAAGTATGGGCAGTCCCTTAGAGTTACAGTTACAGATGTGTATGTTCAGAGAGTGTGTGGATCTGATACATGGCAAGCCAGGATTTCTCAACCTTGGCACTTTTAGCATTTGGGGCTGCTTAAGTCCTCTGTGGGGGGCTGTTCAGTGCATTTTAGAATGTTTAACAGCATCACTGGCCTCTACCTACTAGATTCCAGTAGCAACCACCCCCAGATGTGACAACCAAAAACATCTCCAGACATTACCCAATGTCCCTGGGGGGGGAAGATCACCTTGGATTGAGAACCACTACCATATGGAGACTCTCATAGGATTCCAGATGTGCTGTTATTTCTCAGAAGATCTGGTGACTTTGTTTTAGGAGTCTCTGGGAAAATGATTAAGGAATGTATACATCATGTTACAACCAAACTATGTATAGCACCACTTGTAGGAGACATTCATTTGAGTTCTAAACAAAGCAATCAAAACTTTTTTTTCTGGCCATGAATTTTCTGAGCCAATCAAATGACAATTTTTGCCATGTAGAGAATTTGAAGATAAGTTATATTTAAAATGTATTAATAAGAATTGGCATTGCCTCTGTCCTAAGATGTGCCTTAAAGAATCTGTCCATACAAATGGCCAACAGACACAAGAAAAAAAATGCTCAACATCACTTGGCATCAGGGAAATACAAATCAAAACCACAAGTAGATACCACCTCATACTAGTCAGAATGGCTAAAATGAGCAAGTCGGGAAACGACAGATGTAAGGATGTGGAAAAAGGGGAGCCCTCTTATACTTCGGGTGAGAATGCAAACTGGTACAGTCACTCTGGAAAACAGTATGGAGGTCTCTCAAATAGTTAAAAATAGAGCTACCCTACTACCCAGCAATTGTACTACTAGGTATTTATCTAAAAAATATAAATGTAGTGATCTGAAGGTGCATCTGCACCTCAGTGTTTATAGTAGCAATATCTATAATAGCTAAACTATAGAAAGAGCTGAGATGTCCACTGACAGATGAAGGATAAAGAAGATGAGAGTTTTGTATATATATAAAACTTGCTTTCCTTACTTCCAGGTAAAGGGGAAATAAAATAGTGAGGAAAACATGAGGTGTTTGGTGTATGTTATATATACATGTATACATATATATGTGTGTATATATGTACATATATATGTATGTATGTGTGTGTGTATACACACACACACACATAGTAGCCATCAAATGAAATCTTGCCACTTTCAATGACGTGGATGGAACTAGAGGGTATTATGCTAAGCAAAATAAGTCAATCAGAGAAAGACAGTTATCATATCAATTCACTCATATGTGAAATTTAAGAAACAAAAGAGAGGAGCACAGAGGAAGAGGGGAAAATGAAACAAGACCAAATCAGTGAGGGAGACAAACCAAGACTCTTAACCATAGGAAACAAACTGAAGGTTGCCGGAGGGGGGTAGGGTTGGGAGATGGGATAACAGGGTGATGGGCATTAAGGAGGGTACATGATGTAATGAGCACTGGATGTTATATGCAACTGCCGAATCACTGAACTTACCTCTGAAACTAATAATACACTCTATGTTTATTAACTGAATGTAAATAAAATAAAATAAAGAACTTGTCTGTTAATTTAACATGCAGAAATATTTATTAAGCATCTACTACATGCCAGGCATTTAACCACGTTTTGACACTAAGAAAGAAATCATTACTGCTCTTGTTTAGACTATAGTGAAAACAGACAATCATCAGTTACAAATGATTAATGGCTAGGTTTCTCTACACAGAGGAAAAACAGCGAAATCAAAATAGGAATCAGGGGAAAGCATTCCAGAGGAGGTGAAGTTGAAGCTATAAAGCTATGTTTTGAAGGATGAATAGGAGTAAATTGGATGAAGAAGGCAAGAATGTTCCAGACAGAGAGAACAATGTGTATGAAGACTCAGAGGGATGAAGTACTATAATACGGAGAACTGCAAGAGGCTCTGAATGCCTGAACAAAGGGATCCTTGGGGTGGGGTGTAAAATGAAGTGAAAGAGTCAGAGCCAGACCTTGCAGGGCTTTGGATGCTGAGCCTGAAGCCATGGTGGAAATGCACTGGCAGGATTTTAGTAGGGACAGGGAAGGACCTCTTGGCAGCTCCTTTCAGGAACATCATAGGAGTTAAATGGAAGGGCTCAGACCAGAAATAGTCCACTAAGGAGAGAGCTGCAGTAAGGCAAGAGAAATTGATAGGGACCTAAAACAAGGCCATGGCAATAGGTTAAGGAGAAGGAGAGAGAAGTAGATCTATCAATTGATTGAATATGGACAGTTGACATAGAAGGGACATTTCTAATGGATCCCAGAGTTCTGGTTTAGCTGGATCATTGGTTCTTAATCCCAAAGATAAGAATCTAGATTTTTGCTAGATTCTAGGAATTCTAGGAAGTTCACTTTGGGGTAAAGAACAATAAGATAGACTGATTAAAACCCAAAATTAAATTTGACCTGCATTTATAATCTCAGTTTTATAGTCTACCAGCTATATGAACTGGCTTGGCTCTAACTTCTCTGAGCCTTACTTTCCTCACCTGTTAAATGGGGCTAATTGTAGTACCTACTCACCAGGTTTTTGTAAGGATTAAGTGAGACAACCATTAGGAACAATTACACATAACACTCATTACGTGCTCAGTAAATGTTAGGCACGATGTGAAGAATGCCCCTCTGGAGTGATACAGTATAGCATTCCTGAGCCCAGGCAGCCCAACTCCAGAGCTTGAACTAGGAACCATTCCCACATACGGCCTCCCGTGGGCAAGTGCATATCAATTAAATGGTTGTGATGTAGCCTGTGCTAGGGGAGTAGTTCAACATAAGGATGACAAACCAGGTGAGGAATTAATCATAGGAGATTTTCTATGCCAGGCTAAGAAGTTTGTACTTTATCATATGTGAAGAATGAAGAAATGCTGGGATTTTAAGCAAGGAGATTTCAGGTCACAAATTCCATTTTAGAACAATCTCGGCAACAGTATGGGAGGGTTAAACTAACACCACAAAAAGGAGTTGGAAGAAAACGGCCACTGGCCTTCCTTGTTCTTGTCTCCCTGCCTTATAGAAAACTCTTTTCGCCAACTTGCTTTCCTTACTTCCAGGTAAAGGGGAAATAAAATAGTGAGGAAAACATGAGGTATTTGGTGTATGTCAGCATGAAATGCTCTCTCTTAGCTGGTCCCCATCAGCTGCCGATAATGAGGATCCAGAATGTTTCACTTTACCTTAAAAGGCCCATATTTGACTCTGCACAAAGCAGGGAAGGAAGTTCCTCTGCAGATGAACAGAGGCAGCCAAGCCTGTAAGACCACAGCAGGCTCAGACCCAGATGCAAAACTCTGCGTTGTCCAGAACTGTTTGAGTGATTAGGTGTAATTAACCTGTCCAAAAAGAATCTCCGAATTTTAATGGTACATAGTTGTGCTTGCAAACTTCCCTCTGCCAAGTATGGGCTCTAGAAGTGAGGATTTGATGGTTTGAAATGGCTTGGCTGGAAGCCACGAGGGTGTTTTAATGACTTTGTATGGTTTAATGACTTCATTCATAAAGAAAAAATTGGATTTGAGAGGGGTGATAAATAAATGAAGTAGTAGCCATCTTGACAGGTAAAGCTTGAAGAGAGTGTGTCAGATAATCCTCTGCAGAGGTGCATTTCTGCTTCAAATCTGATTGGAATTGGGGCTTTCTTTTCTCTCGATGACAGTCTTGCTGCTACAGCATAAGGAGGGGGGAGAGTTCTGGGGAGAGAGTTGGCGGACTTGAGTTTCAATCCAAGCTCTAATTCACTGGCGGTGCAACTTGGGCAGAGCCTTGAACTCCATGGATAGCTCATCCATTAAGTGAAAAGGCTAGCTGGGTGTTATGCTATATGTTGGCAAATTGAACTCCAATAAAAAAAATTTTTTTAATAAAAAATAATTTAAAAGAAAGAAAAGACTAGGTCAGTAGGAAGGAGGAGGAAGAAAGGGAGGAGGGGGAGGGCAAGAAGGAAGAGGAGAAAAAGAAGAAAATAAGAATGGTAATGCCCATTTACCTAGTTTTTGGTCTAATTTTCTGAGCACCTTGCTATGTGGTTTATACACTTTGCCTTTCAATTTTCCAAGAATACTTCCTTAGCTCTTTATGGATCTGTTTAGGTGTATATCTTTGTGATTCTGTGAAAGTTCTAGGGACAACATGGAATGGCAGAAGATGATGACAAAGCCTTCTTGTATAATAAGTTATATTTCAAAGCCGTGAAGCTGCCTCAATAGAAGCCAGGGGCAAGAGTGAAGATTGGCATGTGTGGTAGAAAAAAAATCTATTCTAGTAGATCACCATGATCAAATCATAGTGGCTCTGTTTCTTTTTTTCTTCTTTGTTGGTCCACCTGAAGACTGGATTTTAGCTAGGGCTGAAGCTGTAGCCTGTTCAGTACTGCTACTGGGTAATGTTTATTTTTAAATCTAGTGGTTTCCCTACTCTCACTGCTCCATCAAAACCCAAAGCCTTAGCCTAGATTTCAAGCTATCACATAGCTTCCTGCCTTACCACCACTTTTGTCCACTGTTCCCTCATCACAGTTTTCTTCCTCCACCCTGAAGTGTGTGTTCATTCTTTCCTGACTTCACATCTTCCTTCACAATACACCCAGAATGATTCAGCCCAGAAGTAAGGAGTCCTTTTATGGCCCAAGCACTGGGAGTGCAAAGAGAAGTCAATACTGAATTTATTGTTCATGTGCTTTTAAAGAAGGAAATATGGGGTGGAATGGAAACCCAGAACATCTCACCTAGATATTATGGATAATACAGATAATATGGGCAACCCTTCCCATTGCCCATCTTACTCTTACCTGTTCTCTGAAGCCTAGCTCATGCCTGCAGGAAGCCCCATCTACCCAAATGCTTGTCTAATGACCCATGGCTGACATACTCTCTCTAGTCTCGACAAGACTCAGACTCTGTCTCACATAATTTGAATCTATATTTTCTCTTCTGTTGGTAATGCGTGAGATGCTTTATACTCTTCATCCCCAAATCTTACCACAACCCAACAATAGCTGTCTCTGTGGAGCTTCCCTGCCCTTTGTTTCTGTGATGAGTCCTAACTGGAATGTCTCTCTTCTCTTTTCTATTGCATAATCTTCTTCCAACCTTGCACATTTTTGTGACTGGGTGGGCCATTGGACATTATTATTATTACAATTACCTGACTTTAATAACTAACACCTTAGAGCCCTTTAACCACTGACAAAGCATCTCTATATCCATTATCTCATTGTTTTTCACAAGAACTTTGTTATATAAGTAGCGCAGATATTAATTAGCATCCCTGATTTACAGATGAAAAAATAAATCTCACAGGAACTTAGAAACCTATCTTTTGCTTATCATATAACAAAAGGTCATGAATAAGATCATGTGATCATGTTGTCCCTATGTTATCTCTGGGGAAGAAATGTGTAGGTAATTTTCCTACCTCAAAATTTCTGATGGGAAAATCATCCTCCTGGATCATGCACTGCTTAGCATCTAGGGTCCTTAACCCTCTTTGACGTTAGTTGAAGCCATGTGGATTTACAGTGCTTCTGCTCAACAGAGCTGAGTGGATCAAGTAGCAAATGTGTATGACCCCACTAATCCTGGTATTTATCATGATATTTACTCATCTTTCCATTGTTATACATTTGCAATGCTCTTTCATATTCTTGGAATGATACTCTGCATTCCTCTCTCTACATCCTTGTCTAGGTGCCACCATTCCTCAAGATCCAACTAAAATTAAACTCCATAAAAAATCTACTTCCCCTTCTCCTCCTTCTGCCTATACTCTCCCTGCCAGCAGTTAACTTGATTCCTACTGAATTCCTGTGGCACTTCTCCAAGCATTCTCTCTTCTCATGTAGACATTTACATACCGTTGTCATTCCCCTGCTCAAATGCCAACCTCTTTGAGTTCAAGCATCTCTCTAGATTCTTTTCTGTGGCCCACCTGAGATATAGCCTATGCTTTGCACATAACAGGTTCTCAAGAACATGTGTCCAGTTATAATGAATAGAATTATTATTTAAAAGGGCAATTTTGTTTGGGTTAAGACACCCAGCATGAAACTGAAATAACTGAGAACAGCCAAAAAATTCAAGACTGCACGCTCTAACCTCTTGACTATTTTTCCATTCTGGATAGGTCAATAGTGGTCATTAGTTCTGTTGTCATAGCATCATTTGTACATTCACACTAAGCCTTTGACGTGAAATCTCCCCTAGCACCACCAAGGTTGTTCTATTTGGATGGGTGTTCAAGAGAAAGTTATGGAGTCTCTGGTGAAGGGCTGCTCCATTTATTCCCTAGAGATTCAGATTTTTTTGACCAACTTGGTGTTTCAGCAGCTTGAAAAATGAAGGAAAGAACCATGTCTGTCTAGACTGACCAGAAAGTAAAAACAAGGGGCACTTTGAAATCTGTGAATCTGACCACAACTGAGAGTTGTACTTAGTCCAAGTAACTGGAAAATCAGTTTCTTGGATTAGACAAATGCTTCCCTTAAGACTCTCAAACTGCCAGCTTTCTTCTTTTATAATTAATAGAAAATTATTGCACTGACAGACAAGGGACTTCATATTTGAGCCAATGGGAAAACTTGACGTTGAAACCAGGGGAAATAATTTAGCCCCAAATAGAGTTGTTAATGCCAGGATAAAAGCAAACAAATGTGCTAATGATCTTCCCTTAGAATTGAACTGTGATGAATTTTGATGTATTTCCAGATGGAAAATATATCAGTTCTCTCTGGACTGGGGACTGAACACCAGAACAAGAAAATGCTGAAATAAAAAGTACTCAATCTCATTTCCGTTTTCTAGAGACTACAGATTCTAAAGAGATAGCTAATTCTCATTTCAAGGAACAATATCTGTTGGGTCCATAAGCGTCTTATGACAAGGTGGTAGTGGGGTAGGAGGAATCCTGATCTCCATAACAGGGACTGCCACTCTGCCACTCTGTTACCTTCAGGAATCACATTCTGGTTTGAGGACCAGTGCTGCTTTCTCTTCTTTGTGTGTTCAGTCATGTCACCATGCAACAGATACTTACTGCCACCTCCCACATACCTAGCTCTTTTCTAGGTGCTTCAGGTAAAGCAGAGTCACAGTCACTGACATTGTAGCATTCCTGTTATAGCGGTGGCAGACAGACAGTAAATACATACATAAATAAATGTACAAAATCAGTTAGTTATCAATGCGATGAGAGGGGGAAAAATCAGGGTAAGAGAAAAACAAATGTCGGGCGTCAGGGCAGAATGGGGCAAGACGCGTTGCTATATTATATAGGTAGCATAGGCAAGACTTCATGGATGATGTGACATTTGCACATGGACTCTTAAAATGTCATGAAGAAGACATCTGAGTATTTGAGTAAAGAGAATTCCTGGGAGAGGGAATAGCACACAAAAGCCATGAGATGTGAGAGTTCTCAGCAAGATCAAGAAAAGGCTGGGAGGCTGGCTTGGTTGAAGCAGGATCAGCAAGGGAAGGGTGTAACCCATGCAGTATGAACTGGAGTAGGGTACATCCTTGTAGGCATGATCTTGTCCTGGAGAAAACAAGACTGTGCAGACCTCCCTGAAGTAAATGGGAACAGTTCCGTCTCTACACATGGATTGTGAAGCAGCCTCCTCACATTGCTAAAGCCATGCAGAAACTGGAAGAGGCAAGGAACGAGAAGCTGAGGTCTGTCTGGTAGAACATGAGTGGCAGCTCTGTTTTCAGGTGTGCTGCAAAGCCATTTGCTACTTCATGAACTTTATTCTCCTCTGGCCACGCCTGTTCTCTCCTCCAAACCCATTGAGACATCACCATCCCTTAGAGCCTCGCTCAAGCAGGTGGGAGGTGGTGTGGACACAGTGTTGAAATGGAATGGAATTTGGAACCTCAGAATCTTGGGTTTGGAGTCTGCCTTTATAATTTAGTAGCTGGTTAGCTTTCAGCAGATTGTGTAACCTCTTTGAGTCTCAGTTTCCTCATCAATACTGTAAAATGTGCTTTAAGTATATTAAGCAACTAAAAAATCATTATCCAAGGAGAATAATTCTGTAATCAACAGCTAAGGAAACCGAGGCTCAAGGAGTTAATTAAGTAGTCAGAGGCTGCTACTACATGGTAAAAGCAGGATTTGAACCTGAGCAGTGTGGCACAGGACTCATGCATTTGACCTCTCTGCTACCGCGCAGGACAGTGTGTGTGCCACAAGAAATCATGTAGAGGAAACACAGAACACAAAATAGGTACTTCATAATTATTAGTAATTGACCATTTGTACTTATCTGGGTTGGATGAGAAACCAACCCAGAATAATCAGTTAAGCCAAAAGGAAGTTTGTTGGCTTGTATAAATAAAAATCAAGGCCCTAGATTCTAGACACATGCTGGCTTCAGCTACTGCTCATTTTAGGTCTCCAACTGTGAGTTACCACTATCCATCTCTTGGTTGAAGCAGGATCATTATTGATTCTCATTCATGCTCCATATGGGGAGGCAGAAGAGCTTCAGTTCCACATCAGTATAGTACCAGTCCAGTGGAGGAGAGGAATCTACCTCCCAGATGGTGAGAGTGACCATGTGTCCTGGGTTAGCCAGAACAGTCATGCAATCCAATATAAGGGAGGTATCCACTTGCCTGTAGTAAAGGGTGACCACACATCCCAGTTTGCCCAGACCATCCTCATTCATACCTGCCTGCCCTGTTTAAATATCCATTGGCCTCTCATTCCCTCTCAGAAGTATCCCATTTTGGACACTAGATTATACGGTCATTCTACTGATGACCAAAGAAAATACTGAGTTTAAGTCTCATTGACCATTGCCCAGATACAAAGTTATCCCCTAAATCTTAAGTAGAATTTATTTAACTGGGAGCAGGGAAGGATGGGTGCACCAAAGAAGAATAGAGAGACTGTATTTCCAAGAAGTGGGATGGTGTATTCTGGGTGGTCAAGCCACAGATGTCTATTACAGTTCCCTTTTCTTCCTTTATAGTATTTAGTAGAATTTAGCAGGAAATTGGGAGAGTTTGGGAGTTGTGAAAACATAGGTTTGAATGTTGGCTCTGTTGCTTCCTCTAGCTCTGTGACCTGAGTCAGATCATCTTCCCTGTGTAAGCCCAGCTTCCTCATGTATAGAGAGAACTCATTTTGTCTGCCTCAGTGAGTTATTATGAGGATTAAATAGGCTAATGGACATAAAACATTTACCACAAAACTTGACATCTATGACCCGATAAATTAATAGCTCTTGTTTTTCCATGATGCCTAGGACAGATCTGAGCATACATTAGGTGATGAGTAAATATCTAGTGAGCAGTGACCAGGACAAGAAACAAAATAAAGGACCATGAGCCTCACAATAAGTATACAGAGTCTCTGGATAAGTTTTGAAATTTGTTGCTGTCAATGATGACAAAACCTAGTGATCAAGGAAAGGAACCTTAGAAGTTGAGATTGAATTGAGGAGATTTGTAATCCAGTTAAAACAATGAGGAACTAACTAACTAACTAACTAAATAAATAAATAAATAAATAAATAAATAAAACAATGAGAAACCACTGGAAAAATGTGCTCTTTAGAACTACTGAAGAAGTGAGATTGTTAACATTTAAAGCAGTGAAAAATACTTAACAATCATACTGGGGTAAATAACTATGAGTAATTAATGCGTCCTACTCCCAAGAAATGTCGAGTCTTGGGTAGAGACGTAAACTCATAAATGTACAGAGATGTCCTTCTTAAACACATAGTAGATAAAGTAGACAGTGAGAAACGCCATCATTTTAAACATGCTAGTTTTTTGGATGAGAAAACAGTGTTAGGAGAGACCCAACTGCAGTGCTTTGAAGGGCTAAATGAGGAAGAAATCCCTCCCGAAGAAGGAGAACAGGAGAGATTTGGGGAGCTGGTGGAGCAGGGAGGGGTGGTTATTTGGATCAGATCTTGAAGTACAGCTGGATTTTACACATGGGGAAGATGTGAAGGTATTTGAGGTCTCAAGCAGTCCAGGCAAAATCTTGCCCCTGTGGTGTTTCTTGTTTTTTGTTTTGTTTTGGTTTGGTTTTGGTTTTTTTTTTTGTTTGTTTTGTTTTGTTTTTTTTTCCCCTGTGCTTTTGTTTCGCCTATCTAGAATGCTTTGCCCAAGTATCCAGAAGGCTTGGTCCCTCAGTTCCTTGGGGCTTGTTTTTGAATGCCATCTCTCAGTGAGGACCTCTCCAGCTACCTGTGTAAAAATTGTGATACCTGCCACTTCTGCCTCCCTTCCTTGCTTTTGCTTTTCTCCATGGCTCTTGAAATTCCCTAACCTACTATATACTCTTCTTGCTTATCTTGTCCATTCTCTCTCTCCTCTACTAGAGTGCAAGCTCCATGAAGGCAGGAAGTTTTATCTGTTTTGTTCACTGCCTTTGTCTCCAGCACCTGGAATAGCATCTGCCACGTTATTAGATGCTCATATTTTGTAAAAGGAAGGGAAGGAGAGAGTTTAGCCGAGGGAGAAACATGAACCAAAGGGTAGATGGAATGTGGAAGTTTGTGCAGCAGACACAGTATCAGTAGAGGAAATGCAGGCAGGAAGCACATGCTGGGGCCACACCCTAGAGGACTTGAAGATGTAGCCAAGGAATCCAGCTTTCATTCTGCATGTGATGAGAACTGTCAAGGCTTTCAATAGGACATTTACACAACCAGTTCTGTTTTAATCTGATGGTGCTGTTTATAGCAAGGTTTGGCATTGAGAAAGGCTGGAGGTAGGAGATGCAAAGAGATAGAATTAACAACTACATTCGCAAGTGTTTCGATTTATTGCCGAATGTGTGTGTGTGTGTGTGTGTGTGTGTGTAGACCACTATACCATAAAGCTGCTAAGTCTATGCTCTATACAACTCCAGGAGGCCCTGTTCACATATTCACATAGAGCACAAGGGGAATGCTGTCTTCTGGAGTTGTGCAGTGGATGGTTCTGCTTCCAAGAATGCAAGACAGAGGAATGATTTGAGCATCAGCCGTGCTCTTTTAAAATTTTCCTCTTTTCTAGGTCCTGCTGTAGTGTGCCATTAGAAATTAATTTATTTGGTTCACCATTCTCTAATCCTTTGGTGTGAATTACTTCATCCAGTCACTCTCATCTGAGGTTGAAGATTTCATGACTTCCTGAGAAAGCTTGAAGAGACAGGCACCTGAAAAATATAAAAGACTAGAGAGGGGGAGGATGGAGAATGACAACAAACTTGTCCTATTTCATACATAGTAGGGTCAAGAGCTAGTCTGCTCTAAGCAACATTAGAGAATTAAGTTCAGGTGAGCTGGGGATGGGCCTTAAATGCTGAGCTAATTTAGGCATTGAGGAGCCATTCAAGGTTTTTAAGCAGGAAAATTTATGGAAATACAGGTCAACCAAGCCTTCCCATAACCAAATAGCAAATGCTCTAGATACCCATGGATTCCTGCCTGGACACCTCCGAAAAGGGCATTGTTCTCTTCCTGGTCTCCATCCTTCCATATGAGCTGGCTAATCCATGTCAGCTTGATTCAACACATATTTACTGCACAATATTATATATCAGCAGTTATGAGTTGCAGAAACAGCTGCTAAAAAGTACTATTCTTTGGCTTCCTCTCTCATTTTGAACATTTGCTTTCATTTCCTCCCATTTGCAATGCCTTGGGTGTCATTCCACCAGGAAGTACCCTTTCCAAGTACTGTCATGTTAGAGCCTTAGGAGAGAACTGATGTGGCCTACAGTGTTAACAGGAGCGCTCTGTATGATGAGAAATGTATGTTTTCTTTACTCTGGCCAGATTTTTCTAGACCAGAAAGTGAAGGCTTTTTAAATATTAGCGTGTAGTATATTTAACAAAGTGCTTACTGAAAATCCCACAAAATATGTCTTTCCTGCATATTTTTAAAGCACAGAGGCGCTCACCTTGGTTTGTGTAAGCATTCAGTGGTGCATGTTATACTTTATTTTGGCCGCTGTGATACATATCGGGAGGGTGGCTCTCTTTGGACTCCTGGCAAAGTTGGCTAACTGTACACAGAATTGGTCCAAGGATAGGGTGACTTGAGTGAGTTCTGTACGAGAGCCCTCACTGTCTGCTGTATAAATACATGTCTAAATTCAGTCCAGTTCATCACGCCCACTGGCAACTGAACCATCCTAGGTCAAATTCTCATCATCTATTGGCCTACGGCTATGGTTTACCTTCTTACTGTCTCCCTCATTCCAGGCTTCCCTAATCCTCTCCAGCCTCCATTGCTTCCATATTCTTACATAAAGTCAGACCTTCTCTCTTTTGTTTTTAAAAGGCTCTGGTTTCCCTGCAGGGCTGTTTAGCAACAATAATTTTCATCCAGAGTCAGGCCACCTCTTAAATATATTAGAATGTGTATAAAGGGCTGACTGGGAAGGAGATAAGTAAGGTTCCAAAAGCCATATTTGGCATTACTAGTGCCTTGACTTCCTTTTGAAATTTTAAATGATATGGACTAAATGAGATTTATGCTTATTAAAAGGGGGATACTAATCTCCAGAAAAAAGTCCAAACTTGCTCTATCATGCAAGGGTCCTACAAGATGTGGTTCATAACTATCTTTCCAGATCAAGCACCTCTCGTGATTTTGCTAGTCTCAGTACTTGACATTGATGATACTAACAGGAATAGGTCTTTGGAGGACTTTTCATCTGGTTGTGGAGATAGAGGCATAATCTTAATTTCAAGTGGTCTGAGATGTGCTGTCATAGAGATATATACAAGGTAGAGGGATAGAATAATGAAGAAGATCAACAAATCACATTGGGAAGAAGTGTTAAAGCTCTGGAATTGTATCACCATGGACTAGTAATAATTACCTCCTGGATATTGAAGGGAAGACCAACACAGACACAAAAAAACTTCTGTACAGTGCTCTTGAGGCATGAATCTACTGGTACACTGGGTGATTCTGCATTATCCAGAATGGAATATGAGGTGGAGAAGACAGGAAGGAGTTTAAGGGATTTTATACTAACATTTTTAGGTCATTATAGAGTGTGTGTGTGTGTGTGTGTGTATGTGTGTGTGTGTGTATGTGTGTGTGTAGAAAGGACACATAGATGTGTTTAAATAAAAAAAAGTGAAACTACTAGAAATAGAGAACACAACTGGTAGTGAGAAATTGAAAGGACTTAGAGTCCCTGTCTTGCAGGCCCTAATGCCAAAGAGAAATTGAAGGTGGTATGTAGTCTGGTGTCCAATTGTGAACCCATGTGAATGGTGGTACTATTTAGCAGGATGGAGAGTGTAATCAAAGGAGCAGGTCTCCACAGAGGATAGAAATTCTGCTTTGAACATGTCAAATGTGAGGTGCCTGTGGGAATGTGAGAATCTGGAGCCTGGAAGGAATATGTTGGCTGGAGATACCAATTTGTGGATTATGGTGGAAGACATGGGTTACAGTATAATCTAGAGTGGCATTTGATATGAGAAAAGATGAGGCCAAGGACTTAATTGCAAAGAATACCTCCATTACAGTGAATTATCTTTTAAATTGAAAATCAATCCTAATTTTTCTGTTTTTCTATTGAAAAAATAAAAATATGTTTTTAAAATAGTCACCATTTGAAATATTTATAGATAGAATTATATAAAAGTGGCCAGGGTATTTGTTCTTGGGTTGAAAGGAAAACATCTAAAAAACCCAAAAAACAAAAAGGGCCTTTGTATCTCTCCCAAGTGTGTTCACCAACAGCAACACAGTAACAAGCTTGATTTAGAACTGACTCTGTGTCCTTGTCATCCCTTTTATCTTTTGGAAGCTAGTTTCTCTTCATTTCTAAGCCACAAATTATTTTATCAATTCCAGCATTCACAATTTTTCATATTAGAATTGATGATGGGTTATAGTTTAGTTAGCGGCCATTGTTTTCTAAGTGATACATAAAGTAATTGTGCATTTTAGAGTCCTTAGCCTTTCGGATTCAAAGTCACATGGTATTGCTTTGTGTATTACTTTCCCCTTTGGCAACAGTAAGATGCCCTTTAGAATCAAGAAGGATGGTGTGAAATGGCCCATTCTGCTCACTGTAACATTCCTCCACCTGACCAGACTTAGTAGTCTTCAATGAGCCACAGCCCCCTCATGAAAAGCCAGGAGATGGGCAGCGAGGGCAAGGGTTGGGCACTCAGGCTCTCTTATCCCAGGGCTTTGCAGGCCCTGAGAGAGCAGAGGAAAGTGAGAACCCATTGACCTTATAAAAACAAGCCCTTCTCTTCACAGAGGGCCGCCCTGTGTTGCTCAGGGTTCTGGTTGCAGGCAGCCGGCGCTAAGTCCAGTGGGATTTATTGGAAGGAAATCTGGTGTTGACATCACCTCTGGTGAGATTTATTGGAAGGAAATCTGGTGCTCACAGGATCAACAGGAGGCAGAAGGAATAGGCTTATAAAGGAACAGAGACCGAGGGAACCCAGACTGTGGACCTCTGGAACAATCTGGCCAGGATGTTGGGACATTGCTGCTACTACGGCATGCTGCCAGAAATTAATCCTTGCTAGTCCCTTGGCGTCGCCTCCTGGCTCCAAAGACAAAGTCCCAGTTAGGAGCATGTAGTCTCACTGCTAAGAGCCTGCCTGTATTCCGGTCACTGGGAGATGAGGGGCAGGAAGCTGTCTCCCCTTGGGCTGTGGGAGAAGAAAGTAGGGGTTCAGCGTGTACTACAAGAGGAACACCCCTGGACAGAAAGGGGTTTTGATATAGTATTGGCAGACAGTGATGGATGTTCACTGCACTCTCCTTCCAAAGTCCCAGCTCTGTGAGGCCATCAGGGCAGATCAACAGTCCGAGGCCTGGAGCATCTGTAAATGGATTGCCTTGATTTGATTTTGAAACGCAGGTTGGGAGAGTGAACAACCCTTCCAGAGCTCACGCAGAGGGCCAGGCCTTGTGCTAAGTGTGTCACGTGTGATTGCTGCTGAACATGTAGCTGTTCATTCTTAGACCTTTAGGAAATCCTAAGGAAGAGGACAGTGGTTACCAAAGATTTTCCCAACTTTAGAGGAGTGAATGCAGAAGCTGCCGATGGCAGAACTTGGGTGCTAAATAAAATAAAATGTCTAAAAGATACCATTGTTTGAAATTAGCCCCTTGGACTGACAGGTAATTAACTTCTACCACTAGTTTAATTTCTTGTGTGGACCTGGTACAGGAAACCATACATGGGTGGTAATTTTTTTTCCCTCCAATCTCAGAGGAAATGTAACCGGGTATGAACTAGTGGCACAACTCATATATCAGTAGTCTGTAGCGGGTCTACATAAATCCTTTTCTTTAAAGTTATTTAACTGTTTTGAAAATCGTTTCAACAGAAGTAATTCCAATTGCACCAGAAAGGAAACCAGAGTCTTAAAGAAAAATAGACTCTCAGTGCTGAGCAAGGCAAACATATCAGTATGCAGAGAAACGAACCAGTCTCTTGTTTTATTTCCTTAACAAATCTACTGAAACACTTACTTTGTGTCTTTAAAAGGCTGATAGACAAAGAATCCTGTGGCCACTAAAAATTAATGCCTACAACTAGTTTGTAACCACTTTAAAAGGTCAGGTATTATTTTTTTAAGAATTTGTTTCTCTGTTATTCATAGTATTTCATTGTGGGACTTTGCACAGATTATAAACATATTAAGTATTTGGATTTTTAAAGTTCATCAAAAGCATATTCTCTGGGGAAGAATTTTCTATTTAAATAGTTATTTAAATAGTTAGATAACCTGTGGTTTTCCCACATGCTTCATGTATAAAGCAACACATCACTATCCCAAACCTACCTCTGGTATAGCCAAGACTTTATAGACTATTTTCTTTAAAAAAAGAAATTATTTAGTGAGAGAGCACACACATGCAGGGGGCAGGGAGGAGCAGAGGCAGAGGGAGAGAGAGAATCTCCGGCAGGCTCCCCACTGAGCGTGGAGCCCATCATGGGGCTTGATCCCCCTGACCCTGAGATCTCGACCAAAGCTGAGATTGAGTCAGGCGCTTAACCAACTAAGCCACCCAGACACCCCCAGTAGACTATTTTCTGTTGTGATGTTGCATTTTGACTCTTTCAGGAATTAATGTTTAAAATAAAGACCCTTATATCTGCAAAAAGTGGGAACTTGATACTATTTAAAGCTGACTAATCAAGTCATTCAGTGAAACTGACTTCATTTTAAGAACTAGAAGATGGGAATGTACAAACAGATGGCTCTGATTAAAGCACAATTATTTTCTATAATTCTGGAGTCAGTGGAACTGATAATAAGTTAATTTAAACCTTGACCCATGACACCCCCTGGGTCCACAGAATAAGATGGAAGAATGTGTTATTATTAGTCTTTCCCAAGATCTTTACACAGCTTCACTCTTAACTCCTTGAAGTGTTTGTTCAAATGTCACCTCGGTATGGCCTTCCTTGACCACTCTATTTTAAATGTCAGCTCTTCCTCCCCTTGCCTGCAGCATTCCCAAATCCTCCTTTCTGGCTTCCACTTTCCTCATAACATCTGATACAATATATTTTGTTTATTTGTGGTTTCTCTCCCCCACCTCAAATGGCAGCTCCTTGAGCACAGAGATGTTTTTATTTTTTATTCATTCCTTTATTTATTTTTGGTCTGTATTATTCCCTCTTGTATTCACAGCACCTGGTACAGAGTTAAGTGCTCCATAAATGCTTGGTTGATACACAAGCTAATGCAACACTTGTTTGAAGGCCTCTTTGTATGGGTATCCCCAACTCTCTTGGTTTAAAAAGCAAATCCCTCTCAATTATTTTATTTGGTTATTCTTGCAACATTGTGTTTTAAGAAAGGATTATTATCCGAGTTCAGCAGATGAGGAAACAGGGCCTCAGAGAGTTTCTATGAATTGTATAAAATCAAGGGACTAGTGAGAGGTAGACCCTGGCCTTGAACCCAGATCAGTTACTTCCCTTGAGGTGCTGCTCCCAACCCAACTTGTGAATCTGTGTAGCCAGAGGAAGTGAGGCTTTGTATTAGGCCTTGATGGTTTGGTCTCAGGGCAATGGATTCCAAAATGAAGATGAAACTAGAATTTAGATGCAGCCTATGTATCTTAATAAATAAAACAACCCATCATCTATAGCTCTCAAGGATGTGAAATCTAACTTCTCCACAGCAGAGCCTTACAGGTACTCACCTCTTGGAAGTAGAAGAGCAGTTTTCTTGAGGCCAAGCTATATCCACCCTGAAGGGCCTATAAAAACCCTTCCTTACACTGCAGCTGAACACTGTACCTGCTTCTACCTTAGGCCTTTGTCCAAGGCCGCCTTATGTCATGGGGTGGGTGAGGGAGTGCTATGCTTGGTGGTTAAAGCTCATAGATCTGAAAACAGGCAGAGCCAGACAAAACCTGAAGTTTGACATGGTTGAAGGTTTTGTTGGGGCAGTTTACTCTGTCTCCACATCTAGAAAATGAGGGCAATGGTACCAAATTTTGATAAACTAGATTTTACAAGTAAAGCATTCATGATTGCCTTAGGCATTATTATCATATAGGTCTTGTATCTCTTCTACTAGATTATAGAGTCGTACTGAAAGAAAGGCATTTTACTGGTTGTATTAGTCTGCTAGGGCTGCTGTAACAAAGTACTACAGTCTGTATGGTTTAAACAGTGGAAATTTAACATCTTAGTTCTGGATGCTAGCATCCCAAGATCCGGATATTGGCAGGGAGTGGCTCCTTCTGAGGGCTGTTAGGGAAAAAAATCATTTCTGTGCCTTTTCCCTAGTTTCTGATGGCTTGCTGGCAATCTTGGGCACTCTTTGGCCAGTAGAAGCATCGTTCCAGTCTTTTCCAGCCCCATGGCATTCTCCCTATGTGTGAATATGTGTCTAAATTTCCCCTTTTTATAAGGCTACCAGTCATATCAGATTAGGTGCCCCCACGTACTCCAGTCTGATCTTGTCTTAACTAAATATATCTGTAATGACCCTATTTCCAAATATAGTCACATTCTGAAATACTACGGATTAAGACTTCAACATGCAAATGTTTGTGTTTGCATACCTTATTTATTTATTTATTTATTTATTTATTTATTTATTTAGCATACCCTATTTAACGGGTAGATAGCAGTAGTATCTTTATATATGGATAAGGACTTAGGTATACTGTTGAAAACTTTATAGTTTTGTCTAAAAATCAGGGTGATTCAGTGTTCTTTTCAAAATTTCAAGTGCAATTCTCTATTGCATGTGTTAATAATAAATGACCATTTTACTTAAAAGTGTTTGACATTCTTTCTAGTACATATATAGTGTGGTTATAAAGTGATGAGGTTGGTTCCACATTCTATACACGTGTACCTAGGGTACTGTTCTAGTTAAAATTCACATTTAAAAAAATTTTAATATCTAAAGTGCAATGCCATGCTTTACACATCCAGATGTTTTAAGTTGATTATTTCTTCCTCAATCACTTGTTTAATGTAGTCAGGCTTTTGGAGTTGCTTTTCAGGCTACAGATATTTATTTGGGCATTTAGGAATACAGTTATAATGCATTCTCTAAGTGGTTGGTACTGAAATTTTGAGTTGATGTAAATCTCAGGATTTATTATGATGGAAATGAGACTATCCACAGAGCTTGAGATCTTACAGAAAGTCTGTAAATATTTGATGGATGAATGAATATAAAAATGAATGTATGGGCGAGGAGTAAGTGAAGTCATTTCTTTTAAATCCCGTTTGAAACAATGAAATCAATAATGTCCAGTGAATATATGATACTCAGGAGAGAAGATAATATATTTTAAAAGCTGTGAAAGCAAGTTTTAATTTTTTATATCATTTTATTTCTCTACGCTGGATTTTCTTGTGACACCTTGACTCTCCCCTACATCTTGTATGTTGTGACTGATGATTTCAAGCACTCTGTTATGAAGGGGCCTTCTAAGAAAGGCAGGTTGAGAGCATGTGAGCACACATTTGCATAGGGCAGGAAGGGCACTGTAACATCTGGGGGTGGTAGCAGACTGGGTCCATTTGTTGGTGCTCATTAAATTCACATTAATGCATGAGCTGCTCTGAATGTGTAAATGCCATTTTGGGTTGGTTGCTTTCTTCCAGGCCAATGGCAGTGACTTTTGGGGCTCTAATCCCTGGTTGTTTACTTGCCAATGGCATTTGACCTGGGGTCAGACCTGTATTTAACCCTTCCCTGTAGGTCAAAAACAAATTAATTTGGTGAGAATTAAATTGGAAATGAGTCGTCTGTACAGCAGGTGTTCCCTGTGGAGACTGTGCCCCAGGTGGAAACATTTTGAGATCTGTTCCTGGGTCATCTCTGAAGAAGCTTCAGAGGTCAGAGAGGCAATTCCAAGACATCCCATGTGGTGAGGGCCTGGAGATGGATGTTAGCAGGTGCCGACTCAGGCGGTTTTCTCAGCAGCTTGGGGGAACTTTCAAAGAGGCCCCTTTTGGAGTTAATTTATTCATATATTCATGAACATATATCCTGGGCATTCATTGAGGACTGATTTACTTAGAAGTTGCCCTAAATGATTGGAACTTTACCCTTTGCCCCTACCTCCCACCATCAACCAAAGGCTTTGATTTGAAGGAAAGAAAATAATGCATTTTTCTCTTTCTTTTTTCTAGAGGACGAGGAAGATGAGGAAATGGTAGAACCTAAAGTTGGCCACGATTCAGAACTGGAAAATCAAGACCAAAAGCAGGAGGTGAAGGAAGGTATGGTATGGTGTGGTATGGGAGATAAATTAGTCGTCATTTTATTGTGATTATTGTTTACCAACATAAGAGGCTATCCTGGTAAGTAGAAATTAAATGCACACTCCCTGTGTGAAAGGTTTTATGTGGTGGTTCAGTATGTCACAGTTAGTGCCATAAACTGTAATCCCTGAAGCAGGAATCATTTATTTTTTTGACTGATAGAAGTAAATAAAATAGAAACCATCCACAATTCCAGCAACCAGTCCAGTCACAATTCCAGTAAAATTATGACTAAATAGTGATAAAATAAGAGAGTTGTTGCCCATTGTCATGTTTCCTGGTTTACTACATCGTATATCACCAATGATAACGGTAAAGGGAAGAAGCAGATATAATTATTTTGTTAATAAATTCTCAAGTTTATTCATGTGATCTACACAGAAACATTAACAGCAATCATTACTGTTGACTATACTGTTCACACTTGTCTTCCACGACTCTACCTGTATGAAGGACAACCTTTCCATGCACCAGTGATAATAATCATGAGCATTTATTAAGGGCGTGCTGTGTAGTCAGCACTCTCTAAGTCCTTTACAGATATTACTATCTATACCTCAAAATATCTTTTTGAAGCACATAGTATTATTATTCCTTCTTTACAGATAAAGAACTAGGAACAGAGGGGTTTAAAAACTTATCCAAGGATACATTCTATATAAGTGCATAAGCAGGATTTGTAGTTGACTCTAAAGACTGTATATTTCACCATGATGGCATCATCCTGTCATAGCACTGGGTCTCAAAAACAAGAAAGCAAAAAGAAAAAAGAAAAAGCAAAACAAGAAATACTACAGGTACTGATTCCCCCAAAATCCAATTTTGTATCCCTTTGAGATTCTCAGTCCACGGAGATAAAAGAATTTTGAAATCGTCATTCTTACTAACAAAGTAGTCATGAAAGCAGGGTATAGATTTAAAAGATTTTTCCACATTCACTGCTAAGTGTCCCAAATATAGAACAACACAAGTCTAATTAGAAGTTCATATAGTGGGCAGCCTTGGTGGCTCAGTGGTTTAGCGCTGCCTTCAGCCCAGGGCGGGATCCTGGAGATCCAGGATCGAGTCCCGTGTCAGGTTCCCTGCATAAAGCCTGCTTCTCCCTCTGCCTGTGTCTCTGCCCGCCCCCCTCTCTCTATGTCTCTCATGAATAAATAAATAAAAATCTTTAAAAAAAAAGAAGCTCATTTAGTGTTTAAATTTTAAAGATGCCTGTGGACACTGGCATAGTATGTGGCACAGAGTTGTCACTGGGGACTTTTATAGGAATGGGTACACACTGGTCATATATACTTACTCCAGTCTGCTCAGGCATTGAGTGATTTTGATTACTGCTAAGTCCTGGGCTACAACTAAGGGCAGGGAGTAGATTCAGCATCTTGAACAGTGGCATCCACCGAAGGCACAGGAGTTCATTTTGTCTGAGGGGTTCTAATACATTTGATTAAAGAGATTTTGCCTAAAATTCTAAGAACACTTTTTTTTTTTTGAAGCTGGTGAATGGAATATCATTAACACAGGTGTAGCAAGAGGCAAAATAAGTCAGGATTTATTAAAATAAATAAATAAAAGGTTTTTCCTTTTGCAAAATATCCTTAAGCTGTTCTGGGTGATAAGGAGCCAGGGTGTCTCTTGTGTGTCTTGGCACAGAGTCCCTCCTGCCCCCCTCACACCAATCCCCAAATTGTCTTCTTTGGCAAAGCATTGCAACCCCCTTCTTAAGTTCTGAGCAGAAATACCCTCTAGTTTTAACTGTTACTTGTGCTTCATGGAATTGATTAAAGTCCTGTTAAAAGTCAAAAAGAAGTTTGAAGTACATTTCCTGTAGTGCTGCACTGTGTGCTTTTTTCTCTATTAATGGCTTTTCTGCAAATTAGCACATAATGGGTTAAAAGCATGTTTATGTTGGCATCAAACTCTCTCTGGCTTTTTTTTTTTTTTTAAGTAAGACAGTATTTTGCAAACTTTTTAAAGAATCTCTAGCAGATATAATCGTGGCGCCATTCACACGGCTACATAGTAGTTAGGGCTGTGTCAGCACTTCCCTTATGAACCTTGAGTTTCAGGGATTTATTACTCAGCCGTAAAAATTTGCTCTGGGCTGAAACTTGACATACATGATTTCAAACCAGGGAACACATTTTTGAGAAATCTGGGCCTTTTGGGGAGTTAAAAAAAAAAAAAAGAAAGAAAGAAAGAACCCGGTAAGCGGGAGATGGGAAAAAAAAATCCGTGCTCACTCGCTTTTGACATTTTTTGCCTGTGTGGTATCAAAATGTACTAAAGAGTAAAGAAATAAGGGTTTGATACTTTACTGTTTTCACTGTTTTTTCCACAATGGAGTAGCAAAAACAGCAGGTACATTTTAGCTTTTAATCAAATTTTAGGAAATTTCTCTATGTGAGAGTTCTCGTAGCTTTGTGTAAAACAGAATCGGAAACTTGACTCTTGTAAAGGCACATTAACTCATAAACCTCACATTAACTTCAGAGAAGGATATCCTTCTTTATTAGTTTGGTTTGGTTTTCTTGCTCTTGTTTATGAAATGACTTCACTGTAAAATTCTCAGAAGAGCCACTGTCCCTGCTTAATCAGGTTTAATATTTAAGCTATGTGGGTTTACTTCTTTATTTTTTGTCTTTTACATTTGTTCTTGAAAAATATTTAAAAGATTTAATTTTTTTAATATTGAAACTCAAAGTGGCATCATTGAAACAAAGCAAGACATTTCTGAAATGAATATTTTAAAAATAGCTTTGACCTCGAGGAAAGATTGTAAAATACTCAATATAAATTGTGAATTTTAATATGAATTTTATATTTTAAAAAAACAAAATTTGAACCAAAATATATAGTATATAGTAAATAAAATAAACAACAGCAACAACAACAAAACTAAAAAAGTACTTATTAAGGTCAATAAAAAAAACCCAAAACTCAAGAAAGCACAACAAATAGGATAGAATCATCGTAAAGACACAAACATAAGTATTTTCATATACAAAATGAGAAATTAACATTTCTGTGAAAAAGGATAGACTCTAAAATAAAATGTATACTGGATTTTACTTATTTATTTGACAGAGAGAGAACGCACAAGCAAGGGGACCAGCAGAGGGAGAGGGAGAGAGAGAAGCAGGCTCCCCACTGAGCGGAGAGCCTGATACAGGGCTGAATCACAGGATCCTGGGTTTATGACCTGAGCACAAGGCAGATGCTTAACTGACTGCACCACCCAGGTGCCCCTGTATACTGAATCTTAATCTTGCAACCACAAAGTCGTTGACTTAGACCATCTTCTAAACTTCAGATTTCATGAGTTCAGGTCATTGGCTTCATAGTTGTTAATCAAGCTAAATATAACTGTTCAGGTAAATTTTGGCAAGTATGAAAATTGTCATTTGGATTATATGTCAGTTGTAGCCATGCATTTGACTATTCATAACAAATCTTTCTTTTAAAAAAAAATAAAAGGCCATTGTATGTGCATAGAATGTTGTTAGTTCTTGGAAGAAATACTCCATGTTTTGTGTTGCAAAAACAAACAACAAACCTGCTATAATAGCATTTTCTGCTCAACTTAAAAAGAAAAATCAATGATTATCAATGTTCATATTTTGCTCTGGTATGCCTTTTGCTATTAAATTAATTCACACCTTTTTATACAGTGAACATGTTGAAAATAATTTATTAGGTGCCAGGGACAGGGAGAAGCTGCAGAAAGAGATATATCGGGGAGAATTTGGAGTCTATCCTGGAGTAATACAATTCTGATTCTAATTGTTTGGCTTGTATTCTGAACCTTGCAGATTCCATTAATCAACCAATTTTCTTCCATGAAATATGAGGTCTGGAGATGTTTTGTCTCTGAATAGAGCTTTTGGTCGTGGTTCCTAGATATTCTTATTATGTTTTCATTACATTGTAACAACACTTATCAATTTAAAGATTTGAAATACGGGAAGTTTGGGGGTTTTATCAAAAATAACTATGGCCCTATTTAATTCCTAAGTTGAATATTGTTTATGACTTTCAAAAAGTACTTGTCTGCACATGCATCTTATTATTTTGTGCTAACAAATCATGTCATTTGATCCCTGTTAGACATCAAAGCTTCATATAAAATATATCCTTTGTTTTGCTTCAGTAGCAATTTAATTTCAAGCCAAATATTGTATTGTCAAACATAATATCTGGAGACGCTACTGCTTCACCTACCTGAACTTGGCCTCTGCAAATACACTTTGATCAGCCATTTATGTTTCTCTTAGAGAAGAAGTTGTATGTCTTGAAAGCTGAGATCAAAGTGACAATAAGCTACAGGGAAGAAAAAATTACAGAAAATGACACAGATACTATTTTTTATTCAAGGTAATGGACCTGTAAGGAGAGATACAGGTGAAATAGAAGTAACTCAAAAAGATAAACAGAGAGTAGAATAGATATTTTAAATATTATTTTTAAAAAGAATAAAGAGAAAAAGTCCTATTTCTCTACTTAATTTCAAATGGGTTCTCAAGCCATCCATCAATAGTAACTAAGGCTGCACAAGTCTTTTGAAATAAGACATTCTTCTTGGCCCTGTGGTACCTTGCTTGGTGAAGCTTATTTATTTATGTAACAGTACTACCAAACCAAAATGAACCTAGCATTTTGTAGGGCTTTTTTTTTTTTTCCCTTTTGCTTGGTTACCTGTTTTCTTGAACTTACATAAGGGTGAAAAAATTCAAATGCCTCATTTGTGGGAGTTTTAGGAAAAAAAGACCAATTAATTACTACTTAATTACTAATTATTGAATATTTATCTATTTGCCCAGTATATTTATCCTTAAGTCTTAAATGGGACTCAATATTTAGGTATGACTACCCCCATTTTATAGATAAAACTGCTACTCAGAGAGCTGTAGTTGATTAAAGAATCAAAGTTAGCAACAGGCAGAGGCAATGTTGGACTCCCAGTTGGTTTTATAGAGTCCCAGTGATTTACATCTACACATTGTAACTTTCACCATTTCTTAAATGAATGTGTGGGCACCTCTGCTCAGCAAGTATTGACAGAGGTTCCTGGAGAGTCTCAGTACACACTGGCATATTAATGGCTCTAGAGACTTCAGCAGCAAAGAAATATTTCTAACTATGTACAGGGCTACTACAAACTACAGGATGAACTGTTTGGGGAGATGATCTGCTATAGTAGGTGAATCATGTTTTGTTATAATATTACCTCAGAGAGCATTTTGCAAAGTGTGAACCAACTACATTATAATAATCCTAGTTTCTGATACAAGTACAAATTCTGGAGTCCTTCCAGACCCCTTGCATCATGGCCTGAGGCAGGTAAGGAGAGGTCAGAAAAGGGAAGACATGTACATTAAAGACTCGAGATCCACTGTTGTGGCTGTGCATCAGGGCTGCTTGACAGTTCAGATATTGCAGGACAATGGCTTCGCAATACCAGTAATTGAAACAAATAACATAAAACATTTTGCTACTGCCGACCGCACCCTACTGGTCCTTCTGACCATGTGACCAGGTAGAAATTGTGACGGGGATGGTTGTGGAAGACTGTGGGCGAGAGACTCTGCTAGGGACTCAGGCACTGATTGCACTGCACTACCCTCCCCCTGTCCCTTACACTCCTGGAACTTCTGGTCCTACAGAAAGTAATCCATCAAATATCTACTGAATGCTCTTTGCAAGGGAGTTAGTTGAACTGGGGTTCCTGAAGAACCACAGAGGTTTAGCTGACAGTTTCTATGCTTGAGGGCTTCTCAGTCTGGGGGAGTTCCTAATGGTGACTCCGAGGTGAGCTGACTTTCAGACACTGTGACACTCTCCTCATTACTTAATCTCTCTTTGCCTACTTTTGTATCTTCAAATTTAGTTTAATAAGATTAATCTTGCTAGAAAAGAAAGGCATAAAAACAATTTCAAGGTGTCTTAATAGAATCGTGTATTTGTTCCATGTGTTCTTAAAAGTAGAAGATATCTCAGGTGAAAGTGGGTTTGGAAAGATATGTTTCAGGTTTTGAGTGGATAAGTGTCAGTCAGCCTTACCAACAAACCATCTAAAATAAAGTGAATGTGTCCAGGAAAGCGAGGAAAGGTGTTACTCAGATCATATTATAGATAGTTCTGAATGATTTCATATGTGCAGCTTCAAGTAATATCCAATATACATAGTTTTATAGATTTTTTTCTACTGTGTACTATTTGAACTTTCAGGTTGAGTTCTTAAAGAGGGTAACATTCAGAACTGGTTGCTAAAAAACACCAGTCTATTTTCATGTGTCATCTTTTGTGACTCTGAAATAGCAATTAGTCCAGATAGGAAATCTTTTTGTAAAGTTAGCAGGGGAGTCATCCGCAAAAACCTTTGGTATGAATTTAGGAATAATTCAGAATAAATATTGACAATGCTTTATTTCACCGTCTGAGCACTCCTTTGGTAAGTAGCCTCTTTCAAGGTTGGATTCCTCTTGAAATGTTTTCATTGTCCTTTTTCTCTTTCCTAACAATCTCTTTTACTGTAAAAGCCCCACCACGAGAGCTGACAGAGGAAGAGAAACAGCAGATTCTTCATTCAGAGGAGTTTCTCATCTTTTTTGATCGGACAATCCGGGTAATTGAAAGAGCGCTAGCAGAAGACTCTGACATCTTCTTTGACTACAGCGGTCGGGAGTTAGAGGAAAAAGATGGGTTAGTTTCTTGTGTGCATTAAAAAAAAACAACAACAACATGGCAATAAATTATTGTTGAGCCTAAATTCACTTACGTATTGACTAGGCAAATCCCAAACCGAACAAATCAGAGGAGGATGAAATTCCAGGGTTGATCTTGCTGAACAGCTTTGACTAAGGGCTTTGGTTATAACTTCTGGCTTAGCGCTTCCCTGTAATTATCATGTGCTTCCGTGAAATGCTTTTGAACTTGATATCTGGGGAGCGGTCCAGGTGATAGAGACTGGCAGAGTCACGTACGTTGTCCTCTGAGAAAACATTCCTATAAGCAGCAAAGGAGATTTGTGTTTTATCCAGTAGATACATTTTTGATGTCTAAGCAAACAGGAAGCTGAACAAAATGAACATGGGATATGGGACCCTTCCACTGATGTGGAGAACGAATAACAGAGACTGCAAACCTTCTCGTCTTTTTGATACCATGAACATATGTGTATATGTCTTATAGGACACTCGTGTGGCAGAATATATTTAAAGATAAAACAAAAACTAATCAAAAAAGCAAATGACCCCCAGTGACTTTCTCTAAATGTATATATTATGAAAGGCTGGGGCAGTCAACCATCACCATGGAGATATTAGGAGGTTCTTTGTGAGCTTTGTAAGAAATAAATCTAGCCAGTTTACACCACAGATTTCTTTTGGCCAAGAAAAATATGAAAAGGTAAGATCACCTGCCTTATTCATCAGACTTGACTTTTTACTATTTCTAAAATTCAAATACAATTCTCAAAAGACAATGTATTATCATTGAGGATGCTCAAGAGAATGTAACAGAGACTCCAAAAATAGTTTCAAAAGTGGGTTCCAAAAATGTTCTGACCAGTTGGCAGCATCATTAGACTATTTTAAAGAGACAGTAGTGTTTTGAATATACATGTTTTGAGGTGCTTTATTTATTTTTTTGAAAAGGCTATTACTCTATGGCTTAGTTGATTTTCTGGGTCACACTTCCCTCCGGGTGCCTGGCAGTTACTTGGGTGTGTGTACCTCTTGCCTGAGTGTGCGGTGGCAGAGGTGAAGAAGAGTTAGTAGAGAAAAAAAAATCCTAAGTCAGCCGATTGGAGCCCAAGCAAATAGTCTGGAGCCAAGTCACCATCTGAACAAGAGCTGTTGAAGACAAGTGATACAGGGTACAAGTATCAACGGGATGAAGCAAATGAACAGAAGAAAGGTGAGAGTGGAAGAATTCCTGAACAGAAGTCCAAGAAATGTAGGCAGCTTTTTATGCAAATCTAAAAGCTGCTGGCGCAGAACAAGCATTACTCAATTTGCACGTAGTCTTACGGAGCAAATGCATGACCACTGCAGAGTTCTTCAAAGGAGGTTCTATGGCCAGTTGAGTAACAGCCAAGTAACTCAGCCCCAGATGCTGTTGGGGTCTATGTTAAGTATCTAATATATTTGATGAATCCTGCACTCTCCACTATGGCTGACTTGTGATAAAACTTACCACTTGCTGTTGAGCAGGGAGGCAGCATTACTGCCAGAAATGATAGGTCAATCAGAAATGATAGGTAAATAGAAACGTGTGTATCATCTCTGGTCTAAGGCTAGGTAAGGTGATACAGATAGGATATCAAAGAATCTCAGTGTGTGCTGTGCTCTCTTGATAGCTAGGAGATTTCTAGTGCTGCTTCAAGATAGAACTTTCTAGGAGGAAGGGAATGCTTTAGGGACTGGTCAAGATGAGAACCTAAAAGTTACTTGAAATTTCATCCCAGCTTTGAAGCAATACATGGAAATCTTTCCTGGGTGAGGCTAGGGAGAGCTTTTCATAAAGGAGACCACAATTAGTTCATTGATTTATAATCAGAGTTTACTATATAAATTGAAGCTTTGGCCTCAGAAAGTATTATGTGCCATGCTCTTGCCATCTTATTCTTTCAATATGAGCAGCAGAGATAAAGTCCTATTCTGAAGATCGTATTTGTTTTTTATGTTTAAACCCTTTTAGGGATGTCCAGGCTGGAGCCAACCTTTCTTTCAATCGTCAGTTCTACGATGAGCATTGGTCCAAGCATCGAGTAGTCACTTGTATGGACTGGTCTCTCCAGGTAAGAATTATTGCTGGGATGGAGCAAACTGGGCTGTGTTCTCATGGCATTTGTATTTTTTCAAAAAATGAGAGTTTTTTCTCCACTACTTTACATGTGTTTACTAGCCTACAATTTTCTTCTATGCCTGTTGGCTCTCTTTCTCATTTTACTGAGCTTTCAGTTTAAATTTTGCATTCTGTTATTCATATGCACTGAGTACTTGCCATGTGCTAGGCACCAGACAAGGAGCCAGGCCATCCTGTCTATAAAACTGCTGTCATTAAGGTCACCAGTGATTTCCCACACATCAAATCCTGTGGCTGTTTTTAATTAAGCCTTCATCCACCTTGACTTCTTTGTCATCCAACCTAGTTGACCTCCTATTCTAAAAACAATACCCTTCCATCGAGTTCTACAGCTTTACTCTCTACTACTTCTCAGACTTCTCCAAAGCTTCATTTTTCTCTTCCACTCCTATGGTCCATGGGGTTGTGCCATCAACCTCTACTCTTCCTCCCAGGATGCTCTCTGTGGAATACCTTTACCAATTCTATGGATTAAGGCACAGTGTGGCAGCCTGTTTCTATCACCCACCCATCCCCCTCTTGAATTCCATTTTGTGCACCAGACAGATCCACCCAAGTGTCTAATAGAATCTGCAATCACCAATTTACTATTTTCGCATATCCAATTTTTTTTTCCTACTGCATTCTCTCTAAGACATCACAATATACCCAAGGGCCTAAAGCAGAACTTTCATCATTAACATTACCAACTTTCTCCCCCTCATCTCCTAGATCCAGCCTTTCACCAAGACTGTCCATTTCCCCACTCATATTTATCACCTTATACCTGTAGTATTGCTAACCTTCTTGATAGTTTCTCTATATCCATGTTTGTGCTGTTCCCCCTGGACGCCTAGCCAAATAATCTTTCTAAATGCAGAGATCACATTTCTCTGATCACTCCACTACCTGGATTAAAACTCCCTGTTGCCTCTAAGAATAAAAGTCTATACTACTTAGTGTGGTATTCACAGTGAAAGTGGCAAATTTACTAAAAGTCACCTTGCTAAAGAGCCAACTCAACTACCTGACAAATTACCCAGCACAGAGCAGCTAAATAATATGCACAAAGCCTCAGAGCCCAGTTTTCGGGTGGCCAGAGTTTGAACCCAGGTGGTCTGACCTCTGAGCCCATGTTCATAACCTCCATTCTATGTTCCTTCCTGCAGTGACAATGACATAATAGCAATGAGGAAAATCAGAATGATACATTCTGGACATTTATGTGCAGCATAGCTTCTGCTTTCTGACAGTGTATGTTCTTATAGGGAACAGTGATCATGGCTAGCTCTCAATTTGTGTTTCTTATGCTCAGGGCTGTGCCAACTGCTCTGAAGGCATTATCACATTTTGGCCTAGTGCCTCAGACAAGACAACAGCCTTTAGGATCTCCATTGGGCAGCTGAGGAAATTAAGCCTCGGAGAAGCCAAGCAACTTGCTAAAACTCAGCTAGGATGTGGTAGTGTGGGGATTTAAACTCAAGTCTTTTGGCACTTCAGGGCATATTCTCCTTGACGTTGCCCTTCACAGCAGACTCATGAATCTGAAACCAAGAGAGGTTATAAGTGCCAAATGATAGGGTGCAGATGGCTTGTGCTTTCAGAGGTCAGTGGAGGTCGGGATCTGTCTCTGGAAGTCAGGGATTTAGGCAATTGGAGGGGAGAAGGGTGTATTCTAGGCAGAGTGTCAAACAGATGATGTGAAGAGCCCCATTTTATCCTACTGGGGTATAGGAAAACTGAAGAGGAGTGTAATCCCTCACAACCGGACTCTCATCAGCCACCAAGTGGGCTGGTGTTCTCTCCTCTTGAACCTCCTTTCCTTCATTTTAATTAAGTTTTTCATTTTAATTCCAGTATAGTTAACATACAATGTTATATTACTTTCAGGTGTACACTATAGTGATTCAGCCATTCTGTACATGACTCAGTGCTCATCATGATGAGTGTACTCTTAATCCCCGTCACCGATTTCCCCGCATCCCCCTTCTGGGAATCATCAGTGCGTTCTCTCTAGTTAAGAGTCTGTTTCTTCGGTTTGTCTCTCTCTTTTTTTTCTTTTGCTCGTTTGAAGAGGAGCATAATCCTTCACAACCGGACTGTCATCAGCCACCAAGTGGGCCAGTGTTCTCTCCTCTCGAACCTCCTTTTACATTCAAACAACAGAGCATGCAGTGCATGATCATGCAGAGAGTAATGTAAGCAGGGCTGGCCCAGCCACTTCCCGCCAGTGTGTGGGTGGTCTGTGAGCATTCTCGGGTGTACGCACAGAAATTAGATCCAAGCCTGAGGAAACACTTAGCTCGGCTTGTTCACTTGTTCAGAGTCTGGAAATTACACAGGAACCTTATCTGACACATTTCTCAAAGGCAACTTCTACTGTGTTCCCAAGGCAGTTGATAAAGCTCCCGGAGGAGTTGGGAGGGCCAGCATCTGTGGGGCCGGTCCCAGCCTAGCCACAGTCTCTGATGGCCATATTGACCACGGATGGATTTATTTCCACAAAGGGTTCTGTGTGATGGAGGTTTTTTTTTTTTTTTTTTCTTTTTTTTTGCAAGAACTGAAACTGTAAAGGGCAAAAACTCTACCATGGAGAAACCACATTTACTTTTCACCATTTTTGTGTAACCTGCTCATCTACTCTATAGGGAAAGATTTGCAATTCTGAAAAAGCATATTTTATATAGAGCATGAGAAAGAGGAATTGGAGGGACAGCTGGGTGGCTTAGTTAGTAGGGCATGTGACTCTTGATATCCGGGTCATTGAGTTCAAGCCCCACACTGGTCATGGAGACTACTTAAAAAGAAAGAAAAAGAACAAAAGAAAAAGGAATTAGAACCCTCAGCTCCTACATCATAACCTTTTTATGAGGTTCAAAGGACCAGGTTTATATGCTTATGGGATGAAGACTTCTGAATGAATCTAGATTCAATTCAATAATATTGAAATATTGAATATTGAAAATAATATTGAATTTTCAATAATATTGAAAGAAAAAGAGAGGCACAGTTTTGGAGTATAGAAGTGGCATGTATGCCTACGGTGTTTTACCTGAGTGGAACAGAGGGGAGAAAAAGAAATAAACTGTAAGATTTCTGCATATCTTCACTTTGCTCTTCTGGGCTTCTAGAAGAACACTTAAACTTTGCAATGTGTGCCAAATATCCACCAAACATTATTCCCTGGAAGAAACTGGGCCACTTGGGATTATGTCAGCTCTGCCATTCAGTGACTGTAGTTGAACAGTGTGAGTCGATAATACTATCCACATAACACATGACAGCTCTTCCAGACTTTATAAAACCACACTCATGACCTTACACCTACCATATACTGTCCCCTTACATGGAAATTGCATCCTCCAACCTTGCAATCACCCAGCATACAAAGCTGAGTAATCTTTGATAGTTCATTTAATTTCCACATCCAATTAAATTTACAGTAACAAGAAGACTCCTGTAGACACCAATGCAAACCCACTAACGTGGATTTGACCCTGACTTTATGCCATGCCCTCTACTTCTTCCTTATATTAGAGATGGCTTCCTAATTGATCTTTCTACCTCCAATCTCTATACTGTTGAGTCATTATAAGTACTTTGATCAGATTAATATTTGTAAAGATTACTTATCAACTCTCACTATCACACCTGGCTTCTCTTTGCTTCGCCTTCCTCATTCATAAAATGATAATAATAATAATACCTAGCTCACATGCTTATTGTATTATATGAGTTAATGTATTTATGGCAGTAGGACTTTAAAAATGTCTAGTATGTAAAAAGGTTTCAATAAATGTGACATCATAGTGAAAGCAGTAGTAGCAGTAGTAGTAGTAGTTGCTGAATATAACTTCTGCCATCCCCAGAGTGAAGTCTAAAATCATCAGCCTGTACTTAGTAACCTCTGTGACGATGCTGAGGCATTTCCAGCCCTTTCTTCTTGTTTACAACTTCATATAACCTCCCTCTCAGCCAAATGCTACAAGCTGAAGTCTCCTGAACATGCTGTATACTGCATTTAGTTAAGAAGACTTTACCTCTGGCTAGCATAAGCAAAAAAGGAGATTTATTGGAGAGGCTCTAGCATGCTTAGGGAATCCATGGAAAAGATGAAGAACAGGGACTCAGGAAGAGTACAAGTCTGGGCCACTTGAGGGATCCCACCAACAGGATGCTGTCATAACTTGACTCACTTGCCAGCCCACAAGTTCTGTGTCTCAGTTCAAAATGTGCAATAGGCTGTTCGGAAGATGTGATTTGCTCTGAGTCACGTATCAACCCTGCAGTGAACTAACTGTCCCTGAGAAGTTAGATACCTGTGTATTGAGGTAATCTCCAAAGGTGGGAGAATCACTATGAACTGGACAGATAGCCCAGATGAATCTCCAGCAGTCATATTGGTACCTTTGTCCAATTCCCCACCTCTTCTCTCCCGATAACCTACCCACTGACAAGGCCCAATGCATGTCGCATTTCTTCTTAGAAGTCCTTTCCAGTTTCTTTCCCTGCCACACCCATCCCAACTAAACTGGTTCTCTTCTCCTCTGTACTTTTAAGGAAGCTTGTTAACACTTCCACCTTAGCATGTATCATGTCCTGCCTTTATGTTTGCATTATAGTTATGCATACGTGTGTCTTACCTCCCTCTCCTTCAGGACGAGTTCCTATAGAGCAAAGCAGGTAACTCTTGACACTCTTGTCCCACATTTCACCTGGCACAGCACCTTAAATATGCATAGGAGGCACTGGACACACACCACAGTGGACTGGAAGGGACATGACTTTTGAAGCCAAACAGACTTCAAGTAAGGCTCTCACTTCTTCATTTATTAGCAACATAACTCAGAACAAGTTACTTATCCTGAGACCCTTGGCTTCTTCATCTGTAGAAAGTGGGAAAACCACTTCAACTTTTGCAAGGACCAAATGAGTTAATGTATCACCAAGCTCAGTGTCTGGCACACAGTGGGCACTAAAAACATGTTGGTTTCTTCATCTTTGATAAATGTCAAATTTTACTTCTCTGTAAGAACAAACAGCTTGAGAGAATATCTGGTTATTTTCAGGTAAAATTCTCCTAGGTTAAAGGTTGGATAATCCAACCTGATGAATAATTATTAACTTCATAACTGTTCATATTCCCTTCAAAAGTCATAATTTTAATATTCAGGATTTAAATAATTGTTCAGAGATTTACTTTTCACTTGAGAATAAGAAAATATGACTAGTCATATTCAAACAAACAATGGAAAAAGACATGAGGAGACTTTGAAATCAGAAAAACTTGCATGAGATAGGAGTTAAATCAGTATCTTTAGGATTTATGATGCCAGTTATAGAAATAATGCCAAAGGCATTTCCCTGGTACTTTACTAAAACTCTCCCTATTTACAAAAGGAGATTTTAAAGCCAAATAATTTCAACTATTTTTTTAATGGAAAAAAGAAAAGCTACAAGTGGGAGCCAACGATGAGACCCAGATGTGAAGCTGTGGGATATTATTCCAGACACATCTGGCTGCTCATTGGCCACTATGGTAGGGGTGTTGATGTTTATAGAGTTGCCTTTCACATGTGACATAGTTAAACTTCAGATGGACAGTCTGGAGACTTCTGTGTTTATCTGGATATTAGTTTCTTTGAATGGGCTTTGAATCAAAGGCCTTTCCTAATGGGCTTTTGATTCAGCCACTGAGGAGCGTTTTCTAATAAAGAATGATTACTTCCCCTGGTGGCCACATACATGTGTCTTGTTGTAGGATTATACTTCCTCTGCATCAACCAGCAAGTTGTAACTCCCTGCAGCTTTCTTAAGTCGAGACTGCTGAATAAATGAATTAAACCACCCAGAAGACTCAGGTTTAATCATTTTCGATAGAAAAAAAAGTTGAGGTTTCATAATTTATAAAGGCCATCTTCTGTTAAATATGTATATAGCATAGCAAAAAAGAAGGAAAAAAATAAGCTATCTATGAGCAAAGAGTGAGATGGTATACTATAATCCTGATGCTATTGTTAATGGGGCTACCTCATGGGAATGCCAGGTAGGAATGGCATTTTCATGAAATGCATTCTAACTCATAAATACTCCCCACAAGATTCCTCCCCAGTTTGTTTAATTAAATACACAGCACAGAGGGTAAGTAGGTATTTCTATTCACTTTAGAGTCATTATTTTACTGGTTGTGGTTCTTGCACTTATGCCTCTAGTTGTTGGCATTATTTGACAATTAAGGATCAAATATAAGGTCTTTCTACTGAGCACAGAGTCACTAAAAAGGACCATTTGTATTTCAGCAGATTTCGACACAAATTGATTATGTGCTAGGAGTTATACTAGATGTAGAAGTTAATTAAAATAAATCCCTACACTCGGAGAGCTTATAGACTAGTAAGACACACAGGTGGGAAAAAAATCATAGCATAATTTGACAAGTGCTTTAATGGAGGAACGCAGATAATGCTAAAGGAACCAATGAGAGGGAAGGAGGGGTGATGGATGGTTAGAATTGTCTGGAGGATTTGATGCCTGAGTTAATGTTAGAAACAACACAAAAGAGGCATTCCAATAAGATTGAGGATTAAACTCCTAGTCACAGAGGCTATACCTGGGAGGCTCAGAACTAGCCCATGAGGCTGGGTTTCGAGTACTAGGTGGGGGGCGGAGGATGGATGGTTGGTAAGAGATTGAGCAGAGGAGCTAGAGAGTGACAGATCCTAAAGGATTCTACATGACTTGGATTTAATATTGAAAGTGAGGATGAGCCATTAAAGTATTTTGAACAGAGGAGTGATGTGGCCATCCGTATGTTTTGTAAAGTTATATTGACAAAGGATAGTGAGTGGAGTAGGTGAGAGGAGGCCCTGGCAAGCCTGCAAGCCAGAAGCCATTCAGGAAGCTCTTGCCTTTATTCAGATAACAAATTAGTTTAGGAGGTCCTCACCTTGAGGATGGAAAGTAAACATACATTTGAAAGGTATTAAGGAAGAAGAACGACACAGTACATGGGGGTGAGAAAGAGAGAGGAATAAAAATGAACGTGGAGTGTCTGATTGGGGCAGGTAGGTGAATGTTAGTGAAATACACTCCAAAAAGGATACACTAGAAGAGCAAGAGATTTTTGTAGAAGGCAACAAACTCATTTTTTTATGCATCGCATCTGATGTGTCTGTAGACAGCTCGGAGATATCTCCAGTATGCAAAAGATCTGCAGCTGAGAAAGATATCAAGCCTAGAGATACAGATTTGAACATTGTCAGCATATTAATGCGTATTAAAGCCTTTGGAGTAGATGAGATCACCCAAGGAGAATGTATGGACAGAGACCCAAAAAAGGGCAGAGAAAAGCCCACTGCCCCCACCCTAAGATAGGTATTAGAAGGAGATCCAATACGGACTAAAAAGAACAATCAGAAAGAGAATCAGGAGAGAAAGGTGTAATGGAAGCCAATATCGGAGAAAGGAGTAGTCCAAATGTCAGATAATGTAGAGAGGTCCAGTAATGTGTCCATATGGTAGATATTGGTGACTATGGCAAGCACACGTGGAACATTGGAAGCAGAAACCAGATTGCAATAGGTTGAAGTAGTAGCTGGTAATAAGTATGCCACAACTTAAAAAGAAAGTGCCATTTAGATTACATAATATAGCATCTGTGTGTAGGAATAAGGAAGTTTCCTTCGTGTTGTCAACTTGACATAATTCATCCTTGTGATCTCTTCCATCCAGTACCCTGAGCTGATGGTCGCTTCCTACAACAACAACGAGGATGCTCCTCATGAACCAGATGGAGTGGCCTTGGTTTGGAACATGAAGTTTAAGAAAACCACACCAGAATACGTCTTCCACTGTCAGGTAGGAGTCAGCATAGTAAAAATAACTCATGTCTCCTACTAGACCAAATATAGTCCATGCTGTCTTGCATCTGTCTTATGTGGAGAGGAAGAACAAGTTTAAAAATGGAATTGTTGACAATTTTGGAAATTCCCCCACAGTAACCTAATGTTTGGGGAAAGTGGCAACTCTCTCCAAACAGTTAGGAAGCCCATTTGGGGACTGTGTGTCATTTTCTTTCTATTTAAAACAGCCCCCCTGAGGATGAGTTTATAAAGAAGTCGCACTTATGAAGAAATCCTGGTGTACCACTTCCTCTGCCTAGCAGCAACATATGCTTGCCCACCCACATGGACATCCTCAGCGCACTACCATTTCCAGCATCCTCCTCTCTGAGAGAGGGAGTTCAATGGAATTTTGCCAATTTTAAGTTTACGGGTGCCATCTTGCTTCCAGATAATATATTTTCATAGCTGATGTAGGCAGACACTTATCATGAATCTTGAATTGTTGAGAAATATAGATGCCATGTTCAGTTTACGAGGGCAAAGATTATTACAAATGGTTTTGGATATTTTACTCCTCATGTCTCTTGACACATTTGTCTTCTTTTCTATTCAATGTAATACAGGCTGAAATGTGTTTTATACTTGCACACATTCAGCTTTGCTCCGTTGCCATGACTCTGCCTAAATAATAGGCGTCTGCACTGGCCAATACACCAACCTCTTTATTAATGTCCCTGTCCTATGATTATGCATAGGAAAATGCAAAACAAACATTCCAGCTCAAAGTTTTAGTTCATCAAATACTACAATTCAGAGGTAGAGTGGCAGATTACTCTGTCAATACATCAGTTGAAGAGAGTAGGTAAATCTGTCGATATTTGGAAGCTTAGTGACATTTTTTATCTAAGAGCTGAATAGCATTTTGAACTCAAATATGTTTAGACTTGAGAACATTATCAGATATAATTTGGGGAACAGGAGCTGCTGGAATAAAAGTCCCAGCTTCAACCTGATTGAGTAACCTCTAACTCTGGCCAGATTTTTCTAATTTACTATCTTAAAAACAACAAGAAGTCTAGATCTGCATAGTAAATAACCTTTATTTTTTTGAACCTTTGAAATAAGAACAGTTTTTTCTTTCCTTTTTTTTTAAAGATTATCAAATTTGTCAGTTTGATATGCTCTTTCTGTAAACATAGAAGCACAAAATCCTAATTTTGTTCAGTTTTAAGAGGTTTGCCGAATTACCAGGAAAATATTGAAAGGGCTATGGGATAAGCAGAAGCACATTTTTGAAAAACAGTGCCACCTAAATTATTTTGATATTACAAAAAGCTTATTTTGATTTTTAAAAATTATGAGAGGTAACACATTTTATTATTTTGGTCAATGCACATGTTTAGCATAATTAATTTTTTAAATGATACTATCAGTAGCCTGTGACAATAACAGTTTGGTAATATGCTTAAAATTCACAGCATTGCATAGTAAAGAAATTAGTAGAGCCTGATAATGCTGAGTGAAGAAGCAGACTTCCAAGGTGTTTGGAATTAACTGGAATTTTAAAATTACCTATTTCATCATACAGTGGTTAATACCAGTGTTGATTGAAAGGAGCATCCTCTTTCTTGTCTTGGTATCTTTGGGATCATTTCCTGAAGAATTCACCAACACACATTTAATTTCATTATTAGTTTCTCCCTTAAATGATCCAGAGTATGTATGTTGGGAGAAAATTAACTTCTGATAAAAAAAAAAAAAGAAAGAAAGAGAGAAAAGGAAGGAAGAAAGAAAAGTCAGAAGTATTCTCAATATCTGACCAAAGATGCTGACTAAAGTATCTCTGTATTCCTTAAATCCCTACTATTATCTTCACTTCTTCTGGAGATTAGAGGCAGGTAGGGGTTCTAAATTTTGCTCAGCATTCTCCCTGTGAGAAAAGTGAGGATTCTAATACTTTTAAACTTTGGGGTTGATTAAATAACATGTGTAAAACATGTGAACACTGATATTCTAGGCATCAAAGAAAAGCTACAGAATTTAACCACATGCTTAAAGATATTGAGAATCATGATTGTGCTACTCAGATAGAAATGATAAGCAGTTCATATAAATGACCCTTCATATTCATAAAAGACACATTTACAAAATCTTATGAAAACCTAAATCCTGGGGATCCCTGGGTGGCGCAGCGGTTTGGCGCCTGCCTTTGGCCCAGGGCGCGATCCTGGAGACCCGGGATCGAATCCCACGTCGGGCTCCCGGTGCATGGAGCCTGCTTCTCCCTCTGCCTGTGTCTCTGCCTCTCTGTCTCTCTCTGTGTGACTATCATGAATAAATAAATAAAATCTTTAAAAAAAAAAAAAAAGAAAAGAAAACCTAAATCCTGAATATATTTCAGTACTTATTTTCTGTTATCAAATTATTTATCTTAAACTGACCTAAGTATAGGGGGTAGAATGTATCACCAGCTTCAGAAAGGTGAAAGGGAAAGAGCTTTGATTCCTCTCCCAAGAAAAGGGAAAAGGAAGAAATGAGCAGAGCAGAAGTCGTTATAAAGCCCTTCTGAGGATCCCTGGTATATTAGACATCTCTAGAGAAACAGAATCAATAGGATATAGATAGAGAGGTATAGAGACAGAGACAGAGGTTTAGGATTGGTACTTCAGGAAACTGGCCTTTGCTCTGAAGGCCTTAAACTGATTGGATGAGGCCCACCTGCATAATAGAGGATAATCTACTTTACTCAAAGTCTACTGGTTTAAATGTAAATTACATTTAAAAAATACGTTCATACCCACATTAGACTTGTATTTGACCAAAACCCCAGGTACCATAGCCTAGCCAAGTTGACACATAAAATTAACCATCATACCTGAATTTTACCTCATAGCAATCTAAGAAACCAATATCTTTCATAACTCCTGAAGTCTTAGTAATTCCTTATTACTTTGGGCTAATAAGCAAATATACCTAGAAAGATCAACTTAGAAAGTATTAGATTTGAGTGAATGGGAGCTTTCATGAGAGATGAGAAAAAAATAGTAATTTGAGGACAAGGAGAATATGTCTGTGACCTTGAATTTATGGGGGAAAAAAAAGATACTGGGATACCAGAATGGCTCAGTCGGTTACGTGTCTTCCTTCGGTTCAGCTCATGATTCAGGGTTCTGGGATCGAGACCTGCATCAGGGTTCCTGCTCACCCAGGAGTCTGCTTCTCCCTCTCCCTCTGCCTCTCCCCATTCCTCATGCTTTCTCTCTCACTCTCTCTCAAAAAAATAAATAAAATCTTTTTTTAAAAAGATATTAACATGTATTGAGAATCTACTCTACATTCATTGTCATAAATCCCTGTTACTCCTCAGATGAGAGCCTGCAGCTCAGAGAAGCCGTGAAACTAGGGAAGGTTAGCAAAGCCAAGTTTGAAGCCAGCTCTTTTTCACTTCAAAGCGCATGTATTTCCTCATACCACATTAATAGGACATTCAGCCAGGTAATATCTCTAGGTATACGGCATGGAGGACAGAAATGGAACAGAACTCTGTTCTCCATCTTAATTGATTACTGCAATCACCTGCCCAGCTTTAAGAACTACTGATGCCTGCATCTCAGGAACAGAGATTCTGATTTCATTAGTCTGGGGTCCAGCCTGGTCATTTTTAAAAGCTCCCAGGTCAGGAAGCCTAGGTGGCGCAGTCGGTTGAGCATCTGACTCTTGGCTTTGGCTCAGGCATGACCTCAGTGTCATGAGATTGAGTCCCCTGTTGGGCCTTGCACTCAATGCAGAGTCTGTTTAAGACTCACTCTCCCTCTCTGCTCCTCCTCTCCCCTCCCCTGCCCCTGCTGCACCCGCACTCTCTTGAATAAACAAATAAGTCTTATAAAAAAAAAAAAAAGTAAAAGTTATCAGGTCATTTGAATATGGAATAATTGTTGGAAACTACCAGGATGTAGAGGAGAGATGAAGAAAGGGGATGATAATGTTACAAAACTGAATAGTTTTTTTATTTGGAAGTGTGTGACTTTTCTTCTTGCCCCGCATGTCCCTTTTCCTCTTTGGTCCAAGCTGGGGTTCTCTTTCTTGCCCTTTATTACTCTGATGGTAATCTCCTACCTGACTCAAACTGAGAAGTTTCCTAACCAACTCTCCCACCCCTCCCCACTTCCCCACCGCCACCCCCAGACACGCACTTGCCTTCTCAGCTCGCTCACTGCTAGGATCTGCCTCCTTGGCGAGTGATCAGAAGATCCAGAGTTATTTTGCCAGGAAAGGGCTCAAGACCACATTGAACACAACGTAGGGAGAACGTGAATTAGAAGTACCATTTCTTTTGGGATAGTGATACACCTTCTATAGTGGATATCCATGGAGTTAGGATAAAAACCAGGTTATATAAATGGCTCCCAAAAGAAAACCTAAGTGTTGTAATACTGAGTGTGTGGTCTAGCGGGAGACTAAACCAAGTGTTACTTGGGTAGCCAGAGAAATCATAGATGAGTTAATGGATGGCCATTGGAGATAAGGGCAGTTTGGTGACTGACTATGCACTGAACTCAAATAATTATAGGGATAATCACATTTGTCTGTATTTTATATTTTAACAGCACTTCTCCCTTCATTATTTCATCGATCTCACAACAGGGAAGTGGCAAAAATGTTATTCTCTTTGTTGTACCTGAAGCTTTCCATGGTTTCTGAGCAGTAGAACCAATCCTGGAACTGAGGCTTGTTCTACCAGCTACATCATGCCATTGGCCAGGCCACATTCCACTGTGATTGGGCAATGTGGGGCTTGAGAGCAAAGGCTGTGCTGTTCATTCAAGGTGTATTTTTGGCAGCCTGTCATTTTATGACGTTGGTTAGATGGTCCTAGAATTGGCTCTCCTTACCATCTTCTAAACCTAAAGGGGAATTTGGAGAGCCCACAGAATTATAATACATGTAAAATAAAACCAAAACCCCTACTTATAGACCTATCGCTTATCTTCTGTATCCTTTCTGATCTTTGGTAAAGTTTATTTAACCGGTCCCTTCTAGACGCTGTCTCACTGAAATCAGATAGTTTGAGTGTGCTTCCATCGTTCTCCTGTGTTGTTTCAATAATTTCAAAATTAGACAGTTTGCTTAGTAGGAAGGAGCATGGATAGGGAGAAGCCATGGGTGCCTTATGATGATTATACTGGTATCATTTTAGAATATTGCATTAGTTATCCATTTCTTGCTGATCTTTGTGGATTGTTCATATTTTTTGAAACAGCATAATTGCAAACAAATCCAATGGCTCAGAAAAATATCATTTCAGACACTAGAAAGCAAATGCACAAGACACAGACATCAGTTCAGTGTTCTTTTCCAAAGACTGACAGGCTTTTAGCCGAATCATAAAAAGGTTGCAGTATAAAGGCTCGTTTCTCCCCGTTAAGAATAGCAAGGCCAAATACCCTTTACTTCCATAGGCAGTTTCATGTCTTTGCTAAACTGAATTTTTAGTGTGGGCTCTGGTCCTGCATTTTCTATTTTCATTTCTGTAAGAGCTGTCCATACTTGGAAAACATCAGTGGACTGTGCATAGAAATCAGCCAGTCAGCCCCACCACACAGTCTGGCAGGGCTCCTGCCATCTTCTGTAGTGGCCTCCACACACTGTCATTAGATTATGCATTCTGACCACCCTGCATTGCTTACCCTGGTGTGGTCTTTCTCTTTCAAATGGAATGAATAGAATCAGAAATATAGATCTTAGAATTATCTGCATTGAGGTAAGTGGAAAAGCTATATTTAGAGGCTTGGCTTGGTCAGAGGTTTTTATTTTTACTTTTATTTTTTCCTGATTCGGTTTCTTTGTTCTTAACATTTTCTTTTTAAAGATTTGACAATGACCTGAAACTGACAAAGACCTGAAACCCTCCTTATTTCAGAGGGAAAGCAAAATGTGGAATGATACTAATTTCATTTTTATCTGTGTTTAAAATCCTCAGTTAACTTTCTTCCTATATATGGTTTTGCTTCTCATTAAGATTTTATAAAGGGTACAGGTAAGATTGCAACTCATGGCTTTCACCATCTAGAGTGTTTGGTTCTGGGTGAGGTTCCCTATTGACTTGAAGAGAGTTGCCCCATGAAGAGTGATGGTCCCACAGGAGGGAATGTGGGCTGGGGTTAGGAGGGGGACGAGAACCTCTGCTTCTAGCTGACCACACTGCTGAGTCACCTGGGGGAGTTGTTGAGGCTTTGTTGTCATGTTGTGGAAAAGAGACTTCCTGCCATCTCTGTGGAACTATGAGGTTTATTGCAATGAACTTGATTTCTTCTCCCATCAATTTTTGTTCCCCCCCGCCAACACACAGCACTGATTGTGGTCCATAATCCAAATCAACCAAACAGCTATGGACACAAAGATATAAATGAATTTAAATGCACTTTCCAAGGAGTATTATGACCAGAGAAGTGTTAGAGTTTGACTTAGGAATTTTTATTTTACTTAAAGGAAGGATAACTTTTGGGCAGCCCGGGTGGCTCAACGGTTTAGCACCGCCTTCAGCCCAGGGTGTGATCCTGGAGACCCTGGATTGAGTCCCACGTCAGGCTTCCTGCGTGAAGCCTGCTTCTCCCTCTGCCTGTGTCTCTGCCTCTCTCTGTGTGTTTCTCATAAATAAATAAATAAAATCTTAAAAAAAAAAAAAAGGAAGGATAACTTTCATATGGCCTGGCTGATAAAAAGAAAAAAGTATTTTTTAGGTTTTTCTCTTGAATACAGCAAGGAGTGGTTATTCAGTAGAAGTCAATAAGAGGAGGCAATTATGAAAATAATAACAGGAAACCTCATTAAAATAGTCAGGAGCTTTCAGCAGGGGGAGCTCTAATGCCCTACTGCTCCCAGTCAGTTGCCGACCCAACAGGAAGAGGCCCACTTGACCTTGCACATGGATACTGCACTACTACTCCAGCTGGAGGAAGAAGCACTTTCCTCATTCCCCCACAGGTAACAGCTCAGCCAATGAAAAGCCACCATACTTGGAACTCCCAACTTACTCCAGTAGACTTGATAACAGCCTTCCCGACTTACCCCTTATCTCCTTAAAAAACCTGCCTCTCCTTTTCCTCTCTACTTGCTTGTAGTTTTGCTGCAGCTTGTTTGTCTTGGATTGCAATTCTCTTTTATTCCCGAATAAACCCGAATTTTGCTGATAAAGTCACTGGCAGCTTTTACTTTTAAGGTAAATAGGATGAAAGAATATAAAGTTCTTTGACAACCAGAGCTACATATTCAAAATGAGTTCCTGGGATGACCCAAAGTCCAAGCAATGAATAGGTGCCTAGTAATTAGAGAACAAAGTCCGTGGACAAAGAACATGCTAACTAATGTAAATAAAACCCAGTTTCCATTGCGATGATGGACTGGAGAAACCCAGAAAAGGACACCTGAACCATTGTTGTATAGACTGTGATACACTTTTCAAAGTATATAATTATGGAAAAACCGAGGAATACATATGATGTAAGTGTGAATTTCAGCTCTTACGTAAAAGATACAGAATATATTATATAGATTGGATGAGGAACAGTAGCATAGCAGCTACTTTATGCCTTTACAAAAAAGCATAGGGAATTTACATGTACATTCTGAAATGAAACACGGACATTCAGAAATACTTCTTTTATGCCAATTGAGTATGATTGGTCCAATGATTGAGGCTTGAGCTAGACACTGATTCTTATTTAGTCAAATAGCAGGAGCTTCTTTTACTCTTTGGGCCTAGGAAGCTGGGAGCAGAGAAAATGCCTACCACTTCTCATTCTTTATATGCCCTCTTTCTGAAATCTGCTCAAAAAAAAAAAAAAATAGCACAAGCAGAATTGATCATTGGGATTCATCTAGGGAAATTAGAATTATCAGCAGGGTTATAACAGATGGATTGTGTCACAGACAATTTGTTGTCTGAAAATAGCAATGCATGGGACTGTATACCTTACAAGGAACCAAGTGACCTATTTGATGCAGAGGACATAATGAGAATACACCTTAGAACAAATCCTTTTTAATTGTTTTGTCTTACCATCTCATATTGCAAGTGATCGAGCTGAAGTTTAATATTATTACAAAACCTGAGACTTACCAATGTTTGCTCTGCCCCAGAATTGTGCACATATGACTGAAGGCACAGGACCCCAACAGTGAAGATTTTACTTGATTCCCTAAATGCCTGTCCTTCCTTCCCCATCTCCTGTACTAAAACTGTCCTAACTGGGCTTTCTCCAGTTGTACTTCATCAGAGAATTGCCCCAGGAATTACTAATGCTGTGCAATGAGGGCCAGATGGCAATATGAGCAGCTTTTCTAGCCTGTCCCTCCCCCTGTCCTCACCACTCTACCATCCAGCCATTCACTGAGATCAGAGAAGCCTTGGTCTCAGGAATGGGTTTCTACTTTCTTCTTAGAATTATTGCCAGGACAAAAGAGATTATATAGGTGTATCAGTCTCCTGAGGCTGCCACTAAAAAATGCCGTGGACTGTGTGGCTTAAACAAACAAAAATAACTTTCCTACCATTCTGGACACTGGTAGGTCCAGGATCAAAGTGCCAGCCATTTTGGTTTCTGGTAAGGACTCTCTTCCTGGCTTATAGACACCTGCCTTCTGGATATGTCCTCATTTGGCAGAGAGAAGGAAAAAGAAAGCAAGCTCTTTGGTGTCTTGTAGCATGTGAGGACCTACTCTCATGACCTTATCTGAAGTGGATTACTTCACAATGGCCCCATCTCCAAATAAAAGCATATTGAGTGGTAGGGCTGTAAAACACGAATTTGGCGGGGTGGGGGGGGCGGAATCTGCATGTTTTTAGAGCTTGGAGTTTTGTTTTTTTTTTTTAATTTTTGTTTATTTATGGTAGTCACAGAGAGAGAGAGAGAGGCAGAGACACAGGCAGAGGGAGAAGCAGGCTCCATGCACCGGGAGCCCGACGTGGGATTCGATCCGAGGTCTCCAGGATCGCACCCCGGGCCAAAGGCAGGCGCCAAACCGCTGCGCCACCTGGGGATCCCTAGAGCTTGGAGTTGAGGCTGTTGGCTGGCTGATGAACTCACAAGTGTAGGTAGTGTGCTATATGAGTGGCACGCCTTTCACTAACACAAGAATCTCTGATCCAATGAGTGGAGTTTGATAGTAGTTCTTGCTACAATTGGAATAAAATGTGGGGGATACAATTCAGTGTACAACACAGAATAGCTGAACCTACTCTGCAGACTCTGGAGCAAGAGTAAGGCAGATGGGGTTGATACATGTTTTACTTTCATCCAAGACTGGATTAACATGCCTGTTGAGAGTTGTCCCTCCTAAAGACATATGATTCAGGGCCCCTGTGCATGAGACTTCCATTCTCTGGAATGGAACATCTTAATATAGGTAGAACCAGGAGTTCTAAAAAGGGAGAAAAAAGGAGTCTTAGAAGGGCAACCCTCTCCCTCAGAGTTATAGATATGGAGGACCCATTCCAGGAAGGGAAACAGTGAACAGTGGAAAGGTGAGTATAGTATTCAGGCCATGTTAGCATCCATCCACTGAGAGTGTTCTAGATTGCTACTACCTCTGAGAGGCTGCTTATACATTTACTTGGCATCTTTATATTCTAAGCACAAGACCCACTTGTGGACTTCAGACCAGCTACTTCTTAAAAATAGACCCTATTAAAAAAAAATCCTATTTTCCCCTCTACAAACCTGACCAAAACCTCTCGATTTATATATGTCTTTAAGTTGCCTAATATTGTTGAACGAAAGAGGTTGTTTGAACATACTGTGTTATTAATAAATTACAGAGATGTTCATATTCCTCAATTGTCACATTAGCATTTTAATTCATTTCAGATAGTGGCTCTCCGCAAAAAGCTATCTTTTCCATTTTTGTGATTAATTCTTGAAATTCCTTGAAGGCATTATTATTGAGGAGACTTTGTGGAGGTAGAACCACCATCCTGACTTCTGGGGGAAGTTTTTTAACCTTTGTTGTAACAAGTAGTCTATACTTTGTGTTTATCATGCTTATATTTGGTTTATAATTTTAAAATGGTACATTCATTATTAGCCAAAGAATTAAAGTGTGTTGCTTTTCTTAAGCAAAAAACTTAGCTTAACCAAGTTTGAATTGTGATCTCTGCATAAATATATTGAGCTCATATCTTACCTGCCACAAATCATTGTTGCTATAAGCATTTTATATCTACACTTTTTTGTTGTGGTCTCTAAAGCTGACATGTCTTCTCCTAATGGCTTGTTTAAAAAAATATTTCCATCATCTATGTCCAGTAAGGTGGGTTATTCAGAAGTACTTCTCTGCTTCTTTATAACTTGGTTTGTCATTATGCTGAGTAGGTAAAATTAAATTTATTCCTTATATACAATGACAAACTTTTATTTCTTTAAAGTAAGTTTTAAAAAATAAAATAAGTTTATTATAAATATGGTCCTCTGAAAAGAGAAAGGAACAGGAGCAAAAATTGTATACAAGTGCCCATACTCGTATAAATATATACACACACACCCAAGATCTAAAATCCTAGTCAAAAGCTATATTTCATAAAAGAGAATTATAGTAATGTTGATGGTTTGCCAAAACCTCAAGCAGTGACAAAATCCACAGAGTGTCCTGAAAAGGATGCCTTTGCAAAACCATGCCTCTCCAGATGGTTTAGATTAGAGATGTTTAAAAACACATGGCAGCATTAGTTTGGTTTAGAATTCATAGTTAATTCAGTAGATAAAATAATGCAAATTCGAAACCCTAGCCTGTATATCAGAAAAATCATCAAATCTTATGATTGCTCTTAGGGGAGGTTGGTATGTGATGTGTTGATTTTTAAATGATCTAATTGAAATAATAAAATTAAGCAAGAAAGGGTAAAAAAAAAAGGTTTGAAAATACAAGAGTATAAGTAAAAACTTTCTTTTCTGCAGAATATTTATTCCTTTGAGCTGTCATATCCAATCAATTTGTATGGGATTCGACAGCCAATTGTCATTTCCTGAGATAAACTATGTAAAGAGGTTATGTTACAGAAACAGCATGAAAAAATGGAAAAAATAATTCCAGAACATGAAGCAGAGAGAGGCCAAAATGTCCCACAGAGTACTGCCTGGGTCTGCTCACCTTGCTAAGAACAGCAGATAGGCGGCTTACGCATGAGTGTTCCCTTTGACTTCTTCAGCTTTTCCCCCTGCATGTACTGTTTCTTAAAGAGAGTGATCTTGGTTTACATTTTAGTAAATTATTTTGCCTTATGTGTGGTTTTTAATCTTGGTGGGGGCTTTGTGTGGACAGTGATGTTATACGCTGTGTTCTCCTGTACAAGATGTGGAACAGTTACCCTAGGGCCCCAAAAGGTTCCATCACTAAAAGCCTGGCTCCCCCGTCCCTTTCCTTGTGTTTAAAATCAAAAGTATCCCACCCTCTGATCCCACAATGGGACAGCTGGTAAACAAATCCTGGAAGAGAACTTTTGTATGAGAACACTATTAATTTAATGATGTATATTATCATGTGTGGTACCTGCCACACAAATAAAAGCATTCAGCTGTGTGAAAATTGCCACAAGAAAAATGTTTGTGTAAGAGCTCAAAGCCTTTCAGCAAATACGAGACAAAGGTTCTACGAAAATAGAATCAGAAGGTTTCAAGCAACAATTGATGGGCTTCAAAGGGCTTGACTCTCAAAGTGGCACAATATTTAGTTCCCCTAGGAAGAAACACATTTTGAGCATTTTCTAAGTATAAAAACTAGAATCGTGACTCTTAATGCCTGGAAAGAGCTCCGCAGTCAAAGCAAATGTACTCCATCAGTAGCACACCTGCACATGCGTACACATACACACACACAGAAATGCTGGAGAGGGCATACCCTTGCACGGACTTTGTGTGGATTCATGGAGATTTCCATCATAAATTTAATTGAATTTCATCTGAGCAACAGAGACACTTCATTGGCCAGTCTTTTTTTTTTTCCCATTGGCCAGTCTTAACTACTAATCCATAGTTCTGCATCCATACCCATTTAATATTTGTAACCAGAGATTATTTTTTTATTTCATCTTCTAATCATTTTTCAATGACAGCATATCCCCAGCTAAGTCAAATGACCATTTTAAGATAGTTTAGCTGTGTCCTACTCTACAGGGAGTAGAAAGAGATTTTTTGCTTTCCCTTTTATTTGTGTGTGTGTGTGTGTGTGTGTAAATTGTTTCTCATCTATGAGTTACTACTTCCGTTAAACCTCTTAATATATAAATAAACTTGTAGAATCTCAGGGTTTGGAGGAAACTTCATGGTTTTCTGGGTCAACCACCTATTCAATTCCTGAATTCTCTTGAATTCGTCTCCTTTCTGTCTTCCCCTGTCATCATCTTGCCTTGCTTGAACTTTGTTCCTGCTCCTGTCCCAGAGCAAACCATCCCATCATCTCTGGCCAGTGCTGCAGTTTCCCAGTGTGCCTGCAGCAGAATGGCATTTCATCCTAAAAGATTATGCATCACAGACAGAGGCAAAGTCACCTTGGAATATCAAGGGGAACAAACAGTCTCTTTAGCAAGGCAGCTGGCTTTGGGTTGCCATGGGAGTGGGAATGAGCACATGAGTACAATACTGTCTGCCCCTCCCACCTTCTTCATGCATCTCAGCATCTTTGTCTTCACCTGGCTTTCTTTGACATCATTCCATTAAAGGTGCAACAGGGGATCCCTGGGTGGCGCAGCGGTTTAGCGCCTGCCTTTGGCCCAGGGCGCGATCCTGGAGACCCGGGATCGAATCCCACGTCGGGCTCCCTGCATGGAGCCTGCTTCTCCCTCTGCCTGTGTCTCTGCCCCTCTCTCTCTCTCTCTCTCTCTCTCTCTCTCTCTCTGTGACTATCATAAATAAATAAAAATTTAAAAAAAAAAAAAGGTGCAACAGCTGGTGTCAACCTATTGCCACTAAAATTGATGAAAAGGCTTCACTTTGGGGAAAAGTGTTCAGTAGAAGGAAAGTTCTACCTGTGGTCTACTGACTCCCTCCCTCCCGTTCTCCCAAGCCACACTTCTGATCATGCTATTTCTCTGTTTCATGATATCTTCTTGAATATGTTTGCTCAAATTTTGAGGACTTGCTCAATTTTGGAACTGGGTTTCACTGAATTTTCCCATCTTTATACTGAAGCTATATAGCTTCTCAGAACATCTGAGTCAAGTTCTAAAGAACATCACAGATTCAGACAACAACGAGAAAGAAGGCCAGTCTTTAATCAAATATGGCTCACTAGAGGAGACCTTGAAAACTAAATGAATTTTTTTTGGGAAGCGAATAATCACGTCCTCCAAACTATTTTTTGTATAAATAGGAATTTTCATATATCAGGTTCTCTACTGGTTTGGGACATCATTACAGAAAGATGAAAATATATTTGCACCAAGACTGTGTGATAACCTGAACTGGTAATCAAATGTCAGGGGCTTGATTGTTTTAATGAAGACTTAAAAAGGTTTTGTTGTTTGTACATTATGCTTCATAAATGGACATTTGTGAAATGCTTGAGGACATTTGCTCCCCAACACTATTCTTTTAGTTAGAAAGTACTACTTTTGAGTCAACATAAAGGGAGACCAGGTATCCTTCATTATTCTGTCATAATTTCACAGCTGGTTAGGTAGTTCCTGTGTCCTAGGAATAATATCAAAACAAATGGGAAAAAGGGGTCTTGAATTTTTTTGGACCTATTTTATTGCAAAACCAAATTAAAAATATTTCCCTCAAAATCCTTATGGATTCCTTAATGTCCATATCACGGATCCTTATCCCAAGAGATCCAAGACTGTGGAATCTCGCCAATCAGTATAGTGCATTCAAGTCAGAGATATATGAATTACTGCTTTCAACCTCAAAACTCCTCTGAAGCGAGGAAGGATACATCTGAGCAGATACATTGCTATTCTGCATAGTTGGTACTGACACCCTGTAATGAGCATCAGTGTGACTGGTTCTCATCAATAATATTTGAGCACAAAATTTTGGGACAGCAGAGAATGGCACAGTGTGATACACGGGGAAGATTGGAAGTGTAGAAATAGGGTAAGGCTCTTCATTTTTACCCACACAGTACAATTTGCCATATCCTCAGGGTCGTGGCAGGTTAGCCCAAAGAGAAGTACTCTGAGCATCAGTACAGCCCATTTCTCAAAAGACCCAATGGATTTTGGTTACCTGGTTTACATGAAACAGGGTCAGAATGCTGATGACTTGGGAAACAAGCAATATCAGTTAAAACAAAGTTCAGTATAAATGCTAGGACTGAATATTCAAATGTTTATGTGCCCGAAGCTTGATTACTTGGAGCTGGAATTCTGTTCCTTCTCTCTGGCTCTGAGCCCAAGGGGCCACAGTCCATTTCAGTAGTTCAGCTAGTTCGGCTACCACCTGTGTTCCAACAGCGAAGCCAGACCAAGAGGACAGGAAGCTTGCCGGGCTGCCCAGAGCCATGTTCACTCAAGCCGCTCAATTTATTATTCCACTAGGGAATGCTCTGCCCTTGAACACTGCTCCGAGGAGGGTGGGATGGCAGGCAGCAGGTATGCCATGAACAACAAACCCATATTCTTAACATATGTTTAATTTGAGTAACTCTCCTCCTTTAAAATACCTCTTGATTTTAAATCCACATCCTGATTTGCCCACTCTTGTTACCATTTTCTGCTGCCTGTTCTGAATTAATCCTTTGAGGTGGTCATTCCCCGGAAAGAAAAAAGGAAAATGAGAAGAGAGATGCAAAGTTGGGAATGTGAATGAAAGAGAATGGGAGAAAGCAGAGGGAAGGGGATCATTAAGTAAGTCTGTTTTCATGAGCTAGGTTTTCTTTGAGCTGTGGGAGATGGGAGAGGTAGAAGAAGAAGAAATTCAAGGAAGAGGCCCTCGAAAGGTTATCCATTAATATCTGTGCTGAAGAATGGAAATCATTTTTGCAATAGAGCTCAATTTACCAAGATTATTTTGATTCTCCATCGTACTTCATCTCAAAGAATTGATATAATCTAAAAGTGGTTAAAATTATTAAAATAGTTTCCATAGTAGAAAATTAAATGATTTTACTAACTGTCAAAGTCAGTGTTTAAACCGAGATCATTTGAATTATATTTTATATAGTCATCATGTCACTGGGATGTCTAAACATTCTTTGCAAAAGTAATAATCCCTGATTCTGATTTTTCATCGACAGAAAACTGAGTAAAGGTTAGAAATATTAGCCAGCAGTTGCTTTTATTTGTAAAACCTACAGAGAAGACGAGTTTTCTTGAGGAATTCTGAGTTAAAATATATTCTTCACCTTGGAACTATTAATCCTTAGGAGATTTTCTACATGTTTCTTAGAAATATTTTCAGCTCACAGGATTACAAAACAGCTCCAAATGCTTGATTTAGAATATATTTAAAAGGGAAATAGCAATACATTATGCTATTAGATATATTCTAGAAAAGCAAAATATTATATTGCTTGATGTCATCAAACTCATTTTCTCTCTTTCTGTGTGTTAATCCATCTATTTCTCAAATCTTGGTTTTCCTAGGCTACATCAGACTGGTTTAATGAGGTCTTGTTAACAGTATAAATCATACATCTAAAGTTCTCATCTTATCTGCAATTTAAGATTTCTGGGCTCTTCACATTCTCTTGCTTGTTTTCCGGGCCCTCCCAGAGGAGGTCACAAGTATGTTCACGAATAAGGTTTCAAGGACTACCTGTGATGCTAAAGGCAGCTTGCTGGGACTCCCACAGCTAAGCCCCGCAGCCTTCCCCTCTGCTCCCACCCCATCAGATACCAAGGGCTTGCCCTCACTCACCTCCGGAGCAAGCTTCACAGCTACATGCTGGTTTTCATTGCTGTGGAGCCATTGTTGCAGATCATATTCCAGAGCCCTGAATAGCCTGGTAACTTCCAGAACAAGCCAGTCAGGGCATGTTCCATGAAGGAGACAGAGTGATTCTCTCCCCAAAGAGAATATTCTTTGTGTCAAGGAAGCCTAAATACGGCAAGCTGGTACTCCACTGTCTCCAAAGTTCATAACACCTGGGTCTTTATAGTTTATATAGCACCCTAATGCTAATAGAGTTCTGGCCAACCCACCCCATGAGTCTGCTCTTTGTGACTATCCAAATTGCGAACACTGCTTAGACTCAAACCCAACTACTGGGCTAAGTTTATTTCAAGTTTGGAATGTAGTGATCTTTCCTGCAACACTGGAGCACATTGCATTTCATGCAGAACAGTTTAACAGGGTGCCTAGCACCCTGTTTAGGTGTTAAGGCCACAATGATGAATATGGTCTGTATCCTACCTATGAGGAATCTATCCCTCTTCTCTTAGGTTAAGAGCAAGAGTGAATTATCTGCAGTAGATTGCAAGCTATAAAACTGAAATAATTAGTGCATATTTTACCCAGAAGACCCCCCCCCCCCAGTGGTGCCATCTGACTTAGACTTCATCTGAAAAGTTGAAAGCAGAGTGGAGATATAGGGATAGTTAGGTTAGTTTGTGGAAACAGCCTTTGGAAGTATGAGCTAGCTTGCATTAGGAGGGAGGCGACCTCACATGAAGAATACCTACCTCCTACCTCAAGATCCTGCAAATGGTTTGGGGATGGTTGGTGAACCACAGGTATTCCTAAGGCTGGTTCCTATTAGACCGGGAAAACTAGAAACCTTGCTTTCCCTCATCCTTGCTGTGGAATGAAACCAATAAAGTCCGTTACTATTTAGACAAGTGAGTGAATGCTGTCCGTCTGGGATAGAATGTTCCTGGGGAGGAACTGACCAGTAGAGGCCACTGAAGGGCTTTTGGGGACAGGGGGAGAGCACAACTAGATGGTAGTTCAAGTAATGCAAGAATCAATGGCAACTCTGTTAACATCATTAAGTTAACTCTACCTAAATCAAAAGCATAAGGAAAACCTTACCTTTGCATATGTATTTTTGTCATTCTGCGAATAAAACATGTATTTCAAAATCTGGCACAATGACTTTCTACATAGACTGCATTCTATAGAAGAAAAATACCTTAGAGGAGTTTGTATTGCCAGATGCTTGGCATCATGTAGTCAAAACATTTTGAATGTGTTTTAAAATAGTCTTCCAGATGTGTGACAACTTGCAACTAGCTATAGCCCCCCCTTTGGAAAGGGGGATGAAAAAGTGAGGTAGTTATTCAAATTATATAGGAAAATGAAACACTTATTGCCTTCCTAATCTGATTGCCTTAAAAAGATGTAGGGTTGGGGGGGGGTTGTTTGTTTTTTTTTTTTTGCCTTTTGACAACGTCCTTCACCTCTACATTTGAGCTGGCCAACAGAGACATGGATGGAACTTTCCACAGTACTTTGTATTTGCCATGTGAAAGACATTTATCACTGCCAAGTTACAGCATTTTCTGACTCCAGAAATAGTTATTTAGAAATTCAACTTTATTTTGTGTGTATTTGTCCTGCCTCTTGATATGAAATATTGTTAATTTTATATATATATATATAATGTTTGCCCAGTTTCTTTACATTTTAAGGCTCATGTTCAGAGTATGGAACTAAATAAGGGGAAAAAATACATAGTAGATATTTGTTTACCTTTGAACTAGATTTTCCGATAGAAATTCACATTCTTTAGTGAGAGCTGTGTGCTGTGTTAAACCTAACTCAGGAAATTTATGTGTGCAAACAGTAGGTGCTAAATATTTCATAACCTACTAGAACTGCAGGAAAAATTGTTCGGGAGAACTTACATGTTATGAGCCTTGTGCAATTATTTCCTCTAGACCATAGAGATATTTGGTTTGCACTTAAAATAATCAGTAAGTAAATCTGTGGACTTTGTCACTGATATAATGCGGTATGGTTGCCACATTTAAAAGAAGATAATGCCTGGGGCTATAGAATTCTGAAGTGTTATTGCATGTCAGTCTAGTTTTCATTACTTATCTCTTACTGTCAACACACTTAAGTACAGTGTTCCATTAATTTACAATTATTCCCAATTACTCTTTGATACCAGTTATATATGATACATCAATAAAACTGGTATTAAACAAATACAATAGGTTGTCATCCCTTTCTGAATGCTACAGCTAACAATAAGACAGGATTCCCATAATTGTTTTGATTGAAAACTGGGAGAAATTTGCCCAGGTGACACAAACTAACATGCATAAAAGGTCAGTTGCTTCAGAACAATGGAAAACTTCAAGATGAAAATATATAGTTGTCCATCACTAAAGTTCCTATAGGTTGCCCACCAAAATCATCCTGCATTGGTGAGAGGAGGGTTGGGTGGTAGTTGGAAGTAGCTTATTGTCATGTTTTTAATGTCATGAGACAAATTTAAAGAGTTTTGACAGAAGGTATATGCATCTTGATTGTGGTAGCACCTCTAGTGGGAGAATAGTTCAGGGACCATGACTTTGATTTGAAGGATTTATTTTGGAGTTTGTTAATCACATAGCAAAGCTTGAGTTTTCAGTAAGATTACAATATGGTCCATACATCTTTACTCCTGCCTGAAGATTACCACCCTCTCTTTGTTGGTTGACCTGCTTGAAATGGTAATTGGAGAAAAGAGTTTAATATGAGATGGGATGCAAGGGAAGTGGAAGAGGGTTTTAAATCTTTATTCTGGCTGTATCTTTGTCTCTATGTGACAGTGAGCAATTCACTTACCTTGGTCAGGAAAATCTGTCACAACAGATTATATTCTGTCTACCAGATGAAAGAGAATAGAATAGAACCAGCATGCATTTTTGAAGCTAAAACAGGGTCAGGTGAACATGAGCTTGAATGAGAATGAAGGTCGTATGTTTGAGAGGGATCAGAAGTGTACAGTGTACATGTGACCATGACTTAGGCTAGTGATGAACTATGGGAATTAGCTAACCTTACAAATAATTCAAAGTATTTGCTTTACCATTGTCTCAAAATATCAAATGTTTATTGAACACTGTAGTAAGCAGAATAATGGCCACCCTAACATGTCTACTTCCTAATACAGGAAACCTGAAGATATATCCCTTCATGTGGCAAAAGGGGTTTAGTGGGTGTGATTAAATTAAGGCTCTTGAGAAAAGGAGATCATACCAGTTTATCTTGGTGGACCCAACGTAATTACAAGGGTGGGTTCTAATAAGTCAAAGAGGGAGTCAGGAGAGTCAGGCTCAGAAGGAAATGTGATGATGGAAGCAGAATCAAAGCAATATGATAGAAGGAAGACTCAAGCAGCCATTGGTGCTTTGAAGGTGGAAGGTGGCCTTGAGCCAAGGAATGAGGCCAGCCTGTAGACCCTGGAAAGAAGGCGAGGAAACTGATTCTCCCCTGGAGCTTCCAGGAAGGAATGCAGCCCTGCTCACCCCTCAATTTCAGTCCTCCTAACCTCCAGAAGTGTATGGTCATAAATTTGTATTGCTTGAAGCCAGTCAGTGTGTGGTAATGTTACAGCGGCAATAGGAAATGAATGCACATACCTACTAGTTCTTAGGAACTGTCTTAGGCACAAAGCTCAACACAGAAAAGAAAAGCATACCACATGCCCTTGTGAGGCTTACAAGTCCAACATCCCATTATGTTGCCTATGAGGAAATTAAGCCTGAAAGAATTAATAGGATTTTCACACAGAAAATTGGTCTTGACTACCAGCCCGTGAATCTTTACATGACAACATCTGTATTCTGTGAATAGGAGGGAAAAAAATCCCATCCTGCCCCTCCCACATGAATTTTGTGTGTCACCCTAAGGCTGCTGTCCTCCCACCAGCACAGGGAACAGCTTAATACCAGACCCATTGCTTTTATTTATGACAGATCATCTATTGATTTTAGGATGGATCAACTATAGAATAACAGTCTTGCTTTTGCATTCTGAGCTGCTGGACTTACCTAAAGCCATTGAATGAAAAGAAGGTGGCCTTTTCCCTAGGACAGTGGTTCTTAACCTAAATGAAGAAACCATCCTTCTAAAGGAGTTAAGTCATATGCACAAATCCCACAGCTGTAGCAACAGGCCCCTGCTAGGACTTGAGTTTCCTGACCCCCTTTCCAGTCTCTGCCCATTTTCCCTGTAGACACTAGGGTGCCTCAATCCAGCTGCTTTTTCAAAGTCTGAAATAGGAATGGAGTCCATTTCACTAACCCACTTCCCAGCACACAGTGTGGATTACAAAAGGAAATTAACATGTAAAGAAACCTTTTGGAAACTAAAGGAGCCATGTTAGTTCTCTTGCTATATTATTTGGCTGGTCTCACAGTTGGTGTCATTTTCAAGTGTGGGGCTTGATTTAATAGAGACAGCCAACAATTGTGGATCTAATCAAATGGAGCTCGAAGCACATAACTTTCAGTGTGAGGGAGCTATAAGACATTTTCAGATTTCTGAGTGGTCTGACAGGAGTAAGGCAAAAAGTATTCTAAGGGAGTTGGAAAATCAGGCTGAGGGATCTTGTTTTTCAGGTCTGTTGTAGTCACTTTGTGAAGTATAGCAGACAATTCATTATAATTTATCACACTGATACTCTTAGATTGGATGAAACCCAAACACAACGGAGTTAGATGCATATTAAATTACCTCTTACTTAAAAAGGAGGGTGGTCTCACCAGGGCAGGATGGAGTTCATTAGCAGGCTGAGAAGTTTTTCTTAACTCTTCATCATCTGGTTTCATATTGTTCCTGTTTTCTCAGGAACATTGGACACCTTTCTTTTTCCAACTCTTGGAGTACACTGGTTACTCTCTAAATCTCAGTAGCCCCCAATTCCAAAGATAAAATGCTTGTCATAACAAGTCTATGAACAAAATTCAGGTTATATGAAAAACCGTTGTTATTCTTTACAGAAAATATTTTTTAATTAATTGTTTCAATTTTTTTGTGTGTGGGGGGGAGGAGAAAAAATGTTGTCTTTGTGTAATTTTATTTAAGTATGCACAAGGCAATATATTTCACTCCATTATGATAATTGACTGGCATGCGTATTGGGTGTACTCTAACATATGTGTTTGGGAATTACGATCACATTTCTTCCAGCTGACCAGCACTATCAGCCATATCATTCAATGAAGGGCATGGTTCAGACAGCATTCTATTGACGGATGGCCTTTCATATGGCTCCACATTCTTTTTCCAAAACTGGAAACTTCAAACTCCATGTAAATGGCCTTTAATTTGTACATTCTGAGTCTTATGAGGTGGAGTTTTCCCCTAGGGGACAAAAAAAAAAAAGACAGAAAAATCCCTGAAGTACTATAAATTTAACAATTTGATCCCAAAGGAATTTTTATATGTAGTTTTGTTTGTCTCTTAGTTTGTTTATTATTTTGTCCTTCTTTTAAAAACCAGCTAAGGTTCAACACTGGGGAATTTGATACCTATTTATCCTCTGATCTTCCAAGTATACCTACATGTTATGTTAAGAGGGGACTTCTTTCCACTTAGAAATGAACAACTGGGCAGATTTCCACCCCTTTCCATACTCTATTCACTCTCAGTCTTTGGGTCTCTTGTTAAACATCAAAGAAACTTCAGTAGAAAAAGTGTTGGTGTGGAAATTGGGGGCTGGGTGGACCTTGGGTTGGGTGACAATCACAAAAGTCAGTTCACCCTTGTCTCTTGCATCCATCTTTTAGCAAGCACTTAAACCCGGTTTTTTTGGTCCTTCTCAGTACTTCAAAGTAGTAGTTTATCAATAGAACCACCAAGCTAGACACAGTCCAAGAGGTCATCTGGTTCATCTCTGTGCCTTAGGCATAAGCATATCTAAGTAATTCCAGGCAGATAAAAAGAGACAAAGCCTGCTTCTGCTTTTGTACCACATTGCTTCTTGGCTACATGTAGGACCTCACTTCCCATTTTTTTCCAAGATCTATATTCACCATATAGTTTTAATATGAGAAAGGACCTATTTTTGCAAAATTATTTTATTTTCCTGCTAAATTTAGAATGATCCAACTGATTCTATGCACCATCACAGCTGGTGAAACCACCACAGTAAATAAAAAAAAAACATGTGAAAAGCATATGCATAGGTGGAACACTTTAAGTTTGTTTGTTTTGTTTTTTTTTTTTAATGGCCCGCCTATAATTTCTGACCTAAGTGGCTTGGTAATAACCTAATGTGGGATATTCCATGACTCTTTGGGTGGATCCCCCAAATGGAGATTTACTTTATCAGCAGGGGGTTATTGAGTGACATTCCCAGGGAGACTGCACTTTCTTCCTCTTTCTATCTCAAGCACAGAATCCAGACCTTACAAATTCAGAAAGAAGTTGCCTACAAAGCAAGACAGATCTATCATGCAATTGTTTTTAGACATCCTGCCAATACAACAATTCTGAATCTGATTCGCCTGTTTACTCTTATATTTATAAAAAAGAATACCTGATACTTGAATTCTGTTGGATTCTATAGCTGAATGCCACATTGCCTTTTTTATGTAACCAAGGAAGAATTCATAGACTAAGAAGCTGACCCTTCTTTTACGTGGCTGATGCTGTCAAGGTTGTGGCGGGTGGGGGAAGACCGGTATTTCTGAATGCTGTGTTTGCCCCCTTTGTAAGGACTTAGTACTTTTTCAATAAAAAATAAATTTAATTTGTGGCCACACTTCAAGTAAGATGGTTTGATGGTAAAAGTAGAGCAGTCCCGGCTCTGGATTTAGAGAAGTCGTGTGGCTGAATCCCTTAGCGTCACTTTCATGTGGTCGGGTGAGCCATTCTCAGAAACCGCAAACATTTTTGAAGATACTGAACTGGAGACATTCACAATTCTTCCCTCCCATTTTTTTTGCTATTAATCCTTCATGTTTTAACAAGTACTGAAGTTAATGCTGCCTACACTTTTTCCTGTCAAATTGGAAGTCTTTTGCTTCTCTTTTGAATAAAGTAATCTGCTCCCTTTAGTTCATACCTCACATAAATCAAAGGGGTGAATGTCAACACTTGACATGTCCAAATATCAACTTCCGTTTTTTTTCTAATTAAGCAGGATTTAGACATTTGATGTGAAGAAGGATGGTGCTTATTAACATTGAAAGTAACCCATATATTCATCAACTCCCATTCTTTTTGTCCTTCTTGGTGAAGCAAAAGTTCACTTTCTGCTTGCACCACATCCCTAATCCAGCCTAGGCACAGCAACCTAGGTTTCCTCTTTCCTGGAAAAGACACACTAAGTGGTAGGAAAATGATGACAAGTCTGTACTGAAAAGCTCCTTTGACCTGAGCATGTTTCATGAGCATTATTGCCAGGTATGTTGGTGTGTCCCCACCTTGCTTTATCCGTAGTAAAGTTTTTAGAATAAGCAAATTTATAAAAATGGACTATGTGTGTGCACGTTAGTTATAATCCCCTTTCACCAACTGACCTCAAACTCTTGGGTTTCTTTTTTTGTCCAAATACTTGCAAGACCTAAAAAGATTTTGGCAATCATCACAAACAATAGAAGTCTGAGAAGCTGTCACAGTCTAGAGAAGCCTAGGGAGACAAGATGACTCAGTGTCATTTGGTCTCCTGGATGAGATACTGGAGCAGGAAAAGAACATTGGGTCAACCTAAGAACACTTGAGGCTTTTGGTAATAATGTATCAATATTGGTTTATTAGTTGTGACAAACATACTACAGAAATGTAACAATAGGGAAGATGTTAACAGTAGGGAAAAAGGTGTGAGGTGTATGGGAATGGTACTATCTTAACTACTTTTCTGCAAATCTAAAACTATTACAAGAAGTTTATGAAGAAATAAAATACAAATTTGTGCTGATTTCTCTATAGAACTCTAATTAGTTCTGACCACCGAAATAGGAGTGGGAGCCACTTTTCCATTTATAAGCAAAGTTTGTAAAAAACGAACTTTCCAGGGGATCCCTGGGTGGCTCAGAGGTTTAGTGCCTGCCTTCAGCCCAGGGCATGGTCCTGGAGTCCTGGGATCAAGTCCTGCATCCGGCTCCCTGCGTGGAGCCTGCTCCTCCCTCTGCCTGTGTCTCTGCCTCTTTCTCTCTCTCTCTCTCTCTCTCTCTGTGTCTCTCATGAATAAATATATAAAATCTTTAAAAAACAAAACAAAAAAACCCCGAACTTTCCTTTTACAAAGGAGGAATTTCCGAGTTCTGTTGTGTAATACAGGGTGGGTCCTATCCAGTCTGACACCTGGCACAAGGAGAGTTTCCAGTGCTTTGTGTGGTTGACTTGACAGTCTGAGGCCATTACTTTCTAAGAATGGCTTTGCATTTCAAAGAATTTTTGCCAAGATTCTCTACCTTGCTGTCAGGTTGGTCTTGTTTACTGAAGCATGCAGAAACATTCTTCCTTTCTACAATAATTAATAATTCATGTAATTATTTGGGAGGGGAGATAAACACTTATTTAAGCAGAATTTGTTGTATTGGATTGGCATTTTTGGTTTGGCTGCATAGTAGCAAGATGAAAACAAAACATTTCCTCCCAAAGTGGTGACAATAAATGCAGAGCTTGTCAGTAGTGACACAGTCAGTTCCCAGCTGCTCGCTGTTCAGTAGACTCCTATGGAATGATTAATTGGTCTCAATCAGTTCGCAGCAGGAAGTACCCACCTCATGGTAAATATCACCACAATTGGTGCTAATTAGCTCTGTTGTCACCTGTCACAACTGGTAGACTAAGAGCTGAGGCAGGTGATCAATCTAAACACCAGCAACAGAAGTCCAACTGGAGAGGGGTTGGAGAGTCAATGCCAAGGCCATCATAGTGGGCAGGGAGCCCAAAAGCCTTCTCTGCCCTGTGGGGCTGAATGAAGCTCAGTGATTACCAGCACCACAATATGAAGTCAGAGGTGTGGACTCAGGAGGGGCCTTGGGTATCTCAAAGAGAAAATACACCTGGTATTCAATTGATGCAAACTTTCACGGCATATTGGCTTCTAAATCAGCCAGGCTGTAGTTCAAATCTGGACTTTGCCACCTAATATTCGGTTGATCCAAGTCAGTGGCTTTACTTGCCCATGCCTGGGTTTCCTAATTTGGAATAATGAAGGCAAAATTACCCACTGGGACTCATATATAGCAAAATATATACCACATGTTTGGCACTCAGTAGGTGCTCAAAACTTTTGGAACACCCCCCCCAACAAGCGAATAACCATGTAATGTGGTGTGACAATGCTAATGTTCATTATCCCTTAATAATAAATGAGAAGGGGATCCCTGGGTGGCTCAGTGGTTCAGCACCTGCCTTTGGCCCAGGGCGTGATCCTGGAGACCCAGGATCGAGTCCCGCATCGGGCTCCCTGCATGGAGCCTGCTTCTCCCTCTGCCTGTGTCTCTGCCTCTCTCTCTCTCTCTCTCTCTGTCTTTCTCTCTCTCTCTCTCTCTCTCTATGTCTATCATGAATAAATAAATAAAATCTTATTAAAAAATAATAAACAAGCAAACTTTCAGATGTTCAGGGTCAACACAAAGAGTGTTGCTGAAGGGAAGTTGGGGACCAAACCTTTACTGCCCTTTTTATTAATACTTTTTTAAGAGCCCAGTCATTGAGGAAGGAGAGGAAGCAAGGGTAAATGTAAAAACTGGCAAATAAAATTGAGGGGAATTCAGCAATGGCTTGTAGCAGAAGAACATTTATTGGATCACATATGTCTCAGTTGGGCAGGTTGTGACCAGAGCATGTGACCCATAAAGGAAACATCCCAGGGATGACCTACATTGATACCAAAGGAAATGGATCCCACTGTGACTTTGGGTTATATTCTACTAATTTCATTGTTTTAGAATTGGGTTCTCCAGATTTCTCAATGATAATTCAGTAAGACCCTGGGTGCTTGTTAAATCCACAGATCACTGGGCCTCTTTGAAATCCTGATTCAGGAGTTCCAGGCTGGGATCCAAGAATAAAGTGTACAATAGAGTTTTTAATAAACTCTCTAAGTCCTTCTTGTATTCAGATAAGTTTGAGAAATGCTGATTTAAAACTGTACTTTTCACTTGACTGCACATGGGAATTTCCTACCCCCAGAAATTCAGATTTAATTGGTATGGGATGTCCCTTGAGCATGAGAAATTTTTTAAAGTTCCTCAGATGATCCTAAAGCACTGGCAAATTTGGAGTAATAATGATTTAGAAAACAGCCTCAGGGGTCCACACACCCATGTGGATGACACAGGTGAATGATGAACAGGTAATAATTAGATATAAAGTCACATCACATATAAGTAGGTTCCCAGCACTGACTTAAGATGTGAAATATGGTAAAAAAAAAAAAAAAAAAAAAAAATCCCAGGGTACCTGAGTGGTTCGGTTGGTTAAGCATCTGCCTTCAGCTTGGGTCATGATCTCAGGGTCCTTGAATCGAGCCCACATTGGGCTCCCCACTCAGTGGGAAGTCTGCGTCTCTCTCTCCTCCCTGCTCATGCTCTTTCCTAATAGCTCCATTGCTGTCTCTCTCTCTCAAATAAGTAAATCTTTTTTTTTTTTTTAATTTTTTTTTATTTATTTATGATAGTCACAGAGAGAGAGAGAGAGAGGCAGAGACACAGGCAGAGGGAGAAGCAGGCTCCATGCACCGGAAGCCCGACGTGGGATTCGATCCCGGGTCTCCAGGATCGCGCCCTGGGCCAAAGGCAGGCGCCAAACCGCTGCGCCACCCAGGGATCCCTCAAATAAGTAAATCTTTAAAAAAAATTTTTTTAATCCCATTTCAGAAAACTTTTGGGGAATAGTATGCAAATTATCCCATTGCCCTGGAATTTTATTGTATTCAGAAGTACTTTCACTAAAGGCATTACCAACTGTGATTTAGAACCTTAAGTCCCCAAATTTCCAGTGCTTGCCCTATGAGTGTGCATAGGAACAACAATGTAACATAAACCCAGTCTTTTGCCACAGTCATCTCTGGTGCTAATATTGCACTAGTTTTCCTCTTCCTTCTCTCCCTCTTTATCCAGTCATTAGATGTCAGGATGTGGAATTGCCACCAACAACAGGAACTCAAATCAGCCATGAGGATGTGTGAAATGGAAGAGTTAACATCCCAGACAGGAGGCAAGCATTATCAAAAATAAAGACTCCAAAGAGTTAAACCATGTAGCAAAAGGTGCAGTAATGCTTCTAAGGAGACAGTTTGTCAACCCAGATCATCAAGGTAGAGCCAAGAATTACTGTAAGAGTTATTTAGGAAGAATTTGTTGAGGGTACCTGGGTGGCTCAGTGGGTTGGGTGTCTGCCTTTTGCCTGGGTCATGATTCCAGGGTCCTGGGATCAAGCCCCATGTCCCCATGTCAGGCTCTCAGCTCAGTTGGGAGTCTGCTTCTCCCTCTCCCTCTGCCCCTGCCACCTCGCTACTCTCTCTCTCTTTCTCAAATAAATAAAATCTTTTTTTTTTTTTTAAAAAAAAAAAAAAAAGGAAAGATTTGTTGAGCAAAATGAGGGGTCATCAGGACTTTTGTCTGGAAATATTTCTTCAAATCACAAAATAGTCACTTCTAACTCTATATGGGGGCATATTGTTTATCGGTCTGTAAACTGCATTACTAACTTCAAATCTTCCAACAGCCCCAAAGAATGGAGGCAAAGAAAATGACCTGTTTGTAAGCAGGGCAAGAAGTATTATGCTTTTGTTTTGAATGGAGAATTCAGGCTTAGATACCTTCCTCCAGGTAGGATGGCTACTAGAAGGAACAAAACAGAACGCAGGTCGAGGATGTGGAGAAATCAGAACCTTTGTGCATTGCTGGTAGGAATGTACAATGATGCAGCCGCTGTAGAAAACAGTAGGACAGGTTTAAAAAATGAAAAGTAGAACATGATCTAGCAATTCCACTGACAAGTATATACCCAAAATAACTGAAAGCAGGATCCTAACGAAATATTTGTACCCACTCATATTCAAAGTTACATGACTCAAGAGAGCCAAAAGGTGAAAGCAACTCATACATCCATGGACAGATGACTAGATAAACAAACTGGTATAAACACACAATGGAATATCATTCAGCCTTAAAAAGGAAGGAAATTTTGGTACCTGCTGTGACGTGGATGTAGCAGCACTTGGAGTATTATTACATGGGCATACTAACAGCTTTAGGACACTGTGCTGAGTGAGATACACCAGTCATGAAAGGGCAAATACCAGACTATTCCATTTCCATGGGGTTCCTAGAGTAGAATGGTGGTTCCCAGGGGCTGGGAGGAGGGTGGGAATGGGGAACTAGTGTTTAGTGGATATGGAATTTCAGCTGGGGGAGGTGAGAATGTTCTGAGGTGGATAGTGGTGCTGGTTGCACAATAGTGTCAAAGCACTTAGTGCTGCTGAACGGGACACCTAAAAAACTATTATGTTAGTAAATTTCATGTGTATTTCACCACAGTCTTTTAAAATAAATAATCTGAAAATGGGCAAAAAAAAAATTAAGTCTGAGAGGAGTCACACAGCTGGTAGGTGTCAGTGCAGGTAGTCAGCTCTAGGGGCTGCACGTGTGTCCGTTTCTCCCTTTCCACCTCAGGGCTCTCAGGGAGTAGAAATTGAAGAAGTTCAGGGGGAAGTAAAGAGAATTGAATAATTTTGTTCGAAGAAAGAGTGATCACAATAGTCCAGACAGTTGTCCTGAAGATAACAAATAAGGTTGGTGAGCTCCACTATCAGAAAGTGTCTGCTCACTAAAATTTTTTAAAATTGAGGTAAAATTCATCCTTTTAAGGGATAGAATTCAGTGTTCTTTAGTATATTCACAGAGTTGCACAACCATCACCACTATATAATTCTAGAATGCTTTTATCACCCCCAAAGTAAATCTTATGCTCATTAGTAGTCATTTCTTCATTGTTCCCCTGATCTCCACCATAAGCAACCTCGAATTTGCTTTCTTCTCCTATGGATTTGCCTATTCTGGACATTTCCTATAAATGGAGGCATACAATATGTGGCCTTTGTGACTTAGCATATTTTCAAGGCTCATCTATGCTATAGCATGTCTCAGTACTGTGTTTCTTTTTTATTTATGAATTTCTGTTCCATGGTATGGCTTTACCACATTTTGTTTATCTATTCCTCAGTTGGTGGATGTTTGGGTTATTTCCACTGTTTGACTCTAATGAATAACGCTGCTATGAACGTTCACATACAAGTTTCTGTGTTGTCATATGTTTTCAGTTATCTTGGGTGTATACCTCGGAGTGGAATTCCTGGATCATATGTTAACTGTGTGTTTAACTTGTTCAGGAACTGCCACACTGTTGTCTAGAGTGGCTGCCTTATGTCACTTCCCACTGGCATTGTATGAGTGTTCCCATTTCTCCATATCCTCACCAACACTTGGTATTTTACCCCCCTTTTTGCACTCCCCCCGCTTTATTGAGGTATAGTTGATATGCAGACATTTTTAAATTATAGCCATACTCGTAAGTGAGAAGTGGCATCTCATTCTGGTTTGTGCACTAACTTTTGTATTCTCAGCACAGTCCAGATCAGTCTCTCGCTACACAGTAGCATCTCACTACTGAAAGGTATGAAAATTCTAAGGGATTGTAAGAAAGAGGATCATCATGAGTGTTTCTAATCTTTGGGAGATCGAATTTTAGAATCAGATGCTTTAAATATTTTTAACACAAATTGAGTTAAGAGGTAGCAAGCCAGCTCATTCAGTCTTTGCTCCTGGGCACTCCTGGGCACACTTACTAATGGAGTGATAACTTTCAGGAGATGGTCACTCTTAGAGTTTAGAAGAATGACTGTGCACCCTGGGATAGAGGCTTAGGCAGAAGATAAGAGAGCTCTGAAAGAAAAAAAAGACTCTTTCCTTCATCTCCATTAAAGTGAAGTGCCCGACTCATGTCTTGGCTTTACCACCTTCACACCTTCCACATTGTCAGATGCCTGGTGCTACATGATTGCCTATAAGAGGGGTTTTCGACAGCGGTGTTCTCCAATTACATGTGTTTCCATTAACAAAAGAAATATCTTTGTGGGTTTCTTAGGTACTTGCAGAAATATATTCTAGCTCACTAGTAGCCAGAAGCATCTGATCTGTCTGCCTCACAGCCCTCTGACAGTTAAGCATTTGCTTTTAGGCAAATAAAATGTCAGCCACCATTTAAGAGCATATGGCAACAATATGGCCATTCCCTCTTGGGACCAGCCTCTCCCCAGAAGAGATGGTACTGAAATAGGAGATACTGTTGAATGCAGGACCCCTCTACCCTCCCACCCAGGCACAGTGGCTGGGGAGTGGGCAGGGTGCCACACACAAAAGGACTTGGGCAACCATATCAAATGTGAACATAAGGGGCAAGCTGCCCAGCCAACAATGACCACAGGCTCTTTGCCCTGGGCATCTGGGTCTGTGGTTAAGGGGAAGTACCGTCCCTAAACTGGCCAGGATTAGCTCTATAAAATAAAAAACAGCTCCCACAGCCACTGAAAGAGGGATTGGGACCGACTGCAATTGAATGCGGTGGTGTGCAGTGAGTGAAAAGAGACCATAAAAGCAGAGTCTCCACCCGTCTTGTTTCTGAATTCACCCTGTGAAAGGGGGAAAATAAACTACCTTTTCTTGAAATAGATGATGAGAGTGTGGAACCCTGTCTAGTGGGTCAGCTTGTGTGCAAGTGGGCATGTGGCCATAGGGATAAGGGGGAGGGCTGCCTTTGCAGGGACAGCCAGTAGTAACCAAGCAGACTGCTCAAGATTAAAAATTGAACAAAGTTTCCTCAGGAGCATCCAGGCTGCTGTGTCTGGGAAGGACACCAGAAATTCTCCATAGAGGTGCCCTGATTCTCTAAACATAGTCTCGAAACCTTGCTTGTCCTGATGTGATGGAACTATAATACACAAATAATCAAAAGGTAGTGTTCATCCTCTTGGAAATGGTCTGGGTTGCTGGTGTCAGAATATAGCTGGTCTGACTCACTGGCTTTACATCAAGCTTTTAATGGATGAGTTAATCATATTTCTGGGCCATATCAATGAACTCACTAACCTTGTAAGAACATTCAACTGTGGTGTCAGAAAAACTTACACTAAGATTAGACTAACCCTGTCCAGAAATTCTCATCAACTTTATCATTATTTTTCCACTCATGTAAAGTACTTGATTTGAATGTTTAAAGGCCATACGTTATTTTTTAAATATTTTATTTATTTATTTATGAGAGACAGAGAGAGAGAGGCAGAGACATAGGCAGAGGGAGAAGTAGGCTCCCTGTAAGAAGCCTGATGCAGAACTCAATCCTGGATCCTGGGGTCATGCCCTGAGCTGAAGGCAGATACTTAACCACTGAACCACCTAGGCATCCCAGCCTTATGCTATTTCTCAAAATAAATCTAATGCTCTTATATCTTAAGGAATAAAATAAAATAAGTAAAAAATTAAAACTCCCAAAAATATCTTTAGAAATATATATTCTTGGCGATCCCTGGGTTGCTCAGCGGTTTGGCGCCTGCCTTTGGCCCAGGGTGTGATCCTGGAGTCTTGGGATCGAGTCCCACGTCAGGCTCCCTGCATGGAGCCTGCTTCTCCCTCTGCCTGTGTCTCTGCCTCTCTCTCTCGCTCTATGTCTATCATAAATAAATAAATAAATAAATAAATAAATAAATAAATATTAAAGAAAAAGAAATATATATTCTTATAAAGCTAAGAAAAACGAGGTAGGGAAGCTTCTTGGTTCTGAGTAATTTTGCTTGTCTTAATTGTATTAGTCATATAATTTAATAATGTTGCATTACAACCCTAAATAAGTGAATTAGCTTCAGAATTTTATTTTTTTAATTTTATTTGTTTATTAATGAGAGACACAGGGAGAGATAGGCAGAGACACAGGCAGAGGGAGAAGCAGGCTCCACGCAGGGAGCCGGATGTGGGACTTGATCCCGGGACTCCAGGATCACGTCCTGAGCCAAAGGCAGATGTTCAACTGTTGAGCCACCCAGGGGCCCAGCTTCAGAATTTTAAATGCCTAGGAAAGTGATGAAATTTTTTAAACTACCATTATTAATAATGTTTTTCATAGATTATATCTTCAGAAAATGTACTGTGCAAATGAGAACAACAAAAAAAACCTCACATATTTTAGTAGTGTCAATCAATTTTGGGGGAATGCTATTTTACTCTTTACCAAATTGATGCAACTGACAGGGTGATATCATCCTTTGCTGTTTATGCTGACAGTCAATAAATTCCACGACAATTGGCAACAACAACTAGATCAGTAGCTATATGAACAGCAGATCTCAGGGGTTTTCTAAGACTACTTCTAGGAGTTGATGCAGACTTTCCAAAGTAGAAGAAGAGTTTTCTCTCTAATTGAGGGACTGTTCCCATATGACTGAAGGAACCTAAACATTTGGATGAAAAATAAAAAATTCAGTCAATCATCTAAATGTTTGCCACCATTACATGAAACATCAGGATACTTAAAAACATCTCGAGAGATGACTAAAATTTTAGACTTTACATCTAGATAATTGAGATCATACTGCCTTACTGTTTCCATATGAATGATAGTATGTCAAATGAGGCACACCCTGGAGAACTGTTTTGAACTTTTATATTCTATGCCACATAGAATACATGTTATAATTAATGTATGCAATTTACAATGTAAACGAAATTGATAATCACATAACTACTCTTCCATTTCTAATCTTTCAAATATAAAATAAAAACAAGTGTGTCTGTTCTTTCTCCTCATGTTTTGGTTTGCAGCAAAACAAAGTCAACTTTGGTGGTAGAATTCTGGGGCTCTAAGGTACTGTGACTCTGTCTTAGCATGAATTTGACTTTTTATCAAATGCAAATCGAATTCTGAATTCAAGAGTGGGGGCATTTGTCACATTTAAACGTTTTTTTTGAAATGGTGTCATTAGTACTCAGTGGGTGCTCTGTGTTTGATGAATAATGAACAGTAATGAATGAAAATATCAGAATTAGACAGTGTTCTCACTTTGTGGAGTTGGATTCTAGGTGATCAACAACTATATGTTTAAGTTTTGTAGGAGTACCTCCACTATTTTTCTCTAGTTTGTCTCTTAACAACTGTGCAAGGTTTGGAGTGGTATTTGCTGGGATTTGCTGAAACACAGAAGCAATCAAGTGGATGAATTCTGGATTTTTCAAGTTTAATGACATTCCTTTATCTATATTGATTGGAGCTTTGGTAAATTCAATTGTTGATACCACCTGGATAATTTTAAGTCTTTCTGAAGCTTTAAAGAAAATGTTTCCAACATAGCTCAAGCAACATAAGAATTTCATCAGTTGAAAACTAAGAATCACTTCTGTGGGATGTGTAAAACAAGAAGCTGACCAGCATTATTTTCTTTTTCTTTAATTCAGTATCATTATTGAGAGTTATTCTTGAACTTTATGAAAACCAGATTGGGGCACAAGCATGTTCTCCATCTAATCGTGTTCAAGGAATTGGAACTGAAAATCATTCAAACTAGGAAAACATGACATTGAAAAATAGTCTGCATTCTTTCTTCTACCTCAACATATCTGAAGCTCTTTCCGACAAGGAAGACTTAGGCTGATAGTAAATCTGATCTTTTTTAGGCATGGACATTTAGCTTCCCAGTCAGGAAGAGATCATAATTTTTTTTTTTCAATCACTTTTTTTACTTTGCTGGCCTATCAGTTACAACCTTTGATCCTCTGACGTTTCTCCTCAGAAAGCTGTGATTTCTCACTACCGCCCACAGAAAAAAATCCAAACAGTACCTGCCAGTCAAGGCCCTCTTTTGTCTGACCCAGGTGACCTCTGTAGCCACAATCCCTGCTACCTGCCTCTTCCATGCAAGCTGCTTTCCAACCAAACCAGACTGCCAGTTTGGGCTGCTCACCAGCCTCCAGTCTTTCTTCCTATTATCCCATCTCTCAGGAATGTCTCTTTCTTTTCCTCTCCATTTGCTGAGTGTTCCACATGTACTTAAAGGAATGAAACACTGCCATTCATGAGGTCTTTCTAACCATCCACTCTTTCTACTTTCCTCTTTTCTCCCCTTCCCTAGCTAAAACCAATCTTTCCCACCACCTCCATCACACACACAAAGACACACATGCACGCAAACATGCTACTATGCTTTAGTCATGGCATGCATCACATTCAAGGCTGCTCTTTGTGCGTGCATGTCGTGCCCTGCACAAAGATGTCAAACCCAAGGAACAAGTGAAGACAAAGATCCACCTTCCTTTCCACTCGCCAAAGCATGCACCTCCCCACAGGACTATGTCTGTGCAGAGAGGTGTCTTTTTCTTTTTTCATATGAAGTCTTGGACTAGCAGCATATTATGCAGCTCTGTTCATCAGCATGCATGCTTTTTTGTTTCCCTTATCAGGGCCCGAGTTTATTGAGGGCAGTGACTACCTTTGTGTTCCCATAATGCCTGGTACAATGCCTTTCTTACATGTAAGGTCATTCATTGAATTTAAGTGAAAGGATGACATGTATTTATTAAAAACAATTGCTTACATATAAACATGGAAGCACTATGGGAATCAAAATGGACTTTTTTGAAAATGTGGAATGGCCAACTTATCTGATTTTAACTGTATCATGGTTCTAAGTAATTTCCTATAAAATGTAGTGCCCAGTAGTCTTTTGTGGAATTTCAGAAACCACATTCGTGATGCTATGACAGGCCCTGGTAGAGCTGGTCTGAAATCTACCACTGACTGTTTGTTAAAATAGGCAAAGAATAACATTAAGGATTGTCTGAAGTGGGCAGGATCAAGGTCAGGAGAATGCCCATGGGAGGTGGGGGAATTTGAAAAGGAACCAGTTGGATCAGTCTGAGGTCAGTATACTTCCTAGAAGTCTACATTAAGTTGAAAACAAAAAACCAAAAAAAGCACCACGTCTCAAGGTCCTTGAAGCTTTGCCAACACTGTATATAGTATAACTTGATGTGGCCCTGCCCTCAAAGTAAAGAATTGCTTTGTTAAGACTTTATTGGAGAATTCCTATTAATTCTGATGCAATTTCGTTGATGAATGGGAAATGTCCACAAACCAAGCTTTACATACCACAAGACCATGATGCACATAAGATAGGTTTTATGCCTATTTGAAGACGTGGCCAGGATGTCAAATTTCAAGTTCTAAAGGGTAACCATTGACCAACCCCTCAAGGGAAAAGTCTGTGTCTACGTAGAAAATATTCTACTAACTATGCATTTAACAATTGCTTTGTGTTTTCCAGGATGTGTTGAGTTGATGTGATGAACTGTTTTCTCTCCAGGAAGAGCCTTCTCCAACCATTTCACAGTACACGTTTCTCCCCTTTCTCCTCCCAGTCATCTGTGATGTCAGTGTGCTTCGCTCGTTTCCATCCCAACTTGGTGGTTGGTGGTACTTACTCAGGCCAAATTGTCCTGTGGGATAATCGCAGTCATCGAAGGACGCCAGTACAGAGGACACCCTTGTCAGCTGCTGCACACACCGTAAGTCGACTTTGTCATTTCTCTTCCAGCCACCCAAGCCCTGAAAGCGGATAACTGACACAAGTACACATGTGGTCAATAACTCCAAGTGAGAAGCATGTGATTTATAGTGATTGTATCCTGACTGACCAAAATAAAGCCAAGTGAAAAGTAGGTGAAGGAAACACTGGGTTTAGAGAAATCTCTTAATGATCTACAAGTTTTAGCACATAGAAAGGAGCTCTCTGGATACACCAAAGTCCATTGGAGAGGCGGGGATGGATTAAAACTAAAAAAAAAGGACACAGGGAGAAACTTTGACAGAGGTATCTGTGAAATTATTGTAAAGAAACCCTTTGTGTTTCCATTATAACATGACGACTCATATTTTCAAACAGGCCAAGGAGAGTAAGCATTTTGTGTCTAGGGATGGTATATGGGATTTTTGCCAACGGTCCTTTTCCATCTGTGATTTGAGGGAGTGCTATGGCTTTAAATTCTGGAATGCATGGTTGTAAGTCTCAACGGTAAAGTCTACAGTGACAATATAATCCCTGGGGTTAAAAGTCAACATCTCAAAACCATTACCCACAATTTAGCAGAAGAGGTTCAGTATAGTGTTCATAAGACAACTACTCTGTCATTTCCTTTAAGAGAATGACAGGTGTGTTTAGCAGTTGTTAAGGAGGAATGAGAAGACAGGCATGTCTCCATCAATCCTTGCTACCTTGACATTCAGAGTAACTGATGTTCTTTCTCTGAAATGCCCAAATTATGCCCAAGGATACAGCTCTACTATTGTTTCAATTTCCTTAATGTGGTTGCCTCATTTGTTCCATCTGCTGGCCTCAAAACCATTCTAGCTTTAAAAAAGGACTGCTAGCTGATTTAGCTAAGACCATGAAGAGGAAAATTCTTCCACCCTTGTAAGACTGACAATGGGAAATGACAAATACCAAGTCAACCTTAATTCTGATTGACTTGGGCCTAAGACATATGCAGGTGAAACTACTTCTTGGGAATCTTGGAAAATTGCTCTTGCCTACCCCATTTCTCCAAACTAATAACAGAAAATTGTGACCCAGGAGAAGACGGTTTGATGCAGGTGTTTGCTCAAGTAGTGTGAAACCACTTCTTGGCTGGATGTGCTTATCTGGTGTGTTTCTGAGCATCTCTGGTGAAATTTCAAGAATTGTAAATCCAAATGTTAGAGCAGTAAGTTTTGGGGGGAAATCCAAATCCAGGAGCTCTTTCAAAGACTTAAGCTTTCTTTGTCAAGTAACTTAGGATATGGTCATCACAACTAAAATACTATTATTATCAAACAGTAACATATTTCTGTTTGAAAATAAAATGTTTTTTCCCCTCTTTTGCTGCATTTTGTTGAGTCCATAGCTAAAAGGGCACAGTTAATTTTGTGACTGCCTTTCAACTTCTACTAATGCCTGGCTGATTGGTACCAGGATCAAAAGTGGTTAAGGAAAATGAGGCCCACCACAGATTACTAATTTCCTTTCACACCCACCACACATATGCATTTGGGACAACAGGAAATCCTAATTAAAGCAAAACCCTTCTGCCACACAGTAAGTTTATTCCTTAAATAAATAAAAACAATCTGGCATGTATACTGGAAAAATGAGCTGTGGCGTTGCTTTTTCCTTTCCATTAAGGAGAGTTGTGTATGCCCGTGTGTGTGTGTGTGTGTGTGTGTGTGTGTGTAGGCATTCCCACGTGTCTGCTTCTGTTCTGGTTTCTTTACATCTCTCTCTTTTCTTTTAAGCCAAGTTTTATTACTCATGAAAGCACAGGCCAGTAGTACTGATTAAAGCCAGGAAAGGCTACCACGCACATTCTTTTTCTAGGCATTTGGCTCTATACATTCTTCTAGATGCTTTCCTTTCCCTCCTGCAACCACCCTTAGGAGTCCCAATCCACTAGAATTTTGGTGCTTTGTTTTGATGCTTGGAAGTTAACAAAGAAACCCCACTGAACTCTTGCTGAAAAATACTAGGTGGATTTCAGGCTCACAACAACGTTCAGACCTTGCTTTCCCATTCTTCAGTTTTAACGTCTGCTGTTTTTAGGTGAGAATCTGTTCCATCAATTCTCACACTTGATTTGGACGCTGAGCTTTGAATGCTGTGTGGCTGGGGCCTTGAGTTTCATTACTCACTGCTACAGGTTCTGCATACACCGGAGGCCTGGGAAAAACCATTGTCCACAATCCCACAACCAGTCAGTCCTCTTGAAATTTGGAGACCTGATCAGGATGGCATTGAGTTTCAGACCCCTGCTGTACTCTCCACTGTCCATATCCACTAAGGCTGACTCAAAGTTTCTATAGGAACATGGTGTGAAAAACACTTAGGGGTTTACTTGGCTGTCCATCGGCACCGGGAAAAGAGCTGATGCAACTGCCAAAAAAGCCAATGTAATCTTAGCATACATAAATACGGGTGTACTTTTTATCACACAGAAGTAAAAATTCAACACATCCTAGATTTCTCTATTCTGTTGGTCGGCATATAGGTCTACAGTGTGTTTCATTCTCAGAACTTTGCTGTAAGACGAACTCAGATAAAATATAATGTATTCAAAAGGGAGTGACCAGGATGAGGAGGGTATTGAAAACCTGAAAGCCAGGTACTCAAGAACCAGTGAAGGAACTGGAGAGGATCAGTGTGAGTAGTCTGAGTAAGACAGGACTAGAGGAGAGGCGTGATATAACAACCATTTATAAATATTGTTTGGACTTGATCTGTATAATCCCAGAGGGCACAGTACTAAAAGTATCTCCTAAGCTTTCCTTATCCCCAGTGGTGGAAGGAAGAACTCCCCGAGAATCAGTACAAAATCTGGCTACCCTTTAGAAAGGTGCTTCAGCAGACTTTGGACCACCTCACGGTGGAGACAGATGAGCAGCTGCCCTAGATGATGATTACAGTTCCTTCTGACCAGGAGTTTATATGATAATAATAGTTTGGGAACCATCCTTTATATAATATCAACTTTCCAATATTAAAGATTGTTTCATTGTCATTGTGGCTAGGTATTATGGACAGTAACTCATCAAGAGTAAGACTTAGACTGTCAGCTATTTGCACAGAGAAGCACCAACTCACTTGTGGTTTGGCCCATGATGGCTAAGCTGCCTAAAATCTAACCCACAGGACTGTTAGGTTCTGCTTATGCTAACCTTCCATTTAGTATTTAATGTGCAGCTGCAAATGATTTTAACCTACCATTTAGGATTCTACAGAGTGGGATAGCCTTCTAGAGTTATGACAGGAGGTTAGAGCATCTTGTCTATGCTTCCCTGGATGTAGAAATGACCTTCCTCCAGGCCCTGGCCAAATCGAAGCCTCCATAGTAACCCAAATGATATTTTGAAAAATAAATCTATCATTATCCTAGATTCTGCAGTGACATAAAAGAACCTAATTTTATCTCATGAGGTGCATCATGCCAGTAAGTCCCCCTACTAGTATCCCTCCCTCAAATTAAAGAGGCTGATGAATATTAACCACTTTATATAAAGAACGTTAACAAATGTTTGGCACTATGACTACAATGCACTAAACTCCAGATTTAGTAACACATACTCGTTCCAAAAGTCAATAGTTCTCCTCGTTTGAAAGCTGTCCTTTTTCATCACTCATGGTGAGCTTAGAAGCCAAGCTATGTGCTGCTTCTGCTCCATCAATCATCATTTGCTGCAGCTTCCTTCAGCTCCGGTGGACTGCCTCTGACGGAGCAAGGTGAAGCTTGGTAAGTATTTCCACTACTACGTGTGCCTGCCAGAGCTTTTAGAAAGCAATCGGGTTCAAATCAAAAGTGGCAAATGACCTGAGGCTTGTATTATTGTAGGATTATGTCACTCTTTAATCCTCGTTTTAGAGTAATGTGTTTGACACTCCAATGTAAGCATTTCCTCCTGGATCGCGTCTGATCCTCCATGTTTACGTTTTTGCAGCATCCCGTGTACTGTGTAAATGTTGTTGGGACCCAGAATGCCCATAACCTCATCACTGTCTCTACTGATGGCAAAATGTGTTCCTGGAGCCTGGACATGCTCTCAACTCCACAGGTGGGTTTGTTTTCCCCTACACATAAGAGCATCCTGGTTAAAAGAGATACTTGCCTAATGGAACACAGTTCCTAAAAGCCAAACCCTCACATCCTATAGGAGCTAAAACCAGTGGATGCACTTGAAAGAGTGGGGCCTGCTTTCAACAGTCTCCTCCTGAAGCCAAAACCCATTTCCTTTACCGCAAATCATGTAATTATTGTAATACGTTAATCCTTAGGTCAGTTTCAAGTGAAAATGAAATAATCCATTTTAAAGCATAGTAATTATAGAAGTTGCCTGTGGTATGAATCCTATGTACCCTACAGCATTGTTAAACGCAAATGAAGTTGGAGCTCCACAGAGCAATCCCTTAGGGGCACTTGCCTTGGAGGAAGGGTATCCCCCATAAAACAAAAATCCAAGCCCTTGCTTGCATCTGTAGCCTAGACGACCGTCTGTGTGTGTGAAGAATTTGTCCAACCATCTGTTTTCTCCTCTGGAATGTTTGTTAGGATGGCTCCTGCCATTCCTTACTCAACAAATGAGAAGTTGGAAATGCAAAAGTTCCATAATTTCCAAACCACTACTGATTACAGTTATGGAAAACAAAGAAGCATGAAGGGAAGAGACCACTGGGGGGGAGGCATCTAAATGCAACTTTCAGAATCTATATGCAAGATGCATACATGCACACAGAAATGCCCATGTAGACACACTCTGTCCACATTTCTTTATGAGGAAAAAAGTAATTTCATTGTCCTCCAACTAAAAACACAGAGAAAGGTTTATTATTAAGACTTTGACAAAAATGTGAGATAACATCAAGAAAATTATAATGATATCTAGGAGATAATTCTCAGTTTTAATTCTATTCCCTTTCCTGGATTAACAACCCTAGAATGTCTGGCTCACAATTTTAGAAGACATTGTAGTTTCAAGACGCATAAGGAAATGTGAAACCATAAAGAACCTTCCATAAGTCTCCAAAAATACAGATGTAGAAAATATTAAGACTAAGTAAATTCTTTTTATAATTTGGAGTTGGGGCAGCCTGGGAGAGGGGTGAGCTAATAAGCTCCTAACTATTTAAGTTCCATCTATTTCGACTGATCTTTACCATTATACAAGTTGGGAGTTGTATGTGGGTATTTTATAGCTTTGTCTTAAAATTCTCAGCAATATGTTGTTTGCTTTTAAAAGCATGGAGATTACAAACAGATATGAGAGCGAACCCTCTAATTAGGAATTTTTAATTGCCCTTTTGGCTGATTAAACGTGTATTTGTTTAAGTTAAAACCAGTCGTACAGGGGCTACAGGACCATTTTTATTAGTTTTAGCATGCCCACAGACTCCTGTCCCTGTACAGAGATTGAGAGCTTCATGGCATGTCCATGGATGACAAGCAGACATGAGAGCATTCAACGGTCACCCTGATCCCTCTCTGTTCCAAGTGGGTGACCGAGAGACTGTTCGTTTCCTGCTGCTAATTTTAGTGATGGAGCAGACCATTGGGTGGCCCAGTTTTCTGTACTGTCATAGTGTCCCTTCACTAACACACTCACTATGAGTGTGGATCTCAAGTACTGCGAGCAGGTCACATGACCATATAATCTGAACTACCTGAACTGTTAGCTCACACAGCCGATTTCTGGACTCCTCAGCTAAGACGTGGCTTATTTGTTTGCACAATAAGGCTACACTCCCTAGCAACTATAACAACATGATCCCCTAGAATTATTTTTTTTTTAATTACTTCAGGTGCGCAAAGTAGGCTGTTTGATGTAAACAGCCAGAAATATTTAGGGATGTTAGTTACACTTGATTACTCTTCACTGTCATTAATTCAGCAGAATGTCTCTTAACGTACACTTTGATTCCCGAATTTGAAAATTATCTGAGCTAAAATAAAGACTTTCATTTGCCATTTTAAAGACTTATTTCACTACCATTCTTTGTGGGCTTCTAGCTTGCACACCCAATGGCTGCCCTTCATGAAATTCAATGTCCCCATTGAAATCTGGTTTTTATGACTTGAGTGACAACTTTCTGGTTTTAGTCCACGGAGGACACAAACTCTTGCTTTGACAAACGTGCTTCGTACGTCTGATATTAATACACGTGTATTCTCACGAACAATTGATTTCGAAAATGTTTGTAAATACAAGGGTATTGTGTGTTTTATTAAAGCCTGGGGCTGACAAGTGTAACCATTACAGTATTATCTTTAGTTTCTGCACCATTAGTTTCGAAATTCTCACCTGTCATCTCTGCCTGACTTAAGAAGCAGCAGCACACACTGATGGGATCCAGCCGGCCTGAAACCAGAGATACGCAGAAGCATGAGTGTCAGGGGCAGTAAAGCGTGGTTTCTGGCACAGCCGGGGTCTTTTGTAACGCTGTGTGAAAAGCAAACAGACGATTTAGCCGAATGACTTTTCCGCGCTATCTTTGGCTTGGCGACGAGTTGCCAGAGGGAACGTAACCTCGCCGTGTTTCGGGTTTCGGCAGGAGAGCATGGAGCTGGTTTACAATAAGTCCAAGCCTGTGGCCGTTACCGGAATGGCTTTCCCGACGGGAGACGTCAATAACTTCGTGGTTGGCAGCGAGGAGGGTACGGTCTACACGGCCTGTCGTCATGGAAGGTGATTTTGTGTTTTCTTACCGATGACGTGTTTCTCATTTCCGAAAGTCTGTTATCACGTTCTGGATTAGAACCACCTTGCATTAGGAGAGAGGCTTAGCTGAAGACATGCAAAGCCCACCTCGAGTGCCCCTTATCGTTAGCCGTCGTGAGCCGGGGATGGTTCACACTGCCTTGAGGGAAAGAGCCCAAGCTTCTTAGCATGTCCGGTAAGACCCCTGGCTGCCTGCTCCTTCCAGGCCTCAGCTTCACGCTCCAGCCACGACCCGTCAGGGGTAACAAGCCCCCAAGATGGCTCCCCCCACGCTGCACGGGTCCCCACCCTCACTTTCTTCCCTCAGGTCTGGCACTTCTCCCTTCGGGGCCTGCTTAATTCCTCCTCAGCCTTCAAGAGCCAGCACAGAGGTCCTGCCACACGGAAGCCTCTCCTGACTCTCTTGAGCAGAGAAAACCACTCCCTCCTTTATGGTTTCATAGAATTTTCATTTCTTTTATTCATTCATGTTTCCGAGGAATACGTACTAAGAACCTACCATGTGCCCAGCACCATGACGAAACAGACATGGAGTTCATGTTCTAGTTGAGGGTGAAAGACAGCAAACCAATAAACGAGGAGATGTGTGGCTTGAGAGGCTAAGTACTACAGAGAAAATTTAAGTAGAATAAATGGGATTGGACTACAGGCCGTCTGATAAATTTGCTATTTTATATATTCATATATATGCTTCTACAAATAGCATTAATTACATTTTATTTCACTTATTCGTTCATTTGCCATTTTTCTCTTATTAAACTCTTCATTTCATCATTGGTTTTCTGCCTGGGGCCTGACACATAGTAAGTGAGGAGCTAAACATCTATTTGGAGAATTAGGAAATAATAATAATAACCCAAATAATAATAAGGCAAATAATACAGGGGCTCTTCCTCCCAATCAGAGAGGCTGGAATGGTAATGGGATACAGACCAACGTGAAGTTTCCACGTGATAAGAATTTTGCCTTGACTGAGAGATTGGTAAATGCCCCTGGAAAACCCTCAGGTTAAACCATCAGGTTAAATCCAGTAATTTGAATTATTGTAAAATTGCATGCAAGACTTAATGAGCGGCCTCACCACCTTTTGAAAGGTTCACTGTGTTCACCTTGGTACTTAATTTTCTTTCACTTTAGGAGTTGTAATTCAATTGATTTTTTCATCTCTTGTACTCATTCCAGGCTGTTTAGATTTAGTGAGAAATCGAAAATTACTCCAAGTTTATACATCTGTGTTTTTGTGATTTGTAGAAGCATCCCCAGCCCAGCTATGTAATTCTTCCATTCAGACAATAGGAGCCGTGATTTTCCTACTGTTCTACACATAAAACAAGCAATATATCTCCTGCTCACATGATTTAAAGATGAGTAGAAAGAGATGCCTCATAGTTCTATGTCCATAAAACTGACTAAAACCATGCATTAAAGTTTTATGAAAGCATAAAAAGACCCGATAAAGTTGTTCATTCATGCAAACATTTGCTACACACCTACTTGGAGCAAAGCGCACTGCTAGATGCTGCCGGGCATGCAGACATTCTATAAACTTGGTTCCTGCCTTCAAGAAAGTGATGATGATGGGCAAGGTAAATGCACACATATCTGCAATATGGGTAAAAGGTCATAAGTGGCACGAAAGGCACAGAGAGAGCAGGGATCAGATATGGAGTCACAGCTTTATCCACAAATTTATTAGAACCAGTAGGGCATATAGGTTCCATTGATGTAATCCGGGACTTTAATTATCTGCAAAGGCTACAGAACATTCTCACTGATAACTTTCAGATTTTTTTTTCTTTTTAGTTTCTCTAATGTGAATAATGTTTTGCATGATGAACATTTTTGTTCTGTGGCTGTTGTCTTTTTCAAGCATGATCAGAATTTGCAGTGTGGTTCAAAAGATGGGTACCTAAGGTAAAAACCACAAACCTTTTTATGAGCTTGATTCTGCTTCTTACATTGGCCCATCCATCCAAAATATAAAATACAGATCTTAATAAAGTTGTAAAATAGCAGGAATTTGGCTTCATAGTAATTTTAAATGGGTCATATAGGGCTAAGGTGGGAGGGGGATTTCTATTTTTCACCTAACATACAGAAGGTGAAAATCCACTTCTATAAATTAAATAAGGTCCTCATTTTGCACCCTATAAACCCTTTCAGGATGCTGTTAAGAGCAAGTGGAGTCTCACCAGGGGCCACTTCAAAGATCAGTTCCTCGTGTTCTTTAGAACAGTTTAAATGATCATGTGTAGAACTGCTGTTAGCAGTTTCACTGGGCATAATTTTTGAGTGCCTGTTACATGGAACACACGCTGCAGCATTTTCTCATGATTTCAAACCTTGCTCAGCACATTGACATTTATTGGTGCTCCAGAAACCCAAATGTTTTAATAACTTAATTCAAATTTTACTCTCAGTGACATAATATTTGGATTCCACAATCCCTAAGTATATGTCTTATTTATAACCTCATGCATATGGATTTTTAAAATACAGCATTTTTGGTATATTTTTTTAATTGAGTATGGTTGTGTGCAGACTATTGTGTGATAACAGAGGGCTGGAAATAATCCCAGCTTAGTTAAAAGGCGGCATATGTTCTTGGATAACTTTCAAAATGTAGATCACTATTTCTCAGATGTGCTTCTTTGGGGGGAAAAAAAGAAAGGTCTAAGTTTGTCTCTTTTCCCTTGTGGTTTCTTTCAACAAATATTTATTAAGCACTTACTATATGCCAAACACTTGGCAATGAGGAAACCAGGCATCAGCCCTTATGGAAGCTTCATTCAGTAGACTTGAAACTTCTCTTCTTTCAATGAAAACATTGTTTTTTAAATATCACATTTAATTATGCATATCGTATTGTGGTGGCAATGGTTTCTACAAAGTATTACCTTTTCAGATATGTTAACTTTAAGAAATTTCCTTGAAAAGATAAATGTAGGCATACAAGGATGTGTAGAGTTTTCTAGCCAACGGGGTTCCCAGAAGGAGTTAAAATGGAATGTGTGCCAAATGTCATCATAAGGAGAGAACAGTCTTATTAAGTAAAATATGAAAGCTTCTGAGATGGAAGTATGTATGTTTTCCATTGAGATGCTGCGTCAACAATGATAGGATTTGAGGAACTCCTAGAAAAAGGATTAAATGACAAAATTTGATAGTAAATTTAGAAGGCTAAAAAGATTATATTGCTCCATATTATTTTTTAATCATCAAAACCAGTCTAGCATTTTATTTCTCTCAAGATAACTGTGAAAGTGGTTTCATTTTTGGTAGTTCATGGTGGTTCTTCTAAATTACCGAGATGTAATCATGCAGAGACGGGTTTGTTTTCTTTAAAAGCAGTCGCTGCTTTGCAAAGGTCACTGAAATTCTGCTCCTGTGTGGTCTTCATGCAGCAAAGCAGGTATTGGGGAGGTCTTCGAAGGTCACCAGGGGCCGGTGACTGGAATTAACTGCCATATGGCTGTGGGCCCAATCGACTTCTCACACCTGTTTGTCACGTCATCATTTGACTGGACCGTCAAACTGTGGACCACAAAGGTAAGAATATCTTGATTTAAGTTCTCTGGTAATACCTAGGCAAAGGGACAATTTTATTGTATACAGCCTACTGATGAATTCAGTCTGCCTCAGAGCTAAAGGTTCGCTTTCTCAGTCCATTTTATTTATTTTAAAATACGTAAGTGATACTTGAAAACATTCTAAATTTTTAAAATTCTGGCAGTTTGGGGTACCTGGGTGGCTCAGTGGTTGAGCATCTCCCATTGGCTCAGGTCATGATCCCAAGGTCCTGGGATTGAGTCCTGCATTCTCCCTCTGCCTATGTTTCTGCCTCTCTCTGTCTCTCTCATGAATAGATAAATAAAATCTTAAAAAAAAAATAAAATAAAATAAAAGTCCAGCAATTCAAATAATAATAAAATGCAAGTCCTTCTTTGCTAACACTAGTGCTGCCCAGCACATGTCCTCCAGGACTACCATCCTTCCCTCTCCCCACTTCAGTGTTGACTGCACAGAGCTCTATAGCACTGGCTTACATACACCTGCACTTGTGGAAATGGGACTTGGGACCTGGTGGTTTGGGGCTTGGGGTGTGTCTTTTGAGCCTTTGGTGGTTTTTAAGCTGGCAAATGGTACTATGTTAATTGTGTTTTCAAAGGCAATTCTGACCATGTTTGAGAGCAAAAAAAGGAAAGGTCACTGGAATAAGGGTGCTGTAGTCCAGAGAAATAAGTGACAGTGACAGTGGTGTAAACCAGTAGTTTGGGATGGAGAGAAAGAGGTGGATTCGAGAGCCATTTATCAGGTAACAGCCACAGAAATTGTTGATGTGATTTAATATAAGGATGGTGAGACAGTGAGTCATCAGGAAAAAAAGGCAAGTTATAGCTGAAGAATGGAGACTGTGCTAATCAGTCACTGTATTCACTGCATGGAGATCACCAGAGGAAGGGCGCCTTGGCCAAGAGCATTGTGCAGGTTAAATGTAAGGTTCTTGGGATGCACAACTCATGATCGCCATTATAGTTTGCAATGTGGGACAGAAGTGGAGGGAGACCCCTGGGCTATAGGTACATACCTAGTAGCAGTCAGGATAGAAATCATTATTATAGTCCATGGAGTGGATTTTTTAAAGATTGTATTTATTTATTTGAGAGAAAGCAAGAGATCACAAGCAGGAGAGGGAGAAGCAGACTCTCCTCTGAGCAAGGAGCCCCATGCAGAGCTTGATTCCAGGACCCCAGGATCATTACCTGAGCCAAAGGCAAATGCTTAACTAACTGAGCCAGCCGACACCCCAAAGAGTAGATTTTAAAAGAAATGTTAAGAGTAGACCCAGGAAAAGAGGGATATTTAGGAAATAAACAGGAGAAATGGAACTAGAAAAGGAGACTTAAAGAGTGCCAACCCAAGAAACAGAGGGGAAAATTATCACTTTTGAGTGTGTGGCTTCCTGGACATGAATAGAGAGAGTCTATAGGAAGAGCACAGAGTTGCCCTCCACTGCATGAAAAACAACCTCACCTACAAGAGATACCCAAATTAAAGCCAAGGTGAGAAACTTCTTTTCAACTGTCATACTGACAAAAGTCCAAAAGCAACACAGTCTGTGAAGGGATGAAAGAACCAGCCATTCTCATACATTGCTGTCGTGAGTGCAAAATGGCACAACACTGGAGAGAGTGATTTGGCAGTATATAAAAATAATTCATCATGCATATTTGCTCATTGTCAGAGCAATTCTTGCTTCTAGGAATCTATGCCAAAAGTATACGAGCAAAAATAAGAAAAAAGACATCTGCAGAAGGAGATTCATTGAAAGGCTATCTTGAATAGGAAAAGACTGGAAAGGACCCAAGAATTCATTGTGAGGGCTCTGGACAAATCAAAAGTAAACTACATCCACAGGAGAGAGGACGATTCAAGTGTATGAAGAAGTGCAGATTTCTTCATACTATTATGTAGTGATGTCTAGGAATATATTTTTAAGTGAGAAACGCAAGGTGGAGAAAAGTGTAAATAGTATGTTGTCATTGTTTAGTATTTATTTGTATATTTTTAAAGGTTGGAAGGACACGCATACATAAAATTATTATTTACAGAGAGGCAGAAGACTAAAAGAAAGAGAATAACCACACTTATTAAAATATATTTTGTACTTTTGGTTTGGGAACCACATAAACATTTTACTTAGTTACAAAACAATAAAATTTTTAAAGTGGTGAGGTGGGGAGCCTCAGTGGCTCAGTCAATTAAACATCCAACTCTTGATTTCAGCTCAGGTCATGACCTCAGGGTCATGGGATGGAGCGCCACGTGGGATGGGCTTTATACTCAGCAGGGTGTCTGCTTGAGATTCTCTCCTTCTCCCTCTCCCTGACCCTTTGCCTCTGCCCCTCCCCCCCAAAAATAAGTGAATAAATCTTTAAAAAATGTAAAGTAACATGAAACAAATCAACCTTAGTATGGTTCAAATTGGAGGCAAAACATTACAGTGTGGAATTATTCTGACTTTAAAATCCTGTATTTTAATTATACATTCCAAAAGAGATGTATTTTAAGGATAAAAAAACTGCAAAAAAATGTTAAACTACTTTTAGTACTCACATTGCTGATGGTTGTATTGTCACTATTACTGACACTATTGTGTTGGTATCATGAGATAAATGACTGCATTCCTGTCGTTGAAGAGTAATATTAGCTGGGTTGAAAGGAGATACAAATGCTTGAATTGAGTGAGACCTCGGCAGTAATCATGATTTTAAGTTGGATGTATTAGTAAGAATTTGTGGTGTGTGTTACCTTTAAATCTAAAAAATACACTTTCAACCAAAAAACACTTTTTTTTTTTTAGCTAGCATACATAATTTATTCCAAAGCTATCTTAACATGATCTAAATGCCTAAAGATAGTGTCAGCAAATTTTTAGAGGCCTTCTCAGTCATAAACACAAATGCCATCTTAAAATATTAGCAACTCAAATAAATATTAACAATTAATTCCAAAATACATAGGGATACCTCATGACCTAACTGGGTTATTCCAAGAACACATTATTTAATATAAGAACTTATCTAAATCACTACATAAACAGGTTATCAGATGAGAAATCATATTATGGCAATCAATGGAAACAGTGACCAATCCAGTAGCAATGATGCTCCTAGTGTCCAGTTTGTGCTCTCTAAATACCACTTGCACTAAAAGAAACCAGAGATCCTGGAAGAAATTACTGATTCTATATCTGCAGCAGGAAATGTGTAAAATGAGCCTGGAATATTTCATCATAATAAAAAGCAAGGAAGCTACCAACACTACATATTTCTTGTCAAAGGTCTTAGAAGCCACATTGAATAAGTTTCTGCAGGCCAAAGAATATCAATGATAGTAATAGATTCATGAGTTCATAATAATACTGAAAAAAGAAAAAAAGAAAAAAAACTCATTAGTTATCTTTGGAGATCATGAGGGAAGCCAACTCAATATTTTGGAAACTAATAAGTAAAAGAATGAATCAGTTATTTATTCTGAAAGAGTTAAACATTTGTTCTGTCTTTTCTATATGATTTGTACATCAGTGCTACTAAATAATTGATGAGGGTTTGTTTTTCCTTATAGAAAAATTGCAGCTAATACAGAAAGATAGGATTGAATATTAGGTAGTGATTATTACTGATAGCATTCTAAAAATAGAAACAACTTTCATAGCCTTCTTTTTTTTGAAGTAGGCTTGAACCCCAAATCAAATTAAAATCCTATCAATCCACCAGATCTCTGAATTTAGAGGGAATAGGAGATAAAGATGCAAAATACTACATACTACAGGGATAGAATCAGCCAAGTCAAGGTCATGGAGAAATCTGTGGGACAGCAGATCTCATTTCTACGACAAAACCCATTTTTTTTTTCAAAGAAAAAAAGGAAATGAAGGTGGAAACTACATATCAAAACAAAATAGAATGAAACAATACTTGAGACATTTCAACCAATCTTAAAATATGAATCCTATGTAGATCCTGATCCAGATAAGCAACCCTTTAAAAAAAAGTAGAAGGCTGTTAGGAAAATCGAAAAATTGACTAGATATTTGAATATATATATATATGAATTATTATTCTTCGGTGTGACAATTATATTTTGATCATTTTAAGTGGTTTTACCTTTTAGAGACACTGAAATTTTACAGAAGAAATCCTAGGATGTCAGAGATTTGCTTCAAAATAATCAGTTGGGAAGGGAGAGCATGTGGACATAGATGAATTAGATTGTGCAAGTACTGATAAATATTGAAGCTGGATATTGATACTATTCTATTTCTGAGTATGTTAGAAATTTCCTATAATATAAAACCAAAGGAAAAAAAAAAACCATAAGAGAATGGAGTGAGCAATAGTAACAAATATGTCATGAAAGTGTCGTCAAGACTGAAATATGTCCACTGTATTTAGTAGCTTCACTGTGCCCGTGGCAAGTACTGTTCAGCCGGTATGCTGCGGAGGGGACAGAAATAACAATGGGTTAAGGAGTAAGTGGAAAGCAAGAAGCCCTGAAGAAAAATCAAGAAGTTTGACTATGAGGAGAGGAAGATGAGAGGGAGAAAGTTTCTTCTTCTTTTTTTTTTTTTTTAAAGATTGTAGAGACTCTTGAGGATGTTGCTGTTGACAAAGAGTAAAGACAAAAAGTAGAAAAACTGCGAGTATAAGACAGAACAAGGTCCCTGAAAATGTTCAAGGGAATGAGATGCATTAGCATGGGCAAGGGATAAAGTTTAAATTCCATTGTAACAAAAGAAACAGGAAAAGAAGGGGACAAATATGTGCAAGTGTGTAGGTTTGGTGAATGAAAGCAAAGGGAACTCTCAACATGATCCTGTTTTCCCAGTGAAGCAGGAGATGAAGTAGTTTGCTGAGTGGGAAGCAGAGGTGCTGAAGGGAGCAAACTGCAGCCCATCATGAAAGAGAAGAAGAAAAGCTGATTAGAGAAGCAAAGATGGGCTCTGGGGGTGTGGAGGACCCTGCTGGGTGGGAGATCAGAATGTTCTAGGTGGCACCAACCTTCAGGGCCAACTTCCTCCAAGAGAACTTAACAGCATTTAACGTATGGTCATGGATGAGGGGGACACTTAGTTAGCTCTGGGGCCAAAACTTTCCCAGAACATGATGGCAGGACAATAGAACATGGGATCAGAAGCAAGGATGAAAGCATGTTTGATTTTGGAGGCTAAGGATTCTACACTAGAGCTGAAAGGAAATGACAACAGACAGGAGATAGTAAAAGTTGGATGCCCCTACAAGATCAAAGAATAGGTATGAAGGAAGGAAGGAAGGGAGGAAGGAAGGAAGGGAGGGAACTAGTAAAGTAAGAGATTATTAGAAAGTAAGATGTTTGGATTTAGTAATTCACAACTGATAAAAACAAAACCAAATGAACAAACAAACAACAAAGGTCCAGGATGTGGTTGTGTTATAACCAAAGCCAAGTGGATGTGAAGGTCACTGGAGCAGATGGGGTCCTGGAAATAAAAGATCAAGGTGCTAGTGGGCTGTGGGCTTTCTTTGAAGGGGCCAAAATCAAGGCAAGGCTGGGATGGAAAAGGAAATAGTGAGCTCAGTGCTAAAGTCTTTAGTGAATTAGGAAGAGAGATCAGAAGAGGTAAAGGATGATACAGAGACATGGCCCGCGCATGGAGAAGCAGGATTTTTTACTGGATGTCTACACCCTGGAGAGTAAATACTCTATTTCACTCTTCTGAAACAGAATAGCTGGTAATGAACAGTTTCTATTTGAAGAGACACTAGAGGAGGTGGTGAGCTTATGGGAGAGGGAGGGTTCACCTGAAACAGGCTGAAGAGTGACCATTCCATGAAAAGGCTGAAGATGGATGCAGATGGGTCCCATTCATCATGGAGTGAGAAGCAGGGAGAGCACCGTGGGAAGATCTCGAAAGGGAGAGAGCACTGAGAGGTGGGTTCAAGTAAAATAAGTAGTAAAGGAGATTCCTAGAAAATGCTATAAGAGTTTAGCAAGAATGAGGAAGGGAGATACAAAAAAAAAAAAAAGCCTGCAATTCTGAACAGAATGCTAATTCTTGCAAATTCTAGTGAGGACAGCATGCAGGAAGAAAGGATTAAAACACCCTACATTGCCCTCCCTCCACCCCGCAGCACACCAGATTTCAGATTTCATCATTTAACCATGGTCAGGGGAGGCTTCACATTGAACAGAAACTTTGTTGGAGTAGTTCACCTGGCAAACGCAGGACAAGGCTGCATTCCAGCAGCCAAACCAACAAGGGAGAAGCCATTTTCATCTAAATGGCCAAAAGGAAGGGATCCACTCGGGAATGCGTATGATGAGCTGCAGATGGAGAGAGAAATTATATTGATAGTGCAGATTTATTTTTATTTTATAAATGACGACAAATCATTTTAGGACCAAACTAGTCAAAATTGAATTTTAGGGAGTTTTCTATCAAAGAAGAATTTGCAGGGATTGGGAGGAGACTGTGAACCCAAAATTTATCGAGGGCACACTGTGCCAGGCAATGTGTTGAATCTGTTGCATATGGCAGATAGTCTAGGAAGTCCTTGTAGTCAACCCCTGTGGGGGAATGCATTAGCCCATTCTATAGAAGAATTAGGGACAAGAGGGCTGAAGTAAATGGCCTGATGGGCTCAGTGAGAACCTGGGGATCCCGGAATTCGAACCCAAATTACTGTGACCCGCTCATAGCTGTGTTCTTTTCCACACCAGCGTGCTAAGCCCTGAGACATCCGGTTATGAGGCTAGTTTGACAGCCAGGTGAGAACCAGAATTTCTGCAGTGGCAGCGATATTGAGCTTGTCGAGGAGAACACAAGTCTGACACCAGCAAGTGGACAAGGGGACGAACCGACTTGATTTGAGAGCAGACTCAGTGAGGATCCTGATATTTCTGCCTTAGGCATCTGAGGGGAAGAATGGTGGTGTCAGTGACCAGTGAGAGAGACAGGATATAGAGGAGGAATGGGCTTCGTTTGGGGGTAGAAAAGTAGCAGTCTAGGGCACACTCCAGCTGAGGCACCTGGAAATTCCTAGAAGGTGATTGAAAATAGTGGAGCTCAGGGATGAGAATGGAGTTAAAACTCTCCTCGATCTTGGAGATGTGAGGTCAAGCCCCACGTTGGACATAGAGCTGACTTTAAAAAAAAGATCTAGATATGGCAGGAATCAACCTGTAGTCAGTTATTTATTCAGAGAGAAAATTAAGAATAGAATGTAAATTGAAGAGGACAGGGTGCAACTGTGAGGCCACCGCTGCTGCAGGAAGGAAAAGAATGCGTGTGTGTTGGAGGGGGGGGGGGGGACGAGGCAAAGAAGAAGGTGACACTGGCCCCAGGGCAGATTGGAGCTGGTTGCAGAGGAAGGAGGGAAGACAAGAGGCAGAGAAAACAAAGACCACTTCTTGAGACTGGGGCTGCAGCTGAAGGAGACAGAGCGGTGGCTAGCAGGGAGAGCCGGGCCCAGGAAGCATTTGGTTATTATCCTTTGAGAGAGACTTGAGCGTGTTTGTGGGCTGAAGAGAAGGAGCCAGCAAAGAGTGACATTGATGGTGAGTGGTCTAACAATTGAGAAAGATGCTGTCAGGTGCCAGTTTTGGGTTGGGGAGGGAGTAGAGGCAGGACACCGCTAAGCCTGGAGAAAGATCCAACGGGTTTAACTACATGGAAGGGGAAGGGGAAGCAGGGAATGTGTGAAGGTTCCCTATTCTCTGGTGAAGTCAGAGGCACGCTGATCTGCCCAGAGCCATGGGAAGTGGGATGTTGTGGAGAGAGGAGGGGAATTGCAGGTCATGCAAGAGGGGACAGGCTCCTGACTCCTGAGGATGCCTGAATGGTGCCAGTTTGGGGACCAGCTGGGGCTAAATATCAAAGATGCATTTCACAGGTGATGGCTAAGTTTTACAAGAGTGCCAGGAATTGTGGAAAGTGGCCATTATTGACTCTCTAAAGTCCTCACAAACCTCCTGAATCTGGCATTTAAAGCTGTCCACAGCAGGGGCGCCTGGGTGGTTCAGTGGGTTAAGCATCTGACTCTTGATTTTGGCTCTGGTCATGGTCTCAGGGTGGCGGATCATGATTCTCTCCCTCATTCTCTGCCCCTCCCCACCGCACTCTCTCTCTCTAAAAAAAAAAAAAAAAAAAAAAGGCAGAAAAACTGTCCCTAACCTGTCCCCAGTGTACTGTATAGCAGGTCAGTTGACAAATTCAGGTGTAGGGGATATACCACTTCTCTGCAATTTTAAACTAAGGGTTCTCAAAGTGTGGCCCCTTGATCATCATGGGCAGCATTACCTCGGACTTCTTAGAAATGCAAACTCCCTGAGTCACCCCCCAAACATTCTGCATCAAAAACTCTGGAAGCAGGGCCAGCGATCTGTGTTTTAATAAACCCTGCAAGTAATCCCCATGCTGCTAGAATTTGAAGAGCCATGTTCTAAACCAACTTGAAGTTCTGTCTCAAACTCCCCATCCTACAGAGCTGCTAGGGTGGTTCATTTATTCTAAGGTGTCTCTCCTCTCTCAGCAGGGTTGTGTTAGGGAACTGGGGAGCTAGTTCAGGATTCAGGCAGGAGAATGGCAATCATTGTCCCATTCTCCAGTCAGATTTCCTGATATAATTAATACCCTACTTGTTCTGGCCAGAGATTTATACTGTGAATATATTTGAAACCCCACATTGATCATAACCTTTTGTGGTAGCCTCCTAGGAGCGGTGGTTCTACTTGATACTCTTGGCAACACTGACTCCAGTCTTTCTCCTCTTCTCAATCTAAACATGCATAAAATTGAAAGGACATGGTAGCAATATCTCCTATAATTACTAGTCCCTTTTACAAGACTGACTGAAAGTAACCTCATTTGTCTTTATAAAAAGGGCAAAGTGAAAATATATTTTTTTAAATACTAGAAATCAAAAAAATGCTGGATATCAAGGCTTTGAGGTTTTTTTCATTCTTGTTGACAGTAAGAATTTTCAGTTGGAGAACAGAGAGAAAAACGAGATGGTTAGTTCTTTTTTGGACCCTTTTGACAATGATGGTTACCTTGGTAATCTTTATTTTAAACTTTTTGTGTAATGTGAAGTCATCTGATAATTTAAACAAAGATGAAAAAAGTATGGTAGAGGCCTACTTGGTAATTGAGTTAGTGATACCCTCACACTGAAGATTATGTCTTAGTCCTTTTGGATTACTATAACAAAATGGCACACACTGAGTGGTTTTTAAATAACAGGAATTTATTTCACTCAGTTCCAGAGGCAGGGAATCCCAAGATCAGGCAAGATGCCAGGATAGTCATGTTCTGGTAAAGTCCCTCTTCCTGGTTCATATCTAGGACCTTCTTGTGTGTCCTCACATGGCAGAAGGTCTAAGGAAATCTGTGAGGTCTCTTTTATAAGGGCACTAACCCCATTCATGAGGTGCCACTCTCGTGATCTAAGTACCTCCCAAAGGCCCCACCTTCTAATATCACCACATTGGGGATTAGGATTTCAATGAATGGATTTTGGGAGGAACACAAACATTCAAGACATAGCAGATTGTAAGTTAAATCACATAAAGAAGAATCCTTCAAATGATAGAAATAATTGATGCTAAGAAATAAGACTTTGAACTAGTCAGGAGTCAAATTTAAAAACAGCTGCAGTATAATACTTTGTCCATAAAAAAAAAAAAAAAAAAAAAAACTATAGCTCAAAAAGACTCCCCCCAAAGTTTAAAGGCAAACCAAACAACAGGAGAATTTGGCAACAAAAATAAGCATTTTGTACATTCTACTGACCAATTATTTGCATTTCTATCACAAAGATAAAATAGGAGGACAGAAAATCTGTATTCCAGGGGAGATGTTATGCTGCAATTAGCACACTGAGCAAAATGAATGTAATCTTGAAGACTTTAGCAAAGTCCATATCCACTCACTCTGCATAAGTAATGTGATTGCCAGCGAGACAGTAGCACTTCACACACTTTTCTGCAGAGAGAAGCTATGATTTTAGACATCAAGACTAAGACATAAAATTTCTGTACATAGGATTTCAGAAATATTGTAGTTAAATAAAAAAGCATATTTGGAGAAAATGCGGCCTCCGTTTCTCTTTGATTTGAAAAATTAGTATTACTGTTAACTTTATATATGGTTTTTTTTCAATTTCCCATGAAGATTGCACAGGTTGAATTTTTGAATTGGGAAAGGCTAAAGGAAGAATGTAATACTGTATATTTTTGGAGGTTTGGGCTTCTAACCACCCAAAAGAGTGGTTTAGTTCATGAACACCAACTAGCCACATTGACCCCAGGTGGAAAATTAACCTACCTAACGGTGTTACAGAATCTTAAAATTTTAACATGACTCTTTGGTTTCATTATCATAGTTAACTTTTTTAAAAAGATTTTTTATTCATTCATTTGAGAGAGAGGAAAAGAGAGAGAGAGCACAAATGAGTCAAGGGGCAGAGAGAGAGAAGTAGACTCCCTGCTGGGCAGGGCACCTGACATGGGGCTCCATCCCAGGACCCCAGGATCATGACCTGAGCCAAAGGCAGACACTTAACCACCCAGGTGCCCCTATCATGGTTAATTTAGAAAGAGAGTTAAGTAACGCTTATTAGTGACAGAGGCTCTTTTTTTTTTTTTTAAGCATAGTAACTGAACCATTTTTGATAGAGGAGCTTTGTTCATCACTTCAATTATCAACATACTGTATTTTAACTCCATTCAAGGGAAGTATAGATGACCCTTGTCTTAGTGTAACCATGTGTGGAAAATAGTATTCTTACCATTTAGGCAATATATGGGAGAGTCCAAATGACTAAGAGCAAATGATCAGTCATGTCCTCATGGGCATGTGTGGTTGGAGCCTCAAAGATATAGAAAGAATATAGGTTCTTAACCTGTGCACATGGATCTTCCATGTGAATTCCCACAATAAGCCTTCATCTGTCTCTCTTCCCTGCATGCCCCACCTGCTCTTCCCTCCAACTTTTTAAAAACAAAACCAAGCACGGAGCCCTACCCTTGACCTTGCTACCTCTTTCTCATCCTTTTTATCTTCTGCCTTTTCCCACCAAACTGTGGTTTTCCTGCCAGCAATTTCTATCTCCATGATCACCACTAAACCTCCTCCTTCAAAAATTGCCCTGCTCCCCTTCTTGCTTGTTCCAAGGGCATTTTGCCATTTTCATTTCCTTTCATGACTTTGCTGTTTCAATAATGTTGATTAGTCCCTTGGAACATCCTTCTGTAATATATCAATGAGGCTGTTTTTAAGAAAATAGTAAAAAACTGCATACTTAAAAGTCTGTCTTTGATAATCCTTTTAAAAAATAATTTTTAAAAATGCATAGCCTGAATAAATTCTGAGTTACCAACTCTTACCTTTTACTATATCTTAGCCCATTAAATTTCCCATCCATCAAGAAATGCTGGAGTTGATACTTAGAAATGAAGTATGAACTCTTGGCTGGATTAAAACATTCATTATTCCACTCAGCTTTTCTGTTTGCTGAGGTTTTGGGTAATTTTTTTCCTGTACTGTAGTTTAGCTTAGTGGCTAGACAAGTTATGAGTCTTTGGACTTTTTATCATTGCATCCAGCTTGGAAAGTTTCAGTGGATTCCAATTAAACATTGGGTTAATATTTATTTTGGTCCTGATACAGCTTCATAAGGATTTAGGTTCTTGATACTTTTCATGCATTTGCCAGCTCAGTCTATTCCTTTAGTCTTCAAAGGGCTCGAGTTTCTTCTGCTTGTCTTGATCATAGCCTCTAAATCCTTTCTCTGTTAAAACTTTGGGGCCCTAAAATTCAATTCCTTTATGTTAACTGGTCAGGTAGATGGTCTGACTTAACCCATGTGTTGGCATTTGATGTGGCTCCTGGGCAGCACCCCGGGATGCTGTCATCCAAGAACCATTCACGACACACATTTGATTGATGGAAATCACTGACTTCTCTCAAATGTATCTTGACACTGTACAATCTATCCTAGCAGCTAACCTACATCTCAGTCCTTTTAACAAAATGTCTTTTAACAAAACAGAGAATCTGAAAACAAAATTTTCTAAGTGACTGAAAGGTGATGACTTTGCACAAATTAGAAAGATAATCTTCAATTTCCAAGCAACTACTGTGAAATCAATAAATATTACCTATTTCATGTTGACATCCTCTGCCAGGGTTTAAGTGTAAGATGACAGTCGTACCTGGTTTTGTTTTGGTTTGGTTTTTTCCATCTTAGCTACTAGGAAAGAATGATAATTTTAATTTTTTATGAACAAAAGAAATTGTAAAAATGTTGCTTTTAAGGAAAAACTTCAGTTTTTACCTTTAAAATGAATCCATTAAAAATGATTATGTATTGTAATAAACATTAAATATGGCTGTATTACACATAAGACAAAAATAGTTTTGTCTTGCTTATTAAATTGCATTTAGTGTTACATAGTTTCCATCCTTTCCCTGTAAGACCATGAACTCCTTGAGAATAGGCTCATATTATTTTGTCTGTATCCCTAGTACCTGGCAGAGTGCTTGGCATCTGGTAGACACTTAACAAATCATTGAATTAATATATGAATGAATAATCCCTGGATTTTTAAAAGATGTACATTAAAGACATACTGTAGCAAATATTTAGTTAGTAGTGGTTTTGAGCAGTAAAATTCGTAGCCATAATTTAGAAATATAATAATTAGTAAACTGAGGTTAAGCTTTAAAAATCCTATTAGGAAATATTTAAGAAACTATAATTTTGTGGGGGAAAAAATCTAAGGCAACTATCCAGGAGCAGAGTGGCCTCCTAAATATTTTTCTTACGAAGTAGATGAGTAGGATTCCAATTAGTCTGTGAGAATGATCTGAAGAGCTGGGCAACCAGAGTATGTATCCTTAGCCATCTCTTCCACTCAAGAGGATATTTATCCAAGTGAGCAAGGGAAGAGGCTCCTCAACAGGCTGACAATCTTCTTTTGGGGCACTGTAGCCCGGGTGCATGCAGCAATACTCCTTCTAAAGGTGCCCTTGGGAAAGTCTGTGCTTTGTGGGATATGATCTCCCTCAGGAAAGGGGGGGCTTGACTCTCTCTAAATCATAGTTTATAAGAAAAAATTTTAACTCAAACTGAAGCTGGAGAGGAGAGGCTAGAGAAGGAAATGTGCTAAAGAAGCTCCTCAAAATACAAGACATCCAAACTGAAGTTTGAAGGACTTCATGAGGTAAAGGGCCACAGGGAAGGGTGTTCAAGTATAAGGAACAGAGTGTTCAAAAATAGAAGAATGGGATATTTTACACCCTACTTGTATAACTTAAGGAAAATTACTCTCCCTCTCTGTGCTGCAGTTTATTCATCTCTGCAATGTCCACTACAATACTACCTACCTCATAGGGTACCTATGAAGATTAAATGAGTTTGTATATCTAAAGGTCTCCAAACAGTGCCAGGCAGAGAGTAGTATGCACTGTGAAAGAAGTAGCAATGCAATTCTTACTGTTAAATATAGTTATTGTTGATATTGTTGTTATTTGGTTATTAAACTGTCTCAGTTGGGCTGGAGCAATGGTTGCAAGGTGACCAGAAGGGAATAATGAAAGGGTGCCTCTGGGAACAAAAAGGGACCAGATGATGAAAGACAGTCTCTGATGCCATGGTTAGAGAATAGACTTTCTTCTGAAGATGATAAGAATCATAGCTTATGGTAAAGTGGGATCTCATCACCTGTGGCTTAATGTAATGAAGAATGAGACTAGGCACTAAAGACATATAACCTCCCCCTCAGGACTCTGACCCATAATGTTAGCATAATGGGCTACATGTGATGACTGTTTCACCAGATTACCAGCAATACATGGGTTCCACATTATCCCCACCACCTCCTATCCATTAGCCTCCTCCTATCTTAACCTTATTTGATTGGACCATTAATGAACACTCTTCAACTCTACCACACTCAGTTGTAGCATCTTGATTGACCAGAATGTTTAGTTTTGCAACCGTTCCTGAGACGTCCCTCTCAATTCATCACTACACTTAAATATGTAGATGAAGCCCAATCATGATGATAAAGACTTTAACGATAATAATCATAATAATAGTAGAAGCTGCATTCAACTGAATACTTCCACATGACTGGCATTGTACCAGTGATACTACATAATTCCAAGTGTGTTTTTGTAAATATGCTGCTGCAGGATCCCATCTTGAATGGATTGTTGCAGAATTGTCTCATCTGACCTTTCTGCTAGCTTTATGTTTACTTGTTCTCCCATTGTGTCTTCAATTGGAGTTTTCTTTTTGTCCACTTATAACTGTTTTAAGTGTTTGAGCCTAAGATATATTCTCTCTTCCTCATTCTTCTTAGTTCTAAGAAACTTGTGTCACTAGTGCTTCTAATCCTTACTCAGAGCGCCATAAATTTTTATACACCTGTCCCTGCCCCACCACATCCTGACTTCTCAAAGAGGATTTAAATATGGCAGGACAAGAAGATGGGGAGACTATCATTTGTCCTAGACCTAAAGAAAGCACATGTAAAGATTTTTTTCTTAATCTATTCTAATGCCAATTACTTTCACAGTTTCTACATGTTTCTTTAGTGTGGTTGACTGTTCAGTATGTATTTACACACCTTTTTTCAGAGTAGGATATTACTATGTTCATCTTTACCCTGTGTCTGATATGTGTTAGTTTGCCAGTATTATTCTCAATACGGAATGAGTAGAATTGGACAAATTACTACTTTATCAAGTCGGAACAATAAAAATTGAGAGAATGTTCTCATTCTTCTAGTACTTTGTAAAGAATAAATAAAAGTTTTGTAGAGGAAAAATAAATACAATTAATCTTTGAAAACTCTTATTTTCTCTTCCAAAGGAGAGTAACAGGCCCTCCCATAAATTCTGGGGAAACAGACCTCAGTGTTTACTACTGGAAGCTCACCAGCTCTGTGGAAGTTTCTGGAGAGGAATGTTGTGGAATTGGCGGTAGAGTGAAATAGTGTTCTCTGCTGTCCCCTGGTTCATTGGCTTGAACTGAGCCCAAGTCAAAAGTAAGAAGAAGTCTCTTATAAGTTGTCAGTTTCCTCCTCACTTAGGACCTTCCTTAATGATTAAAAACTTAACTTTTAAACCAGATTTCCCCCTCTACCACTCTGCCAGACCCAGCTGCGTTAAGAGGTGTAATGGGTCACCAAACCAGGAAGGTTCTGCTTGAGAATCTTGGCTTCCACCCAACTATGGAACTTAATTTATGCCTGATTGATTTGATTTTTCTCTCCCTCAATTACCCTCCTTTTACAAAGATCAGTAAATCAGCTGAGTTTTTAACTCTTTTACTATTAAAGTCATTTCTTTAATTTAGCAATCCATGCACCATCAAAATGAAGTGTGAAGTATCTATGTGAGCATGTGCATGTGTGTTTTTTCTTGTTTTTTCTCTTTACAATATTTTGTGTTAATCTAGGTCTGTAATGAATTAGAACAGCCATGTTCTTTGCTAACAATGCCCTCCCCCATTTCTTAAAAGTCTGTCTGTTTGGAAAAATGGTTCCTTAGGAGCAGGGAATGACCGTGTCTTCTTTGCCAAGTTTGTGAAAAAATTATTACCCATTTCTCTGAGGTTGGTGTCTCTCCATGTCCACTCTCCCTACATAATCCTCCTAGGTAATCTTCCTAAAACCTTTAATTATACCATCTCCTTTTACTACAACATATAACAGTGTTTGTATTTAGTGGAATCTAAACAGGCATTTTTTAATTGTGGGAGAAGTTCCATGATTTAAAAAGGTACTGAAAGAATTAAAGTGAACAGTATCTTTAGCAGGGAGGCCTTTGTAACTTATTCTTCAGAAATGGGTTGGATATATGCATGCAGAGATCCCTAAATTTATCTGAATATGGGACTCATTTTTACCCAGGCATATTGAGAGAACAGTATTCCTTGGAAGATAGCTCTGGAAACTCTGACTGACACAGCTTTACTTGCTTTCCTAATCATTTCAAACACCTCAACCTGCATTTCATGGTTTTCCACCCTTTTGGACAAGCATCTAACCATCGGTCCCAAAAGTTCTAAATATGATCTTTCCAATTTGCGTTTCCAATAATAATGTCAAATAAGTAAGCAAAAACCCCCAAAAAACAAAACAAAAAAAAATTAAAAATCTTCCCAAACCTAGTAAGGATAGAAATGACTCATGAACTTGAATATATCTAGAGAGAAAATAGAGGCTGAAAGATAGAAGAATTCAGTGTCCAGAAATAGTATGTAGACATGAAGGTGTGTGACAAGGCTCCAGGAGCCATGAAGGAGCTTTCCATGAAGTCAGGTACAATGCCAGCACCACATGGAATAATGATTAAACAAATATACCACTTTTTAAAAATAGTCTCTATGTTCTTTATAGAATCAAAGTCCAGGTGTGGGGAAATGAGAAAGAAGGGCCACAAGAAAATTTGGTTTAAGTCATAGAAATCAGACCTGAAGAGAATGCCACAGAGTCCCTGTTTAACTGCCTAATTTTACCGAGAAGAAAACCAATGTCATGAGAGGAGTGATTCAGAAATTCTTTTAGTCCCATGTTTTTTTCTATCTCACACTGATTGTAAATGGGTTTTAAAAAGTGGTTTTAATGGTTTGAACTGTCCATCTATTTTTATTTGTGATTTAATAATGGACTCAAATGCTTGAATAACTTTAACCATTTTATTTGGCTTAATAATGCATCACTATAGTACTGAAACTATTCTTACAATAACTTTAAACAACACCAAAAAATTTAGCGCCCGAATACAATGTAAAGGTCTTTTGTTGTATTTATTTGTTAATTGTGTCCCTCTTTCCACTGAACTATGAGCTTTCTGGAGGTTGGTGGCCATATTTTACTTCTAGTCTGTATTTTCCCACCGCTTTCAATCAGAATAGTAAGTGGTTAACATATAATGTAAGCTGATTATCTTACTGACCAATCACATATAAATGAAATTATATCAGTAGCAGTTATACTGCTAATTAACAATTAGAGAAACTCTGAGCTTTTATATTTATTGCAAATTTATTTCAGTCCTCATTCAGGCACTAAAACACAACTGCATCCTACAGACCCGCAAAGACACCTCTGTTCATTCTTTATTGATATTTCTGAAGGCTGCATTCTCCATGTATCACTTTTTTCTACTCCATTGATCTTTCCCCCTTTGTCCAATCAACTGTACATTCATATGAACACATGAATGTATACATATCAACCTACACATTATCACTGCGAAACATGTAAGAATATAATAGCAGTGCAATTTTTTAAACAATCATCCAAAGTTCATACTTTACATTAAGGTTCACTCTCAGTGTGTTGTACATTCTGTGGATTTGGACAAATGTAGAATGATATATATTCATCCTTATACTATCATACAGAATATTGTCACTACCCTAAAAATCCTCTGTGCTCTACCTCTGTATCCCTACCCCTACCCTTTGGCAACCGCTGAACTTTGTACTGTCTCCATAGTTTTGCCTTTTCCAGAATGTCATGTAGTTGAAATTCTATGGTATAGCCCTTCTAGATTGGCTTTTTTCACTTGGTAATATGCATTTAATGTTCTTCCATGGCTTTTCATGGCTTGATAGCTAATTGCTTTTTAGTTATGAATAATATTCCATTGTCTGATATGCCATAGTTTTGTTTTGTTTTTAAATATGTTCATCTACTAAAAGACATTTCAGTTGCTTCCAAGTTTTGGCAATTATGAATAAGTCTGTTATAAACATCGGTGTGCAGGCTTTCACGTGGTCAGGAGTTTTCAACTCCTTTGGATAAATACCAATGAGTATGATTGCTGGATCATATGGTAAGAGTATGTTTAGTTTTATAAGAAACTGCCAAACAATCTTACCAAATGGCTGTGCCATTTTATATTCCCACCAGAAATGAATGTTGCTCCATATGCTCACCAGCATTTGATGTTGTCAGTGTTCTGAATTTTGGCCATTCTAACCAGTGTGTAGTGGTATCTCATTGAAGTTTTAATTTGTATTTCCCTGATGACACGATATGGCACATTTTTTCATATGTTTACTTGCCATCTATGTATCTTCCTTGATGAGGTGTCAAACTCATTGGCCCATTTTTTTTAAATTTTTTTATTTATTTATGATAGTCACAGAGAGAGAGAGAGAGAGGCAGAGACATAGGCAGAGGGAGAGGCTCCATGCACTGGGAGCCCGATGTGGGATTCGATCCCGGGTCTCCAGGATCGCGCCCCGGGCCAAAGGCAGGCGCTAAACCGCTGCGCCACCCAGGGATCCCAGCCCATTTTTTAATCAAGTACTTCTTCTTATTGTTGAATTTTAGGAGTTCTTTGTATATTTTGGATAAAAGTCCTTTATCAAATGTCTTTTGCAAATACCCTCTCTCAGTCTGTAGCTTGCATTTTCATTCTCTTGATAGCAGTATAAAGTCAATTAAGATTCTCCTACTAGAAAAGGGGCACCTGAGTGGCTCAATCAGCTGAGTGCCCAACTCTTGATTTCAGCTCAGGTCATGATCTCATGTGTCATGGGATTGAGCCCCTCATTGAGCTCCTCAGCAGGGAATCTACTTGAAGATTCTCTCTCTCTCTGCCCCTCCCCCCACTCGTGCATGCTCTCTCTCTCTCAAATAAATAAATATTTAAAAATATATTCTGCTACTAAGGCAAGTATTGCCTTCTCTAACCTTTTAATCAAAAGAATAGTATATTTGATTGATTATTTGCTCATTAAACCAGTAGTCAAGAAAACTTAGTGTATGTTTAACCTCATGCCAAGGACTTTCACAAGAATAGAAATGAGGCATGGTTCCTGCTACCAATGGGTGCTTAGTTACGCAAACCTGAGTAAAGAATGGAATTTCTTTAAAGGAAAAAGTTCTTGTCAACCTCTAGCATTACCTTAAATTATTTTCTTTATAATCAAATACATATAAACAGAGAATAAAGTATATACTCCTTATATTTATTCATTTAATACATATCTATTGAAGTCTTACTGTCCTCTAGGCACTGAACAAAGTAACAAAGGTAGACAAAGTACTTGACTTCACAGGCATGTTCATTCTGGATGGGAAGAAAAAAGTGTGCACATCAAAAGAAACATAACCAATCCTTATTTATGGCAGTTGTGTTCTATAAGGTTGCCATAATGAATTGATAAACTCATAACCATTGCTTCCAGGGGAATTATAGGATTAGGTTTCTGAGAGCCTCTGGTCGTCACATTTTCATAAACTAATCAATACGTGATCCTGTTTGGGGGCACCTGGATGGCTCAGTGGGTTAAGCAACTGACTCTTGATTTTGGCTCAGGTCATGGCCTCAGGGTTGTGAGATTGAGCCCCTTGTTGTAGAGCTTGCTTAAGATTCTCTCTCTTCCTCTCCCTCTGGCCCTCCCCTACTGCTCACACACTTTCTCTTTCTCTCTCTCAAAAAAAAAAAAAAAAAAACATGATCTTGTTTTATGTGCATTTCTGTTTAAAGACATCTTATTAATATGTAAGGTTGATTCATTAGCAGTGAATTCCAGCCAAGGGCTCATGCCTGAAGGAAACTTATCTAATACGTATTTTGTCAGTAAAGCACATCACAGCCTTCTTGTGCTTAGGGGCACTGGACGATACTTAGCACCATGCTTGGGAGCCATTATAAACAGTGAAATAACCAATAAAAAAAACATAAAAATTAAATTTCATGGCACCAAATTAACTCCAAAAAGGGCATTTATTTATGGTATGGGAGTTGAAACAAGACAGCAGAGTATTGTCTTATTCAGCCTTAGATGAATACCAGGTGACTCAAACTTTCCTCCACTCTAGCCTTGTCCATGAATGACTGTGAAACACTGATTTGGGGCTTACAAATAAATCTTAGAGAGTAGGCAAATGCAAAAATTCAGAATCCATTAATAAATGAGGACCAACTGTAAATAATAAATTTCAGATAGTGGTAGGTGTTAGGAAACCAGTGAAGCAGGATTGGGGTAGAGAACGACAGGACACCATGAACAGCTATTTTACAGGGTGACTAGGGCAATCCTCTGTGAGGAGAGGACACTTGAGTAGACATGAGTGATTAAAAGGAGTTTGTTCTGTCAACGTGAGGGGAAGGAGGATATTGTAGGGAGCAAATGTAAATGGCTGCAAATCAAGGAGCAAGTTTGACTTGGTTTATATGAGGAACAGGACCAAGGCCTCCATGTTTGCAGCAAAAATAAAATGGCAGAAGAGGAGTTTGAGAAGGTAATAAGAGGTCAAGTAATGCATGGTCTTGTTGGCCTAAGGAAGAACTTAGATTTTGTGTGAAAGGGTAATGAGAAGACACTGAAGGTTTTAAAATATATATGAGCTGGGGTGCCTGGCTGGCGCTCAGTCAGTTGAGTGTCATTGACTCTTGATTTTGGCTCAGGTCCTAATCTCAGGGTTGTGGGATTAAACCCCACCTTGGGGAGTCTACTTCCTCTGCCTTTCTCCCCACTGGTATGTGCATGCATGCTGTGTCTTTCTTTCTCTCTCTCTCTCTCTCTCTCATAAATAAATCTTAAAAAAAAGAAAAATAAACAAAAATAAAATATATATGAGCTATAGGTTATAACTCAACTAATTTTAGAGGCCCCCTAAAATTACAAATTAAATTTACCTCCTAAAATACCATTCAAATGAACTATATTAACTTAAGTGACAAGGTTTCTTTAAAAGTAAAGTGGTGACACAGTGTGACTCTCAGGCTGTCTTCACTGCTGACCCTGTGCCAGGTGATGACCCCAAGAATGACCTTCACCTGACACAAATGGGTCATTTCTTACTCACAAATCCTTGGTGTTTTTTCCCTCTAGTCTGCCATGACTGTACCAAAACACTGTTGCTGGGCTGCCTCTGACATACAGTCAGAAAGCAACAAGATCCAGCTGATCCAAAGCAGGTTAAACTAATTTTTTGACTCTTATTACCTAGAGGAAAATCTAAAATTAATATTTCTCCTAGAGAACTCCTAGAATCTTCCTCCCTCAAGGATTAAACCCCCAGCCCTCCAGAATTATTTGATAAACCTTGCTCCAGTGGAGCCATTTCAGGGCTGTGAAACTGCATTGTATAATCCTACAACGGTGAATATACGTCATTACACATTTGTCCCAACCCACTCAATGTATATCACCAAGAGTGAGCCCTAACGTAATCTATGGGCCTTGAGTGATAATCATGTATCAACATGGATTCAGCACTTGTAAATAGATACCACTCTGGGAAGGGTGTTGTTAGTGGGAAGGCTGTCCATGTGTAGGGGCTGGGGATATGTGGGACATCTCTGTACTTTCTGCTTAATTTTGCTATGAATGTAAAACTCCTCTAAATACTGAAGTCTTAAACTTGCTCTACATGGAAAAATAAACAACAATTTAGGATTGCAGTAAGAATATATTTAAATATAACTGCATCAGACAGACTCCAAGGCAGCCCCAGGCCCAGTGCCTGAAAAGAAGTTGGAAGACAATGTCTGAGGCCTGAGGGACAGAGACATCTCTGTGCCTGTGTGGGTGTTTGAGGGGGGATTGTGGGTTAGGCAGGGCTTGATTGGGACCACATGATTGGATGGTGTATGAGAAGGGGAGAGACTAGCATATTCTCTAAGGTGAACAAAGGCTTGAAGGCCAGAAGGTTTTCAGAGTACAGAGGGGACTCCGTCTGTGAATGCAGACGACTGGCTGGAACAGAGGGTTTTGATTAAGGGATCAGGGAAAAGCAAATTTGGAAAGGCTGGCCCTACCATTTCAGCACTGATCTACCCCAGTGGGACCAGACAGTGGTATTCATAGCCTCGGATTGTCTTGTTGGAGTGCTGGCCTTGGGATCTGTGGCATGGAGGTACTTTCTCAATGTAGTTATTTCTACTGAGCCTGTCACTAGCTCAGCAGGAGGTAAAAATTACTTGACAGTCTCTCCTGGCTCTCACCCATCCAAAGCGTGAGGGAGCGTAGGGGTGTCAGAGTGGGTGGGCGTTGAGGAGGGTTAGTCCTTAGGAACTGAAGCTTTCAGTGAAGAATACAGCACACAGAGAGGCTTACCCATAGTCTGGGGCCCCAAGCAAACAGGCCCCCCCACAGTGGAGTCCCCATTTGTACCTTTCACTCTCAAAAGGTTTTATCTGGTATGGAAATCTCTCTTCTCTTTCTCTGTCTCATGCACACATACATGTACACATATGGAGACACACACACACAATTATTATCAAAAATCGCTTTGGAATTTAAACTCTCAGCTAAGGATCCTTCTCCTAAACAAAGCTACATTTTAATACAGCTCTACTGGTTCCCTATTACATTGCAAATGTGAACTACTCACCGTAGGCAGTACGAGCTCCTTTAAGTCCATTTGACTTCTAAAGGCGAGGGTGATAACATTTTGGATTTCATTTTTGTTTGTCCTATAAGAGTCTTGAGTTTGGGCCAAAAACCCAGGCCGTGGATGAATGTGCTTTAGACCTCATTTTTTGTCACAGGGCCAAGTGGACTTGGGAGAGAGGGTGGAGCTGTCTGTTCAGACATGATTTTTAGTTTGCCCTTTGCCTCTGGAGCCAGGGCCTGGCCCCCATCCAGCCGCACGAAGAGAAGATTATGGTATTTTCTAGGTAATTTTAAGGAACACAAACCCAAAGTAAAGTCAGGTGGTTTCAAGTCTGCACTGAATTTTTCATGTTAAGGATTTGTCATGATTTGGGTTTTCAGCAGAGCTGTATTTTAAATGATGAAGGGAGTTGTATTCTTCTGCAGACAGGCATGTTTTGGTTGTTTGCTAATGACCTCTGGTTTTGCTTATGAGGAGTTTTGTTAACAAATGGAAATGTAGCAAAATAAAACACTCTCTTTCGTACTCTTTTTTTTCCTCTTTCTTCTTTTTTAAACAATGAGAACCCTTGCAATAAACTGTCAAAACCAGGCTATAGATATTGGTTATTGTAGCATCATTAATACTGTGTAAAAATAAATTAGTCACTTTAGCAATCAAACACATTCTTCTGATCTCCTGTCGGTGCTTTTAAACAGAGCCTTCCCCTCACTGTTTGATAGATCCTATTGTTAAGAGAAGAGAACTGTAGAGATGTATTAAAAAACTCTTTGAAATTTTTCCAACCTCAGGAACCCATTCAGCAGTAATTAGCCTTTAAGGAGGTTGATAAAGGAGAGCTGGGCAGGGGCCTGCCTGCTGGAGTTTAAAGGTTATCCCCAACCCCTGGAAGAGAGGGTTCAGGTTCAGGACCCTTGTCATGCTCCATCTGCCCTGCCTTTTCTTGCCCTCTGACCCCACCACCCATCTCACTCTCCACCTACGTTTCCTCAAAGAAAGAGAAGCCAGGACTGAGCCTGCAGAGGGTGACAAAATTAAACCAAAATAAACTTTTATCTCAAGCACAGACTTCTCTTTCAGGGGGGAAAAATTGCTCTGTCTTTAGGCTAAAATGACTGATTGAATTGAACACAACTATAACTTCTGGTTCCTGTTTAGGTCCATTCCTTCAATGGCCGTGGCCCATTCGTATTGAGATGGCACTGAATCCCACAGAGCTTTCCACTTCCCATCCTCACCCGTCCCCATTGTCTCAACACCATTGCAGAACTATGGGTGTGATTGAAAGCTAAGTGAACATTTTAAAAGAGGCTCTGCTGTCTCCAGAAGGGGGCATATTTATAAAAATTCACTACAATTCCCCTTAGCAGAAGGTATGGTAAAGACAAGATAGAGGTGTCATCATTGATAACAAGGGAACATGATCAGGAAGGGGGAAAGAGCTGCTCAGAAGCAGTGTATGTCTTGCAGTCTTGGGGAAATTCCCTAAATATAGAATTTCACGGTGAATACACCCATATGGGTGTGTGTTAGAGACCAAGATAAAAGAGATGTTCCTTTTCATTTGAGAGCTGTATTCGTTTGCTAGGGCTGCCATGCCAAAGTACCACAGGCTGGGTAGCTAAAGCAACAGAAATTTATTTCCTTAGAGTTATGGAGGTTAGAAGTCCAAGATCAAGCTATTAGCAGAGTTGATTTTTTTTTCTGAGGCCTCTCTCCTTGGCTTGCAGATGGAGGTCTTCCTGTGTCTTTACATGGTCTTCCTCTGTATAATGTCTGTGTCCTAAACTCTTCCTCTTTTAAGGACACCAGTTATGTTGGATTAGGGCCCACCATATGACCTCATTTAACCTTAATGACCTCTTTAAAGACCTGTCACCAAATACAGTCACTTTCTGAGGTCCTGGGTCATTAGAGCTTCAACATATGCATTCTGGTGCTAACACAATTCAGCCCATAACAAGAGCTAAGGACATGTCATTATCACAGTTGACTCTTGGTTATGGACCAAAAAAGTTAACAACAGTGAACATCCCATGAGTTCCTTTCACACACACACACACACACACACACACACACACACACACACCTCATTCCCAGTGCAGGAAGAGCTCCCAGTCAACTCAAGGTTGACTCCCAGGGGCAGCAGATATTGGGGGAAAGTAGCAGGAACAGTTGGTGCAATGTGATTAATGGAAAAAAAATGACTTTATTGATGTTGAATCCAAAGACCTATTTCACCATTGTCACCATGATCAGAATATATTTACTAATTGGTTAAGATTTCAAGTTCTGTGTGCTGATATTTGGACTTAGGCTTTTTCATAGTCCATGCACAATTCTCCTGTTTCTGGGCATCACTCTTCTTCTCCAGATAACTAAATAAGAATATTCCATGGAAAAATATGTTTCTCTGTGTGTGTCTGTCTGTCCATTTATATATATATAAATAATATATATTTATATTACACACACACACCAATTGAAATGTATATGTTACAAAGCATCTTAGGTACATACTGATGCTTTCAATCTAAGGGTAAGTTTTGTTTGTTCTTAAGGCGATAAAATTCATCATTCATCAGACATTTAATTCTCAATACCTTTTTCCTAATTACACAGAAAATTGCTGGCTAGATTTCCTACTGCCCAAGTCACTAGTCGCCTGTCTTATTACTACTTTTCATATCATTTTTCCTCCCCAAAATAGTGCCCTGCTCCTGGTTCCTTCCCCATAGTGTACAAACATGCTGAAACCTTTGCCATGACAGGGCAGTGATCATAAGTTTCATTGGAGATTAGGTTTAAGTTACCAGAGTGAGGGGGAAAGGTTCTGAACCAAAGTAGCATGCTAGAAGAACAAGAGGTAGCCCAAGGAGGATGTTCAATCAAAAATCAATCAGGGAAGGCAGAGGTTCAGCCCTGAGGAGACTAAGAAAGAATTGCAAGTCCAAAGAATCAGAAGAAAGTTCAAGGCTCTGCTCCTAAGTGTCAGGCAGAAATGAGACTGCACCTAGATGCTTCCTGCTTCATCACCTACTTTCAACGCATCTTATCTGCCTCCTATTTGCCAGCCTTGATGCCAAGTGCTCAAGATACAAATCCACATAAGAAATGGTCCAAAGTGTCAAGGATATTACAGCTAATGACAAGTGGGTTGACCTTGAGAAAAAAAAAAAAAAAAAGGCAGCCCTGAACATCAGTGATGTTATCATCCTCTTAGAGATTGGCAGTTCATGATTTGGTGGGTGGGTTGGCTTAAAGTATCATGAACATATCCTAAAATTGGGTTTAGCTCTCCAAAAAACTTGAAGAGCCAGTGTGCATCCACACTGACCACTGCCACATATTCCAGCCACTCCACAACAAACCTAATCAGTCTTCTGATAGCTTGTCTCTGAGGCTATCAGTAAGCCCCTAATCGCTAAATGCAATGGCTTCTTTTTAGTCGTCATCTTATATCACAGACTCTACCCCTCATTCTTAGGGCCCTCTCCAGCCCCAGTTATGTCTCATGGCTTGCCTTAGACATCTCCACTGGTTCTTTCCCCTTTGCTTCCTTGGCCCAGTTTTTCAAAATTTCTGTCACAGCCTTCTTTTTCTTCCTCTCCACTCTCTCTTATCCCTCAGCTTCTCTAATCAGTGATTACTTGGCATGGGCTTCAAGTCTGTCCTCCTTTTCAATCCTGGACCCACATTTTCACTGTCAGCTTAACCTGAGTATCTAGTCCAAAGACTCGAGTATACCATGTTTAAAGTACAAACTAGAAAAACAAAAAACAAAACAAAAAACTAGATCTTCCTCCCCTACTCTCTTTCTTCTTCTTTCTACTCGATTAATGATATTCATCATTCAGCTGTCCACATTGGAAAAGCTGAAAACCATGACGGTAGGCATCTCTGCATCCATTCAGTGCAAAATACAATGCTTTGCACATCTATCAGTACATGTTTAAAGAAGTTAGTAGCTCATTGCATCAAGAAGTCTAAACTCTATACTTAGGACCATTCATAACATGGCCCCAACCGTGCCCTAAACAAACCAGAATTATTTCCTGTTATTTTTCAGGGCAAACTCTTAGAATCCACCAGGCTGTCCCCACTTTTCAGCTTCCCATCCATCTGGGAATTCCGTGCTGATTTTCACAGCCAGGTCTTTGCATGTTTTGCTTTCCCCTCCTTGACGGGCTTCCTTCCCATCTGTCAAAGTCTAGGCATCTTTCAAGGCGGGTTCCATCACCTGTCCTAGATAATACCTTCCTTGACCACATCAGACCATGGTAACTACCAACACCCACTCCCCCCCGAATCTCCGAATTCCTCTGGCACCAAACATCTGTACCACAGAATTTCGCACCTGGCTACATACTTGTTCTCTTTCTTTGGTATAAACAAGACAGAAAACCAGTCTCTCTTCCAGGGATTCACAGACATGGTAAATTCCTCCTTGACTTTTTTCCCAAAAATGTGTCTTTGAGGAGGAATTTGTAATCTTTCTTACTTCAGATGGTGAAATTTACATACCTTCTTGTGATCAACATGTTTTGCCTTAGTTGTCAGGAAATTTCGGACTGTTTTGGGACCAGATTGTAATAATCAGCTTATCTCAGAATCCTAGCAAACATTATCTATCCTGCCTGCCTCTACTGCGTGTTTATTCTTCATTTTGCAGACATTTAATTTATGAGACACTGTAGATCCTTTTGGGACAAAATGAGAAAACAGACCTCCAATTAATTGTATCCTTCTCATTTTATTTCATAACTTCTATATTCCTACCCGGATTGTGAGTCCTTGAGAACAGAGTTAGATATTCTATATCTTCTATTAATTGCCCAAAGTAGAAAGCATACGGTAGTCTCTTAATAATTCACTGTTGATGACTTAATGCTTTTGGATGTCCTAAGTGAAATAACCTACTTTGTTAAAATGAGTATTTTAAACCGAGATGAAAACATCTAAAAATTACATAATTCTAACAAAGGGCCTTGAGCCTATTTACTTCTGCTAGCATTTTGTTCAATGTTTTAAAATATCGGAAGTAGAACACAATAAACACGAATCACAAGTTAAAGTTTATGCTATTACATTATCTAAACTTAACACTTAAAATAGGAAAGAAGATTAACGAAATCAGTAGTTCACTGCCAGTAACACTTACCGGATGACAGAGTGCATTTTTGCCCCCAGAACCCCAAAGCCCTGCTGGCTGCCTTTCTGATAATCACCACCGTTCAGGTGGTGTCTGACTTATTTTTTTCTCCCCTCATCCTCATTTTCACTCCCCCTTTCCCCTCCCTTCCTAACACAAGATAGCAAACATTAAGATTGGCTTTCAGTAAAACTATGTGTGCCAGTCATCAAATTCTTTTTCTTGCTTGCTTGCTTTTTCTGGGGGTGGTGGGGGATGAGGGGGAAGAGGGGTTCCTTTTTAAAGCTCACCCAGGGAGAATACTTTAACTTTGAAAGAAACCACAAGAATGTGATCATCAAGTCATAGCCAGACTTAGCCTGTGTTCATACTTCCTGTCCTTTTACCCCTACCCACACCCGCCCCCCCAGATTCACCCACCAACACATACCTAGAGCTGTTATTTATACAGAAGGTGCAGATAATCCATATAAGTACAAACACTTTTGAGACTCCTTGCCCAACTGACTGGGCTTTCCCACTGTGCAAGAAGTAAGGGCTATGGATCTTTTCCTTGGCTCTTTTAACCAGATGGAAATGTTTGCCTTTTCTTTTCACAAGTTGCCTTCTCCACCTTTTCCTTCTAAGCAATAATACTAAAGAGAGAACGAGGATAACAACAGACACAGTATCTTCATAATTATGAGATTCAAAGATATGTCCTCCCCAAACTCCTGATCTAACCTACATTGTATGTGTGATGTTGGAAGATAAATTAAAACTCATTTTTGCCATCCCAAGTAATTATTTTTGGACCAAACCAGTGTGGGTCCACCTTGGCTAGCTTCATGCGACCTCTTACCTTGCAGTTTGTCCAGGGCTCCTAATTAATGTAGGTTCTTTTCGCACAGCCATGTGTAATGTCCTGAATCTCCTTGCCTCATGTTTAGCTTCTGTTTGCTTTTTTAAAAGAAAGTAATTTCAATTTGTCTTAGGTGTAATAGAATATAGTAAGCAAATCTGTTGCAAAATAGGAAACATAATGTGCTCTACATATAAACAGAATATTTTGAACGTCTGCTATGTGGGATTCTCCTTTTTGTTTTTTTCCATTATTGAAATAAATATAAATATCAGCTATACTAGTATTAGATATAATATAAAAGATGTATTACATTTAACATCAGGAGACACAGGAGTGCAGACCTACAAAAAACTTGCCTTGACCCTTTGAAAATGTGTCCTTGATATAGATAGAGATGGATAGGGATATGTAGATATAGATCATATATATAAAATCAATTACTGATACAAGAAGCAGAATAAAAAATTTAAATAATTTTGGGATGCCTGGGTGGCCAGTCAGTTAAGCATCTGAGCCTGCAGTCCTGGGATGAGCCTGGAGTCCTGGGATGGAGCCCCGCATAGGGCTCCCTGCTCAGCAAGGAGTCTCCTTCTCCCACTGCCTTTGCCCTCCCCTCTGCTTGTGCTTTGTCTCTCAGATAAATAAAATCTTCTTTAAAAATTTAAATAATTTTACCATTAGAACTTAAACCCAGAAATCTGGGTATTTAGGTATATGACTTTTGAACAAAAATGAAATTTATCGAAATGTCATATTTACTAAGTATAATGAGATCACTAATGTCAGATTAGCCCTGGGGACCAGCAAATGTTTACCTGGCACTTTAGAAATAAGTATGAGTCAAGGTATAATGAATGGATCTAGATTTATAATTTTATATATTTTAAATCTTTAAGAAGTATACATTAGGAGGGCACATGATATAATGAGCACTGGGTATTATATAAGAGTGATGAATCACTGACCTCTACCTCTGAAACTAATAATACACTATATGTTAATTAATTGAATTTAAATTTAAAAATATGTCTTAAAAAAAGAATTATACATATATAGAGATAATAGCAGTTCATTTATACCAGTAAGATAATTTGTAAGCCAGATGCTGGAGTGGAGGTTGACAGTTTGAGGATCAGCATGGATCTGCCATTTAATTTAGGAAGATGCAGCTAAACAATTTGACATAAAATAGGTAATAAATGAATAAACAAAACTGGCACCACATTATATGCTCATTCTTCTAACTTTTCAAGTCTTCAAGACAAGGATACAACCACACTTAAAACTGCTTCTAGGGCTAACCCATTATCCTCCCTCTACACTCCCTCATCCTTAATACCAACATCCTTCCCACCTGCCTCGAGTACAGTCTGTAAGCAACCTGACCTTTATCTACGTATACCTCCATTTATGTAGAGAGAAGAAATGCTTCCTCCTCTAACTGAGATCCTGTTGGACGTGAAACCACTCCGCCACAGTAGAAATAGAATTGGCCCAGAACCACCAAAGGGGTTCTGTTGTATTGTTTGCCTCCTACAGCCATGGGGGCCTTCATAAAGAAAATACCAGCCTAGAGAAAGAATAGCAGTCCAGAGAACAAGCCACCTCAGTTGCACTAAGGAACCAACTCGGCCACTCAGGTTTGGGCGTTACGGTGGCCCTCTCTCTGCTCTGCTGCAATTCAAGCAAGAAGGCAGAGCATAGCAAAAGAGCCAGAGCAGCTGAGATGAATGCAAACAGCAATTTAAGAGAGCATCCCAGTTTGTTTAGTGTTTTCGCACAGATTTGGACAGCTTTGTGCTACTAAAATGCCCATGTTAAAGAAGAACCATTAGGTGGAGCTGATATTCATAGAAATCATGCCAGTGCGGGGAGGGGGGCGGGGGAATATTCCTTTTATGAATTAGGCAGAGCTTGTAGTTTTTATCATGGCTTTAAACACTCAAATACTAGTCAAAACCTGTGAATATGTATACATTCTTTTATATGGATAATTATCCTCTTTATTGGTGGCGCCTCCTGGATTAGGAGGATTTTTCCATGCAAATAAGCAGGAGAGGAAGGTAGTGCAACAAAGAACAACTTTTATGTGGCTTCAGTACCTATTTAGCCAAACTTCTACATTTGTAGAGAGGCAAGTGCTCTACATTCCTGGATTTCTAGAAACTTCTTTGTAATTACTTTAAAGTGACTAATTCAAATTAAAGTCCTTATATAGTTTCTGTTAATGCATACAAACAGCAAGCAGACCCACTATCCGTGTGCTGTTAAGAATAGCTCACCCAAAGTATTTATGTCTAATTTCGAATATCTGATCATGATAGAAACAGGCAAAGGTATCGTATATGTCTGGTCTGTATTGTTTTAGTATGAGCAGCCATAGAAATTGAAGGTTAAATACGGGATACTGTGTGCTTTTAGAAGGATCCTAAATTACGTTGCAAATAATGTTTTCTAATGATAGTACCAAATTCACAACACCTCTTTTTGGCCAACAGAGTTGGGTTTTTTTGGTTTGGTTTGGTTTGGTTTGTGAGTTTTGGTTTGTTTGTTTGTTTAAGCACTTTCTTTTTACGGTAGAGGCATCCATTTTTGTGTGAGCCTGAAGTTTTGGGGTCCTTTGGTGGTTTTTTTAAAGTGATATTGTGGTCTCACATTTTAATGTTTCCTGGAAGAACTGGCTGGCTATTTATTTTAATTACTTCACAGGAACCCACATGACAATTTTTGAAGGACATTTTCTTATTACTCATTGTTTAGTATTTTGGTCATCGTTTTTTCCCAACAGGATATAGTTTCAAGGTAAGATTCCATTTGTTTTCTTTTTATTTCAGAATAAAATACAGAAATTCTACTGTTAATTTTCTGGCCCCTTCCCCACCTATCCATGTATCACCTCCACCCCCACCACTCTTCCCCTCCACTCCAAAAGAAATTTTCATGGTTTGGGTAAACATTTCTACTAAATCTGCTTGAAAGCTAATCATTTAGAGGCAAATACGACCTCAAGAACCACAGTGTTTGGAGGTGTTAGGAGGCATTTAAACACAAATCTTCCTATTCACAGCCTTCAAAATTCTAAACTATTGGGGATGCCTAGAGGTTCTGATGAGGGGAAAATAAATAACATAGGGAAAAAATAAAACAAATGTTTTGTTCTCTAAATGTGACTTTGGTATGTATCTGACATCAGAAATAGAAATTCATCTTTCATGAAATCATTTTATAGTTAACTGATTGGAAAAATATGCAGCTCTAGTCATTGTCAGAAGTATACTTATAAAATCAAAGCTCAAATTTAGAGATCAAGTCTTTATTGTAAAACGTTGATGGATGTTGTACGGTTTCACCCTGGAACAGAGTTCACTACCTGCTTCTCTCGTGTAAATTTAATATTCTTTATTTCTTCTTTAGTTGGTCAAATAAGAGGTCTGTCATTACTTTCATAATTTCCAGTTTTTCACCAAAAACCACCCTGATACATTTTTAGATGCCTATTTTCATGAAATAAAAAATGTTTTAAAATTGCTGATGGGAATATCACAGGACATCGAGGAAAATGGCTTTAACTATAACACTTACCTTTGAATAACTCCTTGTAAAAAACTTTCACAAACTTTTTTCCCTTCAATCCTTACTGCAGAACAGAGTCGTGGAAAGCCAGTAGGAACTTGTTAGATCAATTGCTCCCACCTTCCATCTTATAGAAGAAAAAACTAAGGTCTGGGATGTTAAGTTAAATTTACCAACGTCTATAGTCTGTGTCTACTTTCCCCCATTGCTTTTCTGGCCCATGTGTCCCGTGTTATCCTCATCTTTCAGATCATGTAATTACAGCCTCTCACTCAAAGCTCTATAGGCATTTGGTGAACTGGAACCCAGATCTCTGCCTCCTGGCATCATTTTAATATACTCTCTAATGCATGGCCTGCTGTTAATCCCTGCTGGCTAAGGGCCATTCCTATCCTATTCCTAGTTTTTTGGAGAAAAAAATTTCTGTTTGTGTCATAAGGTGCTAAGGATGCCTAGAACTGTATGGGTAGCACCTTGAGGATTATTAATGATTAATTCAGGAAATGAAATAACCATCTGTGATATTTTTAACCCCTTCTACAAGTTACGCAGTATGTGCTTAGTAAATAACAGTTGAATTGAATGGAACAACAGGTTAACAGAGCTATTGTTTTTGCTAAGAAGACCGAAGACCGTTGCTATGTTTTATAGAGGACCACATGCTTCCATCAGATAGAGGATGTGCTTAGCAGCTAGGAAAACCAGACAATCAAATCTAACTCCACCACTTACAACCTTCGTGGCCTTTAGAAAGCTACCAAGTTTCCTGAACTATAATTTTCTTTTCTGTAAATACTGTCTACCTTACCGAGATTTTATGTGGATTAAATTAGAAATGTGTGTGTAGAGTCACGCACAGCAAACACCCAACAATTTACCCTTCCCTGCCCTTCATGTCTGTCTGAGAGGTGACTGGTGGCCTGCTTCTCTGCACTGTTTGAGAGTCGGGATAGTAAAGTCGAGCCGATACGTGTGTCTGGATATTTTTGGGTTTTGGGCGCAGCCCTGGAAACTTGACTAAAGCACAGGGTGTTGTGGCTTTGTTTCACTGGCATGTGTCACACGTGTAGTACGCTGGGCAGCAGTGCACTTTCCTTGTTTTCCTTCTTTAGCAGTGTGCCGGTGCTGAACGCAGCACCAGAAGGGGAAGCACACAGGTGGAGAGGTCTTTGGTCTCATGAAATTTGATGGTTTGGAAAAACACTTGCTACAGTAACATGCTGTGAAACCATATTGAGTTTACTAAATGGCCTTGAGTATTTTGCAGAGTAAATATGTAGGTCACCAAGCTTCTGTAGCTTTAATAGATACAAATAATATTAGAGGATCCTCCTCAAAAATCACCGGTCAGGATCTGTCCCCACACTCTGCATCTTTTCAAAACTTGAAACATTCTAAAATCAGTGATCATGCTATAGTGTTGTGAGTCCAGACATTTAGGTTTCAGACTTCCATAACAGAATCTTTAGACACTGATGCTTTTGACATACTTTGTGAAAATGTTAATAGCTCATGATATATTTACCTACTACTGTAAAATGTTTTCTATTAGGCACTTGAGGCAAAGAATTTTAAGGTTTTTATTTTAATTCCAGTTAGTTACCATAGGGTGCTATATTAGTTGCAGGTATACAGTATAGTGATTAGGCACTTCCACCTGGTGCTCCTCACGACAAGTGTGCTCCTTCGTCTCCATCACCAAATTTTTAATGGGGTTTTCAGATAACCCGTTGAGCCCCTTAAAATAAAAAAGACCAAAGAATTCCTTTATCAGAAAAGTACAATTAATATTCAAAATAGCACTGCTTAATAATGGAAGAGTGGCATTAACCTATGCCTGTCTGCTTATACCAGGTTATACTTGGGAACCAGTGGTTCCTCACTGCTGGTCCACCAGGTATCCTGACAGTGGGTTCAATCCCGACGAAGACTCTCCCAACCTGTGAATTTATCCACATTAAAACAAAGCCTTTGAAAATGCAAGCCCTTCTTCCTTTCCCTAAACGGGTGCATACTGCAGCCTAGAAGAACATGCCAGTGATTCTTGCAGTGGGAGCTTCCGTCTTGAGGGTCGGGGGTGGTGAGGAAATTGGAAGAAAACCTAGACAGTAATAGCATTTCAAACTATACTATTAAGCAGGAGAAAATTGGATTTTGGTAAGTCATGAACAATAGCTGTTATTTCCAGATGTTTAAAAAGTGAAGTCTCCAGGATATATTACAACTTTGACTAAGTTTCTCACAGAAACAGCAACTAAAAGAAAAAAGGAAAGACACAAAGTAGAGATTAACAGGGTAATTTATCTCGAGAACTAATGTATCAGATAATATTGGCTTCCTAGAAAATGACTGTTTAAGGTTGGGTGGTTTTATAATTGATCAGAACAAGGACTGCAGATGTGGTATGTGTTTCATGTCTGTCTGTCTGTGTATGTCTCCATCTAGACCCCCATACACTCAGTTATATTATCAGCTGGGTCACCGAGAGAGGATACTGAGAATTGACGCTTTTAAGCATGTGTTTTCCACCTTTTGATTTGAAGAAAAATGTGTTATTCGTGGTCTTTAACAAATAGTGACTGGCTAACGATAAAATCAAGAATTTGGGGCGGGACTAGTCTTTTACTAAGAGTTAAATAATTTAGTATTCACAAGTGATCAAGGAAGGACCAGCTACTCCAGCTTAGTAAGGAATAATGATACAGTCATGCCACTTGGAGGTGTCTGTCACTGGATATTCAGATTCTCTGGATAAGGTAGTTTGAATCACCTAGTCCAAAGCACGAGAGAAAGCAAGAAGCTGCCTAAATAGCAATTGGGCAAATAATTTTACCTTGAAATCACACGGCAAGCATGGTTCATAATAAACGTTCTGACATAAAAGAGTTATAGAATATTAAAATATAAAACCATAAGGCTAATGTCTACCCTTTCGATTTTGAGGTCCCAATATCTTACGTTCTTTTTCAAATCATTCCCACATTAGACATTTTTTTTGCAAGTAAAACACATCTCACCCATCTACCTGTGCCCCTCATGCGCAGTGGCCCATCTAAAATCTTCTGCGTTGCTTTACTAGTATTATATAATTGTGTTCAGTGCTGAGCAATGCCAAAGCAACGTAATTCATGAAACGAGAAATCACTTAGTTACTACCTTCACCAGTCTTTGCCCCAGGTTATTGTCTTTGCACGGATTTGGATTTTTCTCACTTTGACTTCAGCACATGCATTCTGTGCATTTTACCTTTGCTAACAGTACACTTTGGAAGTTCACTCTAACGTTTGGAGCTGTTACCTACAGATAACGTTCTTTGCATACCCCGTGCGTAAAGGATTTGATTGTTCATATTTTGTGTTATGTTTTTTTTCTCTTATTACTCTGGTCTGCCCAGGCATTTAGTCGAACCCATGAAGGGAATACAGACAGCTGACTGGATGAAGAAGACATTGTGGAAAAAAACTCCCATTGTTTAGATTTCTGTCAGAGGATATAAGAATACTTAATTTCTTTTATCTCTAGGGCTTTCATTATCATTTAAATTTCATTTTACATTAATTGATCAGGGATTAGTAAAGCCATTATGCAGAAATTAGAATAAGACAAGCCAGATGGAATGAATAATTCATGAAGTCCAATTACATTTTATTTCTGGTGTACTTTCAAACTTGCCTCCGACTTCTGTGCTATTTTGATGTGACAATATTCACTGGAAATCAAGAGTGCCATTTTAATTTATTGTATCCCTCTGGAGTGGAAGCATTTGTATGCGGTGGGGGTGTGCTAATGCATCCCCCCCAAACACCCGGTTTCGGGGCTGCTGGAAATCCTGGGGGATCTGGAGGACGTGGTGCATGCCCTGGGAGGGTTCGGGGATTCTCCGCTGAGCCACACCAGTCGGCCCCGGGGAGGCAGAGACACTAGGGCCTGCGAACCCCCCAGAGGAGCCACGAATCCCCTCCAAACCTGCGTTCCCGTTGCCGCCCGCGGAGGAGCGGGTCCCGCCGCAGGCCCGGGGCCCGGGGCCGGGGGCCGGGGGCCCGGAGGCCGCGCTGCAGCTGCAGGCGGAGCCCGCGAGGTGGCAGGCGCGGCCTTGCGCGCGGGAGGGCCGGGCGGCCGGGCGGCGGGGGCCTCGGCAGCATCCCCGCGGCGCCGGCCCCAACGGCGGGCCGCGCGCCTCCCGGAGCCGAGCCGGCGGCAGCGCGGGGCTAGCGGCGGCCGCGCCCGCCTGCCCCGAGGGTCGCGACCGCCGGGGTCCGAGCCCGCCGCCGCCGCAGGCCCCCTCCCCCCGCGCCCGCGCCCGCGCCCGCCCCCGCCCCCCGGTATTTATTTATGCCACTGGACAGCTCTAGGCACATTAAAGCTGCGGTTCCCCCTCTCGAGGACTTTCATCTCGGGGAGTTTATGACACTTAGCGAATGTGCAAAGTTCTTAATTAGGCTCGCTAGACGGCCCGAGGCAGCGGCAGCGCCACCGAGTCTTCCCGGTCTCTGCTTACAGCACAACAAGCCGCTCTACTCCTTTGAAGACAACGCGGACTACGTGTACGACGTCATGTGGTCCCCCGTGCACCCCGCGCTCTTCGCCTGCGTGGACGGGATGGGGCGCCTGGACCTCTGGAACCTCAACAATGACACGGAGGTGAGCGGCGGCGCAGGCGCCGGGCGGGAGGGCTGGGAGGAGGGCGCACCGGCCCCCCCGCCGCCCCCGCCCCCGCCCCCGCCCATTGCATTCCACGCCGCTGCAGCCCCGTCCCCAGAGCGTGGCGGCTCCTGCGCGACCGCGGAGAGCCCCGTGGTGCGTGTGCCCGGCGGGCCCCCGAGGTCGCCGAGGTCGCCGAGGTCGCGGAGGTCGCCGCCGGCAGCCCGCGGACGCCCAGGGCCGGTGCGGGGAGCCCTCGCGCTGCGCCCCGGGAGCGCTGTCCCTGTTCAGTTCAAGGAAGACGATTCCGTCCACCCTTTACGTTTAGCTCTACCCTCCGTTTGATTTTTACGAGGCAAAGAATCCTTGTCTAAAATGCTGAACTCGCAGGCGGACTTTCACAGTCCTTTTTTTTTTTTTTTTTAAACTCTGAACACATATGTGAAACGTAGTATTTTTTTAAAAAGTGGAATTTCAACATGTCACGTTCAGAATACTTCACAAGTACATGGCCCTCTTTTTTTTTTTTTTTAAAAAAGGGGGGAATCGACAATAAAGGAATTTTTTAGATGATTCTGAAAAAGTTCTGTACATATTGATGTTTTTAAAAAATGATGCCATGTGCATGGTCCCCTTTTTCCCCACACTCTTAAATTTACCCAGGGGCTAATTCAGCTACTTGGTTTGTATTTGTTTTTTGTTTTTTGTTTTGTGGTGACTTTTCTTTTTTTAACTTGAATATTAAATATCCTTCAGTTTAATACAATGAAACGGGGTCTTCATCACTTCCTGGCTTGTGATTCAGGGCAGCTCTCCATAAATAAGAGGGGACAGGTAAGGGGAGCGAGTGCTGCAAACTCTGCAGCAAGTGGAGAACAAGAGAAAGGTCTTTTGAAGTGTTTTGAGCAGGAAGCAACTCAGCCTTTTTAATTAGGAGGCCTACAGCTGGAGGATATGAGGAGAAGGAGGTTCCCCTACTATTTTTTTGTGGGAGGGGGCAGGGCAATATCCCTCAGGTGTTATTATTGAGCCGTGGTGTCTCGCAAAATTCTGTACCCCTCTAGCCACTGCCAAATAGTCATCTTCTGAAAATATTTCAATTTAAATCTGTGTTTTCTTTCTGCTACAAGAGCTATGTGACAGAGGCAAGGGTTACGTAATGAAGCATCTTTGAAAATTATCAAAAGGCATGAATAGTGCAATGCTCATCATTTGGGATGTTGAAATGCTCATAACATTATTGCTTTTCACGAAAAGATGCTATTATTTGACACTGTGTTGGTTTCCCAAAGTCTTTCATCACCGTTGATTAAAATCATATTGCTTCTACCTCCTGGAATAAACTCATTCACTTAAAGCAACCAAAAAACACACGTTTTCCAGGTGGGCTTAGGAGACCCCTCCCTCCCCATATCAGAAATCAGATCTACTAGAAGTGATGTTTAGAGGTGGTAGCCCACTATGATGCAGTAGACTGAGTGTTCTACACTCTCCTTAATAGTTCCTATGTAACTCGTTTTGTTTTGTTTTTAGTCTGCTTTTTAGGTAAAATGAAATCAAGGTGTCAACATTGCAAAATGTAATTTTTCCCTTCTCTTTCTCTAGATATCAAGGCACAACCACATAAGAGTTTTATAGCTAACCATTTTTTAAAAATCATTAGGGGGCATGCAGACTGCTTAGTTTTGTGGTAAACATAATTCTGCTTTCAGAATAACAGTGGATATATCGAATCAGATTCAAATCCAGTAGCGAACGGAACACTTTTTAAAACTCTAAGATCATTTTTGCCTTCGATCAAGTTGAGCAAGATTTTTCAGACACTTGTCAGATTAGGGTTTAGATGTGTGTAAAAAAGAAAGAGAGAGAACCTGAATTCCTAGAGTGATCCGTTGGTGATGGTGTTGTTGAAATGACTGTACTTTTGGACCAAGTTTTCCCAACTGCTCCTATGCAAGGATAGTTCATATTCACCTACCTCAATATCACCGCCCTCCACACAATGTAGTAATCTATGCTGTGTATCTCCCTGTTTTTGCGATTAAAATTATTGAGCCTTAAAAAAATGTGAACATAACTGTGAAACCAAAGTACAGAAGTAAGATAGAGTCAATATATGGATTATTTTCATTAGGGATTCATCAACTTTTGAGAGGTCATATGAGTCAAACTAATAAAATATATTTTATCATTTCCTTCAGCACTTGATAATTTTTTAGCACATGTCACAGGCTGTGATAGTCATTTTTAAATCATTTATAAGATTTGAAAGGATATTTTTAAATAGTTAAAATATTGCCCCAGTTTGCTATACTACTTAATTCTCAATAAATAAGATTCTTTAAAATGTATTAGGCATAATTTAAAAGGTATCAGAAATCAGTTTGAGGGATTAGTTTTTTAACATATCCGTATTAAGATTCAACATTTGTATTCAATCTTTGAGATTATTCATTGATAAAATCTGATATCAAACAGAGTTAGGCAAAGTGTGATCCTGTACAGTCTCCCTAAATTATGGTGTTAAAACTAACTCTGAAAACTGTATAGCTGAATCGCGGATTGGTTCTCTGAGTAGCACACTAATAATAAAGCATATTGACAGAATTATGGCCCATCTAAATTCACATTGTTTTGGCCTTTGAAAGGTTTGGTTAAAAATTCAAGCTCCAGCCTGCACAGCAGGTACCTTTATTGTCGAAATTGTGTATTTTTTAGAAAATAAATGAGTTGGGGACTTTTGTTTTACATTTTTGCTCACAACTGACATACAGTGATTTAAGCGGGTAAAAGAATTTTTATTGATTTCAAGATTAAGTTTAAACATAGATTCTTACATATGATGGAGTTTTTATTGCTATTTTAAAGATAGGTATTGGGTCAATAATGTCCTATAAACAGATGGTTTCAATTCCCTGAACAGCAGAATGCCGGGAGTGCTAAGGCCCAGTACATGTCGGGTTTCTATCCTAAAACGACCTGTTTAGTAGACACAGGTCTTAAACAGTGGCGGGAGAGGATCTCTAGGGCCCTCTTCTCACTGGTTTTTTTTTTTTTTTTTTCTTTCTGTTTCGAGATTTACTCTCTTCTTTTTTAATGACCTGTTGTCCTTTCCTATTCAGCATTCTTGTAGAGGGCTCAGAGATCTGATCTATCAGTTATAAACTCCCAAACTTAAAGACAAGAGTTTACACAACTGTTGATAGAAGAGGGGTAGACCCACTAACATCTTTTCCTAATACTAGGGTTCTTGTAGCAAATTCTGCAGGTTCCATTTCAGCACCTCCAGTTCATTTTAATAATAAGTATGATAGTGATTACCCACATGGGCAGATTTCAGTGTTGATTAAAGAATATGTGAGGCCTCTTCGACAAATAGGTAGGTGTTGCAGTCTCTCAGGATACCACCTTGGGGGCATTTCCAAAGTTAGTGCTTTGTCCACCCTGACACTGACAGGAAGGGGGAAAACGGGGCGGGGGTGGGGGGGGCGGGAGAAAGGTAAAAAGAAAAAAAAAGAAAGGAGATTTCGAGCTTTTGAAGTTTTCCCACCTGCATTTTTTCTTCTTCTTCTGATCATCCCCTCCCCGATGAGGTTTTGAGGGATCAATACATATTTTTTTCCCTGAAGACACACATTAATATGACCTTTATTCCACCATCACCCCCCCCCCGCCTTTTGTAGTATCTTTAATCTCAGTAAATCCTGAAATCTCTCTCCATCGATCCATAAATCATGACCCGATCGTGAAGTATCACATTTAGCTGCTGTTTGTATGGTCGGACATACACCCTGAATAATCCGGAGAAATATTTGTCACTCACTGCCCACTGACTGTGGAGAAAAGACTCTCCAGCTTTTCTTTTTGTTGTTAAAGTGTCTCCTCTCTACCCCTTCATTCAGTGGAGCATATGATTTAAGAACAATGAATCCTTTTACCCCGCACAGGGGAGGTATATCACTTTGTGCACATGAAGGCAGAGGTGACTCTGTCTCACCCAGTTAAACGTATCACTAAATTTGTGTATCTGAATTCAGATTCAGATTCTCTGTTGCCGTCGTGTCCCCTTTGACAGGTGCCAACAGCGAGTGTGGCCATCGAGGGGGCTTCCGCCCTAAACCGTGTTCGCTGGGCTCAGGCTGGCAAGGAGGTTGCCGTCGGAGACTCAGAAGGCCGCATCTGGATCTACGACGTTGGAGAGGTGCGCATACTTTTCGGTTTGTGGGTTCGGGTGTTTTTGGTCGTGTGTGCCTGTGTGTGTGCGTGGCTTTTTTTTTTTTTTTTTTTTTTTTTTGGACGTGTATGTCTAGTTTACAGACCTAGTGAAATTATTGACAAGACCTGTGAGCCGCCAGTGCCCGCTTGAGTGCGTTTGCAAATTGCCATTGACTTCAGCGGGGGTTTGCTAAGGCTTCCTTAGGGCCTCGTTTGGTCTTCAGGCTCCGCACGCAGGACGCTTTAGTTAATGATCCAGGCGCTTTGCAGAGTGCTGGAGAATTCCCAGCTATCCTGTGAGGGAGCGTGGCACTTCCCACCAATTTCAGGAGAACAGAATGAGTTTGTCAAATTCGTTGCGCTAGGGTTGGACTTGGGATTTGTTAAACAAACAAGCAAACAACCAGTCAAGTTTTCATGATGTTCGCTTACGATGTGGACTCTTACTCTTCAGGGAAAATGTAGCCGGTTAAAGAGGCTGACCTCATGCCCCTTCCACGGCACACACGCTCCAGCGGCTGAGGGGAATCAGAACGTTGTGCCATTTTCATGACGTTCGAAGTTATTACATGAAATATATACCTCTGCTGTATCTTATTACCTGATATATGAGGTATTCCGGAATTACATGGCACATATCGAAGGGGGGAAAAAATCTGTATTTTTTATTTCAGATAAATCTCTTTAAATGTTTATACTGCTTTTAATATTACCTTATAAATCAGCTGCACTTAAATGTGTCTGTTTATTCTTACTAAATGGGAAAGCGTTGACAAAGACCTTCATCTGCAATGAGGTTAAAGAATTTTTTCCTTAAAGACAAAGAAAATATTGAACTTTCAAGCAAAACAAAACAAGAGTGTTGTGTAATGCTGGTCTGGCGTAATATGAATCTAGAATTTGCATTCCAGGGGGAAAATCTACCACATTTGTATGTATAACACCCTGGGCCCAGGCAGTACTCTGTGCCTGCCTGGTGATGGGCTGAGCCGATCACTCCGAGGAAGGTTCCGTACGGTTTCCTCAGTCGGCGTTCTGTAAATTTGGCAGTCCCGATGGCTTGTTCTACACTAGAACCTTAGATGAATGCACTGCATACTGCTGTACGGTGGAGTCGATTATGTTGAAACAAGCTAGGTGTTGTTGTTTTGTTGTTGCTTTTAATTCAGCCATAAAAGAGAAACTGAAGGACTTGAGAAATGAGTTTTCTATTTGACGACTTATAGCCCTAAGTACAACATGGAAAAATCTCTCAGTTTTACTGCATGTTATCTAGTTCATTAGATAACCCCTTAAGTATTCCTGATGCCACAGCTGAGTCATCCTGACAGCAACAAAGACCAGGTTAATATTCATCCCCAATGGTGAAGATGCAAACGGTCTGGTGACTATTGACGTAGGTTGGAGTCTTTGGGAAAGAGAATACCCTCTGAATCAAAAATATTACCTATGGTTTTACAGCAATATTTTCTCCAATGATTAGTCGTTATATTTGATGCATCTTTTTCACTGTCTCCATCAAAATAAAACTAAGCAACAACAAAAAGTCTTTGTTAGTTCATTTACTAAAAAATTAAAAAGCTAGCAAAGAGGAATATATATATATATACATATATATATTTGTATTTATATATACACATATATATATAACACCCAAGGTTTCTTTTTCCTTTCTCTTTTTCGTTTATAACAAATGTAATTGTGAGAGAGAAAAAGCTGTGGAGACATGCTCAGAGACAAAAATGGCAGAAGATAGATGAAATTTAAACTCTTTTCTCCACCTCTCTTGCTTATTATACATAATGTCCCTTAACTCTCTTGAGATCATATGCAACATAAACTGTTTTGTCCAAGAGGGATGAAAAGGAGAATAGTTTAACAATCAAGGCCGTTCAAGAACGGCCTTCTGAAGCCTGTATGTTGACCACAGGTATTTTGTGCGTGTGTATAGTATTGTGTATATGCATTTCTTGTTATCTGTAGGTAACATATAACTTATAACATATTAGAAAACACATTATGACATATATGCAGAACTTTCTGTAATAACGTGATTTTTGTAAGCCTGTGGACAGAATTACTTGACTATGACTCATATTTTAGGAGGATATATGATTTTGCAAAAGTTGCTTTGGCTGATATGTGGCTGCTAAAACTTCTTTCCAGGTTGTTATCATCATTCCTGAATTGTAAAGTGTTGTTAGACTCATATTTCTACTATTGTAGGGGCAGGTCAGCCTGGTTTTCATTTTTATATTATTGCTCTTACTTTTCTAAGTGATATTACAGACTATAGAAATGTCTGTAGCTGTAGGCCAGTCTGTCTATTGTCTGGAGTCTAGACAGGCTATAGAAAGATCTCTGGGCCACATAATAGACCAAACAATTTGTAGGGTTGCTTATCCTCACAAATTCACTACCCGGAAAAAAACGGATATACTATTTTATTGAGAGTAGGTAATATTATATAATCTTCTAGTTCTTCCGTGAATGACCAAAAAATCAGGGTAGGCTTATACATTTAACAGTTCTTTCTGTATGGTTTAGTCACAAACAAAGCCACCTAGAGCTCAGAAAAACTCAGACTTAACAAGATAATGTTGTCTTAACTATAGTTTTTTCCTAAGTACTTTTGTAAGGTATTTACCAATTTAGCTCATATTTATTTCTGGGGAATGATAAAGGGGAGAGTCCTTTCCTCTTTGCTCATCTCTACCCTATTTTAAATCTCTCAAGGCCAACTCTGTATAGAGTCTCCATGTACTGAAAGGGAAGCAGAACTTAGCTGAAGCCCACTTCTGAGGGATGGTAGCTCACTTCATGGACAAGTGCCGCCATTATTGTAATTATTGCTGTCTCGTTCACCAGCCTAGAACTGACAGAGCAGAGCTGTACTTACAAGAGAAAGGTACCCTCTAAACAGTGCCTCCCCAGCCTTCCAAATCACCTAAACTGCAGAAAGCCAGTCAGAGTGCCTTCACAGCAAGCTGGCCCCATTTAGAATTTGAGGTCAAATCAAGGCTGGTGCATGGCTGACGAGAGGAAGGGGTATGAGCAGGAAGTGATTTAAAAAGGAGAAAATATAGAGGAAGAGAAAAAAGATGGCATTGAGGATCAAATTGCCAGTAGACTGTGCTACCATTATCTGTATTCAGAATTGGTCCTCTGGTCCCCATTAACACTGAACCCCTCACCGAGGTCATGCTGGCCTTTGGACAGAAAATGTTGCTTTATGGAACCCTCTAGGAAAGAAGATGAAACGGTTTTAAATAAGCCTTATAATACAATCTGGACAAGAAAGTAAATGGTGGTTTTTAGAGTATACTTTGTTGATCCATTTTCTTTGAGACCTCAGTACATTGAATAGGTTTCTGTCTGCGGGAAGACACCTCACATTCATTTGTCCCTGGCTTGTTTGAGGAAGAAGGAGGGGCAGCCGGCTCTTCCTCACCAGGGTCCTATTCCAGGAATGAGACTGGCTTCATGGTTGCATCACCTGGGCAATCTCACAGACCCTGTGCATAGAGGTGTCCTGAGCTTGCTTTATTGCTTAGCTGTCACTGTCTTGCAACTGCTAAGAAATTTTTCAACAAGGCACCCCACATTTTTATTTTGCACTGGACCCTGCAAAATTATGTAGCCAATCTTGCCACAAGAGTTTTGCTCTTAATCCCACTGATGACGTGAATCGGAAATGAAAAGTTATGGCCTTGACCTAGACCATTAGGGAAAAGGAGAAATCTTTAGAAATGTGGTCATTATATGTAGTACAGGCTGTGTGATCTTATTATTATCATCTGTGTCTTAAGATTATCTAAAAATGTTGAATGTGTGGGGCACCTGGGTGGCTCAGTCGATTAAGCACCAAACTCTTGATTTCAGCTCAGCTCATGATCTCAGGGTCGTGAGATCAAGCCCCGTGTCAGGCTCCATGCTTTAAGATTCTCTCTCCCTCTCCTTCTGTGCCCCTCACCACCTCCCTCTCTAAAAGAGAGGAAAGAAGGAAGGAAGGATGAAAGGAAGGAAGACAGGCAAAATATGTTGAATGGGAATAGCAATGGCTGTAGATTACAAACATCATGAGGCCATACAAATGGAGCTGAAGCAATACTGGATATTCTCATTCACCTTCCCACACCCTTGTTTCCATCATATTGTAAGTTCAACGGAAGGTATAATAGAGTTTTAGGGAAGATATCTAGGATGCCTACTACAGGTGGAGTGGAGACAGATAGCCTCTCTCTGTCATTCCATTGTCACACCATCATCAGGAACTCCCTCTGTGACTACCAGTAGAGATGTCCCCATTCAGGTCCAAGTAGACGTGCTTCCTGGGAGACCTGGCACGCAACCCGGAGAGCACTGCAGGGAGGGACTCTGGTGTCAGCGGTCGTGAAGAGTCATCTGTCTCATTCCTAACCCAGCTGAGGCTGCAGCTGCTGCAGGGAGTCCCAGCAGTGTCCCCAGGATCATGCCCTCCTCTATTAGGTACAATTATCCTCCATGACTTCTACGATGATGGCAGAGAGCAGCGGCCTGAATCCAGATTTACTGATGCAATTTATTATGAACTTCTGAAGGGGTAAACAGAGGATTGTGTACGAGCTCACTGAAATCACTAGATTGAGTATGTCCATCCCCCACCCCATTTTCCTTTTTGTTGCATTTAAATGGCAAAGGCATGAGTAATGTCTTGGACCTATAACTAATGAGGTAAAATATAAAACAGCAATGTTTTCAGGTAGGCCACATGATGCTTTGTTGATATAGCACACATTTTTGGTTGTTTGATTTCAGCATCGTATCTGGAAAATATACTGTACACATTTATTTTCACAGATAGGGGTCTATTTTCTTTGCGAAGCAGGTGCTTAACTCCCATTAGCATAAATGGAAGTTATGTGAATTCAGTGAAAGACAGAGAAGACCCCTTTTTTATTTGCTATGATTTTTATGCTATTTGTACATCCTGAAAGTTATTTAAATAGGCAGTGGTTGCATGTACCATTTAAATTTTCTAAGATCTACAGTTGAAGATGAGCGTAGCTCTTGAATAAATTTTGAGGATCTTTCTCTTCAAACTGCAGGATGCAGTCTGTTTGTTGTGGGGCTCTATGATCCCATTCAATTAATTGAAACATGGATAACAAGTCATAAGTTAACTAAAAATATAACCCCAAAACGTTGAGTGTATGCTGCTTCAGAATATACTCGTCGAGAGCTGTTAATCATTGTTGGATTTTTTTTAATGATGTGTGAACACACATATTCTAAGGAATTAAAAATAAGAATTACTCACCACCATGGCTCCTTTACTGAATAGCAAGCTTTTCTATATATACATGGAGCTGATTTTAATAGCACATGGGCCAGTGAGTATAGAATTATTCACGTGTCCTGATGATTGATAGTCAGCCTATCTACCTGTCTTGCAGATGTGTTTTATAGAAAGCCCGTTGCTATTGTTAATGCTTCAGTGCTGTCACACAGATGGGCTGTCATAAATATCCCCTAACAACTATGTTTGCTGCTTATCTGAATTAGTTAGAATGCTGTTTGCAGCTCCAGTTTTGAAAGAAGCAGTTTATCCTCCACCTCCTGTTATTTCTTTTTCCATTAACCTCTTCCAGGGAAGATTTTGTTTTCAGTTGTGATAAATACACATAAGTTTCAAATCCCTGATTATATTTCCACAGTAGTCAAATGATAAAATTCCAAAGTCGTTTTCAGTTTACAGCTGAACTTGAAAAATAAAATGGCAACTTAAAAACTAATTTGGGAGATGAATAAATCTCAGTGCCCTCAGCTTTATTGGTTTGGTATCCCACTCACTAATTGCCTAAGAAAACATGCATTCATCTTTACATTTTAACCCTGAACTGCAGCGGCATTTCAAATCACTTGTTTCATATGGCTCTATGGGGGCTGAAAGAATAGCAGTCATTTTATTACAGATTTCAAGAAGTAGAGTAAGTTTGACGTTCGTTAATACCATCAAAAGGGTCTTGAAAAGTTCTTGGAAAGGAAAAATGCAGGTGAATGTGAAAGATCAAACGGACCCGCTAAAAAGGTAAAGCGTGATGTAAAGGTTTGCCTGAGTGTATTTTAGAACTGAAGGGAAAAACTAGGATGACAGTTTATTTGGGATCCCAGTGGGAAAAACGGCCTATGGCGATAGACTTTGGAACTGTGGTCCAGGTGTAATGGGTGAGGATTATTCAAAAGCGCCTCCCACAGTTTTCTCAGCCAGCTAGCATTCGGACAGAAGGAAGCGATTCCATGAGCCATCTCTCTTGCACTTTAAAGAGCGGTCAAATATAGAGGAATCTGATAAACTGGAAGTGCTGGGAGTTCAAAAGAATTTGAGTGACACAAAATAAATACAATACGTTTCTGGTTTTTAAGTGGATTACACTTAAGCAGTAATTGTTAGCTTTGTGGAACTACTTCGTGTTTGCCAGCAGGACGGGCCTACATCAGTCTTCCCCAAGAAGTTGGTGCCCTGAATATAAATAATCCCCCCTCCATGGGGAGGGGGTGTGCAGAACACAGAATATTAAGTTAAACTGAGATTTGGGGGTTAATTCAAGTGAGAGTCCCTTAATGAAAACAAACTGGATTTGAAATCCGTTCACTTAATTATTGTGCTTTAGGAAGCCATCAGCCCCTGCTGATGACGAACCCGATAGCATGGCTCAGCTGTAGCAGCTTCCAGAAGGAGAGGGGAGCTGGGCTCAGCTTCCCCAGGTCCACTTATAATCACCCCAACACTTGTGTTTCTCATTAAGTGAGTGTGGCCACAAGTTGCTCGATTCTTGAAGGTCTTTGCAAGTCCTGGCTTTACTCTTCAATGGATAAACATTATTATTTTCTTTAGCTGATGCCAAACACTTCCTGGAAAAGAAAAGACTTTGGCATAAATTATTCTGTGGTGCCAAACATCCAGATAAAAACTGCAAATCCAAATACTTAGTTCTGTCTATAATATCGAGATATTTGGTGACACAGAAACAAACCATTGGGATTTTCAATGGGACTTTTCAGTTTTTACCTGAATTTCTATTGGCATAGCCACAACACTATGCAGTCAAGTCAAAAAGCAGAAAGGCATATTTGTATGAGCAGATTTGGGGTGCTAATAAATATAATTACCTAAAATAAGCTACTTTGAAGTAATATATTAGTTCGTTTCCATGTCATAATAAATTACATGTATTTGAAATAAAATAATTTGGTTAAAATGTATGATTGTAATTTTAGTATTAACTTGATTTCTTCTAGGAAAAGTGCTTAATTTAAAAAAGAAAAAGAAAAAGCACTATTAATTCCAATTAATGTTATAATTACTCATCTTATAGTGAATGTAGTAGCAATGGCTTTCATTTTGGTAATTATATATGTAAAAGACCATAATTAAACTAATTATTATATAAATAGTGTGCTTATTCAGGTACATTAGCTTATAAAAATGAATTTATAGGATTAATATCTTTTCAAGCCACTTTTTTTTCTGGATTGATAAGAAAATACTTCTGACTTTTATGTATTATGGAGAAGTTGATTCAGTGAAAAGAAAACCCTAATATCTAATTTTATAAAAACCAAATTAATGTGTGCATAGTAATTTGCAATATTCAGTGAAATTCATATATTCCCATTTTGGTGATAAATGGTCTATGAATATAAACCTTCTGAAACAAGTACCAGTTTGTATAATTAATCATCTTTATGATTCTTCTGTGATTTCAAACTGTCATCTTCAATAGCAGTTTGGATTTTGAAGCAGTCATTAATTATAGTGTTAAATTTTTTTTTATGGCTGACAAAATTGTGTTTAGTTTTAGAATTTCAAAACTGCTAAATTTTATCTTGAAAAATTACTGCTTAGAACAGTAGCCTCAAATCACAGCTTAGACCAGCCGAGCATGAAGCTGCTCCAATCATCTGTGAGGCTGGATTAACACTGGCCTGTATGGAAATGGAGAGTTGTTTGTTTCTCACAGGAGTATATGTGCTACTATTGGTATATCTAAAAAATGGTATGAAATCAAGTATCTGCTTATGCACGTTTATGCGTAAATATTTATATGCTATGTAGGTTGGACTTGCAAAGTGAGGAAGTGAATGAATCGTTCTGTTCTAATTTCAAAGAAGGTTTGCATGAATTTCTGAGGATGTCAGCTATCAGAACATCTACATTTTAAAACATGAATTATTTATCATTTAGGAACTATCAAGGCTTAACATTGTTGAATAAATTTTGCACTCTTACTTTTTAGGATGGCAGATAAAACTGATCAGTGGTCTGTTCCCTAAGGTCTTTCTCCTTGTGGCCACACAAGAGTTTCTCAACATTTAGATGAGATATTTTATTTTTATTTATCTTAGCATAAAGGACCCATAGGTAAAAAAGCGAACATCTTCTAGTAGCCTAAAAACCAGCCACCCTTTTGATTTAGGAAAAATTTTTTTATTTTTATGTATTAGTTTTGTAGACTTCCTTAGGTTAATCACATTCCTCAGTAGGGTTTTTCTAATGTTTAGAGTGCCACGTCCACAGAAACATATGCAAAGCAGATACTTACCAGTTGTCTATTTGAACAGGCTAACCTGGCCCAGCACAGTGCCTGGCACAGAACAGGCGCTTCATCAGTATTTGGGTGAATCAATGTCTCAGGTGTGAAAGTTGAGGTTAAAGGAAAGCTTAATCGTATGAAGCACCCCGAATGCAGCCTCCAGGTTGACTCTAGATTGATGGACAGGAAAAAATAATCCATTTAACTATATTTGCTGCACAGAGAAGGATATATAGAAAATATATCTGGAAAAGAGGGCTCGTGCTTCTTCCCCGCTCCCTATCCCAAGCCCGCGCCCCTCCCGCGCTTTTAAAAGTGAGCAATTGGCCACTAGTGTAATGAAAGCCTAACAGTTGATTCAAATAGTTGTCAAACCACTGGAAAAATGCTTCCTTTTCATTGTGCTTTTTTTGGACACTATAGCTATGGTAAATCATGAACTACATTATAAAAATACCTCTTTTATGCCCAAACATTCAGTAGGAGGGAATGACATTTCTTTTATTACCTTGGTAAATGTTTTTAAGGTGTTTAGCAATAAGCTTTCTTTTTGTCAAAACTGCTTAGATGCAGTGGTTGCTAGGAATTTACTAGAAAACCTATGGTTAATAATATCAGGAAGGAAAGGGATATATGTTTAGTCAGCTAATATGACAGAGCAGCTTGAGTAGCACATGCTTTGTTGTTTCCCTGTCATTTTCTTGATCTTTTCTGTTATGGAAAAAGAGTGGTAATTGAAGTTTACAAAGTTTATTTTCCATTATTGCCCATCAGCCAATGTTTTTAGCACTTTTTCCATTTTTTGGGCAGAGGAAAAGATTGTTCCAAATAATAGGAAAAAAAATAATGCTTAAGAGAGTTCTCAAGAAAAAAAGGATGATGAGATTTTAATACAAATGTGAGCAAGGTCATCGGTAGGCCTTAGTAAATTAACTCTTTCTTCTTCAGCTGTGATTCTTTTTTCCCTCTGCAGGTAAGAACTCCAGCATTTCATCGAGCTTCCTATAATGCTAAATTTTTAACATGAAGTACGTTAAAAAAATAGTAATTATAAATTATTTCCTTCGATGGTTGCTGGCATATTGAAATTGATATAGACCCATATTTATTACTGTTTACTTTTGACTTTATGTCCTACCTTTATATCTTTCCTTAATTGGGTGGTAATGGCTTTTTTTTTAAAAGTGGTGTTCTCACAAACATTCTATAAAAGTCAACCACTCATTTAAAGATACCAGGAAGGGCAGCCCTGGTGGCTCAGCGGTTTAGCGCTGCCTGCAGCCCAGGGTGCGATCCTGGAGACCCGGGATCGAGTCCCACATCAGGCTCCCTGCATGGGGCCTGCTTCTCCCTCTGCCTGTGTCTCTGCTTCTCTCTCTCCTCTCTGTGTATTCTCATGAATAAATAAATAAAATTAAAAAAAAAATAAAGATACCAGGAAGAGAACTTTGGAAGAGCAATCTCAAGCTTCTCTGGTAGATGAGGGGTCCCTTAGATAGGATTTTTATGATAAAATAGGTTTTCTTTCTTTCTTAACCAAAAGTAGATCTCGTCAGACTACTGTAGGTTTGCATCCTGCTAAGTTTCACAGAAATGTTAACCTACTGACTGGGAATAGCAGATGCTGCCGAATGGAGACTGATGGAACCTCCAGCCTCTGGCCTTCCCTCAAAGGACTGTACATGCGGAGTTACCACACAGCGTATCTTCTGTGGTAGAACCAGCGTGTTTACCCGCTCTGTATCCTGCACTCTGGCTTGGGATTTGGGTCCGTGGTTTCATCCATTGTTACCAGTGATGCTAGACGCCCCCACGAGTTAAATACAGTGGAGCTTGTATTTATGTGAAGCGAGTACGCTTGCTCGTTCCAGCGGCTGTTTCATTGCTTATTACCTCCCACTTTGCTTCCATCTGTGTGTGTGGCGGAGGGAATTGTCCTAAGAAATCTCGGCTTCCTCTGAACACAAACGTGTATTTGTACACCAGTAAGTCCACAATCTCCTGAATTGGGGTGCCATTAATAATTGCACTTTTAAAAAACCTTTTAGGGCTTAGAAGAGGTTTAGCAGTCGTTCTGTGGAAACCCACATTCGCTTCCACGGTTTCTGTAAATGCATTAAAACAACAACAACAAAATCAATGCGTATTAAAGTGAAAAGGTAATTTGTAAGATATCTTTCTAACAGAAAACTTTAATTTTTAGGTTAATACAGGAGGTAGACTGTCGTGTATGTGTTCAGAATCAATGGTTAACATAATTGTCCCAGACTTTTTTTTTAATGACTCCATTTAATTAAAAGATTACAGAGATGCTGATGAGCCACACATCCATGGAATACTTATCCTGAAACTTGGAGTCCTATTCATTTTAATTTGTTTGGCATGCTTAATGTATCTGAGAAACCAAACTGAAATCACGGAATAGTTTTTTGTCTTAATCGTCCAAGATTTTTTTTTTTTAATTAACCTACTTTTATATAAGCAATGTCTGAGACAGATATTTTTACCATAAAAAATTCAACATCGGGCTGGTAGGAGTTACTGCAGATAAGGCAGCTTTTTAAAATCAGCTGCTAGGCACTATAAACCCTTTAAAATTACTAACAAATGAGGGAGGCTTGACTGTGGACTGTTCAAAATTGTTAGCCATGTGCTTATAAAAAGGGACACATGAATGATATTTGTGTATTTAACCCTGGTTATAAAAAGTCATTTGATTTTTATAACAGCATGTTCAGCGGTTACAAAGCCTTAGGACTTGAGCTAAAAATGTAAAATCCCACGGTAGAAAGTACCCTAACAAGGAAATAGCGAGGGAAAGCCGTACTGGCCTTATCTGAAAAATAAAAAATATGCACATATATGTAGATATATCTGTATTTATAAAGAATAATTATACTTTACATTTGATTTTTTAAAATGAGCAATAAAAAGTACTGGGAGCTCATTTTTCTTGTGTTCTGAAAAAACCCTTTCCCATACCCAGCTCATGAAATTTACCTCATATTAAAAGTATGGCTATTTAGGAAATTATTTGTGTGGGTTTTCAAGAAATCAAATGTAATAAAAATGAGGAGTATTTCTTTAAAAATGAAGCTCTCTACAGGTGAAAGGAAGAAAATGGAAGAAAGAAAAGGAATGAAGCAAAAAATAACTAAAAAAATGGAGTCGAAGGGAATAAGCATTAAGGAAAAATAAGAAGATACATCATTTCTGCAGGGTTTATAATGTGCCAAGCACTGTGCTAAGCCCACTATATTTGGTGGGGGTGGTGAGGTCCTATTTAAGATTCACAAGAGTCCTAGGAGATGGGTCTCAAAATTCCTTTCTCACAAATGATCAGAGACATTAAAACATAAATTTCATAAGGACACACAGCAAATTAAGTGGCAGAGCAGGGAAAGAAACTGTGATCTGGCTGATACTGGAGGTGGAAAAAGTGAACGCTGCTCCGGTCTCAAAATTTAGTTCTTCTGCAATCTCTACCTCCCTTTAAGTGCAGGAGAAGCCCAGGCCAGACACCCAGTGGTCAGGCCAGTTAGTTGGGGGATGGGCTGGGACAGGATCCAGAGGCACCCTCCCTCCCTTGCACTGAGGCGGACGGGAGGGGGCAGGCCCATAGGGCCTCAGAAGTAGGAAGGAGGGGACTAACGTGATCAATTCTCATAAAATCTCCACAACTTGTACACTTTCGCTTTTTATTTTTGACCTTTTATCTTCTAAGAATCTTAGAAGATTTAAATGCAACCTTTGGATTCTTTTAGCAGGTTGTTCAAAACACATTACCTGCCTGCCACTCTGCTGGCATCTCAGAAAGGGCCGAGGCTCCCGATTGCCCCGCACCAACGTGTGAAAGTTATGTGATCTTTAGCAAATCATTTAGCTCCCCTATTCCCTACCCGTCCAAAGAGGTCTGTGCCTTGTTCCTTAATGTCCTCACATAGTAAATATCAGAATTAATTTTCTAAGAAAATAAAAACAAAAACCACAACAACGCTGTGGGATTGATAAATATGCCACTTCTAGATATCATGATTAGGAACATGTTGAATCTGGTTGACACTTTAAAGAAAACGCATGACTATTCCACGATGAACTCCTAGTATTTTCTTCACTTAGATTACCTTTCTCATCCTCTTCACATCCCTGTTGATAAATGGGTCAGATACCATCATCCCCATTTTACAATTGAGGCAATGAGAGGTTAAGTGCTGACCGTTGCCAGTAACCAAGATGAGAACGGGACTTAAACTTCCCGTCCAAACCTGAGGTTCATTTTACCTCCTCCTTGGGGCCAAATTGCTACCTCAGAAACTATCTTTGTCTTTAGTTCCCTCGGCCGTAAAAACAGGGTCATATCATAACAGGCCGTCACTCTTAGGACTAAGATTTTAGTATCTCAGGAATCAGAGCCCTGAGTGCTTGTGCCATAAAAATGCTTTGTACACTGCAAATAATTAGAACTTTTCTAATGGGGGGTGAGCTGGCTGGTTGGTGCACCCTGTATATGAAGCAGTGGGAAAATCTGAATCTTCCCTGACCTAGGATGTCGACTTTGGCAGAGGTATCTGAAGGCAGAAAATGTTTCCATATCCACGCTGATTCAGTACAATACTGGACAATTTTTAAAGTCCTTCTTTATGGTATTCCCTTGCTATAACTATGGGCTATTTCCTTCACCGTGCGTCTTATTATTACTATTATTATTTTTGGTAATCAATTGAAATTACTCATCACGATTAAAAATTTGTGTTTTTCCTGTCATGAAATGGAAATTGTTTGAAAATTATCCTGAACTGTTTTGCTCTGAATCTAGCCTTTAATGCCTTGATAGAAATGTAAAGAGATACTGAAGCCATGTCATTAACATGCCATTTGCTTCCCTGCTACTTGCTTGACTCACAACCTGTACTGGGAGGTGTTGCAGTTGTCACTGTAAGAAGATACATTTTAGGCTTTTCATTTTTTGAACGTCGCACCTATGCCAGTATTCACACATTCTGACTTAAGAAAACATGATCATTTGAGCCTGTTTTTCATGGTCATCATATGCCAAAATTATTCACTGCTGTATCTTTAATCCCTAGCATAGTGCAGGCTATAGTTGGTACTCTGTGCCAACTGAATACATTTGTGTGCTAGTTAGAGGAACATGAGAGCAGTCTTAGAGAATTTTCCTACTTAATGATTAAAATATTATTGGAGAAAGTCTCAGATGAATTTATGCTCATGAGCCTCCTTTCCAGCCATGGCTAATCAGATAGAACCAGATGAGAAGTGTCAGGAGTGCCAAGGATACGGAGGATACAGAGGATACGGAGGACACTTCTGTCCACACGGAAGCTGTTTACAGCCACAAATGTAAAATGAAAGGAGTGCTTTTTTGTTTGTTGGGACGTCTGTTTGATCTTACCTACAAGTAATTCAAATGCCAAAAATTATTACTTTGGGTGGGGAAACCGCCTGTGAATGCACATTCACACATTCAAGCTAAGAGTATACTTAAAGTGCTTCCTGATGGTGATACTTAATTCTAAAAATGCGGAAGTGTGCAGTTCACCTTCTAAATCTAACATTACAGCCAGCTTGCGTTATTTTTATAGCCAACCAAATGAGAAAGTGTAATAAGATGAGGTAGGCACATTTAAGTTTCTAGAAGCAATTGTGTTACCATTGTGTTCTACTCTGGAACATTTTTTTGTTGTGGTGGTTTTGTTTGTGGACCAAAGCAAACTAACATTTCTGTGAAGTGTATGGTATTCTAGAGAGAAAAATACTTGGTAGAATGTCTTTTTATTTTTTTTTAACTTCTAATATTTCCAACCTAAATGAAACTTGCACAGATCAAAAAGAGGACAAGATATGTTAGAATATTATGAACTCTTTTGTGAGGGCAAACCTGTATTATTATTATTATTTTTTTTTGCAAACCTGTATTTTTAAGGACAGGTGTTGGCATTAACAAAATTCATTTTTGAATTTTGAAAAGTTAGATGTGCAACTTAAATGTCATTAAGTGATACTCAATTCTGTCTCCAACTGTATCTGGGCACATAGCCAAACCTTAATGTGTCCTAATCTTTATTAGTATCATTTCTTAACAGTCTTGCCATTACTACTGCATGCAACTATGCACAATGTATTTACCTGTTTTCTTGAGTATATAGTTTCTATAGGTTGCTATCAATAAAACATTTGGTATGGCATCATATTTCAGCAATAACACAGTGTTTAGGAGACAAACTCCTGGAGCAATACACTGTATCATATATTGTGTAGTGTATTATTAGGAAGGCCTGCTTTTTTCCAGGACTTCAAGTTATGTGAAATTATGAGGTGCGTTAGCGATAGCTTGATTCTCACCTCATATGAGAAAAAGTTATAATCATGTTATCACAGTTGGCTTTGTCTCTCCCTAGGCTTTAGTGTTGTGACTTTTTTTGGAAGGACTTGGTCAGGAGTTGGAGGAGAGAAAAGAAATTGTGGACCTATTCTTTCATATAAATATGATACCAATCCTTTGCCGCTTGTGCTTTTGTTAGCTCTTTTGAGAATTTATTTTGGAAGCCTCATTTTTCTGGTGCAGTATTTTCTAAAATTGAAGAGAAAAATGAAGAATGGTGGAACCTAGGAAAAGAGCTCAAAGTAGGGAAAATGGACTGAGCAAAGGGGTAACTGTCATTCAATGCTATTGTGAACTTCTGTCGTTGCCTAAGGAGAAATTTGGATTCATTTCAGTAACTAGGGAAGTAGTTAACCATTCAAAAACTCATTCATATGACCAAATGAGACTTCTTCTTGGTACTGCATTTCTCAAAATAAGTAAAGACCTTACTCCCACACCTGTATATCATTTCCAGAATTATATTATTGAAATGTTTAAAACTTAGGACCAGAACACTAATTGCAGGATATACATTGTCGACTGATGATGCCATCCTCCAAGAAGTTCTTAGACATTATCTGAGAATATCATTCCCTGTAATAAAAATTTAAACTCCTAATCATTTGGCTATATATAGTGGGTAATTTTTCAGCTCTAAAAGTGACCAAAAAGCTTAGCTTTATTTGCTTCCTCTCTATTTTCAAAAATGTATATTAAGATGAATGCTATTAATGTTTATGGACTAGGTGCAGCACAGGTACCTATAGATGGGTCACCCCATCTCATAGGGCAGTCCTCTTTATAGTCTAAATCAATTTTATTCTCTATAAAAACCATTCAGACTTCTACTTGGTCCTGCTTCTCATCTTCAAATAATTCTCTTTTCCATTCCAAACACTTGCATGGTATCCTTAAGCAACTCATTTTTTGGATGCTATGTAAAGAAATTACTATCCTTTAAATGAACTAACAAAATCCATACACCCAATTTGTATCAGGTGGGATTAATTTTCTCCTCACTGAATCGTGCATAGAAAAAGATAATATTTGGGAAATTTTATAAACCCCTCTTTCTGACAGATCAGTATAGCATACTGGTCAGGGATGCAGATCCTGGAGCTAGAGAACACTGGCATTGGTATTTGCTAGCTAATGCAGTCTTTCTAAGATGACTTAATATTTCTGTGCCTTGAAAATGGAAATACTAATATTACTCTACATAGGGTTGCTGTGAGGAATGAGTTAATACATGTAAAGTACTTAGAACAAAACTCTTGGTAAGATCTTGCTGAAAAAGCCAAATTACTATTTCATAGTAAGATTTCTTTGTATGATACTTACCTGGCGGGGGAGACACCATGATCCTGCAGGTGGTTCTCCCGGGGCAAGGCTCGGCCATTGCACGCGGGCCGTGCTGACCTCTGCGATTTCCCCAAACGCGGGAAACTCGACTGCGCAATTTGTGGTAGTGGGGGCCTGTGCTCGCGCTCGCCCCCGGTTTAAAAAAAAAAAAAGATTTCTTTGTATGTGTGAACTGTACTTTTGCCATGCGTATTAGTGCATTAGCCACACTTTTTAAAAAGGACCAATAGCATGGACTTAGAAAGGCAATACCATAGTTATTTCAAAATCTGAATCGATTATGCAATTTCTATTGCTGTGCTCACTTTAACTCTGTTTCTTTTCTTTTTTTTTTTTTTTTTAAGATTTTATTTATTTATTTGAGAGAGAGAATGAGGGAGGAAGGGCAGAGGGAGAAGATGACTCCTTCCTGAGCAGGGAGCTGGATGCAGGGCTCCATCCCAGGACCCTGAAATCATGACCTGAGCTGAAGGTCAGGTTGGCTCCTGTAATTGTATAGTTTACATAAGTTTTTTGAAGTTTTACAAATTTTATGAGTGATTTTTTCACCTGAGATCGACATTTCACCTCTTCAGTTTAAGAGAAACACTTCAGGGCCAATTCAGGGACGAAGATCTGGTTTCCTTTACATTCCAAGAGAAATGGCTGCTTCAGGAGGGGCAGGCAGAAGTCCTAGGGGCTTCTAGGCTTTCAGTCCTATAAGATATTTTGTTCACCATTTTCCATTAATTTGCTTTGCAGCTTGCAGTTCCCCACAATGACGAATGGACCCGATTTGCCAGGACCCTTGTGGAGATTCGCGCTAACAGAGCTGATAGTGAGGAGGAAGGCACGGTTGAGTTATCTGCCTAGTAGAAAAGAAGCACCTCCTACCCCGCCCCCACCTTCACCTTCTAGAACTCAGCTCTGCACTCATGGATTCCACTTATATTCAGTGTCCGTTTAGTATCAGTGTTGCGTGACATTCGGGTGTCATATTGTGCCAGCTTTGCTCTGAATATTCCAAATGTATCCACCCCACTTTACACTGACCTGAAATTCACCAGAGCATTTCTATCTTTATATTTGTCTCAAAAATGGGGGGAGGGGTGTAGGCTTTACGGGTTTAGTTGTTGCCTTTTAACTACTTAGTAGCTGTATTTAATAGCTGGAAACCTCTGGTTAAATTTGTTCTTACATGCACTTCTGGCATAGTCCTATTAAATCCATATGAAGCCAGATATGATTAGGTGCAGATGTGGTGTGCTTCATGATATGGTACAGGGCCAAAGACTTGAGATGTGGTGTTTTACATGGTGACTCACATTATGAATGGATTTACTAGAAGAACATTGCTGCTCCTTATTTATTGTGGTGTGCTGCATGGAACATATTTATTTGAGAGCATTAAAATAAACGATCCTAGAGCATGTGCATAATGAGAGGACTGTATTGTCTCTCTGCTGCTGTTGAAGTTACATTAAGTTCCAAATAACAATTACAGTATGCCGGTTCCACTGAGGACAAGAAATCTTTAGAGGTTTGTTGCAGGGAACGGAATGAATTTTAATGCCTATTATTTCTAGGTACTTGAACAATATTTCAAATGTAGTTGACCATTGATACTTGTCATTCAAGCTAACACAGTCCCAACAAAAGTCTGTGGTTCCTGAATATGACACCAGTATTGCCAATAAAATGTTCCAAACAAGTTCTGCACCAGTGTGGATAAATCCTTTGCTTGGGGAAAGACTGATTAGATTTTGCTATGACAAGGGGACGGGGAAATACATTAAGGCCATGTTAAAGACTGATAATGAACTTACAGGCTGCCACCCTGGCTGATCTCAACCCAAGACTGTGATTTTATTTTTACAAGGGAATGTGTGTGGCTTTTTGGGAAGCTTTCCCTTATCTCCTTCACCAGAGCCACTTTTGCCCAAAGACGGTCTCAAATGTTGGAATAAGAAAAACAGGGTAAGGTGAACAGATCCCAAATGTTTTACAGTTCTTTAAATTTTAAAAAAATTTACACCAGAAAATTATGTTTATTGCTATTGGACTAGGAAATATGTCTATAAACAATTTTAGTAGAAAATTTTCTCAAAAAGTTATTTCATGCCTAGAGAGATTTAAAATAAATAGTGGGTGAGTCATGAAAAACATCTGAAGACAGACTTTTACCTTTTCAGGAAGAGTATCTCCATGGTGTTTTGGTGGTAGGGTCATCTTGAACTATAAGATTTCTTTTAATAAAAATTATATGCTTTTTCTCTAAGTGCCCTATGGCACAGAGATATTGAAATTCTTTGAAGGCAGGAATTATATTTTTAAAGATAAAAATAATGAGGGTCTTAAATAGGTTTAAAAGCAACCTAATAAAAAAAAAAGTACCAGGGGAAAAAAAGTTTCTCAAGCTTACACTAAAGGACCAAGAATAAATCAAGAACTCATGAGTTGCTATGACAGACCAAACTCTCAATGATTCCATGAGTAAAGACCAAATGGTGAAAAGGCTAGAGCCCCTTGGAGTAGGCACATGAAATATTACATGAGCTGAGAGACGTATGCATCCCACTGTGATAGCTAGTCTTGTGCCATTCCACATGGAGTCTGATGATGGATTATGGGGGAAGTGATGCTGGGTGGGGTCCAGGACACGGTTATGATAAGACTTATAGTTTTCTTTTAGGTCTCTGAGCACACTCACTCTTTGTTCCTAAGCCAAGAAGTACAATTACTTGTGTAAGAAGTACAACCATCCTGAGACATCTGGACCACACACAAGCCCAGTGACCGTGTAGTGGCCATGTGGATGGAAACCAAGCCAACCCACAGCCATTCAAGTCATCCCAACTCATGTCCTGGATGGAATGTGGTGGCCATGAAAACCTGCCTCTCTGATCTCCTATTGCAGACAGCATAACTAACAGCTGCTTTGCTCTGAAATCCATCACCATGTTTGACCAAGGCCATGCTTTCCACAGGCTGCTCTCCCAGTTGACTGAGCATGGCACACACTGAGGTAGGCCTATTCTTGGGAGATGGAAGATTTCTCTGAGAGGTAACTGGCTCAAGGACTCCCTGTCAGCATTGCTAAAACCTTATAAAATTGCACTGCAATCTAAAACTAACCTTTCTTCACTTCCTCCCTCCCTCCAAATCTTTCCCTCTCTCTGAGTCTGACCAATACCACTGTCTGATGGCCCTCCCAGCATAATCTGTCTGCCTGACAAGAGAGTAAAGAGACTGATGAATCACCAAGAGTTGTAAGAATTAGCATGTGCCTTTGGGGGCAAGGGGAACAGCACAGAGACTGGATTTTTGAGGGGCTTAAGGGAACCAGAATAAAGTCTGGATAGGCAAGAATTCACTAGTTTGGGGGTACTTTTTTGGGATATGTGATTTTATACTCTGGCAAGGACCCAGGGGTTCTTAGAAGTCTAAAAAAGTTGTAGCCTACACTTGATGCAGTGAAAATGTGTGAGGTGCCCTGACTGATAGCATATATAGGAATAAAGAGGCTGAAGAAAGTAGATTATATTAGAATGAATAGATTATATAAGGCTGAAGACATATCCAAGAGTTGGGTTATATAGTAGGGTGCTGAACACATACCCTTCACCAACACCATCAGCAATAAGCTGGTGAGAAAAACATAAGCATCTCTAGGAATTTGTCGTGGCCTTTTTTGCAGGCCAGGACTGATAGTAGGAGATACAGTCACAGAACAGGGCTTGTTAGTATCTATAGGGATGATGACACCCTAGAGTAACAGTGGCTAGGTGGTGATAGTTAACCCCCAGAAATCAGGAAGCCACAATTACTGTAATGGCCAGCTAGATCAGAGGAACAGCAAAGAAGGCTTTACTCACTTATAGAACATGGCATCCTAAGGGCAAAACAGACAAGCAGCTCAAACGGTGCTTAACATCTACAATTGAAAACATAAAAGCAAGAATGGAGGAAAAAAAAAAGAAGGAAGGAGAAAAAAAAAAGTGGAGGAGCAAGTGACCGAAGGCAGTTACCCCAATAGAAAATCATGATCCTCTACCATAGGACCCAGCAATTGCACTACTAGGTATTTACCTCAAAGATACTGATGCAGTGAAATGCTGGGACACCTACATCCCAATGTTCATAGCAGCAATGTCCACAATAGCCAAACTGTGGGAAGAGCCATGATATCCTTTGACAGATGAATGGATAAAGAAGATGTGGTATATATATACAACAGAATATTACTCAGCCATCAGAAGAAACGAATACCCACCATTTGCTTCAGCGTAGATGGAACTGGAGGGTATTATGCTGATTGAAATAAGTCCGAGAAGGACAATAATCATATGGTTTCACTCATATATGGAATATAAGAAATAGTGAAAGGGATTATAAAGGAAAGGAGGGGAACTGAGTAGGAAAAATTAGAGAGGGAGACAAACCATGAGAGACTTCTAACTCTGGGAAACGAAGGGTTGTGGAAAGGGAGGTTTGTGGGGGGATGCGGTAACGGTGATGGGCAATGAGGAGGGCAATTGATGGGATAAGCACTGGGTGTTATACTATATGTTGGTAAATTGAATTTAAATTTTAAAAAATGTAAAAGAAAAAGAAAATCATGATCCTTTGCTCATTACCTAGACCCGAGCCAATTTTCTGATCTAGAACCTACTGACTGAAAAGGGGTCTAGCCTGTTAGCAGAAAGGACACCATGGGAAACACATATTGTGATGATTTCCTCAGTCCTTCCCCAAAGGGACCTATGGCCATTTATTCAGGTCAATGTATAATGCAGAAAGAAAAATCAGATACTTGGGAGAACTAGTTGATACAGGGTTTGAATTCAGATTGAAACTTGAAGCTGTATCATAGTCTCCCAGTTAGAATGGTAACTTATGGTAACTAGATAAGATAATAAAGCCCTTATTAATCATCGGTCACACTGGGCTCTTAGGTCTATGGACCCACAAAGTGACCATTTCCCCAAACGCTGAGTGTTCAATTGGAGCTAACATACTTGGCATTGGGTTCCTGGCCTCTGGGGTTAAGAGCTATGCAAAAGGGAAGGCCAAGTGGAGACGCTCTGAAACTGCCATACTCCCACCTCCTCCTACCAAGATGGTAAATAAAAAACAATATTACATCTCAGGGTAGGGCTGGGAGGATGGTAGACATTAGGGACATTCTTAGAATCCTAGAAGATGCAGAGTGGTGGTTCCTAGAATTTATCCATTTAAGACCAAGCGGGGGATCCCTGGGTGGTGCAGCAGTTTAGCGCCTGCCTTTGGCCCAGGGCGCGATCCTGGAGACCCAGGATCGAATCCCACATCGGGCTCCCGGTGCATGGAGCCTGCTTCTCCTTCTGCCTATGTCTCTGCTTCTCTCTCTCTGTGTGTGACTATCATAAATAAATAAAAATTAAAAAAAAAAAAGACCAGTCGGACTCCTTCATAAACTAGATGGATCTTGGAGAATAACTGAAGAGTAGTGCAAGCTTAACCAATAGGAGCTCTTATCACAGCTACTGTGTCATATGTGACATCTTTCTTGGAACAGATTAATAAGGTACCAGTACCAGAAGTCCTATAAGGTATATATACTCCAGAGGGTGGGAGATCAAGTCAAGGTAGAATTGGGAACATGCTATGTCAGTGGAATTTTTAGGAATCCAATAGTTAGGTACATACTGGGATGTCCCTTCCAAAGTGAAAAAGTGCTGGAGCTTAGAACTCCCAACACAAGAAGGAAGCACAGCACCTGGTAGGCCTCTGTAGGTTCTGAAGGCAACACACATGTCTAAGAATACTCTGTTCTACCATGTAGCATTGCAAGGCTTTGGGGAGGGCTCAAAATGAGAAAGGACTTCACATCAGATCTAAACTGCAGTGCAAGGAGCTACATGGGCCACTCAACCAACAGATGCTCTGGTATTAGAAATATCGCTGGTGGTTTCGAAAAGATAGGGCAACTTATGGCAAACCCTAGTAGGGCAATTATAATAGTGGCCCATGAAGTTCCAAAGGAAAGTTGAGCTATCTGAAGCAAAGAAGTAAGTGACTTTTGAGAAATAGCTCCTGGCATGTGACTGGGTCATGGAAGTAGAGAGCTCTTGACCATGAAGATGTGAAAATACCAGACATCCAAATAGCCCATTTGTAAGTCGAGTCCTGTTAGCCTCACCAAGTTATAAAGTTGGAAAGATCCAAAAAAAACCTTTCCATAAGATGGAAATTGTGCATCCAGGATGCACATCTGAGCAGAACCAGAGGGCGTAAGTAAGCTGCATGAGCAAGGAGCCCAGAACCCAATGTTACCCAACAGGATTTCACCAGCACCCCTTTCCCATGCTTGTGTATGTGGTCATACGTAGGGAGGGTGGATTCTGTATGACTGGTTGAGAAAAAGGGGAAAAAGTCAGAGGCTGGTTTACATATGGGTTGTCTCCGTTTATGGGTGGAAGTTAAGAATGGATGACAGCTACACTACAGCCATAATGAAGGGTGACCTCGGAGGACAGTAAAGGGAAAAACTTTCCAATAGGTAGAGCTGTAAGGTGTGCACATAGTCATCCCCTTTGTGTGGAAAGACAAGTGGCCAGGAATAAGTACATATACATACACTGCCCTAGGCCAAGCTATCATCATCTCTCTCATGAATTCTTTATCTCATTCACCTCCCAGCTTCCATCCTTTGACCTCTTCAGTCTTTTCACAAGATAGCAGCTTGAATGACGGTGTTGCAACACTTAACTCCTCCACTCAAAGCACACTGATGGTATATGTATGGGGGTATAAAGTACAGCATAGGGAATACAGTAATATTTTAATAACTTTAATATAGTGACAGATGGTGACTGTGGCGAGCATTTTATAAGGCATTAAATGTCAAATCACTATGTTGAACACCTGAAACTAATTTAACACGGTATGTCAGCTCTACTTCAATAAGAAACAAACCAAAACCCATGAATGGCTTTCACATCATTTGGAGTAAAAGTCAAAATTTTGATAGTGGCCCACAGACCCTATAGGATTTGATTCTCATGTCCTGTCTCTGATCTTATATCCTGTTACTTAATGTTTGCTAATCCACTGCCATTTCTCCGACCTCACTCTTCCTTTGACATGCCAAGCACCTCCAATCATATGGGCCTTTGTACTAATAATTTCTTCCGTCCAGAATGCTAAAAGCACTGAGTTTATTTTTTTTTTTAATAATCTGAGAGAGAGAGAGAGAGAGCACAAGTGGGAAGGTTAGAGGGAGAGGGAGAAGCAGGCTCCCCGCTAAGCGGAGCGCAATTCGGGGCTCCATCCCAGGACCCCAAGATCATGACCTGAGCCGGAGGCAAACGCTCAACCGACTGAACCACCCAGTCGCCCCCAGAAAGCACTGAGTTTATAAACCCTTATGCACATACTTCAAATTTTCACCCTTTAATATAATTAAGGTCATTCCTCTGACTTTTCCAACTAACCTTTTATCTGTGAAAGTAACAGGTTCCCTAACAGCTTAACATCAACATCAATAAGAAGTCATAGTTTAAAATAGCAGCAACAGCAACTGAAGATAAGCTTAAAAGATCTGAGGCTCCCAATTAGAGCACTGAGAGGAAGAATTAACAATTAAAGTAAAATTAAAATGAGAAAAGGTGTAAGTTTTTGGTTTTTTATTGAGGTGTGATTCCCATACAACAAAATGCACAGATAGGAGTGTTCAGTTTTAACAATTTTTTTTAAAGATTTTTTATTTATTCATGAGAGACACACAGAGAGAGAGAGAGGCAGAGACACAGGCAGAGGGAGAAGCAGGCTCCATGCAGGGAGCCCAACGTCGGACTCGATCCTGGGACTCCAGAATCACGCCCTGGGCCAAAGGCAGGAGCTTAACTGCTGAGCCACCCAGAGATCCCCTTAATGATTTTTTAAACAAGTTTTAACAATTACATACAGTTACATAACCAGGAGACAAAACAAGATACAAAACATTTTAATAAAGATGGAAGTACTCTTGTGGCCCTTCCCAGCAATCCTTGTTTTGATTTCTGTCAACACAGATTAGTTGTGGCTGTTCTCTTCTTAAACTTCATATAAGTGAAATCGCACAGCATGCCTTGTTTTAATGGCTGGATTATTTTGCTTGATATAATTTTTTTGACATTTGTCCTCGTGCTAAACATTTTCGTAGTATGTTCCTTTTTATTGCTGACTGGTATTCCATTTTACAATTATTTTGCAATTTATTCATTCATCACTTACTGAACATTAGTGTTTTCAGTTTGAGGCCTTTTTATCTAATGTTCCTATGAATATCCGTGTACAGTTCTTTTTGTAGGCACTTGTTTTCTTTGGCAAATCCTGCAAGTGGAATTTCTGGGTCGTATGGTAGATCTATGTTTAACTTCCTAAGAACTTTCGTAAGTGTTCTGCAAAGTGGTTGTACCATCTTGCATTCCCACCAAGGCGTCAGAATTCCAGTTGTTCCACAGCTGCTCCAAAATCTAATATTGTTGGTCTTTTTCATTTGGGCCATTTTGGGGAGTACGAAACAGTAGCCAACTGTGGTTTTAGTTTGCATATACTTGATGACTACTGGTTTTGAACACCTCTTCATGTGCTTACTGGCCATTTTTACATGTCACATTACACCTTTTTCTCTGAAATGGCTGCTCAAATATTTTGGGCATTTTTAAAACTGGATTTTCTTTGTGTTTTTACCTAACAAAGCTCTTTATATAACCTCTATATAAGTCCTTTGTCAGATACATGTGTTACAAATATTTTTCCCAGTCTAGGACTTCAAACTTCATTCCCTTAAAATACTGTGATATGCAGAAATGTTAAATTTTCTTAAAGTCCAATTGCCCATTTTAATCCTTTCTGGTTAGTATTTTATGGTTCTTCCTAGTAAATCTTGCTTGCCATCTTGTTTTCTTCTGAATATTTTATTGTTTTAGCCTTTACATGAAGCTCTATGATGAATCTTAAATTTATGTTTGTAAATGGATGACGCAGTGGTCAAAACTGAGTTTTTAAAAAATTTATGGATATTCAGCTGGTCTAGCAATATGGGCTGAAAAATTTATTTTCTTTTTTGACCATTAAATGGAACTAGCATCCTTGGTAAAAAGTCAACTGATGATATACATATAAGCTCACTATTCTATGAACTGACTTTTCTATTTTATTGAGCAATTACATAATACACTGTCCTGATTGATAGATTTAGTTAAGTCTCCAAATTTGTTATTCATTTGGAAGTCTTGTTTTAGCTATTCTAGATCTTCAATGTTTCCATATAATTTTAGAATCACTGTAAAATTTTTAAAAGAAAATCATACTGTTTAGTTTTCAACTGGGAGTTCATTTAATCTACATACCAATTTGGAAGAATGAACATCTTAACAATTTTGAATCTTCCAATCCATAAACAGGGTATATGTCTTCCCATTCATTGAATTATCTTTATCTCACAATGTTTTAGTATATCGGTTATGCACACCTTTTAGATTTATTCCTAAGTATTTAATTTTTATTCTATTATAAATATTGTAATTGTTTTAAAATTTTATTTTCCAAGCATATTTTGCTAGTTTTCAGAAAATCTGTATACATTCATCTAGTATTTTGCAACCTTATTAATAGGAATATATCATTTCTAGATTTCATAGATCCCATTGGTTATTATATATACAATCATACTGAGAATGAAAGCTGTAGTTCTTCCTTTCCAATCTTTTTTCCTTACAACACTAGCCAGCACTTCCAGATCAATGTTGTATTGCAGAAGTGAAGGCAGACATCCTTACCTTTTTCCTGATCTCATATAAGAGTTTCAATGTTTCACTTTTATCATGGACAGGTGTTAAGTTTTACCCGATGTTTTTGTTCTGCATCTATTGATATATAGTCATGTAATTTCTCATTTATTCTATTAATGTGATGAATTGCACTGGCTTTTTAAAATGTTAATCCAACCTTGCTATACTTGTATGGACCTCATTTGATCAAAATATATTGCTAGATTCTATTTGCTAATAATTAAAGCAGTTTTCCATAATTCTTCCTTAGGGATACTGGTCTATAATTTTCCATTCTTGTAATGTCTTTGTGAGGTCTTAGTTACATAATGATGCTCGTATGAATTGAGAAATGTTCTAACATCCTCTATTTTGTGCAAGAGTATAAATATTGGTATTAATTCTTCCTTAAATATTTGATAGAATCCACTGGTGAAGCCATGTGGCCCTGGAGTTATATTTGTGAGAAAGTTTCTGATAATAAATTCATTTACTTAATAGAAATAGGGATGTTCAGATTTCCTATTTCTTTTTGGTTCCATTTTGGCAAATCGTATTTTTTTCAAAAATGTGTCCTTTTGGGGCGCCCAGGTGGCTCAGTGGTTGAGCGTCTGCGTTCAGCCCAGTGCGTGATCCTGGAGACCCAGGATCGAGTCCCGTGTCAGGCTCCCTGCATGAAGCCTGCCTCTCCCTCTGCCTGCGTCTCTGCCTCTCTCTCTCATCAATGAATAAATAAAATTAAAAAAAATATATGTGTCCATTTAAGTAATCAAATTTATTGGCATAATTGTTCTTCTAGCCCCTCATTACATATAATTATGTGTGTAAATGTATATATATGTATACTATATATATTCATAGATATCTTTTTAATTATTGATATATTTGTCTTCTTTAAGAGTCTTGTCAGGTATCAATATTAGTCTGTTTAAAGAACTGCCGTTTGGAACTGTTGATTTTTCTCTATTGTTTGTTCACTTTTTTTCTTCTTTCTACTTTGGGTTTCATTTGCTCTTTTTTTCTTATTTCCTAGAGTAGAAACTTAGATCACTGGTTGTAAAACACTTTTCTTCTAATTTAGGCCTTTAAAGTTATAAAAATCCCTCTAAGTACTGCTTTTACTGAATGTATCCTACAAATTTGATCTGTTGTGCTTTCGTTATCATTCTATTCAAAATATTTTCTAATTTCCGTTGTAATATATTATTTGGCCCATGGGCTTTTTAGAAGTGTGTTTAATTTCCAAATATTTGGAAAGCTTTCCAGATATCTTTGTTTTTATTTCTAGCTTGATTCTGCTTGGTAAGAAAACATACAGAGTAAGAAATACTCTATATTTCAAATCCTTTGAAATTTATTAAGATTTATTTTATGAGCTAGCATATGGTCTAGCTTGGTCAATGTTCCATGTGCACTTAAAAAGAATGTCAATTCTTCAGATATTGAGTCTGTGGTTCTAAAAACGTCAAATAGACTAAATTGCCTGAGAGTACTGTTTCAATCTTCTGTAATCTTACTGATTATTTTCTATGTGTTTAATCAATTACTGAGAAAGGAAGTGAAAATATGTAAATATGGCTGTGGTTTGTCTATTTATCCTCTAGTTCTGTTTTTATTCATGCATTTTAAAGCTCTGTTACTAGATATTACATATTTAGTTTATTATATCATCTTGATAAACTGACCCTTTTATTATCTTGAAATCTCCCTCTAGTGTCCTTTCATTTCAGCCTGGACTCTAGCATTTGTTGTAAGGCAAGGCTGCTAGTGATAAACTTTCAGGTTTTGCTTATCTGGGAATATTATTTTTCCCTCATTTTTGAAGAATAATTTCATCAGAAGTAGAAATCTTCATTGATAGATTTTTTTCTTTCAGCACTTTTGAGTATTTCATCCCACAAGCTTCTGGCCTGTATGGCTTCAGGTAAGATATCAGCTATTAATCTTGTTTAGGATCCCTTGTATATGATGAGTTGCTTCTTTCTTGGAGCTGCAAGATCCCCTCACAGGTTTTGGCTTCTGACAGCTTGATTATGATGTGTTTATGTATGGATCTCTGAGTTTGTCCTACTTGGATTTCATGGAGGTTCTAAGAGATGGAGATTGTTTTTCATCAATTTTGGGATGTTTTCAGCCTTTCTCGCTTCAAGAATTCTGCCCTTTCTCTGCCTCCCCTCCTGCTGGCATTCATGATGGTACCCACAGGGCTGTGTTCAATTTTTTGTTTCCCCTTTTTGTTCTTTAGATTGTATATTTCAACTGACCCTCCTTCACATTTGCTTATTCTTTGCTCTGCCGAAAACATTCTAGTTTAGTTCTTTAGACATGAATTCCTTTAATTCATTGAGTATACTTAAAGGTGCTTTAAAATCTTTGTCTAGAATGAAAATCCAGTCTCTGGGCTTCCTCATAGTTCTTCTTGATTTTTTTTCTTGTGTATATGCCATACTGTTTCTTTACATGTCTCATACTCTTTTGTTGAACTCCAGGTGTTTTGAGCATTGTAATGTACAACCCTGGAAATCAGATTTGTTGTTACTTATTGTAATTCTTGTTTATTTAGCAAATTCTCTGAACTGATGCCATATAGTGCCTATTCTGTGTCATGTATGGCCCCTGAAGTCTATTAATTCGATGTTTAGTCAATGACTGGACAGAGATTTCCATAAATGCTTAGAACCAAAAACTCTTCCAGTATTTGCCAGAGGACTCATGTGTGCTGAGGCACACATTCAACACTCAGCCTGGTGGTCTACCACTCTGCATTAGTCTTCACTTCCTTTTTCTGAAGAGCCTCAAGGTTGACAGGAGGTTGAGAACTTAGAGCCTTCTCAGGTCTCTCCTGAGTATGTGCACTCTTCTGAGTCTGGGTGTGTGTTCTTCCAGATTCCCAGTAGCATTCTAGAGCTATTCAAAACCCTATGAATATCTCATTCCCCAGATGGTCCTCTCAAGTTTTTGGTTATTCCGCTCTTTGCCCTGTTATTTATTTCCTCAGATGCTGTACAACAACTAAGATGATAGCGTACCAACTGCTTCTTCAGTTAGCAGGAAGGAAATGCATACATTGCATTGTGGGGTAGGCCAAAGGCTGAGACTGCACATGTGTAGAAGTCTCTACCTTCTGCAATAATAAAATTCAACAGACATCAGCAATCATACTACTTCTGCCTTCGGGAAAAAAAAGTATGTCTGTCTCAATTTTTCTCATTCCCAACTTTTCATTTTTCTGATTTCATTCTAACAGAGTATATGCCTTTCATAATCCTGGAGCTGATTCAAATGTCAAGGTTATCATAAGCAGCAGTTTCTTACATGGAGTGGCTGTCGGAACACCTAAATTCTCAAATTAATAAAGCACATCTCTATACTCAGAACATATGTAGGTAAATTTTACTTCAAAACAGGAATTCACAATTTGAAATATACCACTATTTTGAAAAAAGGATGAGAAAACGATATATATGTATGTTTCTCAGTTAATTTTTAGTGTGGGTCAGTCAGTAATCTGCTCTTGTTTATGTAATAATGGTAAAAGGGGCAGCAGAGTGCAGTGGTACGTCTTCTCCTTTGACTTGAGCGCAGGGCCCTTGTTGGGAATAGAGTCAGGCTTTTCCACCATTAGTGGTGATGGAGATTTTACGTCCAAAAGTAATTCCAGCAAATCCCACATTCTGTAAACTGTCTCCATTCCCTCCAGACACACTTTGAGGCCAAGTACCCATAGATATTTACTTTTAACTTGGTTTTCCATTATTTCCAACTTTTGTTGAAGAATGGCATTTTCTAATTATAGCAGAGATTTTTAAGATGGTCCAATTCAGTTCACATCGTATCGCATTGCATTTTAACAGACTGTAAATTTATCTTTTTCCACATTACCTTTCCATTTTAAACTCATGGGGCAAATGCCTTAAGTTTACCTTAATCCTCTCTTTACTGACTATAATAGGTCATAAAATAGTTTAAGATGAACCTCGGGACGCCTGGGTGACTCAGTGGGTTAAGCGTCTGCCTTTAGCTCAGGTTATGATCCCAGGGTTCTTAGATCGAGCCCTGAGTTGGGCTCCCTGCTCAGTGAGGAACTTGCTTCTTCCTCTCTTTCTGCCCCTCCCCCTGCTTGTTCTTTCTCAAATAAGTAAAATCTTTAAAAAAAAAAAAAAAAAAAAAAAAAGGATGAACCTTGAAAGGGTTGTGAGGACTCAGCTAGTCCTCAGGCTCTAGAATTCTTTGAATTAGGAAATGTACCCACTACGGTAAATAATCAGTGATCACCCTTTCCTTCCACTCTAAGCTAGGAATGACACCTCTGATTCTAAGAACTGGGGGAAGTAAGAAACTCTGGGCAAAGATGGTCATAAGAAGGTCCTGAACTGAGTCTTGTTGAGAAACCCTTGTAGGTAAAGAACAGAGCTTGGGCTGCCACCAGACCTAGATTTAAATCCTAGCCTCCTCATTTGCTAGCTGAGAGATCACGAGCAAGATGCTTTGCCTCTGCGAGTCTGAGGTTTCCTCATTTGTAGCATAGGAAAAAGAACTGTACCTACTTTAAGGGCTGTGAGGAGGATTTAATGAGATCATGCCTGGCATGTAATACCTCATATTTAATAAGTTCTTAGTGGCCAAAGAACTCCAGGGTGGAGGCAGAATGACTCGCCCCTCTCTCTTTTGAAAGCAGCCCAGCAAGACCAGAGCAAGAGCAAGAGGTGGAAGGAGGTGATACGAGATAGGGAACAATGTTTTCTTTAGGCTGAATTTCCTTCTCCCCACCATACAGGACAGACTATGGTACACTTGCACAAATCTGTTCTGAGAGCCTGAATCTATTTTAAAGTCACCTTAGAACTGCTCCACTGCTAAATGAAGCATCCTGCAAAGGGGAAGGAGCCCTGGCTAATGGAATCAAAGTGATGGTGTGCACTGAAGCCCTGATGGCCAGACCAGTGTGCTGGGGGTGTGCCTGTGACCCAGGAGAGGCAAGCCTCAGACAGGCACAATTAGTGTGTCTTCTTAACTTTCCTTCTGAAGTTATTCAAGGGGACTGTGGTTTTGCCTTGAGCAAAACCCCCTTAACAGCCGGGAATCTAAAAACAAACATTATTTTATTAGGTTACCCCAGCAGATGAAAGCCGAGTGTTCCATTTGGACTCTTTTTTGGAGTCAAATGCATTAGCTAAAAACAAACCCTTTTGAGAAAGAGGGTTCCCGTTGTCCTCAGCAGCTTCTAAGGAAAGCTTGCCACTGTGCTCCTACGGAGCACATAAACAACAGGCAGTGAGAGGAATAGAATGAGTTGTAAATAACTAATATTCATTGATAAGAAAAACTATTAAATGACATATCTCAACCCTAATGTAGCACTAATCTCGAAAGATATGATTTCTCAAAGGTTTATTTTTAACAATGATCAGGAACTTTAAATATTGTTTATATGACAGTTCCTGAATCAATCAATGTAAGTAATTAACACCAATTTTAAATAGCTGTAGCTTTAATAAAAGATGTATTTACAACTTCTAAAGTATGTGATCAATACAGAAGACTGTGATTGTTTTCAGTTATGGCTTGAACTCCAGCAGGAGAAAAGGCCTATAAAGCAGGAAAATAGAGATTGCTCATTGGGAAGAAAATACATATTTCTCAAAAATCCATTCACCCACCCTTCAAAATAATAACCAAGAGCCTACTAAGTTCCAACAACTTTTTCGAACAAAAGCCTCAGTCCCTACTACAGCCCAGTCTGGGCGTTCAAACTAAAAACTGTCACAGTTTTAAAAGACAGAGGTACAATGCTTTTAGCTGCCTTGGCCTTGAAAATGAAGCAGTGGACCCCCTGAGGTCTTCCTAACATTGAAAATAGAACTCTTGGGTAAGGGTTGGGCTACTCCCGAAAGGTAAAACAAAAAAGGCACACCCCCTCTGTGGGCAGTACCATTTGTGGAAAGAACATTTCAATGCTCTTACCAGTGAACATGTCTTTTAAAAAAATCTTTGGAAAAATCCACATCCTGAAAGCATTTGATTACCCTGAATTTAAAATGGGCTTTTACTCAGTGGCAAAGATACAAATTCATCCCCTAAAGAATGGCTTCTGTGGTAAAAAGGCACATGATGACTTTTAGAGGAGAGGGTTATCTACAAGGCTGATAAATGGGGCCACAAGACAGGACTCATCAAATTCCATTACCGGAGGCTTCCCTCCCTCTACCTGAAGAATTCCAACGTGACTTGCTGAAGACCTAGCTGGACGGGGTTACAAATAGTTTCAAGCACAATTTCTTCTCGTTTTTATTCCCTGCTCCCTGAGTTATGTGCTGTTAAACATTTCCAGAAGACTGTCAAAATGTAAGCATCCTGAGGTTTACATAGGCCACACCATTAAATAACATATAAGCACAAAATTTTAAACATTGTTTTCCAGCAATGGTAAATATTTTAGCTAAGTAAAAACTGAAGCTTGAAATGCAATAAGCACTTAAATGACTCCTTTCTGTGCCAGAATTCTTATTTTCCCCTGTGCAACCCTGGCTGCTGGGATTAAGGCGACCCCAGGGAGCTCAGCAAATGGTTGTGGGTTATGAGGTGTAGCATGAGCTTGGCGACAGCATGCCACCCAGCCTCAAGAAATCCAGCCACGACTGGAACCCAAGAATCAGTGTGTTCACTTTGTGGTCAGCTTCACATTTTTTCCCCTCCTTGAAAAAAAAAAAAAAAGCTGCTACAAAAATCAGGCCTCTACCCCCATGCCCTAAGCAACAGGAGGTGGACCAAGGGCAGAGCTGAAAGACTCCATGGCCTGGCCAACACAGCAGGGGGAAGCTGGCCCCCTGGGACGGGCAGGCAGCTTGCGGGGACTTACACATCTTTCAGCTCCTCAGCATTAAGGAGGGAAATGCCTGGCTGCATGAACAGCAGCCACGGTACTGCCGGCACTGCCGACGTACTGTGCTGTCACTTCAGGAAGAAGGAAAACCCAGAACAAATTTGACGTGGTTTTCACCACATGGTGATTGCAGAACTATTCAAGGATGTCACAGTCACGCCACCCACTGAGCAGAACTCAGATGGAAATTAGGCCTCCTTCAAAGTGTCTCAAGTCACTGCCTATTCTGAACAGAAACAGCCAGGGATTTTAAAGAAACACAGCCCTCTGGCCCTATCTCCTCTGGCTTCTCTGGTTTCTTCTTTACTGCAGAAAATCGCCCTCAGCTACAGGTAAATATAGCGATAACTCTTAAAAGCAGCAGGTACAATAAATGCACCTTTTCTGAGATCTGGGTCACTGTTGTTACTATGAAAACTTGATCTTCTGTCAAATTCTAGCAAGTGAACAAAAGGAACACAGAGATTTTCACGGAGGGACTTCTGTCCACATGCAAAATACCAACGTTTGAGTGATTTGTTCTTGCAACATCACCCAAAATTCTAAGACATATTTGGAGTTTTGTGACTGGTCTCTGAGGTTAAAACAGAACTACTGGGGATCCCTGGGTGGCTCAGTGGTTTGGTGCCTTCCTTCGGCCCAGGGCGTGATCCTGGAGTCCTGGGATCAAGAACCATGTCAGGCTCCCTGCATGGAGTCTGCTTCTCCCTCTGCCTGTATCCCTGTGCCCCCACTCCCTCTTTCTCTCTATCTCATGAATAAATGAATAAACTCTTTAAAAAAAAAAACAGAACTACTGATCACTTTTCACACTGAGCACGGATGGGGGGTGAGGATGGGTAGACAGAGGGAGTGGTTTTCGTTTTAGTTTTTCAAAGGGAGCCACAGATATACACTTTCTGTTTCTGGTGAGGCTAATAAAGGTTTTGTTCACTTAGGAAAAAAAAAAATCAGACCCATGGATGGTGCTGATGCTTCACAATTTTGTTTTGTTCTGATACTCCCCAGTTTTGAACAGTAACTTTTAATGACAACCTGTTGATTGAGAAGTAGGATGGAGACTGCAACGCAGCTGTCTCTCCTGGAGTGAAGTTCTGGAGACTCGGTTCAAACTGACTGCTTGCAGGTTCTCAGCAGCCTCTTCAGAGTCTGAGAAGTCTAAAAAACCCATATTCTGTTCAAGACTAGCTCCGTTCCCCAAATGACAGTGTTGGCCCAATACCAGCAAATGTCAGATACAGCGATGTCTGGTTTTCTTATGAGGAAGGATCAGAGTAGATTAGAAAATACAATTGCCATTTCATTCCAGTTTTCATGCCCACCTTCCAGTGAAACTTCACATTATAAAATGAAAATTTTTATTAATTCTCATGGTTAAGCAACTGCCCAAAGCACTGAGGATGACCAGAGAGAAAGTGTCAGTTGGTTGGGTTCCTTGCTTATCTAGGGTGAAATGTCATTTCTTTTACTCACTCTGAACGTCAGCATACTGAAAATCAGGGTACACATGACCTTGAAGGGCCAGGAGGAGAGAGCCATGCCAATATGAATAAAAGCACCCTGAAAATGAAACATACAGAGTCCAGTAATGACAATTACTGCAGTCATTCGCCATGTGACATACACAAGAGCAAACAATAGCTTTAAAAATAGTTTATTTCCTTCTTCACAAACACTTGAGCCTTCTGAACATTATGCAAGGCACCACAAATTAAATAAAAACATTTATTAGATTCTAATTGTCTTACACGATTCAAAAATAAGTGGGATTTTTCAAAGCAAATAGGTGCCAACTGTGGGGGGCTGGGGTAGGGTTGTAGGGGGCATGAATGCAGGCATCAGGACAGAGGGCACGTGCTTTCCTACACTGTACTCAGACAGTGACAGTATGTGAGCATCAGATGAGCAGTAATTCAAAATGAGTACACCCAGGAGAGGTGCTGCATCTCATGGATTCTCTGTCTACAGGATACAATGCCTCAAGAACCTCCCTAAAAAGACCTAATAGTCTTGATACCACTAACAAAGTACGATTATTAAACATCTTCAATGTGGTTTTCATTACAAAAAAAAAAAAAAAGTTTCACATAAAAGCTTCATAATATAATCCAGAAATAGAATTAGTATATGTTTAAAATCTGAAGCCAAGCTGGCTAATTCTGATCCTTTTTTTTTTTTTATTACTTCCAGTGTTGTTTTTTTATAATGATAAATATGTACCCAGCTTCCTACCAGCTGAAACATGCATGAAACACTTTGCTCTGAGCACCATGATTGCCTTTCAGTAGTCTCTTTGGGACTATAATCCCAAGCCAAGGAGAGCAGCTCTCACTTCTATTCAGACTTGCTCCTTCCCCCAAATCGTGTTAGTGTTGACCAAATCCCAGTAAATGTCAGATACAAGCACAGGTTTGTGAGCAGAGGCCACAAGAATAATTATGAATAATTTCACAATGATCTGGTTAAGGAAACACACAGAAAATGAATGATTTCACCTTATAAAAAAGCCTCGACTTAAATTTAAACAAGAGATGGAAGTGAAAGGAGGAGACACTGTTTCCACTGGAGACGAGGCACTCTGTAGCGCCAGCACCGCCCCTCCTATGGGCCTCCACTGATAACCGCTGAGGTAGACGCCGGTGGCTTGAAGAGAGGTAGGTAAAGTCCAAATTTGTTTTCAATCCCCGCAAATGTTGCAACCGCCAGTTTGTAGCCTCCAACGTGATCAGGATTGGGAGCAGGCAGTATGATCCTGGATTTAGGAACTGGCTCTGATCCCACGGGTTTTCTAAAAGAGGATATGGGGTGAGAATCTATCATTTTTTACCTTGGTAAAAGTGACATTCAAAGGTTGCAAAAATCTGCATCAAGTAAAGGAGTTGTGGAATGCTAGTCGGTTGTATTTTCCCCTTTGAAATGAGTTTGGTCACATGGTTTCAATATTTTCCTGTATCTTTCCTATTACATCACAGGAATGAGACTGACATACCCTTCTTAATGAGCACTGAGTGTTGGAGGAGCTGCCACCTGGCTGCAGATTTAGCAGGATACTTACACGCCTCCAAAGTCAATGTAGAACCATCGCTGTAGCAATTCATATGTCAGCAAAGTTACCCCAAACTGGGGGGAGGATCGAAATACGCGAGCTTTGGAAAAAAATGGAGAAATAATAGATTTAATTCAATTTAAAAAAAATTACCTAATACGAAAGGTTTAGTTAAGAACAAACTATTTCCATACCACCAGCTCCTTTCCACAGAGCTTTTGGGCCTTCTTCCCGAAGTATTTTCCTGAAGCAGTCCATCACACCGCTGTAAGTGGTTTGGCCAGCCCGGGCGGCCACCTGTAATCGCGTCTTGATAACATCAGCAGGGGTCACTAAGGATGCTGCGGGCATGCCTGCAGGAAAGGCACCACCATCACAGTCTGGTCACATTCACACTATATAAAAATCACTGTGCTTTGAACTGCTGGCCGTGGAGAGAAAGTTAAGAGTCTGATGAAATCAAATGTCTCTTCCACCACCCTGAGAAGCACAGCCAGCACTACCCTGTCTGCAGGGACAGAAGCTGCACAGACATCCTTCACCTCCCCTTCCCCCAACTGCCTAACCTTTTTGGTATAGGACTGTATTTGCTAAAGGTTTTAAGGAATCATTTTTCAATATCCCTACTTCAAGTGGAACAAATGGAGAAAGCTTTTCTTTTTCTTTTTTGTTTTCCCATCTAAATCAGAAACCTGCAAAGTTATTAGGTCCGATTTTCAGAAGTGAAGTTTGTTATGCGTTTCCTCTTCACGCTTTTCTGTGGCTGCTGGCAGTCACATGAGGTGCCTTCTCACACACATTCAACCACCCCCTATCCACCAAAGCCTAACCTCTCCAGTTACACCAGAAAAAGACTTTACTGAGGGCTAAGCAAACACTGGTGTGTGTGTGGGGGGGGGGGGGGGAGTGGGGGGAGGATTGGTGACCAGAGGTAGAGACTCCCATAGATAATACTTCAGGATTCCTTTTTCCTAAAACTAACATCTCCAGAAAAAATATTTGACAGAAAGCTGAAAATTTATACTGGCTGATAATCAATGAAAAAGAAACAACAACAGCAACAAAATTCTCCCAAAATTACCAATGGGAAATTTTCTACAGTCATTTTATCCAAAATGGGGCAGCCCATGTTTAGATTTTTTAAAAGCGAGACTGTACTCAGAAGACACTGTCTCTTATGGTTTTATTACTTTTCCATTATGAACCTATTCCAAACCAAATTGGTCAAATGCAGATGCATAAATCTCCTTTGCTTTTTTTAAGGCTTAATAATTCTGTAAGAATTTCTGTCCAAACCAACGTGGTCTGGCTCACAAGTACATCTCATCCTTCTAACAGACAGCTTTAAAGTTATTGTGTGTGTGTGTGTGTGTGTGTGTGTGTGTGCATGCGTGTGCGCCTGGGGAAATCTGCACAATACAAGTTTGCATTTAGATTACTAAACTGCATCTCCTTCTCTTCTATCTTTACTGAGTTCCTCACAAACACCCATCCTAAGTAACGTTTTTATAAAACATATCACATTTTTTGCATGTGAAAAAGCTCACTTTATATCCAATGCTTCACTGAATAAGTCATACTGAATTTCCTTTAACTTGGAGGAATTATTTTAACTTTAAGCCAGGAATTTATCCTCCAACATAATGGGAGGAAACATGAAAAATGCTTAGAAACCCACTGTGTTCACACCACCCATTAAGTTTCACTTCCTGGTTTAGAAAGAGTTTAGCCAGGCTGTCTGCTTTAGGCATATAGTAAAATCCTCCTTGCAACAGTGAGCAGGCATGTCCGAGTGACAGTGGGAGACACACAGGCAATAACATGGGTAAAAAGTCTCCTCCAGTTAGTTTTCATAAACAGTTCCTTGTTATGGAAAAAGAGAGAAGTATTAGGGGGCAGGGAGGAAAGATATTGATTATAAAATAAATATGCCAAAAGAAACGGGTGAGAAGTTGTCTGGCAGAACTGAGTGGAAGTAGTAGCAATAGTGATGATGGTGTGTGGGTGGGTGGGGGGATGCGGGATCCTGCCTGGGACTCTCATCTGTCTCCCATCTACCCTCACCTCTCCCAGGCTGGCAGCTGTGAGGGCCTTGGAGTTACCACGGCTCTTCGTGGATGGAGGATTTCTGATGTAAGACTGACTAAATGACCCTAGAGAACAGCCTCAGGCTCCTCCAAAGCAAGGCCAGGAAAATAGTATCTACCAGAAAGAGCGTGGCCACAAGAAATCTGCTAATTTTAGGGGCCAGGGTTGGCAAATTTGCCTAGTCTCTCCTGGTTTCCAAGAGGTTAAGACAACACTGATCAAGAGGTCTCGCTTTCTCTATCCCCAAAGATGGGGTCAGCTAGGGAACAGGGAGCCTTGCAGGTTCCTCAACAGCAGCCTGCCTGAAACTTCAGTGATGAGACAAATAATGAGACCTTGGGGCTACCTACCTATGTGACAAGAATCATTTGGGGTGCTCTCCAGCCCAATATGAAATTATAACGCCTTAAAGGGGGCTTGACACCTAGAAAGTAAAGTTCATTTACAACAGAAAGAAAGCTCAGCCAGCAAAATACAACTCTGGAGCAAGAAATTTGCAATTCTCATAAATATCCCATTAGCATTTGTAAAGAATGTGCTTCTCTGTTTATGGGATACAAAGTTAATATCTATTTATTTTGGATCAAGTTTAAGAGTTTCACAAATTCCCTCTGTATCCTTATCTGCAGTATCTACTTGATGGATCAGCTTCTAAGAGAAGTGTCAAGATTTGGAATGAGAAAATACCATGATCTTATCGTACTGCTAAATTGAGGTTTTATAAAACAACAGTATGTTGATAATACACAGTGGCTGATGGCAATATACCATGAAAGGACGGTTTAAAATGGAACCAGAGGGTAGGAGGTGGAGATTCTCACGCATGCTCCTTCAGAAGAACGGAGCTTGAGAACTGAGAGACTGATTTTCCATAAATGCTTGATTTGCAGAAGACTTGAGATTTATTTCCTGGCCAACGAACATGTGGCAAGCAAGGTGTCCTCATGCTCAAGCCAATGAGTTTATGGCTTACATGCCGGTTATGACTTCTTGCCTACAGAATCGCCTATAGCCTATTCCAGAACATGGGTCCCTCACTGCGATTCTTCCACTAGTTCCGAATAAACTCATTTCCTGGTAATTCCAGGTGGCCTCGTATTATCTCTTTATTTAGGGTGGCACTATCTTCTTAGGGAATTTTATCTTTTGTAAATGTAAAATATGCCTCTGTGCCTCTTTAAACCTTGAATTCCATTTTGTCTCACATTAATATTGCTAAACTTGCTTATTTTTGGTATTTGCCTAATACATATTTTTCAATCTGCTCTCTTTCAGTTGTTCTATGTCACTGTTTTCTCAAACTTCAGATGACTAGATTTCCTTTCACAACTCATCTAAAATAAGCATTTGTTTTTACTAGGGGCACTGAATCCATTCAATCATGGTTATAATTGTGGTTATTAGATTTATTTCTGCTATCCTATACTGTGGTTTTCATTTTCTCTACTTCTAGTTGTTTGTTTCCCTTTTGATCTCCATCCCTTCCTAATATACATTTATCACAGAGGTACAATAATTACTGTATGTATAATAAATTAGCATTTATTTGCACCCTTTGCCAACAAGCCCTTCTTACATAAAAATACATACACTAGGGATCCCTGGGTGGCGCAGCGGTTTGGCGCCTGCCTTTGGCCCAGGGCGCGATCCTGGAGACCCGGGATCGAGTCCCACATCGGGCTCCCAGTGCATGGAGCCTGCTTCTCCCTCTGCCTATGTCTCAGCCTCTCTCTCTCTCTCTCTCTGTGACTATCATAAATAAATAAATTAAAAAAAAGAAAAAAAATACATACACTAAAGTCACCAGTTATTTAAATCTATTCTCAGGTTTAACTTTTATTTGCTCTGTTTCATATAGCTCCTACTTTCTCCTTTCCTATTTCACTTTTCACTCTGCTTCAGGCATGTCTGTGAAGTGTAACCTTTGAGTTATGGTAGAAAAGAACTTGAGATATGCCCTCCCTCCTGAAGGCTGGTGTGCCTGGCAATGCCATCAAGACATCCTTTCCATGGCATTTTGAAGGTACCCAGGACTGCAGATGAAAAGATGAGTCGACTTTTATTAATGATTTGTTTTGTGTCCATCTTTTATACTACTTCTCTCTAGGGAACTCCTATTAAGTAGATGTTAGACTTCCAGGACTAATCCTACACGTCTCTTACATTTGCTCTTCCTCTTTTATCTATTTTTGCTCCATGTTGTAGTGACTTCACTTTTTAGATGTCTAATTTGCTCTTTGAGCATATCCATTCTATCATTCAGACCATTTATGGCTTTTTTATTTAGACGATCCTTCTATTAATTTTCTTTTTTTTTTTTTTCTATTAATTTTCAAGAAAGGTTCCTTAAGATTCTTCCTCTCAAGGGGCACCTGGGTGGCTCAATTGGTTCAGTGCCTGACTCTTGATTTTGGTTCAGGTCATGGCCTCAGGGTTGTGAGACTGAGCCCTGTGTCGGGTATGGAGCCTGCTTAGGATTATCTCTCTGTGTGTCCCTCTGCCCCTATCCCCCTCTTAAAAAAAATAGAACATTAAATAAAAAACATCAAAAAAAAAAAAAAAACCTGTTCTTCTCAATTCTCTCTGCAGATCCTAATTATAGTTCTTTAAAAAGTTCTCCTTTTCTCTGAATTGCCTGTTTTCCCTGAAATTCCTGTTTACTTGTCTTGTTGCTTGTCTGAGGGACCTCCCGCTCTCTATTGATCCTGAAGTTCAAAGAACAGGCTCATCAGTACAGTGCTGGCTTCTACCACCTCCTAGGTCAGCTTCACCTTCAGGCTCCTCTCCTGCAGGGCAGGGCTAGCAATGGGCCTTATGAAATGGGGGAGGCCAGTTAACTAGGTACAAGGGGGTGAGGTGGCCTGGCAGGGCTGGGACCTTCCGAGTCACTGAAAGGTGGAACACTTCAGTCTGGAAGTAGAAGAAATTATTTTATATCCCTCTTGGGAAGAGCTCCCATTAGTTTATATTACTTTGGCCATCAGGGTAAAGGTCTGGAACCTTAAGCCTTCCCCTACTTTCTTCTGATTCCTTACACTTGCCCTCCTCAGGCAAGTGATGCCTTTCTTCAGAAAATAGCTCTGGCCTGGTCTAGATTCAAGCATTGCCTAAAGCTCCAGACAAAAAGAAGCAGGGAGGACCCAGCCCCACCTTCCTGCCACCAGTGCCACTCCTTAACCCCTGTTAAAGATTTACCTTAAGCCTACTCCAAAGCTAGGTGTCCTATTGTTCACTCAGAGGTTAAAATTTTCTGGGTCTGCTCTTACATGGAGAGCAGTTTTTCCTGCCAGTGTCCTGGGCTGTAGCACCATCCAGCTTAGTTTTAGAGTCAATATGCTTCCATCTCCAGCCTTCTGAGGCCTGGTGCTGACATTTTCTAGTGCCAAAAGGAGTTTTAAAACATGTATTTTCTGACATTTTAAGGTATTTGGGACAAGAGGAGAGAAAGATGAATATGCTCAGTCTATTACTTTGATTCAATCTCTCCATGACTTTTTTTTAAGGATCTAAGAATTGCTTTGAAATTATCTTGACCTTTATGTCCACATCATTAACAAATCTGTGTCAACAGTACTTCCCTTCTAACTTAATTCTTTTAATATATCTGCAAAAGCATCACGACAATCACACATAGTTAGCAATTCCCTATCTATGCATTGATTAGCTCTTAAAGATGCTCCCAAATTATAACTTAGTCTAAGGTGACTTATCCTTTATCTCACTGCTGACAGTTAAAATCACTGGGTATGACAAAACTCTAAAATTTGAGAAGCGCTAGATATCCTTTCTTTAAGATCATACATAAGCCATACTGAAATGCCCTTCATTAATCAAGAAGCAGCATGTTCATTGCAGAGAATTAAAAAAATTTTTTTTAAGGTTTAATTTTTTATTCATGAGAGACACAGAGAAAGAGGGGAAGAGACATAGGCATAGGGAGAAGGCTCCCCGTGGGGAGCTCGGTATGGGACTCGATCCCAGAACCCCAGGATCACAACCTGAGTGGAAGCAAAGACAGACACTCAACCACTGAGCCACCCAGGCCTCCCTAAAATTTAGTTTAATTTCAGGCTCCCTGCTTCAGCTCTCACCGTTGACACACTAAGGCACATTGGTCAATGAACATAAATTCACATATCAGTTAGTTAGGCTTACTCTATCCTATGAAATAATGGAAACGTTTCCATGATTTAAAGATATTCCCAGTTTACAACCAGATACATAAATCTAAAAAAAAAAAAAAAAAAAGGCAAAAAAGAAAAAGAAAAGAAAAGTCAATATTCTCCAGGTTTTGAGATCTCAACAACCACCTCTGTTAAAATACCTGCTAAAGCAATCGAACTTTAGGTCAAATAAAATTTTTAGAAAAATAGTACTTACTGAATAACTGAAATTACTATTAAAATATAGAAAGCATGATCATATTAATGTAATCCCAGACCCATCTTATTTATAAGTGTTCAACAAAAAATATATACGTACTCTATGTAGGAGAGTAACTTAAACATAAAATTATATTTTACATAAAAATGCACATAAAAATAATAATGAGACATTTCTGTATTACAATTAAAAGGTTAGTGGTCAACTGCTATTCATTGTGTTTATTTTGAGATAAGCTTTTCTCCTTTCTCTTAATGACACAGATCACTCTGGCCCTGGTATGTACTTCCTGGGATTCTGTGCCTACTCCACCTGTGTCTCTTCTCTAGGAAATGGCTTTGCTTTCACTGGCATCCACAAAGGGAATATGTGGGCCTGATCCATCTTCCAACAGTCCCCACTTGTGTATTTTTGTGCTCACTGTCCTTGCTACTGTTGCACTGGGTACAACACACGTCTACACAGAAATCTTCCTGGCCTTCTGGCTGAGCCTGCCAGCAGGGTTCTACACTGAGCAGCTGGTTGTTCGGCTTCCTCCTATGACATCAGTTAATTGCCTATCGCCAGATATAGATTATTATGCTCATCTTTTTTTTTCCCTTAGAGATATAGGCAGAAGGAGAGCAGGCTCCATGCAGGGAGCCTGATGTGGGACCCGAACCTCAGACCTGGGATCACACCCTGAGTCGAAGGCAGATGCTCAACCACTGAGCCACCCAGGTGTCCCTATTATGCTCATCTTATAACAAAATACAATACTTACTAATTCTGATACATTTTTTGGCAATTTTATTTGGATTTTAAGCTAAACAATCAGTTGCAAATGATAGTTTCATATCTTCTTTTCTAATATTTATATCTCTCACTGCTTTTTCTTCTTTTACTACATTTAATGGAACCTCCAGAATAAGCCTGAAAAACAAGGATGATATAGACACGTCCTTGTCTTATCCCTAAATTCAATGAGAATGATAGTTATGACATTTGCCACTGGCTTCTGATTTCTGTAATTACACACTGAGAAAGTAGCTTAGTTCTCATGATAGAATTTACACAGATTTGAGGAATATACTAGACCATCAAGCTTTGAGGCTAACATGTTCTTTAAAGAACAAAACCAATGACAGTTTGTCTTGTATTTTTTATACTGCAGGGAAGGACAAGGTGGACGATAAAATGAAAATAAAGCATGATGGCCAGCTCCCAAATGACTCTCAGTGACCTTTACTTCCTGTATTCACACCTCTGCCTCTATTCAGTCTCCCTGTATGTTACACAGGGCTGATTGGTGTAACCAACAGGATAGTGTAGAAACAGAGGCTTGGTCACAAAAGACATGGCAGCAACTGCTTTGCTTCCTTCCTCTTTTTTTTTTTTTTCCCTCTGTCTTTTTTTACCACCCTTCTCCCCACTCCCTTCATCCCTCTCTAACCTAGCTCGGGGTGGGGGCGGAGGACGTCAGCCACTGTCCCAAGAACATCCAAGGTGACCACCAGTGAGGCTGTGTGGCAAGGGACTGAGGCCTCTTTGTCAACGCCATGTGCCTGAAGCCACCTTGAAAGTGATCCTCCCAACTTCAGTCGAGCCTCTGGCTGACACCTTGACTGCAACCTTATGACACACCTTGAGCTAGAGGCCTTCAGATAAGCTGCTCCCAGGCCATAGAAACTGTGAGATGATCAGTGTCTGCTGTTTCCAGTTGGTCAGTTTTGGGGAAATCGGCTATGCAGCAATAGATAACGAACAGAGAAGGTATCTGAAAAACAACTCTGAAAGCTACTAGGGTTGCCGCAGGGCTAAAATAGCAGCATGTTCCAGTTCCTATCTCCAAGAATCATGTGGTAATGCATTAAATCAAAAGAGTCATATTTTTTTTACCAACATACTCACATTAGAGAGAATCTCTTTCTCCAAGGAAATGCCCCAGAAAAGAGGAAAAGCCTTTAAGCACAAAGATGGTTTTTTCAATATAGTGTATTTACATTTGTTTTTGAAAAAAAAAATCTAAGTATCTAAGGGCTAGATAAATATGCAGCAGTTAAAAATTATGTTTATAACGTTTTAAAAGATATATAAAAGTATTATCTAACACTTATTTTTTAATTTTTTAAAAATATTTATTTATTTATTCATTCATGATAGACAGAGAGAGAGAGACAGACAGAGACAGAGAGAGAGAGAGAGAGAGGTGGAGACACAGGCTGAGGGAGAAGCAGGCTCCATGCCCGGAGTCTGACTTGGGACTCGATCCCAGGACTCCAGGATCGTGCCCTGGCCAAAGGCAGGTGCCAAACAGCTGAGCCACCCAGAGATCCCAAGTATTATCTAACATTTAAAAATACTTATTATGGGCAGCCCGGTGGCACAGTGGTTTAGCGCCGCCTGCAGCCTGGGGTGTGATCCTGGAGACCCAGGATTGAGTCCCACGTCAGGATCCCTGCCTCTCTCTCTCTCTCTCTCTCTGAATAAATAAAAATATTTAAAAAATAAAAAAATAAAAATACTTATTATGTGCCAGGTACTCTCTTGGATCTTTACATTTATTTACTTTATATATGCTGATCTCTAGAATGATCTTATGAGACTAAGACTATTCTTTACTTTTTAGCAGATAGAGAAATAAGCAGAAAGGGGTTTCATAACTTGCACAGGTTACACAGGTCTAAGTGGGGAAACTGGAATTGGTTTTGTTTTTTTAATGATTTTATTTATTTATTCATGAGAGACACAGAAAGAGAGAGAGACAGAGAGAGGTAGACACACAGGCAGAGGGAGAAGCAGGCTCCATGTAGGGAGCCCGAGACATGGGACTTGATCCCGGGACTCCAGGATGCTGCCCTGGGCCAAAGGCAGGCACCAAACCACTGAGCCACCCGGGGGTCCCCTCACCCCCCCGCTTTTTTTAAAGATTTTGGAAACTGGAATTTGAACCTGTGTTGTCTGGCCCCACAGCATATGCCATAAACCATTTTGCTGCGATGGCTAACAGTGCTTCAGCTATGAAATTAAGTGAAAACCACATATCCACAGTGTGATTATAACTCTATTAAAAACTATGCAAGGAGAAACAAATTAGCAGAAATGTTAAATAGGGATTATCTTATAGTGTGGAATAACAGACTATGCTCTCTTATTTACCGTTACTTTCCAAATATTTTACAATTAGCAATATTATTTTCCTAATCATAAAAAAAGTAACAGAAGAAAGAAAATAAACCTTAAAAGAGAAAAAATCAGCCAGTAATTTCTATGGCTCTGGTAACATGGATTACTTAGGAAATTCCTACCCGGAGATAAAATTCCTTCTGGGTGATTATCTTTTCTAAGGGAAGAGTTACAGGCGCTCTTTTAGTAGTGTGAGGAGAACAGGGCTTGGAGAGAGCCCTAGACTTTGATCTGAGCTCTAACAGATATATCTTCTGGTTTTACGACTGATTTCTAAAGTAATTTACAGACAGATTCTCTTGGATTTAATGTAATGCTGGCTAACATTTACTGAGTATATGCTGTATTCTAGGCACAATGCTCTGTCCTTCATAGGTTCTTGCTTGTATCTCACAGGCACACACTGTCATCCGTACAAGTATCATCTCCATTCACAGCCATGGACACCGAGGCTTGGGAGAGGTTAGGTAACTTGTCCACGTAATACACTATTCAAGTGGTATGGCAGTTTTCCCCTTAAGGTCCTACCTCATTTCAAATAAGTAATATATAATACAATGTACAAAATAATACAAAATACATTGTATTATAACCTTTTGATAGGAAAAAATGCCATCATTTATGCACATGTAAAGGACATACAAAAGGACACAGTTAATCAATGGAAAAGTTGGGATTAAAACCGGGAATTCTAGGGGCACCTGGGGGGCTCAGTGATTGAGTGCCTGCCTTTGGCTCAGGTCATGATCCTGGGGGTCCCAGGATCAAGTACTGCATCAGCCTCCCCCAGGGAGCCTGCTTCTTTCTCCCTCTGCCTATGTCTCTGCCCCCCTCTCTCTGTGTCTCTCATGAATAGATAAAATCTTAAAAAAAAAAAAAAAGCCCAAAAAACAAAAACCTGGGAATTCTATATTCTAGTCTCAAGACCATGATTTCTTGAGAGGCAGAGTGGCCTTTATGGAGGAAGGTCCCTGAGCAGCCAGGAAAGGACAACCCTACCTCATTCACCAATGTCACTGCCTTTTAAAAAGAAAAGGGATTAAAAAAGAACTAGAGAGGAGCTTCATGAGTTCTTGCCTTCAAGGGCTCCCCAGGTACAGGGGGCCCAAGAAACAGCAAACAACTTCTCAGAGCAGGGGGTTGTTCTTCTGAGACTCAAGCCACAAATCTCTGGAGAACCACCCCTTTATAAAAACCTTTGGACCCAGGCATCCCTCCACTGCCTTAGGGTTTGTTAACTCATTAAATGTTTGCCACCACCTGGAAAGCAAATCCAGCTCATTCAAGCCTTTAGGGTCTCTGAACTAGGAGCATCAAAGATGGAATGGATTCCTGCTGTGGCTATATTCCTCTGGAAATTTACATTGTGATGTAGAAGACAACCTTCCAGCTCATCTATTTTTTTTTCCTATTGACATATTCCCTGTAGCACTGAAAACAAGAGTTATTTCCCTCTGGGGTTCAATTAACATACCCTGTTCCTGTAGCACAGCTACAAGGAATCAGATCTCCTCCACTGAGTTGTTCCTGATTCTACATTACTTTTATCTAAATATTAACTACTACTGAGAGGCCTGGGAGTCTTAGTTAAGGGTCTACTGTTGGCTCAGGTCATGATCCCAGGGTCCTAGGATGGAGCCCCACGCATCAGGCTCCCAGCTCAGTGAAGGGTCTGCTTCCTCTCCCTCTGCTCCTCCACCCACTTGTGCTGGTGCTCCCTCTCAAATAGTCTTTAAAAACTTTTTAAAAAGGTTATTAAATAACAAATACTGCTTAAATTCTGGACAAGTATTTATGTACTATTTTGGTTAGACACCTTTAAGCCCAAGTATCCATATTTTTAAAAACTCTCCACTGAACAGTTATCACTGTTATGCTGTGAAGCGAAACTCTGAAACAATACAGAACTTGGAATTCAACAATACCACAAAATGCACCAAATTTCAATGAGCCTTTTCTGGAGTTAAGAAATTAAACTTGCCTAATCTAATCCGCCAGAAGGTTAATTTCTTCTCCTTCTTTTCAGAGGTATTCAAAGCAATCTAGAGCCACCTCATTTGCACCCTATCAAGAACTCTAAGCAAAAAAGTCCCAGGGCAGTGCTATGAGAGGGGCTCAGGGAGAACAGAACTCTGCGAGGACCACTCACCAGCTATGGCGCCAGCCAAGAGCAGGCTTCCAGGACTAATCTGCCCATCTTCATTTGCAAAGGAAGCCTTCACATGAGCATAGCACGGGAAGTAGATGGCCGAGAAAGGAATGTCCCGCAGAAAGCATGCTTTGGCACCCTGTACATTTGAAAAGGAAGAAAAACCACATGAAACACATATCCCATTGAGAAGATCAAGCTTTTCTGGAACTTACCTCAGAACAAAATATTCCTGGAGAAGACCAAGTTTGTACTCACAAGTTGAAAGGGGAACAGAAAAAAAAAAAAAAAAACCCAAATTCTACAAGTAATAAATCTGAATTTTGTTTTTAAAAATAAAACTAACTTTATTGCGCAGCATGAGGAAGAAGGGAATAGTTCTCATTTATTCCAATGATAAGATTTCAATTAAAACACTCTTGGAACTCTGCCTGCAACATCCTTTTAAATCCCTACTGATGGCAAGTCATTCATTGGCATTTCAAGGAGTATCTGTTCTCAGAAGATGGGCAGCAACAAGCAAGGTACCCCTTTGTTTACATACTAGGAAGTAGACAAATTATGTAGGTGCCAGTGGAAGAGGTATGTTTTCTGAATTGTTTGAGACTCTGATGAAAGTGTTGGACTCTTTCCCAGAAAAAAATTACACATACATAAAAAATTATATACCTTTTCAAGGGGTTCATGGATCCACTAATTTATTCACATACTTACCCCTTCTCCCCCAGGGTATGAAACATTGATAAATGCTTGTTCTAAAGCCTTAAAATATTTACAATAATTCCTACCCATTTAAGAGCTGTGTGTAGAGCAATTAGCAACTAGAGCTAAGTCTTCAAATAATTTCTGGTGCCAAAATAATGCACGGGGAGGCCTTGAAAACTGATGTGTGCCCAGAAACATAGCATTCTAATGAAAACCACAAGACATATATTGTGTTTTAGGCAGGTCTAAATGGGAAGGAAGTCACCCCTTTCAACACCTAATGATTTAATGCAACTTCTTTCACAGATTTCTAATACCTAAAAATTTCCACTAAATTGAGAGATTCTTCAAAGAAAATAATGAATCCATCCAGATTCAACAGATCTAGCCAGGCTCAGTGACATTTTAGTATGGTCAAGTTATGTTGGATCTCGGGTATTTTTGCTCAAAACTAGGCTCCTCTCTGTCAAAGTTCCTTCACACTACAACATCTGTTACTATAGTCTTTGCTTTCAGACACCATCATTACAATCCTGACTCAAACTGAGACTTTTGGTAATAAAAACCCTAGTCTTTTTCTTAGGGATTGCTATTAACCTAGGGATACTGTAACTTAATTAGTTGCTTTAAATAAGTAACATAAGCAGGACTTTGTTTCATCCTAGTAAACTTCATCATAGCTTGGCCCATCCTTCTAACCAGGACCAATGCTTGGAATCTGGAATCTGTTATGTTGGCTCTTCCTCAGTCAATTCATCCATGGCCGTGTTATCTTTGTCCATTCTGTGTGTGTGTGTGTGTGTGTGTGTGTGTGTGTATAAATATATAAAAGGCGGGCAGATCCACATCAAGTACTGCCAAACAACCCACATTTCGGTATCTTGTCAACCCCCAAACTGTTGATGCCTAACTGAAAAGAGAAACACAAAAACCACCACACCCAATTCCTCCTTTTCTATAGGTGCAAACGGATGCCCAGGATGATTAATCTATCAACTGCATGTTTATTAATGGCCACACTACTGGCTTGCTCAGGGGACATCCTTAGAGCAATGCCAGAGACAGGTCCAATATTCAGGACAGGATTCTCCAATCTTTTCACCTCCCCCAGCTTTTTCAAGGGGGAAAAGTGCAGTAGATTGCCAGTATCTATGTACAGCATCAGTACTCCCCTTATGACCAGTTAATGTGGGAGGGCGAGACTTTCACCTGGCTATTTTTATTTCCTTTTCCTCATTTGCCTCCAAACCTTCCTGTAAGTTCTGCTAGCCCTTTACTCTCTCTGGCATACTTTGTTCAGGAGATATTCAAAATTAGGTGCCAAATAACCAATTCAAATTAAGATCAGGTAAATCTTCATGCCTGGCCCCTCCTCTATAGTAAAAGAAACATTGTCATATTACTGACTTTCTAAACAAATCTCTTTGGAGTAATTTTTTTAGGCTAATACAATTCTTTCTCCCACAAATCTTGCTTTTTTGCTAAATCTATTAGTTTTTACTTTTAACCTCATCTCCCAAATCTTCACATTGTAGAGCCAAGTTCCAGTTTATTTTATTCCTGGTGATATTTTTCCCTCAAAATGTCCTCCCCCCTCAATTATTAAATATTAACTGCTCATCACAGACAATACAGAAAAGCATTAAAAATTTAAATTTAAATTGTACCAGCCAGAGATAACCACCACAACTGTACATGTTTTGGGGCATTTCCTTCCACAATAATATTAATAATCATTCCATTGTTGAGACCATCATTCTGTGGTTCTGACTTATCCTTTTCTTCTCCTTAAATTCACAGTGTATGGTTTTGTGGGATTTTTTTTTTTCAGGGGGGAGGTTGGGGAGACAGGGACTGTTATGGTCTCACATCTCATACACAGTCATATTGCCTAAATTTCCTTTCTGTTTGTTTGTAAAACTCAGCTGCCATCTTTGGTCTCCGCTGTCCTATGGACTGGCCCCATATTCTCACCCTTCTCAAAGCTTCATAATGACTTCACTTTCCCATTTTCCTCTCTTTGGTCAGCGTCAGGTAAAGCTGCTCATTACCCCATTCATCTGATGAATCAAGGTACACCTATCACCCTGCAACTACCTTGATGATTGCAAAGCTGGGAACATCACCTCCTTATTCATTTAAACCCCAAATATCACCCTTTCCACTGAGGATTCTTTAATGAGAAGGCAGACAGGGAGTGACTTCCATACAACTCCACACTAGCTGTACTTTCTCAGTACTGTTCGTAGTTTTCTTCATGCTCTTCTATCTGCCTATATCACTGCGGCCTATTTCAGAGAGTAAACACCAAGGGGCCAGGAACCAGGGGCCAGAGAATGCTCAGCAAAATCTCTGGCTGTCAGTTGGAGCCTAAGGCTTGTTCTGGGGACACTGATTTGACTGCCAATTTACACAGAAACAACAACAATGCACAATTTAGAAGAGAAAGAAGAGGCTTTGGGATATTTTGTCAGGCTCCTACAAGGAAAACAAACTTATTTCTTGGAGAAACATATTAGATACCAAAGCCAAGCTTCTGGTTTTTCAAACAAAGATCTATAACCTGTTGGGGATACAAAGAGCTCAGGAAGAAGTAGTTGATGATTTTGTACTGAAATATGAGAGTTTAAAAAAAGGAAGAGAACAGCAGTTATTAGCCTCTCCGATGCTATGTGGCTGCAATATAATAGGAAGGCTATGATAGGAAGACATGATGCAAAATTAGAAACCTCTCCGTGACACAGAAGAATAAGGCCACAGGAAAGCAGTTGGGTCTTCCCAAGGGACGCCCCCTCCTGTCCTGAAATCATGACAATAAATACTGTATCTGTGTATTATAAGGGGTTCAACATGCTTAAAAAGACATTTGAAAATATTCCTGATGCCCGAGAAGAAAAATGGCCTGATTAAAACACAAGTAAGCCAACAAATAAGAGAACAAATCCAAGGAAAAAGTGGAGCTGCGCCATGAAATACCAAAGGAAAAATGGGTCAGGAAAATGTGTTTTTCCTATCTGGAATCAGACAATGTCGTCAGATAATTCATGCATGCTAGAGTGAAGATCAGGCCATGAAAGAGGTCACAGGTTTCTTATTATCTGAGAAAAGAGAGAAGGAAAAGCCAAGGAAGAAAGAAAACCTATGGAGCTGGGAGTTTAGGAATAAATGATGGAAAAACCACAGAAATCCCGAGGAGGTGTCCCCTACCCTACCTGCTGGTAGTCAAGCCAGGGGGGACAAGGGGGTGTGGGTCTCCCTGCCTCTCCCAGCAGCAAATCACCCTCCTGAGTCACGGGGTGTCCCTGGCCTCTCTCACACCCCAGGCATCAAAGCCCAATTCCCAAGGATGGCTAACTTTGCAAAAGGTTGGTGAAAAACACTTCTTACATTTCCCCAGCCTTCTTTCCCCACTACTTTCTTCAGGTCTAAGGTACAAAAGCAGGTGCCAATTTGTCAGGCTGCCTCAGGCAACACCTGACCTATGACTCCCGCACAATGAAAAGGGAAGCAGGCTGTGAAGAAGGCTTTCAAAGTTCCTAGAGTAAGAATGCTTCTCTCTCCAGATTCCCTGATAAATCCTTCATTTCACAGTGAATATCCATTCTCCAGTCCCCTATCACAACACAAACCCGCCTGACTTGAAATCTCCTTGCCCCATGTAGGATTTTTACTAAGTGATTAGCCATTCTGAACATGCAACTTTATAAGAAAGGGCAACATTCCATGCTGCACAAGAGTCTGCGTCAGCAACACTAAAATAATTACTTTGGCCATTAAAAAATTAATAAATTACAAAGTGTGTGCCACCTAAAATAAATCTTTAAATGTCCTTGCCCTATAAGTAAAGCCCCACATTTTCCTGCCTTAAGTCTTTTTCACCGATTCTCCGGGCAACTCTGCCCTCACACACTCTTCAGGTTGGCCCTGCATTTCCTCTGCACACACAGTAAAATAACTTGGGGGAAAATTCATAAATGCAAAATGCAATCATCTAATCTCTTATTCATTAAAGCACTTTCTCCAAAGAGGGAAAATTACTGGTTTTTTATTTCCTTTTAACAAAAGGCCCACTAATGACAGACAGGAACAATAAAAGGCATCTCAGAGGAGACCTACATATAAACAAACTGGAATCAAAACTCAGATCTAGTTTAATTCTCCACTCTGGCTCCATTCCTATTCTGTATCATTCTAAGGCCTCTCATCATCATTCTATTTTAGAAGTCTAGGAAAAATTCTTCAAGGCTTGGTATCACTTAACCTCCAGTTAATTGTCTACAGTCAGCACAGGCCACTCAGGTTCAGAGACGCTGGTCATAGTATCACCATGGCTAAAGAATTCTTTCTTCCACTTCTCACGCTTTTTTTGATATGGACACTGGAAAGCCCAAGGGAGCTTAATCAGTTCTTAAGTTGCTGGAATCATCCACTCAAAGTTTACTCTGGCAGTTCTGTCAGGCATGAAATTGTCAAAAGATAGAACACAACAGGATTTGTATCTCTCTCTCTCTCTCACACATACACACACACACAATTTCCAACATCTTCTCTTCTTTTAAAGCTCTTCATCAAAAACAAAAACAAAAACAAAACAAAACAAAACTCTTCATCTTGGATGGTATCACACCTACCCAATCAATCTGAGGAACAAAAAACCTTAAGAATGATTGCTGATAAAGAAGTCAGGGCTGGAGCAAGTCTTTTCGCATGCTAAATCCTGCTTATTCTAGCTGTACCTGCAACTACAGCTCTAAACAGTGTATTTCTAATACAGGAGAAGGTAATTACACTCATAAAGGCACCTCTGTGTCAGGGCCCGGCACCAGGAGCCAGCAGGTCTGGGAGACCGAGGCTTAAGAGAGACTCCTGCAGTGAATGCACATTGTCTAGCACGGGGAAAAATACCAGACAGAAGGACCTGCAGCATTCAGGACAACAGTGGTACACCTTGTCTGAGGAGGTTATTTAATGCTTCTGGCACCTGTAGTCAGAGCCACCCCTCCTTTCCTACCTTACAGGTTTAGAATTTATTTGGCATGTATAATTGTATATTTTGATCCTGGAGCTACAAACAATGGGCAGCATGTCAGGTCTTGATCCTTAGCATTCCTTTTGGTTTCCCCCAAGTGAGTTAACCCTTCTATACACAGTCTGGCAGTACCTCTCCAGCTCAGTCAAGGGAGAGTGAGGTCCAAGTGCCCGGGATTTGAACAGGGGGAGTTTCAGTATCTTGCTGAGAAATGGCACTGGTGCCAAGACCTGTTACGTGATTGTGTCACTGGTGTTAAAACCAAACGACCCAGCCAACAATTGGAGATATGAGATCAGTGATACTGAAATTACTTCAATTTGAATATAAAGTATCAAAACCTACTATTTAGTTTCTTTAGCTTAAGGACTTTGATACTGGTTTCTCCTTAATTTCATTGCAATTCTAACCAAAGCATCTTGGGGACTCAAGCTTGCCTTTTTTTTGGTAGGAAATAACACTCCTACCACTCTCGTTCTCTACTCTTCTATTGTATACTGCTTCACTAACAACGATGCTTGTATTTGGACAGGCTGAAAATCCAGTAAGTGGCACCTTGTTTTATTACATGGAATTTTAGTCTCTGAGCATGGCACCTTCACAAAGCTAACCTATAAAACATGTCTCACCTTTTCCAGTTTTCTTTCCTTTCCATTCTTGCCTTCTTTCTTCTGACATCTCCCCACTATCTATTGCAAGATTCAGTTGGTTTCTACTCTAAGCGTTAATGTCCTGGAAATTTTAATATGTACACTTATTGTCCTTGTTATCTTTACCTTCTTCCTGTATAATACTTGCATTTTATAGGACTTACATTATAAACAATCCCCCCATCTTACTGTCACATGCTTTACTTCTAGCTTTAAAAACATGAAGCATTATAATTATCACCACACAATTATTTAAATTCACACAATGCTATTTAGACTAAACTTTTACCACTTTCTTTGTTCTTCATTCCTTGCTACAACTCGAAACGGTCATCTGGATCACTTTCCTCCTACCTGAAGTACATTCTAGAATTTTCTTTAGTAAGCGTCTCTAGGTGATATGCATTCTGAATTTTACTAGTCTGAACAAGGTCTTTAATTCATCCCTGCTCCTGGGAGACATTTGTACAGGGTATAGAATCTAGGTTGAAAGGTTCTTCCTCCACACATTGAAAATACTGTGCCAATGTCTCCTGACTTCTACTGTTCCTTTTTTGAAGTTAGTTGTCAGTTCAACCATTCTCCTTTAAGGGCCACCTGCTTTTCTCTCTGGCCATCTATGAGCTCTCTTCAGCTTTAGTATTCAGCTTTTTCACTCTGACATGTTTAGTCTAGGTTATTTTTATTTATCCCATTTGTGATTTGTTGCGCTTCTTGAACCTAAGGACTGCCAGCTTAATAGTTCTGGAGAATTTTTAGATATTATCTCTCCTTTCCTTCTGGTTTTCTTTTATACCTATTAGACCATCTCATACTTTCCTCTGTGTCTCAATCTCTTCCTCTATTCTGAGTAAGTCTCTTATGTTCCAGTTCACTAACTCTCTCTTTGGCTATGTTTAATCTGTTGTTAAAGCCAGAATTTTGAAATGTTCAGCTTTAAATTTTAATCATTAGAAATATTTTCACCTCTTTTAATTTTTTAAATTAAATTTATGCTAGTCATTGGACCTAAACTGTCATATCACTAAAAAGGTTACTCACATTTAGTAGATGAGGAACTTGAGGTACAGAGATACTAAGAACTTTACCCAACACCAGACAGCTAAGTGGCAGAGCAGTGATCCTACAGTGTCCTGCTCTTAGTGGGGAGTGGCACAATTCAGATGGAGATCTGAATTCTCAGAATATACATTTTGACTATGTGTTTGAACAGTCTACTTCTTCTCTGAAAAGTCATTTTCTTCAGGGAGAGTTGCATGTAGAAAGGTGGAAGAGAGAATACCCAGCTCCACTAGCTGATCGGCCATAATGGTTGAATGCAGAGAAATGGCCTCCATTGAGTGTGCTGAAGGGGATTGGAATAAGGAACTTTTTTTTCTTTCTCCTTGGACTCAGAGATCTTCATCAAGGAGAAGAAGTGAAAAAAAGGAATTATCATAGACATTGCCTGTGTAATATTGCAACATTCTGAAGGAAAATTCTCAAGGGCAAGCCATCTTGAGCATCTCCTTTTCAAGGCATTAAATTGCCTTAGCCATTGGCAGACAGGATATTTGAGCTGATCATCCCATCGAAAACAAAAATGTTGGGTAATGTACTTCAATTTATTTTGTAAAAGCCTTTTCAAATTCATGAATTAGTAAGGAATATTCAAGCCAAAATTTAGGTGAGATAAGCAGAACCCTAAAGCTGACTTTTGCCTTCAAGACATTTGCCAGACACCTGAATTTTTTTTTTTTTAAGATTTTATTCATTTATTCATGAGAGACAGACACAGAGAGAGAGAGAGGTAGAGACACAGGCAGAGGGAGAAGCAAGCTCCATGCAGGGAACCTGATGTGGGACTCGATCCCGGGACTCCAGGATCACGCCCTGGACCGAAGGCAGGCACTAAACCATCGAGCTACCCAGAGATTCCTGACAGACATCTGAATTTGAGCATTAATTGCTGATGTCCCAGGGGACAGGCAGGTACTACTTGAAGTGCTAAGTTTAAAAGAAAAGGGTAGAACTAACGTGAGTCAAGCTGAGTCAAGCGAGGCATCTAGGTCACAATATGTAAGGAGGTACTTACTCTCAGGTGCTGACCTTGTATTGAACAGCCCTGTTACTGAACAACTCCTTCAGGTCTCTACTTTAGAGACCACTCTTGCCTTATCCAATTTCTGGTCCTTAAAAACATCCCTCTTCCATAAAGCTGGACCTCAAAGGGTTGTATCCTCAATGTAAGGGTAAAATTAAAATGCTTTCTTTTACCATTCTGGACCATAAGAAAAACTGCTTTGGTTCTAGAGAATGAGAGAAGGAAAAGGGGAAAATCCTCCCCTGGGAATAATTAGGAATTCTAAGCTTGTCTTACACGGGGTTGTATAATGAATTTATATTTCTTGGGTAACATGAAAACTCTCAAACTGGCAAAGTTTTGAATTGGTATTACCTCCAGGAACCTGACAGAAGCAAACACAAGCTCTCTCAAAAGGAGCCCACCTTCACCCTTGTTATGATAAGCACAGGATGTTATATGTATATAATGAATCATTGAACTCTACTCCTGAAAGCAATGTGGAACTGTATGTCAACTAGAATTTAAAAAATAAATAAATAAAAAGGAGCCTACCTTTAGCCCAGACATCAAAAAATTTTCATATATAGTGTTCCAAGGAAAATGAACAGCTCATAGTCTAAAAATCTCAAGTCACACAAGGAAACAAGCAAAGTACTTTAAGAAGAGATAACAGGGATCCCTGGGTGGCGCAGCGGATTGGTGCCTGCCTTTGGCCCAGGGCGCGATCCTGGAGACCCTGGATCGAATCCCACATCGGGCTCTCGGTGCATGGAGCCTGCTTCTCCCTCTGCCTGTGTCTCTGCCTCTCTCTCTCTCTCTCTGTGACTATCATAAATAAATAAAAAAAATTAAAAAAAAAAAAGAAGAGATAACAAAAAATACCAGGTGGCATTTTAAACCTACAAAGACTTAAAATTTCAAAATTGTCAGAAATAGAAAATGTTTTCATTGGTTTTATTTATTTATTTTTTAAATTAAACTTAAAAAATTAAAAGGGGTAAAAACATTTATAATGATTAAAATTTAAAACGTAACATTTCAAAATTTTGGCTCTAATAAGAGATAGCCATAAATACCAAGCAGAGTTTTAAACCTACAAAGACTTAAAATTTCAAAATTGTCAGAAATAGAATATGAATGTTTTCATTGGTTTAAAATTTTTTTTTAAACCACAAGCACATCTGTGATAATTCCTTTTTCATTTCTTCTCCTTGATGAAGATCTCTGAGTCCAAGGAGAAAGAAAAAAAAGTTCCTTATTCCAATCCCCTTCAGCACACTCAATGGAGGCCATTTCTCTGCATTCAACCATTATGGCCGATCAGCTAGTGGAGCTGGGTATTCTCTCTTCCACCTTTCTACTTGCAACTCTCCCTGAAGAAAATGACTTTTCAGAGAAGAAGTAGACTGTTCAAACACATAGTCAAAATGTATATTCTGAGAATTCAGATCTCCATCTGAATTGTGCCACTCCCCACTAAGAGCAGGACACTGTAGGATCACTGCTCTGCCACTTAGCTGTCTGGTGTTGGGTAAAGTTCTTAGTATCTCTGTACCTCAAGTTCCTCATCTACTAAATGTGAGTAACTTTTTTAGTGATATGACAGTTTAGGTCCAATGACTAGCATAAAGTACCCAGTATACTACTTAGCAAAAAGATCTTCAATAAAAGGTTATGATATAAAAGTAATTACCATTATCTAAGAAAAGCACACTGTCCTGTTGCAGCAGAAAATGGAAATAGCTAATATATTCTTAAACAACTTGCAGCTGAAGTATGACTCCTATACGGTTTCATACCCGAATCACAGTAGAGGAGTTCTATATTTACCAGGGTAGGAGCCAATCTTTTATTTGGCAAAAGACCTAATCCTACCAGAAAATTTATACTGGTTTGCTAAATTGATCATACCCCACATGGGACTTTTTGGCTGTCACCTAATCTCCTTAATTTTACAATCAATAAATTTTTTAAAAATTTTATTTATTATTTATTTTTTAGAAATATTTATTTATTTATTTATTTATTTATTTATTTATTTATTTATTTATTTATGAGAGACGAGAGAGAGAGAGAGAGAGAGAGAGAGAGAGAGAGAGAGAGGCAGAGACACAGGCAGAGGGAGAAGCAGGCTCCATGCAGGGAGCCTGATGTGGGACTTGACCCCGGGTCTCCAGGATCACACCCTGGGCTAAAGGCGGCACTAAACCGCTGAGCCACTGGGGCTGCCCAATAAATATTTTTTTAAATTGGATACCTTTTAAATGAATACCTCCATCACAATGAGAAACCAGACAACATATTTAGAGCACTCTATTAGCAATGGATTAGTAAGTAGCATCACATTCAATAATGTTAAACATGAAAGGCTACGTATTACATTTCAAAAGTTTAATTAAAATAAACAAACTGTTGTGTTAAAACTAATTCTGCAGGTACTCAGTAAGAAACTTCAGCAAAAGAACAAAACACTAACTTGATAAAAATGTTCGCCTCTGGAAAGATAGGTTATCTGTGGCATGGGACTAGGAGATCAACATTTTATTATTCTCTTTTATGTCTAAATTTTCTTCTTTTAAAAACTATCTTGCCTCCTAAAATAATTTTTTAAGAAACATGGGGTGCCTGTGTGGCTCTGTTAGGTTAAGTGTCTGACTCTTTATTTTGGCCCAGGTAATGATCTCAGGGTTATGATATCAAGTCCTGTGTCAGGCTCTGTGGAGCCTGCTTGGGATTCTCTCTATCCCTCTCCCTCTGCCATCCCCTCTCTTCCTCTCGAAAACAAAACAAAAATCATTGTGGCACACATCACTGAAGAACTATGGCACTCTATGTTTATACTCTCTCACCTCCCTTAACGCTGGTCACTTTAAAGGCAATAATGATACCATATTCACTCTGTAACTCTAGGTCCTAGTGAGTGTTAGCTCTAAACAAATATTTGGTGAAGAAATGAAAAAATAATTTAAAAAATAACCATTTTCTAATGTTTTTAATTTTTATTTTCTTTTAAAGTTTTAAATTTTAATTCCAAATATAGTTAACATACAGTGTTATTATACAATTTAGTCATTTTCTAATATTTTTAAGAATCTTTTCTAGTCCCCTTAGCACACCCAACTCCTTTGGACAGTATTTTCCACACAAAATATTTTTCTAGGTGTTTCCTCTTATTTGCTCTTCCAAAATCCAAAGAAGAATGCTTACCTAGAGACAGCTATTGACCACACATCAGAAATTACCCAGGACTGGAACAGAGAGGAAAGAACGAGGTATTTTTACAAGAATCCATTAGTTGACATTCTATTATTTAAAATTAATAATAAGTAACAGGGGCACCTGGGTGGCTCAGTGGTTGAGCTTCTGCTTTCGGCTCAGGCCGTGATCCCAAGATGGAGTCCGGCCATCGGGCTCCCCACAGGGAGCCTAATTCTCCCTCTGCCTATGTCTCTGCCTCTCTCTGTGTGTTTCTCAGGAATAAATAAATAAAATCTTAAAAAATAATAATAATAACACATCATGCAAACTATATGCTAAGATCTACCTTTGTCCTTTACATGCATTATTTTTGTAAATCCCACAACACTTTTTTTTTTTTTTTTTAAGATTTTATTTATTTTATTCATGAGAGACACAGAGAGAGAGGCAGAGACACAGGCAGAGGGAGAACCGATGTGGGACTTGATCCATGCGGGGAACCGATGTGGGACTTGATCCCAGGACCCTGGGACCACAACCTGAGCCAAAGGCAGACATTCAACCTCTAGCCACCCAGGCACCTCTTCTAACAACAATCCTATGAACTAGTTGGTACTATAACTATCCTCTTTGTAAAGATGATGTTTCTAAAACACAGGGATAGGAAGATTTAAAAAGTCTTTTTTTTTTCCAGTCTGTCTTCCTTTAATACAACCTTTAAGCATAATACGAACAATATCCTATGACTTCCAGTATTATTCTCAAGTTCACACTACATTAGATACAAAACCTGGCCCCTTGAGGTGTTTGATATACTCTTCTGAATTTCTTTTATTTTATTTTATTTTATTTTATTTTATTTTATTTTATTTTATTTATGCATGAGACACAGAGAGAGGCAGAGACACAGGCAGAGGGAGGAACAGGCTCCATGCAGGGAGCTTGAGCCCTTGCTCCCCGGACGGAGGATCATGCCCTGAGCTGAAGGCAGACACTCAACCGCTGTCCTCTCTTCTGAATTTCTAAAATTTTGCCTTTTAGAGATAAGATATCTAAAATTTTCATCTTCATCAAAGATATTTTTGACAAAGCTATCAGGAAGGCACAGAGTTATTTTTCAATGAACACAAACATACCATTTGAACAGCAATATGGTGTCACTGACAGGTTACCTGACTTTCTGCACAGAATATGTGATGTGCGTTGCTATTCTGGTTAATATGAGAGTTAAAACAAATAAAAGGGCCCTCTTGCTCCAAAATGGATAAAATAATTTTAATTTCTATAATTTAAAGAGCTGATACAGAGATCTAAACATGTTGTTATTCTAAAAAACAAAACAGAGTAACTTGAAGTCATTCTCCTAGAGTATCTACCATATTGAAATAGCGCTGGGTACTAAAAACAATTAGGAAGAACAGTAATCTAACTGCCCTGGCCTATGCTATCCATGCTACTATGCTCAGTGCCATTTCAGTTCTTTCCACTTCCATTCTCACTGTTGACAATGACACTAAACCTGCCAACTGCTGCTCACTGTCTATGCTCAGTATATAACCTTGTTTTCAAACTTCCCCTAACTATCCAGGCATGTTCTCTCTACTATCTGGCTCAATATATCTTTATGTGATAGGTCAGGTTTCAAAGAGAGATTGTATTGAGTTAGAAACCCAGCCTCCTACTTACTTACGAGGTCTGTGACCTTAGACAAATTACCTAAATCCAACAAGACTCCTTTTCCTCAGCTGTAACTTGGAGCTAAAAAACAAAACAAAACAAAACCTACTATCTGCCTCTTTGGCTGTAGTTAGGATTAAATGACATCACATAATATAGAGCTTTAAGCATAGGGCCTGGCATTATTGATAAGCACTCAAAAAACACGAGCTCCAGTAAGCTTCTATGCACTGTGCACATACATGTATATGTGTGTGCGCACGCCCAGACATACATACACATTCACACACACACAATCTTCTAAGGCTGGACTCTGTCTCTACTGCCTCTCCTGAAAATTCTAGCACCACATTCATTCTTGCTATCTTCAGATGCTTCAAATCTTTCTATCTTCAGTGATTCTTTTTCTTATGTCTAGAGATAGGTATGGTTCTCACAACAGAATTGAGAACACAATAACTTTCTCAACTTCCTCTCTCCCCTAATATTCTTCAACTCTACTTTTTCTTCCAGTTGCTATACTCTTTCCCTTCTTTTTTCCTTTCACAGTAAAACCTTTAAGTTGAATGGTCTGTAGCTGCTAGTATTTTCTCATTATGTTTCTACTTCTGCCATTCTTCTTAAATTGATTTCTTAAAGATAACCACTGACCCCCACCTTTTACATCAAAGACTTTTTCTTGGGCTTTTATCCTAGTTGGTTTCTGCTGCACTTGATACTACTCACCTCTTCCTCCCCTGCCTGTACTTTATCCCTCCACTAACTCCTTTTAACAACTGTTCATTTTACTTCTCTACCTGACAGCTGCTTCTAGTTTTTCTACTCATTCTTCCTTCTGCCACCTAAAGGCAGGTGATCTCGGAGTTCCATCATTGGTGCCCCATCAACTTGGAGATCTTACTCCCTCCCTCTCCTGGCTTCATGCGTGCAGATCATTCCTGGTCCCAGCCCTCTGATAAGTCTCTGGTCCTACGCTTAGTAAGGCAAACGGAGATTAGGGCAAATGCCACACAGAGGAGTCAGGAGACAGTGTTAGCCTTCACCTCATCCCTACCTACTAAGTTATCAAGTTAAATTCTCTTCTCAATTAGAAAGGTAACACCAGGTAGATGGTCTTATAAAGTTTCTGCAGCTTCTTATATATTAAAAATTTCTATAATGTATGATATTGCCATCTAGCCATGTTGCTCAAGCCAAAAACCTGGGAGCCACCTTTTAATCTTCTTTACTTTTCACCCTGCCACACTTTCTAAGACTTTGTGAGACTATCAAACATCTTTCAAATATATCCCCTCTGGGGCATCTAGGTGGCTCAGTGGTTGAGTGTCTGCCTTTGGCTCAGGTCATGGTCCCGGGGTCCTGGGATCCAGTCCCGCATCAGGCTCCCCACAGGGAACCTGCTTCTCCCTCTGCCTATGTGTTTCCCTCTGTGTCTCTGATGAATGAATAAATAAAATCTTTAAAATATATATATGTATCCCCTCTCACTGTAGATAAAAAAGTGATACAAAATACATGTTTAAACCAAACATAGATTTTAAACTGATTAAAAAAAACAAAAACAAAAACAAAACCCTCATCCACATATATCCCCTCTCTCTCCAACATCAAACCCTACATTAGGTTAATTCCACCCCTCTTCCCTGCAATCCACCACCAAGATCCACCTAACAAGCACCCAGCCTTCAGTCTGGACCTCCTATGCAGCACTGTCCACACTGAAACTGAATTACCCTTCTTCGAACACAAACCTCATCATGCCATTTGTCTTTGCCTTCTACTGGTAAATAATGACTCATCCTTTAAGGCTACTTCCCCCTCTTCAGAAATCCTTCTTGACCTTGCCACCAAGTCACCCCTACCTCCCCTAGAGCCCTGTCTATGCCCCTGACAGCCCTTCCCAGCCACGCTGTATTCCAAACATCTTTTTACCTGACTGCCCCAATGAGATGGTAAACTTCTTATAAAACCATTCATTTTTTAAAATTTATGTTTATATCCCCAGGGTCCAGGGCAGAGCTTGCTGGATGAAGGAATGGATGCCTCCAGAAATGACAAAGCAAGTTCTTGAATAATTAGCTGCTTTCTTTACATTCAATATCATAATCTTTGGTCATTACTTGCCAATTCACTGACTTTCTGTGCTCTAATATCCTTATTTATAACTTGGAGACACCTGGCTTTTGCTTGCCATTCATTTGCTCAACAAATATTTATTAAATGTCTGTTTATGTGCAGAAACTGTTATAAGCAGCATTGAATAAGGTAGGTCGCACACACACACCCACATATATAACCAGCAGATGGTGCCGGGTGCTCTGGACAGAACTGGAAGAGGACCCTGGCACAGGGAGTGACCTGGCTGTCTTTCTGAGCAATCCTCTGCTGACCTAAGATGTGAAGGGAAGAACCTTTAGGCAGACAGAAAAGCAACAGGGGGTAAACTTGGAATATCTGAATGAAAGAAAAGCAGCCAGTGTAGCTAGCAGAGTATGGTACAAAATGGAGGGTAGAGGAGATAGATAGGGCCACAGGGATTCTATCCTAAGTGCAGCAGGAAGCTGTTGGATGGTTTTTCAGCAGGGAGACATGGTTTCTGACGGTACACTTACTTCTCATTTCCTCTTGTTTCTGCTCAAGTATCATCTCATGTGAGAGGCTTCCGTGTTGACCCTATTAAAATGCTACCTCCCTCCCAATCCTATCTTGCCTTGGCCCTTCTACGCACTCTCACCTGCCTCCTTTTCTTCAAGGTTCTTAGCAGTACCTGATATCAGACTTGGGTTTTTTTATTGTTATCTCTGTTTGAGCATAGCTGACACAATGTTACACTAGTTTCAGGTGTACAACATAGTGATTCAAAGTCTCTATGTGTTGTGCTTACAAGTGTAGCTGCCAGCTGTCACCAGACAACACTGTTAAAATACCACCACCTCTATTTCCTACGCTGTGCTTTTTATCCCTGGGGCTGACTCATTCTGTAACTGGAAGGTGTACTTCCCACTCCCCTTTGCCCCTGTGTCCATCCCCCCCACTTCTTGATGGCTGACTTTTTCTACCCACCAAACCCTGAGCAGGGATGTGACTCTTCACAGCCACATCCTAACCTATCAGAACAATCAGCTTTCATTAGAAGTGTGTTGAGTGCATTCACAATCAACTAATCTGATTTACATTTTATCTATCTATCTATCTATCTATCTATTTATTTATTTATTTATTTATGATAGTCACGAGAGAGAGAGAGAGAGAGAGAGAGGCAGAGACACAGGCAGAGGGAGAAGCAGGCTTCATGCACCGGGAGCCCGACGTGGGACTTGATCCCGGGTCTCCAGGATCGCGCCCTGGGCCAAAGGCAGGCGCCAAACCGCTGCGCCACCCAGGGATCCCCTGATTTACATTTTAAACAGATCAACTCTAGGGACAATAGATTTAGCAGAGTCAAGAATCAAAAGGAATAAACCCATGAGGAGGCTTTTACAGAGGCCCAGAGCAAAGATAAAACGTGGGAGAAGTAAGAGAGTGAGAACTATGACCATGGTGGCTGCAAAACCATGTAATGGTCCTTGGTGTTAGAAAATTCACACAAAGCGATTGTCCTCCAAGTAATGACAGGACAACTGTTTTCTTCAGGTGGGGCCATGAACTCATAAAAATAGAAATTTTTAAAAGCTGCTAAATTGAGTAATTATTATGTACTCGTATGTTCTCAAGCTCAAATCGATAAACTGATATAACTTGACAAAATCTATTAACACTAAAATAATGCACATGCCCCTTGACCTAAACATCTTCATTGCTATGAATTTATCGTTTGTATATACTTACAAAAGTAGGTCAAGATATACTGCAGGGATATTCACTTTGTCATTGCTTATATCCTCAAACTGGAAACAACACAAACACCCAACAATAGGAAACTGCTTAGAAAAACTCAAGAAAAAAATTTTACACAGCTATTAAAAGAGGAAAAAGCTTTAAAGTATATTGTATGCACTTGAAATTCATGTAACATTGTATGCCAACTACAGTTCAATTAAAAAAAATGGGGGTGGGTGGGTGGGCAGCCCGGTGGCTCAGTGATTTAGTGCTGCCTTCAGCCCAGGGCATAATCCTGGAGACCAGGGATAGGTCCCGCGTTAGGCTCCCTGCGTGGAGCCTGCTTCTCCCTCTGCCTGTGTCTCTGCCTCTCTCGGTGTCTCTCATGGATGAATAAATAAAATCTTTAAAAAAAAAAAGATCTATTGTGTATTTAGAAATATTCTATTTGTGTTAAACACACAGACACACAACATTGATATTGATACAATTTGTGATATACAGAGAGAAAAAGAGGAAGGGAGAAGAGAGGTAAATATTGATGTAAACAGAAAGGCTTTCTTTTCTTAAGGATATATAAGAAACAAAGAGTGATTATCTTCTGGAGAGAAAAGGAAACCGTATAGAGAATCTTACTTTTTCACATACCTTTGTGAATTATTTTATTTTTTTGAAACATAAACTTGTATTTTAACTTTTAAAACACACAAACATCTCTTTGAGACTACTAGCAGAATAAAAAAGAATGTATCCAATATATTATTACTTGCTTTCTGGTTTTATGGACAGAAGTTAGCTCCAATGGCTCACTTATACACACTCCATGAGTGAACACACGTACACGACATGCATGCATGTGGATGAAACATATATCTGAGCACTGTTAAATGCAATGGAACAAATGCCTTTGGTTAGAACACACTAGATACAGCCCATGTCCCTAAGTGACCACCTTCCAGGGGAGAGCCAATGCGTTAATTTGTGATTACACAATCTGAAAGCAATTTTTGACAATGCTTGCTGCCCTGGCTGTCACCATTTCTGTGACTGTGTTTTTGTCCTCAAAACGAGACGTGAACTGGTCCACTGATTAAGGAAGCATCTTTTTAGCCTCTATCAGCTGTGCTGCCATTTAATGTGAAATGATGTTGTTTCCCTCCCTTCCTACAGTGTAATCAAAGCTCTCCGTTGGCTCCCATGGAAAAGGTACCATTCAAAAGACATATACCACTTTCTTTTTTGTAACAGTTTATTTTACTAATGCTTCAGGGGCTTACAGAGTAAAATAAAATTTATGTAGGGATAGGGAAATGCAATCTCATATGTTCTTTAGAAAAGTAGTACATGTTGCAAGTTTTGTGTAAAAAAATAAATAAAGCCACATTATATTCAAATAGCTCTTTCAGTGGCAGTCAATTATCCTGCCTTGACTTCAATCACCTACCTGGGCTGCACACCGACTCAGTCTCTCTCAATGTTACCAAAAGAGGGGGGCTTTGTTTGCAGAGTTCACTATATCTGCTCTAAACTATTTCTGACCTCAGGAATGTGAAATGTTTACCACATCCACTTTTTTTTTTTTTCAGGTGTAAATGTATTTCTAAAGCAAATATTCTAATTACCATTTACTGAGAAGTCACAGAATAGTTGGGTATTTTGCAAGTCAATTCAGGAGAAAAATAGCAAGACAGGTTAGTCCAATTTTGGTGAGGTTAAACAGCAGGCCTAATCACACAGGCAGAGCCACTCAGCAAGCTCCCCTCCTGGGTCCCATATTGTCATGTTAACAACAGCCAACAAAAGACCCAAGGGAAAGACAAGGCAGATTACCAGTCAGCCGGGATGGTAGTTCTCTCTTTAAAGATCCACCTGCAGGGACACATACTAAGTTCTAAAGTATTAGGTCACTCCAGGTCATTTGCATTTTTCTACTCAACTAAGACCAGAAACAGAAAACTTTTATCAATGAAAAGCGCTATCCTGAAGCAAAATCACATTAAACCAGGCAGAAATGCCTGACAGGGATGGATCTTGAATTGCTAAATGACCTCTGATGGGGGGTGGGGTGGGGGTGGGGGTGGGTGAGGTGAGCCAGCCCAGAGGAGGAGAGATATTCCCAAGAAACAACACCTGAGGCTGGGAGCTGGGACACACACCATCAGGGCGGTAATACAGGAGGCGCAGACTCAGCAGAGAGGTGAACTCTGCTAAGTAAGGGAGGTCTAGACTCAGTCTCGGCCAATGTAGCCGATGACACCAATGACCCGCAGAAAGGAGGAGACTGCCAAGTCAGTCTCTTGTATGGAAACCAAGTTTCCAGAAGCCCAAAGTGTTAGTGACCTCACTTGGTAATTACCAATACACCAAAAGCGGCGTTTTGTAAGGCTTTTTGTAAGGCGGCAGCAAGCCCTGTGGAATGCCTCTGAACTAGATTAAACCACCAGGCTAGTAATTAAACTAACTTTATATAGGAGAGGTCTCTTGCTCAAACTTGAGCGGTCCTGCTCATTTCAGGAAAGCAATCATAGCATAAAAGTGGAACTTTCAAAAGCAACTTCTGAGCCTCAATGTCAGCACAGATACCATCCCTCAGCGGCCTCTGTTCTAACCGTGAAAGCAGGAGCCTGACTTCTCCTAAGGGGTGTTACAGGGGATTTGGGTTTTGAAATGCTGTGAAGATGGAAAGGGCTCTCAGTCTCCTATCATTTGCAGGTAGTTTAACAGTCTCCGTTTCTGTGTCAGCAAACAAGTTTTTACCATTTTATCTTTCGAGACATTTCGATAGCAGTCATTGCCACAGTACCTAAGTGCTTTTCACCAGACAGCCCGCTGAAAGACTGCCTGGCATCTTGTCAGAATGACATGCTGCCTCATTGTGTTACAGTCTGCAAAGAGCCTAAAAATTTAGAAAAGATGATTTTTCTTCAAATTTATCAATGCTATGCTTCGTGACAATATGGCTAGTCCTTGTGCAGCTGGATAATAATCTGGGAACCGAAACAGCTCTAACAGTGTGCTCTAGGCACAGTCACACATGGAGAATCTGTAGTGCTACTTAAAAAACCGGCGTGTTTATTCCTAAACACCACATCTGCTTAAATATAAGGGAAGTTCTTCCCCCTGGAATGAACCCCAGAAAAGAAGGTGTTGCATTATATTCAATTCTAACAGAGTCTCGGATCATGGGATACTTTTCCAATCACTTCACCTTGAGAAGTACAGAGTGGCATCTGGGGAAGGGCAGATTCTTCTGAAACAACCTCAGTTATTACTAACACTAGATGTTTACCAAGATTGCCTGCAAAAACTTGACTTAAAAAAAAAAGGTTAAAAAATATTCCTGGGGGTAGGATCTCACAGATGCTGTGCTGGATGTCAAAACAAGGCATTTAAAGTTTGCTCTCAAAAGCAATATAGGTTGTTACATTATGGGACCAGGGATGTCCTTTCAGGATGAACTGGGAATAGGAAAAAAAGAAACAACTGTACTAATGTTAAGTGTCTGTGGGATAGTTTCCAGGGACAATACTGCACATGGAGTCCAAAAGTGCTTCACCTCGCCAGCGTGGGATAAAAATGAACACAATGTACTCTCCAAGACCTTGTGAATGGCTGATTCAAAAAGCGGTGATCAAAACACTGATTCAAAACTCTTATGATGGGATTTTATATATTTATGGGAAAATAAATGAAACCTATTTTAAGTAAACATCTGACTTCAGGTTTATTTATCTCTAAAGGTTTACTTAGTCAAGTAAACTGTTTACACAGTCAAGTTGGCTGTGAAAAAAATTTTTTTAACCTTCTTATTGAAAAATGGTAAACAACTTATGGTTGATAAAGCTTTATGGCTGGGCATATATGAAGCTAATTCTCACATTCCAATTTGACTTTTTGGTAGAGGACTATAAATAACACATTTCCAGAATTTTCTCTAAGGTTAGTTTTGCAATTATTCTGGAAAACTGCTTTCTTTTTTTTTTTTTTTTTTAATTTTTATTTATTTATGATAGTCACAGAGAGAGAAAGAGAGGCAGAGACACAGGCAGAGAGAAGCAGGCTCCATGCACCGGGAGCCCGACGTGGGAATCGATCCTGGGTCTCCAGGATCGCGCCCTAGGCCAAAGGCAGGCGCCAAACCGCTGCGCCACCCAGGGATCCCGAAAACTGCTTTCTAAATGAAAAATGGTTTAAAATTTTTTTAAAAAAGGAAAAATGGTTTAAGATTCAAAATGATTATGACAAGCATACATATGGACAGGGCCAGAATGTACAGGATCAGAAAATAAATTCTCCATCTGGTACAGGCTTTTCCTTGAACTGAGCTCAGTCTATCCAGAAAACAGTACCCTGGTATCGATCCTTGCATCTGTCCTTCACAGAGGGCAGCACTGAGAATTAGGTTTTTGTACTAATAATAAACCCAAATAAAGTTCCAGCCATTGTTGCTCCAAAGAACTACACGGCTGGGCATCATTCATATCACAGTTAATCCATGATTAGTGTATTTCAAGCATGGCTTTCTGACAATGGCCATGAAGGTGACTCTATGGGTCCCAGCAGAACATCTTTAGGTACTGCTAAACGTGAGGAACATGAGGAATCAATTTCATGCTAATGAGAAGTTTATTTTATTTTTTTAAAGTTTTTTTAATAATAAATTTATTTTTTATTGGTGTTCAATTTGCCAACATACAGAATAACACCCAGTGCTCATCCCGTCAAGTGCTCCCCTCAGTGCCCGTCACCCATTCACCCCCCCACCTCCTCCCCTTCCACCACCCCTAGTTCATTTCCCAGAGTTAGGAGTCTTTATGTTCTGTCTCCCTTTCTGATATTTCCTACCCATTTCTTCTCCCTTCCCTTCTATTCTCTTTCACTATTATTTATATTCCCCAAATGAATGAGAACATATAATGTTTGTCCTTCTCCGATAATGAGAAGTTTATTTACATAGTTTACTCCATTCTATAATTTAGTAAGTGAACCCAGAATCAAATAAATAACTAAAAGGGAAGTTACCTTGTAGATCCCAAAGAACCCCAGGTCCCTTACAACAGACAGGGCACTGACTCGGGGACCAGTGGTGATCTCTCCAGCCACTTGCAAACGGATCTTGACGATTTCCAAAGGATTTGTGAAAATCACCTGGGAGCCTCCTGCCTAAAAGAGAGAAAAAGTAAAGACTTAGGACCAAAGGAGGGGAAGGGTCAGGAAGAGGGGAGGGATCATCCTCCACAGAGCTCAGAATATTCTATCTTCAAGAGACTGTAGTTTCAGTCAAGACAGTGACAAGTTTGAATCAAAATACAGTTACAGCCAAGGAGGTTCTGATTACCAATGTCCTATTTCCCTCACTCAGAGGCTGAAAGAGGGAAAAGGGCAGAGACAGACGTCTCCTGCCTCCCCAAAGTCCTTGCATGGGAATGACAAAGATGCTCTGAAGCACAGCTGCCGTCACAGGACTCAAAGCCAAGGGCACAAAAGCAACAATAAAATGAAAATTAAAAAATATCCAAATAAAGAGGCACCTGCTTGTCAGACTAGGAGACAGCGAGGACAAAGGCTCCCCCCCATGATGGACTTCTAGCAGTGATTCAAGAATTGCCAGAAAACATATAAACTTAGATGAAAGCTATTGTTTCTTCCCTTAAAAAATCAGGTCCATCATCAAACACCATTTTATGGAGTTGCATATCCTTATAATTTTATTTATGCATTACCTGTGTATAGATTGCTCTTTTCATATAAGATAAATGTCCAAGTAGTAAAAATATGCATTAAATGAATTATGGCCCAAACTTTGAGCAATGTGTGTTATTTCATTCCAGCAGCGGCTGGGTGCCCCACCATCAAGATCAACAGTGGAAATCTTTAAAGTGGACTATAAGGGAAATTTTTTTAAAATTTATTTTTATTTATTTATGATAGTCATACAGAGAGAGAGAGAGGCAGAGACACAGGCAGAGGGAGAAGCAGGCTCCATGCACCGGGAGCCCGACGTGGGATTCGATCCCGGGTCTCCAGGATGGCGCCCTGGGCCAAAGGCAGGCGCCAAACCGCTGCACCACCCAGGGATCCCTATAAGGGAAATTTTAAGCTAGTTATTTTGAAGCTAAGCTTATATTTATTATAAGCAATTACATAGTTTCTCACTGTACTTGAAATTGTTATTCCTTGTCACAAATATACTAAAATTTTATCCAAACTAAGGTTGATGCAGAGTATAGTTAAAAATCTTTATTACAGAGTGATGTTACCACATAAGACCACAGACATGGTGCTGCTATTTTATAACTCAGAAGGTACCATCATGGTAACAACAAGCTTAATTTGGACGAATATTGTCCAAATCTTCTTGCTAGATCCTCTGATACCACTAACCAATGTATGTGCCCTCACAGAACGGCCAGTACTAATCAACACTGGCTACAAGGATGATCTGGGAAGTATAATTTATAACACCAGGAGGAAAAAATTAGACACAACGTAAATATCCAACACAAAAGGAAGAATTATATGAATCTTAGTATGTCATGCAATGAGATACTATACTGCTAATAAAAATATTGTGGAAAATGTTCAATATATACACTGGGAAACAAAAACTCTCATGCTTAAATGTATGTACAGCTTTCCCCCCATTATCCCTTACCATTGTGTAGAGAATACACCAGTGTAGTGTTGTTGAGGTGGTAGGATTACAAGTGGTTTATTTTCTTTTCTGCTATATTTTTTATTTCTTCTCTATAGATCATATATTACTTCTATAAAGAAAAAACAAATACCTCTACATAACTTATCTAATATACATAGCCAATATTAACCAAAAAAGGCAAAGAAATATGTTCACACATTAATTCTCTATAAATCAACCTGCTTTACAATTTTTACCAACTTGGTATCTTAAGACCCACTTGTCCTTAAAAACAGACCAAGTTTTCCCCTCTCTCCACACATAACAACTGTTTAGAAGGCAGCAGGACTGTCTGGTGTCTTGACTGTCACACTCACCACCCCTCTTTATTTCCTGGTTTCACCCATCACCTTTGGCTCTCCTAGGTGACTGTCAGGAGGTGGGCCAAACAATCCTGGTAGAAAAAAAACCCTAGGTTGGAGTCATGAAAAGGCCCAAGAAAGGCCCTTGTAAAGTGGGAAGGAGAGCGTGAAGGGACATGGCCAGAGGCCAGTGTGTTCTTCTGGTCCACCCAGACATGTGGCTCCCTCTTCTCTGTGGCCATGCTTTGCTCCCACACTGCCATGACTGGCAGGTAGGCAGGAAGGCCAACCTGCAGCCTGTCTATGGTCCTTCAGTACTGGGTGGGTTTGCACCTGAACTGTTCCACAAGACATGAAAGGAGTTAAGGTTGGCCGATGGAAGAGAGGAAATGGATCTGGCTTAGCAACAGCACCAATGGCACGGTGAGGACTGTGTTGGTGCTTCTTGACCCAAGCTCTTGAGTTGCAGAAATGAATAAAAATTAAGTATTTAAAAAATCATTTTATCGGAGAACTGCCGAGGAAGATTTGCTGAGTTGGAATCAGTCTGAGGCTGATTTTTTAAAAGCTCAAAAGTGGGTAAGAGCCATCTCTATTAGGGGCAGATGGAAACCAGTCTGCGTACATTGATCTTGAAGAACAGCACAGGGGGGATCCCTGGGTGGTGCAGCGGTTTGGCGCCTGCCTTTGGCCCAGGGCGCGATCCTGGAGACCCGGGATCGAATCCCACGTCGGGCTCCCGGTGCATGGAGCCTGCTTCTCCCTCTGCCTATGTCTCTGCCTCTCTCTCTCTCTCTGTGACTATCATAAATAAATAAAAATTAAAAAAAAAAAAAAAAAGAACAGCACAGGAACGCAAAGCATACTCATCAGACACTACCAACAGTGGGTAGGGAGGCAGCTGTGCATCCCCTGTGCAGACTGAGCCCCAGTCCCTAGTCATCAAACCACCTCACTTAATAGGAGGCTCAAAGAGATGACGAATGGACCGCAGCCAGCACGGTGCTTGAAATACAGTAGTGACTCCAAACACGTTTCTCTTCAGGTCTCCTAATGTGTGGGTCTCCTCCCTGGCTGCATGTTACAGTCACTCGCAGAGTTTTGAAAAGTAGTGACTTAGAAATCCTATTCTAGACAAATAAGAAATTCTGCAACTGCCCTTTCAAAAACTGTTCCTATGTGATAAAGATGTGCAGTGAGAGTTGAGAATCACTTCACTGTGTCACCTCCACGATCCCTTTGAATTCTGAGAGGCTGCTTGACAGGTTTACTTATAGCTATGATTTCTAATTCCAGTTCTCCACTTTCTTTCAGAGAGCAAATTTTATGTTTTACATGTGACCTCACAACAAACTTTTTATACATATCCAAGTGGTGCCATTGTTAAAGGTACAATTGTTAGGTACAGAATTGCTGTCTTATCTGTTCTCCTATCTCTTATCTGTATCCTCCATACTTGTAAGAGTTCACGTTATACACAAAATAAGAACTTAATACTCAATTCTCTGACTCCAAGCCAATCAATAGATACCAATTCTTTTAGCACGGCAGAGTGAATTCTAATCACTAAGGACGATGCAAAAGTCAAATCCACTTCAGATGGCTGCAGGGAACAGGCACAGTGGAAAGAAAGTGTAGGGATACTGAGAAGAAGTGATGTGTTCCTTGCCTCTGGTGGGCTCAGAAAGAAAGAGCTTACAGACTCAAAGTGGCACATTACAGAGGTTCTGAAGATGAATCAGTCCTTTGGAGTTAAGCTAGAAGGAAATGAGAGACTCCAAGGCACCAAGAGACGATGCTTATCATGAGCATCGCCATGACTTGATCACTGAGCGGCACGCTGGCTGTTGCTCCCCCGACTCCCGGTCTATTGTCCATTCACAGTGCCTCACCCCTGTCCCTCCTCTGTGAGATGAAAGAGAGCTGAATCTGAGGACCGCCAACAGGAACACCTATTGTATATGATGTCTTTGTGGCCCTCACCACTTGAGAGACCTGGCTGTGTAAAGACGCTGCTGTGTGTGCCTGTGGAATTTTGTCAACAAATACTTCCCTGTGACTTTCCGGAGTCTGTGGCAAGTAGAACAGGTGAAGATTTTCTATACTGGAACTGGCTCTGTGTGCACATTATATTTACTGTGTGCACACTGACTTGTCTACAGGTTTCCTGGCATGCTCCTTCTTACTGAAACCTTAAGTTGCTACCAAGCATGTGGATCCATCTAAAAAGAAACACATGTACTCATGGCAGACTCATTCACATCATAAATATTCACCGCATATTTATAAGCAATCGTGCTCAAAGTTTGTCCTAAGAACTCCAAGGACACAAGGTGAGTGAGAAAGCATTCCCGTTCTCAAGGAGCTTGAAATAGGAGTGAAGTAATAAATATTCATGAAGCACCCATCATTGGCTACTGAGGTGTTGCTGTGCATGCGTTACCTAGCTTCGGCCCTCTCAGAGGGATTTTTTTCCAGATTTTACATAAGAGAAAATTGAGGCATAAAAGATAAAAGAAACTGTTAAGGGCTGAATTGTGTTCCAACAACACTCCTCTACTGAAGTAAAAACCCTCAGTAGCTCAGAGGGAGACTGTAGTTAGGGCCTTTACAAAGGTAGTTAAGCTAAGACAAGGTCATATGGGTGGACCTCACTCTGATATAACTGCTGTCCTACCTCAGTAAGAGGCAACTGAGATATGGACACAAATGTGCACAGAGAAGGACCAGGAGCGGACACAGTGAAAAGGCAGCCATCATCAAGCCAAGGAAAGAGGCCTTGAGAGAAACCAACCCCGCTGACACCAGCTTGGACTTCTAGCCTTCACAAATGTGAGAAAATAAATTCATGTTGTTTAAGTCACCCAGTCTGTGGTACCCTGTTGTGATAGAGCTAGCAAGCTTATACAGCATTTCCACACGGCCTCACAGCCAGCAAGCAAAGGATTTTCTACTGGGTCCAATAAATACATGCCTTATGAACAGGAAAAAAAAAAAAGGCACATGGGAGAAGGTAATTATAATATACAAGAAGAGCTAAGGTCCAGACAAATTGCCATGGCAATTCAAAGGAGGGCAAGATTTCTGCTGGCTGGGATAATGTGGGGAGGTGGTACGGCATATAAGAAAATAACACATCAGCTGGTGACTGCGTGCAATTAGGATTTAGCTAATCCAGGCAGAGAATGGCGCAAAGGCACGGTGACAAGGGCCTGCCACACTTACAGGGCAGAGACCCAGCACCACATCTGTACAGTGAAATTTTAATAAGAATGATAATTATGATGAGATCAACATTATCATCCACTAGCATTTAGGGTGCTTACTAGGTACCAGCATTATGCTAAGAGCTTTGTAAGAATTCTCCCCTTTGGCCCATCCTCATAATATAAGGAGGGTAATATTATGCCAGTTCTGTAAGTGAGCAAAATGAGACTGAAAGGGTGAAGGAGCTTATGTAACCTGCCAGGGATCACAAAGCTAGTGAGGTGCAGCCTGTATTCAAAGCAGACCTGCTGGAAGCCAGACACACACACTACTTATCACTGCATATCCTGGCAGCACAGCAGGACCAACCAGTTGCTTGCATGTGGCATGCAGGAGACTATGAGAGAGGATGGCTGAAGACCATTGGGGCCTGTCCCCAAACGTAACTCTAAACACTAGGGTTACCCCTGCAGATGGCACCTTCCTGTGCATGTGTGGTAGGAGGAGAGCAGGTTCCAAATAAAATTTAGGAGCTGGAGAGTCCTTCTAATTCTAAAATACTTGTTACTGAAAAATGGTTAATCCGGTCCTGTTACAGGTGCTGGTTAAATGGCAATGGCTAGATAACTAGCACAGCATTCACCATACTCTGTCGATGGGACTGGTTTCTGCACTTACATTCAGGTGTGGACTGCCCCCAACACTAGCAAATCATTTTGGAAATGAGCACCATGGGTCACAAAAGGAACGGAGACAGAGGCTAGGTTGGGTGTAGCACAAAAGTTCCCCACTGCTGAAAAAGAGGCACAGTGCGCATTCTTCTGACCAGGTAGCAAGACTGCTATGAGGAAAGCAACACAAATGCCCTTCCCATCCAAGATCAACTTGTTTTAGACCTTTAAGGCTGTCCCAAGCATGTGTCGGATGTCCCTTTCGCTACCGATGTAAATCAAAGCTCGTGTCTCCAGGACAGTTTTAGCGGTTGTGATTCCTGTCTTTGATTCATGATCTTCATAATTCACCTTTGCATCCAGGAGGGCTGAGAGGAACAAGGAAGGGACATGGGACTGTGGAAGCTACAACTATGTCAGCATGAAGCCCAAGCACGAAGCCTCTCAAATGAACAGGCCTCTATCGACACAAAGCATCATCATTTCCAAATGCTCTAATTTTTCATATGACACACTCCTCATGGCTCAAAGTAAAATTACAGGTTTTTTTCCTCTAATACCTCCTCTCTGATATGGGTTGGAGAGTCTGCAAAGAACCTGAAACGTGGCTTCCATCACTGTTTCTGCTCAGTGACCTGATGCTACTATAAGCTTGATTTCTTCTTCCCGCTCACAATTTTGTCACCTAAATTCCTCTTGTCAAATGTTATGTAATGATTATGTTCGTTGTTAACACTTCTGATGCGGCATAAATAATTTTACTGTGGGAAGTGATGCATATACTCTTTAAAAAAACTTCGAGCAATCAAATATTTAGAGAGGCAACATACTTTAGGATGTACTAAAGTACTCCAAGTACTCCAAGGATGTCTCCAAGTACTCCAAGGATAGTGACCTTCACATAAAGTGATCCTAATGTAGTTTAGGTCCAATAATTGTGAATAAGTAGGTTTTAAAGTTATATGCCTTAAAAATGACTTGCCCAGGCTATCTGCTTATTAACAAGCTACAGAAAAGAGCCAGAGCTGAAACACATTACCTAAAACATTGGTTCAGGAGCTCATGTTCAAAATTCCCCAGGATCCACCTTCTTTCACCCATCAGGAATTGAACAAGCCTTTCTCTAAAGCTTCTTTCCTAACTTAGCTAATATTCTCAAACATTCTTTCTTGGGACCTGGAGAGTCAAATCAAAAGAACTCACAAGATGAAAAAACATGCTTTCATATGATCTGCACCCTCACAAGCCATTCTAGGCAACAGTCTTGAGAATATTCAGAAACTATTAACAGTCTTGCGTTTAAAAAAAAATAAATAAATCCTGTCATCAATCTGCTGTCCACAGAAAACATAGTGGTGTATTTTTTTTAACGTAGCGCAATTCCTGCTAGATTTCAAACTAAAAGCATTAAATATAACTGTATTTAATCACCTCCTTTTAATTTGAATTCACATGGTAGATACTTATAGCTACTTAAAAAATTAAGTGGCAAAATGTATATGAAGAATGTGTATCTTGATATTTTAATTATGCTCAATTGAATGTACTTAGATTTAAAGTGCTTTTCACAAATGACATGTGCTAAGAATATCTAATTGCACACTGACATTCTAAAATGTGTGCTTACATGTGTCAAAAATAGATTAATATGAAGTTATGGAATATGGCTTTTTTAAGCTAAAACCCAAATACATTATTTTGATTATTTGGATACAAATAAAATTGTACCTATAAAAAAGTCTACACTAGTAAATGCCTAATGATGCACACTGCATATAAAATGAATGTGCAAGTGATGACAGTATTTGATATTTAGATAAACTGAAAAACAAAGATTTCTTAAGAAATCTAAGCTTCAAGATATTTTCTATTTAATCTCTTACTAACTCAATGCTACATGGAGACATGAAAATAATTTGTATGTAGTATAGGTATTACTGTCCTATATAAAGATCACGGTGGGGGATACCTGGGTGGCTCAGCTGGTTAAGTGTCCAACTCCTGATTTCAGCTCAGTTTAGGATCTCAGGGTCATGAGATCGAGCCCTGGATCAACTCTGCACTCAGTGGGGAGTCTGCTTGAGAGTCTCTCTCCCTCCTACCCCTTCCTTTCTCCCCCTCCCCCTTTTTCTCTCTCTCCCAAAAAAGAAAGATCACAGGGAGGTCCCTGGCTGGCTCAGTCAGTGAAGCACATGACTCTTGATCTCAGGGTCATGAGTTTGAGCCCTACATTGGGCACAGAGCTTACTTTAAAAAACAAACAAATAACAGAGGTAAAATATATATATATATTCAGAAAATAGCAGTGGATGAAATACATTAAAATACAGTACCTGACAGGAGTCAGGTACTTTGCAATACTGAAGACAGGAATTCAACAATCTCACTTCAAATGTGAGAGGGCATGAGGCCAAGAGGCCCCTCACCCTCTATCCAGCTCTGAACGGACAGTGCTGGGCCCAGTGCCCACAGGAGAGGTCATCACTCTGCTACAACCAGAAGTTGAGTCTTCCGTGCAAGTTGAAAAAAGAACCTTTAGTGCAACCCCTAGTGTTATAGGCTAAATTGTGTCCATCCAATATGCTTATGTTGAAGACCTAACCCTATACACCTCAGATTGTGACTGTACTTGGAAACAGGCCATTAGAGAAGTAATTAAGGTAAAATGAGGTCATATGGGTGAGCCCTAGCTCTGTATGACTGGAACCTGCAGGGGTGATTAAACCGCGGGCAACACACAGACTGAGGGGAGGCATGTGAAGACACAGCAAGAAGATGGCCAACCACAAGCAAAAAACAGAGGCTTCAGAAGAAAACCAAACCTGTAGATACTCTGATCTGGGACTTCTGGTTCTCCTAAGTGTGAGAAAATAAATTTCTATTACTTAAACCCTGCAGTCCGTGGCATTTTGTTATGGCTGCCATAGCAAACATATGCCTAGTTAAGGCTATCTGATTAAATGTATATCTCTAAGCATGAAACACTACAGGATCTTCTCCTTTGATTTGGTATGTAAATTAAGCTGTTTATAAAAAATCTGTAACTAGACTATTACAAAATCTTAAAAGAGAATAGATTCTCATCACTTATTTTTGAAAGACACCAAATGGAAATTTGATTAATTTCTTAACTATATAGCAAGGTGGGAAAAGGCTATATGCTGTTTACACATTTTACAAGTTTCGTATTTTCAACTTCATAGGATTTTAATAGGCCTATAGAAGCCTAGCCAAGAAACCAAAGTGGAATCTGTTTGACTGACATTAAAAAGCAATTAAGTTGCAGACCTGTCAAATATGCTCACATTTGGGCTCTGCCTGTGATACGTGTCTATTTTGACTACTACTACCAGAATCATGTAATGATTTACAGACCTTCAATGTCTAAAGTACCTTAACTGTATGAAAGCTGTAGCCCAATCTTTCTTTGTATTTTCACATCATCACAAATCCCTCCCCGACTTATTAGATAACCAGAAGGATGGCCTAGTGTTTGAACTGTGTTGAGTCAAACAAGGCTGAGACTTGGCCATAGAAGGAAAAGAAAGAAAATAGAAAAGAGACATCAGGTTGTCTCAAGGGCCTCTCATCAGTTGGGGCTTGCACCTAGTATAAGATGACATTCCTGAGCCACCAAAGAGCAGCCCTTAGCTAGGCAGGCTGTCCTGATGAACTCTGAGTGCCTTCAGGCAGCTCTTTTATTTGTGCTCCAAGTTCAGAGCAAGTCTGGAGGAAGGGCTTTCCTAGAAGGAGCCAGGCAGCAGATTTCTTACTCCAGTCTGCTGCCTCAGTCCCATGTTTCAGAAGACCTGCTGGCCACCATGTGATGAGCCTTCCTCCTGGGCTTCCTGGAGAAGCCTCCAACTTAGATACTGTCCTGGTTAGCATTTTTTGCTACTTATTGGCTCTTTTGTTTTTTAGAGTTGTTCCAGGTTTACAAATAAATTTCCCATCTGCCCGCTGCCCTCCCTGCCATGCAAGCCTCTCCACTCTCAACACTCCCACCAGGGTGCTGCACTTGTTACAAGTGAAGTACCTACACCAGCACACCAGGATCACCTAAAGTCCATAGTGCACCTTACACTTTCACTCTTGGTGCATTCTAGGGGCTTGGACAAATGTATAATGACATCTATCCACCACAATAATATCACACAGACTATTTTCACTGTCCTAAAAATCCTCTGAACGCTGCCTATTCATTTCTCTACCCCTCCCACACCCCTAGCAACCACTGATCTTTTTACTGTCTCCATAGCTTTGGCCTTTCCAGAATGTCCTGTCTATTCTGGATTCTATGTTGGAATCATGTAGTATAAAGTCTTTCCAGATTGGCTTCCTTTACTTACTAACATGCATTTAAGGTTCTTTCAAGTCTCTTCACGGCTCCATAGCTCATTTCTTGTTAGACTCAATAATATCCCTTTGTCTGGAAGGACCACAGTTTATTTATCCATTCAGCTACTGAAGGACATCTTGGTTTCTTCCAAGTCTTGGCAGCTAGATATAACGCTGCTCTAAGTATTCTTGTGCAGATTTTTGTTAAAAACAGAAGTTTTCAATTCCTCTGGGTAAATACCAAGGACTGCAAATGCCGGATCTTATAGTTTAGTTTTGTAAGAAACCTCAAAACTATGTTCCAAAGTGACTGTACCATTTTGCATTTCCATCAACAATGAATTAGAGTTCATTCTGCTCCACACACTCATTAGCATGCTGTCAGTATTTCAGATTTCAGCCATTCTAATAGGTGTGCAGAGGGATCTCAGTGTTAGTCTGCTTTGTCTTAAAGCCACTCTTTCATATAATTCCCTCATGATTCTGACATGATCATTTCACATATTAAACATTCAATAAAACACTTTCTATTATCAACATAAACCATAAATAAGCCATATCACATGAGAGACTCCTAACTCTAGGAAACGAACAGAGGGTGGTAGAAGGGGAGGTGGGCAGGGGGATGGGGTGACTGGGTGACAGGCACAGAGTGGGGCACTTGACGGGATGAGCGCTGGGTGTTATACTATATGTTGGCAAATTGAACTCCAATAAAAAAATATACAAAAAAAATAAGTTATATCAAATATCCCAGGTGTTTTGCATTTATTCTGCTCCTAGGATTCTATATATATTTAGGGGTTGGAATGAAGACAAAATAAATAGAACCTTTTTAATGGTTGGTTCCTTTACTGAGGTATGGGAAACATTTCTTATGAAACATCCTGGGTATGAATTTGTAGGCATGTTATAGCTGCTCCCTAAAGTCCATCATTTTCTTCACATTCTGATCCCTGAAGTTATTGCCTCTTCAAATGACTTCTGTATCTAAGTTAATAGCATCCAGTATATTATATCACTACCCTACATATACCACCCTCATTATCAACACCTTCTTAGTCAAGCATTTATTCAATCAATAAATATTTTTAAACCTCTCTCAATATGTCAGACACAATGCTAGGCGCCCAGGCATAACAGTGAGACATGGGTCCTATCCTCAGCATTTGTTCAGGCAAACATTTACCCATGATCCCCAGGATGTAATGAGCTTGACAGCACAAAGTTACAAAGGAAGAGCTCCTAAAGTGGCAAAGCTAGACCATACATGACAAACATAACAGGTGCTACTTAATACCTGACACAGTCTCTAAGCCTTAGAGTCAACAGAGTGGACGGAAAGGGATGAAATGGATGGATAAGTTAAGAAAACTTACATAATTAGAATTGAAAAATAATGACCAGTTTCTTTTGCTTTGTTTTCTACCTTAGCTTTAATATGGCCATTTTTTCATAATTAAAAAGCGCAATTATAACATATATTGAAATAAACAAAATGTGATATGGTCTTGACTAAAATATGTATTTGGTTCAATTTTAAGTTTGTAAATGAATGAAAAGTAATACAAATAAAAATAAAGCTTATGAAAGCAAAAATAACTTAATTCACTTCAATCTTATTGGAAGTCATTTATCAAACCAGAAAACTGCCACTGACAAATGAGGAAGGAAGGGAGGGAGGGAAAAGAGAAGAAGGGAAGGAGGGAAGAAATAAAGAACACAAGGAAGGGAGGGAGGAAGATTGATTTACAATATGGGCTTAACATTTTTGGGGGTATGCAAAAAAACCTCCCAGAGAATATTCCAAATAATAACAGTGATAACCTCTGAAAATAATGTAACTAACCATTAGATTTTCATTAAACTACAAGTTTAATGAAATAAGGGTGCAACCATTAAAAAAATAATAACCTTGTTTCCACAGCATCATTATAATGCATAATAAATCCTGGCTACTTGACAGGTCACATAGGAGCAACCTCACAGAAACTGAACTTAATGATTGAGGCTCATAGCATTCTATATTTATAAGTAGGGTATGTGCACAGACACCTGCACACATAAATAAAACTTCTGTCTTAAGAAAACTACACTGTGAGACCACATCTCCACAGAAAACCCTGAGAAGAGAAAGCCTGCAGAAGTAGGACTTAAATCCACTTCAGGCAACCTAACTCACCAGCTGATCATCAGAGCATATGTGTTCATTTTAGGAGGAAGTTTTTTCCCTGGTTTTATATGATTTGGTTTGAAACCTCAAGGGATTTCAAGCTCGATCATAAATTTTGGGTAAATTTTATGACAAAAGTATATACATTATTATTCAAGGGATACTTAAGAATTCAAGCTAAATACAAGAAGTATTTGAATGCATTTACAGATGTTGAAACAAATGATTTGTTATGCAAAGTTATTAATATCTGTGGGAGGTGGGTCATGATTCAAGGCTAATCTATAGCCTGGCACACAAAGCTTGCTAATCAAATTTCCTCTCTTAATTAAACAAAAAACAAAACAAAATACCAAATGAGCTACTTGCACTAATCAGCTGTGGCTGATGATGAAAAGAAGCTGAGGGTCATCTATTAGGGACAGAGGCCAGATGGCCAGCAAGAACATGAAGGGAATTCTTGAAGAAGTCAACACCATGAAGAAGACAAGAAATGGATCAGCAAAATAAAAAGTTACCCAGAACACTGACAATGCCAAATGCTGGCAAGGACATGGAGCAATAGAAACTCTCAATTGTTGCTGGTAGAAATGGCAAATGATACAGCCACTTTGGAAGACAAGTTTGGAGGTTTCTTACAAAACTAAACATACTCTTAACATAAGATCCAAAAACTGTACTCCTTGATTATCTACTCAAAGGAGTAAAAAATTTACATTTTCAACAAAAACCTGGACAAGGATATTTATAGCAGTCTTATTTATAATTGCCCAAACCCGGAAGAAAGTAAGATGTTCTTCAGCAGGAGAATGAATAAGTAAGCTACTGGTAAATCCAGACAAAGGAATATAATTGAATCTAAAGAGAAATGATTTATCGAGCCAAGAAAGACACAGAGGAACCTTAAATGCATATTTCTAGGTAAGAGAAAACAATCTGGAAAGGTTGCATACTATGTGATTCCAACTCTAGGACATTCTGGAAAAGGGAAACTATGAAGACAGCAAAAAGATGAGTGGGAGAGTACAGATGAATAGGCAGAGCACAGAGAATTTTTAGCACTATGAAAATACTCTGATTATTAGTATGACAGATAAATGTTACTACACATTTGTCCAAACACACAATGTACAACACCATGAATGAACTGTAAGGTAAATTATGGATACTGAATAATGTAAGCTCATCAATTGTAATAAATATACCACTCTGCTGGGGGATGCTGATAGTGGTGGAGTTTATGCAGCTTCTGCCCAGAACTCTTAGAAATGCCTACTTTGGGGAAGCCCCCTTTAGAATCAAGCTGTCAAGGTTTGAAAAGCCCAAGCTACGCGCGAAGCCACCGCAGGTGCTCTGGACAACAGACTCACTGGCATCACTGCCAGTCACTTGTGGCTGAGTTCCTGTTCATCTCTCCCCTTTTCTTCCACCCCTAGTACTCTCCCACTCATCTTTTTGCTGTCTTCATAGTTTCCCTTTTCCAGAATGTCCTAGAGTTGGAATCATATAGTATGCAGCCTTTCCAGCTGCTATCTGCCTATAACCACATGCAGATCACAAATGAGAAGTGTCCAGCTGAACTCAGTCTACCTATTGAAACAAAAGAAACAAAACTGGTGTTTGAGGCCACCAAGTTTTAGAATGACTTGCTATACAGCAGTAGATAACCAGAACACCTCTCCTCCTCAATGATGGAAGAAATGCTGAAATCACTCCCGTTAGGAAGCAGTGGGGACAGTAAGGCAGGTAGGGAGCATGTGTGTTGGCAGCGGGGAGGGTTATAACTTTAAATCTAGTTAGTGTTGGGCAAGAGTTTAAATGGTGAGATTGAAAAAAGGACTTTAGTCTAAGGAAGAAACTCCAAGTTACAAAAAATTGGTCAAATAAATACACTGTCCCAATTATATCTATATAAAATCCTATAAATCCACATCTATCACAGGCATGTTCACTGTCACATTATAATACGTGAATGCAATATTCCCATTTACTGTTCTTTTCTTGCAAGCAAAGGACATGAGTTGCACCAGTGGGAAAAAATGCAAAGCCATTAATGTAAGAATCATAAGCTGTTCCTATAGAATGAAGCCTCCAAAAGCAAACACTTATATTGCTTAGGGATATACCTATAAAAAGTATAAAGACATTCATGGAAATGAAAATCACCAATTTTGGGACAGGGTTATCTCCTGGGAGATGAGGGAGGGAAAATCTATTGTGTCAGAAATACAAGGGGCTCCAGCAACATTTGTCAAGTCTGATGTCTTAAGCTAAGTGGTAGACACATCAGTGTCTGCACCCGGTTTTTTAAATAATAAAGATTAACTTCAACTGAATGTGATGCAAAAAAGGTGAGTGATAAAAACTTGGCTCAAACATGGTATCTGATACACAGCTATACAAACAGGAATAAAAATATGCATATGGGAATCATCATAATAATGGGAATACAGGCAACAATGATAAGAATGATAAGGCCATACTTGTAGGGGGCTGCAGTTAAGATTGCTCTTCATTACAGTCTCACTAACCCCTTTCCAACCAGTGATGTGAACACATCAATTATTTTTGCCTCTTAAAATGAGTATAAATTCTTATAAATATTAAAACAAATACACACAAATGCACATGTGTGTGTTGGTGTGTAGGGACCTCAAAAGAAAAAAATACCATAGGCCTACTGTCAAAGGACCATTGTTCAAAAAAGCATGTTTACTTGTCTTTCTAAAACTTATCACAGAGGGACGCCTGGGTGGCTCAGCAGTTGAACCGCTGCCTTCGGCCTAGGGCATGACCCTTGGGTTCCAGGATCGAGTCCCGCATTGGGCTCCCTTTGTGGAGCCTGCTTCTCCCTCAGCCTGTGTCTCTGCCTCTCTCTCTCTGTGTGTGTGTGTGTCTCTCATTAATAAAAAGAATCTTAAAAATTTTTTTTAAATTAAAAAAGGAAAATTATCACAGAATGCTATTATTTTCTATTGGTAGGCAAATAATGTTTACTAAATATGAGCTTTAAAAGAGAGAGGTTCATACTTGGTCACTTTTTTTTTTCCTGGTGAGTATTATTTTTCTTTTCATTTCAGTGTAGATTTATTTTCATGTCAAATAAGTTACTCACTCATCATATTTATATTCTCCCTGAAACCAGTCATGGCACCACTAGTATTTCCTTATCTGAGGACTTGTTAAGACCAAAGGATCAAAAACTGAAGAGCCCAGATCCCTTGGGATTTTGACCCTCTAATTCACTAGATGCAGAGAAGACAGTCAATACACACTTACTCTGCTGAATTAAGGACTGCTGCTTACAGACCAAATGGCATTACCTGTGTTATGGCTAAGTAGCAGCAACACAACAATAATAATGTGGTGAGAGAATGTTGGTTTTTAAGTTCGCTGCGAACCTACTTGGAAATGGGCAGTGACAGGCCCCTTCTCCTCTGCTACATCTACTGTGAGTTCTGCCATCAATGGCAATGACCCCTGATCACGTCGCCCTCCAGGCGCTGAGTTTCTGACCCAAGAAGGGGAAAGATAAAAAGAAACAGAAGGTATCCATATATTTTGTGCAGGGATGCCTGAGGATCCTCGGTCTCCGTCAAAACTCCTACAACTACTAGACCAATGTAGTGCATAGTAAACCACTGTATGGAAAACACAAAAGCACAAAGAACTTTTCAGACTTACAGTTTGTAAATCCCTGGCCCGGCATCTTAGTTTGGTCTTGAGCTGTGCTGGATATATCACTACTGTTAGGTGTCAATCTATATAAAAAGGCTTAGAAAACTGAAGTCAAATTTTTAACAGCGCTCTAAACCAAAACTATGCTCAGTGCAAATAATGACTTTAAAAATAAAGTCAGGTTTGACCCTTTCATATACATCAAAGAAATAGAAGATTTTTTAAGCTCTTTAGTTACAGATTTTGCCGTAATCAAAAATAATGAATGGGATTAATTTTATTCTTTTTTTCTAAAATCTTCTTCCAAACTTATCATTGTGACTGCTTTTCCAAAACAATGTAATAAAACAGACTTAAATTAGTTTTGCCAAGTGCCGCGAATGTCATGAAAGACCTGTGTATTTTCCCTGTTTTTGTAGAAAATAGATGATAAAACAGAAAAAGCTTTCTTCAAAGAAATGAGAAGCTTCAGTTACAAGTGAAAAATCAGCCATGTGTACTAATTCTCAGGAATGATGAAGCAAGGGGAGCTCCCAGGGACTTAAAAGTCAATGCCTGGCATGCATGGGTGAACTGAGAAGGGGAGCTGGTCACGTGACACAATCTTTCAAAGCCCTTTGTATTTACTCCCAATTGGAAAGACGAGGCTGTAGAATCCACGAGGACCTTCTAAGGTGTGTGTCTGGCTCTGAGGGCAGGAAAACTCTTGTCGCAGCAAAGCAAGATGCTGCTGCTTTAAAAACACACTGAAAATGGGATCCTCCATCTCACTGCACAGAGAGCTGAATGAAGGGCCTGAAATTTTTGCTACCTACAGAATTGCTTGCTTGAAAATTAAACTCTTACTTCTTAAAGCAGTGTTGGTGGGAGGTGGGGAGGCAAAATAGGAGACTTGAAACACCAAGGACCACAGTCTACCTACCTTTGAGATGAAGGATGGCAAATCTCATTTCACAGATATTTTAAGTAGCTGTAAAGCCCAAGTGGCTCCAATTTTAAGCCCATGTTTAGATCAGGTTTGAAGAAGGGCTGCACCTCTTTACAGTAACAAGGCACTACTTCTGATGCCAATCTGTGCTTTGTGTTTGAAATGGGCGACCACAGACAAGAAAACAAGACCACCTACAGCAGACGATACATGCCACAACCCATCTCCCAGACCCGTGTGCAGGCAAAATGTTTTCATTAAAAAGATAATAAACCTCCAGATTATTGCCAAAATCTTGAGCAGTATCACATAATTAATTTCACATTTTAAATTCTTACAGAGATATATAATCATGTCTTTTCAAGCAGGTTTAAAACCTGACTTTTTAAGAAAAACGAACCCACTTGACCTCCAGAAACACCTTGCTATCTCAGGTCCTGTGCAACCAGTCTGGAGGCCAGGCCAGAGACAGCCCATGGACATGCCACTTTAATACTAGAAAACCTAGTTACTTAAACGGACATTACTATTGTTTCAAATGAATAGTACTTACCAGAAAGAGCAGCTTCCTCACCTCCTAATAATATTCTTTTTGATTATTATTATGTGTCTTTATTTAGAACAATAAAGCTTCCCTTTTTCCATCCTGAATGCTCCTAAAGTTACAGGACAGGGGGACCCTACTTGGCCATCTACAACAGGTCAGTGATCAAACAGAAAGAAATCAGCAAGAGCCAAATTCCATCTATCTCTTAAGAATTACCAGGACTAGAACTTCTTAGCTCCTGCTACATTTAAGGAACTCCCATTCAAAGTCAGACAGAACAATAAGCCCTTTCCAAACAAAGGTTTAATATTCTCAGGTGTTTGCCCAGCATCTAAATGCAATGATTTTCAAGATTATTTTATGAATACCATTTCCTGCACAGAACAAGCTAATTAAAACAATAAGTGACCTCATCTTTCTTATAAGAAAAGAAACAGGTTTAGATGGAAAATATACCAATATTGTATTGCCCTAGTGATCAAAGCCCGTTTATTTAACCAACCTTATCTTTAAATAGCGCCAGTCTTTGTAGAAGAATTTAATTTACTTAAAGTATTTGCATTCACATGAACAAACCTGTACATGAGATAAAATGAGACATCATGTTTTGCTGAGCTTAAGAACAAGATGCAGGTTGTTCATCCATATAAAGAAATACTCATTCCAAGCAGTTTCAACAATGCGGAGCATACTCAGCCAGTTATTTCCCAGCATCCTTCTTCTAGAAGCACAGGGAAGCTCGAGGAGGTGCTGGGACTTGTAAAGTAAAGCAAAGCAGAGAGCTATGGCTGCCAACTCCAAACTACACATTATAGTGCCTGACCCAGCAGAGGGTGCCGTGAGGAAAGAATGTACTACAAATTAACTTTAGAAAAAGGTGAGCAAAGATTCTTTGAAAGGCCAAACACTTCTGCCACAAATGACTTCTGTTGCAGAACCAACTGAAAGCAATGACGAACTTAACAGGCATGACTTAACAGGCAGTAAGATCAGAAACATTTACCCTTCCATCTCAGGAATAGTTCTTGTGCCCTAGAAGCCTCTGCCCTTGCACAGGATCTGTGGTTGAACAGAAGCCTTAGTCCACATTAGGTTACCACAGTGGGGATACACATGTGAAACAAGTCTTTTCAACACAGAGTTCTGCAAAAAAGGTACTTACACAGCCTCCGGCAAGAATTTCTGCTGCAAGTGGGACCGAACCATCTTTGCGCATAAATTTATCCCTCACAAAATCATTCACCTTGAAGAAAAATATTTATAGAAGCTGATGAAAAATATAAAGTCATTTAACACATATAAATATATAGCTGCAAATACGTTCTTCTCTTCTGTCCGTATATTGAAGTAATCATAACTGAATAAATTAAGGATCTTAAAGAATTTGAGAAGTGTCCTTAATAGCACATATGTAGTTTTTATTTTTTTTATTTTTTTTTAATTTATTTTTTATTGGTGTTCAATTTACTAACATACAAAATAACCCCCAGTGCCCGTCACCCATTCACTCCCACCCCCAGCCCTCCTCCCCTTCTACCACCCCTAGTTCGTTTCCCAGAGTTAGGAGTCTTTATGTTCTGTCTCCCTTTCTGATATTTCCCACACATTTCTTCTCCCTTCCCTTATATTCCCTTTCACTATTATTTATATGTAGTTTTTAAAAGGTGAATACATAAGTACTCCTGATGTTTCTGGGAGAAACTGAAAGATAGATGGCTTAGGGGTGCCTGGCTGGCTCGGGTCAGTGGAGTGTGAGATTCTTGATCTCCAGGTTGTGTGAGTTCCAGCGCGACACTGGGTGTAGCAATTACTGGGGAAAAAAAAAAAGAAAAAAAAAGGGCAGCCCGGGTGGCTCAGCTGTTTAGCGCCACCTTCGGCCCAGGGTGTGATCCTAGAGACCAGGGATCAAGTCCCAGGTTAGGCTCCCTGCATGGAGCCTGCTTCTCCCTCTGCCTGTGTCTCTGCCGCTCTTTCTCTCTCTCATGAATAAATTTTTTAAAAATTCTAAAAAAAAAAAAGTCTTATAAAAAAGAATAGATGGCTTGCTTATAAGCTTAAAATGCTTATATTACAATAGTATAAGAGAGACATTTTGACATGAGGGACAAGAAAACATATGTTTTATAAGTTAATAAACTGGTTTACAGAGTGATTAAAAATCACTTTCAAATCTGCTAACAAAATTTAATCTAAAGCCAAACTCATCATTGAGACAAAGTTGTTAAGCAGACTTTTCGGCTTAGAAGAAATTCAGGGTGCCTGAGTGGTTCCGTCGTTTAAGTATCTGCCTTCTGCTCAGGTCATGATCCCGGGTCCTGGGATCAAGGAGCCTTCTTGGGCTCCCTGCTCAGTGAGGAGCCTGCTTATCCCTCTGCCACGGCCCTGCTGTGCCCCCCACCCCACCCCACCCCACTTGTGTTCTCTTGTGCTCTCGCTCTTAAATAAAAAAAAAAAAAAAAAGATTCAATATCTAAGAATTCTCAACATCAGTAATATTAATTTGAGTATAATAAACTCAAATTGTTATTTACTTCAAGCAGTCTTTAAAAATCAGTCATGTTTTTGGAAGATATAACAACACAGTAAAAGAATTTTAGGCATCAAGGCTACAGAGATCAATCTAAAAGTAGTGTTTAACTTTCTGGGGCTTTATGACATTTGTAATATAACGGCAGCACCTGTCACATTCTACAAACTTCCTGAATATCTCCCATCTGTCATATGAGAGCCTAACACTGGATCAAGGATCAACTTCAACTAGAACTCAGACCCCTGAACAGGTGGCCTGGCAGATGCTTATAGAATATACCCTATACACGAATTCTACAAACACATGTAACTAAGCTTTAGAATCAGAAAAAATCTGATTTTGAGTTCCTAACCTTCCACCCATGAATTGCGTGTACTAAACCCTGTGGGCCTCAGTTTCCTTATCTGTAAACTCTGGATCCCATTTTGCTTAAGATTAAACAATAACAGGTCATCCATGTAATGTACCAAATATGGTAGGGATGGAGGTAAATTTAGCTGTAGCTGCTGCCACTTTGGTGGTGGTGGTGGTGATGGTGGTAGCAGCCACAACTCTTGTTCAAATATAGCATTACATTTTTGAACGTTCAGTGTTCAATGGAGGACAGTGAAATGCTGTGTGTGATAAGTGCCCTAGGTTCGAGTTAGCTAGCACCTTGAAGAAATACAAACCTGCTATTTCCCATAAGAATATCTGCTAGGTTCCTGAGTGTGTGCAAACTCCCTGCATAAGCATCATCAACTCAAAAGACTTACTGTAAGTTTTATGGCCTTCTCTGGGGCAACTCCCAATAACTGTGGCAACAGACCTAAAAAACAACAAAAAGTAGAAGTATATTAAATAAGTTACCATTAACTAAACAAATCAACAGCTCTAAAGAGGGGATCACCATCTGAACACTGGGTCAATCTTTGCTGTAATTTTCTGCTATTACTTTTAATGAGAATATGTGAAATGGAATGTGTAAGTACAAATGTGTCTAATAGCCACATCAGGCCCAAGTAAATTCCCTCTTATATTCTGGGTCGTTTGCACGTTGGATAAATCAACATTATTAGTGATATAGGAAATCTCATTATTCTGTAAGTTTGTTCTTTTCCCTCCTGCCTCTTAAATAAGTTAAACAAGTGTACTTTAGTGAATATATCATTTTTTTCTAATACCTTTCTCCTCTCCCTACACCCGAAGGCCCACAGTTTAGTCATTCATTCATTTAGCAACTATGACTTGGTAATAAGCACAAGACAAACAAGGTTCTTGGTCTGACTAGCCTCAGACAGAAGGGAGGCTGTTCTGAAGAGGTGACAATTGGGGTAAGATGTACTTCCGGAAGGGGAACAGATAAGGCAAAGAACACAGAGTAGGAACAAGGCTGGTGTGCTCAAAAATGAGGGTGAACACTGGTGAGCCACCTCACAAAAAAGGCATGAAGAGTGGCACAGGTGGGGGCCGAGTGCTACAGCTACATCATAGGCCAGGATCCTGAGCTTGGTAACATTCTAAGTTAGATGAGAAGTAATTACAAGCCTCAATCAGGAGAGTGATACACTAATTCATTTTTTAAAAAGACGACTCTGGTTGCTATGTGGAAAAAAGACAGGACATACGAATAGATGGATGTGTCTGTGTGCCTGTGTGTATGTGTGTAGGCATGCACGCATGCCAGGAAAGGAGACAGAGAAAGAAAAACTGGTTTGGTGTGAATACCTAGGGAGAGAGGAAACCTGGGGAGAGCAACAGCTTCCGGGTGAGAAGTGATAAAAAACTGTTTTAAACGTGTTGAGTGGGAATTATGTATTGGAGCACAGGAGGAAGATGCCTGACAGGAAAGGGTTGCTTCTGGGAAAGGCACTCACAACAGGATCAGGCATATATGAATATATATATATATATATATATATATATATATATATATACACACATACACACACATACACACACATACATACATACTAAAAAATGTTATAATTTTCATTTGTTCTAAGAAAATACAATCAAAGGCAGATGCCTTTTCTTGGAAATACACAGTGAGCTAACCCTGAGGATCAGAACATACTGTTTCCCATGTCATCCTGCCATCTTTGAGAGGGACTTCACAGTGTCAGCCTTGGTCAGTAAAGACAATTTTGTAATCCATCAACATAAGAAGGTCCACTTGCAATCTCTTCTGAGAGACCAGTCTAGCACACACCGTCATCCTAAGGCCTGTGGCCAAAAGTCCCTAGTCTGTGTACAGCCCACAGATGCATTTTATTGAGAAGCACAAGGTTTCCAACATAACATGAGCTTATTGTGAGAGATGTAAAGACAGACAGAGGGACACCTGGGTGGCTCAGTGGTTGAGCATCTGCCTTCAGCTCAAGGCATGATCCCGGGGTCCTAGGATCAAGTCCCGCATCGGGCTCCCCTCAAGGAGCCTGCTTTTCTCTCTGCTTATGTCTCTGCCTCTCTGTGTCTCTCATGAATAAATAAATAAAATCTTAAAAAAAAAAAAAAAAAAAGACTGGTCAATGGACAGATCGATCGGATAGCTCTGGACCTCATTCTGACATTCTGGCAATCTGCTTCAGCTGGATGAGGCTCTGCCTTTTAGGACCCAACTATCAGTTCTCCAAGGTCCCCCCACTCCCTAATGCATTGAGAACAATGGTCATTCATCATTTTTCTTGCTCTGTTGCTATCTTCACAGAAATGTTTTTCTGTGCCTCTGGTTCTACAAAAAGCACAAACAGCTTCATGTTTTAGAAAAAAATGGGAGCACACTCATTTCATTGTGGAATTCAATGATAAGGATGCTGATGCTAATGAAAATGTTCTTTAAACACAGCTGACCTAAAAATAGCTATGTTGTGTCAAGCACCACCTTAAGCACTTTACTGACTCATTTAATCCTTATAACCACTCTGCAGAGAGGAAACTAAGGCATATAGAGATTCATCTGTTCTGAATCACCCAGCTGATAAATGGTGAGGGTGGGCTTCGAACCTGAGCCTTCTTCCTCAAGTGTCTATGCTTATAGACAACACTCATTTGTTCTGTGCTCCATGGCAAATGTGTATCTCCTTCTCACACCTCGCCTCCTTTCTTCACGTACATAACCTGCCTGGATCCTAGAAACATTGGAGGTTACAAAGTCTTCTCAAGGCTGCCATCTCTGGAGCCTGCTTCACCCCAGACCCACAGCTGATCGCACAAGAATAAGACACCTAAAACACGTGCAGGCCATGAGTCCAGCAACCTGGGCCTTATGAGCTAGTAGCCTTAAGTGGAGCTAACCAGTTGGGAATCTTTGCCCAGGAGGGTAAGAGTCCTCAGAGTGAAGAGCCAGTCAGTACAGAGGCACAGACGAAGTAGATACCCTGGAGAGTAGGGAGTGCGGCTGGCTGAAACCCTAGATTGGCTAATGCCTCAATGAAGCAAGAGGAACATGACGATAAGAAAAGGAAGTAGAAAGGCAGGGAAGAGAACGTGAAGCCAATGCAACAAAGACACCAAAGAAAGAGCAGACAGCCCATGAAGGGTGCGCAGGTAGGAGTGGCTTTGACCATCTGGTCCCTATGAGGCCAGGTTCCAGGAATATTCCTGCCCTGGAATCACTGTATCTCCCCTTCTTTCTCTCTTGACTATACTCTTACCAAAACTCTGCTCTCACTAGTTGGAGAAGGGCTATGTTCTTATAACTGAAACGACCCAAAGCAGCACAGAATACAGGAATATGCAACTATCTGAGCCAAGCAAGTGCTCTTATTCAAAGTAAGCATTCCCTCCTCCTAAACTATATTCCCTTAGGAATTTACGGTGTCTCTAATCTGAGAAGAGAGGCTTTGTTATTACTATATGGAAGGATACTTTCTTACTTTCTACAGGTAAAATATCAGAATGAGCTGTTTTATTATACCTTAACATTTACAATATCCATTTTACTCTGTATTTGGGTCAAGTACCAAAATGTTTAAATATTTACTTGCTAGATATATTTTTCTCATCATTAAATTGTAGACCCAAACCATGGATGGGTTGAAAGCACTGTGATTTATAGGATGATCTCTTGTCTCTATAACTACCCCGTGACAGTCTTTTAAAATGACTAATAAAAAAGAGCCCTCAGAGCCAAATGACTGCGGTGCTGGACACAATCACTTCAGCCAGCCTTTTAAGCTATCGAGATTTGTCTCTCACTATAAATTTAGTAATGTACCATGAACAGCAAAAAACAAAACCAAACCAAAGAGAAAACCCTGTATTTAAGACTAAATATAGGGCAGCAAATATTTATTTGTTCAGCAAACATTTACCAAGTGCCTTCTGAGTGCCTGGGACTGGAAGGAAGTGGGATGGACGGGATAGGGTCTGTGCCGCCCCCAGGAGAAATTCTCAGTGTAGAAGAAAAGGAAACCCTATGTGTCTCTGTGTGCTTAAGAGGAGATAAAGCACCAAAAAATAGAGAAGTAAGTACCGCAACCCAGAAGCATCAGAGAACTACGAGCATATAGTGGAGAGAACCAGTTTCCCGCAGGAGGGAGGACAGCACTGGAGAGGAGGCACTAGACCCAGACCTGAAAGGAAAGGTAGAGGTTCACTGGAGGAGAGACATAGGTAGGTGCCAAAATCTCAAGACCCTGGCACAATAAGGATTGGGACAAGATCACTGAGGGCTGTGGCTGGATCCCAAACCTGATGCTAAGTAACTATAGGAGTGACAATGACAATGGTCAGGATTTGGGGGCACTTCCTGCATGTCAGGCACTATTCTACGAGCTTTATGTGGAGTCACACATTTAATACACACAAGTAAAAACAGTAACTCAATATAAGTTATTTTTATCCCATCAGCAGAAACCAAAAGAGACTTTAAGGAGCCTGCCAAAGGAGACACTCAGCTAGCAGATGGGGGGATGGATTCACTCCAGGTGGTCTGGCCACAGGGGGTACTCTTTTTTTTTTTTAAGATTTTATTTATTTATTCATGAGAGACAGAGAGAGGCAGAGACATGGGTGGAGGGAGAGGCAGGTTCCCTGAGGGGAGCCCAATGCGGGACTCGATCCCCAGACCCCAGGATCACAACCTGAGCCGAAGGCAGACGCTCAACCGCTGAGCCACCCAGGTGCCACCATAGGGGACACTCCTATCTGGTGCACTGTACTGCTTCTCTCACAAGTCACACGGAGGAGCTTGGGCCAAATCCTGTAGCCCGGGGGGGTGGCTTTGAAAGTCAAGAGTCATGTTCAAAAAGTATAAAGTTTTAGAGGCAGGTGAAAGACAGGTGGGAAGGTCAGAGCCCTGTGGCAGGGAGAATAACTGAGAGGTTAAAGCAACATAATCAGAGGCCGTAAGTTTCACTAATGAATAACTTCAACTCAGTAAGAATAAACCCAAAGTACAGATCCATTCCCAAGACTTGGGCCAGATGTTGGCCCGTGGGGAGGCAGTGGATGAGGACTGTTCTTGTGGTGACTGCCCTGGCTAAATGGGGAAATAAAGGTGCCCGTGGACTAGAACCTGAGCACCACTATAGACATGGGCCTTGACACCCTCGGCCTGGGGTAAATGCCCTTTGGAAAGGATCATGATCTGTGGACAATGAAAAGTCACAGAAGTGGGGATTTCACTAACCCTCCTGGTTCCCTGACTTTGGGGATAGTAGGTGGCAGTGGGGAGGAGGGGAGGAATGGACGTGGCTCAGTAATGCCTACAACAGCCAATCCTGTTATGGTACTTCAACAAGATCACACTGAAGTTTAAAGTACATATATGTCTGACATCTGGGTAACTCAGCAGAAAATTTAGGCTTCTAATAGGAGATGTTTCTGTTGGATTCTGGAAACTCATTTTAACAGAGAATGGATGTGTGTGTTGTTTCTGACTTGTCAAAACAGCAGTCTATTTTCCAACTGCCTCAAATGAAATTTATTAGTGTGGTTAGTTTTCTAATCTTCTCATTTTAGTTCAGCTCCATCAGCACATATGGCAATGCTTCCTTGGCAAACTTTACCAGAAGGCTGCTAATGCGAGAAAAGATTTACAGGGTACAATATTAATATAGTATGTTGTCTTCAAATTTCATAGATTTGAGATATAAATCACACTATCCCCTCTGATCCCAGTCTCAACGAGAACTGAGCTAGAGGTGTGGGATGTAAGCCCACCTTGGGAACCTCCAACCTGAGTTGGAGGCACCCCCAAAAGAGGTCCCTGTGGTGGATCAGAAGGCTACTATGCTATTCTTTACTTAAAAACCTTTTAGAAATATAATTCTAAATCTCAGAGTTGGAAGGTACTCTGAAAGAAACTCATTAATAATGCTGGCCTAATTGAAGCAATTTATTTCCAATGTCTTGGCAGCAACATGAATGAGCTGGAGCCTGGGCTTTGGAGGTTGACAGACCGGGGCTGGAATCCTAGGTCGGTACCGCTTTCATGCTGAGTGATCTTGGAATGTTAGTCTTTGAACTCTAGGTTCCTCACTGGTAAATCAAGGATGCTAATGATGACTCAGTGGTTTATTATGGTAATTATATGAGTAAATATGTACAAAGAGCTAGACACTATTCACAACCTCCATTATGCATTCAAAAATGTGATGTTTCTATCTGTTCAAGGCATGTCCTTGATTCTCTTTCCTGCTTACAAGAGGCAATTCTGCCTGAATAATGTTCAAAGTCCAGAGTTCAGCATGGAGTATAATGCTGTCCCCAGAGCATTATGCCTATCCTTCGAAGAGCCATCCCCAAGACGTGAGAGCACACCTGGTCGGAGAGTACCTAGTGGCACTGCTTATTACTCTGTGCAAAGATAAGGAAGTAGCACAGACATTAACAACACGTCTTTACATTTTTAAGTTAAAATAAAATGTTTCTGTAAACAAAGAAGTTAAACACTGCTCAACCTCTGATGATAAGCGACTCTTTACACAATGTAATTTCTACTCCGTGGCAGAAGAGCCAGGTGACTAAGAGTGTGGAGTCTGGATCCAGGATGCTAGGTCTGCATGCTGATTCTGTTATCCCTTAGCTGTGTAACTGGGGCAACCTAACCCCATCTCTTTGGACCTTAGTTTCTATGTATATAAAATGGAAATAAACAGTATCGGGATCCCTGGGTGGCTCAGTGGTTTAGCGACTGCCTTTGGCCCGGGGCGTGATCCTGGAGACCCAGGATCAAATCCCACGTCGGGCTCCCAGTGCATGGAGCCTGCTTCTCCCTCTGCCTGTGTCTCTGCCTCTCTCTCTCTCTCTCTCTGTGTGACTATAATAAATAAATAAAAAATTAAAAAAAAAAAAAAAAACAGTATCATCTTCATGGGGTAGTTCTGAAGGTGAAATGAGTTCATATACATAAAGCCCTCCATGTACACAGAAAGTCCGACAGAAGTGACTTTTGTTGTTGTTTGTTTTCGTCTTCATCAATATCACCATCATCGCCATCCTCTTCCTTCACGGAAACTGGAATCTGGAGAGCTTGTCCCAAGTCCGTAAGTGTTTGGTGACTCTGCAGTGAGTTGAATTTATTCAGCCCCCTTGTGCTCAGCATTTCCCTGGTCCCTCTACTAGACTTATTGCTCCAACTTTCTTCTTTACTCTGTTAAGGCTTTTCTTCTGGCCCAGACTGTTCCAAAACTTTTCTCTGGGCTCTGCCTGGCATCGGGCTAGGATCTGGCACTGAACAGCCCTCTCACACAACCAAAAGGAGGTGGAGGTGGAGGTGTGGTGGGCATCCGCATCGTGCCTCCCCACCTCTCTCTCCAGGTTCCAGGTATCAGGCTCTTCTAACGTTGGGCACTGGAAGGTGGCAGGACCAACTTGTTGGTTAGCAGCTGGTAATCAAATCAGAGTCCAGGCACATGTGGGGCACTGGGCTTACGCAGAGCAGTCAGTTGGGAGCCAGGCTGACAGCCACATATAGTGGCTATCCCCAAACAGCACCCTGGACAAGACAGGCAGGAGCACAGATGTCGAAGGGTCAGCCACAACAAGGAAGAAACTCTGTAACTAAAGCAGCATCTCTGTCTCAGGGCAGACAAAAACACGTTCAAGAGTGGCCAGCGTGGTCCTGAGGAAGGGAATGCCAAGCGTGTCAAATGGGGTAGGAGGCATTTGGGGTACAGTCTGGTAGGGGAAATGAGTGCATAAATGATCCCTATTCCTCTAGCGAAAGGCACATGAAGCACTTTTTTGTGTTATCTAATTTCAACCCAGAGGAAACCCCTCCGATGTTAAATTCTTAGCCTCCTGACCTCCCCCACAGAGGCCCCTACACTTGCCCTCATCTTCCCAGAGAGCCCGCCTTGCTTTCAACATCAGATTATCCTTCATTCTGGAGCTATCAGCACTCCGGGCGCCCTGTCTCACAGCTTTTATTCCTGCTCCTAGTTCCATGGCCTTCTCTCTTCACTTGTTCAAGCCTTCTTTCCTCCCTCCTCCTCCAACCACTTGTCTGTCCACCTTTGACTCATATTGCCTTGAGGCATGAGGCATTTCCACCCTCCCTACTGAGCTATCCCCTTTCAGAGCCCTCCGATCTGCACAGGCTCCTAGGGAGCCACCCCACACGGACTATGCAGTGGAGCTGGGGACATGGTAGGGCTGAGGGCACAGTGCAGATTTCAGATAAAAATAATTGGTTATCTGGGTTAAATGTTTCACTCCAAATGTCAAGAACCAGCTAATATCTTAGCCATGGCTTAGGATGCTTTAGAGGCTGAGTGTCAAAAATGTAAATGAATGATACAGATGATAGTCTAGAAAGGATTTAGTTCCTTTGACTCCTCTCTTTTGGGGCTGGCTTTCTAGAAGTAAAGATTATTGGAAAGAAAGGTCATATCCTCTCCTTCAGTTTGTCACTCTGGTACTCGGCAACTCCTGCTTACCTTTTCTTCTACTTCAACTAACTCATTGCTGCTGAAATTTAATCTGTTCTGCTTGCTTCAGCCTCAGCAATGGCAGTAGCTGGTTATAAACCACCATTCTGGAGGCCCAGCACTAACTCAGTCTTTTCTTTGCTGGACTATGTCTACTTCAATATTTTTGTCATCCTTCCCAGCTTTCCATCCTTTTAAGTTTCCCACCAGTGTTCTCATCTGGCCCTCTCAAGCTTCTGACAATGCACCCACCCACCTTGGTCTGACCTTGTGCTACCTTTGTCTCCTGAGTTGACACGCTGTGCTCAGTACAGTTGGCTCACTGTAGATTTCCGCAGATGTGATTACCCAGCTCATGGTTTCCTAGAAGCAAATATTTACTTTCTGATCTTTTTACAGCCTTTATACCCTAAATTAATATATGCAAAAACGAACCAAAGAAATAAGATTCAAACCAATCTACTTTGTGCTCATCAGAAGCTCTGCTGGACATGGATAGACACTCATGACTTGGCACAGTTCAAGGATTCACTGTAGCTGGTTCCAAGACACATGCGTTAAGTTATGCAAAACAGTTGTAGAAACTTGCAATCATTTTATTTTGGTGCTAGAATTTTTTTTAATTTATTTTTATCCACAAAAATTACACAAAGAGGAATTTCACTGTGGACCCATGTAATTTGGGTCCCCCCTTCTATAGAGCCATTAACCACAAGAAGAGGTCTAACTTAAACTAGCTGTCTGACAAAACTTCCTTCCAGAATGCAAACATATCAATAACTTCCTGAGATATCACCACAATATCCTCTAGATGTCACCTTGAGAACATTCCAGGATGGAAAACGACTGCTTTTGTACCACACAGATAACTTGAAAGACTGTAAGCCCAGATAACATCTAAGACTCTATAAGCCCAGATCAATGATCCAATTAAAAAAATTTTTTTTTGCAAATTAACTTAAAAAATTGTGCTCCAAATTAATTTTAATTCATAAAATGATCTAATTTTTTAAAAGATTTTATTTATTTGAGAGAGAGAGAGAGAGAGCGTGAAGCACAAGCAGGGGGAGCAGCAGAGAGAGAGGGAGAAGCAGACTCCCCACTGAGCAGAGGGCCCAATACAGGGCTCCAACCCAGGACTCTGGGGATCATGACCTGAGCCGAAGGCAGACACTTAACTGACAGAACCACCCAGGCATCCCCTAATTTCTCTTTCTGGCAGATGTCCCTTATGGCTTCTCCCACCAAAGAAACAAAAAGAAAAGCCTCCCTTTAAGAAGTACTTCTCATGGATTCAGATTTCTCTTGAATCTTTCTTCCCAAAGATCCTCCCCCAAAATTTTTGAATTTCTAAGGCTGCTCATCTCATTACCTGAAGCATCTGAGAGGAGAGTACAGAGAAGTTTAAAGGCAGAGATTAGTTATTCCTGGACTGGTAAGAGCATTTAATTGGGGACGATTACCCAAGTAACTGTTTCTCTTTAATATGCCAAGTCACTATCAGGGGCCAATAACTGACTCATTTGGTCATGTGGTTCCTTCAAATTAAATGAGCTGTCAGGTACTTCATTAAGGATTTTAAACACCCAAGTGCATGAAATCAATCTGGGGAGGGGGGGCAGAAATAAGGGAAGATGATCACAAGTGACTTCAGAAGATCTGGATTATCTTAAGGGTTATTTCTCTTCATACAGATAGACTTAGCCTGGGGATCTGATTTTCCAAAATTACGAAAAACCCCTGGAAAAGCAATCATTTTCATGTAAAGAAAGTAGTGTATATAATAGAGAAGGTCTGCAGAGTCAATCTCAGAGGATTTTCAAGGGGATCCTTCCTTCCCTCCAAAATAAGAGATGCTCAGAGACAAGGGAACAAAGAGCTGCAGAGAGACATGGAGAGTAGGATCTAAGAACCCCCCCACCCCCACCCATCTGAAAACGACTCCTGGCTGGAGGCACAGGACACTGAGGACAGTTGTGGACACTGCCTGCAGTTGTGTTATCAAACCACTTTGGACTCCAGGGTGGTGACCCAAATGCACTCCCCGTTTAGGACTGGATAACCTCACAGACTGTGTGTAGAGGCTGGCAGCTGCCAGGGAAATCAAAGAGAAAAGCCACCTGTGGTGGAGTGCTCAGGAGTTCTTTAGAAAGAACCTTCATTCTAGTTGTTCCACAAGGAATTACTTCTTGATACAAAAACAGCGCCCCTTTAGAGATCTGTATTCTTGTTATGGGAAGAAAAGGAAAAAAGAGAGGGAGGAAGATGCTTATTAACCTTATAATAAGGATACATCTGCAAGTACCTTCTTTCAGGGTTAACTGCCAACTTTTTTCCAAAATATGCACAAAGATAATTTTAAAATAGGGGGAGAGACCTTACTTATGCAACATTCCCAAATTATACTATTCAGGAAATATTAGCAATTATATATGTATTGATGCAGAAAAATTACATGTTAAGCAAAATTCCATAATAGAAAAAATATGCTCCATATTTCAAAACATGTTTATAAATTAGAGATGTCCTCTGACACCTTCTCACATCCTGCTAGGTGAAGCGTTATCAGAGGCAATTCTAAAATTCCCAAAATTGAAATTCAAGTTTCCCTTAAAATAAAATTTTTAAACAGTAAAATTACATCTAATGAGAAATTTATAGTCGAAGAATCACATGTAGGCTGTGTTCTCTATTGAATTTGCACACATAGGTTACAAGAGTGATGATTCCCAGGAGTACCTCAGATTCTTGTTGTTTCTATTATAATTTGTGCTACTACTGATGGATTCCCATTTTCATCTGATCTTTCTATCACTCTCATGACAAGCATTTATAACTTAGTAGTTACATACAATTATTAATTATTGATTATGTGCAAGGCACTAAAGAGAACTGGTCCCCAACTAATCAATAATAGGAACAGGTCATTTTTATGAAGGAAGGTTATAAATCTTTTTCTTCCCTCACTTGAACTGCCAATCATTCCTTTGCTCTCAAGATCCAAATTAAAGAATGAAACCAAACAAGGTTTTACAGTAAATCTTTTGCTTTAAAATCACTTACTAGAAAATAGAAGAAATAAAGAGGAAATGAACAGAGATGACTCCCAGAATGAATCTTCTTATACTCACATTCTACCTAGCATCCTCTGACAGGGAACCACTGAGGGTTCAGGCAGCCAAAACAGGTAAGATAAATAGCTATTCCTTTAGCTATTTAGAACCAGGAAAAGGAGGACTGCCTCTTTGGTTTTCAAAGTAAGCTTCCATTTCTAATAGGTGGGCTGACTCTCCTACCCTAAAGAGTTAAAACCAGCTCCCACCCCCCCACCCCCCCTCCCTCATCTTACAGATGATAATCTCTAAAACAGCAAGAGGTTTGTGGGATGACCATATTAGCTCTGCACTCAGGTATGCTTTAAGCTGTTCCATCTATGGGGCTAAAAGAACAGGTTAGGGAAGGAAATCTGGATACAACAAAGAATCAAGATGTGTCAGACTGGTCAAAGAGGAAGGAGAAGGGACTCAACATTAAATCAAACGAGGTCAACATATGCATGTTAAAAACATTCAGCAGGATAAAAAGTATTTCTCACAATCCTACAGGCACTTAATCCAATACCGAGGGAAGGCCATGAAATTAGTTTGTGAAGCAATGGAAAGGCTCAGACGTCCTTTTGGCTTAACACTCAAAGCTCTCCAGGCAGAGAACAACCTATGTGAACAGGTAAGGTGGCAGCCTTTGCCTGAATCACTGCAAAGCAAGCACTGTGACATTAACCTTGTACTACTTGGGAGACATTTCATTTGTGAGGTTTGTTGTCACCAGGAGCAAAGAGTATTTCAAATGAAGGCAGTGACCCTGTAAGGGTCATCATCAATCACCTAGGGTCAAAGACCTTCCCAATTGTAAGAGGCAGGGGGTGAGGGAAAGAGGGTAGAGAAAAAGATCAAAAGGACTTTGATGAGAGTTATCTACCTACACAATAGGACCTGCAAAATGGAACTACTCTGGAGTTTAAAACCCCCTAGTTTTGAAGGTGAGAGATTTCAAGAGGGGTCTTTGTTTTTTTTAAACTTGGACGCTTAAGATGAAGGCTGAAGTCAGCAGATGGCAGAAGAGGCCTAGAGGCACAGATTTATGTGGCTGCCAGTTTCAAGGTCTGTCCCTACAAAGTATTAAATACTATTTTCTTCTAGAGCAAGCACTGGCAGGAAGGGGAGACCCCGCCAACAGTGCAGTTGCCAAATGGCAAAGTGGCTCAGCTTGAATGGCCTTGCAAAGCTGTATTTTTTTATTTATTTTTGAAAGAGAGAATGCAAGCCCAGGGGTAAGGATGGGGCGGTGAGCAGAGGGAGAAAGAATCTTAAGCAGGCTCCATGCCCAATGCAGAGCCTGGGGCTCCATCTCACAACCTGAGATCATGACCCTCACCAAAACCAAGAGTTGGATGCTTAACTGACCAACCCACCCAGATGCCCACAATACTGTATTTAAGCTGATGCAAATATACTCACTTCTTTTCTCTTTGTACAAGGTAACACAGAGGTTGGGAAGTAAAGTCAAGCCTCTACAGGCCAATACCAATGGAAAACCAGCCAGGATCTGTGGGATCTTTTCTATTAGTGATGACATACATTTTGCTACTGTCCTCCTTGCTTCGTGAACCTTAGATGGCTGAAGGAGCAGGTGAACAAGACTACCTGTTTGAGTGGCATATGAATCAACTCCGCTGGGTACAGAGTCAGAGGAAGGGGCAATTTCAATCTAAAGAAGAGGCAGTAAAGGAGGTTCCACTGAACCCCTGGTTACCCACCTGATAGACTTTTGGGGGATATATTCAAGGACTATCATTAATCTCTGTCCCATCCCCAGGATGCCTTTCCCTTTGAGCTGGTGAGTGGAGTTACTTCAAGAAGATAAATCATATGAGATCCTTTTTAAAAACCCACTGAAGATATTTAGAAAAAATAATTATTTTAATAAATAAAACATAATAAAAGGCAATATAAATGGCTTTCAGATTATGGGCTGTTTCGATTAGCCATGCCCTGGATGCCTCCAGCCTACTCCCATTAGCATGGATAATTGAGAATCTGCCGCATTTCCATTGTAATGCAGTCTCCCTAATCCATTTCAGGCATGCAGATGGAAAACCAAACCTTCTGGCTACTATTTCACCTTACGTGAATTTAGCACACGGCACTAACCTCTATACAGTCCAAAGAAGCCTTCATAGCGTAGCACTTTCTTAAAACAGTCAAAGCTGTTTTTATACATAAGTTCTCCCACGAAAGAGCCAGTTGATCGTTGGTTCTGCATTCGAGTTTTTACAAGATCAATAGGATACACAGCAGTGGCTCCAACAGCTAAAATGAAATAATACCAATATTTCAGAAGGAAGTAAGATCAGAGGAAAAGGGAAAGTGGTCAAATGTCAAAGAGAAGTCTGATGAAGGAAAGGAACAAATTATGCACATATAGACTTTAAAACTGCACTAACCTTAAATAAAATAAATAAAATAAATAAAAACTATGGATTTTTCACTGAAGTGTCTCCTGATATGATGTCATAGACAGTTCAAATGTGCAAAAACACATCCCCTACAGCCTAATCTCATTATTCACCCATCTTAAAAAAAAAAAAAGGCCTATTTGAAGATAAAAGAAAAAGTCCCTGATCGCATGCAGGTATGGGGGGAGTTCCCTTTGCTCTTGTTCCATTTCAGAAGTGCAGACAGGAAACTGGCTTGGAAAGGCCAAGGATGGCTCTGTCCTTTGATACTGTAAGGTGGAAAATCAGAGGAAAAGAACCAGAGGAATAATAAAAGTGATAAATTTGTACTCATCCATGACTAACCTCCAGCAATAGAACCCAGACCAAACCTGTAGGCTGATTCTGCAACCTGCAGGAGAATGGGTCGGGACGAGTCCACTGAGGCCTTCTTCTTTGCACATATGGAAGTCGGACAGGGGGAGGCAGGAGACAGAAAGAAGGACAGTCCATGAGCACATATGATTTTTTAAAATCACCCCACTGAGTTCCAAATTCACAACATCAAAGAGGAAGGTAGGGTTAGAGTCTGTTGTTCTTATTAATAAAAAGTTATTACTGTTGTTAATGTTGAAAAATCAAATCTGAACATAATGAGAACCATTATGGCCCCTGCCCCCAAATGTTACAAACCTATTTTCAAATGTTTAATTCTTACCAGTGATCAAGGAGATACTAACTTAAAAACAGTAATGAGACCTCATTCTTTATCAAACAAACTGGTAGGTTTGGGGGATTTCTGTTCATTCATTTTAGTGAAGTGTACTTAACCTACAATGTATTAGTTTCAGGTGTAAAATAGGGTTTTAACACTGAAGTATTTTGTGAAGTGTTCCCCACGACAAATCTAACTATCGTCTGTCACCATAGTTTGTTTTCTAATGGCAACACCCAGCCTGGCAAGAGTTGATAGAAACAGGGCCTCCCAAATCTGCCATTTAATCTAGCATAAACCTGAAGAGAAACTTGGTAACATACACCCAAACTCCTGTACTGAACATCTGACCCTGTGATTCTACTTACAAAAAAAAATCAGACTAGAAAATAATCATGTAAGTAAATCATGAGTAAGTAAATGAGAGATCAAGCTACCAGAATGTTAAAAAGCAACAGTATTCAAGAGTAAAAACTCTGAAAAATCCCCTAAATGTCCAATAATAGAGAACCAGTTAAAAATGTTGCAGCCCTGGGGCACCTGGCTGGCTCAGTCACTAAAGTATGTGACTTCTGATCTCAGGGTCGTGAGTTAGAGCCCCATAGTGGGGGCAGATTATTTAAATAAATAAACTTCTCTTTAAAAAACTACAGCCTTAAAATGAAATGTCATTGTAAAATAATTTTTTGATGTTAAGAAAAATGTTCATATGGGATTCTAAAGGGAAAACGGGTTAAAAGGAATATGGCAGGTAGACAGGTATTCATGATATGACTGTCTTTACCTTTATAAATGTTTGAAATATTTCATGATAATCTTTTAAGAACAATATTAAAAGATCATATGCAATGCGATGTTTTTAATTAAAATTATTTGTGGGTATGTGTATGATTATAAAAACATACTAATATTTGGCTATCCCAACACCCAGTGGCTACAACTAGGTGGTTGTATGAGGAGTAATCATTACTTTCTCCTCTTTTTTTTTTTTTTTTAAGATTTTATTTATTTATTCATGAGAGAGACAGAAAGAGAGAGAGGCAGAGACCCAGGCAGAGGGAGAAGCAGGCTCCATGCATGAGTCTGATGTGGGACTCAATTCCTTGACTCCAGGATCACGCCATGGGCTAAAGGCAGGTGCTAAACTGCTGAGCCACCCAGGGATCTCCATTTTCTCCTCTTTTCTATCCACTTTTTTCTTCAGGTCCAGCCAGTTGTTATTTTACTGTTCTTTTGACCTATTATCCTTACCATGTTTTTGATGTCAGAACATTTCAGTGTATTGCATTTTTCTGACTACATAAATAAAACAGTAATTTTATGTCATGCAAAGTTGTCAAATGACAGTGATAGTGCTTAATAAATACCTGTTGAATGAATATACACATCCAATAAAATTTATTTTTTCAAAAGCCACAATAATTAAAATAGGTGAACAATGAAAATAATTACCAACCCCAGCTATCAACCCACTGAATTTTAGCTTCTGTCAATGTAACAAAATTCTAACAAAATGAGATAATTTGGAATCTCCTTTAAAGTCACTTCACTGAAATAGCTTTACATAGAAATATGCATCTTTAAGAATGTAAAACATTTTTCTGCAAATCTTATGAGGTATTTCCAACTGATCTCTGCATAGGTGGAAATCATGAGTAACCTCATTTTGAAAAATACATCCATTAGAAAGGCACTTCTTTTTTATATGGATACAAATATATAGTACTTAGAAAGGTTCTGACACCAAAATAATGAGTGAAAATACTGTGAAAACAATAGGGACCTGGCGGGGGGGAGCAGGTGGCAGACCTACTGCTATCACTAACTCTTAATTGAAAAGATAAAAATAAATACAATCCCTGATTTTCAATGAACTTTTCTGAAGCTCAAAATGCAGCATGCTCATGAGACAAGAAAGATTCCCATTCTCACACTCCTCTGTTGAGGATACATGTTAGCACAGAGCCTACCAGCCTACCAGGTGGATGACCTCCATTGCTGGCGTCTGTCAATGTTGTCAGGCCTACTGGTGTTCACATAGGAAAGAATATTCCAGGCAAGGCCACTGTGAATTGGTCTAAACTTCTAAGCCGCAGCCAATCATTTCCTGCTGTAAATATCATCTAACCCTTGCATGGCCAGTATCAATGAGCACTCATCATAAACTCTCCAAAGTTGCAGAGGGCTGGAAGGAAATATTGTAAGATACCACTGCCAGCTGGAGAACAGAAGGAATCTTTTCAGAAAAACCCAAAAAAAACCAAAAACCCCTCTGCTTTTTCTTAATCCCCAAATTTCTACAACAGCTAGTCCTCTAGAGATGAAGAGATAATCGTCTAATAAGCAGTATTTAAAAATCAAAGGGAGGAGAGCAATGTTGCTTCTACCTCTGCACGTGATTATAGAGTCCTCTTTCCGGCACACGGCGACATCGTCTCCCTCTTTTAACAACAGCCAGTTAGTTTTCCAGAGGTGCCTAGTTAGGATTTACTGAGCATACACCCACCACTTTGAGTTATACACTGCACACACAAAACTTGCCACTGCATTCAGCGGGGGCGGGGTGGGGGGGAGAGCTGAAAGGAGGGGTGCTGGCTTGAGGCCTGCCAGTCCTAAAAATGTAGCCCGCATCAACCCATTGTGGTCAAACTGGCGTCTCTGTACAGACCCAGAGTTCCAAGCCAAAAACTGTTAAGTCTCACAGGATTCAGAGGTGGCTTTGCCTTAAAGGAGGTATTTTTCTCAAACGACGCTCGTCTGTGCCTGGATTTACTTTACAAACATCGTGCAAGCACAACACATGCTATGAAAGCTTTTATTCTCTAATCCTGATCTACGGTAAGTCGAGCAAGAGTTAAATGAGGAGGTCCCATGTCTTAAGTTTCTGACTCTCATGACTTCAAGAGATTGGTTTCTGTTAACCATAAAATAAAATTTAGCATTCCTCAAATTGTTTCCACATAACTTATGAATCCTTTCACAGAGAAAAGAAGTCTAAAAGCCTTCAAACTATTACTCCAGACTAAACAAAATTATCTCATTTTGATATTCAGAATAACGGAAGGCATGGCAGTTACACAATGAGTTGATGAAGTACCTCTCTTTGGAGCAAAGACGGCTTTCACTCAGCAATGCGCTGCCTCGCCAGGACAGTGACACCAAAACAGGACGCTTGTCCCACAACTCTCAACACGAGACATACAGAAGAAGAAAAGATCTTCTGCCGTTTTTTGTTTTTTTGTTTTTTTGTTTTTTTTTGCGGGGGGGAGACAGGCTTCCAGTGCAGTTAGGAAATCACCCCATTCTTGAAAGTAATGAGCAACTATCTATCAGTCAGAACATCTCTCTAAGTAATTTCTCTTCGCAGCCTTTTGAAATGGTCTGGATTTGTAGTGCAAAATGTTATGACGGCAGGTCAGATACCAGGGCCAAAAGTCAACCGCAAGTAGAAAGGGTCTGCGGGTACCCTACGGAAGAAACATTAGAAAGCAAGTTTGTTCCCTGTTCCGTTTGCCCACCTGCCTCTGGGCCTCAGCCAAGTTGAAGGGCAAAGTTCCCTCTTCCAGTGGAGCAATTCGTTCGATGTCTGCTAAGGTCATACGTCTGGAGGAGAAAAAAAAAGCACCACAAGCAACAACAAAATACAAGTTTATTAATATGTGCATTATGGAATTTGAAAACGTTCCCTTTTTTGTTCCTGTATTTCAGAGTCCTCTTTAATTTGGCTTCTTTTTCTCCTAGTGTGCTGCCCTCCTCCTACCCCCACCCCCTAACCTCTTTTATTAAGCTAATTAGGGGAAAAAAAAAAAAAAAGGCCAACTTACCCCCGTGGCTCATATAAATCTGCTAACTGAAACAAGATGTCAACTTCCATGGGTGTAACCTGACCAAATTTCTGAGCTGCCAGAACAAACTCCTCTGTATGGAAAAAGAGTTAAAAGGGAAAGATTCAAGAAGGAATAGCCACTAAACGCAGCATTAACTCAAGGCGCTGTAATGAGAGAACATCACAAAACTTTATTATCAGTCATAGAATTCAAGTAAACCCAAATGTAAGAATTTTTGCAATTCTTTTGTCTGGAAGGAGTATGCAGAATAGTTTCTTTAACATTGACTTTAAAAGATTGGCATCTCATCTGAAGGCTTGGAATAAATGACACAGGACATTATTCAAATTGCAGGTTCGAGAAAACCAGGAAGCAGATATGAAACTTCACATGCATCGGTCCTGGGAGGTTATATTAATGAAGCTGTGGAATTCTTAAGAGGATTGTTTTTTTTTTTTTTTAAACCCATTAAAATAATGATATCTTGTTCTGAGGTTGTCAGGGAATTCCTCATGTACTTCTGAAGGCCACTTTACAGGCTGCCGATTTAGCTCAGGTCTTAGCATGATTTGAAAACAGTTAAGAAATTTTACATGGGAAAAAAAAAAAATTTTACATGGTTCCCTAATTCAAAGGCTGTCTTCAGTTTATTTAAAACTTGCTGAAGACTGTTTTATTTGCTTTTGTTTGTCTGATCAAAGGATGGAGAACACACATGTACCACATGCTTAATATGTGTCAATGGGATAGAGAAATCTATACTGTAAACTCTCAGGTTGCCTTCTTCACTCTAATAATAATACACCACAATACTAGCAGGCAAAAATTCAGATTTATTCTCACTCACCCTTAGTCACCTCTACATCTTTCCTGTTGCCAGCCAGAGTGCTGTAGATCTTTCTAATGAGTTCCATGTTGTTAAGGAGTGAATTAAATCCATTAAAATAGGAGAAACTAACTTGATGGGACGTAGTACCTCCAGCAGCCTCAAATAAGTTGAAAATAAGAGAGGGGAGAAGAACAATAAACAAAGGATTTATAGAATGAAGAAGATTCAGAAGTACATATATCAAATGCTCATTTTGGAAGTAATCAAGAATGCATGTATAAAAAGAAATGGCCATAAGTATTTTCCTTTCACATCAAAAAAAAAAAAAAAAAAAAAAAAGGCTATAAATGAATTTTAAAAGGAACTGCAACTAATCATGACCAGAGCTTCTACTCTACACACACAAGTCCTAGAAGACTAAATAAATACATGTGTAGGATTATAACAACAGGACCAGTAGTAATTTAGAGAGTTCAAATTTCAATTGGAAATGTTTTATAAGTTTGTTTATTTCATCTAATGAGCAATTCTGAGGGGCTTAGACATGCACAGCTATACCATATACGTGCACACGTGTGTGTGCTTATACATGTAAAACTATATTATACCAACACAAACACAGTATGAAAAGTGGTCAATCTAACATTAATATCATGATTTGTCATGTTACTTAGAACTAGCAATAAATAATCATTTAAGGACAGACTTTACCTTGGTTGAATTTCTAGCAAACAAGCATATTATGGTAAAATTATGAGATGTCATGTGCTTTGATGGGAGTTAAGACTGGTCAGAATTCTGATAATCAGAATTTGTAAGAAGCCATATTTCTTCACAGGGGGCAAGGGAACAGATAGCAAGTCCATTATGAATGGAACTTCAGCTTGGGGTTTCAAATTCTATCCTTTCCTAACAAGGTAAAATATTTGTATTCAGAAAGCACTTCTTTATAAGGTAACAACCATATAAATCTCCATTTAGCAATCATTTAAAATAGCTGACACGGAGTTTAAAATGGAGTAAGGAAGGGCAGCAGAAGGCAAGAAAAGGAGCTAGATGAACACAGTGCAGAGTGGAAAAGGCCTGTCAGAATTGCATACCTCCAAAAAAAAAAAAAAAAGTGAAAAGCTACACTGAGTTCCTGCCAATGGTAAGCTTTTTGGGGCACGAAGAGCATGGTGAAAACACTCCAAAAGTCTTCTCCGAGGACTAGCAAATCCACTGTATAAGGGTAGGATCGTTAGAATTACCTGGGAAGCTTCAGAAATGAGATTCTAGGACCGCACCATCTGTAGGTGATAAGTCCATAGGCCTGGAAGAAACCTTAGTTACCTGTATTTTTAGTAAGTATCCCTGGTGATTCTTACGCTTTGTGACCAAGGCTTGGGAACCTCCAGCGAAGAATGTCCTGGGACACCTTCTAGGCCCAGGAGGTAAGAAGAGTGGCTGAGCCCCCACTGGGACGGAAGTCATGAGACAGGACAACTGGGTTCTGCCCATCACGTGTGTCACTATTCTCTCAACACACAAATGTTGAATGAATGAGGGAATCTAAGGTCTAGAGTCTCTCTTCTGCTGACCATTCAAAGAAATATATGTGCACTCACTATTTTTTAAAAAGAATTTTGCTTCATAGATGAAAGTGAAGATCAGCATCTGACATACCTCAAAATATACAGCAAAATTAATATGAAATCATAAATTTGTTTTTCTTTTTAAAAACAGTTAATACATTTAAGATAGTCCATATGCTCCAGAAAATAAACTAACCTATCCACAAAAGCTAGCAGAACCTTACTCTGTCTATAATGGTAATATATGGGATCACATTAAGACAATGCTAGTGTTTTCAACTGAAAAAAACTCTACATAATTTTTAACAATCGTTCTTCTAATCCCTTGTTTACTGAACCTTTGCCAGGTAAAATAAACTGCTTCTTTACAGCAAGTTACAACTTACAGCTACTAGACATTCTTCTACAAAAGGCGTCAAGACGTGGGGGCGGATGGTGACCATGATGTCTCGGAAGTCAATGGCTGTAACTTTTCCTGTCCTGGCATTGTCCCTCTGCACAAAGGCTTGCTTTGCATGCTCCAACTGTATTTCCTATAAATAATCAAAAGTGAAATAATTTATGTTTCTCAATTACTACAAAAGACTGCTCAATATCAAATCAGCGTGAAGAAATACAGATCCTATCTTGATTTAACAAGCATTACCAGCTTGTTAAATAACACCCTCAAGCTATTCTCTTCTTCCAAAGACAGAACTCTTTGCTTAGACCAGTGACCATGTCTTGGAAAATGCATTCTACCTTAAATCTTCTACCTGGAGAAACCAAATCACTTCCATGTTCTGCTAGAGTCTAAGGAAACAAAAAATAAAAACTAGAAAGAAGTTTGGTAGGCCCAAAGTTATGGCCAAACCCAAGTTAGGTAATGCAGATAATCCAATGAAAAACATCTATAGGGACATTGAGCTCTCTCCAAAGAAGACAGAAAAATTCTTATTGGTAACCGGGTACACAAACATGTGATATAACAAACTGAAAAGGGTGGTTCTCCTCTGGAATATGCTATTCCTTTAACATACAGCCTTGACACTATTGGTATTTTGGGCAGGTTAAGCTTTTGTTATGGGGAGCTGTCCTGTGCACCCCTCCCCTCTCTCTTTGCACTAGATGATGGTAACCCCTTCACTCCCAAGAACATGACAATCAAAACTATGTCTGGAGAGGGCCATAGGTCCCGGATGAGGACCACTGCTCCAGAATGAGGACCACTGCTCCAGAATGAGGAATTGGATGGTATGTGGGTCAGAAGTGGCAAAACTGCAGCAGTATGCTGTTCTAATTCACATGATCTAAAGACAGGAAGCCCAATTTAGATTTCTGTTGCTATTCACAGGGAGTAAGTGCATATACAAAATAAACAGCCTCCCATCAAAATCCATCATGTGCCATGTAATAGAAGTATCCCTCCTGGAGAGGGCATTTTATTCTCTTCCTCGTGCCCCTGCCCATTTCCCAAATGGGCCCTCAGAGTGAGATCTAATCTCTATGGAATTAAAAAGCACCGCAAGGACTCCAAATTATTTCAACAAAAAGAAGTTTAATTAGCTGATACAGAGAATAACCATTTTTTTAAACTCTGGCAAGACAGTAGTATAGTAAGGCCCTCAACTAGTTTTTTAGAGTAGTGTAAAAACAAATCATCCCTATGAAGCAATACAAACTAAAGCACACCAGAAATGACAAAAGTCTGATCATGCTCGACAGTGCTCCAACTCCCTTCTCTTCCCCTAGAAAGTTGGGATGTAAAGGAAGCTTGATAAAACAGTGATAATAATTCAAGTTGCATGATGGGGACACAGTGGGTCATAGCATAATATACTTTCCTACTTTTGTAGAGTTTGAAATGTCTACAATAAAAAAAAATTTTTAAGACAATATTATAGTAAGAGGACACCTGGGTGGCTCAGCAGTTGAGTGTCTGCCTTTGCCTCAAGGTGTGATCCCGGGTTCAGGGATCGAATCCCTCATCAGGCTTCCTGCATGGAGCCTGCTTCTCCCTCTGCCTGTGTCTCTGCCTCTGTCTCTCTGTGTCTCTCATGAATGAATAAATAAAATCTTAAAAAAAAATAAAGGCAATATTATAGTAAGAATCAGAGTTCTTATCCTTTTCAAAAGCTTCTTCTCAGTTGTAGCATCTACTGGTTTTGATCCAGCCTGTCCCTGCCCGAAGCCTGTTCTGGGACCTTTTATCTCCCTGGTGCTTCTCCCACTTAAATGGAAGGCTTCTGTCTGCTGGACCAGAATTCACAACTGCTCAAATATATCTATGTGGGTATCTTGGAAAGGCCATGCTATTACACATCACCAAACCCAAGGACCTTATAAGGACCTACTTTTATGCATGCTCAGTCCTTCCAGATCCTCCACCAGTCCTAACCTTGTCCACACTCCTCTCTCCGCCTGTGTAGACTTCAGCCTCTTTCTCTTGTTCCTGAAATCCTACCACTTCCTCCAGTCTTAGCTCAAATGCCACCACTTAAGTAAATAGAAGTAGGTCTCTTACCTGAAAATAACTGATCTGATCATGTGGCTCCCTGCTTGCCCCTCAGTTGTAAGACTTGTCTTATTCTATCTTATTTCAAGCAGTTGTTCATATTCCTGTCTTTTCCCTACCTTGCCAGGGAAAAGAGGCTATGTCCTGCTTATCCCTCTACTGGCATAGGCGGGATGCCTCAGATATACTAGGCACTCAATAAACGATAGTCATAGTCTTCAGTCACAAGTATTCTATAAAACCAATTGAATGAACAAATCATACTCTACTGAACAAAAAGGGGTTCTCTGTATAAGTGCCTCCAATTTAAGAGAAAGAAACCAACTGTTAAACACCCTGTAGCGAAAAATGACCACAGTATGTATTCAATTGAAAGTAAATGAACACAGTCTCCTTCGAATTGCCAGACCCACTGCTAAAGCTATTGTAAGGCAAGATTACTCTCAACCACAGTAGAAGGTGTGTTCAGTTAGGTACCATTTCCTCTACTATATAACTCAACTAGAGTCTTAGGGATCCTCAGACCAGAATACCAAAAATGGCATCACTCACCCTGGCTACCCCACTCCCTCAGAATTCCTGGCCACGTCATCTCCTCAGAACACTAAGACCAACTTGTTCAGAATTTCAAACTGGGAATAGACATCAAAGTGGGGGTGGACGCTCACATGGCAGAACAAGAGATACATCTGTAATAGGGATGGTATCACTACCCATTTCTGTGCCTACACTTCAGGATTAAACATTTACTAGCAGGGATCCCTTGATCAGAACATGAAGCACTTTTTACTCTAACGATGAACAATTTTAGAATACATTTCCAACAGCTCTGAAAGATTGGAGATACCATAAATTCCATGAAAAATAAGAAGCTAACTGTACATCATTCTCTAGGTAGGATAGAGTGAAAATATTAAGTGATTCCTCAAACTAAATGCAGCTTACTGAAGATGTGGGTTGCCTTGAGAAAAACATCTGTTTATGTCATGAGTGTTTCTTCTTCAGGGTGAAGAAATAAGCTATTACTTCAACCAATTCAACAACCGTGTTAACATTTAGTGAACATATACTATGCACCAGGTACTGTTCTAAAACATTTTACAGTTTAAACTCACTTCCTGCTCACTGCAACCCTATGAGCTGGGCACTATTATTAACTTCATTATGGCAGTTGAGGAAACCTAGGTCTTCTAAGAAGCAAAGAAGCTAGAATGCAAACCCAGGCAGTCCTGTCCACTGACAATGCCCCTAACACTTCAGCACAGCGCCTGGGGAGCCTGGATTACGTGACTGTCAGGAATCTGACACCAAAATATATTTGACTCTTAGGAATCTTAATAACTATGAAAAGACAAAAATTCAAGTTTGCTTTTAAACTATTCTTAATGCTCTAGATTTTTTGTTGTCTGTTTTCATGAGAAGACAATGAAATTTCTGAGATTTTTTTTCCTTAATGAAAATGTCTTGTACATGCTCCAAGGGCTAGGATTGTTCTTCCACCAAGAGCAGAGACCATGGAGAAAAACAACCAAATCTAAAGGCCTTCTTCTCCTGGCCTTGCTCACTTAGAAACCCAAGAGAGGGGATCCCTGGGTGGCACAGTGGTTTGGCGCCTGCCTTTGGCCCAGGGCGCGATCCTGGAGACCCGGGATCGAGTCCCACATCGGGCTCCCAGTACATGGAGCCTGCTTCTCCCTCTGCCTATGTCTCTGCCTCTCTCTCTCTCTCTCTCTGTGACTGTCATAAATAAAAAAAAGAAAAGAAAGAAAAGAAACCCAAGAGACTGAGTAAGAGACAAATAAGGAGGCCAGAGGGAGCCTACACATAGATACTCTATAAATACTTAAGTTGAGAATGAATGACTTGAAATAAATATTCAGGCTTGCTATTGATGGCAAAGTGACTTAAAATCAAATCTCTTCACTGGCACTTCTAAAGCTATATAAGGAAAACCTAATGCATACTCATAGAGCCTAGACCCCGATGATTTCTAGACCTGAACCCAGGAACACAGAGCATTTGATATGCACGACGTAGGCCATATGTAAAATAATGATCATTTACAAAATGAGCAGAGGAGGAGAGGACAATGGAAGAAGCAAGAGTTATATTCAAATATTTAAAGGACTATCCGGTTAAAAAAAAAGTTAGAGTAGTTCTCTATATTTCTTTTAAAAAAAAATCAATGAAAAAAAATACAGAGATCAGGTTTTAGCACAAAACACAGAAGTCTTTAACTTATACAGCTATTCAGCAATGAAACAGGCTACATTGCAAAGTAGCAGGTTCCCAGTCACTGGCAATATCTGTGCAACAAGCTGAGGAACATATGTCAAGGAACCTTATTTTATTTATTTTAATACATGGAGTTATGGAAGCAATATGTATTATGACAAAAATCTGAAGTTTGGAACAGGAATGAGCAGAGCTCAAATATCAATCATGACACTCCTAGGAGGATTAGGGGAGTATGCATCTTAGAGCCCCTACAGCATCTACCATAGAGGGTTGTAAAAACTAGACGTCATGCATGACAGGCACTTACTAAGTGGGGGAGCTTTGATTTTTGTTGAGGTGAATGGCTTGAAATCCTCTAAAGACCCTTTCAGTGTAAATTCTTTGAGTCTTTAAAAAAAATCACCTAGTAAGGAAGAGGGGTTCTGCTGAGTCATTCTGAACCAGCCACAGGAAAGGAGAGATAAAGACCAGATCCCACAGCAAACAGTTAACGGCTGAACCCTACAGCACTTACTATATACAGGCCAGGGGCTATGCCAAGAACTTAAAAATTGGTACTTCATCTAAGCCTCACAATAATTCTGTGAAGTAATACTATCTTCATCTTCTAGAGAGGTATCTGAAGTTCTGGGAGGTTAATTAAGTAGTCCAAAGTCACACACCCAGGAAGTGGCAGAGCTAGGATCTATTGGAGGTACTGATTCCAAAACCGGGATTTTTTAACCACTAGCTGATGCTGCCTTGGATAAAATCATAAGTAAAATGATTATTGTAACAGATATCTGGATAAGAGATTTTAGGAAGTTTTGGTGATGACTTGTATATGAAAATGGAGCAAGATATATCTCAAAGAATTCTCCCCTTGGATGATGAGGGAGATAGAAGAATCCACCATGAAGAACACCTAAGGGGAAAGGGGAAAGAGATGAGATAGTTGACCATGATGAGAAACTTGAAAGTGAGATGGGCTTAAATTATAAATTGTTGAAGTTGAACTATCAACAAAAGAAAGCCAGAGGTACAGGCAGAAATGTAAATGTGGGAAATAGAGCAGGACCTGGGGTGGGAGGGGGGTGGGGGGACCAAAGGCTAACATTTACTAAGTATTATTAAGTGTTCCGCTGCAGGCCATATTGTGTTTTCCTGTTTCATCTATTTGAATCCTCCCAATAGCCTTATAGGATGGGCCCTAACATCACCTCCCTTTTGTAGATGGGAAAATGAGGCAAAGAGTGGTGTGGGGTCACATGATGCTAAAGATGAAACTGGAAATGCACCTGGATGGTCTGACTCTGGACTCACAATCTTAACATACATGGACTCTCTGTTCCTTTCGGGGGCGGGGGGGGGGGGGGGAGGCCTAACAAAAACCAGAAGGAGAAAGTAACAGTTGTAGAATTAGATGAGATCATCCCATAGAACACAAAAAGAGCAACCAGGTAACAAAAAATGGAACAGGTATCTGAAAAGGTGTTACTACAGAAATAATAGAGCCTGGGACCTAGTGGGAAACCCAGAGAGCTGGGAAGATGGCACAGCCCTGCAAAGGGAGCTCAGCTCTCATCAGTGCTAGGTGATGGGATGCTGGCTAAGTGCTGCTGATGGGGACAGTAAAGTCTAAGGGGAAAGGGCCGCCTTCACCGGAGGCCAGAAGGTCACTGAGCAAGGAGCAGTACGGCTATCTTGCAGGCAGTTCTGCTCAAGCACATGAAAGGAGGCCCAATTTCTCTTTCTTATTTGCCAGTGAACGGTTTTCTGTTCCTGCTATTCTGGTGCATGATGATTAATGGAATAGGCTTTTACTGCAGCCGTTTCCAACTACTTCAACACACCCATTCAGATTGCTGGAGGGAAAGAAAAAAATCAAACTCTCCCAAATTGCTAGCTGTACAGAAATAAACATATAGAGGGGGGTTACACCACTTCAGGTCTAACATTCATGCTTCTAATAGTTCCAGGCCTGTCATTTCCTTAATAATCTCCAATTTTCAAGTGGGTATATTTTGAATGCAAAAATTCTCTTCACTTCTATTCAGACATGCAAGTTTGTGCTTCAGCCCGAGGACAATTTATCAGAACAAAAACAAAAACAAAACAAAACAAAATAGACCAATAGACCTTCAAAACAAGCAGCAGATCCAGATGATTTATATTATAAAGCCAAGAACACCAAAAAGGACCCCTAGCTAGTTTGTATGTTTTGTGTTTTGTACAGTTTTGAAATTTAAAAAAATACCTAAACCTTTAATAAAAGCAGGGAGTTATCAGTAAGAATATGACTCAAAAGAATTCTTTTCTGGGAGTCCTGGTAGAAGAATTCTAGGGAAAATGCAGGTAATGATTTATCAAAACAAGGAACAAAGATTAAAAGATTTGCTTTAAAAATATGGTATCACATTTAGCCCTACTTCAAATAAATTCTGTATTACATCAAATATCAGAAACTGTATCCTATTTAACATATAAGTATCCACATTTCATTTTCATAATCCTGTGCTAATTTGGAGGGAAAAAAATCTAGTTAAACTAAAGATCCACATATTATGAAAGAGTTAAAAACAGAACTTAGAAGGAATTGGTAGAGAGCTAAGTAGTTCCCATTCTTAACATTTGTCTATGCTCCCCATATTCCACCCATGCAGAACTTTCAGAATTCAGGGTAAAATTTCATCCTCAATTCACTGGGTGGGGCCTTTAATTAAAAGAGTCTTTAGAAGCAGCATTGCATGTGGCCCTGCATGCACAGTAACACCTTGGCAGAAACCAAGTACAAAGATTTCCATCTCGATTTCCTTGCCTTTCTGATTTAATGTTAAACTTCACAGTGGGTAGCAGCTGGGGAGATGCTGTACAGAGTGCTCATTTTTACCAGGATGTTACTGTAAAAGCCTGCACACCAGGCTGCTCAACAAAACAGCAAGCTGACGAACACCATGGACACAACAGCACGATGAATTCTGATTTCCTCTGCCCAGAGAGTAGAAAGTACAATGTGAATGAAATGTGTCCTGCATCTAATTCTCCGAATGACCGGTATCTGACCACATTTCTGGTCACCTATCACTAAACTAGCAATGGTTTCCAGCTGAGCACGAAGTACACTCTAATCTCTTCGAAGAGCTGAAGGCAAACAACATTAGCTACTTTTCATTTCATTTTGGAATATCAAGTTGGTACTATATTTATGAAACACTACCAAAGCTGTACTGCAGACTCCATCTGGTCCAACTTAAAGATCAACATAAAAAGCACTCACATGTTAAAAATGCAAATATAATCATGGTCTCTGGCTACTACAGATCCACGGTCTAGATATTTTAACTAATACAGATGGCAAGGTGAGGGACAAAGAGGAGGTACAAATGGCTTGAGTTATTCCATTCTAAACAAGGACCTTGTTAGTCATCCACTAACGTGTTTAAACAATCATGGCTTCAGTGAGTTCTACTACAAGTGATTGTTTTTTGTTCACATTTGAAGTGTTCTATCAATTCCAAAGCTTAAGAATTTGATGTCATGGCTAAAGGTTATGTTTCCCTTTGTTCGGTGGTGGTGGGCGAGGGAGGAACAATTTCTGTTTTGTGTTGAAAGTTTTGTCTTCTACCAGGATGGCAAGACAAATAGAGCAGCAAACCACAAGTGATGGTGATTAAGACTAGAGAGCACAGCTGACTAGGAACAGTGAATCTCTGGCCCGTAGAGTGACATGTAACGACCACCAGCACCCATGAACAGGAGCTTTCAGAGATCTACTCTCTAGGGCTCAGAACCTGAATAATCAAAATGTCTACTTTACACTGAAAAGACTAGACCAGATATTATGCCATGCTGACCCACAAGCCAAAATAATGGTCAGTTTCACTTCACAAAAAGAACCAAAATTACTTGGTTGCATTATTAGCATGAACATGCTTTGGCTACCAATAGGACTGTCATGATCCTTGCCAATGTGTGTCCAGCTAGAGTACAGAAACCCAGCTCTGATTCCCAGGTGCTACTCCCAGCTCTGTCAACTATGACTCATCTCCTTCTGACAAAAGGGGAACCTAAATAAAGTTATGGTAAAAGAACGACACCTTCATGTTCGGGTCTTCATTCTTAAACTCAATTTGGGGAGAAGACATTTTGAGAGGATTTTTAGCCCCATTCCCTCCCAAGTCAGCAATCCTGTTTCTTGGGTAACTAAAACAACCCAAACTCTTCCTGAATTCAGAGCATTGCTGATTTCTTGATGATTCCTCTTCCCAAAGCAAGAGGAGGAAGGCCTTTGGAAACAAGAAATTTCCTGGCTCCATAAAATGAGGAAGAGAATTCCTTGGGAATGCCCAAGTCTGTGGGCCCATAGGTGGGGCTCCTATAGTATCATCCTAACTCCAAGGAACTGAGAAAAGGTGGAAAAAAATCCAGCAACAACACAGGTGCAAAGAGTGATTATATGCAAAGCACTGCTCTGCAGGCCCCTGGAAAGACCCACCTCCTCCATGCTCCCCATTTCAATAACCTATCAACATCCTCCCACTTGCCTGAACCTAAAACTCACCTAAAAAAAAACATGTAAACTCTGAGTTTTACCTTATCCCTCACTGTCTCCATTCTGTTAAATCACCAAGCCTGGTCAGGCCTATCCCTTCACCTCTTGAATCCAGTTGCTTTGACTCATCACCATTATAATCCAACCCAGGCCAGTGTTGTTTCTCTCTTAGATTAGAAAGTGATAAATCGGTATTCCCTATCCTCAGTGAGATCCCACTCCACAGGATTTTCCATACAATAGCCACAGTGATCTTTCTGGAACACAAGTCTGATCATGTCTGCCTGTCAAAGCTTCTCATCAACACTGGGATGAAAACCTGAAGACCCGATTCTGTGCTTTTAAACAGTCAAGAGTTTTGTAGTCTAAACAAGTGTTTCTCAATGTGTGGCCCCCTTGGACAATGTGGAACATCACAATTCAGGATGCTTGTTTGAAAGGCAGTTTCATAGGCCCTATCCAGACCTACTGCACCAGATCTTGAGAGGCAGAGACCCAGGACGCTGCCTTTTAAAATAATCACTGCAGTGGGACACCTGGGTGGCTCAGCAGTTAAGCATCTGCCTTCGGCTCGGGGTGTGATCCTGGAGTCCTGGGATCAAGTCCCACATCGGGCTCCCTGCATGGAACCTGCTTTTCCCCCTGCCTGTGTCTCTGCCTCTCCCTCTCTCTCCCTCTCTGTCTCTCATGAATAAATAAATAAAATATTTAAAGAAAATTTTTAAAAAATCATCACTGCAGAAAAATTTTACACAAAATTTGTAAAACATTGCTAGAGATTTAGGAAAATTAGTCAACTTCAGTTTCACCTGTATCACCTTGAACAAGTCCAGAAAACTACACCAAGCCTCTGTGTACTCATCTTTCATACAGAAACAATAGCAATCGCTTAACATCTAAGATGATCATAAGGACAAATATGAATAGAAGTACTTTCTAAGCCAGAAAATGCTAAGTGAGAGGTAATTGATAACAACAGGTTTCTAGTTAACACATATATTGCACTTGTTAGCCATCCTAGACTATCCTATTCTGAGTGTGGAGCAACTATAATCTCCTATGTGTATATTATTTTAAAATTATAATAATTATGTGTGAAATATATACCTATGGTTATAAATCATCATCAAAAAGTAACTGGAAATGACAGTAACACACAACCAAACTAAAGGCCTTTTTTGTTATCATATTTGGCAATAAATGGGTTGGGGTCAGGAATTCTCAAGCCCAGCAAAGCATGACTATACACCCCCATTCAGAAGCACAGCCCCTTCTAGGAACAGACACTAACTCTCCATAGCCTTGGCCCTGGAGATAATGTAATAAAATGGCAACAGCAGAGTATTTTTGAATCCCTCACATGTCTATGATCTTACAGAAGAACCTAAGCTCTAGATAGTTTCTGTGTACTCTTTTCGGGTCCTCCTCCACACAATAATAAATTAGAAATGGATCTGAATAGACATGTCTCCCAAGAGGATATACAAATGACCAATAAGCACATGAAAAGATGCTTGTTATCATTAGTCAATGGGGAAACACAAATCAAAATTATAAATGAGATACTAAGAGATGTGAAAGTGAGAGGCCTTAGTTTCTCATCTGTAAAATGGGATAGTTAAGTAGGTCTACTTATGCTGATTATCTGGTCCTTTAAGTCTGTACTTCGGATGGCTGCCCTAACCACACTCTAAATGTTGGTTTCAGCTTTACAGCTGCTACAAAAGTCTATGCTGCAAACCCCTGAGGGTTTTTGCTACAAGAGAGCAGCCTTGGAGGGTATACACACCTGTTTGCAGCTGTTCCTTCTGAGTCTTCAGATGGATAAACACAGAAACAACCCCTAGATTTGTACATTCTAAGTTTCTAAAAAGTCATCTCTGTACCCCTTGGCCCTTTGCACAAGGCCTCTGGACAAACCCTGCATGTTCAGCAAACATTTGCTCAATTGGGTGGTTTGTCTCAAGCAAGTAATAATCAAAGCACAAGAAATACTTCCACACAGGGTAGAGAGTTTAAATTAATACCATTTATGAACAGGAGTTACATCAGATACAGAATATTTCTCCAAATTGTTTTCTAAAAAGTTCAGTATACCGAAAATCCATTTTTCAACTAGCAACCTTAAAATTAGAAGAATAGAGGTGTGTAGAAATACAGTATTTTAAAATATACATATACACCCCCATATAAAACTGTACTCAAATTCACACATACACACCACTCATACAGTTAAGAGAGGATGACAGACCTGAAGATAAACAGCAGTAAATAGAGCAGCAGAATCAATGAGGGGTGACAGGGCTGCAGTCCCACTCACTTCTGAAATCCTTCCTCTATCAACTAGGAACAGGACTCTAGGAAGGAGGCTTTGTATCGCTGCTTCTTGCTTCAATGATCATTTACATGTAAAGTTAAAGTAAGGCAATTTTAGCTCAAAGAACATCAAATTGATTCACCACTTTATGAGTTTAAAACCAAAGCACAGAAAACAACATACCAGCATAGCATTCAAGCAGTGCCCACGACCAGCACCGCCTTAGAGAGTGGGCAGCCTGTCCAGACAGTACACAGATGAACACGTGAGTAAGTCCTCACATTTACGTGGTGGCTTATAACAAATTCACACTCACTTAGATACAGTAAAACACTCATTAAGTGAAGAAAAAAGAAATCTGACCTTGTAGAGAATGGCTCTGCTCACCAGTCACAATCAGATGTACATACTAAGTATTGGTAACTCACGAATCTAAGACTCAAGTTGGCTGTGGTTCCCTGAAAACACAAACACTTCTCAGCTGTCCCTATGGCTGCTCCTCTTCCTCATCAGATGACAGGTAGTAGCATGCACCCAGGCAGGACTTTCACATCTCAAGCAGCTAAGCATCTGCCTTCACAACTGTGGCACCAACCAGGGAGCTGCTGCCTAATTCTGAGCCCTGCCCTAGAGCAGAAAGGTGGGTGCATGCTCAACAAAGCAAGAGCCCAGAATATAGTAGGAAATTAAGTTTTCTTATTTATCTCTAAGAAGTTCCTGCCTACAGAAAAGAGCCCCAAGGAAGCAAACAAAGCATTTAGGGTAGGGGTTTGAAGCTAAACCTGCATTCAGAAAAGAGTTCAAAGGAAGCAAACAAAACATTTGAAGGGGTGGGGAGTAACCAATGGCAGACATCAAAACTGGCATTTCACTGACATTCATATGAAGTCTATCATGATACATCCATTAATTCCTTTGAATCTGGACCTGGAGGGGAACACAAAGGCAAAGCCCTAACTGAGATAATTATCCACCATAACCATTTTAATCTAGTATATGTTCAGCACTTGCATTCTCGCTACAAAGTCAAAATCATCCCATGCAGGACACTGTGGGATGTTTTACCATTATAAAAAGGAATCAAATGTAAGTGAATGCCCTACAAGTTGCAGCTGGAAACAATCAGTAATCCCTGAGTCATCTAATCTTTGACTCTGGCTTCTCCATATCTTGAAGAAGGCCTAGAAGCCGCTGTGAGTGGCTTACAGCGGACTCAATTCAGCATAATTGATACCTGCTTAAAAGGGAAACGTGATCATCCTTACTATTGCTAACATCCCATTAAGGCTAAAAGTTAATTAGGCTGTGTTCCATAAAGTCAATTTGAGGCATTTGTCTCAATAGCATTATTGTAATTATTCCTCATCAAAATGAATACCACCTCCTACTGTGCACCAATGTCTTGTGTAAACAACAGCAAAAATCCAACAACTCACATTCCATTCTCCACCTGAGTTATTTAAGTAGGTTTGTGTTTACATAGAATGGAAAAAGGGGATTCATAGACATTAACATTTTTAAAAAATTACAACTATGTTTAAAACATCTTGCTTTAAGTTCCCAAAGGCGGGGAAAATAAAGCAAACTAAATAAATAGCATGACAAATTTTATATAACATAACAAAACCACTAAAAGTCAAAAAGAGAAGTACCTATTAAAGCCAACCTACTAAATATGCTGGTGCCTAAGAATGGATACCACAAAATGTTGATTGAATGAGCACACGACGCGGCGTGTGTGTGTGTGTGTGTGTGTGTGTGTGTATTCTTGTGCCCTCCACATCCACCCGACTCCACCTTCCAACCATTTCTCAGAAGGCTCTAGCAAAGTCTTGGGCAAATGAAACAGAAAACATCCCGGGGCATCAGAATACCCTCTAAAGACATTTCTAGTGACAAAGAAAAGAAGGCAAATTTTCCCTCAAGACCCAGAATTTAAACATAGCAAAATAATGGCCTTAAATAAGTCTTTTTAAATTACATTTAATGAAACAAAATTTGTTAGAGAAACAGAACAAATGCATCAAAGTCCAAAAGAAAGAGTAGTTGTTTATCATTTAGCCTATGTAGCATGCAGATATTTACCTCTAGTAACTAGATGTTAATATTGGAATTAAAACATTTAAAAAACTATGCTTCAGGAGGAAAACTAAAATGTTATCATATTTTGTTACTACTCGTCCACTGGCAACGTCAGTGACCCAATGATGTGATCATAATGGAGCGAGGATGGTGATGAGAGAAAGGCAGGAGGGACAGGCCAAGGAAGGTGCACCCCAGAAATGTAAACAATAAAGTTTAACCCTGGATACAGGCAGCAGGTGCTCTGAGAACAGTGTTTTCAAACATGGGTGCACATGATAAGCGTTCTCAAACGTGGGTGCACATGATAAGCGCCTGGAAACTTCACTATCCCAAAGCCCATGCTCTCCCTGCCCACCTCCCCAGTCTAATCTTATCTCTAGAGGTGGGGGACCTGAAGAACATTTTTATAGTAACCCAGACGATTTCAAACTGCAATCAAAAAAAAAAAAAAAAAAAACCAAACTGCAATCAAGTTGCAGGCCCAGTACCTTTGTCTATAAAAGGCCTTAATGGCCAGATGTTGATGCTGACACATCCATTTCTCAAGGGAAAACAAAATATTGGTAAATAGCAGTGGAATTAGTCCTGAGCTAAGAATCCAACCTCCAATTCTGTCCCCTCTGACTTATGTGACTTTTCAGCAAATCACTTGATTTCCTGGGGTCTCAATGCATATTCCTCTTCCACGTGAAGGGGTTCTACACAGTCTCTAAGAACCCATTTAACCATATAACCATATCGTGTTTACATACTAATAAGGAAATACTTCCAAATAGGATGGTTTTGCCAGGTTAGCAATTTTCAGGTATATCAGGACCCAGTTTTACTCCTTTACTCTTGAAGAGCTAGACCCACCAGTAAAAACTGAGTGAATTCTGCATATGTCAGGTGTCTTTTTCTTTCCTTTCCAAAATGTAGTTGCACAAATTCTGAATCCCAGTTAAATGGAATATGTTGATGAATTGTGGTCTGTCCAAATACTTGCTTAACATCCTCTGAAAAGAGAAAAGAAAGATGAAAACAAATCAGTTATATCCTCATATAAATCTGTTATTAAAAGGATATTGCTACTTTTTCTTATAAAAAGTAATTCAACTTTAAAACCACACAGGTTATAAAACCATGGCAAAAATAAAAGCTGGAATCTTCATGCAATCAATCAAGAAACCAAAATTAATACTCCCACCAACAAAGAGAAAAAAAAAAAATCAAGAAGTCACAGATACACACACACATGCACAAAAGCCTAAAAGGCAGTAGAAAACCCTACCAAAATAATAATCTAAATCTAATATCATCATCTCACATGTTTTAACAAATGCTGTTTTCTAAACAGGATATATGGGATGCCTGGGTGGCTCAGTGGTTAAGCGTCTGCCTTTGGCTCAGGGTGTAATCCTGGGGTCCTGGGATAGAGTCCCACATCGGGCTCGCTGCATGGAGCCTGCTTCTCCCTCTGCCTGTGTCTCTGCCTCTCTCTCTGTGCGTCTCTCATGAATAAATAAATAAAGTCTTAAGAAAAATTAAATAAAATACATAAACGGGATATAATTCAATCTTTAGTGGCAGGAAACATACATATGGAAACACATATAGCACTATGGATGTTTAAATATAGTCCTTTATCAAGTTATTAAAAAGTTCTTAACGATTTAATGATATTGGTTCTCCCAACCCACAAGCATGGAATATTTTTCCATTTGTTTGTGTCATCTTCGAGTGACATAAGTCAGAGAAAGAGAAATACCATGTGATTTCACTCGTGTGGAATTTAAGAAATGATGGTGACATATGGTGACATTTATAATGGTGAGCACTGAATATATATAGAATTGTTGGATCATTATGTTGTACACCTAAAACTAATATAACACTGCTAAATACACTTCAATTAAAAAAATGTCACTGAGGATTAAGAAATCAGGTTTATCATGAAGCATATATTCAAACAGCAACAAGATTCTACATAAGCTTTAAAAAGTTCCACTAGTAATCAACTGACACTTTAAGACAAAAGTGATGGGGAAGAAGAACCCACAGCCCAGTTCTTCAACTAGACACTGCACACTTTTGGCTTGACAGAAGTTCTCAGAGGATCGCATTTTAGATGGGCACCAAATGTACTAGTGCCAATCCTTTACCTCTTTTGAGCGTCTACTACAAAACTATAAGAAACCTGACTTTTCTGAAGCTTCACATTTCTATTTACAAGTCTCCCCCTCCCAACAAAAGTGTATGTTTTGAGGGCACAGGGACACAAATTATTTTATTAATGAATTTTGTCCCGACCTTCACTTCTTTAAATAGTTCTCATTTTTATGAACAAGTTGTGCCTGATACCTTGTTTTTCTTTTAACCCCTTTGAGTCTATTTAAAAAAAAAAAAAGAAAAGAAAAGAAAAAGGAAGTTAGTCCTTTAGTTCTATAAAAAGAGTCAAAAACTTTGGCACAGGTTTCCACTGTTTCCCCCAAATTTCCTACTCCCATCCCATTATACCCACAAGTTTTTATTCCATGCTTTTAATATTTCCAGAATATTTTTAAGTTTGGCCATGAAGAAACAGTTGTGCTGCCATCAGCATAAGGTTGGGTGTGTATCTGCACAAAGAAGGCAGTAAAAATCAGAACTATGCTGAGCATAAATTATATAAAAGGTGGCAGAAAATCTCAGGCTGGCCCTGACAAGGACAATAACATTAGAAGTTTTAAACTACAACCCTCAATTTCTTTGAACTCATTCTGTCTTCCCCACTTTTAGGGAAAAAAAGAGACAAAACATAAGGAAAATGGCAGTGAAACAAGAATTGGGATTTAAAAGGAAAAAATATGGAAAGATCCTCAGAGTGGGACAGTCGTTGATGAAATGAATTGAGCAGGAAGAGCAGGTTTCTTTACAGCTCTAAAACACCTGAGAAGAAATTTCTGAACTGAAATTCCAATAACTTGGCTTCAAATGTTACTACTGATGGACGAATACTGTGGAGGCCCTTACTGTGTGCTATATTCTAATGGCTGTATGCAGAAGTCTTCAGTGGTTAAACGGATAGCGACCTAGAAAATGTGTAGCTCCTTTCCAATTCTAAATTTCCATACCTCTGCATGAAGCAGACCCCAAAGAGACTGAAGGAAGGCTCCCACAATCTTCTAACCTAGACCAATAAAGCATCTAGTGGGAAATGATGTTCAAATGACAAAGATGTGACCAAAAGAAAAAACACCACTTTTTACACAATAAGCAAAAATTTCATACCATAATAAAATGTAAACAAAAATGGTGTCCTAGCCACTTTTTTTTTTTTTTTTTTTTTTTTTTTTTGCCAAGCATGCTGGTAGGATACAGTTTTACATAATATCATGCTATAAATAATGAGGTCCTTCCTTTTCTTGACCTCTCCTTCTAAGTCCCACAGAAAGAAACAGACAGTAGTAACCAAATACTAGTATATAAAGCTATGGCACTTAGTATCCATTTTAGTATTTTTATGGTCTAAAACTGCAAATACATACACATAAAATTAAAAGTTACTCAAAAATTGGTAAAATTTAAAATGTGCCTCACCCTAACCTAATCAGTTTTCCTATAATTAACTAACATTTACTGCTTTTTGGAGGCTCTGACTTGAATTCAAAACTGTGAACTCTGAACTCTTGAAAACCTTTGGCAACTATTCCATAGAGCTTCTCTCTCTTATGAAATCTGCCTGAAGTACTGAAATCTAGTCACTCTAAAGTGTAGAGCTGTATGTGACCCCGAAGATGTAACTCTACAAACTGTCAATCCTACAGACCTGTACTATTACTAATAGTTTTCAAGATATATTTACATAATATTTATGTAGATATGTGTTATGAGTGCACATATTGTGTATCTTTTCTTTCCATACAGATGATTAGCACATTAAGAGCAAAGGCCTTTTTTTATATCTGATTCTCCCACCATGGCTGACTTGGTAGCCTTACAACTACCTACTAAATAGAATTTCAATGAGTTAGAAAAGGTTGACGGTGGTGCAACTGGTTAAAGACAGTGACATTAACACTCTGAGGACCATAGTTTCTACTTACCGAGAAGCTATTTCAACAATCATTTCCTAAGATTTCAGGGAAGTACATAAGAATCATCAGTCTTGCTTTTATTAAAGCCTTCAGCTCCACTTCTAGACTGATTCATGTCTATCAGGGGGTCGAGGAATCTGTATTTTAATCAGCATAGCTAGTTTTTCTGATACAAGGGTCAAGGATCTCATTTTTAAAACATTGCCCTAAAAAATTATGGAAAAGTTAGATTTACTCCTTACTAGTGTTTAATTTCCCACTGAAACAGACAAAAATATGACAGGATGGAGGTAGGAAAGAGTCTGCAGTCCAGCGAATGTAATGCAATGATGTGTAAACACAGGCCACTTGTAGACACAAGAGGCCACATTGGATTCCACATTGTGCAATCCAGTGGATGACATCCAATTCATGTTCTATGTGGCTGCTGCTCCCTGGAGCTGAGCAGGTTACAAGTGATATGGCCCTGAAAATATGGTTCCATTACTAGTTCTCAGCTTTTCTGACATACTGGCTATGGTAAGAATACCAGTCCTCAGCTAGCTAGCTAACAACATGGAAGTAGCACAGCCTATTAGCACTGGACAAGCCATGTGAGGAGCAGAATGGTGGTAGAAGGCATGATGCTGTGTTGGTCTAATCCACAAGAAAGAACGGAACAGCAGATCCTGACAGTATACCACATTAAGTGCTAACCTGTAGGACTTATTCATAGCAAGGAAATAGAAGCTTCAGGAGTGAGGCACTTGCAAAAGAGAGGCATCTTGGAGAAGACAAAACATCGTTTGGGTCCTGAAGGTTGCCAAGGATTTATTCAGATAAACCTGTGACGGAGTTTCAGTGAAGAGCAGCAGCATGGAGAAAAGTTCATTTCCTCTGAAGGGAATCAAAGGTCTGATCAGAATGCTTTGGACCAAAGCCATGCAGGGTCACTGAGACATGCTGGATCCTGCTCCAGGGAGTTACAGATGCTGGCCTCACTTTGCCAGCAGCAATTTTTTTTTTTTTTTTTTAAACCCTAAGGACTTGATGTCACACTTATGGTGAAAAAAAGGTTGTGGCAAGAAGAGCTGTTCATGGGACACTGCAGAGAAAAAGAGACAGAGGTTTTTATTTTTTAACCATTTGGTACAATTCCTACAAAATTTTACAGAGGTTTATGTACTCAAATATCGTTAAGACTGCCAAGCCATTCTACTGGACAAACCAGATGACTGAGCAACAAGGGAGCAGGATTCTCCCTAAAGAGGAGGACTACCAGTATTTCTACTAGTTTTCATCATGCATCAACTCTTTTAAAGAACTAAAATATCAAATTTTGTCACTCTGGAAAACTCATGCATTTTCTTCAGAAATGCTGCATGGGTTCCCAAGTCCATGAATACTTCATCTTACTCTGATAAGTCACTCTGGGGCATCTGTTTTCTGAAATGCTTGGTCTCTACACTTCCTGTCACTATGAACAGAAATATCTATGACTAAATAGTCACAATGGGTTCCTCGAAAGTGCCCCCTTCACTTTGGAAGACACTGTAATATCATCTCAGGTTAATATTCTTTTCTTCTTTTAGGAGGCATGAATAGCTTTCTCATTTAACATTTGATTGTTTAAGATTTCTCGATGCCTTGTAAGGCAATAAAAGGTAAGAATACTCTCCTATTTTATAGCTGGAAAATCAGAAACTAAAAACCAAAGCAATTTCCAAATTCTGCTCTGTACTCTGCTTCCCATGGGAAATTCCATGAGCTTTACCATAAAAGACCAGAAATCAACCTGAAAGCCATCCTATCACTAAACCTTTACCATTCCCTGGCCATTCCAAACCTAACTTGTATTCCTGAATGGGAAAGAGGAAACCCCAAATGTTCTAGGTTTTTTTTTTTTTAAGATTTTATTTATTTATTCATGATAGACACAGAGAAAGAGAGGCAGAGGGAGAAGCAGGCTCCATGCAGGGAGCCCAATGTGGGACTCAGTCTTAGGACTCCGGGATCACACCCTTGGCGGAAGGCAGAGACACTCAACCGCTGAGCCACCCAGACATCCCCTTTGCCTATTTTAAAAACTGGATAATTTTTCCTTTTATTATTGAGTTACAAGAGTTCTTTACATATTCCAGAGTTATTTATCAGATACATAATTGCAAAATTTTTCTGCCATTTTGTAGTCAGCCTTTTCACTTTGTTGAAGGTGTCCTTTGGAGGACAAAAGTTTTAAATTTTGATGGAATCTATTTCTGTGTTATTTTCATGTGTTGCATGTGTCATAATCTAAAAAAAATTCTTAATCCAAAGTCACAGAAATGTATGCCTGTGTTTTCCTGTAAGAGCATCACAATTTTAGCTCTTACACTTAGATCTTTGCTCTAATTTGAGGGAGTTTTTGTATACAGTGTAAGGTAGGGTTCTAATTTCTTTCTTTTGCATGTGGATATCCACTTGTCCCAGAACAATTTGTTGAAAAGACTAATTTTTTTTATTGAAGTGTCATTCTTATTAAAGCAAATGACTTAAAATGTGCTTATTTCTTGACTTTCAATTCTATTCCATTTGTCTGTATGTCTGTTATTATACCACTACCACGCAGTCTTGATTACTGTAGCTTTGTAGCAAATTTAAAATACAACTTTGTTCTTTTTCAAGATTGTTTTGGCTATTCTAGGTCCCTTATATTTCCATATGAATTTTAGGATCAATATGTCCATTTCTGCAAAGAAGCCAGCTAGAATTTTGATAGGGAGTACACTGAATCTGTAGATCACTTTGGTGGTAATATTGCCATTCTAACAATGTTAAGTCTTCCAGTCTATGAACCTGGAATTTCTCTCCATTTATTTTTTAATTTCTGTAAACAGTGTTTCGTAGTTTTTGGAGTATAGCTTTTGCATGTCTTTTGTTAAACCTATCCTTAAGTAGCTTATTCTTTTTGAGGCTATTGTAAGTGGCATTATTTTCTTAAGTTCGTTTTTGGGTTGATTACTTTTGGTATCTAGAAATGCAGTTGATTTTTGTATATTGATCTTGTATCCTTTAACCTTGCTGGATTCATTTATTAGTCTAATAGTTTTTTAGTGGATTCCTTAGGACTTTTTATAAATAGCATCATGGTGTCTATGACCCAGCTTTTAAAATTTACAACTTTTTCTACTATAACCATACTCTGTAGCCTGGGAAATTTATTAACTTACAAGAAACTAGTTGACTTTTTGAGGTTATATTTAGGAAAGAAATAGTTGCCACAAACAATTGCCAACAATTGTCTTTTTATAATCTTTCAAAAAGTACAGTAGACTTTTTAAGCTGGAAACATTTATGGGGAAAGTAAAGTCCCACAAATAAACTCAAAGGATCCTTGATCTTATTTGGTGAAGTCTTGCTTTAAATAATATCACCATTATTTGGTGATATTATGGGAATTGTAGGCCTTCCAAACATTGTTTGGCACAGACTGAAATAACAATGATTATACTTTAAGAGATAAGCATTCTAATTTGTTTTTACTTTCAGGAGTAGCGGCTGAGCTAAGAAAAGTATGACTTTAAATACCCAAACATATAATGTGGTGCTTCATTCCTATTCCAGTGCTAATTCAGTTTGCTTCTTTGCCTATCTGACCTCAAGCTGGAGTTAAATTTTAAGGCCTTGTGTTTTAGACTAGGAGAGCCTTCTTCTCATTCTTTTTAAGTTAGTGATAAATCTGCATATGATGCTTATATAAAAGCCATCAGTTTGTGAGTTAGGAATTATCATTACATAAACAGTTCAATGAACAGTAATCAAAAAGCCTAGAACGGGGATCCCTGGGTGGCGCAGCAGTTTAGTGCCTGCCTTTGGCCCAGGGTGTGATCCTGGAGACCGGAGATCGAGTCCCACGTCGGGCTCCCTGCATGGAGCCTGCTTCTCCCTCTGCCTCTCTCTCTTTCTCTGCCTCTTTCTGTGTCTCTCATGAATAAATAAATAAAATCTTTTAAAAAAATGGGCAAAGGATTTGAATAGATATTTCTCCAAAGATGACATACAAATGGCCAATAAACACATGACAAGGTGCCCAACATCATTAGCCATCAAGGAAATGAAAACCAAAACCACAATGAGATAACCACTTCATCCCCATTAAGAACAAGCACTGGTGAGAATATGAAGAAATAAAAACCCTCATACACTGCTGGTGGGGATGTAAAACCATGTAGTCTCTTTGGAAAATCATTTGGCAGTTGTTTAGGAAGTTAAACATAGTTACCAAATGCCCCCAAAATTCCATCCCTAAGTATATAGTCAAGAGAAATGAAAACATATGTTCACACAAAAACTTGTATATAAATGTTCATGGTAAAAAAACAAAAACAAAACACAAATATTCATGGTAGCATTATTCGTAATAGCCAGAGGGGGAAAAAAATCCAAATATCCATTAACTAAAGGATGGATAAGCAAAATGTGGTATGTCTATAGGAACATGATATTATTTATCAATAAAAAGAGTACTGTTACATGCTATATCATCAATGAACCCTGAGAATATACTAAGAAGCCTGCTGTAAGGACTACAGATTGTATGATTCCATTTATGTGAAATGCCCAGAGACAGAAAGTAGATTACTGGTTGCCTAAGACTGGGGACAAGGAGAAAATGGGAAGGAGAGTGAGGATTGCTAAGGTATAAGGAGATAAACATGTCCTTGGGGGTGATGAAATGTCCTAAAATGGACTGTGGGGATGGTTGCACAAGTCTGTGAATATACTAAAAACCACTGAATTATACACCTTAAGTAGGTGCATTTTATCTCAATAAAACTGTTTTTTTTTTTTTTAAAAACCCAGGACTGTCAGATCTGCCTCTTACTAATGAGTGATATTAAGCAAATTACTAACTCTGACTCAATTCTCTCTGTAAAATGGGAATAAAATATCTATTTTAGAGTGTTGTTCTGGAGCTAAGTGTGTTTAGTACAATGTTCTAAACATAGTAGGTAACCATCAAAATGGTAAAACCCCAAAATCTATAGTCTTAATTATAGTGAAAATTGTTATCTGGGAATCAAATATTTACAAATGATACCAAAAAAATCAAGCACAGTGTGATGTGGAAATATCACAGTTTATACATTTCTCAAAAAACAATAATTTTCCTCAAATACTTAAAATCCATCCTTCTCTTAGCTCATATATTAAAACTTCGAATGAAAAGTGATAAAAAATTTAGTAATTTTCCATTATGTTTCTGAAAGTATGAAATTAAGAAAGATTAAGAACCTCCACTCTTAACTTTGAAGATCTTTCAGATACTAGAAATATTTAATTGGCAAATTAGTTGCACATGCCATTAAGTGGTTAGACTGAATTTGTTTTTACAAATTCTATGGGCTCTTATTCCTTATCCTCCACCACACTATAATCTGAAATCATCAAGGTCTTCACTTATGCAAATTTTAACTTTCTGGGTTTTTGTTTCCATACAGAGTAACTAAATTAATGCAGTTTAATTTCCAAAAGATTCACTTTTTGAAGCTGCAAATCAACGAAAACAAGTTTCCCATTCAAATAAAAAAGGTTCATCAAGCTACATTATTTTAAACACTGAACCATAATCTCACTCATGGATCCTAAAAATTTCATTAATACAATAAATACAAAAAGGATGTTTCTGTTAAACCCCAAAGTAATCCCTCTGTGAGGCAGAGAGAGTTGTCAAACGACCCACACTTCATCTCTGAGCAGCTACACTGGTGCTTTTTCTAACGTGTGCTAAATCCTCAAAGAAAGTTGTGGTTTCGCTCTAAGGGAAATAATATCCCACCCTGCTGATATGGTTAACAACAGCTTATATGGCCATCCTCTTTTAAGCAGGGAGAAGACAAATGGTTGAATTGGTAAGTTAAATAACATAATGGAGTGAGTGGATGCAGACCTATCTCTACTGCCACAGCTCCAATATCAAGGCTGCCATTTCAAACCCTTTTGACAAGTGCCTTTTTATATTAATCACAGTTAAGGGTCTGAAGAGGAAAGAAGTATTCTGGCTACCATTCACATTTGCTCGAGAAAGTTCTAAGGGGAAAGTGCGTGCCATTAAAAGAGAGTAAGTAGAAAGTACGTACTTCACACATACAACCCTTCTCATTAAAATTGAGTTCTCTGTAAGCCCCCGTAAACTTTTTATTATTATTATTCTGAACATGTAGGTGGTGAGAAGTATCTTTTTTTTTTTTTTTTTAACAAACTTTAATTCACTTTTATTTTTCTTTTATAAAACTATGTGGTAGCCACAGCTGGAGCCTGGGTCCTCTGCATGGAGACTCTGGTGTGGGTCTTTACAAGATGGTCAGTGAATTCCTGATAGGGAGACTTGGTGAACACACTCTCTTTCCAGAGATCAGGGGTGAGATAGCTGTAGGTCTTGGAGATCGCATCAAAAGTAGCCTTGGCAAAGTTCCCCAGGGTGGCAGTGCAGCCCCTGGCCTAAGTGTAGCAGTCGTCAATACCAGCCATCATCAGTAGCTTCTTGGGCACAGGGGCTGAGATGCCAGTGCCTCTGGGGGCAGGGATGAGATGCACCAGCACAGAACCACAGCGACCAGTCACCTTGCATGGGACAGTGTGGGGCTTGCCGATCTTGTTCCCCCAGTAGCCTCGTCGCACAGGGACGATGGAAAGCTTGGCCAGGATGATGGCCCCACGGATGGCAGTGGCTACCTCCTTGGAGCACTTGAGGCCCAGACCCACGTGTACGTTGTAATCTCCGATGGCAACAAATGCCTTGAACCTGGTCCGCTGGCCAGCAGGGGTCTGCTTTTGCAGGGGCAGGATTTTCAAAACCTCATCCTTGAGGGACGCCCCCAAGAAGAAGTCAATGATCTCAGATTCCTTGATGGGCAGAGAAAAAAGATAGATCTCCTCCAGGGACTTGATCTTCATGTCCTTGACCAGGCGGCCCAGCTTGGTGACGGAGATCCACTCCTTGTCCTCCACCTAGCCTCCGCGAGCTCCGCGGCCCCGGCCCCGACCATGGCCACGGCCACACCCGCGGCCCCGGATGCCGCTGCCGAAGCCTCCGTGGAAGCCACCGCGGCCTCCCCTTCCGGGGCCCCCGGGGTCTCCGGGCCCTCCCGCAGCACCGGCGTCATCCGCCATTTGGTGTTCTCTCGGAGAAGCAGCAGAAGTATCTTTCAAAAAATAAGCACACATGCACACACACACCCAGGCAAGCTGGGCTGAATACCGAAGACATACATATATGGTGTTGGCGTAGGTAAAAATGAGAGCTAATTTGCAACTTTTTCAATTCTGTACTTAGAAAGGTATGGTACCGTTCTGATGAAGTCATGGGCATCCTAGAAAAAAAAAATCATCCCTCTTACAGTGCGAAGACAAAGTTGTAGTTCCTGCAAAACCAGTCCCTTCCCACCCACCCACGTCTGGGCTTCTTTCCATATCCATGAAAGAAAGCCATAAACTACACCAGCCATTGTTCAACTGGAGTGAAAAGGACATTCCCCTGGAGAGCTTGTTTAAAACAAATGTCCATACCCACACCCTAAGATTTTAACTTAGCAGACCTGAGAGGGAGCCAAGGAGTCCACAGTGGTAATAAACACCTCCATACCGTTAACAAGGAAAACTCACAGTCTGCCTTATAAGTAAGAATCTTTCCTATTCTAAAATCTGATGGATCTATATATCCTCAAGATTACTACACAGCTCAACTCATCATAGGATAAAGGTTGGTTGGTTCACAAAAATTTTAAGAAGGGTTAAAGGCTGGCAAATACCTAGCACTCGATATTAATCTTCTGTCATATGCATTACCTATATCAACAGTGAAAAGTCAACTGAGATGTTTTCAATCTACACGCAAGAGAAGCTGTTTTTGATTGGATAGAATAAACCACTAGCAGTCTTTCATAATATCAAAAGTAGGTTCGTTAAAATGATGTTTGGAGGCATAGAGCAGACTGTGGTCACTCTCCAGATGTATAAGCTTGCTTTAATCCTCTGTTGTATTAATTATTGTTAACTTTCTTCACCACCAGAGAAGAACACAACCAAAAACTTCCAACTCTTTGAAATTTTTAAAGCAGTACACAGAATTCCTAATTCATTCTCTAAATGCAAGTATAATATATCTATATTGTTTAAAAAAACAATTTCCTAAGCTAGTTTCCTTAGACGGATGTTATCAAAAATAATTTTCTTCCAAAAGCATTAACATACATTTAACCCTACTGAAATGCTTCAAGAGCAGATGTACTACAAATGTACACCCACAGTGATCCCATATTAGTATAAAACTGTTTTATTTCAATTAAAATGTCTAACTATCCACCCCCAACTCATACCTAAACTGTAATTTTCTCTGAGAACTTCCAATATGTTCTTGATTTTGTTTCCTTTATCAACCTATCAGAGCAAAAACTGCCTTGCAACTGTTGGAAGAAATCAGTCATTAGCAGCAAGATTACAGCAAATTTTCCAATTTAGAAAAACTGTATTTTTATCTCTCCCTCATACTCAAAAGAATAATGGTATAATTTTACTATTTTTAAGTGAGCAGTACAGTTTAAAATAGTCAAATTTTCCCAGTGCTCCAAGTTTTAGGATTTACTGTTAGCTTTCTATTCTCCACACCTTCTACCCTATTCACAGGTCCTCTTCTCTCTTCACCTGGCCCACATGTGCGTGCATGCACACACACGTGCACACACATCCACGCAAACGACAGGGGCAGGAACCCTCAGTCAGTCTCTCCACACTGACAGTCTTCTAAAGAATGGTTAACCTTCAGGCAGTTGTTAACTAAGGAGTGGCTTCACAGGGTTATTGTGATTTACTCTCCAATTGACATCCTTCCACCTTCTCAACAGGCCTTTCCCCCCCTCCCTATTTTTAAAATGGAGTGATGAAGTAGCAAAAAGTACAATATTTTAGCCATTTGAGCATGGACGATTCTCAAATTATCCCACCAACTGGAAGTGCTCCCTGATACTACTATCTTTCAAAATTGAAGCCATTATGGTCAATCGTGCAAATCCGTATTTAGCTTTTCGTAAATAGTGGATTTTTGACCCAATGAACTGGAACAGCTTCTGAACAGTCTCTGGGATCTCAGGCAAGACACTCAGTACCCAGGCATGCCACAATTCTTATCAATGTGGAGGTTATTTGCTTTCAAGATTCACACTGTTCTTATCCAATATTCTTAGTCTCTACTGGAATGTGTATAAGAAAATGGACTTAAGTCCCAAAATAATATAAAACTAAAATCTACTATAGGGCAGTAAGTTTCTTTCACCAAAATAACTCATCATTTTTGTGAAACCAAAATCAGAACTTCCCCCAGATAATGCTCTTTTCAACTCTTCACCAATTTTCACCCTCATTTATCTTTTCAATATTTCACTTTCTAAGAGTCCTTACAAAAATAACAATAAATAATCTTCCCAATGAGTTTAAAATACTACAGCTAAAGTTCTGTTCCTCTAGCTTTTTATATTTATTATTAAATTTGAGTGCGTACCTTCAAAACTTATTTCCATGATTTTAACTCTCATCATTTTCTGTAATCCGAGTCAAAATAACTGAAGCACGCTGTTTCTGCACTGTTCAACATGTCATCTAGCCTGCCTGTTTCCCAGGGGATGCCAACTCTACTTTCATCACAGCAGGTGTTTCCGGACAAAATCTAACCGTGAACCCAGAAATGGCCCCTCCATACGCCACCATCCCTGTCAGAGAATTAACTAGAGATGAGCTTGAGATATCTGTAGATTTGATTGGATCTCACACACAAAAGAAAGGTCCCGTTCAAGTCAGTTTGACAAAGTTAAATAGATTTGTTTTCCTGTAGGAATTCTCAGAGCTTTAGTAAATTACAAATTTTAGGGCTTTATGACTGTCAAGTAGGAGAATCTTTTTTCACATAACACTTACTGACATACAAAGGAAACATCATTACTCTAAGGTACCCACACTCGCAATATCAGTTGATACCAAGGATTAAAAGGCCAAGAGACTACCGCAGTATCCAATAAAAGAGCAATATCGGACTCCAGGTCAACTGACAGAGCTGAAAGCAGCAAGCTAGTCAAAGCTTCAAACATGGCACAGAGTGTAGAATATTTCACAACTGAACTTTTTAACAGCAAGAGAAGTCTTAAATAAGATGTAGGTCTACTTATTCAAATGTCCCTCTACAGACAGCAGTTCTTACCTTTTGGCAGATCATTGACCTCTTTGAAATCTGCTAAATGCAAATGCTCATTTAGACAAAAAATTATTGACAACTGTGGCCATTTGTGGAATCCCTGACACTTATCCAGAACGCCAGAGTCAAGAAGTCCTGTCTTTCAAGAATTCCTGTCTTTAAAGTTCAGTTAAAGACTGCAGACTCCCATGCACATCACTACCACAAAGATAATGAAACTGGGCGCTTATGTTCATATACTAAGATTAACCAAAACTGCATTATAAAACAGTTTTTGAAATTTATTCACGTAATGAAAAGATAAGTTAAAGGAAGAGAAAAGCATGTAATGGCATCATTATACAACTAAAAATTTTAGAATTTCAACCTAAGTAAGTGCTATGGTATAGAACATACTCTGAATTTTCAGGAGGTCCAACTGTGACATTTACTGGACAAATATTTAGGTCATCCACTACTATTGAGCCAGGCTATTCCTGTTGCCTACAGCAAATTCAACAACTGAAGAACAAGCAGAGGGTAGGAACAGTTCATGTTAAATTAGCATCATTAAGAGGCCCAGCATTGGTGGGTGCACTAAATATGTTAGATTAATAGTTTCATTACCACCACCCCTCAAGCTCACTCTTTCTCAAGCTTAGTAAGGAAAATGTTTTGTTTTCCCAGCATCCTCAAATAAGAAACATGGGAAAATCAAAGGGTTTGGGAAACCACCCCTCACGATGTGTCTACACCACACCTTCAAGCCCTAATCTTCACTTCATCTACTCACATAATGAGACTGGGTCACCTGCCTGCTCCACAGAGGTACTGGAAAGCCCACACAATGATCACAGGCATGCCTGCCTCTGGCTGTGCCCCCCTCCAATTAATACAAGAAAATCCATCTTTTCGATCTGGTCCCTGTCCTCTGAAGAGCCTGTGGGACTTTCAATTGCCTCTCCTATTAAATAAAAACTGCTCAGGAGCCTGGGGTAAGTGCTCCATCATATGGTGCCCATGGCTCTCAAGTTGCACATTTCAGGCAAGGGCTTCCTCTAACACCTTCAACCTATACAAAGACTCATTTCCCCACTCCCCACCACTCCATGACCCTCCTCCCTCCCCCCCAAGACTTCTACTCACATCAAAAGATAAAGCTTCCTTGGTGAGACCATGTCAAATGCACTTCAAACAATTACCTGGACATCTGTGTCACCAAGGCAACTTTCTGTGTATACCGAGAACTCTAATCCAGGTATGTTCTTCCTTATAATTACTTCCCGCTACAGCCATATAACAAATTCCTAACTGGTGCACTTGTTTACTATTCTTTACTTCTTCCTGAAAGATTACTAACTCTGATAAAGACTGAAACTACTATGGATTAGTTGGCACCTATCTTCATTAAGAAGGAAGGTCCCGCCTCACCACCAGAGGGAGGCAGCAGGACATGGTAAACAACACACACTTGGGAGTCATCAGGCTGCTACCCTGGCTGTACGTACCACAGCAACTTCATGACTGTGGGCAAGTTACTTAAACTCCCCGCGGCCATTTTCTCGTCAGAAAAATGGGAATTATATAGTATAGATCTCCTAGGTTGTCAGAATTAAATAATAAATTACATAGAAAGCCCTTAGCCCAGAGGCAAGTATGTAATACGTGATCAATAAACTTAAAGATAAAAATGACAGGTACTTACCTTCTCTCAAGAGAGTATGTAAAACCATAGGTCTTTGGAGCAGAACAAGCTTAGTAATTACTATCCCATTCTTCTTTCTTTCCTGTAATCCCCCTCTCTCTTTTTACCCCACAGCAAAGTCACATATGATTCACTCTCGGGTGGGTCCAGAGATACAAGTCCAGTCTAGGCCCCCATTATTCCCTGCCTAGACTGTTGTAGCACCTCCCAAGCGATCATCACCTCCAGATCCTGACAGTTCCACGTTCCTGCCATTCACAGTCCACGCATCACCTGGGTGTTTGCAGACACTCTTCTAGGGCTGCTTATATAACCTCTATCCCTCCTACTCACTTACCTTGCTTTACATTACAGAGAGTCTATCCTGACATCATCTGGTTTTTATTTACTTTCTCCCTAAAGTGTAAGCTCCCTGAAGATCTTATTATCTTCACTGCTGAATCTCCAGTCTTACAACATAGTTAGATCCAAGAGATATCCCTATCTTTACTGATTCTTTTGCCTCTACTAATTAAATGGCTTCACCACTATTTGCTGATAACTATCAAATTTCTTTTTTTTTTTCTTTTACAGATTTTATTTATTTATTCATGACAGACACAGAGAGAGAGAGAGAGAGGCAGAGACATAGGCAGAGGGAGAAGCAGGCTCCATGCAGGAAGCCTGATGTGGGACCAGATCCCAGGACTTGGGGATCATGCCCTGAGCCAAAGGCAGATACTCAATTGCTGAGCCACCCAGGAGTCCCAACTATCAAATTTCTATCTCCCAAATTCTACTACTCATATATTTAAGTACCTATTTGATAACCTCATTTACACATCCAATAGGCATCAAACTAACATATCGAAAAGTGAGCTCCTGTTTTCTGCTTCCTCTCTCTCTTTCACAGCGCACATCTAAACCATCAGAGAACCCTGCTGATTTTCTCTTCAAAATACCCCTAACATAGTAGAAAGGGAGGTGGGCGGGGGGTTGGGGTGACTGGGTGATGGGCACTGAGAGGGGGCACTTGGGGGATGAGCACTGGGTGTTATGCTAAATGTTGGCAAATTGAATTCCAATAAAAAAAAATAAAAAAAAAATACCCCTAACCTCATTCAGGTCCAAGCCACCATGATCATTCACCTGGATTACTGCCATAGCTTTCTAAGTGGTCCCTCTGTTTCTATTCTGTTCATTCTATGACCTATTCTCAACATAGTAGCCAGAATGATCTGGTTAAAACACAGACTAGATCATTTCACTCCCCTGCTTTAAAAAAAAATATTCCTGCAATGGTTTCCCAGTTTACTTACCATCAAAGTCCAAGACCTAACCTTGATCTAAAGGGTCTTACTTCATCAGATTCGTTACTTCTCTGAGCTTTTTTCCCAGTAGGCTCTCCTTGAATCATTCAATTCACAAAGGTCCTCCTTAGGTCCTAGCCTTTGAACCTAGACAAGAGCTATTGCTTTTGCCTAGGACAGTCTCTTTCCTTCCTCCATCTCTCTATCTATATGATCAATTCCCCTACCTCTTTCATATTTGTGCTCAAAAGTCACTTTCTCAATAAAGCCAACTAAACCATACTGTGCATAGAGGAGTTTGTTCTTTGTTTCATAGCTCATTGTACTCACCCAAATATCATCAGAACATATTCACTCTATTAAGTGTCTGTCTTACTCCCTAGTATTAATATCATCAACTTATATATGTTCCTGCTAATACGTTGGTGGACAGGTTGGAAAACTGTTCCAATGAACCACCAACCATTTTTGTAAGTGAAGTTTTATTGGAAGACAGCCATACCTAGTCATTTGCATACTGTCCATAGGAACAGCAGAGTTGACTAGTTGTCAGAGAACCTAAGGCTGATAAAACTCAAAATATTCACTATCTGGTCCTTTACAGAAAAAGTTTGCTGCCCCTGATCTAGCATAAAAGTAATGCTTTAAAAAGGGGGAAAATCATGTTGATACTAAAAAAAAATGTACATTTTAAAGAGATAAGGCCTTAAATATTAATTGAAATTTTTATAAATATATCCTCACCTAATGGTGTAGATTTATAATATATTTTTTAAATATTTTACTTATTTATTCGTGAGAGGCACAGAAAGAGAGAGAGAGAGAGAGAGAGAGGCAGAGACACAGGCAGAGGGAGAAACAGGCTCCATGCAGGGAGTCCTTCATGGGACTCGATCCTGGGACTCCAGGATCACGCCCTGGGCCAAAGGCAGGCACTAAACCGCTGGGTCACCGGGGCTGCCCTAGATATATAATATAATGTAACTTTATTCATTATTTCTTTCCTTTGGTTAAAATGACTAGACCATAAACGAATATATCTCCTCTTTCCTCTTCCTTTTTGCTTGCTTTCCACCATGATTTATTTTCTTTTGTAAGGCCTTCTCTCCCACTATATTAATCAAAATTTTATAATATCAATGATGTTTAAATTCACAGTATTCTAAAGTTTCTTTCCATTTACTATATTCAATGTATTAGCATAATATAAATCTATTAAAAGATTCATGAATATTTTTAAAAATTATGTTTACTCTTCAGCTCAAAGGTAAAATATAGCTCATGTTCCTGTTACCCACCTTCTGAAAGGTTTAGCACTAATTCCTATTGGCAACAGACTTACCTATAAAATGGCAGACAGACCTATACTACCATCTTTAGATGACAATCACATACATAGATCACATCTGTATGTGATCACATATGTATCTTTTCTCTTTCAAAATTTGTAGTCTCCACCAACTTCTATTTAACAAATAATGGTGGAACAGGCAGACTAACATTACTAAATAAGTTTTTATTTAGGGGCATCTGGGCGGCTCAGTCAATTAAGCATCTGACTTCAGCTCAGGTCATGATTTTAGAATCTTGGGACTAAGTCCTGCATGAGGCTCTGTGCTCAGCGGGGAGTCTGCTTGTCCCTCTCCTTCTGCCCCTCCCCTAGTTCATGCATGTGTGCACAAGCTCTCAAATAAATAAAATATTTTCATAAATAAAAGAGCTTTTATTTAAATACTTCAAAAAAACCTTACTGTAGTCAAAAATTTATACACATATACATATATGTAAACTTACTAAAAACATTCAATGCAATAGCATTCAAAATCTCAGCAGGGTTTTTTAAAGATTTTATCCATTTATTCATGAGAAACAGAGAGAGAGAGAGAGAGAGAGAGAGAGAGAGGCAGAGACACAGGCAGAGGGAGAAGCAGGCTCCACGCAGGGAGCCTGATGTGGGACTCGATCCCGGGTCTCTAGGATCACTCCCTGGGCCGAGGCAGGCGCTAAACCTCTGAGCCACCCAGGGATCCCTCAGCAGGATTTTTGTAAAAACAACTTTTTCTAAAATTGTTTCAATAGTTCAAAAGACTAGGAGCAGCCAAAATAATCTGAAATAGATAAAGTTGGAGGATTCATCTAAAACCAAGGCTGTAGTGATTAAGAGAGTATAGCAATGGTACAGACAATTACAGAAGGATAGAGTTCAGGAACAGACCCACAAGTGATTTATGATCATTATAGCAACATAAGGCAATAAAAGAAAGAGTTATCCTTTCAATAAATAGTGCTGGGAAACTAGATATCCATGGAGTCTGGAGAGGAATCTTGACCCCCACAACATGCAAAAGTAAAACAGAAAAACACAAACATGTTCTAAAAAGACTGAAAATCTAAATTTGAAAGGAAAACAAAAAAAATTCTGGAAGATTATACGGAGATTATCTTTGCGCCCTTGTGATAAGCAAAGACTTATGAAACAGGACACAGAAAGCAGTATCTATAAAAGAAAATGCTGATAATTTGTACTACATTAAAATTAAGAACTTATGTTCTTTAGGGCTCTATTGAGTAAGTGGAAGTGTAAGTCACAGACTGAAGATATCGGAGATATACAACCAATAAACGCATTGCATCTAGAAAAATGGCACGCCACTAAAGAGGATATGCAAATGGCCAGTAAGTATTTTTTTAGGGTTGCACAACTGATCAGTCATCAGGGAAATGCAAACTAAAGCTACATAATGAGGAATCATTAATATAAAAATGACTGGTAATACCAAGTGGTAGCAAAGGCATGGAATAAACAAAAACTCTCATACACTGACAGCATGAATACACTGGTACAAGTGCTCTGGAAAACTGGCAATATCTATGGAAGCTCAACATACATGTTTTTCATGACTCAGCAGTTCTACTCCTAGAAATGCCCCCACACCCACATCCCAGATGTTATATAAAGCAATGTTCAATGCACATGATTTGCAGCTACCAAAACTGGAAGTGTACAAATGTCTACCAATGGTATGATGAATAAGCAAATTAAGATAAAGTCATATGATGGAATAGTATACAACAAAGAAAAAGAACTAAAAATAGACATAAACATGGCTGAATCTCACAAAGTTTGAGCAAAAGTCAGAATGAAACGGTACATTCTGTATCTTTCCATTTCTATCAAGTTTAAAAACAAACAAATCCAGTTAACAGTGATAGATGTCAGCTGTTAGCACTGGGCCTGGGGGACAATAACTGGAAAGGAGCCCATGGAGTGCTGGCACTGTTCTTCTGATTTGGATGGTGACCAAACAAGTACATATACTGTGCAAAAGCTCGTCAAGATGTACACTTGTGATTTGTGCATTCTTCTGTATGTATGTTATGTTTATATAAAGTATACTTCAAAAATTTAAAAGTAAAAGTTCACTATCATATATAAAATAGGCTAAAGATGAAACTAAAAAATAGAACAAAGTATTTTTTATCCACACATACAGAACTGCAAATTGTTAACTAGAATTTTCTTCTTATACTGATCTCCTGTTACACACCTGTTGACATCTCAAAATGCACTTAGAAATATCAGGTATCAAAACAAGAAAACATGGTGAGAACAAAATACTGGAGATACATTTTTCCTCCAAGGAAACAGGTGAACGTAATGAACTAGGTATCAAAGGAACAAAATTGGCCTAATCAAGATCTTTTCATTGTAGCAAACACAGGAGTTATCTAGACTTGAAAACATAATAAAAATAAATAAGGTCTCAGAGAAAACAGGGCAAGCCATCACTGAAATGTGACACTTGATTATCTGCCCCTCACACAACCTGATTTTTGTTTGCTGTGTCCCAGATTCAGTGTTAGTGGGAACATGAATACTGCTGGCTTGTTAACAAACAGTGGTGCTTACTAAGCTTACTCAAGCCTGCTTCAAACAAGCCTTCATGCAGAAATCCACTACGTGTACACATGAAGAGTGTGACTGCTCTCCCCTGGATAGAATGCAAGGCCAGGAGACATGGGGAAACGAGGCTACTTTCCTGCCTATGGGAAGCCTCCAGATACACCTCTGTATCCCATGAAATCATGCTCTCCTCATAACCACAACAGACTGAGCTAATCTGGGCGGTAAAAAATACAGCCCCTTCTCTCTTACCTCTTCATGCTCACCCCTCCCAGAGATGCACACCTGGGCAACCTTCTGAAATACAAAAGGGTCATTCTTGAGTGAAGGGTTTACAAGGAGCCATGGATGTAACCAGAGGTAGGAGCCTCAGTGCCTATATCCTAAAAAGCCTCACGTGGATAGGCAGCTGGGTCACAGATAGGGATTCTTTTAATTCTGTGGGTTTATGAGACCAAGATTGACTAAGTTAAGTCCTCTTTTCTGCCCAATTCAATTTTTTAAAAAATTTCTCCAGCCCCATCATGAGTTTCCTTGAAAACATACTTATTGCTAGCTTCTTCTAAAGATATCTGCTGTTGAAACACTCCGTAAGTCACCACATCCCCCATATGATTTTGTTTACTGGGTAAAAGCCTATTTACACAGCACTCACCTCTCCTGGATGATTCTACCTTATAAAAAATGTTAAAAGTCAGCTATTATTTTGCAATTAATGGTTATTTGGGTATCTTCTTTGTAGCATGTGTATCCCTTTCACGTTAATCCCAAATAGGGATGAATAGGTCAGAAAAGCCCAAGAAGGCTACACTGTATGACTCCCCACCATGGGTGAGAACCCCATCAGCTGATCATAAAAAGATACAGGACCTGCCCTGTTTATGTTCTGTGAGATGGGAAGGTTCTGGAACAAATTGCCTGTGGAGGGCAAGGTAGTGGGAGAGGAGCTCTACTTCTATAGTTACGTGCAACTGGTGGTGTAATCAGAAATTTAACTCCTAGGAAACCACGATTTCTTATTTCAATCTCTTATGCCTTTGGAGATGGGATAGTATTCAACACAGAACAGATGGTAAGCAAATTACTGGCTAACTGGCCAGTGGTTAAACTGCAAGGCAGAAGTGCAGGGCTTCCTAAAAAACCGGTGGGGGGGGGGGGGGTGGAGAAGAAGAAGAATAAAGAAAATCTTCCTTTGTTCTCAAGTATTTTCTCTTAGTAATATTTTTAGAGAGGCCTTTGTTCTCTAGACAGCATCTTTATATGCAGTGTTATCTTTTAACCCGTACATAGGCCTGTAAGGTAGATTATCATTACCCTCATTTTATAGATGAGGAAACTAAGGCTCATAAGGTGGAGATGATGTGCCCATCGACAAAGAAACAGACACAGAATGCTCATACTACCCTTGTTACACCTCACAGATGACTCCCTCTCCTGCATCCTGCTTCTTCACCTGTTCTTTTCTTCTGCTCACACAAACACATGCCTCTCCCTGCACTGGGGACAGTCTCCTGTTTCCTTTCCTCCACCAGACGGGTTGTGTGTCTGTATTGGTATATTGGTATCACCAATACCCTTACTGCTTCACGCTCAGGATGTAAGGAAAACACGTGCAGGCCATTTCTCAGTGCCCCCATCTCCACACCAGTGCTCTTACACCCCTGCCTCCAGACGTGCTAAAGGAAGGAGGAAGGCATGAGTGATTACAGGTGCCAAACTCACTCAGATGCATAGGTGTTCCTCTGTAAATCCAAGGAAACCCTGTCGTAATATATTCAACAAACTGTCTTCTACTGGTAAATTAACGCCACCATGAGCTAGCTGCTCATTCATTACTTGAAAATTTCAATGGGGATATTTTTTTTTATTGGTGTTCCATTGAAAAGCTGTGGCTACAGTGACAATAAGAGGAATCAGGTGACGGAAATGGAAAAAACTAGTTGTTCTAGGGATTTTTAAATATGAAATAATCCTCATGAAGTGCTAATGGAAAGCATCTGAGCTTCTACACAGTACAAAACAAAACCAGGCATATGTACATGTTTTGCCTTTGTCCTGGTTGATCCAGCCTTAAATAACTGTCATGTCAAATGAACAGGGAGGAATGGGTGTAGAAGGGGGAAGGCTTCTAGAGTAAGTCTATTATACTGCCTTACCTATACTTTATGTAGCTATTATCTTCATTTCAAAGGAAAATGAAGACCTGGGACGACAATTAACTTGCTTAGACGCAAAAGAGGCCAAGAGATGGAAGTAGCCAATTCTCTCCAATTCCAGTACTCCTCCAGAATGGATGGTACTCTTATCATCTGTATTTTCCTCCTATCTATACATTTCTCACAATCCATAAAGTAATACAAGCCCAAGAAATATAAACGAATTGGAAACTATGCATAAAGACATTTAAAATGGGCACCTTGGGACGCCTGGATGGATCAGTGGTTGAGCGGCTGCCTTCAGCTCAGGGCATGATCCTGGGGTCCTAGGATTGAGTTCTGAGTCAGGCTCCCCATGGGTAACCTGTTTTTCCTTCTGCCTATGTCTCTGCCTCTCTGTCTCTCTCATGGATAAATAAAATCTTAAAAACAGAACAAAAACATGGACACCTTAGCCATCTCCCCTGAATCAATAATCCAGAAGCCCAAAAGGGCTCCAGGCTCCAAAGTTCTTTATGCTATCTACAGCAGGTTCACATGCACAACGTACACTGGATACTACACGGTCTGAGGAAAATGTGGTACTTTCTGTCAAATCTATCTTCAGTATAAAAAAGTTTATTTCTACACTTTTAAAAACTTCAGTAAGCAGTTATTTTTAAGAAAGAACCTACCCCGCCCTACCACTTCCTTTCTCCTAATACTAATAAGGCTTCTGGGTTTTCTGCAGCTTTGCAGCTAATCCCTGTGAAGCTGGTTCTGTCTTTTCAAAATAAAGAAGGTGGCAGCACAGCAGGGACCACCAACCCAGCCAAGGGGGCATGTACCATGCTTTAAAGACTGAGGTTCTTCTGGCACCACCCTAAACTCCTATCTTATGCAGAACCTTTGCACTCAAGCTACCCCATGGGGACAAGGTAAAGACTCAAAGTACTGTGTGCACAGGTCCCTTCTGTTCTTAGGCAGTCTATTAATGTCTTCATCCTCTCAGTGGGAATCACCAGTGATTTTGAAGGAAATAAACGGAAGTCCTGCCTAGCTCACCTGGTCTATGATTCTGGAAAAGTCATGTGCAACCTCTCTCCCCTTAAAACTAAACCAGAGTGTAAAAACTAAGCCAGAAACCTATTTTTTCCAATAGAAAGATATTTGAACTGGAGCCCCAAAACATGGAAATACCTTTGTTAAAAGGGATATGTTTAAGTTCTTAAAAGTTTCCCCATACACTTCATTCCTGGGGCCAAAAAACACTCACACCAGTCTGCACTTCCTTAGGTGCACACATACTCATACCCCTTACCAAAAGTAACTTCTCCTTTGCCAGCTTTGTCAAACAGTTGAAAGGCCACCATGAACAAAGCATCCGGGGCACAAAGGACAGATTCAAATGCTACAAATTCTTGAAAGGATATTAACCTGCAACATAGAACAAGCACAAAACATATAATCAGTAGCTTGTGGAAAATAAAAGCACAAGTATATGCTAAGAATAAAACATCACTGTCAAAAAATTACGTTCAACATTTATAAACACTTAGCATTTCCTTTCACATATAGTGGACTGAAATAACAATGTACAGAATCTAAAGAACATGACAGGTTTCAAATGTAACTGTTTTAGCCAGCACTACATTTTTGTTTCAGGCATTATCATTAGATTCTAGAATTAAAGCTTAGATATTTTAGATTAAGATGTGATTGTGTAGCAGCAAAACAGAGCAACTTTTTCAGTCATTAATATCTTTATACACCATGTAAAAATAGTTCACAGAGACTCTTTTACTGCTGTTATCTACATGTGGATTCAACTAGGGGTAATATTGGTAGTAGTAGTTGAATACAAATAGACATGAAACGTAATGCCAAGGAACTTCTAGTCTGATAAAGCAGATAACACTAGTCTAGAACTAGAAACAGTATACAACCTTGATAGGGACCTATCGTAAGACAGAGACAAATACGGTGAGAACAGAATTCTGGTAGGAAATCAAAGAAAGCTATGTAGCAGAAATGAAACGTCAGCTGGGTATTGAAAAATTAGTGAAACTCAGGTATATATATAGTAATGGGCATAAAAAGACAGGCACTCTAGTCAAGGGGGGTTCTTGCAGAAAGGCAGGTGCAAAAAAGCTAGGGCATGTACAAGGGAAATGGTGAGGAACTGATTCTGTCTGGGCAGCAGAGCGCATAAAGGAAAACACTGTGAAATGAGATTAGAAGTATAAGACCAGGGATGTGCATGAAAACAAAAAAGGAGCCTGGTTTTTCTTCTCTAGGAAGTAAGGAGTGATTGAAAGTTTGTGAGCAAGGCCATGACATGATCAAATCTCGTTGTTAAGAACAATACGACAAGTCACAGAGGCTTTGACTTCCAAGGAGGAAACAAATCCACAAAAGCTTTCCCAGAAATGTTCTATGCCACTATTCTGTATTTAAAACATTCAAATATTTCAATGATACACTGAAATAGTCCAAGTCTCTGGAGGCTATAGAGGGAGGAAGAAAAGAAGAGTGTTTTCCTATGTTTCTCAAAACACTTAATTACTTCTAAACATCTCATAAGAGAGATCACATTTTATTCAAAGTGTTACACAGTTAACTCTTTCCTAGGATGTCATAAGGATCATAATAATGTCACATAAAGAAGGAAAATTCCATGGTGTGCTCAATATACTATCTCTGTCATTCACCATCCAAACCAGATCCTTACAAATGCACGGGAACATTCGGGAACAGGAACAGCACATTTTACAGAAATATGCTTGCCCAGAATGTCTTCTCTACCATTCAGTGTGTCTCACTGAGAGTCTATGTACAAGTGAGACTGGGGTAGGTAGGAATGGGAAGGGAAGCAAAGCTGAGCCAAACATTCTTAGAGGGTCTCCAAGGAGCTTACAACCTGTTCGGGGAGCATGAAGTCCCATGCATATACGCCCACCAGAAGAATTGAGGGCCAAAGGTAAATGAAGAAATAAAGTGTTAAGGGGGCACAATAGGAGTGATTTATTCTGCCCACAAAAATTGGGATATGCTTCATGGAGGTGTGGCATTTAAAGAAGAAATTTTAAAGTTGAGAAGATCTTAAAGATCATCTACTTCAGCCTCCTCATTTTACTTTTGAGAAAAGTAGAAGTTAATGACTTATGTGAAGGTGAAGCAACCAGCTTCTAGCATTCTGACCTGAACACCAGGTGTCCTGGTTTCCATCTGACTGAGACAGACTCCAGCTAAGATGGGAAGACGGTGAGAAGAACAAAGGACAGAGAGAGGACATTCCACACTGTGGGGAAAAAGCAGAGCGAAACACAGAAGTGACAACATATGGGGTGTGCTGTGCTTAAGGAAGGATGCAGGTGTTGCTGACCCTGCATCTAACAGGTTGTGAGGGGTGGAGAGTGGCTTGAACTGTAATGTCAGCCACCTATGGAAGACCTTAAAGGCCAAGTTATAAAATCTTGACTTCTCTGCAAACAGTGAGAAGTCACTGAAGGTTCTGGGTGGATGTTAACAAATATCAGGTTTAGATCTTTATCTTAGAAAAGGAACTGGTGTGGAAGATGAAAGACAAGATACGGAAACATTGTGAGAGCGAGGGCTAGCAGGGATCTAAGCCAAAGCTACCACAGCAGGACTGGAGAGAGAAGAAAGGCTACAGACACAACTGAAGCAGAAATGACAGAACTTAGTAAAGATGGATGTCAGAGACTGAGGGCCAGGAATGAGGTCTCACTAAGCCCATGACATCTAACCTGGCTAAATGAGCAGAATGATGATATGACTGCCAAAGACAAACAATGAGAGAAAAAAATGAAAAAGAGAGAAGGGCATTATGAGACAGTAAGACCGCTTCCATGTTACATTTGCAGTACTGGAGGGACACTGAATATGGTGTCCAGCAGGAAACCAAAAGCACCCATGTGGAACTCAGGAGAGGGGCTGATAGGACTTGGACTGCATCCTCCTCCAAAATTCATGTTGAAGTCTTAACCCCCAATACTTCAGAATCTGACCTTTGCCTGGAAACAGGGTCACTGCAAATGTAATCAGTGAAGATGAGCCCATACCAGAATAGGGTGGACACCTAATCCAGTATGACCAGAGTCCTCATAAAGGGGAAATATGGACGTGGATATGCACACGAGAAGACACCAGATGCTTCTATAAACCAGGAAAGCCAGAGATTTCCAGCAAAATACCAGAAGCTAGAGAACAGGCATGAACAAATTCTCCCTCAAAGCCCTGAGAAGAAACCGATCTTGCTGACACCCTTAATCCTCCCTCTAGAACTGTGAGACAATTAATTTCCTTATTTTTTTAAGCAACCAAAAGTTGGAGATGCTTTGTTATAGCAGCCCTAGCAACCTAATACAAAGGCCAAAATAGGAAACACAGATCTGGGAATTTTTAAACAAAGCCCACTTAAAGCTGTGAATGAAACTATCCAGAAGCATTTCAACCAAGACCTGGGCTGAACATTCTCTATACGACTGAAACAGCAGAGAGGAATAGGTGTTTCTGACTGTCTGCTTTCTTCTCGCCACTGCTCCCACTCCCAGAATCCCTTTTGAGCAGGTACCAACAACCATACAGCCACACTGCTCGCCAGTTTAACTGGCTGGCAATTTGTCAGGGCACAAAACAATCCTATTTGCTCAATTATCCCCGCACAGACGTTTGCTTAATTAATAGTGAATTGCACAGTGTGTTATCCAGAAAAGAGGCATTCTTTTAAATTCATGATCTGAATAAAGATTTAAATACAATGAAAAGAGCATCTTACATCTCTCAAAATGGTATGAGAAACCTGAATGCTAGCTATGAGCATGAATAAATCCTCATCTGGCAATGTCAATGTGATTTCATAACCATATCTGGCCAATGAATACTCTGGTATTTTAGGCATGTTACAGATACCAAAAAGGTATGTAATTTGGTAATCCTGTTAGATACAAGTATTATACATCTATGTAGGAGGTATATAGATGAACCATGAAATCATAATGTCTTACTGTTCAGCAAGATCATTTTGGATTTTCAAGGTAAATCTGACTAGAGGGCTATCAGTATAATTACATAGTACTATATTCATTTACAGCATGCTATCTAAAAACACACACACACATACATATATTTTCACATAAACAGTACTTCAGTCTTGCTTTACAGATTTAATGGGTATTAGCATAAATTACAACAAAGAATACTAGCTTAATCAAGTTCAGACCTGGCTGGTGAGCTCACTTGGTTCCTTTTCCACCCAAAGCTTCTCTGATAATGTTAGATGTCCTCTAAAATAAATCACACAATTCTGCTGGACCCCATGACCACTATCTACAGAACAGTGTTTGATGCCAATGCTTATTTGCAGCAACCAATAGTGGGACACAGGTCAGTTAAGAGAAGCAAACCCAGAAGTCACATTTTCAACCACCATTTTCAACGTTACAACCACTCAGATGTGGGAAGAGTAGGTTTCTAACTACTCTGTTTCATGATTCTGATGCTACCAGAGGTTTTTTTTTGTTTTAGCAAGTCGTTTTTTGTGTTTCAAACCACTAGGGCCATTATTTTCCTTGTCCTAAAGACATTTTTAACAGCAGCAACTTTACAACTCCATGAAAGCCCAGGTAAAGCAGCCCAAACACCACATACTACATTAAGATACTGAACCAAAGAGAAAAGGAATTAAAAGTGGAACTGCATCTGTACATTGTGCTTAGGACTGCATAAGATTACATAACTATCACATACATAGATAGCTACCAGAAGGACACATACTAAAATGATGCCAGAGTTTCCTTATAGTGGCATAATTTTAGGTCTCCACCTCTCCTATTTGTAAGGGATAGCTCTTAGCCTGGAAATGCTTACAGTAGAGAATACAGATTGAAAACCATGACATTATGGGGAAAAGTGGCAAGTAATATAAGTGGAGATAAATTACTCAGTGATTCAGAGGAAGGAAAGATTATTATTATATTGAGAGAAAAGAGATGGGGAATGTCAGTACAATCACGTGCCATCAGAGGGACGATGGGATCAAGTGGACGTGTGGCCAAAGATGTGATCAAGCGGGATGGGAGGTGGGGGAAGGAGAGGCCGCCAATGCAGTGGGGCTTCAATGCCTCCTCTTTTTGCTGGACATGGACCAGTGCCAGGAATACACAGGTGAAAAGTGCTACCGCTAACTGATGGCTCAGGCGGCAGATGGTGATGAGCCAGGAACCAAGGAAGGAGGGCTGGAGATGAAGAGCCACAACCAGTGCAAGTATACAGCCATGCATAAAAGTGTGAAGGATGTCTACCAAAGAGTTAACAATAGTTCTCTCTAGGTAGTTAAAATATTAGAAATTTAAGGTTTTTCTCCTTTGCTTGCCCATATTTTCTACTCTTTTCATGAAATAATACACATAATGAATTTCTTTTGTAATAAAAAGAATTAAAATTTACATGAAACAAAACACCAAGGAAGGTTAGGTTGTGGCAGAAGGGCTGAAAAGGGGGTGGGGGTGGCTGGAGGGGGTGGCGAAAGAAGAAACAAATGATAGAAAGTCACACTGACTGGCTATCCTTTCTCTGTTCCTCCCAGCTATTGCTTATTCTTGCTCAGCAGTGGCTGATACCCCATGTTGTCCCTTTCATCTCCCGCCCGGCTCCCACCTCCAGGCCAACTCTGTGGCTAAGAAAGTTTAAGCAACTGCACATAAGGATCTGATCTGTTCAGCCTTCAGGAAGTTTGGTCGTAGACAATGCACCATATCAAAATCCAATTACCACTTTTACTTAAGGCTCCTAACCACAAGAGTGCTTTGCAAAAATAATTTCTTCTTATAACCCTCTTCCGTGTGTTACAACAGAAGCCAAACAATTGTCCAGGATTAATGGTAGAGATAAAAGTAAAATCGAACTCCAAAAACTTGGTTCCGACCACTAGACCACCCAGGTTCAAGAATCTGTGAATGTTGAGGGGGAAAAAACACAGAACTAGGTTTTCCTGATCACCAATTTATCAAAAGAGCTTTGGCCTTCATGATTTTAACATCTTTAATAGCTTTTGGGGTTTTCCAGCTCTTTTATCTCCCTCCCAAATGCCTTGCAAATATCTGTGGTTCAGGCAAGTGTGTTCCCTGCATCTGTTATATCCCAGGCAACATCCTAGGCCCCAAGGATACCGTGAGTAAGATGGACAGAATCATATACTCAAGGAATTCTATATGCCAGTGGAGAAAGCAGGCAAGGAGCACAAACATACCTATGTAGAAATAAGATGATTCATAATCAGTTAACTTCTGTGTAAAGGATGAAAGAGAGGAATGCCTTAAACCAGTGGCTTCTCAGCCCCAAAAGGCCTATTTAATTATTCTGAGGAGGGACCCGAGCAGCCTTTTGTTTCTTTACATTTCCCAAATGATTCTACTGTACAGACAGGCTTGAGAATGATGGGGATGGGAGATGGGCAGCTCTCTCCCTACCGGGCCAGGAAATGCCTCTTGGGAAGGGGCATTAAGATCTGATGATGATAGGAGGGTGCACTGGAAAGATGGGGAGTGGGAGTTTTTGGGGGGGGGCAAAAGGACGTCAGTGTGGATGCTGGCCCTAAGGCCAACCCTGGCGAGCCCTGTGACTCAGGGAGCCAGCAGAAGACTAGAGACTAGGATGGAGGGAAGCAGGCGAGAGACAGATGGGGGTGAAGGAGTGTGTAGGGCATACGAAACCATGTGGATTGTACTGCAAGCATGCGGGGCGCCAGCCATTCCTGGAAGGCTCTTTGCCCAAGAATGATGAGATCCCATGGACAGAACACTCAGGACACCGCAGAGTGCAGACTGCACGGGGAGGCAGTGATCTCAGTCCCAAAAGGCTACAGCAGGGTGGGCAAAGGGCTTAGCAGGAGAGAGAAAAAAATAAGTGTTCAAATCCAGGACTTCTCTGAGAAGTCACAGCACACGTACCATCAGGGATACCCAGTGGCCTGTGGCTGCAGGACCTATGGCAGCCAGAGGCACAGACTCTGAGGCCCTGTAGTCACAGAGGATAAGAAAACTACTGATTAGGCAGATGGTGGTGGAGCTCATAAAAAAATGATGCCAGCTGATGGTCAGTGAGAAAACAAACTAAGCCTCATAACCTCAATTATGCAAATTCATCACAATTGTTCTTAACATGCTTTAAAGAGACAACGCACTATTATTACCTAATTTTATATCCTAAAATCATCAGTGGGAAGGTGGAAAGAGGCCCAAGTTCCAGTTCTTCCTCTGCCTGAGTGGCTGAATGATTTTGCTGGGCCAAATTGGAGCAGATCTCCCTTCTGGATCTATGAAGGAGGCTCTCTCTGCCTTTCAGTCTAGAATCCTGTTTTCTTCCATGTTCGGTTATAGGGAGCCCTCCCATGCCCACCCCGGTTCCAGCACTGGCCTTGGCATTCCCAGGAGTACATCTGTTCTGAGGCCAGCTGGGCTCTTCAGTTCTCCTCATGCACTCGGGTTCAAATCTCATTGCACCGTTTGCCAAGGGGCTATTTAAATTCATCGTCTCCAGTGAAATCTGGCAGACTGAATATTGTTCAAACAAGCAGGCTACTGCTTGGCTTTAAAAACCTATTAAAGATTTTATTGGCAATTTTACTATATTGTTATCATGAATTTCACCTATAAATATCACCTCTGCATATATCACTGCCTCCATATTGCCAAAAGCAGATAAACATACAGGCTTTCATAACTGTGAACTTGACTTGGTAACTCATAAGCCATACTTGCAGATCTACCCATCTGTCTACCTCTTGCAGTTCACTCCAAATGGCATGGAGCTGCCCAAGGCTCACTGTGCCAAGTCCTGGGATTTATAGAGGGCGTTCTTACACCAACATTTCCTTTCTGATAGAGACTCTACACATTTAACAGGTATGACTCACCCCCATTCAACTTCTCTTTTGCTAATACTTCGCTGAACTATACACTCAAAAAGGTCTTTCACCGATACATTCTATAATCCCCATTCCTTCTTATCCCATTAAATGGCACCGCTCACTGCCCAATGACCTCAGGAGAGTCTGTCCTCATGTCCTGTCACCTCCTCAACCTTTTCAACTTTGAATCATAAAAAAAGTTCTAATCATGGCCAATCCCCACATGAGTAATATTGTATCAAGGAAAAGAATTCCGCAGGGATTATAAAGCCAGAGACAAACCATATTCTCTACCTCCGTTAGACTCTAGATTAATATCCTGTTTGTTCTTAAACATTAGTAGGGATTGTAAAAAGGAAAAGAAAAAAACCTAAAAAGCTTAAAGAGGGTCTTTAAAGGAGGAAAAACGTGAAAGGGAGAAAGACTACTGGTTAAAAGCAGGGAGTGGGGGTGGGGTGGAGAGGTGGGGAGGGTGGGGGGGGTAGTTCTAAGCTATAATGGAAAATTCACTCAGGTAAGCAAAGTAGATTGAAAAAAAAAAAATCTATGTTTCCTAGACCTTCCTTTGTTCTTTTAAGGCTGGATGAGAAGGCTTCAACTCTATTAAAATGGTAAATGAAGGAGGATAATAGGGATATATAAACTTTAGATAAGAAATTAGGACCTAAAATGCCATCAGGCACACAAATTTGTTAAGCAGCATTTTTTAAGTGACTGCTGTACACTGGCTGTCACTATGCACAAAGCAGCAGGCTAGTTGTTAGGCTGCCACTGGATAACCAGTTACTTTAAATGCTTCCAGTAGAGCACACACTGCCAAACCCTTTACTTGACTTCAGTCTTCAGTTTAATTTTCCCTCAGGTTGGAGCTAAAGAGCCCAAAAAGTACCTTCCACTCAAGAGATTTTGAGTACTTAAAGCCCAGAAGACAAGTTGAAGAACAGAATTTTCCCATGCATACTTCAGCACATGCCCACATTAAATATGGGTGGTGTTTGCTCAAACAGCATTTTAAAATACCAAAATCGATGGAGTTAAATGATTTTTTAATTGGGACACAATGCCTCTTTCAATTGTGTTTTTCTGAACCTCTGAAGCAATGTAATGATGATTCTAGTGATATTCGAAAACAAATCAGCACCTAAGCGCAGTCGCACAAAAAGTGACAGGAGCAAATGTACTACTTTCTTGCATTTGCCAATGACAATCGCCAGTTAGCCACTCTATTAAAAAAAAAAATTAAAAATAAGCAGTCAACTAAATTTTTTTAAAAATCTATGGAATCAAGTGTTACTGATTCTTTTTCAGGGAACATTATCAATTATTCAGAAGTATTTTAACTTTTTTCTTTCACTCAGTTATAAGTCGTACATTATGGATACACACAAAAACCTTTTTCAGCGTGATCATAACATAAGCACTTGGCAAAGCAAAAATTAAGAGACTAAAATAGCCTTTATCATATTTTTAAAAATAAAATTATTCATGCTGTGGGCAAGAAGAAATAAAAGTACACAGGCTTATGCCAGAATATCATACACACAAAAAAGCCAACATTAATATCTGCTGTGCCAGCTGAATTCAAATTAACCCAATTTTACATGTTAATTAAACCAGCTATTTTCTTCTTATTGTATTTTTGCTTCTTAAATAGTAGAGTCTACAAGTGATTCCCAACAGACTTGTTCCAACAACAATGACGTATTCATTTACTTCTATTATGACCATACAATACAGTAACTGAGCAGTAATTTTTCACAGTCAATTACATGCATGGTTCTTTATGCTTAAAGATGCTGAAATAATGTGTACTATAGAGCCATATGCCTGCATCTCTAGTCTGCCTGAGGCAGTTGCCTGGGTAACACATTTTCTCTTCGGTTTAGCATAACCCTTCATTGAATATCATTAGGTGTCATTAAATAGCAAACATTAACATGAACTTCAATACACTACTTAGATAGAGTCATTTTACCCATGTAAACAAGTGCTCCATCATTTATAAGCTTAAAATAGATTATGATTTTCTGTATTTAAGATCATGAAAAAGAAAAAAAAAAAAGTGTCCACATGTTGATTCCAAATTGAATTTGCAGAAATTTCTGATAACATAGGAGAATTCAGACCAAGTTTCAGGGGTAACACTTCCAATAATATTCAATGTAAGCAAAGGAGGATTGGGCTTTTTAACTCAAAGTTTACTTTAAATTTATTCAAAGTTGTAAAACAATTCCATCATTTACATGTCAGACCATCAAAGGCTTTTACTCTTTTATAACAAGGTAGGAAGAAGGCACTTGAGTAACAAAATTAATTCCAAGGATAAGGTGCTTAAAAATCAAGGCACATAATAATAAATAGAAAGTACAGGAGATATCATGCATTATCTAAAATATTTTAAATATTAAAAATTTAATGTGTTCTATAGTTTAAATATGACAATATATGGTTTATATAGAGTTTTCTAGAGCCAATGCCTGTATAAAGAGCAGCCACCATCCCCAATAATCTCCATCAGCCCTCCATCTCATTCCACCCCAAACCAGCATCCATGTCTAAGAAAAACAATGTGCTTGCTCTACAAACACAGTCTCAATCAACACTTAGGGCCTCCTCACCCACCTTCCCAACCAGATTACCATTCCCAAACAGTGGACTTCTGATTGTTCTGAGACACATCATATGTAATTCCAAGTAAATCTTAACTTTCTAGAAGCAATGACAACTTGCCTTCTATTATCTGCATTACAAAGGGCCTCCAAATTTTCAATGTCAACTTTAAAAGACACATAGAAAATGAAAATGATCAGACTGCAGTACCATCTCCAATATACTTTCTCACCTTTCCCAGTACAGGAGGAAGGCAGGCTCCAAAATCCTGGAAAGGGGAGGTGGCAGATAGGATCTAAGAGTGACCAGGTTGGAGAGGACAACAGATCAAAGTTCAGAAGTCAGCAGCAAAGCTGTCCAGTCAATCTAAGAGTAACTAAAAAGAAAGCTGTGCCAAGAACAAATGAGTTCTTGGTTAGGGGGACTGAGATCCCAGATACAACTATGATGATAAACTTCAATCTTTTTTCTCTTTTCCACATTTGTTTTCTAATCCACAATAAGAAACGGCTACACAAAATACAATGACTTAGCTTCAGGCACCATGCTTCCACCTCCCATTGTTCCACAAATATCCATGTAGCTGTTTGAATTAAAACCTCAATCACCATGTTCAGTCCAGGGGCTGAGATGCGGTTGGCAAAAAAAAAAAAAAAAAAAAAAAATTGTATTTGATATTAAATGTATATTCCATTTTGGTTTAAACACTCTGCTCTGAAGTTAGGTAAATCATGAGAAACAAATTGATAGCACCAATAAATCTTTAAGCAACCATTTTCAAGACATACTGGGATCAGTAGAGATTTGGTCACATCCCTTATGCCTCTATGAGAATTCATGTTCTTACTGACTGAGACACTCTAGGATTTCAAATAAAAATTTAAAACAAAAACTAAATTACATAAACTGCCATTATTGCAAAACAAAAAAGTAGCCTAATAACTTAAGAAACATTATTAATGAGAATTGAAATGAAAAGTGATTTCTGATTACAATAGTTTGATTAAGTAGTGTTTCTGGATTGTACCCCAAATCCAAAATAAACAGGATGCTACTTTTGTCCTTATCCCCAAATAAAGATTAATTAAAATTTTACTACATGAACATAAGTCACTTATCTAAGAACTGGTAAGAATCTGAAAAAGAAAAAAGAAAATTTTTATATTTAATTGTATTTTGCTACACAAATATAACCACGAACCAAATACAATAAATTCATCTGCTAACACAGGCTACCCACAAATGTAGATTCTCATCACAATAACCAAAAAAATTTATTATAACTGTTTAAGCCTGATATATACGGGTTTGTATTTTATTTTATTCTCTGAAAGAACCTAAATAAATGCTGAAAAGCAGGTAAGAAAAATTTTCTGCCTACCATGTTCCCCCATCCTCTTCCACACTACCTCTGTATTCATTAGCAAGTCCTATTTCTAAAGGTCTCCTCACAATACCAAGCTTTTTTAAAAGCAGGCAATTACAACACAGAATAGCAATTGTAAAGAATAATCAAAATTAGAAACTGTTGGGAGTACTTTATATTTCTGCAAAAGCAAATTAGGCTACAAGACTTTTGAGACTCTTGCTTTTTCTGGGTATAATTATTGCTAATTGTGGAAAAGCAACATCAGCGTTTTAATGCTTTTTCCTTCAGTAAGTTGGTGACTGTTTTACTTCCTGACTTAAAAAAAAGGAAAAAAAAAACCTGTAGAAGAAAGCAATGATCAGGACATTGTAAAAAGCATAGAAAAAGGGTTTCAATATGAATTATACATTCAGCCAATCCTCTGATACTTTAAAAGAGGGTTTTCACCCATGGAAATGAAACAGCCTTAGTGAACTGAAAAATTATATTTTAAGTTAATAAACAGAAGAAAAATGTGAACTAAAATATATCAAGAGATGGGACATGACTGCATTGATTTAACTCTGCAGAAGGCCTTAACTCACCAGATGACAAGCAGAGATGAGAAAGGCAGATGACAGAGCTGCACAGGCAAGAGACACAAAGGGCAGAGGGCCGATGGTGAATGGCACTCAGTGAACACCCAGGCCTTCGCAGGGTGCTGACGGGGAAGGGCAGGAGTCCATAAAGATCAAAAACCTAATCCTATGAGTGGTTTTCTTGATACAAAGAATCTCTCAGAGTAATTTTACAAAAACTAGATGACCTCAGACTATTGTGGCACCAGTCTATTTAGAGAGGATGAAAGTGGAGACATGAGAAGAAAAAAGATTTGCTAAAAGTTTCAGCACCTGTTACTGAGACAGACTGCATAAAATGTCAGTGACCTTGGGAGAAAAACAACAGGGAATTTTAACATGCTGAATTTCAATATGGAACCAAAAGAGAGCCTGAGACTTTCATCCCCTCATCATCTATCTGGTAATATGTCACACATCCCTGGCACTTCATATGTCCAATCCATTCAAAGTCATTCCATAGATATTGATGGAATGCTACTATGTGCTGACCATATAGTTCTAGGCTCTGCAGATTCAGCAGTGAACAAAACAAATAATCCCTGCCTTCAGGGATATCAAGAAGTGTGTGTGAGAAGGTGGAGGGGAATGCAATAAAACAATGAATAAAAAATCCTTATATTACAAGATAACCACTATGAGGGACAAGTAAAAAGGAAAAGGAAGGTTGGATGTACAACTTAAAATAGCATGTGCAAGAGGAAAGCCTCCCTAAGAAGATGTCATCAGAGCCAAGACCTAAAGGAAGTAGTGAGCTTCTTAGGGGAAGAGGAAGTGCAAAGGCCCTGAGTTAAGACTGAGCAGGTGCACCATGATCAGTAAAGGGGCTGGAACAAAGCACTTTAGGAGGAAGAACAGTAGCAGATGGAGTAGTGGGTAAAGGAGAAAAGTGGCCACGGTAAGGCCTGGCTGGCCGCAGTAAGGACTTCGGCTTTCTACTCTGGGTGAAATGGGGAGGCAAAATGGGTTGTGAGCCAGAGAGTGACAGGATTCAACTTAGATATGAATAGGATCGCTCTAGTTGCTGTGCTGGGCACACTGAAGGGGAGCAAGAATAGAAGCAGGGAGACATCTTAAGAGGCTATGACAACAATCTGGGTGAGAGATGGTCTTGCCTCAAACTGGGGTAGTAGCAGCAAAGAAGGAAAGACAAGATAAAGGAGGAAAAGACTTGTTTTTCCTCCTTTGCTGCTACTACCCTAGTAGTAGCAGCATATCACATTCTGGATATACTGTAACTTTCTGCCACAATGCTACAAATGAAATTAAAAAAAAAAAAAAAAAAACCTCAATCATGTAAAATGCAGGGTCACATTTATGGGGAGTTCAATTACTTGCCAGCAACGAATCTAAAGAACTAGTCAACTGAGGGCCACATGTCCATCACCAGTTGCACTGAATCACTACAGAATGAGTTAATGAGAGTTTTAGTATCTTCTCTTTCTTTTGGTGCTTATTTAATACAGTTTTATTTTTGAAAATTTACATTTAGATGAGCTTGAAGAAAAAACAAAAACACAGCAGAACTACAGTGGTATGTATGTCTGCTCCCCTGCTTTCCCTTTCATGCATTTCACCAGCAGCCAGTACATCACCACCTTTTCTAGTACAGGTTACGTGAGCTCTACGTTAGAAATCCACCTGATGGGTCTTTTACTAAGCACCTCCCCTCAAGAGATGCCCTGGTCAGGGAACCTCAAATTGCCAGTCTTCCAGAGAGGACCACAGCAGTTATGAACTTAAGAGTTGGAAACATCCTTATAATTTGTCCCCTGTGCCTCTAGGAAACAAGACAAAGTAGGTGAGCGTGTCTTGGAGTTTGCCTTTAAACCTCCCCCCATGTTGTGGATTTGCTCCAGACTTCTACTAAGCCTATGTATCTCTTGGTCAACTTTCTGGCATCTTCCTTTTCTGTACTGTCTATATTGGTATCATGAAACCTGAGGAGAAGCTGTTGCTCCTGCCACTGTGCTAAGAAATTGGACAGAAAGACTTTTACTATATTTTGAGGGTAAACCCAACTAGATCTGATGAAAGATTAGGTGTAAAGTGCAAGAGGAAAGGCAGAAGTATGGATGTCTCCATGGTTTGGGACCTGAGCAACATTCTGAGATAGCAAACAAGAAAGGAAGACATTTTTGGAGAAAAGAATCAGGAACCTAGTTTAGGACACTTGAGTTTCCAGAGGCCTGCTACATAGGAAAATGGAGATTTCAAGTAGCAGATGGATAGACAGGACTCTGTGGAGTTCAACCAGGAAGAGAGGGCTAGAGACACAAAAGTAGGAATTATGAAGTATTTAGAACCATGTGTTGAGATGAGAAGGGATCTCCAAGAAGTATTTAGAAGAAATTAGAATTCCCAGGACTGAGTTCTGAGGATGAGAGATTAGGAAGAGCAATTAGGGAGGCAAGAGACTGTGATGAGCATTCTAAAAGCAAAGAGAATATAACTACATTAACCTATGGACTAATATTATCATTGGATTTTGCTATGCAGTTCTGTGAGATAACAGAAAAACTATAGAGATCCCTGCCCCTGGTTCCTGGCACAGAGCTTCTAGCCCCCTTGAAATTTCCTGGGTGACAGCTGTGGCTTTGTTCTAGTAAGGTGACAGTGGGTGGGTTCCTGGAGGAGCTGGTCACCCTAAAAACTTAGACATGATTAGAAGCTGGGAATTTTCAGCCCATCCCCCATTCTCCAGGGAGGGCAGAAGGGCTGCAAATGAAGTTAATGATTGATCACACCTACATGATGAAATCTCTACAAAAATCCCAAGAAGGGGGCAGCCCGGATGGCTCAGCAGTTTAGCGCCACCTTCAGCCCAAGGTATGATCTTGGAGACCTGAGATGGAGTCCCACGTCGGGCTCCCTGCATGGAGCCTGCTTCTCCCTCTGCCTGTGTCTGTGCCTCTCAATATCTCTCTGTGTCTCTCATGAATAAATAAATAGAATCTTAAAAAAATAAAAATCCCAAGAAGCTTCAGGAAGCTTCCAGGTTGATAAACATGTGGCAGTTCTGGGAGAGGGCATGGAAGCTCCACACCCTTTTCCACATATCGCGCCTATGCATCTCTTCCATTGGGATGGTCATCTACAGCTTTTATCAGATCCTTTTATAAAAATCTGGTAAAGAGTAAAGAAATTGTTTTCCTGAGTTCTGTAAGCCACTATATCTAACCAAACTCAAGGAAGGGGTCATGAGAACCTACAATTGACAGGTGATCAGTCAGAAGCAAAGGGAACAACCCAGCCTTGAGACTGGCATCTGAGGTGAAGGCAGAGGGAGGCGGTCTTGTGGGACTGAGCCCTCAACCTGTGGGATTGGATGCTATTTCCAAGTAGACAATATCAGAACGGAGTTAAATTATAAGACACCCAGCTAGTCTCACAGAATTGCTTGGTGGGGGGAAAAATTGCTTTGGTTACCAGTAAAGTAGACATACACACAGGAGGAAGAGTGTTTCCTTCTCAGAATCTTAAACAAGAGCAGAACACTGGAAAAAAATCCGAGGGAAGCGCATTCAAGCATGAATAGGCAGGGGTGAACTGCAGAGAGCCAGAAGGGAATGCTCTGGATGAGCTTTCCAGAAAGAAGTGAAGCAGAAGCTGGGGGGAAAAAGTGGAATTATGAGAAGATTTTCTTCATTTGGGACAACTAATGGAAGGTACCTGTGTTGCCAGGAAAGATGCCAGGAATGAGAGAGGAGGAGTGGCAAGTGATATGCAGAAGAGGGGGAAGGAATGCTGGAACATACCCATGAGAAGAGCGAGAAAGGAAAGCCAACTACAGATGCTATTTCACTGGGCAACAACACAGAAGTTGTGCACAGAGCAAGGAATAATCCCATTTAATCAGATAAGAAAAGTGTCTCAGAACATTTAGGGTACTTGGCTAAGGTTCTAGAACTTTTAAGAAACTTAGTAAGATGTAAATGTGGCTTTTTTTCAACCACTATCCATGTTCCTTCCAGCACACAATGAACAATCCTTTCTGTCTGAGGGAAGTAGTTACCAGAAGAATGAGTAATACTGAGATCTAGAACATGGAAGCCCTTTTCCTGTAGGAGTAGACAAGGGAGAAAAACACCTGGAAGCACTAGATGCAGGAAGTGTGAAGTAGATGGAGGGAAGTAAAAGGGTGTCCTGAATGTAATTACAGTTCATGTAGTTCATTATGGGATGTCCAGTTCTCCTTGACAAGAGCCCTAATAGATGGTCTGGGAAAATATCCTTATCACCCAAATAATGTAAGCCTCCTTAAAAGCAATGCCCCCCACACCAAAAAAAAAAAAAAAAAAGTAATGGCCCACAAACTTTAACAGGTATTAGAATAAACTGGGGAAATGATTAAAAATATTATCTTCTTATACTATGTAGCCATAAAAAGGAATGAGAGAGATTTCTTTATATGTTTAGAGTGATCTTTAGGATATACAGCTAAGTGACCAAAGCAAGTGTATATCCTAGGGACTAATACTACACATATGTTGTAATGGTTAATTCAATGAGTCAACTTGATTAGGGTTTGGGGTTAAACATTATTAAACATGTCCAGATTAAACATTATTTCTAGGTGTGTCTGTGAGGGTGCTTCTGGGTGAGATTTTAAATGGCAGACCTTAGCAAAGCCCTCCTCAATGGGGTGGGCATTGTCCAACCTGTTGAGGAGCTAAATAGAACAAAAAGTAGAGGAAGAAAGAATCTGCTCTCTGCCTGACAGAGCTGGGACATCTATCTTTTCTTGCCCTCAAACAGGGATTCATACCATTGGCTCTCCAGGTTCTCAGGTCTTTGGCCCGAGAATGAACTACACCACTGACCTTCCTGGGTCTCCAGCTTGCTTTCTCAACTTCATAATCACATGGCCAATTCTTTATAAAAAATCTCTCCCTCTCTTCTCCCTCCCTCTATCTCAATATATCTATCTCCTACTGGTTGTGTATCTCTGGAGAACCTCAACCTACACACATGCATATATACATGTACTATATCCATTGTCTCCCACGGGAAGATACCTAGATAGATAGATTAGATAGATAGATAGATAGATAGATAGATAGATAGATAGATAGATATCTCAGCCAGTCTCAGGTTTCCTTGCTATTTCTCAACATGTCATATATATGTACATATGTAGTAATATAGGGAGTTTACCTAGTTGCCTCTTGAGTATGAATGGGGACAGAAAAATGAACACCAATTTACTCAAAGTTGGGCAAGAAACACCCTGTAGAAGCAGCAGCCAAGAACTAAATGAAAGAAGAGTGACCTCTATGGGGAGAGAGGAGACAGAGTAAAGGAGTTAGACATGTTAAATCAGATTTCTAAGTACACCTTGCTTCTGTTAATACAGCTTGGACTTGGGAAACATATGTTTTACATATTCAAGAATTAAATTAAGTCTAAGAGAAAAAAAAGCAATCCCTAAAAATTGAAAACAAACTGAAACGAATGAACCTAACCATATATCAAGTTGGTGGCAAAACCACACGGAGAAATGAATTGTTTCAAATAAATTTAGAACACAGTCTTCACTTTCAAGTATTTAGTGGGATACATTCTAAGCACAAATAGAGCTGAAAAGAAATCTTAAACTTCACTTGATATCTAACCGTTAGCAGCAATACTGATGTTATTGTTTTGAATATACCCTACATAGTACAAATACGTAATTACATGAATGTTGCTGGTAACCAAGGTTTTTCAGTGAAAGAGTAAAGAGATGATAGAAAAAGTAAAGAAATAAAAATACTCTGAATTTAATCTTGTCAACTGTTTAACTTTTGCATTAGAAATCCCAGTATGAATTGCAAACTTCTTCCCCATTATCCACTGGGAAGACTTCAAAGCAACGGGAACCCAAAAGCAGCAGCTAATACCTAGACTGTGGTCTCTAAATACAACTGCCCATTAAAAAGAATAAAGATTCCATGAAAGAGAGGATGATTCCAGGTCTGGAGTGGGAAATACATAAAACAACATCCTGTGTTGCCAGAAAGCAAGTAAGCTATCAAATATTAATGGATCGCTAAGGAGAAAATATAAATGGCCCCCCACTGGCCAAAATGAGATCAATACAATTGATTAAAACATGCCAAATATGAACTTAAAAAGCATTGTATGAGTCCATAATACTCAATATAATAAAGGCCCCCATTCCCACAAAAAATCACTACCAATTCAATGAAACCTCGGAAGTTATTACACCACCAGCTCCTTATGCTGAAAACTGGCTCAGATCAAGGAAATCTAGCTGACTTCTATTTCTAAGCCAAACTCTCTCCTGACTCCAGACACAAACATCTAACAGTTGAGCTCTCCAGTTGTATGTGTAATGGGTACGTAGATACTAACATGTCCTATAGGAAGTCTTGTTTTTGCTTCCAAATCTATTCCTCCAGCCGGATTCCCTTAGTTGTTTAGCTTGCTCTTTTCCATCTCAGAGCCAATGTAGCAAAAAAACTCAAAATTCAACCACCTGTCATTGTCTCCACAATGACACTCTAATCCTGTCATCTTCTGCCTTCTTCCATTCTTGCCCACTTCATTCTATTCTCTACAAATCAGCTAAGGAGATCCTTTCAAAACTGAATTTACATCATATCTGTGCCATGCTCAAAACTCCTCAGCGAATTCTCCTACACTTGGAAGAAAACTGTACAAGAGCTACACAATCTGGCCCCTGGATACCTTTTTGGCTTTTCACTTTCCTGCTCTTAGCCAGTCTCAGGTCTCCTTGCTACTTCTCAAACATATCAAGCACTTTCCTATTTCATCTGCATCTGTAATTCCCTCCACCTAGAAAGCTCAAATCATAGATTCTCATATGGTTCATTCTTCCTGAGGTCTCTGCTCAAATGTCATTCTGCAGAGGTCTTCCCTGACACCCCAACCACCACGGCACTCCAGAGTGCACAGCCACTCACCACCTCCTTTCTGTGCTTTAGTAGATACAACTACCTGTCTCTATTGCTTTACATTATTTGCTGTATAAAAGCATGTTGTGGGATCCCTGGGTGGCGCAGCAGTTTGGCGCCTGCCTTTGGCCCAGGGCGCGATCCTGGAGACCCGGGATCAAATCCCACATCGGGCTCCCGGTGCATGGAGCCTGCTTCTCCCTCTGTGTCTCTGCCTCTCTCTCTCTGTGACTATCATAAATAAATTTTTTAAAAAATTAAAAAAAAAAGAGCATATTATTTACTGTTTTGTTTAGAACAGTGCCTGGCACATAGCTAATATCAATATATATTAGTTAATGAATGAATTAATCTGAAACTAACCTAGATTTTTTTCAGGAATTAGATTCTTTCAGGTCTGTAACACCTGACCACTTTACCATACCATATATCCTTTATGACAGAGACTAAATTACCTTATAATTTCTATGCAAGTTCAACAGTTACCTTCTTTCATCTCTTACTCTTCTAGATTGAAAATCCCAAAACCTTTCCATCAGATTGTGATGAAAGCCTTACCCTCAGAAACCTTCATTAAAGTCTGAAAATCTCACTCTATTTACTAGTCAAAGTCATGCATTAACAATTATGCCATAATCAATGGGAAAGTTAATAGGCACCAAATCTCCTCAGAATTCACTTTAGGAATCCCTCACAGCTTAGTGCAAGACTGTTTTAATTTCAGTAACTGCCACACCCCGTGCATATGACACTGCCATTGGTAGAGAAACAAATTTGTGAGCAACCAGGAAACAGAGCTCACCTTATCCTTCATTTCCTTTACCATTTTTTTTTAAAAGATTTATTCATGAGAGACTCAGAGAGAGAGAGGCAGAGACAAAGGCAGAGGGAGAAGCAGGCTCCCCAAGGACCCCGATGCAGGACTCGATCCTGGATTGTGGGATCACGCCCTGAGCCGAAGGGCAGACGCTCAACCGCTGAGCCACCTAGGCGTCCCATCCTTTACCATTTTAGATGTGAGTTTTAAACACCTCTAGTACAGAATAAAGCAAAACTAGACAACCAAACAATGAAAATGGGAGAAAACTTGTTTTGCTCTTTCATTTTCTGAGCACCTCCACATGCTGGGAAGACTGTGGAAGAAGTGTTGATATTTCCAGTTGGCTTGGTAAAGAAAAATGAAAATTCTGACAATATGGTATGCAGTGGGACCTCAAGGTTGAGTCTAAGAATAGTGAAAGGGGGAAAATGATCCAAAAACTATCCCTGGGTTAGAAAAAATGAATGAGAGGAACGTTAGGACAGTTTTTCCTCAGTCTGTGGGTGTGGATGATAGTTGGCCTAGTGCTCATAGAGGTTTTAGGTCCACCTTATGGCAGCCAAAGAATGAGTCTCGGGGGCTAAGAATCTTGCAAAGGGCATCAGAACTTTAAAGCAAGGACACAGGCAGAGTTCTCATGCAAAGCTCCATTTTCAATATCCTTCTCTACGTGTAGAAGGTCCCATGGAAGAATAGATTGGGTACAAGACCAAAAGAACTGGGTCCAAATTCTAGTTCCAGCAACTTACTATGTTGCTGGGCAAACTATTTAAACTCTGATTTTATACCTCTCTTTGTAAGTAGGGAGCAAAAGCACCTGTTTTAAAGACTTGTTATGTCTATTAAGTAAAAAAATGGATGGAAGCTGTTAGCAACAAACCTGGAACCATATAGGTACTCAGTAATTATTTGCTTCCTACATTCTTTGGTCCAACCATCTAGGAGAAGCTATCAGCAGAGCACCAATCCCATAGAGTATTTTTGCTTTGAAAGTTTTTCAGGTAATAAAATTGCTCCCCTCCAGGCATTCTTGCCACTCTGCAAGATCGCTATCTCCCAGGATGTAGAATCTGGAGTGTCTCAGGACTAATCTTATTGTGCCCTTTATTCTGTGCATGTCAACCTTCACCAGCAGCTCCAGAATCCCTGTTTACCCCCACACTATCACCCACATCTAATCACCAGGGCTCTGTACGTTCCCTTTTCTGTGCCCTCTCAAGAACCCTTCCACTGTGCCTTCTACAAGACATAATGAGCAAATCTTGCTCAATCCCCTCTCTAAATGGATCCCTTTCAAATACTCCTCTAAATATCTCTTTGCCTTATTGCTCTAATCAATACCTGGCTCTTCCTTGAGGGCAATGTTTCCTCTGCAGCCCCCTCTTAAGTACCGATGGGCTTTCCTCTGCCATCTTAGGTGGACCAGGCTTATAAGCAGGGCAGGTATACTCCTTCCTTCTCATCATCTCTTCCAGACCATCTCCCAACCCTCCCTTCCTTACCCTATCCCTTTAAATATTCACACCACCTGACTATATCACGCAGCAACCTTCCTGGTTCCTATCACCTAATGACCCTGCTTCACACCCTCCAACCATATTTTAGCTCTGTGCACTAACACTTCAACACTGAGCCTTCAAACACCTAGACCCGGGGTGCCTGCGTGGTTCAGCTGGTTGAGAGAACAACTCTTGATTTCAGCTCAGGTCATGATCTCAGGGTCATGAGATGGAGCCCCACATTGGGTTCTGTGCTCAGCAGACTCTGCTTGGGATTCTCTCACTTGCCTTCTGCCCCTCCCCCCATTCATTCTCTAATAAATTATAATCTTAAGCAAAGCAAAACAAAACACCTACAGCTCCCAAACACTTGAGCTACTCCTCTCTACCCTTCCTCAGGCACTCGTGCCATGGTCAGATCTAGGTGTCTGCTATTACCAATAACTGCAATACCTCCTTATTCTCAATGTCCTGCATCTCACATTTGGGCCACTATCTCCTAATCCTCCTGTTCATCCTCCCTCTTATACCCTGACTTAAACAATCTTCAACCATACTCAAACATACAATTCAATAAGCCTATCACCCTCTCACTGCCTCCTACGGGCCAATGTCCTCTCCTTACCCAGATTCAATCTACAGGCAATCATTAAAATCACTCCCCTGAATCCCCTCACTTCCCTGGCACCACTCCTACTCTGAAAGTTTCAATGGCCAAGCTTTTAACCCTGCTTACATTTGTCCCTTTCTATTCCATACCAGGAGCTAAGTGTCTGAACTCTGGAAACTCACTCTGAAGTTCATGACCACAAATCCTCAGGTGGGCTCTCAAGCAAGGTCCTGCCTGGGGTCCTTTCACACTCCCACTTTCAAGTAACTATGTAGTATATATACTTTCTCTCCTCCAACTGCGCATACTTCAACCTGCGTCCTCCTTCTCCTCTATTTCCCAGAAGCAAACTTCCCCCCAAATCCTACCACCACATCTACACAGTATCTCTGTTCTATACTCTATCTGCCCTTCCATTTTTCTAGCTTGGCGTTTCTTACACTTTTTGGTCTTAAGACCTCTTTTACATTGTTATGAAATATTGAGGATTCCAAAGAGCTTTTATTTACATGGGTTATATGTATAATTACTGTATTGGAAATTAAAAGATAAACTTTTAAAGTATTTATTAATTCACTTACAAGTGAATAAACTATTACATGGCAATATAAACTATTACATGGCAATATAAATAGCATATCTGTATGAAAACTATTTTCTAATGAAAATGTAGGAAGAAAAAAAGCAATTATATCTTTGCAAATCTCTTAAGTGTCTGACGTAATAGAAGACAGCTGCATTCAATCTGCTGTAATATGTTGTTTTGTTGGAGGGATATAAAGAATTTCAGTGTCATGCAGATTCACAGAAAAGGAAGCGTTTTAACAGCCTTTTCAGATAATTGTGGCTACTCTATGGTACAACACCAAATCCTAACAAGTGATCATTCCTCGGAGATTAGTTACAATATGGAATGTGAAACTGCATCTCACTCTATTACATTAAAATCCACAGTCTGTTTTGCACTGTGAATAGATCTTTTACCCATGCATGATTTTGAAGCACCCTGTACTGGACAACTGGAAAACACCTTTCCCTAAGTTATGCCTATCTTCCAAATGTTGGCACATTTCATTACACTATATTAAAAACTCATAATCATTAATATCTCCACTAGTTACATCAGAAAAGTCTAAGTATTGGGAAGCTATCATATGAAAATTTTAATTCTCTCAAATAAAAAGTGTTCTATGAAAAAATCACTAGTTCAGCTAGCAACTCAATTCAGTTGCTCAAGTGCTTTTTTTTTTTTTTTTTGCTCAAGTGCTTTTCCTCAGACGGCCATGACAATAACCACCAGCAGCAATTCTTTATATATACCAATTTCCCATTTAGTTACCCAGAATTTTCAAATTATGTATGCTCAAGGGTGAGATTTAGCAAAAATCAGTGATTTTTTTCTACTTCTTCAGAGACATTCTGAAGTGGACCTGACATCCTTATCCCTACTGTCACTGTGAATGTGTTGTGGCGTAGACCTCGACTGTTCACTCTTCTCGGTTGGCTTGATGGTACTCCTTAACTGCAGCACCACAAGTTTGACCCATCATGGATTCCTTGAAAACGTTTTCAGAGACTCCCAGGGGCACGGGGGAGGGGCACATTTTGAGAACAGCTGTTCTAGATGAACTCACCCAGTTCTCACAAGAACCTACCTCCTTCTGAGACAATGCACTAGTATTTCCTTTCCTCTCCCACATGTCAGAGCTCTGCTCTCTACAGTCATTCCCATCGGCTTACATTAACACTGCCATCCATCCACAACCCTCCTTTCACCTCTCTTCCCCCTTCAGTTCTGGCCCCATTTCTCACCTTCCAATGACAGCAACAATCTCCAAAAGAGGGCCTGCATTTGGTATGTAGGAGAAGGGGGAAGAGGAGGAGGGCTGTCCCTACATATGAATGAGAAGTGAAATCAACACCCAGTCATTAATCAACCCTTTCTCGAATTAAAAAGAAAAATAAACCCAGGCACCTGACATTCCTAAAGGTTTTCTAATATACCAGCGACATAATACAAACCTTTTTAAGAATTCTTTTTAATTTGCTCCTTGCAGACAGTGTCTAGCCACCACATTGCACGCACCCCCCTATGATTTCAGACATCAAATATTAACACAAAGTGAGAAATGCAAAAAGAAAGGGGGTTAATCAGACACCTTGAGAGAAAGAAAAAATAACACTGATTCAATGAGAGCTGCTAATGAGGCTTTTTGTTTTGGTAGATTAATTTGGGAGTCTGATGACTAAGAAGAAAATTTAAGCTTCTCAGGTGACTGCTGTTGATTATTACCAAGTTTTTTTTTTTTTTTTTTAATGAAAGAGATGCCTTTTGCTTAATTCTATAGTTTATGAATTTCAGGTGTTTATCTGAAATCTAAGTCCACCCTAGTATGTAGAAAACGTTCCTCATTAGCAGACTGAAAGACCTCCTCTTATTGATTCTGGATTATATTTGACAGATGATGAGCATTTTCGACTGTGAACTGCTGATATTTAAATACATTACCCTAATACTCTTTAAGCATTGCCAATTGTAAACCTCATTAACTCTCAGCATGTGGCCAAGGCCTGGATCTTACCGCAACAGCCTCACAAAGTGCAAACAGGTATATAAAAATGATTTTATCATCAACAACATTATTATATCCTCCTTCACCTTCTGAAGTATTTAAAGGCCATACTTTTCTTTTCCCCTCAGATTAAGAGTGAACATGGGAAAGGCAGAGAACACACCTGACTTCTACATCCACACATTTCAAAACCTTAGACTTTATTTTTTATTGTTTCTTCTTTGACACCCTTATTCCTCATGCCTCAAAAACAAGAACATGCCCAGGACTGATTCCGTCCTCTGAAGAGAAAGGAATTATGTGTTGATTATACAACTATCATTTTAATACAATAAAATGCAGGCTGTGATGGTAAAATGCATATGTCTGCTCATTAAGAAATCAGGATCTCTGATATTCCTTTTTTCAAAAGAAGAACCCACTTCTGTTCATGTGTGGAGTGCAAAGAACTTCTACACCTGAGATGGAAAACAACACACGTGTTAAATTCATATATGATCTCAGCAAACTGATTATATGCAGAGCCAGCCAGTGCCCACCCCACACAGACAAGGGTCAGGCTGTACCAGGCAGTGAGCCTCCTGGGCACAATACCTCCAACTTTTTCATGCCCCACTTCGTCTTCCCAGTAAGCTGTTCAAGTACTAGGGAAAACAGCTTTTGAACCCAGCTCTCTCTCTAGCAAGATATTCCTTAATAATAAACAAACAGAAATATGTTTGCAAAGCTTAACAGGACCTACACAACATTTATTTTTACTTGCTCTTGGTTACAGCTGTGTGAATAATGTATAAAAATTATTGCTGGATATACAAAGAAAGCTTCATTCCCATTTTAAACAAAACATAATGACGACAAATATAAAACACACATCAAAAATCATAGAAAACAAATCCAACATCAAGCAGGGAATTCTGACTGTTTAGCTAAGGTAAAAGGGTTTGGGCCCTATAAGTTTTTAGAGACCCTCCTTCCTTCCCCTCCTCCTGGCATTCCTCCTCTCCTTTCTCCTCAAATGCTGCAACAAGCTCTCCTCCTTACCTATGAGTCCCACCAAATGAAAAGTTTCCAGGACCAGGCATTTCAAGTTTCTTCTCATCTCTCTCAAGAACTTTAAAAATTGATTAAATCCATTATTAAATCTATTAAAACAGTGCAATTTGAGGAAATCTAAACACAACAGGCAATTAGAAGAGGGGTACGGAAAGGTGAAATTAAAGACTGAGTAGGTTATAACATAGGCAAACTGTGCCTACCCCCCAGACTCAAATTACCCTTTGATGGCTCTCCATTTCTCTCAGAGTAAAGATCTCCAATCCTTAATATGAAGTACAAGTTCCTACAGTCTGGCAACGGCCTGCCTTTCCCATCACTGTGTCCTGTACTTTTCATGCTCCTTGCATGCCAGCCTCTGCATTTCAGAAAATGAGCACAAAGCTCATAGAATGGAAGTCTGACCAAGTCACTACCCAATGAAACATGTATTAGAATCGAGAGTGCTCCACAAAAACAGAATCCCGTTCAGGTAAGTTCATGCAGTGCACAGGTGTTTAACTTTTATGCCTAGAGTTCAGCCCAACCCCACACAGAAGTGAGGCCTTTAGGAAGTGGCTGTGCCCTCACAGAGACAACCTGCAGCAGGGGTCTCTACTTGGATAATGTCAGGATCTGGCCAAAAGTTACTACTGGAAACTAGGCTATTCAGGATCAGGCTGGTTGTGACTACAGGCTTCCTAAAGCACAGAAAAAATAGGTATGGTAGGGTATGAGTTTCTTGGAGCTACTATACTGTAACAAACTATGACAAACTGGTCACTAAGCACAACAGAAATTCACTCCATCACAGTTCTGGGGACCAAAAGTCCAGAACCAAGGTGGCACAGGGTTGCCCTCCCTTGAAAGGGAGATTTCTTTAGGGGAAGATCCCTCCTTGCCTCTTCCAGCCTCTGGTGGCCCCACAGTTTGTCACATCTCTCCCTACTTCTCATAAGGAGACTGAGAGCATTTAAGGAATGGATGAGTCAGGGTAATCTCATTTCAAGAACCCTGATTTAATCATATCTACAAAGATACTTTATCCTAATAAGGTCACATTTCCAAATTCTAGAGATTATGACTTGTTATCTTCAGGTAGACATTATTCAGCTACTACAGTGAGTAACTTAGAATTTGTACTAGAACTTCCATTCCTCAACACACCTGGGCTCTCATAACTTAAGGGGGGTGGTGGTTAATACTTCTTAGCAGATTTATCTACATTTGGTCAACAAATTGCTGTGAAACAGAGGCCAGATTTTGGACTAGACATTGATGAAAATATGTAGGACCTGGTCTATACACTTAAGAAACCACAACTAGTGAGCCAGTATCTACCAAGAAATGAAGATTTCAATTCACCATGTTATCTGGGTCAGCACAACTGCCACCACTTTTAAATCCTAAAGTTATCAATCTACAAATAGTTCTTCAAATTTTAATCAGATTATGCACTAAAATTCCTCTGGCCAGCCAAGCAATGTGATTAAGCTCAAAAAGAGCTTTGACAGCAACTGGAGCCCTCACCAGTGGTTTCCCTTGGTTTGGTGTATGTGTTGTGTTTCCATGGGCCAATACATGGCTTCATCATGTCATTTTTTCAAGGAACAGTAGTTGATTTGGGAAGATGATCTGTGACTTGTGAACTTGATAAATGCTATGCTTCCAAAGAGAAGGAAAGGAACAGGAAATGAAGGCATCCACAGTTTTACACTGAGTACAGATGTATGGTTACGCTTATTTGTGAAGTACCAAAGAGCTGCATGTTAGGGTTAGGGAAAATGGTGCACAAACATCTGAATAGGCCTGGGTCTTAGGCACATCTCAGCTCAAACACCAGCCCAGTGCTAGTAGCTCAGAAAGCCTAAATAGTTTGGACAAGTTCTTCAACTTGCTCTGTGCTTTTGGAAAGAATTACCACAATACATATGGTGAGACTTAAAATATTTCTACCCTTGCATCAAGGAATGCCTCTAAATTCTTTCAAAAGAATTAATTAAACAAAAAGAAAACTGGAAACAAAAGAAAAACTGAAGTAACTCTATAAGGGCATGATTTCATAAAGTATGGCACATAATTTCATAGAAAATGATGACACTATTTAACGCTGTTAATATGAACCATGTATGGAAATACAAGAATTGGTTGATAAAGTCTAAAAGCTTATAAAAGAACTGCAATTAAAATACATTCTGATTGTGGAAAATATCGATGCAGGCTAATAAATCATGGGAGACACTGAAAAAATTCTAAATAATCATGTGAAGATGAAAAGATTATGGGTGGTTATTTTCCGTTTAGAAACAAGTCTTTGCAACCGAAGGGGGAAAAAAGTCATAGGGCAACAGATTGAGGCCATCTAAGATTTTCTCTGTCACAGTAAAACACTGAGATTTAAGATAATACAAAATCTGAAAGAAAATGTCAAGTTAAAGAGGATGATGAGATTAGGAGAAAAAAGGCAATCTGAAACAATGGAAAGGCCACAGTCTTTGGAGACAGCTAGGCTTGGGCACCTCTTGGCAAACTGCTTGATCACTGACAGCACACGCTAGCTCATGTGCACAACCAGGAAAGCAGAGCCAGCATTTCAGATTTGTTATAAGCTTTTGAAAAATATATATATATTACGTTATGTATGTACAATGTATGTCATGTCACTATAATGAATCAAAGGCTACTGTTTCTGTAGAGTATGTGTAAAAATAAATAGGAAAAGCATATAATGTTAATGGGGTGGGGTTAGGGGGAAAAAACAATGGAAGGTATTACAATTATATAACTTAATACCCATAAATATATTAATTTAATGAGGAACCAAAATGTCCACCAAAAGAGAGAAAGAGATCAAAATATAAGAAAAAAATCCTGTCATATTAAATTTAAACAGAAAATGTCATTAGGAACTTTAGATTTTTTCAAGTATACTTTTCCATTCTTTCCACTGAGAAGCCAGAGAAGTAGTAATAACCTAGTAATGATAAGCCAGTGCCCAGCTCTCGGTTTCTAAGCATTATTCCCAACTAAAAGAACCAGGGCTTCTTGAAGAAAAGAGTGATTTCTAGGTTAGAAGCAGGAAATATACACAGTGAGCCTGGAACATCTTACTTGCCTAAAACAGGGAGCACTCAGAGGCATAGGGCATAGGAGCTAGGCTGAAGGGACTCTCCCTGCCCACTGGAACAACTGGAGCATCTATGAGAATAACAATAATCGATTATAATGCACTGAATTTAAAATAAAAACTTCCATGAATTTATACTGATATAAAGAGAGAGAGAAAATGGGGTGGAAGAAAGCTTTTCCTTAACAAAGAATGCTAGATAATAAATATGGGAGAAATGACAGAATTTTACAAAATAACCACTTTTCAGGGCACCTGGGTGGCTCAGTTGCCTAGTATCTGCCTTTGGCTCAGGTCATGACCCCAGAGTCCTGGGATCCAGCCCTGCACTGGCTCCCTGTTCAGTAGTGGAGTCTGCTTCTCCCTCTCCCTCTGCCCCTCAACCCCCACTCATGTTCTCTCTCAAATAAATAAAATCTTTTAAAAAAATAAAAAGAAAAATCACCACTTTTCAAACCGCAATGTAATAGCTGACTCAAGAAAGGATCATCATAGGCGCTAACACTAGTGGATGAAAAGTTGCTAGGAGACAGGATATGCACATTCTCTCTAGTATCTGTTTACTAATTATAAACAAAAATGGTTTCTATACAATCTGAGGGACACCACCTTAACCAAGTGATCAAATTTACCATCAACAATGCTGCGACCACATGCCTCCTGAGGAGGTACAACAGGTAGGACAGAAGCTCTCCTAACCAGTACCAAACCTTTAACATGAATCCAGGCCTGAAGAATCAATTAGAGGAGTCCAGAACATGGGACCTTCAATAAAATAACTGGCCTGGGTTTTAAACATCAATATCATGAAAAAAAAAAAACATTAGAAGGCAAGGGTCTATTCTAGATTAAAAGAGATATAACAACTAACTATAAGAACTTTGGATCCTAGATTTAAAAAAGAAAGCAAAACAGCAATGAGCCATTTGAGGTTGGAGGCAGGAAGAAAGATCCAGTTTATTGGAATATGGACTGGAAATTAGTATATACCTCACATCACTGTTAATTAGTATATACCTCACATCACTGTTAATTCTCCTAAGGAAGATAATGGTATGGTAGTTATGTAAGAGAATGTTCTCATTCTTAGAAGATAAATGCTAAACTATCATGACATCTAAAATTTACAATTAAATGGTTCAAAAAAGAAAATGATGTATATGCATATAACTGTATGTAGAAAGTATGCATGTGTAAAAAGTAAAGACAAAGGTGACAAATGTGCTAACAATTAATCGAGGTGCAGAGTATATGGAGGTGTTCATTATACTCTTTCCAAGTTTCTGTAATTTAAAGAATCTTTGAACTATCAAGTAAGAAAAAAATTAATTTAAACCTGAATCAAATCATTCTTGTTGCGTGTGAGCTTGGTCACTTCCTATGAATCCTGAACACAAGGCGTGTGAAAGCAACCATATTTTCCCCCCCAAAAATACATCCACTAGAATAAATCTATGTTCGATGTGGCTTTTGCTTCAATGGACTAGTGTGAAATATACATCAGCCTCTTCATGCACCATCCTGGAGAGGCCCTGTGAGAGGATGATGGCCTGCTCGTATATTACACACAGTTTCCCACCAGGCAAAGAATGCTATGTCGGTGTGGGACTAGAAAATAGAAATAGCCCAAATAACCTCAACTAGAATAAAGAGAGGAAGCAGAGTCCAGAAATCCTCCAGGATGTTACGCATCACTGCTAATATCCATCCCTCTCCCTCCAAGCTGCAAGACCTTCATTTTGGGGAGGTTACTTCCATGCAAGATGGGATCACGGGTGCGTAAATAAGAAAAGGTTAGTGCTGGTAAAAACCGAAAGCATTTGCAATACATCAACCAATTTTACTTTGGTTGTATCTCAACCCAGTGCATGTGGGAAAAATCAGACAGGTGACAAACAGGGAGGGCCCAGGACTAGAGAACACTATTCAGGAATACCAGGTAACTTCAATCTATGGAAGGGGGTGCTGACAGGTGGCAAGGATAGAAGGCGGGGTCTACTATAGTTAATACAGAGAAGATGAGCTTTTGGACATTGCACTTGGTTATTAAGAGACATTGGTATTTGTATTAGCAAGAGTTTGGGATCCAAATGCCACACTTAATGCTAAAGCCAACTGCGATCTTAAAACAGCTTAAGAAAAGCTCATTTTTAAAATGTGACAACACTGGCAGGGGAAATTTGCAAAGTATCAATCTGTCTCTTCCAGCTTGGGTATAATGCCTTTCTTAGTGATTTGGAATCATCCTATTATTCTATCTGTTAGATTCATACTATTTAATCATATGGAAGACTTCAAGAGTTATTTGAGTAGAGGGAAAGATCAAAGAAAAGTTATGTTTGTAGAGCTATATTTTACATTTACTCACAATTGTTATAGTTTCCTTGAAAAATACCAGTATATGTACAAACACTCTAGTAGATCTGACACCATTCATCAACTACAGTAAGTCTCTGAAACTATTCTTGACTATCAAAAATACACACAGAGGGGCACCTGGGTATCTCAGTCGGGTAAGTGTCTGATTACTGATTTCAGCTCAGGTGATGATCTCAGGGTCGTGAGTTCAAGCCCCATGTGGGGCTCTGTGCTCAGCACAGAGTCTGCTGGAGATTCTCTCTCCCCCTTCTTCTACCCCTCCCACCACTCGAGTGTGCTCTAAAATAAAAAAAATAAAAATAAATAAAAAATACACACATAAAATCCCCAACTGTGATAAGAAAATATTAAAGGCATCATTTCTAAAATAATGCATTAATTTTAATAGAGAATATGTTAAGAGATGGGAATGTGTTCAGTGACTTCAACAGAAAGCTATTTCAAACAAAAAAATTAAATGAGATAATTATAAACAAACATACCCATCTTTGGTCTGATCCACTACGCCGCTTAAAAGCTCCACAGTCTTTGGATTGGGCTGGCTTTCTCCAAAAATGTTCAAATATCGTGTGACGAAGTCATTGGGAGACATAAAAAACTCACCATTTTTTTCAATGCTTGCATACTGTTTAAAGAAAAAAAAGAAAAGATATTTTACCCTCAAAAGTATATAATCAGATCAATATGTGAAAAAGCTGAAAATAGGCAAAGGATAAAACATCAGATATGATAATATACTCGTCTCAAGAACAGTTACTTCCCAAGACCTCATAGGAAAAAAAAATATGTTAAGTCTCCCAAGTTTTATGTTTATACCAGTGGTTCTCAGTTGGGGGCAGCTTAGCCTGACTGTTCAGCTTATAAACATCAACGTTTTCTAACAGTCAAGTATAACTAAAGAGGCTCAACCTTCTCTATATGTTACCTGCTTTCTGGGGATGGAGGGGAGGGGTAGGAGGGGCTTCTCTAGCTCTGCTCTTCCTCCATTTGTTTTCATTTTTCCCCATGGTGGGGACATCTGGCAGTGTCCGATGATAAATGACTGTCATAACCTGAGGGGGAGGGAGGCTACCAATATGCAGTTGGTAGAGGTCAGGACAACCCCCAACTCCCCTGGAGTGATCCAGCCCTAAATGTCATAGCACTGACACTGAGAAGCCCTAGTTTATGGAAATTTGAAAAGACAAATTATATCCTGTTTTTAGCAAGGGCATATAGCTTTAAAAAAAAAATAGGTTGTTTCCGTCCATGATTTTATATTCTAATTCTTTGGTCCCCATTCCTGTTTCAAGGGCACCAATAATGCAAGAAAGGAAGACCAAGAGACTAAGCCAGAATGCAAATTATTAACTATATGGCTTCCTGGGGGATTTCATGGAAGAAGATATGAAAGTCTGCTCTACTTGGTGTTCTCTTCATCCTAGAGGGAAATGGCAAATGAGAATTAGGCAGCACTCAATGCTTTTTCACAGCACTCCTCTTGCCTTTAGCGATACATTCCAGCCTCTGTAAGTGGGAATCTGTTCATTCCTGTCCCAGGGAGTCCCAGGGCCCAAGGGATCATACAGTACCCTAATACAGCAGGAGAGGACCTCTTGATCCTGGGGACAGAAAAGTGATGTGAGGGTGGGCAGGTGAAGACTGTGAGCTACATGAAGAACAAGGTGAGATGGATAACAGCAACCACATGGGGGTGGGGGGCACAGTGATGTGGGGAGCATGGGGAGGTGAAGTGCAGCAACAGCATCTCCATTTCCTCAACAGCCACAGACTATAAACTGTGGGCCATTAAAACTGTTTTCTTTCTTTTTTTTTTTTTTAAAGATTTATTTATTTGACAGAGAGAGCACAAGCAGGGGAGCAGCAGGCAGAGGAAGAGGGAGAAGCAGGCTTCCTGCTGAGCAAGGAGCCCAATGTGGGGCTCAATCCCAGGTCCCTGAGTTCATGACCTGAGCTGAAGGCAGATGCTTAAATGACTGAGCCACCCAGACACTCATTAAAATTATTTTTAAAGGTCACTTGTTATTTCTACATTTTAATTCCAATGCAGGACAAACTCTTGCTTAGACACACAGTAACCAGCTCTGGAGTCCCTCAGGCCTGGGCTGCACTGAGCTCTGCTTCTACCTCTAACCACCTATATGACCTCACATAAAAGTATAGCTTTCTGAGCCTCTGGCTCCTCGCCTGTAAAATAGGGATAACATTACCTGCTTCTTAAGGTCGATGCTAGAAATAAACAAATAATCAAGCACCATATGCTACACACAAAAAGCACTTCACAAATGTTCTATATGATCAGTTTTCGTTTAACATATTTTAGCATTGTACAAAAGAAAAGCTCAAAAACGGTCCAAGAATCCCACTATTCTTCAGTTAGCACTGAATTGGCTTTTTGGAAACATAAAAGAATTATATTTTGATTTTCCTGAGGCAAAACAAGAAACACAAAGGGTATGTTGCTAATTATAGCGATCCTATGATTTAGAATTATACCTATGTTTGCTTGTAGCAGAGAGTAATTAATTAACTCAGTTTAATTCTTCTCCCACAGGTAGGTGGTTCAGGTTTATCTTCTAGTTTGGGATATTTTTAAATAAAGCTAAGGTAAACAGAGACTTGTATATAACAATTGTCCAAATTCCTGGCAACCTTCAAAGGCTGGACTCCTGGAAGAGAAACTGTTGAGTCAAAGGAGAGGAACTGGAAGGTTCTTGATACTTCATCATGCTTCTCTCCAGAAAAGATTGTACCAATTCACACTCCCATCAGCAGTGTGTGAATGCGCCTTCTTCCCCCTCTATCAGATTTGTTGCAAATATTTACCTAGTTTGATATTTGTAGATAATTGAGTGTATTTTTTCTTACTCCTTTGCAATTTCTTCCATTACTTCTAAGTCTAGAAGTTAGGCCTTCCTCATCTCAATGTTAATATTTACCCACATTTTCTCTCGGCTTTTTTTTTTTTTTTAAGATTTTTTATTTATTTATTCGTGAGAGACACAGAAATAAAGAAAGGCAGAGACACAGGCAGAGGGAGAAGCAGGATCCATGCAGGGAGCCTGACATGGGACTAGATCCCAGGTCTCCAGGATCACGCCCTGGGCTGAGGCAGCGCTAAACCGCTAAGCCACAGGGGCTGCCCTCTCTTGGCTTTTAAGTTGTTTTAAGTTTCAATACATCAGTACATCAGTTTTTTATGTGGTTTGAGGTAAGGATCTTCCAACTTTAATTTTTCCCACTTAATCTCTTGGTTGTCCCAGGAGCACAAATGAAATCATTCTTTCTTCCCCTGGCTTTAGGATGTCATGTTTACTACATGTTAACTATCATACGATCATCAGGGAACAGCGGGCAAGTAAGTCCAACCTCAACACCGGTTCTGATCAGTTGGCAACGAATGGCTCCCCTCTGAGGCTGCCCCCAAATTCCATGGAGGAATGACAGGATGGGCTGACAGTTCTTGTCATCCTTGCGGCAGGAGTCCTTGCCAACTGACCTGTCTACTCTTGCAAGATGACGTGCATCTTAATTGCTACAACTAGAGGGAAAGGATTTTTTCCTGTGGTTCTCACTACAGCATCCTCTAGTTCCCAGACTGGTGGCAGGCAGAGAATGAAATGTGTTTGATAAATATCTGTCGAATGAAGGAAAGTTTAAAATTATTGTACTACTTCCTTCCTGGGAGTTTCCTGGGCCATGATCGGTCTTTGATTTTCCTCCCATGTAACCTTCAGAATCACTGTAATGCTGCTGAGCCCTAAAAAAAATCCCACTGAAAGCGCAAAATTAAATTACAATGCCATACCCTTCACCCATACCCAGGACAATTAAAAAGAAATAACAAGTACTCGCAAAAACAGGGAGCAAATGCAATTCTCATATACTGGTGTTATGAGAGTAAACCATTAAACCACTTTAGAAAACTGCTTGGCAACATCTCTGACTGAACATGCACATAACCACAGACACAGCAATTTCAATCATAACTATGTCTCTAACAGAAACGTGTGGATAGATACATATGTGTTTATATGTATATATTTTTGACTAAAAAACATGCTTTAGCATTTTAATATCTACAGCAGCATTATCTTCAATAGCAGAAAGATGGAAAATAACTCAAACATCAACCAATGGTACGATGTACAAATCAACTACCGTGGTACAGTCACATAACAGAACACAACACAGCAAGGAGAATAAACTAACACCAACCACACACAATGGATGAATCTTAACAACTAAAGCAGGAGTGAAAGAAACAAGACACCAGAAAACATATTGTAGGATTCCATTTATATAAAGTTGAAAACCAAACAACTGGTCACCTTTAGGAGGGGTGCATACTTACCAAAAGGGGCATCAGATGCTTTTGGGACCCTGGTTACATACATGTGCTCACTTTGTGAACACTAATGGAGCTGTACATTTAAGATCTATATGCTTGATTTATACCTCAATAGTTTACACATTAAAAAAATCAAGATATTTTCTGCCCTATTTTTTCAGGGGTGATAAAGAATTTTCTAAACTTAAAAATATATTCATCTGAACATAGAAAACACGGTTTTCTTTAGTTTGCAAAACCAGCTCATCACCAAGGCTGCATGGTCTGCCTTGTAATTATAATAAAATGTCAAAGGTTGTTCCTTCATTTGATGGGCAGAGACAGATCATAATAAGTATGTACTGACAAAAGTGCTCCACTGCCCTTGCAGCAGTGAATGGAGGGGTCTCTATCAAGGGAGTGGACTACACAGCTACTGCATCTTTAAAATGGTATTTCCTCCTTCTTTGGGACTAGATTTTACAAGTGTCCTGAAGACTCTCTCTCCCTTGCAATTTTTTTTAAGTTTTAATATGATGAAACAAATGCATGCCATATGCAAAAATGCAGATTCAAGAGTATATTATAGTGTTGTTATACTATCAATGCAGAAAAGACAACTAACATCCAGTAATAGGAAGTAGCTAGATAAATTATGGTAGAAACAGCTCTACTTGGGAATAGCACACAACAATAAAACTGTAGAAATATCCCCAATTACAGGAAAAGGTTTTCCTAACATATTAGGTGTGTGTATGGCGGGGGGGGGTTTACAGGATAAAACATTATTCTTTCTCCTGTTAAGGAAAAAAAAAAAAGGTTTATATACATACACAGAGACATAGAAACAGAGAGAAAGGTATATAAATAAAATACATATGTATATATAGATACAGATTATATCTATATGGTAGAATCACACGTTACTTTTCTTTATATACTTGTGCTTTTTCAATTTTTGCCAATGAATATGAACCACCTTCTCATTTTAAAAAAGTTTTCAAAAAAGAAATTGTTTTTCTAATTTTGTCAATAAAAATCCTGAATACAGCTATTATGTTTTGTTGGGGGAAAAAAAAAAAAAAACACCCAAGTGCAATTCACTATGTACTATTATAAATTGTAATAGGACCTGTTCCCCTTGTCTAGTCCCTTTATGCAGTCTTCCCATCTCCTACATCTTACACTACAGGCATTCAGCTACTTCAACCTGTAAACAGTACACATCACCCCCTTTGCTCTGCCCTGAGCTAATGGTTTCCTTCTCAGTATCCCCCTTCTTATTACTGGCACGTCTCTGACCCAGCCTATCTATCCAGTGGTCATATTTATCCCCTGCTCCCTCCCATCCATCAGACAAGACCATTTTCACTAAGCAGTCCTTCAAAATGTCTTAACTTTGCCCACTCTCCATTTCCCCTGCTGCCACAATCCTAATCAAGTCTTTAGGGCCACACACCAGGATTATACCCAAGGCTGCCTAACTCATAGTGCTGCTGCACCAATCAAATGTCAAACTCCTCCTGCCAGTGTCACTGGATTACTCAGAAAACCTTCAAAGGCTTCCTATTGTTCAGCAGACATGCCAAACTCCCAATCACCTTTCTAATTTTGTCATCTACACCCTGTAATGCTTGGCAGCCTCCCTGGCATACAGCTGAATTTCATTTGAAGAAGGAGCCAGGATTCTTCAACCTGGAAGAGCTGTGTACTCCCAAACACATCTCCAGCCCTTCCCTCAGACATGCCCTCTCCCCTGGAGCTACCTAGCTGTCCTCCTCCCTGACTCTCCAGTTTCCACTCAGCCCAGGGTTCCAAGGAGCCTTCAAAGGGCTCCCCACCACTGGGACTGCTCCTGCTGTTTCTTGTGGCATTTGCTTTAACCACACAGGCACCATAGGTGAACCTAGATTCTTTCATACCTGCTGCATGCCTGTAAATCGTGTCTCCCGCATAAAAGCTGCACTCCTTGAAAACATGTTCACTGCTTACACCTGTTTTGTACATACCACTCACCACAAAGTTTCATGGTGTTTTATTTAAGCTGTGAGCACTCAGTACACCTGCTCAAATTAACACAAAGCAGCACCAAAAGTGTCAGGCAGGGGGGAAAAAAAAAACCATGTCAACATTCAGGTTAGAAACAAAACTGACCATACCTGGACTTCAGCTTCCATGTTCACACAAAAGGTTACCGGCCCCTTAGCACCAGAAGGGGCTGCATAATAAACTCAACCTCCTCAGGCTATAAATGCCATAGACCAAGTCCAGCCCTACATCCCATCCATGCGCACTGCCCAAGGACCTGAGCTCCAGGTCACCTCCTGCAAGGCACTCTTATAGCCCTCTGTTTCACACCTGTTGCTGCCGCTGCTCAGAAAAGCCTTCCTCTGCCCCACAACTGTCCTCTACCTTCTCCAGCTGGTAAGTACCTCCTCACTGTCAAGCCCAGCTCAAACATCACCAGCTCTAACTGTAATGACCCTTGCTAGCACAATGTAATTAGCCCCACATCATCTTCCCACTAATTAACACCATATAATGCTCATCAACGATATCATGGCTTTTTTGTTTGTCTTACACTTACACACAGTGAGATACTAAACGGCAGGAGCCATGATTTATGCATCTTTATATCCCCAACACTTTACTTCACATAGAGTAAGCAACACCCCCAAAAAAGAAGAAAACAACTTATTTCAACTCTTCTCAAGGATAAAATAAACCAGAATTGGGCCCACTTCAGTCTTCCAGGACCCCTCTTCCCTCCTCTCTCCGGAGCAGTTGCACCAGCTCTATGACCTCCACAGTCGCTGACACCCCTGCTATCAGTACATCTGCTCCAAAGGTCCTCCCCCAAGCTGCAGAAGAGTTCTCTAACTAGTGTAACAGACTGAAGGCTGCAATATTTATCATGAAGAAAAATCAGGAAAAAGTCAAAATCAGTAGTCAGGTTCACAGAGGGCTAACTGCTGATCCACACTTAACTGAAAGGCCCAGCCACAGAGGAGATGTGCCTCGCAGAGCCCTGTGGGCGTCATCCCAACTCTCCTGCCCCAACACCATCTGTGGCAGATGGTAAACAAGAGATCCTCCACATGCTGAGCCAAGGTGGATTTGTGTGGGTACCACACTGCCCAGGCCTGATGAGATCACCCAAACCTCTGCCAGATTCACAATCCCTTCCAGAAACTGCTGATCACTGTTTTCTTTATGGACGGTACCCCCCTGCCTGGCCCCAGCATCCTCTTGGCCTCCAAGTCACACTCTCACAAGCCGTGTAGTCTTAACCACCCCAAGAGAAGACAACATTTCCCTATCAGGTCCCAAAGATTCCACCCTCAGGCTTACTTACACAGAAATCTCACGGATGGCTCTCCAGAATTCTGCAAAGAATTCCCACCCTCCCTGGGTCTACCCGACCAATCCAATTTGTCTCCAGTAGACACTTGCCTCCTACTGACATGGAGCAGCTGGAAAAGACAGGTTGTTCCAACGTGGGATCTTAACCTAACTTTACCAGTTGCCATGTGGCCTCAAAAGGTGGACACAGCTTCTACCTGGATGGACCCTTTCCATTAGATCACACCAAAAGACCAACAGGTATCCGAGATGCACAATCTATTGAGATGCTCTGAGTTGTTCCCACTTCCTGTCAGAAGGATGCCTACAATCAAAACAGAAGTAACAGAAAGGTCCTGAATTCAAAGAATGCTTATGAGTGTGCTCAAATTAATGAGTTCTATCCATCTCTCTAGGCTCTCTGGCAATCCTCTGCAAGTGCTCTTCTAGAATCATATTATAAGAGTTTTTATACTATAGACCTTAAGTACACATACTAAAAATGTCTATGGTTCCCTCACACACACCTCATCTCAATCACAGTGGGCCCCAGGTGAGAAACAAAGCATTTCTGTTCCTTGGACTTTCATGGTCTGGAATCCTTTTCCACCTTAGAAGCTCTCTACTGTGCTGTCCTTTCAGGCTAAAACCAAATTTATAGAGAATTCTGCTTACTTATAACCCAAACCTCCTAACAAATTATCACTCCCCCCCTCCCTCAAACCTGCTCATTTTTTAAACCATTTCCTTTTGAAGCCTCTGGCTGTCAGAATTATTTAATTTCAAGCATTTCCTGAATCAGTATCTAAGGCATATTAGGTGCTGGGCATATTCATCCAAGTTTTTTCACTCAATCTTTACAAATTTTTATAGCTTATTAAGAAGATGTTCATACATGTACAAAGTAGAGAGAACAGGGTAAAAAACTCCATGTTCCATTTACCAGTTTCAAAAATTATCATCATACAGACCATGCATTTTCCCTCCCACCCAAAACTGGATTATTTAAAAGCAAATCTCAAGACACCATAATCTCATCTGTAAATACTTCAGTGTGTACCTCTAAGAGAAAAAGACTCTTTTTTAAAAAAAAAAAGATTTTATTTATTTATTCATGAGAGACATAGAAAGGCAGAGACATAGGAAGAGGGAGGAGAAGCAGGCTCCATGTAGAGAGCCTGATGCGGGACTCAATCCTGGGACCCCGGGATCACGCCCTGAGCCAAAGGCAGACACTCAACCACTGAGCCACCCAGGCGCCCCACCACTGAGCCACCCAGGCACCCCGAGAGAAAGACTCTTAATTGCTCCTGTAATCAGAATACCATCATCTGACCTAAAATCAATAACAATTCCTTAATATCAGATAATCATGTCAGTATTCAAATTCTCTGATTTCTCAGTATTTTTTAATAGTATCGCATTTTGATGAGGAAAGTGATCCTCACAAATTTAGTAACTTTCTGAGCCATGTATTTGGTACATAGCAGAACATCAAGTTTCCAGGTAAATAACATTAAAAGTGATTTGGTGTCTGGGACCTGAGGCAGAATTTTCTATTAGAATATCATTCATTCACTGCCCAATGTCCCAAAATAGGGGAAATATAAGAAACCTAAGGAAATATATGGGAAACATACAGTATCTGTTGTGATCTAATATGTACTATTATTTATACTGGGGCCCCCTCACCAGGCACCACAGTTGCAATAAAAAGACGATAATGGTAAAAATGAAGGGCTTTTACCAATGAGAAGCAAGGACAGTCCTCTCTGGATGGATGAAGGATTACTGAAATGTTTACAAAGAGCTTTCAACTTCTTAGGAAGAAAAAGCATGATCAGCAAACCACAGAAGTGAATCCTCAAAAGGTAAATGAGTTGTGATACTAAATCCCCCAGCAACTCCTTTCTAGTATCTGACCCCAAGTGAGAGAAAAGAAATTAAAATGCAAACCATACTGCCCTCACAAACAATCACCTACAAGTTTCTGATACATTTCAAAAAACAGAAGTAATTGTAATGGATCTCTTTCATAAGTCTTAAGTAAAGATACCTTTTGGGATTTTTTTATATAACAATGAAATAAAAGCTGTTTGAAAATAATCTTTAAAAATTCGAGAACACAAATCAAACAACAAACAAAATAGATTTCTTTATACTGACCTTCAAAAATATTGTTTTAAGCTCAGCTGGATCTGCTCTCTTGGTTAAAACCACCTATAAATAAACATAAAAATGTTTATATTATTAGAACAAAGCTGAGAAATCAAGCTAGTAGACTAAAAGAAAATAAACTCCAGGTTAGAAATCAGTGAATTTCATTTTTATACTTAAATCACCAAATTTCCCCAGTGCATAAACTACTCCTTGGATTTTAAATTAGACTCATTATGTGGCTTCTAGACTGATAAGAGTCCGTGCAAGAAATGAGTAAAGCTCTTCATATGTGATATTTAATGTAATCTTTTTTTCCCAAAAAAATAAGCAGGAAAATAGAAAACTTGAAACAGATCTGTAACCAGCTGGCATTTTTAAACTACACACCAAAGTGATCCATACCCTCCCCACAGGGAAATATTAAAGTACAACTTGTTTGTTAACCATGCAAGAGAACACAGTTCTTAAAGAAGTTGGTGAACAAGGCGAATCCTATTAACAAACAGGTAATTACTTCGCACGGTTCTGCTGGGGACAGGCATGAATGCCTAGTTATCTGGGCATGCCAAGCAAGGTCTCCTCCTCTCCCCAACTTTTAATTTAAGAAGTCAGAAGTCTCCAAAGGTATGACTATTATTCTCCACGTTCTAGAAATACAAGGGGCTACGGTTACCTTTTGAGAACAAAATTTGACAGATTAGCTCAGAATAGGTGTTGTGCTTAATTCCCCAGCCCACAAAGTCCAAAAACATCAGTTGGGGGAAAAAGCAAGACAAACCTGAATATAACTACCCCAGGCCAACACAAAAGAGTCCTTATGTGGAACCAAACAGTGGGCTTATTCAGTGTCCCATCACCCAATCGTGCTGGCAAAAACCATCGTGAGACTGAATCCTCACCAAGCACAGCGTCACCCCATGATACAGCCAAGGAGGGGTTCCTGGAACCACCCTCATACCGGAGCCATGTCGCTATCCACAGGGAGATTTATGCAAATTGTTCTCAATCCCTTCTGTGTGTTTGCAAAGGCTCTTCTGAGATCTTTGGACAATGGGTTCTCTGTCTCTAAATATGTAACCGCCTGAGCTTCTTGGCCTGCCACTGTCAGGAATAATTTTATTAACTAATCACTGGAAGAGGAGAGGTAGTTTTTCTGAAACAAGTTGGTCGGTCACCTTGTTTCCCAAAGCAAGACTGATAACTCCTTTAATTTCATCTGAGTACTTATAACCACCAATGCTATTTTTGTCCATAAAATTTGGTCATCTTTTTAAAATTCTGAATTAGTGTTCTTTGCTGTTCAATTAAGGAAAAAACAGAATGCTAACCAACCAAATATCGATGATAGTGATGACCTACAGATTTCAGGAGATTCTTTCCTTTTGAGTTTATCTTCTGAGAAAGAATAAGCCAAACACTACTGGAGAAGATAAGAAACACCTCCATCCTCTTAAGAGCAGAGAAATTTCCTCCAAGTTCTGTATCTCACAACAGTCCATAACTAACATTTTTTAGAAGGCATATGGTGACCCTAGGTACTTAGTTGGGTTTCCTTTTAAAAGCAAAGGTAAGTTTCCACAAAGTGAACTATTCTTGCTCCATCTGAATACCACATCCTTTAAAATCTAATTAATTCACTATACTGTGCACTTCATAAAGCCTTCCCTGGGCAATGCTATTTTAGAGTAAACTTCCCCTGCCCTAAATTCCCACAGCATTCTTCCATTACTAATCCCCAAATGCACATCAGTGTTCCCCACCAGGACTGCACTTCTGTAAGAAACAAAGCATTCACTCTGTAACTCTACCAGGATCTAAGGCACAGGAGAACAATATATGGGGAGAAAAATAACAAAGAGCAGAGACCAATGAAATGGACTAAAAAGACAATAGAAAATATCAATGTAACTAAGAGCTGGTTCTTTGAAAAGATAAACAAAACTGACAAACCTTTAGCTAGACTCAACAAGTAAAAAAGAGGGCAGCCCTGGTGGCTCAGCAGTTTAGCGCCGCCTTCAGCCCAGGGGGCCTGATCCTGGAGACCTGGGATTGAGTCCCACGTCGGGCTTCCTGTATGGGTCTGCTTCTCCCTCTACCTGTGTCTCTGCCTCTCTCTCTCTCTCATGAATAAATAAATAAAATCTTAAAAAAAGAAAAGTAAAAAAGATAGATGGCATAAATAAAACTGGAAATGAAAGAGGAGACATCAACAACAGGTACCACAGAAATACAAGAGGTAAGATTTACTATGAACAATTATACTAACAAACGGGACAACCTAGAGGAAATTAATAAACTCCTAGAAACTAAGGAGAGTGAAAGAGTAATTTAAAACCTCCCAAAAAACAAGTCGAGGACCAGGTAGCTTCCTCAGTGAATTCTACCAAACATTCAAAGAAATATTAATACCAATCCTTCTCCAACTCCTGCAAAATACAGAAGAGGAAGAAATTCTTCCAAACTCATGAGTCCAGCATTAGTCTGAAACCAAAACCAGACAAGAATGCCACAAGAAAAAATTACGGACTAATACCCTGATGAACATATATGCAAAAATCCTCAACAAATACTAGCAAATCAAATTCAACAATATATTAAAAAGATCATATACCATGATCAAATGAAATTATTCCAGGGATGCAAGGACAGTTAAACATCTACAAATCACTGTGATACACATTAACAAAATGAAGAATAAAAAAGATCCAATGATCATCTCAATATACACAGAAAAAGCACCTACTATGATAAAAATTTCTCAATCAAGTGGGTATAGAATGTATTTCAACATAATAAAAGCCATATATGATAAGCCCACAGCTAACATCATACTCAACAATGAAAACCTGAAAGCCTTATTCTAAGAGCAGGAACAAGACAAAGATGTCCCACTCTTGCTGCTTCTGTGCAACACAGTATTGAAAAATCCTAGCCAGAGCAAGTAGGCAAGAAAAAAAATAATAAAAGGCATCTAAATTGGAAAGGAAGAATAAAATTGTCACTACTTACAGATGACATGATATTATACATAGAAAATGCTAAAGACACCACTAAAAATAACTGTCAGAATAAATTTAGTAAAGTTGCAGGACACAAAAATCGATACACAAAAATCTGCTGCATTTCTGTGCACTAATAACTATCAGAAAGAAAAAGAAAACAATCCTGTTTATAATTGCATTAAAAAGGGATGCCTGGGTGGCTCAGTGGCTGAGCGTCTGCCTCCAGCTTAGGGCATGATGCCAGGTCCGGGGATCGAGTCCCACGTCGGGCTCCCTGCGAGGAGCCTGCTTCTCCCTCTGTCTGTCTCTGAGGCCTATTTCTCTATGTCTTTCATGAATAAATAAATAAAATCTAAAAAATAAGGCATGTTAAAAAAAAAAAAAAAACAGCATTAAAAAGAATAAAATACCTAGGAATAAATTTAACCAGGAAGTAAAGAACCTATATGCTGAAAACTACAAAACATAGTGGAAAAAAAACTGAAGAGGACACAAATTAATGGAAAGATATTCTGGACTAATGGATTGGAAGAATCAATTGTTAAAATATCCATACTACACAACACAATGAACAGATTCATAGCAATCCCTATCAAAATTCCAGTGGCAGAGCACCTGGCTGGCTCATTTGGTAGAGTGCGTGACTCTTGACCTTGGAGTTGTGAGTTGGAGCCCCATGCTAGGTGTGGAGACCACTTTAAAAAACATATATTTTTTTTAGAAATGCCAATTGCATTTTTCAATGACATAACAAATCCTATAATTTGTATGAATCACCTAAAACAATAAACAAAAAAAGGCAAATAGTCATCTTAAGGGAAAAAAAAGTTGAAGGCATCATGCTCCCTGATTTCAAGCCATATTACACTGCGATAGGAGTAAAACTGTGGTATTGGCATAAAAAGACACTTTTGTCTTTGTTCAGTAGAACAAAAGAGAGTCCAGAAATAAGCCCACACATATATGATCAATTAATTTATGACAAAGGAGCCAAGAAGAGATAATGGGAAAAGCAAAATCTCTTCAATAAATGGTGTTGGAAAACTAAACAACACATGGAAAAGAATGAAAGTGGACAGCATACATAAAAATTAACTCAAAATGAATTGATTAAAGACCCAATGAACAGAAGACCTGAAGCCCTAAAACTCCTAGAAAAACACAAAGGTAGTAAACTCTGACACAGGTATTGGCAATGAGTTGTTTCTTTTTTTAATAGGACACCAAGAGTTAAAGCAACAAAAGCAACATAAGTGGGACATCATACTAAAAAGCTTCTGCACAGCCAAGGAAACCATCAACAAAATGAAACCTACTGAATGGGAGACAGTATTTGTAAATCATACACTCGATAGAGGCTAATACCCAAAATATGTTAAAAAAAACAAACAAACCTACAACTAAATAACAACAATAGCAACAATAAATCCAATTTTAAACATGGGTAGAAGATCTACAGAGACATTTTTCCAAAGAAGATATAGAGATGGCCAACAGATACATGAAAAGATGTTCACTGTCACTCATCATCAGAGAAATGCAAATCAAAACCACAATGAGATATTACCTGACACCTGTTAAGACTGGCTATTATTAAAAAGACAAGAAAATAAGAAGTGTTGGCAAGAATGTGGAGAAACAAACTGTACACTGTTGGTGAGAATGTCAACTGGTGCAGTCATTATGGAAAACGGTATGGAGGTTTCCTCAAAAAATTAAATATAGAACTATTCTACTTTGGGGTATTTATCTGAAGAAAACGAAAACACTACACACACTTGGAAATATATATATGCACGCTCATGCTCACTGCAGCATTATTTACAATATTATTTACAATAATTATTTAAATAATTATTTACATTATTTACAATATCCAAGACATAGCAACAACCTAAGTGTCCACTGATGGGTGAATGGACAAAGAAATTGTGAGACAGATATAAAATGAAGTATTATTCAGGCATAAGAAAAATTAAATCTTGCCATTTGTAACAAAATGGATGGACCTCAAGGGCATTATGCTAAGTTAAATAAATCAGATGGAGAAAGACAAGTACCATCTGATCTCTCTCGTACATGGAATCTATTTTATAGATACATATAAATAGATATATATAACATATATTTTTATATATGTATATATATATAATATATATATACAAATGACAGATACAGAGAAAAAAAATAGAGAACAGGCTGGTGGTTGCCAGAGGCAGGGGGTGGGGTGGCAGAAATGGGTAAAGGGAGTACAAATTTATTAAAAATTTTGTTTAAAAGGCAGGAGTTATTCACCAATGTATCACCAACATTAGTACAATGTCTGGCACATACAGATGGTTCAGTAAATATTAGCAGAAGTACTGAGTTCTATAAATCAATTCTTACAAAATCCATATAGTGACCCAAAATCCAAGTCATATCAGCTGATATGTATAGAACATTTTGTATTTTCAATGCATGACTATTACTTCACTGGATAATCATAGCAAAATCTGAGACCTGGAGAGAAAATAATGTTGCACCCACTTTACAGAAGAGAAACCAAGACTCAAAGAGGGTCAATTTTTTCCTCAAAAGTCAGAACTGGCACCAACTTGTGCTTAGATTTCTAAGTATTGTCTGAGCTGAGATCAGATCTCAAACCTTCCACCTCCTACTCTATTGGTCTTTCCATTGAGCCACACCATAGGCAGCTTCAAACTGACCATAACTTATATTAACCATTAATACAATACACACCCAGAAATCAAGAATTTCCCAATTTCTCCTAACACCACCAGTTTGTAGTATCCATCTAGTGCTGTGATTAAAAAACATGGCTTTAGGAGCACCTGGGTGGCTTAGTCAGTTATGAGTCTGACTCTTGGTTTCATCTTAGGTTATGATCTCAGGGTTCTGGGATCAAGCCCTGCATCATGCTCTGCACTGGGTATAGAGTCGGCTTGGGATCTCTCTCTCTCTCTCTCTCTCTCTCTCTCTCTCGCTGTGCCCCTCTTCCACTTTTTTTTAAAGATTTTTATTTATTTATTTATTCATGAGAGAGAGAGAGGGGCTGAGACACTAACAGAGGGAGAAGCAGGCTCCATGCAGAGCACGGGACTTAATCCTGGGTCTCCAGGATCAGGTCCTGGGCTGAAGGCGGCGCTAAACCGCTGAGCCACCCGGGCTGCCTGATTTTTATTTATTTATTCATGAGAGACACACAGAGACAGAGAGGCAGAGACACAGGCAGAGGGAGAAGCAGGCTTCATGCAGGAAGCCCGATGCGGGACTCGATCCCGGGAACTCCAGGATCACACCCTGAGCTGAAGGCAGAGGCTCAACCACTGAGCCACCCAGGTGTCCCCCTCTTCCACTTAAAATCTCTAAATAAATAAATAAATAAAGTCTTAAAGAAAGAAAAAAACACAACCACAGAACACAGTTTTAGTGTCAGGCCACCTGTGACTGGGGATCAGGTGTGACCTGGAGCAAGACCACTGACCTCTCAGCCTCACTTCTCTCACCTGTAAAATGAGAAGTCCTGGATGGTTGAAAGTGTGATAGGAGATAATAACAAAGTGCTCTGCTGCAGAGACGACACATAGTTAAAGACCTCAATAAACGGAATAAAGTACTTGCATTATTTATGGGAGGGTGTTTATATACTCTTTAAAAAGTCTAAGTGATGAGTAACCTGGCTCATAACTGGAGAAGGAAAAAAAATCAGCAAACCACTAACCACAGACATTTTCCTAACTCATCTCCTCTGCTATCTTAGCCCCAACCAATGCAACTTCTTGAAACCAGACCCAAAGTTCCAGATACACCACGGAATTTGCCTGAGGCCCGTGGAAATGTGTATTAGGTCCTGAACACATTGTACTGAAGCAGAAAGTAACTGGTTCCACAGGAGATGGCTTCACAAAAACTTGTACCAGCCTCCTGGCCTCACCTCTGCACTAACTCCATCTAGCTCCCTACTGCTGTGTGACTTGTCAGAATTCCCAGTTCTTCTCCTCCTATTCTCATCTTCTTGCACTGGCATCATGTATAGTGAAGGAAGAACACTTACACAGCTTCATTCAAGACAACATAAAGTTAAGATCTAGACGTCGCAGCGTTCTGAAGGTGTACTGAGATGGAATCTACCTGGTGGCAAAATCAATACCTGGGAACTACAGAAATGTAGCCTCCCTTTTTAAGCCAACTCAAAACAGCTGCTCTGCATGCACACTCTGCGTCACTTTAACAAGCCTTTAGAAGATTCATCAAACTTGAGATTGTTTCCAGAAGGCTGAATTTCATTGTTATGAATTTTTTTCTTATACTAACAGCATGTAAATATTTACAGCTACTCTTCTTACAATCTAATTGCCTGATTTTATCATCATGCTTCTGAATTTGCATTTCTAAGAACAGATTCCACCATTAAACAAAATTTGTATATCAAGAGTTATAAATAAAAGGCACTAGTTTTCAAACAGAAAAATCACCAAGAAGGAAAAGGGATGACTTGGCAGATGACTATGAAATCAATACAATAGGGAATTTTATACTACAGCTGCTAACTTAATCCATACAACATTGCTACTTAATCAATACAATAAAGAATTTTATACTACAGCAGCTAACTTTCACACAGTCAAGACTCAGGGAAAAAGAGAAAGGGTTAAAATTGGAAAACCTATGCATTATATATTTTTTCCACAAACTGAGAGAAGTTTACCTTTACCGAACTTTAATATGGAAATTTCAGGTCAATTCCATGAATCTATGTTCCACAGAGCAAAATTTCAGGACCACTGAATATGTTAAATTTTTGACAAACATTACATATAATAGCTTGAATAGGTTATCAATAGCATTTGCAAAACGGATGCACTAGCCAGGTACATCCTAGTTATAAAAAACCAACCAACAGGGATCCCTGGGTGGCGCAGCGGTTTGGCGCCTGCCTTTGGCCCAGGGCGCGATCCTGGAGACCCCGGATCGAATCCCACGTCAGGCTCCCGGTGCATGGAGCCTGCTTCTCCCTCTGCCTATGTCTCTGCCTCTCTCTCTCTCTCTCTCTCTCTCTCTCTCTATGTGACTATCATAAATAAATAAAATTAAAAAAAAAAAAAAAAACAACCAACAATAACAAAACTTCAATGACTGGGTTTTTAAAAGGCATGGCAAGGAGAACCAGAAAGATACCTTTCAGGACAAATTCACTCTTAGTTCAGTATGAATTAGAGCAGCCAAAAGAAGGAGAATAGCAGAAAAGAGGTTTCTGCATGGAGGAATTTTTTTTTTAAGATTTTATTTATTTATTCATGAGAGACAGACAGACAGACATACAGAGGGAGAAGCAGGCTCCACGCAAGGAGCCCAACGTGGGACTCGATCCGAGGTCTCCAGGATCACGCCCTGGACTGAAGGTGGCGCTAAATCGCTGAGCCACCCGAGGAATGTTTTTCAAACTGGAATCAAGCCACAGTTGAAAGCTCATTAACAAATCATAGTGGAATAGAATTGTGAGCCCAATAGAGAGTTGACAGGTCTAACAAAGGGCAGTGGGGAAGAACATAAGAAAACCTATAGAGAATAAGGGATACTAACTTGAAGAAGAAAATGAAAAGAAAAGCTCTCTTCTTCCCGTGAAAGGCTCTAGAGATGTTAAGATGCTGATCTCCTCAAATGCATCTTATTCCTCCCATTCCATGCCTCCCAACTCCTGCAAAGAACAGAAACTAAGCAGATGCTCCAAAAACTGTTGATTCAGGAAGAAAATCTTCCACATGAGTAGAAAACAAATAGGTACTATGAAAAATAGACAGTAACTCCTTCCAGACCGGTGGTGCTAGAAGTGTGGGCTCTGCACCATCTTCCTCCAGTGGAACTTTCAGATATGTAAATTATCACACCCTACTCCGGATCTACAAATCAGAAACTCTAGGGGTGGGATCAGCAATCTACAGTAGAACAAGTCCTCCAGGTGATTCTGATGCTGTTAAAGTTTAAGAACCACAGCCTTTGCTAATGTCAAGTTCGGTAGGTTAGGACTGCTATTCTCAGCCCCAGCTGTATATTCAAGTCTCCTGAAGGACTTCCGGATTTATTCACTGTCCAGGCCTATCAAATTACATTGTAAAGGCTAATCCAAGCAGAATCTCTGAAATGGGTACCTTTAAAACTCCATCATGAGATTATAATGTGGGGTTGGTTGAGAACCATGGAGTTAGGACCCAAGATCCCAACCTCAGATGGCTACTCCACCATCTCACCATCTGCACAAAAGAGCCTTTACTCTGTAACAATCCCCACCAAACCTAAAAAGCCTGAAAGACAAGACAAGCACAGGCTTACACCAAAAATTCTACTGTCATGAAGTAATTATTTACCCTAGATATGAAATAAAAACCAGAAGAGACAGCTCATCAAAAGTGGGCTAGTCTCTGTTGTAAGCACAGGCACACATGCAGTGACACGCAGGAGGAGGTGGAGGGAGAAATGTCTCTGCCTGGTCTTTTGAATCTGAGGAAGTAAGTGGAGTGGGTGGACTCACATCCCATTGGAAAGCTCTATTCCGTGTGGCCTAATGACTTAGAAGCTGGGGCCAACTCTTCTTCCCATCTATCTTCCTGTATCTCCACATGTATCTTCCTGTACTGCAAAGACTAGAAGGTTAAAACTACATTTCCCAGACTCCCTTGCAGCTATGTGGCCTACGTGCTGTCAATGAGTTGAAGAAGGGTGAGTTTTGGAAAGCAAAGATTGCAAAGTTGGGAGCCATGCTTCTGCTGTTTCTGCCAGCAAGCCTCATTGCTACAAGTGTCTGATTTTCCTGTGGCAACCTCCTCCCCATGTCAGTGGCAATATGGTTCTGAACACTCCCCTTTTGGCAAGCTGTTTCATTACTGGACAAGAGGTAACTGCTCCCTTGGTGGCCTGCTCTGCCATGAGGCTCTGGAAGGCACTCCTGAAAGCTCAATCTGAATTCTGTTTCTTTGCATTCCCAACAAATTCTGTAAGCCATTTAATACCCTGTAATAAATCTCCCTCAGCTTAAACCAGCTAGAGTGGATTCTGTTCTCTGCAAGTGAACCTTGACTGATACAATCAGTAATTGCAAAAGAAAGTTTGGAATTCCCTAAAACCACAGTTAGCATTTACTCGAGAAGAAGAAAGTATGAGATGTCTCATCGAATTGAAGAAAAATAATTTTTTATTGAATTCACTGAGTCACCCATTCCTCATTCTACAGTTTCCCTAAGTTCTAATAATGAAGCACAGATTATGAAAAAATTACTGAAACATAAATTAGTATACAGACAAGATGCCTTGTTAACCATGCTTCAAACCACTGCCTTTCTCTGTAATCAACCCTCAGAAGTTCACATCACTCAACAGTTGACTTATACCAGATACCAACAGATACCACAAACGTCAACCCACCAGGTAATTACACAAAGGGTCATGTTAGGGGTGCTAGAGATATTTATCAGAAGGATTCAGTAGCTCATGAAGTGTGTTGGATTTAACTCTGCACTGGTGTAGACAAATATTAAACACTGATAAAGCCTTCACCATTACAATTTCACATTAAGCAGCAGAGGGGAACACTTAAGAAATGAATGGTGGTATTTTAGCTGTGGGTTCTGTGATGCTAAAATAACTTTAAACACACTAATTTTAGATTTTATTATTATTGTTATTAAGCTAAAGCTAACATTCCAGTAAATGTTCCCCAGAGTAAAAATTCGACAGGAGATTATATGAATCTTTTCTAAAATAGACATTTTTCTGTTTATGTTTTCAACTCCTTATAGAGACAGAAGGTGTTTGCTCATCCAGATGAAAACAAACATCACCAGGTTCAGAGTAAAGATCTTGGTGCCAGTACATTACTAATCTGGTGATCTTGGACAATCACTTAACATCTCCGAGTTAGTTTCCTCATCTATAAAGTGGGCAAAGTGACAAAATCTACTTATCAATTTTACAAAGTTATCTTAAGGACCAACCAGAACCTCCACAGGAACCAGTGTTGGCTAGGAATGCCTGAACTGTTTATGACAAACTGCTGGAGGCTCAGTGTGGACCAGACAGAGATTTAAAAACTCTAGGAGGACCGAGTCATAGGAAAATCTCCACGTTTTTTTGAGTTTTACCTCTAGGAACTCAACCAAGCTCTCACAGTGAATATGGGAGAAAAATCATTTGCACTTCTCCGCACAAGGAGAGGAAAAAGAATCATTTTGAAATGCATCTGAGCATTCTGTCCTAACAAGATCTGTCCTCAGGAAAATTATTTATTAAAAGCCTAATCTGTTGGAGTGTTATAGAGCCTAACTTGGTGTTGGGATGGTAAATACCCTATTCCAGCCACTTCTCACCATTCTGTCCTAGCTGATGGAAAAAAACCTGAGAAACAATTTGTGAAGTACACTGTCCAGAGCCACAAGCTCTCTAATGCTCAGAGACCTAATCACAGGCCTATAGAACACTTTCTCTCCCTCTACATCCTACCCCCAAACTACCAAAGGTCTTTTTGCAGCAGTTCCTTTTATCCAGTATATCATCTGGCTACCAAGAAAAAATTACAAAGCACAGCAAAAGGTAGATATATATATAGACACCACAGTTTGAAGAAACAGAGTGACCATCAAAACCAGCCTCAAATATGGTAAGAATGTTGAAATGATCAAAACAGGAATTTAAAACTATGGTTAATATGCTAAAGACTCTAAAAATATATATATGCTAAAGACTCTAATGGATAAAGTAGACACCATGCAAGGACAAATCAGCAGAAAAATGGAAATTCTAAATAAGAAATGCTAGGGATCAAGAACACTGTAAGAGTAATGAAGAATGCTTCTGTTGGGCTTATTAGTGGACTGGACATGATTACAGTGAGAATCTCTGAGTCTGAGGATATCTCGATAGAAATCTCTAAAACTGAAAAGAAAAGAGAAAAAAAAAGAAAAGATTGGGGGAAGGGGGAATCCAGAATATCCAAGAACGGGAGGACAGCTACAAAAAGTGTAACACAGATGTAAAAGGAATACCAGGAGAAGAAAAAAAGGAATAGCAGGAATTATTTGAAATAATAAGGATTAAAACTTCCCCCAAATCAATGTCAGACATGAAATCACAAATCCATGAAGACAGAAAACACCAGGCAAGATAATCAAAATCACTTTAAACATTAATGGTCTACAAAAAAAACCAATTAATTAAAATACAGAGCTTGTCGGATGCATAAAAACTAAAGACCCAACTATATGCTATCTATAAAAGCCCCACTATAAATATAAACAACACACTTATAGATTAAAAGTAAATGAACAGAGGGGTGGTTCAGTCAGTCAAGTGTCTGACCCTTGATTTCAGCTCAGGACATGATCTCAAGGTTGATGGATGGAGTCCTGGGGTGAGCCCCACAGTAGGCTCCACACTCAGTGGAGAATCTGCTTGAGATCCTCTCCTTCTCCCTCTACCCCTCCTCCCCACTTGCACAAGCTCTCTCGAAACTAAATAATCTTTAAAAAAAAAAAAAAAAAAGAAAGAAAAGTAAATGAACAGAGAAAGATAATGCCATGCACACACTAATCAAAAGTCAGAGTAGCTACCATATTAATTTCAGTCAGAGCCTATTTAAAGCACATTAAGTTACCAGGGATAAAGAGGGACATTATAGGATGACAAAGAGGGCAATTCTCCCAACAAGATATTAACAATCTTCAGTGGAACAGAACAGAAAGCCTAGAAATAGACCTACATAAATATATAGTCAACTGATCTTTGACTAACCTCTTCAACAAATGGTGCTGAAACAAACAAACAAAAAAAAACCCTCTAGACAGAGACCCTATACCTTTCACAAAAATTAACTCAAAATGGATCAGAGCCCTAAATATAAAACTCCTAGAAGATCATAAAGGAGCAAACTTAGATGGCCTTGGGTTTGGCATGGACTTTTTAGATATAACACCAAGGCATGACCCATGAAAGAAAGAACTGAGAAGCTAGACTTAATTAAAATAGAAATTTCTGCTCTGCAAAAGACAATCAAGAAAATGAAAAGATAAGCAAAAGACTAGGATAAAATATTTCCAAAAGATCAATTAAGAACTGCTACCCAAAATCTACAAATAACTCTTAAAACTCAACAGTAAGGGGGGGTGGGGAAGCAAACAACAACCCAATGCAAAAAAGGGCCAAACAACCTTAACAAAACCTCCAAGGAAGATGTATAGACAGGAAGTAGACATAAGAAAAGATGCTCCACATCATCTTCCATCAGGGAAATACAAATTAAAACAACAAAAAGATACTAACACACGCCTGTATTAGAATGGCCTAACTCCAGAACACTGACAACACTAAATGCTGGTGAGGATGTGGAGAAATAGGAACATTCATGGAGTACTGATGGGAATACAAAATGGTACAGTCATTCTGGAAGACAGAATGGCAGTTTCTTACAAAATGACAATATTCTTACCATATAACCCAGGAATTGAAAACTTATGTCCACACAAAAACTTACTCATGAATGTTTACAGCAGTTTTATTCCTAATTATTGAAAACTGGAAGCAACCAAGGTGTATTTCAGTGAATGGTTAAATAAACTATGGACATCTAGATACTGGAATATTATTCAGCAGTAAAAAAAAATGAGCTATGAAGTGATGGAAAGACATGAAGGAAACTTAAATACATATTACTGAGTGAAAGAAGCTAATCTGAAAAGGCTACATACTATATGATTCCAACTAATATGACATTCTTTAAAAAAAGGCAACACTATGGTAATAGTAATAAGATCAGTGATTGCTAGCAGAGTAGTGAAAATACAGTGTATGATACTATAACGGTGGATCCATATCATTACACAATTTGTCCAAACCCTTAGCACATAGCCTACCAGGAGTGAACCTTAATGCAAACCAGGGACTTTGGTGATAATGACATGTCACTGTAGGCTCATCAATTGTAATGCATGTACCATTCTGAAGGAAAATAATGGGGAGACTGTGCATGCACAGGGACAGGTGGCATATAAGAAATATCTGAACCTTCCTTTCAATTTTGTGGTGAATCTAAAACTATTTAAAAATATTAAGTCTATTTAAAAAAAAAGACCACGAGGACGAACAGGATTAACCTAATTAGGCAAAGTCACTAGGCACACAGCCATATAATCTCCCTCTATTTTCAAAGAACTCCAGAAGCAGGTTGGATTCTCTTCCTTTACAGTCAAGAAAACTGCAAGCCAAACAGGCTGATCTACCCCAAACCCCATGCCACAGGGCCACAACCCAAGCAGTCAAGTTACCTTAGACAAGGTTTCTCAATTTTGGCCCTACTGACATCTTGGGTCGGCTCACTCTGTTATAAGAGGCTGTCTGGTGTGCTGTAAGATGTTTAGCCACCTCCCTGGCCACTACTCACTAGATGCCGGTTGCAAACCATCCCCCCCTCAGATGTGACAACCAAAAGTGTATCCAGACATTATCAAATATGCCCCAAGGCAAAAACACCCCACTTTGAGATGAGAACCATCACCTTAGACAGTGCTGCCCATTCATGCAATGCAGTCAGTCACCTCTGGGTACATACCATGATGTACTAGGCCCAGCGCCAGGCACTGAGGACACAATGCCAAATAAACCAGAGACCCTGCCTCATGAGAATGACAAACTGATCAATGAATGGTTGGTATTGTGTGGGTGGAGATACAAGCTACAGAAAATTAGAGCAGTGGCAGACTAAGATTGTAATTCTGCTGGAGTCAAGGGTTGTAGAGGTAAAGTCTTTGGAGCTAGATTGTTCATTACTGATTACAGTAATTAACACTGACCAGATAAACTTATTGGGTCCTTAACTCTATGCTAGGCATGGTGCTAAAAGGCTTTACATCTGACCTCATTTAAACATCACTAAAACCATTTAAGGTGAAGACTGATTAATATCACCATTTTTCAGAGAAGAAAACTGGATGATATAACACTCTTAGTCTTAAGTGAGTGGTAGTAAATCACAGAGCCAAAAATGACCCAAGAGTCCAGGTTGTTTTGACACTAACTATAATACTTGGAGGATGTGCCAAGAATTGGGCAAGCAAAGGTGGGGACTCTAAGCTATCCTTATGAAGGGTACCACTGGACAACAGTGGTTGAAAATAATTTAAAATAAAGTATTTTTAACTTGGCATTATGATACATAAGTGCCCATGGTTCAGTAGAAGGCAGATCTGCCTAATGCAGAATATTATTCTCTGGTATTACAGGTTGAACTCAGTCTTAATTTTTTTTTAAAGCATCAAGGTTACAGTATAATTAGGAACCAGCTGCAATTGTAATTACAGCTCCCAATATAATTTGTTACATATTAGCAAGTGTCAAATTACTACTGCTCCTTAAATGAATAAAAACTGATTGTGCTGTTCTGAAGACTGGGATGTATGTTCCTGATAGGGAACAAAGGAATATAAAAAGTATATGACATATTTATAAAGTGCTGAAAGGTTCTACTTAGGAGATCACAAGTTGCTAGAGCCCAGATAATGCCATAGAAAGTTAAAACAGCTTCTGAGAGAGAACAGTTAACTTAATAAATGCAGAGGAAGAGAAAGCAGCAAATCAAAGGACAATAGAAAAGTTGCTTCCCCTAAATAATACCTTACCTGTTCAAAATTCCGCTGTGCATCAACATCACTGAAGAATCGTCAAGGACCCAGGAGGGAGCCAAAAGAAAAAGAACAGGAGCCCTCTGCACAGCCAAGACCCTCATCCTAAAGACTGCCACAATTTCACTCACATAAGCTGCCTTCTGCTGTCTCCCATAGTCCATAGACTTCTGTGGTTACTCTGAGCAACTTCTCTGATTCCAAACCCACAGTTTACACTTCTATAAAGCTTCCTATGACACAGGCCTGGCTCTGAGCTTTGCGAACATGATGAGTACACTGACCCAGGAAACAAATACAACTATGCCCCTTTTTATAAATCAGGAAACTGAGGTATAGGTAGAGTAACTTGCCCAGAGCCTTAATTTGAACAGTCTAAGATTTCAACCATGTTATACTGGCTTCCTGAAGAAAAAAAGAAAGAAAACAAGATTGAAAGAGCAAGACAACCCAGAGATTAAAAGAAAATTAAGACACACAAACCAACTGCACTTCCTGAGCCTTAGATGACAATTTAAAGAACTATTTTAAAAATTATAAGAAATGGGGACGCCTGGGTGGCTGAGTGGTTAAGCGTCTGCCTTTAGCTCAGGCCGTGATCCTGGAGAACTGGGATCGAGTCCCATGTCAGGCTCCCTGCATGGAGCCTGCTTCTCCCTCTGCCTGTGTGTCTGCCTCTCTATCTCTCTCTTTCTGAGTCTCTCATAAATGAATAAATTAAATCTTTAAAAATAAAAAAATAAAAATTATAAGAAATGGGGAAATCTGTAAAATGTGTACAGAATAGTCAATCATATTGAAGAATCACTGAATTTTTTTAGGTATAATATTTTGGTTGTGCATCTTAAACAATCTGTTTTAGAGATACACACTGATTTTTACATATACAATGACATGATGTTGGGAATTTGCTTTGAAAAAATCAGGGGCCTGAAAGGAGGAGAGGCAGTGAGATATAAACTAAAGAATATTGGCCATAAACTGATAATTCCTGAAACTGCCTAGATCAGAACATGGGAATTCATTATATTCTTCTATTTTTTTTGTACATTATAGAAAATTTCCATAATGAGAAGTTTAAAAAATGCTGCAGTTCTTTCAAGACCTAAATCAAATGCCAATTCCTCTGAGAAGATTTGTTTCTGGGGTGCCTGGGTGGCTCAGCAGTTGAGCACCTGCCTTTGGCTCAGGGCGAGATCCCGGAGTCCCAGGATCGAGTCCCACGGCAGGCTCCCTGCATGGAGCCTGCTTCTCCCTCTGCCTGTGTCTCTGCCTATCTCTCTCTTGTGTCTCTCATGAATAAATAAATAAAATCTTAAAAAAAAAAAAAAAAGATGTTTCCAATCCCAGATTGTCCAACCAAAATTCCCCACGGAATGCTATTTGCCCCTATTTTATGGGCTTTGCAATTGGACATTTAAAATTCTCACCCTATCACTAACCAGCAGTATGACCTCATGTGTTCTCATTTATGAGAAAGAGAGAGGGACAGAGGGAAAGGATTGAAAGTAGGGTAAGTTGGGGCAGACTCTAGCAGTGCCTTGCTTCACAGTTACTGGTACCCTTTCCATATTTATAGTCACAACAGCTGAGCTGATGGAGTCATCAGAGGACAGCTGAGCCCCAAGGGGAGGCTCTCTGGGCTTTCTGAACTAATCCTATTTTCTCTTATAACTCTAAGTCAGCAGAGGGTCTGGGCTGAGCTGGCAGCAGGTCACACTCGCTGGTGATGTGGCACTAGTGAAGGTTCATGACCTCTTGGGGTTGAACAATAACAAAAATTAAACTGGTCCCTACATTTCATCTTGTATCAAAATAACTGCAGATAATCTGTAAATAATTTCAAAAAGAAAGACTTACAAAGAGTACTAGAAAAACACAAGTGGTTTCTTATATAATATTAAGTGGGAAGCCATGTTTAAACATGACAGCCCAAAATCCATAAAGGAATCCACAAATGAAAGGATAAATAAATATGTAACATACAAATTTTTTTAATTTAAAAAATTTTATAAAATTAAAAGTATGAGTCCGTTAAACATCAAACTACACACACACACACAAAAAGTGCATCAAACAGGGCAAAGGGCCAAGGTTCTTAATTTGCCCTTAGAACAAATCAATGTGAAAAAAACAAATAATCCAACAGAAAACTAGACAAAGGTCAAGACCAGGCTCTTCTCAAACTGCTGGTGGACACCATACTAAAGCTAAGAAACCTCCAAGAACCACCAAAAAAGAGAACTGGAGCAGAGCTTTTCCTTCTGGTACTGGGATGGGAGACAATGGAAAGAAGTGGAATCTCAAACTCAGAGACAATATCAACCTGCAATAAAAGAAGTGTGTGAATGCTCAAAAGAAATCAAATTAGAAGAAAGATGTATAAAACATCATGTTAAGACACATGGAGAAAAAGGCCATCTAAGAACTAAAGAGCTAATTCTAAATCTTCCATCGCCAACCCTGCCGACACCTTGATCTTGAACTTCTAGCCTCTAGATTTGTGAGAAAATAAATTCCTGTTGCTTAAGCCACTCCACCTCTGGTATTTTATTATGCAAGCCCTAGCAAATTAATACAGAATCATTTAATATACACTCAAGTTATACCAAGTTATACCAGTTGGGCATTCTTTTATAGATTTATTTATTTTACTGTTTTATTTATTTTGGATTCGGGTTCAAGCACTGCATTTGGTTGTCACGTCTCTTCGGAGGTCTTCTTTAATCTAGCCTTCTCACGTACAACATTGACATCAGATCAGAGGTCTTAAAGAAAATCCTACTTTCTGGATTTGATTGTTTCTCCATGATTAGACTCAGATTCAACATTTTTAGCAAGAATACTCCAAAAGTCATGCATGTTGTATACTTCCCACTGCATCACATCAGCGGTATGGCAATGTCAGCTTGTCCCACCTCCTGATGATGTTAAAGTAGATCACAGACTGAGGCAGAGCCCTTCATTGTACAGGTACTTTATCCCCCTCTGTCATCAGCAATTTACAAGGAGATACTGTGAGATAATGGGAATTCCAACAGTCTTTTACTGAAGAGTTTTAGCATCTGCTGAAGACCATTGCCCAAATCAATTATTTTCCCTGGGAGCTACACTGTTGCCATAGCTTTATGGCAAGGGATGGGAACAGGAGTCCCCTTCACAAATCACTGTGAAGGATATCAGAAGGGAATTGAGTGTGAGGTCATACTGGAAAAGTGAGACAACAGCCAAGACCAAGGAGGTGGTAGCTGGCTAGAGATTAAGTTTTATGCTGTAGAGAACATGAAAAACTACACTGCGTAACGTGGAAAAATTAAGAAGACAACGTCACATGGCAGTTATGTGCCTGGACTCCAGACCTAGGCCGCCTGTCTTCAAACCCTAGCTCACCACTTCTAAGCTATATGCCCTTGGGCAAATCATCTCACCTCTCTGTTCCCCAAGACACTTAAACACTCGGTTCAGATGAGTTTGCCCATCTGTATAATGGTAATAAGAACAACACTTATATGTCATAGGATTGTCGAGAAGATGAAATTACTTCCTGTGCTGAGTGCCTAGAACAGTGCCTGACTTTGTTAAATAAATCTAACATGCTCCCATTGTTATTTGCATAACCTTTCTGAGACTTGTTTCCCTGTCACACGAGGCTACACTACCTTCCCTGCTATGCTGTCGAGGATTATAAAGATAAAATAACGAAGCGTGGGTCTTCATATTATCTGGTTATTTTAATCCCTGTAGATTGTGAGTTCTTGAAAACACGCCCAATATCTTACTCATTGGGGTAAACCCAGTACAGTATGAGCCAGCAGATGGTTGGTATCAACAACACACCTGAATGCATCTTTTTAAAAACCGTTAAGTGCTGTCCACGTGAACACAGTACTGCTATTAGCATGGCAATAAGAGCCAACTTAAAAGATGCCTTTGACAGATCTGAGCAGAATGGAAAGGGAAGTGAAGGGAACAGAGCACAGGCAAGACCAGCATGGAAGCTACAGCAACACTGTAGTTAAAAAGTCATGAAGTCCTGGACATAAATGGAAGAGACAGGACACACCTGCTCAAGGGCAGAAGGGTTGACTGGACCCATCTCTCTGTCCACTTCCAAATTTCTGCTGATGGCCTCTCCTGGCTGCCCACAACAGGTACTTAGCTGAGTTACCTAGAAACTTTAACCAGTAGGAAAGTTAAGTTGCAGGTTGCAAATGAAGAATGACCAAGAAGATGAATTCAATTCCAGGTAAGCAGAGTTGGAAATATCTTTGAGGCAGAAAATGTGAGATTTCCAACAAACAGCTGCAAATGCAAGGCTGCTGTTTGAGATAGCTACCCGGACTGAGAAAGACATGAAGCCATCACCCTTCAGAGGGAAGCATCACCACCCTACCCGGGACACCCACATTTCAGTGAGAAGCAGAAAGACAAAAAGAAGCCAACAAAGGAGAATACAGGAGTAAAGTGAGAGTTAAAAGGCCCCCTTAAGAGGGGACATCATATCATGAAAGCTGATAGAAGGTGTGATGGGCAAGAAGGGGTAGGACATGGGGTCCCCATGAGGCCAGAAATAAAGAGGACAGGCCAATGGTTTCAGAGTGAGGCCACTGAGGCCATTTAGGAGAGAATGTCAAAAAAGAGAAGAGGCACAAATTCATTTTCAGGAACTCACTCTAACTATGGGTGGGTAGTTAAGAAATAGAGAAAAGTGCAACCCTTGTATAATAATCATACATTCCAAAAAAAAAAACAAAACAAAAAATAATCATACATTCCCTCAAATAATAATTAAGAGATGTGTTCCAGAAATAATACCCTGACCCCAAAATGGAATCAAGATTAATCCTAACACCCTAAAATTTATACTGGATATTATCACTACGTATTTAATCTGCAAAAAGTTGGACCAACTTACAACCAATTCAAAAGGTGCTGCACCCTTGGGTTTAGGAAGGCAGCTACATTTAATTACACAGTGATGAGAGTTCCAGACCAATATTCTTTAAACTTTAATGTGCATACAGTCCCCTGGGGATCTAGTTAAAAATGCAGCTTCTGATGCAACACCATCTTTGGCCTGGGTTGAGTCCAAAAACACTGCAATTCTAACAAGCTCTCAAGTAAATCAATGCTGCTGGACCAAAGCTTCCAATACCAAAGCTCCAGGAAGACCACTCAGAGCATGTGCTAAGCAGGCACGCTGGCTACCCATTAGAGTGAACACTGAATGGATCACAAGGTTAGGAAAAGCACAGTTTTGTTCAAGTAAGTCGCCCGGTTTTCAGTTAGGTAGAAATGTCCCACAGCCCGCAAAGACTTCTCGACAGTCCTATAGCACTTCCTAATTCCCAAAGTGTTTTCACATGTTATATTGCATTTGCTCAGCATACATGTCACAGGTGGTCCCTGTTTTCCATAGTGTGATGCTAAGCACCTAGAGAAGTTAGACTTGTCCAAGTTGTCACCATCAGTGGAAGCAGTGGGCATACAACCTACTCCTGCCTGCCTAGCTCCTCACTAAACCAGAGCTACTGATTTAAAAATAAATAGGCAAAACATTCTTTGCAGCCTCTTCCCACTTAAGAAATCTCTGCAGCTTCTCTGCAGCTCAACCTACAACTGTGACCACACTCAGATGAAAACCACATGTCTAACTTGGAAAAAAACTGCTAAATAGGCAGCTGGGGCTACAAGCTGCTCAAATCAGGCTTATGATGGGGCTCGGGACACACTGCACCAAAATGTAGCACCTTGGCATACAGAATACCTAAGACCAAAGGAGTCTGAGATAACAGCAGAAGCAGGAAGGTCACTCTGAACTCTGCACAACCCTCTTTCCTGAAGGGTCATATAACTCCCGTGTGAAGGGTACTGCCCCTGTACCAGGAGGAGGAAAGACATTCTTATCACCAGAGATGGGGAACTGGGGATCCAGAAAGCTGTACAAATAAACCTCATTAAACTAACCCTTATGTTCTAGTAACTTCTTCACCATTTACTACTCCTGGCCCAAACCACTTGTTCTCAATTCTTCACAAACCCACTCTTGGTCTAAGAGGAATAAAAAGTTTCCTATCCTGGTCACTTCTCTGGCTCTTCATTCTCTTGTGAAGACTCCCATGGACATACAAAAATTCAATAAAATGTGTATTTTTTTTCCTGTCAATTTGTTTTGTCAATTTAATTTTCAGATCTAGCCAGGGACCCTAGGAGAGTCCAGGAAAACTTTTTCTTCCCTATATTTACTTATACAATTTTCTTACAAATTGTACTGCACGAGTCTTATGCAAAAGACATTTTACCATAGAACGCTAAGTGTATCTTGAAATATCTGACGCTTATATCAAGTCAACAATTTTCATGGATAACATGTGGAAACTGTGACTACATGTGGAAATCAAGACAAAGCTACCAGCCTAATAACAGTCATTAAATAGAGTGGTTTATTTAGGTTAAATTACTAAGAATTTCAACACTGCCAACTCTGCTATGTTGTCAGCACCTAGAGTCAAAAGGAACTATCCGGGCTTATTTTCACTCCTGCAACTGCGCAGCAAATTTCCAAAGGAAATGGTTGAGTATGAGTACTCTATCTTGTAAACGTTTCCAATCAACAAACCAGACCACCATGCTACAAATCAACCACTGGGAATAATTCTGAGGTAACAGGCCAGAGTCACCATTAATTGGGCCAATCTAACCCAACAAGAGGGTCTGGTTAAACAGGCCACGAAAATAGGGCTTGCTCAGTTGCTGTTAAATACATTGCTAAAGGAATTATATCACTGCAGTGAAGGCACATCCCCCCTCCTCCCTAGCAAAACCAACACATATCTGCAGATTCACACATTCTTCTGTTCCAAAACTCACCCAAAGGCACCCAAGGGCATCATGGCAGGAAGGATGGGTGCTTATGAAGCAGCAAATGCTGAGCAAGTAGGGTAGGAAGAAATCATGCTCAGTAGGCCTAATCCTCACAGAGAGTGGAAAACTCAGGGCAGAATGATTCCACTTAAGTACTTAACAAAAGCAGAGGCTGGACATAGGACAAAAGTTCAAAGAAGCAGGAGTCAGAGACCCTCCAGCAATTTTATAAAGAACTCCAGATCCCAAAAGACGTGCTCCCTGATTTTTTTTTAGATGTTACACCTTGGCTTTCAAACCCTCCCACCGCTCGCTCCCCGCCCCCCACCACCACCACCAGCACCTACCAGTTCTCTATTGACTGACCAACACCTGTGAAGGCGAGTGTCCTATCTGAGGAACAGCAAGCACATGGGCCCTAACCAGGTCCGCCAGGGAAAAGGCTGCAGGACCAAGGTTACTCAGTAACATTTCCCTCTTCAAGAACCTCCTGACAAAGAAAACGCCTGACACTTCACTGGAGACAAAAGGAGCTTTCTTTTTTTTTTTTTTTTTTAATTTTTAATGTTTATTTATTTATGATAGTCACAGAGAGAGAGAGAGAGAGAGAGAGAGGGGCAGAGACACAGGCAGAGGGAGTAGCAGGCTCCATGCACCGGGAGCCCGACGTGGGATTCGATCCTGGGTCTCCAGGATCGCGCCCTGGGCCAAAGGCAGGCGCTAAACCGCTGCGCCACCCAGGGATCCCCAAAAGGAGCTTTCAATCAATTTGGTGATCAAACCTAAATTCTAAGATAAATACAAAATTGTATAAACGTGATGCCTAAGCACCAAAGTGATATAGGGCAGAAAAACTGAAAAGAAAGTGTCATGAAATAAGGAAACTTGTAGGGATCCCGACGAAGCTCTCTCCTGAACTGACCTCCTACCCATGAGCTTCACTGACCTCACTGCATTCTTTCCTGACCCCAAGGAGGAGCTGATGGAAGATCAGCAGAAGCAAAGAGCATGAGAACTGTCCAGAGCAGCGTCTGTGTTTGTCAACCTCTGAAGCACACCTGATTCACCTGGGAGCTTTTACATACCCAGAGGCTCAGGCCACATCTGGGAAGCTCTGGGTGAGACCCAGGCATAAGCATTTTTATACCTGTCCAGAAGACTACAAAGTGCTAAGAAACCCTGAGCTAACACCAGTACAAAAAGCAAAAGGGTTTCTCGGAATGTGGACCAATTACAAATTTTTCTGGGACCGTTTCTTTACCTGGTAAGAGGTACACTGATGGGGAGGAAGGAGAACCACTGTGTTATTTAAATTTAAACCTCATTCCTCACCAGCTCCATCAATTTAAGAAACTGTAAATCCAGGGGCGCCTGGATGGCTCAGTGGTTAAGCGTCTGCCTTAGGTTCAGGTCATGATCCCGGGATCCTGGGACTGAGTTCCACACTGGGCTCCCTGCAGGGAACCTGCTTCTCCTGCTTCTCCCTATGTCTCTGCCTCTGTCTCTCATGAATAAATAAAAATAAAATCTTAAAAAAAAGAAAAACAACTGTAAATCCAAACCTCAGTGTAACTCCAGAAACTTATCATAATAGCATAAACATAACTCAAATTTTATTTCCTTCATATCTAGCACAAAAACTGGTCTGCTTTATTACAATGCAATAACACCAAATACTTAGCGGTTTTCACCATAAAAGAGAAACTTCCCTTTTGAAGACTATCCTTAATAAACTCAAGTCACATTTTATCCTCATTAACAAACCACTGAAGAGAACAATGTTATAGATGATAAACGAGAAAAACATGGAGGTTAAATACACTGTCCAAGTCCTAAGTGATAAACACTGGATTAAGATTTTTACAAAGGTGTATGAAAGCACTGACAGTTGCTCAACTCTGTGAATACAGGAAAAATACTGAATTGTACACTTTAAATGAATTATATCTCAATAAAGCTTTTTTTTTTTTTTTTTTTAAGTATAACACAATTCTTGACCTGAGCAATCTGGTTTGAAAGCCACTTAGCAAATAAACACTGCCACAAAACATAAACTGAATGTCCAAATATGCTACAAACTACTGGCCTGGAAATGTACATGTGCATAACCGATGGTATGTGAATTCTCACCCGTACCTTTGCAAATGGAACTCTTTTTAAGGTCTGGGAGGGGGGAGGAAAGGTTAAGGACGCAGATTCTGAAAACAGGCTGGCAGGGTTAAAATCCAGGCTGTATCACTTAATCACTACAGAGTTTTAAGGAAATTACTTAAGCTTTCTGGACCTCAGTTTCTCGCCTATAAAATAAGGACAATAACAGACAGCACCTACTTCTTGATAGTATGAAAATGAGTTATTATTTGTAAAGCACTTGGGAAGGTGCCTAGCACACAGTAGGCAGTATGTAAGAGGTTCTTAAATAAAAATCTGGTTTATACTGAAGCACCTAATTTTCCCTCCCAAACCGTCTCCCCTCTCTCCCATACACTCTACCCTCTACCAAGCAGACTGTATCGTGTACCGGGTAAGAGCAGACTCTGAAGCTAGACTGGTTGGATCTGAACTCCATCTCCTTCCCTTTCTAATAATCCACATTTCGGCCACTCACATCATTTCTTGGTGTCTGAGTCCTTATCTGTAACCCAGGGATGATAACATGTAATTCATAGGGACTGCTAGAGGCATTAGGTAAATTACTAATGAAAAGCAATTAGGCTGGATCTCTTACCTAGTAAGCACTCAGAAAGTGCTCCTGCTCTTCTGATTTCATCACCAGCTAACTCCTACATGGGGCACATAATGCCATGTCCCTGCTTTCACTTGCTGTATCTTATCACTGGAATGGATCTTTCCTCTTCCCCCCCATCCATTCCTGCTACATCTCCTACCCCATAAAAATGGTCTCCTTCCCTGATGCTCCCATAGCCCTTATTATGGCACTAACCCTACTTAGGACATCTCGATGAGAGGATCCTGCCTGTAGTATGGCTGTGGTTTTCTTGAAGGGCCAAAGAGAAACCAAGTCATTTTCATATCCTCACTTTAGCCCGGTTTGGAACATCAGAAAGAATACAATACGAACATAGCAACAATTCATCCAAGAATGGAATATTGATACTACGTGTACTAGTCCTACAGGCCAAATTTTCATTGCTATTAATGCTTTTGTCTCCAAATTTCTTTCTCTTCATTCTTTTAGTTCTAGTTTACCCAAATTATTGGTCCATGTCTAGTTTTACATCTGAACATCTCTCATGCCTGAACTCAAGTGAGCATTCTCTAACTTTTAACAGTTTCATTTCGTTTCATTTCATCATTATTAATGTACAAATTCAACCAATGACCAAGAGGGAAAGTTTGCTACAACGAAATTTGGGGGGAGGGGTATGGGGAAATGAGAGGTTTCCCCTCTATCACTACTTTTTAATAATGCATTTTTTGTGGAGTTGCATGAAATGTATTTTTAAAGACTCATCTACATTTTTTTTAAATTTATTCATGAGAGACACACACAGAGAGAGGCAGAGACACAGGCAGAGGGAGAAGCAGGCTCCATGCAGGGAGCCTGACGTGGGACTCGATCCCCATCCCAAGTCTCCAGGATCATGCCCTGGGCTGAAGGCGGCACTAGGCACTAAACCGCTGAGCCACCTAGGCTGCCCCAAAAGACTCATCTACATTTTAATACATGCAGGGCAGTGCTTGTAAGTTTTTTTAAAAGAAATCCTGAGAACAACATAAATAGTACAGGCAGATCACTTACCATTTACCACAATAGCAAGGGAACCCATAAGGATTATTCTTACAAAAGTAAGCAGAACAAGAAAATGGAAGCTTTTTGAGTTTGTCTCAAAATCCTAAGAGTTAGATCGATGTTACTTCGTGAAAAAATAAATACCTTCTGCATTGTTTTTACACAGAAGCCTTCATGCAGAAATCAAAATAAAAGCAGGCGAAAGACTAGATTCTTGGCCTTCCTATTTTAACTACTCAAAGGAAGAGGGACATGAACAATTAGTTACATCTGGAAAAAAAAACAAAACAAGGAAACTCAGAATAAATCGATCAAAAAACTCCTAGGTGTGGCTAAATTCATCCAGAAGATATCAAATCTGCTTAATATTCAAATAATCCACCACAGTGAGTGCCAGAATTCACCCATAACTGTTGAGTTTCAGATTGTTGGCCCAAGCTCTAAGACATTCCATTGATAATGTAGGTTCTCTCCTAGACAAGATCTTCAAGATTTTTGGGGGTTTTTTTGTTTTTTTGTTTTTTTTTTTCTCTTCGAGTTTTAAGAGAGGGTGTCAATCCTACTTCTAAATGAGACTGTGCAGCCTATAGCTCTGTGTTCAACACAGCCACAAGGAATAACTGCACTCCAGGAAAAGGCAAAGAGCACAGCCTTTAACTTGGCCTGCCCAGCACAATCACCCCACAGGGATGGCGCTCAAAGGCAAATAAGACACATTCTTAGACTCAGACTGACCAGCACAGCTCATTTGGGGAACTTTTAAGACGACATTTATTGCAGTGCCCTTGAGCTACAATGAAGTGACACTATAAGAAATGGCCTTATGGAACCCATGGACATATATTTGTGATCATGTGCTAGTGCTGAATGCAGTTCGCTCACAGCATTTAAAAGGACATGGGGAGAAACCACCCTCAGTTCAAGGAGACCTCCCTCCCAAGTAACTGACCTCACTGATCATTTCCTCTTTACTTTAGCTGCTAGAAGATTCAGTCACCTCTAGCAAGTGCATCCTCATTTTCCACTAACTTTAGTCCTGGCAGCATCTTACTTCCCCTTTAACCTGCTTTTCTCATCTACTCTGACTTGATTTTGATGTCTTGTTGGATTGTAAATATATGTATATATATGACAGCCATCAAAAATCCTGAAAAGAGGTAAGGCTAAACGAATGAACAAACAAAAATACAAGTTCCCAAAGAGCAAAAATGAAATGTTTCATTTTCCCTCTCATACTTGGCTAAAATTCAACTGCACTTACTGACATGATGTGACAGTTTCCTAAAGATACAACCAAAAAGTTAAATCTGCTTCCACATCACTTATTTTACTTCATGCTAGTCAACGACCCTTTTCTTATACTTCAATTAGAGGTACATTCCTCCATTATTTTATCTCCAAATTAAGTAAAATTATTTAATCCATCTGCAGATTAAATAAATAAATATACAAAATACGTAGGAGTATCTACTTTCCCCTATTCTGGTGGAAGAAGTCACTCGAGGGAACGGATTCATTGGAAGCCCTGGGCTCCGACAGCATACAAATTCAACGAAAAGAAAAGGTTGAGGGCTACTCGGTTTGAAAGAGTTAATGTGGTTTCCAAAAATGAATACCAGTGATCCTCAAAGAATCTATGTAAAATAGTTATATATACCCATACATTTACACACATACACATAAACACACTCATGCACACACCCAAGATGGCACTCCTGAGAATGGAACTCAAGAGTAATGGCAAAAGAAAAAAAGTCATTCAGGCCGTATAGTCTAGGGACATGAAGAAGCCTGCAAATGTGGGGAGCCCGGAGAAACTAAAGTCACAGAACAATATTTAAATATATTTGTCTGCTTACAATTTCCATTGCAAATGTGATTAGTTTGCTTGAATAAATAGGAATATGATGTGTTGGCCATGTTTTTTTTTTTTTTTTTTTCCTCTCGAGGGTTATCACAGAGTTTTGATTAAGGACAAATGTTGGAAATGCTGGGTATATTTAAGCTCACTGCACTTAAAATGAACTGAGAAGCCGTATAGGCTTGATTAAAGGGGCTGCCTTCCTGAACTTAAAATTAAAAGCAATAAATTCCGATGATTCAAGTGATTGGGACGAAATATGGCCTTCGGTCAGAAGAGTTGAAATGGAGTCCAAAGAGACTGAAAATAGTGTCCAGGTTTCAAAAAATGGTGAAGGAGGAAAGGTCAAGCTGTCGGAGCTGCCTTTCCTCTGGGTTCGTGAATGATTCACATTACGCAGAAATCCTTTTAAGTACGACTTCACAAGAGTTACAGGCTCCCGGGACAATCTGTTCTGTCATTTCTGAAAAGAAGCCCCTCAAACGCGCCGAGGCCGAGGCCGAGGCCCGTCCCTAAGTGTTGTCAGATGCGGCGCGGCCGGAGCAGGACGCGGGGGGGCGGGGTCCTCCGGGGTTTTCTCACGCGCGCGCGGCCCAACCCGGCCCAGGAGCCTCGGGAACGGAAGTCAAGGTGACCTCCCACCGCGCGAGGGCGGAGCCTCCGAGACCCGAGAGGATGTGGCCGCGGCCCGCGCCGCGCCGCGCCGCCGGCGGAGGAGGGAAGCCGGCCCAACGATACCGGGGCGGGAAGCAGGTGCGCGCGGCGGCGGCCGAGGGGACCTGAGCACGCACCCGGGCCCTCCCCGCCCCGGGCCCGCCGGGCCCCCGCAAGCCGACCCTGGCTCAGGCCGCAGGGCGCCAACCGGGCCCCGACTCCGCTCGCGGGCCAGGCGGAGGGTTCGGCCGGCAAAGCTTCTACCGCCAGGTCGGGCCTTCGTCCCCGCCATCCGCCCGCTGCCACCAGACGGCCCCGCGGCCGCGTTTGTCTTCCACGTCGCCCCAGCCCTGCACGCGAACGGCCGAGCCCCGCGCCCCCGGGCGCCCGCCGGCCCGCGCGCTCCCCGGGGCAACGGGCCGACGCTTACCTTGGCGGCCGCCATGCTTCGCCCCGGCGGCGGGCGGCGGGCTGGCAGCGCGGGCCCCGGCGGCTCGCTTCTCGTCCGGGCGGCAGCGGGGGCGGCGATTCAGCCCGGCAGCGTGCGCGCCCGGCCTGCCTCCCCACGCCCTCCCGCCGGCGCGGGTCATGCGGGCGCCGCCCGCCCATTGGCTGCGCCCGGCCCGGGGCCGCCGGGGCGCGCGTGATCCGACGGCCTGTGCCCTGGGGCCGGGGCGGGGGCGGGGGCCGGGGGCGGCGGGGGGCGGCGGGCGGCGGCGGGCGGCGCGCGCACGTGACCCCAGCGGCGCTGTCCCGCGGCCGCGACCTCTGCGCTGCGCGGACGCCGAGGGGCCCCGGCGGGGCCCGGCCTTGCGGGGACGCTGCTGACCCTGGCGGCCGTGCCAGGGCTACTCCGGGGCCCGGGACACCGGCCGGGACGGGCGCGCCGCAACTCCCCTAGGCCTCTGTGGAGCCGCTTCCTTTCCGCAGGGCCTCCCCTCTGCACCATCCTAGGATGTATCCAGAGGCTCTGGCCTGTGGAAGGGAAGATAGCAAGGTCATATCCCTGGCAAATCTCCTTGGAAGCCAAATCTTCATTCATTCATTCATTCATTCATTCATTCATTCATTCTTTATTTATTTATCCGAATCTTTAAACTCTAAGTCCCAAACAGGTATATACAGTGCAGAACATATTTGCGAGGCTGCTTCGTTTCAGCCCTGCGTATTGGGACCGTGGAGGTCAAAGATCCACCCCCACCCCCACCCACTGAAGCTAGACCCTGCTAAAATAAATAGGTCAAAATTTTAATGGAAAACTTAAATGTATAACCTCGGGAGATCTTAGTCCTCTTTATCGAAATTCCATTCGTTTGTCTCTGCCATATAAATGTATAGCTAAGGCAATGGTGGTCAGAGAAAGCGGCTTTAAATGCCCCTTGTGACTTATGAATAGGACCTTCCGGCAAAAGTGTTTATCACTAATTATTTTAATTAATCAACACTGACTGAGCGCCTACATTTGCCAGGCACTGTGCTAGATGCTGGGAACACCAAAAAGACTTGCAAGATGGTCCCAGCCCTTAAAGGGCCTAAGGGCTAGTGAGGAGGCAGACAGATAAATAGTTAACTTCTATATAAATAACCTGTTAAGGCAACAATCTGTTCCCAGGGCAGTATGGGAACACTGAGGGCTCTGGAAATACCTTAGGGGAGATGATGCCTAAGGTGAATGCAGAGAAGGGGCTGTGTTAGTTCAGTCAACTGGAGGGGATGGGCTTTCCAGCTGGAGAAAATAAGGAGGAAAGGCCGGAGGCGCAGAAATTTCTGAAGAACCACAGCAAGTTATGAAAGCGATTGGTCATGAAAGGTGACTTGAGCTGTGGGACTGGTGGATAAAGGGTCTGGTTGGACAGGTAGGAACCATGTCATGGAGGGTGTTGGGTGCCATGCTGAAGGGTGTGCACCTTAATTAAAGGGTCTTAGACTGGGAAGTAGCCTGGGAAGTTTTACAATATAGATGGATCACTCTGCTCGCAGTGTGGAAGATGGAGCAAGACTGAATTGTTGGTATATTCAAACAAGACAGACTGAGGGCCTGAAACCAGGGACGGGATAGGCACTAAGAATACACAGGAAGTAAACATTAGTCACCTGTGAGGACTAATTATATGTAAGAGTGAGAGAGGGAGGCAGTCATCTGTCTGACACATATGTCCCTGGTATATGGATATTGGAAAGACACCAAAGATCAGTAATACAAGAGGAGTGTTTTGAAGTGTCTTTTTGTAAGAAGAGTACGTGTAGTATACAGATTACCTTGTAAAAGCCAGAAAAATAAGCATTTCAAAAAGGAGCAATTGATTAACATACTCTTAAGAGATCTAACAAAGCCCTGAAAAACTTGAACATGTTCATAGGCAGAGGAGAAAGACCACACAGGGTGAAAGAATAAAAGCAAAAAACAGGGGAATTGATGGAGAAAAGAATGGCAGGGCACAAGTCTAAAGCTCATGTGAAGAGGTGGCCCCAGCTGCTATAAAGGAATTTAAAAGGTACAGAGAATCAAGCTTACGTCACATCCTGCATGTTTATTTTTAAGGGCATCACTGAAGCTCTTCTTTTACAATGTAGATGAACTTTAAAAAATTTAAATGTGGTTTAAATCTATCTTAACCGGTATTAAGTGTATGGTTCAGTCCCATTAAGCACACTCATGTTGTGCAATCTCCAGAACTCTTTTCATCTTGACAAAGTAAAACTCTGTGCTTATGAAACAACTACTCCCAGTCTTCCCTCCTGCACAGCCCGTGGCAACCACCAATCTACTTTCTGTCTCTATAAATTTGACTACTCTGAGTACCTCGTAAAAGTGGGATCATATAGTATTTGGCTTTTTGTGACTAGCTTACTTCATTGGGTACAGTGTCCTCAAGCTTCACCCATATGGCAGCATGTGTCAGAGTTTTAAGGTTCTTTAAGACTGAATAATATTCCTTTAACTTTTAAAGGAAAAAAAAATCAAGAATCTGTTAGATTTTCTCTAGAAATCTTGGAGAATTTAAGAAATCCTAGTAATGACAAAAAAAAAATCATGATCCTACCACCAGAGTTAGCCATTGTTAAACATTTTCCTGTATTGTCTTCAAGTCCTGATGTCTCTATGTTTTCATATAGAGGGAGAGTTATATATTTTTTTTAATTTTTTAGGTTTTTTATTTTAATTCCAGTGTAGTTGGTATACAATGTTCTATCAGTTTCACGCATATAATGTAGTGATTCAACAAATCTATATATATTACTCAGTGCTCACCATGATAAGCTTTCAGAAAATTACATTTTTTAATTTAAATGCAAGGCATCATACTCTTGTGTATAAGTTTCTTATGGCTGCTCTGATGAACCTACCATGTAAGCTGCTGACTTACAACAGAAATTTATTCTCTTATAAATCTGGAGGTCAGAATTTCAACATGAACCTTAAGGGGCTAAAATCAAGGTGTCAGTAGAGTTGTGCTTTCTCCAGAAGATTTAGGTGAGAATCCGTTTCTTTACCTTTTCCGGGGCTTGCTGCCCTTTCTTCATCTTCCATGCCAACATACATAGCATCTTCTGTGTCTGACTCTGCTTTGCTCACATGGCCTTTTCTGTCTGAGACATCCCTCTGCCTCCCCTTTATAAGGACACTTACTGTGGCATTTTGAGGCAATCCAGATAATCCAGGATAATCTCTCCACCCTCCAGATCCTTAATCGCATCTGCAAAGTCTGCCATAAAAGTTAACATTCATAGGCTCTAGAGTTTAGGATGTGGACATCTTTTGGAGGGCCATTAGTCTACCTACCAAACCTAGCACACTGTGGATGCAAGTGTATCCACATATGGATAAAAGTGAGCTTTGACTTATATTTGGAGTCAGACTCAGTTATTGAGCTTCTTCCTTCATTCCAGAATTTCCCAAAATATGAAATCTTCAAGAAGTTAAACTGTCATAAGCCCTGAAATAGGAAAGATGCCCCCTTGATTTTCCTTGTAAGCAATAGCATGATGTGAAACATCTTCTGGGAAGATAAAGTATAAGTTGCCTGGGAACCTGGCACTTTGCCTCCTACCACTTCATGTCCTGACAGGCTTCAGTGCACTCTTGATAAGTGACTTGTCTCATACTTATCCCTTCTCTCTGTTCCCAGACTACCGTCTTCCTTACCATTTAAAAGTAACTGACACTAATGGTTTTACAGACACACCAGGAGAAGGCCAGGTGAGATTAGTGTGACACGGCTGTGAGCCCCAAGAAATGCCAACAATCAATAGCCACCACCAAGACTAAGAAGAGGAAAGCCAGGATTTTACCTGGAGTCAGTGGGAGCATGGCTCTGCTTGATTTGACTGGGGATGATCACCTTGACTGGGAACTTGTAGCCTTCAGAACTATGAAACGATAAGTTTCTGTTGTGTGAAGCCACCCAGTTTGTGTACTTTGTTACAACAGCCCAAAGAAGCCAATGCAGGTCCCAAAGCTATCTGTCTTCCAGCACCGAATGCCAACCTGGCCTGCTGGGAAAGCAGCCAATCCAAATCATGAGGAAAGCTCATGAGCCATGAAGGCACACAGCCTGGGCATGAGCTCAACCCCCAGCAATTCAGAAAAGTGAACAGCGTGTCCTGCTCTGAGCTTTCACCTCTCCCAGAGTAGCCACACCTTATAGCTGCCCTTTGACCATCCTCTTAAACTATCTGGTTTTCCTTAGCTCCCCCAAAAGCAAGCAAGCAAACAAGAGGTACCACTACCACTACCAGCATGCTCCAAGATCCCAGCATGTTGGAAAGGTTACTACAGCAAGAATGCTTGCAAAACACATTATCTCCTGGAAATTTTAGGTATATACTATAAATTGCAATATGATCCTTTGTATGGATTGCATTTTGCAAAAGTAATGCCAGAGCTGGTAAAGGACATGCATGACAAAACAAGAGAAGCACCATGAAATAAGTAAATGAAGAGCTCCCATGTTCTGACCTTGCACAGGACCCAGGACCCTCTGCTGTAGTCATTTGTTTTTGGAATCCTGCCAAGTGTCAGATCAAACATGATAAGCCTTCTCTGAGAGTGGACTAAAGGTAGGTCAGAAATGAATATGACCTAGCTTCTTAGTAGATCCAAAAGAGAAAGCCATGTCAACATTTTTAGAGGAAGGAAGGAAGGAAGGAAGGAAGGAAGGAAGGAAGGAAGGAAGGAAAGAAGGAAGGAAGGAAGGAAAGAAGGAAGGAAGGAAGGAAGGAAAGGGAGTAAGTCAGTCAGGATAAGGATACAAGACATCTTAAGAAAGTGTGATTGAAGATAAATCCCCAAAGTTTTGAGATATGCTCTGAGAGCAAGGCCTTGAACAACTAGTTTCTAAGACCAGAGCAGGTATACACAAGCATATGCACACTTGCCACCTTGAGCAGAACTTCATTCTCACTGAATATAAGATGTGAGTGTTGAAAGTTACCAAAAATTGGGGGATCCCTGGGTGGCGCAGCGGTTTGGCGCCTGCCTTTGGCCCAGGGCGCGATCCTGGAGACCCGGGATCGAATCCCACATCAGGCTCCCGGTGCATGGAGCCTGCTTCTCCCTCTGCCTATGTCTCTGCCTCTCTCTCTCTCTCTCTCTCTCTCTCTCTCTCTCTGTGTGTGTGTGACTATCATAAATAAATAAAATAAATAAATAAATAAAAATAAAAAAATGAAAGTTACCAAAAATTGGAAGTAAGGGCCATAATAGCAACTACCAGTTGTCTGCTGGGGAAAAGGAATCACAACTGGGGATGAATTTACATTTCCAATTTCAATTCAAGTCCCCAGGCTACAGTATTTACTGGTATCTAAATATGGTACTGAAGAAACAGATGGCACATAGTACCCCTAAAAGGTCTTAGCTGACAGAGTTATGTGATTGCTGTGTATCCTGAGAGCGTAAAGGGCTCTTTAGTAAAATTCAGTAGAGATCTGATATTTGACCCAGATTCATGGGATTATATACATTATTTATACTTCCACAGGGTAAGTGTTGATTGTTGCAGACCCTGCCAGCATGTCCTCATATTGTACTGTTAAACCATTTTCCTGTCCTACATTATAAAGACTTGACCTCTACACAGAAAAGCAAAGGTGAAGGAAACATAGTCCTGGCCCTCAGAGAATTTCTAGAGCTATCATTCAGATCTTTGTTAAATATCATTATATCAGAGAAATCTCCTGCCACTCCTCCATTCACCTGCTACTTAGGTTTTCATTCTATGCCTTATCATCACCTGGCACACATTTATTTATTTATTTGTTTGTTTGTTACCTACTCTCCCCCATTGGAAAGAAAGCAGAGATTGTATACCCAGTGTCTGCAACACTATCTGGCATGTATAAGGCACTCAATAAATATTCATTTAATGGATGCATTGAAAACATGAAGTCCTACACCTACACCATCTTTACCTCTAAGGATTGAGGAAGATTACCTCATAGGAGCCAATGAGTAGAAGTTTAAATTAAGGACATCGTGATGGGGCAGCCCAGGTGGCTCAGCGGTTTAGGGCTGCCTTCAGCCCAGGGTGTGGTCCTGGAGGCCTGGGATCGAGTCCCACGTCAGGCTCCCTGCATGGAATGGAGCCTGCTTCTCCCTCTGCCTGTGTCTCCACTTCTCTCTCTGTGTGTCTCTCATGAATAAATAAATAAAATCTTAAAAAAAAAAAAAAGGACATTGTGATGACTTGGCTTCTTGGCTTCATCCACAATTTCAAGGAACTATATTAGACCAGAGCAATTGCTCTTCCCAGTACCATATTCCAGCATCATTCATAAGAGAAACCTCCCTGGTATCTTATACAACACTAACAAAAAAGGTAGGTAAATAAAAGATAGAGATATTTTGAAGAACTTCTAATAGTATGAGTACAACAGAAGTCCAAACCATGCTGAAGCAAAGGTCATGCCTTATATACTACTGTGTTATACAGATCAGGCTTGGAACCCTTGTGCATGGGTTTCCTATTGCCATTGTAATTACCACAAATTTGTTGTTTAAACCAACATAAGTATATTATAGTTCAGAAGTCCAAAATGAGTAAAATCAAGATACTAACAGGGCTGTGTCCCTTTCTGGAAGCTCTAGGAGAGTGAATCCACTTACTCCTTGGCCATTCAACTGCTAGAAGTCACCCGCATACCTTGGCTCATAGCCCTCCTCCATCGTCAAAGCCAGCAAGAGCGGGTCCAGTTCTTCTCATATCCCATCAGTGTGATCTCTTCTGCCTTGCTCTTTTATATTTAAGGACCCTTCTGATTACAACGTTAAGGTCAGTTGATTACTGTATCAGTTTGCCAGGGTTTATCATAACCAAGTGCAAAAGACTGGGTGACTTAAACAATAGAAACTTATTTTCTCATAATTCTGGAGTTTAAAAGTCTGTGACCAAGGTATCGGTAGGGGTTTGTGTCTTTAGCAGGGGTAGTAAATCTCTCTCCTTGATTTATATATGGCCTGTGTCTTCACATGGTCCTCCCTATATGCACAATCTGTATCCTAATCTTCCCTTCTTAGAAAGATACCCATTATATTGGGTTAAGGTCCATCTTAATGATCTCATTGTAATTTAATTCTTTAAATATCCTATATCCAAACACAGGCACATTCTTAGGTTAATATTTCAGTATATGAATTTTGAGGGAAACACAATTCAGCTCATAAGACAATTCTAATTCTACCACCTACCTCAATTCTCTTTTGCCATGTAACATATTCAGAGGTTCTGGGGGTTGGGACAACAATGTCTTTGGGGAGCCTAACACAGGTTGTTCTGAATATCGTATCACTGACATAGCAAATCTGAGAAATAACAGTTCTGAGAATAGAATATTTCATACCTTTAACCATAGCCCTATAAGATCCCAGTAAGGCAAAACTGATTGCTCAGGGGGATTATGTCAAGTCTTTAAAGAGATGGAGCTCTGTTTCTATGGCCTGGAACCAGAATACCCTAGGGTTTTTCACCAAGTCTAGGTCTGTGTTTATGCATCTGGCGGAGGGCCCCCAAGACCAGCAATTGACTCAAAGTAGTGGCAAGTCAAGCTGAGGCCAGTGCACTCAGAAGGAGTATATCAGAAAAGGCAAATGCTTCAGCAGGCCAGCATCTGACCAGCAGGAAGAGCAGAAGCCAGTGACGACACAGTGCTCTTCAGGCCTGACCACCTCTAGCGTGGAGCATTCCTTCTAGTGCAGCTATCTCTTTCTTAAGAATTCGTAAAACTCTTCATCAAGAGTTCTATAAACCCTTAAAAAATTAGATGCTCGGGAAAACCATCTTAACAACACTGGTTTACTGAGACCTGTGTTTTTTTTTTTTATAAAACCCCAAACAAAAACAAAAAACAAACACCAAAAAAAACAACCAAAGTAAAACAAAGCAAAAATAAACACCACCACCACCACCAATTCTCTTCAGATATTACTTCTCTCTTGCACTCTTCTTTATGGCTAATCAGGATGTGGAAAAGCAAGAGCTAGTTGGGATATGTAGATTCTACTACTGGCTCTTACTATCTCCTCATCTATCTCTCTATTTGTCTAACTAGCTTCAGATAGCATGCTGAGTTAAAAGTCAGATCTTTAAGTCCTAGCTCTGCCACTTACGGATGTGTAACGTTTGGTCAGTTATTAACCTCTCTGAGCCTCAGTCTCTTGATCTGTAAGGGAAATAAAAATACCCATTTTGCATGGTCGCTATGATATTGAATTGAAGATGTAAATCATTCGGCACATAAAAATATGTCACAGGTGATAACAATGCTAGAGTGAAAGTGTCAGAACAGCTGTTCCTCCTTGACTCCATTCTAGTGTTACTGCTTCTAGTATTCTGTTACACAGATGAAGACTGTTCGTGCCTAAGCTCACTGCCTCACAATCTTTCAAAGGCAGGCAAGCCTAGGAGCAGAAAAGAGGAGGAAGGCAAGTCAATTTAGGAGAATTGGAAAATCTACTCTCTGGGCTGGAAATCGAAACTTCGATGAGGCAGAGAACATGAGAGCCCTTGAGTATTTACGAACGACTTATTAGCGTTAGCTCTAGGTTTCCAATTTGAGGGTATTGGACCAGATGGTTCATGTCTGAACTTGTTTGTCACTTGGATACAATCACAGTCCCAGCCCCAGGGCCACCAGCCTTGGCAGTGCTTTGTCTTACTTCTTGCTGCCCCTGCCTAAGTGCATTAGGAATCCACTGCCAGAAAGAGATGCCAGCAGATTCAGCCTCCGAGGACTCTTGCAGGTGGCAGAGGTCATCCTTTTAAGGTCGTAATGCGGCTAAGAAGGTCATTAAACATCAACAGTTAAAATTAAGAAGAAATTCACCAGGTACCGAAAGGGGCAGGAGAATTCAAACTGTAGCTGAATGTCTGCCTTTTCTCTGTGAGACTTCATGTAATGTGGCCCCTCCTGCCTCTCAAGCTCCGCCCGCACCCCCCCCCCACTCTTCCCCCCACCTCCGCAGCCTAGTTCCTGACTGCTTCCAGTTCCTCAACAGCCCGGTTTTCCTGCCCCAGGACCTCTGCACTGACTGTTCAGTCTGTGGGGAATGCCACTGGTCCCTCTCCCTGATCCGTTTTCCCATCCTCAGGTCCTCAGGGGTGCTGTCCCTGACCTCTTTTCTAAAGCAGGAACCTTCTTGTTATTCTATCTCTACATCCTCTTACTGGCCTTCTTAGCACTTATGACAGTGAGTAATTACTTGTGTTTGTTTGTTTTCTGGGCTTTGGTGTGAAAAGTTACTTGAGAGAGAAAGATTGGAGCTAGATGGAGAAGGCAAATGGCCTCTAGTTCTGGGGTAGAACCTGGGCCTTTCTCCTGGTAAATGACGTGATTCAGTAGCTCAACGGACATTGTCAAAATAAATGACTTGAGACTCGATGTAATAGACTGAGGGTCTTGGGAACCTGGATTTTAGTTCCAATCCAGTTCTGTCACCTAGCAGCCTTCTCACTATGGGCCAGCCATTTCTCCCCTCCAAGACTGTTTCTGTTTTTGTTTTACCAATGAAATGAATGATTTTGAAGCTGCTCAATCAAGTACTAATGTTGTTTTCTTCTCCTGATTCATTTAAACAGACTGCCAGTCAGCCAACCAGCCAACCTTAGACATAAGGTGAAAGAAAAAGCTATTTAGAGAGACTGGGATAGGGTGGTATGTATCAAGGACAGTGATGGCCTCTGTCCTTAAGTTGCAGACTATCGTTTTAGAAGAGAACAGATTTCTGCTTGATCCAGTCACATACTGTGGCAAGATTCATAGGGCGATAGGTCACTGCCTACTTTGCAAGGCAGAAAAATAAAAGGTACCTGATATCCTGTCACAATCTGTGACAGGCATTTCCTCTAAAGCCACTACTTAGGGACGCCTGGGTGGTTCAGCAGTTAAGCCTCTGCCTTCAGCCCAGGGTGTGATCCTAGAGTCCTGCGATCAAGTCTCATATTGGGCTCCCTGGATGGAGCCTGCTTCTCCCTCTGACTGTCTCTGCCTCTCTCTTTCTCTGTGTCTCTCATGAATAAATAAAATCTTTAAAAAAAAAAAAAAAAGCCCCTACTTAATGTAGATGGTTGTCTTAGCAGAACCAGACCCAAAAGCAATTTACACTTTTGGGAGACCCAGGCTAACAGGACACGGAACTTCTGTTTTGGGGGAGGGGGGGGAGGAGGAGACTCTCCAGAACTTTGCTGCCCAATACTGTAACCATGAGCCACATGTGGCTGCTGAGCACTTGACATGGGGCTAGTGTGAATTAAGATGTGCTGAAAATATAAAATGTTGCATTGCAAAGATTTTAGTATAGAAAAGTACTGGGCTCCTGGGTGGCTCAGTGGTTGAGCATCTGCCTCTGACTCAGGGCGTGATCCTGGGGTCCTGGGATGGAGTCCCACATCGGGCTTCCTGCATGGAACCTGCTTCTCCCTCTGCCTGTTGTCTCTGTCTCTCTCTCTGTCTCACATGAATAAATAAATAATATCTTAAATAAAAAGAAAATCAGATGTACAATATCTCACTAAATAACAAATTTATGACGTGTTGAAATAGCAACAGTTTAGACAGGTTGGGTTAAATGAAATACGTTCTTAAAATTAACTTTATGTTTCTTTTAATGTAGGTAGTAGAAAATCTTAAAATACTGAGGAACTTGTGTAATGTTGCTGTTGAACTATGCTGATCCAGAGCTAGTTATGTGTAGCGGGGGAGGAGGGTAGAAGAGAGAGAAAAGAGGAGGAAGAGGAGTTGGTGCAGCAAAGAGGGACAATGATGAAGATGGGACTGAGTCCAGAACACATTCTGCCTAGTGTGTCCCCAGTTTGTACTCAATTGCATCAGTAAACAGCAAGCTGAGAAATGTTCGGCAATGCCAGGTCATGGGTTGGGGTTCCTAAAGGTAAAAATCTGAGGGATTTGCAGATATGTGGCTTCACATGAGGATAGGGTAAGAAGAATTGGATGAAGAAGGAGGCCAAGAAGCCAGATATAGTTCTATTGCCCACCCACCCCTCAAAATTGCCCTGCACCCTGCACGTGTCCACTGGCAAAGAGAGGCATAAAGGGGGAGAAGAAAGGCTAAGATGAGCACCCTTGTGGGTTAAACATAGACTGAGCCTTAGTGTGAGTTATCTACTTAGAAATAGGATTTTGATTCTATTGCATAAAGGATCATTTATTCTAAAATCCTCACTAGATTATAGGGAGGTTTTAAAAAAAATATTTATTTGACACAGAGAGAGAGAGCACGCGAGCACAAGCAGGGGGAGCAGGAGAGGGAGAAGCAGATTCTCTACTGAGCAGGGAGCCGACGTGGTACTCGATCCCAGGACCCCAGGACCATGACTTGAGCCAAACGCAGAATCTCAATTGACTGAGCCATCCAGGCGCCCCGAGAGTTTTGATAATGTAGAAAACAACAAAGAAGAAAAACTAAAAGTTATCCATATTCCCCCATTTTAATATTTTAAGTGATTTTCTTCCAGTTCTTTTCTTTGTATGCATGACTGTGTGTGTTATACTGATGTGTTATATTATTGGGATTATAAGACTTGTGTATATTACTGTCTCAATAATATGGTGTAAAAATTATATCATGTCATTTATTATTCTTGAAAAATATAGTATAAATGCTACCCAATATTACATCACAAGAATTTATCAACACTTCAACCATTCTCTAGTGATTGGAGCTTTAAGTCATTTATCATTTTCACCTATCATAAATAAAATGTGACAAATACCTTTGTACATCAAATCTGTTCTAATTGTTTAGGGAAAGTGAAAGAATTTTACAAAAACCATTATGGAGGATGCAAAGGAATCAGCGAGTGTCCTTACATGCCTTATTTTTGTAATAGAGGGAGTCAGTTGAATCAACTCATTTTTAAGTTCTCTTCCTGTTTTGAAATTTTATGTCTGACTCTTTAGAAAAACATGTTCATTTTTCATTTGGGAGTTTTTTTGTCATTAAGATACAGAAAAGTATACCCCAGGATCAGAACCGAGCCAAAGGTAGATGCTCAACTGCTGAGCCACCCAGGTGCCTGCAAAGGCAAATTTTCAAGTTACGTTAAAAGTGAAAATAGGGGAATCTCTTGGTGACTCAGTGGTTTAGCACCTGCCTTTGGCCCAGGGCATGGTTCTGGAGTCCCAGGATCGAGTCCCGCATCAGGCTCCCTGCATGGAGCCTGCTTCTCCCTCTACCTGTGTCTCTGCCCCCCACCCCCCTCTCTCTCTCTCTCTCTGTGTCTCTCATGAATAAATAAATAAATCTTAAAAAATAAATAAATAAAAATAAAACTGAAAATAATCCATATGAGATATTAGACATGTTGAAATCCAGTGTTAAAAACTGTAAAAGCTCTGAGATTTTGATCTACCTGCAAGCTAACTAGTTTCATGGATGATGGCAGAAAACATGAGACTCCTGGGTCAAAGATAAAGAACAGTTTATTATTCACAGTAATAACAACAGCCAGGATATTGATTTTGGTTTCCTTAAGTCCCATTCCTAGAGGCTACACAAAGAGGGCCAAGTGATGCCTGCTTGTGTGGTTATTTGCATTACAGGGGAGGACCCTGAGTTAGGAAACTGAATCTTTTATAAGGGACAGTAAGCATCCTGTTCTATGTCCAGAAGTTTCCAAAGCAGTTTATTATACAAGTGTCCTAATGAGATCATTTGGAGTAAAGGCCAGTAGTGCCTCTGCTAATAAGATGTGCAAAAATACAAGAGACCTGTAGGGGATTATCTTCAATATAAGCATGAAGATGGTATTAGGAACTGGTTGGAGTATATCTGTACATCTTATTCAGGAGACTGTTGTTCTTTTTGTCAGGACCAAGCTGAGGCCACTTTTTGTCTAGCATATGATACTTTCTTCCCATATTCCTTATCCACAGAAGTTATTGTCTCTATGCATAAGCTGCAAAGCAGCCTACACAGAGATTTATTCAGATCGGGATACAATAACGATCATGTCCACTTCCATAAGTACAATCAGAGCAAGCCATCCCAGCTCTGCCATCAAGACTGCAAGTGCTTGTGAGACAGATTGAGGGGCTTACTCTCTCCCTCCTGGAGAATGGACTGGAATAATACCCCACAAATCCCATATGTTCCTTACAATTACCTACATCCACTGAATATGGCTGAAATGCCACTGATCACCAAAAACAGTCTAAAAAAAAAGTCTCACCAAAAAGATTTTGTTCCCTAAGGGAAAAGTATTCATAACATTGGCATGAATAAGTTATGAAAAGCCTTCACAACTGAAAGAGACATAATCATCATTCATGTATAACAGATTTGTTTATTCTGTAAAGATTCATTTCAGTTGATTAATTATCAGTATCTGCTGATGGTGGGGGTAACAAGGCAGTGCTGATGAGAGAATTATTGAAGTACATGCTTAGAATATTTATCACTGAGCACATATTGTATAAACTTAGCATATTTATCATGTTCTTTTTGTATGGGCTCTTCTTTCCCCAAAATAGATTAAACAGTACTGCCTATGCTGTAGGCACTTTCCCCTTCACATATGGTACTCTATTCTTTATAGAGAAATGTACTGTTTTTATGTATAATACCAGTAGCCCCTAATGTGAATAACTGTGATGCTGTAAGCAGTTTTTGTCTCCTTCTCAGCCTTAGGCAGAGCTATTCCAATCTAGACTGCAGATTGTCATCTCTAGCACATAAAGTTTGCTCTTTGGCCAACCAATCCCCCAATAGTACATCTACTGTTTAAAGAAAAAGTGACAATTTGTGTAAATTAAAATCCAAGCATTTTAAATGAGAATTAAAGGTGAAAGTTGGCTAAATTTAAAATATTAAAATAAGTATCCCTTAACATAATCTAAATGTAATGATCTTTGAAGAAACTTTTTCCTTCCATTTATTGAACAAGATCTACCATTTATTGAGTCCCTATTATATGTCATACACTGAACTAGATGCTTTGGATTTGCTTTTGTGTTCCTTCTCCAGTACCCTTGAAGCTCATATTATTTTTATCTTCTTACCATAGCTTAAGATAGTAAGGCTTGATGAGGCTAGGTCACTCACCTAATAGCAGTTGATTTATGTGGGCTGAGTTAGAATTCAAACTGCTATCTTTTTCCTAAATTGGGGCTCTGAACTATCATGCTGGGTGGTTCTCTCTTTTGGTCCTTAGGCAAGGCCACTATGTGAGGACTGTGATCCCAGCTCCAGTAATAGTATCTTTTTTACCTTCTTTGGGTCCCAGTTTCCCTGTAGTCTTATCTCATCTAATTTATCTGTATAGGTTCAATATCTCACTGAAATATTTACCTTTTTCTTTATCGCTCTTCCTGAACTTCCAACTCATAAGAATTATTTATATATTTGCCTCCTGGCTAGTAGTACTTTAGTATGTCCAAGTTGGACACTGTCTCAACCAACTCCTCCCATAATCAACTCTATTTCAATAAACGTCACCATCAGCCATCTCGTTGCCCAAACCAGAAATACAGGAGGTGTTCTTCACTCCCCACTCATCTCTTTCCCTCACTCTCCACATCCCTTCAATCACTGTAGATTCCACCACATAAATACCTCTTCTCTGTACTACCACCGCCACTGTACTAATGTCAGCATGATTGTCTCTCCTGAGGAATTCAGATAATCTCTTCAATGGTCTCCTTGGCTCTGCTTCCTTCTACTCCACGCTTCATTCTTCTTCACCCTCCACCCAAAGTGAACCTTAAAATTCCAAACCTCATCAGGCTGCTCCTTTGCTCAGAATCTTTTAATAGCTCCCTATTGTCCTTAAATAAATTCCCAAGACCTTAATGTTGCTTGCTGGCTTCTGTCTACCACTTCAGCCTCAACTTTTGCCACTTGCCTCCCTGCAACTTCTGCTTGAGTCTGACTGAACTGATTTTAGTTTCTTAAACTCTTCTCCTGCTCTCTTGCCTTGCTTCTTTTCAAATCTTTTTTATTCCACCATGAGGAAGATGTTATTCTATTGTTATAACTCTCTTATTTTTCTTCTAAAATGATTGCTACGTGGAAAGGAGAGAGCAGAGTTTCAGGATCTGGTCCCTTGGGAATTACCCTATGCTTTCTGTTTTCCTATCATGCTGGCTCAATTTGTAGTTATCAATAGCACCTACCCCGCACAAGGGAACCAAGTCCTTTTATTTTCTCTTGCTACTGAGCCTCTCAAATATTTTAAAAATGTAATTGGATCATAACAAACATAGAAAATAATCCTGAAAATTTAAATAAGCAGTTTCCCTACAGGAAAATTGATCTCTGATTGATTAGGATGACTGATGATTTATGGTTGGGGTGTAGTAGACTCAGCAGTTGCCAGGAGGCCTAAGTCTCAAAGGACTCATGATATCAAGTGTTACCATAACCCTGACACTCATGTACATATTAAGTCAGAAGCCTCCATTTGCTTTATTGCGATTAAGCCTAGAAATTTATTATGCTCCTAAAACTTGTCAGAGACTCTGAGACATCATGAGGCTTGATGTAGCCACATGGAGCTATATGAAGCCCCATTGTTTATGGATCACTTTCTCTTCCATTTTCTCCCTCTTGTGACTTTTTCCATCATTTTTTTCAGCTTCAGAAAAGTGCATTCGAAAGATTACAAACAGCAGTTGGTAATCAGTGCATAACAGCTTTCTGTGTATAATACAATTAGGTGTACATTAGACAGTGAGTGTAATAAGAATACTGTCACTGTAATAGAACTCTGTCAAAGTACCAATGCCCCCCACTTTGAAAATACACAGATCAATTTTGTAGCCCCTGTGGAAGGGGAACAGTATAACAGTTGCATGGCATTATTCCATGACAAAGTTCAGCAGATTTTGTTTATGAAATTCTGAAGAAAGACAGTATACATGCAAATTTACATGCTATTTAATATTCTTCAATCTCCTTCCTATTGAAGCTGTATTCTTGATGCTTTTAAGCTAAATTTTAAGCTAAATTCAAGCAAGATTTTAAATCATATCCATGGCTGGTACCAGAGCATTAGTGAAATAAATTTTATGTTGTTAACTATTGAACACATCCCAATTAAAACCAAAATGCATTACTTGTATGAAATACCTACATACAAAGACAAATCTATAAAGATAGAAGTACATTAGTAGTTGTCAAGGGCTAAGGCTGGAGACAGGGAGTGAATGCACATGGGCAGGAGGTATATTTTGGGGGTGGTGGAAATGATCTAAAATTGGATGTTATAATGGATTTTTATAATGGTTTTATGACTGTAAATTTACTAATGAGCATTGACTTGTATATTTAAAATGAGTTAATTTTATGCTATGCTAATTATAGCTCATAAAGCTACTTTGAAAAAAAAAACTAAACCATAGTGAACTGTCTTATACTTATCTTTCCTATGTTAAGTCTTATCCATAGAATTAATTCTTAGATGTATAATTGGTGGACCAAAGGGATGCCTATTTAAATTTTCACAGAAACCATCAAGTTGTCTTTCAAAATTAATTCACCAATTTACTCTCCTACCAACAGTGTATGACATTATCTGTTCATCCATACCATTGCCAACACCTGATAATCTTTATGTTTTAGATACTGTTGCAAGATGCTTATTGTCATTAATTTTTTAAATTACTATGCTGTTTTAATCATTTTTTATATCCTTATTGACAATTTATATTTCTTTTTTTAAATATTTTATTTATTTATTCATGATAGACAGAGGGAGAGAGGCAGAGACACAGGCAGAGGGAGAAGCAGGCTCCATGCAGGGAGCCCGATGTGGGACTCGATCCCAGGTCTCCAGGATCAGGCCCTGGGCCAAAGGTGGCACTAAACCACTGAGCCACCAGGGCTGCTCGGCAATTTATATTTCTTTGTGAGTTACTTATATCCTTTGTCCATTTTAAAAAATGGGTTGCTTCTCATTTCCCTGTTTTCTTAAGTATTCTTACATGATCATGTATATTAATATTTTCCTGGCATATATACTACAAATTTTTTTTCTACTCCAGTAGTTGACATACTATATAGCCCATGAGCCAACTCCAATTCACTACTTGTTTGGACTTGTTTTTTTAAATTTTTATTTTGATATAATTATAGATTAACATGAAATTTCAAAGATAATACAGAAAGATGCCATGTAGACTTTACCCAGTTTTCCCCAGTGGTTACATTTTACATAATTATAGTACAATGCCCAAGCCAAGAAATCCATATTGGCATAATGTGTGGTGTGCATGTGTGTGTGTGTCTGTGCTATTTTATCATATGTATAGATTTAAGTAGACCCCACCTCAATCAAGACACAGAACCATTCCATTATTACAAAGCTCTCCCTCATGCCACCCCTTTGTAGTGACCCCTTTGTAGAACCACACCACTATCTCCAATCATTTCTAATCCCTAACCACTAATGTGCTCTCTATGTAATTTTGTCATTTTGAGAATGTTATTTAATATAATCATAAAGTATATGACCTTTGAGAGTGACTTTTTCACTCAGCATAATATCCTTGAGTTATCATATATATCAAAAGTTTGTTTCCTTTTGTTGATTAGTAGTCCATGGTATAGATGTACTTATTATCCATTTTAAAATGGCTTATGAGTTCGATTTTTATATTTTTAAATGGTTGAAAAACATCAAAAGATGAATAATATTTTGTGGCACATGAAAGCCAAATTTCAGTGTCCATAAATAATCTTTTATTGGAACATAGCCATGCCCATTTCCTTTATATTGTCTAATCTATGACTGTTTTCATGTTACGATTGCAGACTTGAGTAGTCATGATGGTGACCACTGTCATATTGAGGGTATAAAACCAAAGAGAGGAAAGGTTCTACCTTGACTCCTCCCAGAAAAGTCTTACCGACCTTGCCACCCTGTCTGCTTGGTTTGTTGGACTTCTTCACATACCTCGGTAGAATTCCCACTTAAACAAAACCTGATTTTCCTTTGCTGAACGAGAGCTGTGGAACCTCTCAAATTCTCTACCTTAGATAGTTTTGATCAGTCTTTTTTTTTTTAGATTTTATTTATTAATTAATGAGAGACACAGAGAGAGACAGAGACACAGGCAGAGAGAGAAGCAGGCTCCCTGCAGGAACCCCGATGTGGGACTCCATCCCAGGACTCCAGGATCACGCCCCAAGCCGAAGGCGGACGCCCAACCACTGAGCCACCCAGGCGTCCCTGATCACAGTCTTATTTCCCTTCACATAAAGAATATAGAACTGTGGAAATGCATAATTCTGGCATTTCAGGACTCTGTTCTGGCAGGAGCAGCTTAGCCAAAAGGCTAAAACAACTATCGTATGGCATTACAGAGAGGCAGTATAGTGCAGTGGAGCCCGCAGGTCTGGGGAGGATCAGTTAACCTGTATAAATCTCAGTTTCATAACTATAAATGGGAATCCTTATAATGATCTAAGTTCCACAATATCTGTTTCTTCCTGAGCTCTTATGTAAATGAATTTCTGCTTTGTAGCCTGGCATGTGACCGCCTATAAGGTGGCCTATATTTCCCAGGTGGATTTGGCCATGAGGCTAAGCTTTGATAAACAAGCTGTGAGCAGAAGTGATGTATGCAAAGGGAGGGAATACAGATGGGGTGCAGAGCCATCTTGGATTGTGTGGATGAGAGTAACACTCTAGAGATGGCTAAGCACAAAGTAGAAAGTGCCTGGAGCACCAGCTTCTGGATACCTACATGAGAAAAAAAGAAACTTCTATGCAAGTTTCAGTATTTGGACTCTCCATGACACAAGCCTGGACCTTTAATTCAAACGGCCCAGCATCTCAGGGATTTTGTGAGAAATATTTAAGAAATAATTAAAGTAGATACATAGAATGGACTCTATAAATGTGGTTTCCCTTTTTTTCTGACTTCATCATTCATTTCTGCATTTACCACAGAGTAATGTGGTATACAGAGCTATACATCAGAAGGAATTTAATAAGTAGTTATGACAAATTGAGCTGAATTCAGTAGCCTGAGATAGGGAGAGATGCCAGTCTTCACACACTTAGACACATGGCAAAATATATACCATGGTTTCTATTTCTAACTGAAGGAGGCTGACATTCATTCCTATGCCTTGATTGGTAGATCCCCACTGTTAAACAGCCTGAATTCTTTTGCAAGGGTTTGAAGTTGGCTTCTGTTGCCTTCTGAGAGCCCAGGAATTACATACCACATACTGTGCCTGCTGAGGTTCCACACAGGGCTCAGCAGGCAAGCCAGAAAGGCAGACTCAATAGTCACCGTGTTCTCTAGGGGAGGCTGTGCTGTGATTAACAGCCACTCCCAGCCCCAGCCCATCATAAATTATGAGCGCTCTTCCAGGGGTCTATCCTTCCAAGCATGACTCCAGAGACTACTCTCCTCAAATTTCCCACCTCTCCAAAGGAAAATGACCCTATCACAGATTCCTGGGTAGCTGCCATAATAAATGGGGAAAAGGTGCCATATTTGCTGAAACCCTTTACTCAGTGGGAAGGTTGGATTTTCCGAAAGTCTCCAGCATATAAGGAGATTACAGGTGATAACCCCCATTCTGAAGTTCTTGCTTTAGCACTGGGACTGCTACTTGATTTCATTATATTTGGGGAACAAAGGAAAAGAGACACATCTGCTCCCACATTATAATAACACCATTTAAACCCCAATAAATGTTAACTGGTATTAAATAAACACTTTTAGAAAAACAAAAAGAATCTTTTTTTTTTTTTTGGTGGAAATTAAACCATAAGAGACTCTTAACTATAGGAAACAGAGGGTTGCTGGACAACGGTGGGTGGGGGAAGGGGGTAACTGGGTGAAAAGCATTAAGGAGGGCACTTGATGGAATGAGCACTGGGTGTTATATGCAACTGATGAATCACTAAACTCTACCTCTGAAACTAATAATACACTAAATGCTAATTAATCGATTTTAAATTTTTGAAAAAGACATTAAATCCTAACAAAACAAAACAAAATACTAAAAGAAATAAAAAGTAAAAAAACAATTGAGGAACTTGATCATTCTTTTTTTCAGTTTTATTGAGAAATAATTGATATATATCACTTTATGTGTTTAAAGTGTACAGCAGGAGTGTTTCATTTAGATATATTGTAAAGTGATTGCCAGAATAGGTTTAGTTAGCATCCATCATCTCATACAGATACAATAAAAAGAAAGGAAGAAAAGGTTAATATCATTACATAGGGAACACTCCTGCATGATATATAGAAAAGTTGATAAGAGAATAGATCCTAAGAATATTCATCACAAAAATATTAGCTTCCTGTGATGACCTTTCTTGGGATCTACTCTCTTAACAACTTCTTTATATACCATGTGGTAGTGTTAACAACAGTCATCATGTTGTACATTACATTGCTGGTACTTACCTGTATTAGAACTAGAAGTTTGTACATTTTGACTACCTTCCTCCATTTCCTCCTCCCCTACCTCCTACCTCTGGTGACTTCAAATCCAGTCTTTTTTTTTTGTGAGTTTCTTATAGGTTTCTTTTGTTTTGTTTTAGGTTCCATGTGTAAAAGAGGTCCTACAGAGAAATAAGTCCTTCTCTGACTTATTTCATTTAGCATAAGGCACTCATGGTCCATACATGTTGTCACAGATGCTAGAATTTCCTAAATTTTTATGGCTGAATAATATTCCATTGTGTACATATACCACAACTTCTCTATCCATTCATCTATCACTGGGCACTTAAGTTGTTTCCATGTCTTGGCTAAATAATGCTGCAATGAACAAAAGAGTACAGATATCTTTTCAAGTTAGTGTTTTCATTTCCTGTGGATATTTTTCCAGAATTGGAATTGCTGGATCATAGGGAAGATCTATTTTTAATTTGTTGAGGAAACTCCATACTGTTTTCCAGAATGCGGTACCAATTTACAATCCCACTGAAGTGCAAAACAGTTCTTTTTTCTCTAATCCCAGCCAGCATTTATTATCTCTTGTCTTTTGGATGATGACCATTGTAAAGGTGTGAGGTAACATCTCTGTGGTTTTAATTCGCATTTCCCTAATAACTAGTGATGTTGAGCATCTTTTCATATACCTGTTAGCCATACATATATCTTCTTTGGAAAAATCTCGGTTCAGGTCTTTTGCTCGTTTTTAATTCGATTATTTGTGGGTTTTCTTTATTTTGCTATTGAGTTTATATATTTTGGATATGAAACTCTTATCAGATATATGCTTTGAAAATATTTTTTTCTCATTTTGTAGGTTGTTCTTTTATTTTGTTGATGGTTTCTTTTGCTGTGAAGAAGTTTTTTAGTTTGATCTTGCTTATTTTTGATCTTGTTGCTTGTGCTCTAGGTGTGACTTCTAAAAGATCTTTACCAAGAACCATGTCAAGGGGCTTTTTTTTTTCATGCAGTTTTTTCCAGGAGCTTCATAGTTTCAGGTCTTAGACTGAACTCTTTTGAATAACTTTTGCATATGATAAAAGATAGGCATACAGTATCATTCTTTTACTTGTGAATTACCAATTTTCTCAGCACTATTTATTAAAGAGGCCATCTCTTCTCCATTGAGTATTCTTGGCTTCCTTGTTAAATACTAGTGGACTGACTGTATATGCTTAGGTTTATTTTTGGGCTCTTAATTCTGTTTCATTGGTCAGTTGATCATTCTCTTTTTAATTTTTTAAAGATTTTATTTATTTATTTGAAAGAGAGAGAGAGCAGAGCACACAAATGGGGGAAAGGAGCAGAGAGAGAATCAGACTCCCTCCTGACCAGGGAGCCTAATGTGGGGCTCAATCCCAGGACTCCAAGATCATGACCCAAGCCTAAGGCAGCCGCTTAACCAACTGAGCCACCTAGGTGCCCCATCTGTTGATCATTCTTGATTATTTTCTGCATTAGCTGGTGAAAAATCAGAATATAAGATTGAGCATTTTTGTGTGTTGAGTTAGATGGAAAAGGAATAAGACAAAGCATTTTTATGTGTTTCAGAGAAAATCTGGCACACATGTTTAACTTTTACAATTTAACCTTTGAAAGGCAGAATCAGTTGGCTTTCCAATCAGCTTGGCAGTGAGGTGTTGGAAAGAAAACTGTGAAAGTCATATTGCAAAAGGTCCAGAAGAAAATGAACAATGAGGGATATTATATATGAACACACACACACACAGATGCAAACAAAATTGCTCTAATAAATATAGCTCATCCATCTTGGCCATAAAGGAAGAATCATTGTGTCCTTACATTTCTGCTTTCTTATAGTGTCTCTCAAATGATGTTTGATTTTTATTGGAGAGGCTCCTAACTAACCTCAAAAATCCTTTTTCTGACTGGAATCTATCCCTAAAAGAAAATAGGCTAAGAGAAATCCTAGTTGATAAATCTGATTTGGAAAGTCATTTCAGGGGATCCCTGGGTGGCTCAGTGGTTGAGTGCCTGCCTTCAGCCCAGGGCATGATCCTGGAGTCTCGGGACTGAGTCCCATGTCAGGCTCCCCGCATGGAGCCTGCTTTTCCCTCTGCGTGTGTCTCTGCCCCCCCTCCCCCCACCGCCGTGTGTGTCTCTCATGAATAAATAAATAAAATCTTTTTTTTTTTAATGATGATCATTTTATTTTATTTTATTTTATGATAGTCACACACACACAGAGAGAGAGAGAGAGAGAGAGAGAGAGAGAGGCAGAGACACAGGCAGAGGGAGAAGCAGGCTCCATGCACCAGAAGCCCCACATAGGATTCGATCCAGGGTCTCCAAGATCGCGCCCTGGGCCAAAAGCAGGCGCTAAACCGCTGCGCCACCCAGGAATCCCCAAATAAAATCTTTAAAAAAAAGTAATTTCAGCACAGAGCAGAAACTATGGGTTTGGGAATGGGGGAAAGGAGTAGGGACACATGGGAAACAAAGCTCTTCAAAGTAGTAACTCGGTTCTGGAGGTTCTTGGTGAGGAAAGGTTAGGAAACCATCTAGTTTTGTAAAAATTGCTTCTGGATATTAAGAAATGAATTATATTTTTAAGTTATCATTTATGAAGCTATTATTTTGTGCTAGGCATTATTCTAAAAGCCCCTGTATACATCCTCTAATTTAATTAACACAATGGATCTGTGCCATGAATCTCACCATCCCCATTTTACTGATGAAGAAATAAGATTGAAGAGATAAGTAACCACTCCAAGTTGTTCTGGGGAGAGAAATAACAGTGAAGATTCAACTAAATGCCATGAGTCTAAAGCTACTGCTCTTCACCACTGTGCGACCATGTAAAACACAGTCTTCTAAAACATTGCTATTCTATTTGCAATTTAAATGCTCAAAAAGTAATTTTACAAGCAAAATACCTTGTTACTCCATGTGATTGATTTGAGAACTCCTGGCTGTCAGGAGCTGCATTTATACCTCTCTCCATCCCAACACTTCCCAAATACCTGGCACATGTTAGATTCCTAAGAACACATGAGAATGAATACTGAGTGCCTGGTCTCTGGTGTTATTGACTAATGTCAACCTATTTCAGGAGAAGTGAAGAGACAACTAACAAATCAGTTGAACAACCGAGTTTTAGCTAAAGAGAAGTATGAGAAGAAAATAATGTGAGTGACTTGGTGTATTAGTTTCCTACTGCTGCTGTAACAAATTATACACATTTAGTGGCTTAAAGCAACACACATCTATCATTACTCAGCTCTAGAGGTCAGAAAAGTCTAAACCAGGTTAAAGTCAAGGTTTTGGCAGGGCTGTGTTCATTCCAGAGGCTCCAGCAAGAAATCTGCTTCTTTGCCTTTCTTAGCTTCTTGAGGCCATCTGTGTTCCTTGGCTCAGAGTTCCTTTTTCCATCTCTAAAACTAACAAATTTACCTAGGGGCACCTGGGTAGCTCAGTCTGTAAAACGCCTGCCTTCAGCTCAGGTTATGATCCTGTGGTCCTGGGATGGAGCCCCCAGTCTGGTTCCCTCCCCCTTGCCCTCATGCACACGCGCACACACACACACATACACGCACACTCTCTCTCTCTCAAATAAATAAATACAATATTTTAAAAAGATTATTAAATATTAAATATTAAAAAGAAAATAACTTATCTAAATAACTGAAGGCCAGTAAGATCTTAAATAGCAGTTGTTTTGTCCATGCTCAGTACTGTCTGCTTCCTGCTATAGTGTGATCTTAGACAAAAGAGAAAAGACTGACAAATTCTAGTTTTTCTAATCTTTACATTTGCAGCAGGAGAAGCTCTCTGCTTCTCTTTCAAACCCACTCCCTCATTATTATTTGTTCACAAATTTTAACAGTGCCATTTGGCTCTCAAATTTTAACAGTATCATTTATTATCTACCTTAAAAATGTTAAATATATTTTAAATTAGAAAAGCAATGATTTTTAAAAAATTGAACAAGAAAGAAAATTATTGGAAAAAAATTGCAATTGGACTCCTCAGAGGTAATCACTTTTTAAGGTTATACTTTTTTTTTTTAATCTTCCAGACATAAACTGAGCATAATGTGTGTGTGTGTGTGATGTTTCCATAACCAAAGGTATTTGTAGTTCAAGGGCCTGCAATTTCATTTCTCATATAACATATTTCCATATAAATACAGACATTTAGACATTCCTTGTTATTATTTTTAACTTTCTCATTATTAAATTTGCCATATACATAAAAGAATATATAAAATATATGTGAAAGAAAAATTGCTCCAAACACTATCTGGGAAAGAAGCTTTTTGCATAAAGTAATTAACAGTATATTCCATGGAATAATATTTTTCAATTTCCTATTTTGAAATAATTTCAAATGTACAGAATAGTTGCAAGAATAATACAAAGATACTCTGTATACCCATTACCCAGATTAACCAACTTTTAACATTTTGTCACATTTGTTTTTCATTTTCTCTCTCTCTGTTCTATATATAATTATTTTTAATGAATTATTATTCTAAAATACTTTAGTGGTATTTCCTAAATAGAAGATATCCCTTAGACATATGTACAGAGTTATCAAATTCAGGGCATTTAATATAATTAACATGTTAACAATACATATACAAATATATAGTCCCTCTTCCAGTTTTGTCAATTGTCCCTATTATGTCCTTTATAGCAGCTCCTGAATCCAACAGTCCAGGATCCAGTTCAGGATCACATATTGTATCTATTTGTCATGTCTTTTTATTCTCCTTTACTCTGGAACATTTTCTAAGCTTTTCTTTGCTTTGATGATGTTAAGAATGTGGAGAATATAAGCCAGTTATTTTATAAACCCTCAGCTTGGTGTTTTTTAGCTTGAGAAGTCAAGTTTAAAGTTTGGCAAGGGACACATATTTGGCACCTGAGTAATTAGAAAGAGGGGACAATGAAGAATTAGGTCACTGAGGACCAATTCCGTAGAGTCTAAAATATATTAAGATCTGCCCATATTACTATTCTTTACACTGCCCTAACAACTATGCCATTTAATGACAAAGAGGAAGATAACATTTATTAAGTGTCTGTTTTTGTTACAAACAACAAGGATAGATAGAAATTTTATTCCCATTATTCTTCATAGCAACAGAATGGGATAGCTAGCATTGCTTCAATCTTAAGGATGTGGGAAACTAGAATGGAAGAGACTAAATGACTCTCCCAGATCACACAGTCAATAAATGGTGGAGCTGGTCCTCCAAACCATGCTTTCCATCTTTCATTTTTTCCATTATACCATAGCCTTTATACTCGATCTTAGCCCAAATGCCAAGAAGTGATACAACTATCTCTAAAATACTTCTCTTCTGGTGCAGTCATTATGAGTTGCTAATCTTTGGAATAAACACTCAAATTTTTCTGAGAAATAACTGGTCTGAAGCACAATAGTTCCAGCTACATTTGATTTATCACCACCTGATGCATGTCTTCTTTGTTCAAACTAGGTTTTCACTTGGCTTCCAGTATATGCCATTTCTGGGTTCTTGTTTCCCTGCTCTATTTAAGTAGGTGGGACTCAGGGCTCTCCTTGGGTTTCTTATGTGCTCTCACTTGCTCCTTGTTGCTCTCATCTGGCCTCTTGGGTTCACCTGTCATCTGCATGCTCCCATGTCCCAACTTTATATCTCTAGCTCAAACCACTCCCTTGTATATCCAAGTATCAAATCAACATTTCTACTTAGATGGGCATCTCAATTTTTATCATGTCCAAAGTAAGCTCCTGATTTTATCCACCTCAAATCTGCTTTTCCCAGAATCTTCCCCATTTTAGGAAATGACAACTCCAATTTTCTAGTTGCTTAGTTTGAAACTTTTGAGTCACTGTTGACTCTCCTCCAGCCTTCATTCAATCTACAAGCAAATCCCAGAAGCTCTGCCTTCAAAGTATATCCAGTTGCTATCTACTTTTGACTACCTTTGTTCCTGTCACTCTGGTTTAAGCCACCAACTCCCCTGGCTGAGGTTTGCAATATTCCTTCAATCTGTTTCCCTGCTTTTGCCTTGGCTTGCCTTCAATCCATCCCTTACCACAGTGCCAAAATGACCCTAAAATATAAATCAGATTGTATTCCTTTCCTGCCGATGGCATCTTCTACTCTTTATCCTGCTGTTCATGGTCTTCCAGACACTCCTGCCACCTAGCTGTTTGTGAATGTGCTAAGTATATTCCTGTCCTATGCCTTTGTACTCGCTGCTCTCTCTACCTGTATTTCTCTTCCTCCATAAATCCATCAGGCTCACTACCCCATTTCTTTCAGGTCACCTCCTCAGAGATGCGTTCTCTGAATACTCTATTCAAATGCTCCCACCCCAACCACTGTATTCTTCTTGCTTTATTTTATTTCTAATTATTTAGCACCATTTAACGTATCATGTAATACTCATTTCATACTCATTTTTTGGTCTGTCTCCCTTTTTGAAAGGGAAGGTCCATGAAGACAAGGATTTTTATCTGTTTTATTCAATACTCTAAGCCTAGTGCCTAAATATGCCTGCCACAATGTAGGTGCTCAATAAATATTTGTTAGAAGAATGGATGGATGCCTGAATGAATTATTTAGCTTATTTACAGATTAATTTTTTTAAAAAAAGGATGTTTATTTGTCAGGAGAATTTTCAAATGTCTGTCCCTCTAAGCATCCACATCGAGAAATTATAAATTTCCCTTTTGACTAGGTTGGGAATTATATGCAACTATAAAGGAATTATATAATTTCTGATTATAAAAGTAACCTAATTATTGTAGGAAATATGGAAAATGCAGGAAAAAAAATAAAATTAACTTGTAATTCAATCACCCAAAGACTGGTAACATTTTGGTAAACTTCTTTCCAGACGCATTTAATTTCAGTGATACTTTATTTTCAAGTTTCCTTATCCCCATGACAAGGAGTGGAACAAACAAACTGAGGAACTCAAAGCTGACTGTGGTTTCATGCTTCTAGCAAAATGCCATCCTCACAGTTCACTAACAGCCACAAACACTTCCATGGAACTTTTGGGCGCTACTATTTTCCTTTTCCAAGAAAGCATGCTATAATTTGGAAATTTAGGTTACCCAAACTTCCACTGAAGGATCTCCCTTCTAAAGTAACCTCAGAATTCCCAGTAAACTAAATATTTGGAATTTGGGAAATTCAGGTTGATTAATATTGACTGACTCATTGGACCAAGGGCCAGAAAGCCTAGGGTTCCAGTCCCACTTCTACAATTTTCTGGCTGTGAGGCTGTGGGTAAATCATCCTCTCTTAACAGTGGGTTTCTTAATTAGAAACTGGAGACAATAACTGCCTTACCATTCACTGTGAGGATTGGACAAAGTCATGGAGACATGTTTTAAGACCTGTAAAGGTCATGAAAGTATGAAGGATTATGATTGTAATGAAAATGTGGTAGATCTTCTGACAACGATGACATCATGGGACAGACATGTCACCACTCTGAACAAGCTCATCAGTCCTAGCAGGATTTCTCATTCTTCCCTAGTGTGTTTTCTAATCACTGGTATGCACTTTTCCCACCAGAACATGGACTCCTGAAAGAAACTTTTTCTCCCTCATTCATTGATGCATCTCTGTAATTAATCATGATTTTCAACATAAAAGATTTCTTTAAGTCAATGAAAAAAACTATATATCACAGTAAACACAGTAGATAGTGTTGTGAGGTCTTTTACATGTATTAATGCAGACACAGCACAATCTAGTAGAAAATGACCTAGATTGAGAGCCAGGAAGACTGTGTCCTAGTTCAGCTTATTGGTAACCAAATATGACCTTGCCCAAGGCAGTGTCCTCTCACCTGCTAGTGGATGGGAAGATACAGTCTCTCTACATCAAAATTCCATGAACTTTGACCCTTGCAATCTTTGGTCAAACTATTTTTTGAGAAGAGGAATTGAGTAAATCATTGACTTAATCTATACTTGCCTTAAAAAAACAAAGCTTCAGTTCTCTGAACTAACGTTTGGAATTTGCTAAATCATTAACAGCTGGTTGTTTACTGTTTAGAACGTAACAATACTCTTTGATGTTCCCTAATTATCATGCATGTTTTCAAATGAGTTCTGAACCACTTCTCTGCCTAATTAAACCTCATTGAAAATTTGTTGAATTTTAAAGAAACATTTGATTTGCAAAACTTAAGTCATACATCCAGTAACCTTCAGTATTTCACAAAGGACCCATAAAACATTTTTAAAAAACAATAAAGTAACGCTGTGAGAGATGAACCTTGAACGAAATACAGAGCAAGCATTTGGAAAACGTTATTTTTGAAACTGCTCTCTCTTCTTTTTTTACTCACAAGTTCCTGGTGGTGGTATTTATTTTGTCATTTTTAATGGTCATTTATTCTTATATTTATAAGTGAATGAAATAGCTGTAAGTCCCCCCAAATTAATTAAATCACTTTGGCAATCATAAATAAATCATTCCGTGGTAATGTCAACTGGTTGAACTTACCAGAAAAACTGGTGAAATAAAAATAAAGATGTTTTCATACAAGGACAGGATTAATTCAACATTTATATCTTCCTACTAATCAGGTAATGTTTTTAGAGTTATTTATTTGTGGATACATCCTCTGAATAATGTCTTAAAAATGGCAATCTGACTCATATCAGTGCTGTGTAAAGCAGTGAAAACACACACTTCCCTTTTAGGAATTTCTCCTACAGATATGCTTATATAAATGAGCAAAAATAGATGCTCATTGCAACATTGCTTATACAAACAAAAGACAGGAAATAACAATACATATAAATGGGGGGCGGGTTAAATAAGATCCATTCATACAAAAAGATATGCACACATTAAAAAGATTTATATAGTAATGGGAAATGATCTCTGAAATACTTTATCAAATGAAAACAGAGTTAAAAGACACTGTATATGGTACATTCCCATTTGTAAGAAAATAGCATATATCTGTGTACATTCTCTCTGTAAGGAATACATGAAAATATTAATAATGGTTGCCTCATTTTTTGAAAACATGAATATGGATTGCTATTTCAATAAAAAGTAGTTCATATGAAAAATTTAATTATTTCTCATTGCATCATATTGTCAGCAAGTGTTTCTTGAACCTTAGTCAGTATACCAGATGTAGTAGCTTTATGATTTGATTTTTATCCTCAAAGAATTTATAATCTAGTTTGGGAATGATTTCTTCCAACTGTTTGTTAGATTCTGATATGAATTCATTGCATTAAAATGCTTTTGAAAGTCCCAGAATTGCTTTTTATTCAAATGGGAATATATTACCAATGAAAAGATACTGTATTTTTAAATACCCATGTTATACTTTAGATAATAAAACAAGGGGTGCCTGGGTTGCTCAGTTTGTTAAATGTCTGCCTTTGGCCCAGGTCATGATCCCAAGGTCCTGCATCTAGCCCCACATCTGGCTCCCTGCTCAGTGGGGAGCCTACTTCTCCCTCTCCCACTCCTCCTGTTTATGCTCTCTCTCTCTCTCTGTCTGTCAAATAAATAAATAATAAAATCTTAAAAAAAACAAATATTTTAAAAGTAATTTAAATGTTAAGTTTTTAATAATTTTAAAACAAATTGAAATCTAAGATCATTAATTTACAAAAATTCCACAGTATCATTAACATCATCTACCATTTGTGACAAATAAATAAATTGAACAGGAGCAGTGGGACAAGGAGATAACATAGATGGTAATTGATTGAAGTCTGGATAAGAAGAAATAATTTAGCCAGTTATACAAAAGAGCCAAACTTAGCTGAGTTGTCAGAAAGTATGAGGACCTTGGTTAAAGTGATATTTGTCCTTTCTCAGGTAATATGAAGTACATATTTGCCAATGTACAAATACACTCTGATCATTGTTTATCCTGGGTTATAATTTTACATATTTTTACCATTTCTGTTTCTATTGACACCATGTAAGTGGATATTTTTTATTAATAAAAGGCCTATGTAAGATACAAATGATAATATATAAACTATTATCAAAGAAACAAAATTTTTTAAATTCAGAATTTGGAGAAAATTAATTACACTGTTTTACATTTATGTTTTATATTTATCAGGATAATTCTACAGTGTATTTCTTCTGTTAAAATATTTAAAAATAATTGTTCCTATGTATGTATACATACTGATAGAGATCATTTGCTATTAGAAGTTATTGTGGTTGATACTCTAACAACTGTTTTATGCTAGACGATTAGTCTATGTCAATCATGAAAATTCCATTTCTCTTGCCAGTGATTGGCTCAGAAATAGGCTTGTGACAGTTCTAGTCAATGAGGTATAAAGGGCCCTCTGCTGGACTGCATCAGTGAGTTTCCTTTCTCCTAAGAGAGTTAGAGAAAATATGCTTTACTCTTCTTGTTTTCGCTATTTCATGTCTGAGTATAAGTCCTAGAACCTCTGCATCTCTTGTTATCAGTGAGAAGCTGAAGTCAAGATTGGAAGGTGGAAAAATTTTAATCTTTGATGACATATTGAGCTGCTGAATCAATCTACATCGAAGCCTGCTCTGCTGTACACGTGTTATATTCAGATGAACTGGCTTATGCCTATCCTGCTAAATATCCCAAATCTCAGCAGGTTAAACTAACAAAATTAAATTCTTGTCTATACAACATGTGTATCATGGGTGAACAGGGGCCTGTTCTCAATGTCTCCTTCACTGAGGGATTGAGTCTCCTTTATTCCAAATTCCTTTTCTGGTGCTGTGGCAAGCTAATGGGTAAATAGATAGTGCACCAGCATTTAACGGCCTCCACCTGGAGGTGTGGGATGCTCCTTTTGCTCACATTTCATTATTTAGAGCAATCAATACAGCCATCTCCTACCTAAATTGGTGCAGGTGGAACACTTCAACCATGTGCCTGGTAAGAAGATACAGTCAACAACAGGTTAAATGGATGAAAAAATCTGTATGTAAGTATATTAAGTACTAAAAAATAGTTAATAGAGTAGATCTGATACATATATTAATTCAAAACCTGTATCCTGAAAATAGACAATACTTTCAGTTGCTTTCTGAATATACACCAGAAATCACAAACTATAAAAAAATCATGAAGGGACTCTCTCTTGCCTAGAATTTTAAAAGTTCTCTTTTAAACAACTCTGGATCAACAACAACAACAACAACAAAAATCCAAACAAAACCCACAGAATTTCTACAAAAAAACAAGAATGAGAATACTATCAAAACATGGGGTAGAGCTAAAGCAGCCTTTAGAGGAAAATTCAATAGCCTTCAGTGATTTTTAGTAGAAGAATCCAAAGAGTGAATAAATCATAATGTTTTGGTATCTCACTGAAAAAAAATGAAGCAAAGCAAATGGAAGGAATTAAGATCAAGATAATTAGTGATTTAGCACATAGAAAATATAGTACTAGCATAGAAATACATCAAGTTCTTTAAAAAAAGAAAATAGATAATACACTAGTCAAGTTAGCAAAAAAAAGGACAAAAAATAGAAGAAATGATAACAGGAAAATAATGGTAGAAACAGAGGAAATAAAAGAATCAAAGGGAACAGTCAGCTCTGAAAATACATTAGAAAATCTGGCTGAACAGAATAACTTTTATCTAGGAAAATATAATCCACCAAAACTAACATCAAAAGACAGAAAAATCTAAATGAAATGATGTCCTTAGAAGAAACAGTAAATGAATAAAGAAAAGTTCTAAAAGCCAGCACCAGGATTCATGGGAAACACTGAAGTCATTCCAAAGTTAGCAAGAGTTGACTTCCAAAAGTCAGGTCCCCATTGCCATTTCAGTGTCATTTTGTAACAGAAGTAATAACATGATCAAATAAAAGGCTTTAAAATTTGGAAAGAAAGAGGCAATATATCTATCAACCCAAGAGTTGATAAATTTCAGAAACCTGTACAAATGAATAAATGAATACTATACAGCAGTGAAAATGGATGGATTACTGCTATACATTTCCATATCGCTGAAACTAAAAAACAAATGTAAAATAGCGACGACAAATACACAGAATAATCCATATGGTATGATTCCATTTATAGAAATATGAAAACAGGGATCCCTGGGTGGCGCAGCGGTTTAGCGCCTGCCTTTGGCCCAGGGCGCGATCCTGGAGACCGGGGATCGAATCCCATGTCAGGCTCCCGGTGCATGGAGCCTGCTTCTCCCTCTGCCTCTCTCTCTCTCTCTCTCTCTGTGACTATCATAAATAAATAAAAAAATTAAAAAAAAAAAAGAAATATGAAAACAGACAAAACTATAGTGTTAGATAGTAAAACTATAATACAGTGAAGGACTAACTAGTGCAAAATTCAGCACAGTGGTTACTTTCATGGGGTAAGGAGAGAGGTAATTTAGATGGGGGCAAATAGGGATTTTCTAGGATACTGATAGTCCTATTTCTTAACTGGGGTGGGTAAGTCATTTTCATTGGGATTCTTTAAACTATAATATTCATCACATACTCTTTTCATACAGTATTTTCACAATAAAACTAAATTTAATTTTTCATATTTTTGCTTGTAACTAAAACATAACATATTGAATTTGTTTGGTATTGTAGTATTTTGACGTTGTAAGATATCAAATTAATGAGGAAATCAACACATGTCTACTCTGGATTTAGAAAAGACTTCTGCTGGCACCAATACAAAGAGAATTTAACCATGAAAATAATTGTGAGGGCCAACTCAGATTTCCAAGAACTGAGTCGTCATCAGGAGGAAAGGAAATTTTTAAAAAGCTAGACAAAAAAAATTAATGATGAAACAAAGGATAAAAAAATATTCTTGCTGGACAATAAGAATTATTGATTGGTTGCCCTGATTGATTGATTGATTTAATTTTTTTCCTCCTTTTTAAAATCTGTATTTCAATGTGTACAAATAAAAATAAGAACTTTCATTTTCAAGAAAACATAATACCACTAACACACCTAAAAAATTAACTATACTGGATAAATATCCAATCAATGGTCAAATTTCTAATTGTCTCATAAATGTAATAAATGCTTTAAAAAAACAGTTGAGGGGCACCTGGGTGTCTCAGTTGGTTAAGCATCTGCCTTTGGCTCAGGTCATGATCCCAGGGTCCTGGGATCAAGCCCCACATCAGGCTCCCTGCTCAGTGGGAAGTTTGCTTCTCCCTCTCTCTGCCCCTGCTCTCTTTTTCTCTTTCTCAAAGAAATAAATAAAGTCTTTTTAAAAATAACAGTTAAATAAGAATCCAAGTAAATTTCACATTTTGCAGTTGATGGGTACACCTTTTAAATTTCTTTTAACCTATAGTTTCCCCTTTTACCCTTACTTATATTACAACGTATTTAAGAAGCACAGTGTTCTTTCCTTTGCTTATCCACAGTCTGCTTTTTTCTATAGCTACTCTATGGCATTTGATTTGTTCCTCTGTCATTTGTAGTTCTTGTGAATTAGTATGTCATTATGGAGAGGTTGTTCTGAAAGGGTGGTTCTAGACCATAGCCTCAGCGTTACTGGGGAACGTGTTGGAAATGCAAATCACTGAAACTTACTCCAACCTTTGGAATCAGAAATTCTGGGCTTACAGGCCAGCAACCTGTGGTTTAAGTAGCCTTCCAGGTGATTCTGATTCTGCTGATGTTTGAGAACAGCTAGCCTGGAGGTTTAACTCAGATTTGACTTTTTTTTTTTTTTTTTGGTCAAGACCACTTTACAACAGTGGTGTGTTCTCAGTGACATGTTCTCCTAAAAGGCATGGAATATCAGATCATTTTTCCTTTTTTTTTTTTTTTTTTCATTTTTCCTTTTATGGCCATTGATGCTCAGTGCTTAGATTCATGAGTAGATTACAGATTGCAAAATAGAGATAGACTTATCATTTTTTCTTCGTTTGTTATCTGAAATACTGCTAAAAAGTGAAATAACTCTCATCTATAATTTAGTAACTCGGTGTCCTTACAATTTCAAATCAACTGAAAAGTTGAAAGAATAGTACGATGAAAACCCATATATTTTTTACCTGGATTCACCAATTGTTAACATTTGCCACATTTACAACTATATCTCTCCCCCACCCCACACATAGATGCATATGTATATTTGCATGTATATTTGAAAGCAACTTAACACTTTTCTCCTAAATACTTCAGCATGTATTTCCTAAGAATGAAGATATTCTACAAACCCATCCAAGAAATTTATCATTGATTCAATAATATCTAATAAAGGGTCTATATTCAGATTTCTTCAATTTTCCACAAAATACAGTTTATTGCAGTTATTTTTGTTTCAGGATCCAATCAAAGATTATACATTATACATGGTTGTCATGCCTTTCTAGTTTCCTTTAAGCTAGACTAGTCCCCTTTCCTATATGTCTTTTTTTTTTTTTTAAGGATTTTATTTATTTATTCATGAGAGACACACAGAGAGAGGCAGAGACACAGGCAGAGGGAGAAGCAGGCTCCATGCAGGGAGCCCGACGTGGGACTCGATCCTGGGACTCCCGTATCACACCCTGGGCTGAAGGCGGCACTAAACTGCTGAGCCACCTGGGCTGCCCTCCTATTTGTCTTTCATGGTGTTAATATTTTTGAATTTTTCTATTGTGAAAGAAGGAAAGTTCAGTTTATGAATTTACCTATTAACAGCACATAATAATACTTAAAGTGACTTGTTATTATCATAAAATGGATTTAAAATCTATCCTATAACTTTCCAAACAGCATTAATTTACACAGAACACGCCCCACTCTATTTTTCTAAGCCATCATGAAATTCACTCGGATCTTTTCTTGGCAAAAATGCCTTCATCAGAATTTTTGTTCGTGTTCTTTTATCTCCATTAAACATATTCTCAATAATGTGAATGTTTACAGTCTATTTTCTGAAACTATTTACAAGAAGATTAAATTACTTTAGGCTTTCAAGGTAAAGGAGAAAAAAAGAATTTTAACTTAAAAAGTCACATATCTATATATATGACTATGTATATACACACATATATACTAGGTAGATTTTTCAGCCTTGGAGGAAATAACTTTTCTTGAATTCTCAATATTCAAAACCAAAATTCTTTCCTTCACTCTGTATATGTTTCAAGTAATTTTTGTTATGACTAGAAAGGAGAGCTAGTGTTGTATATATTGTTGTAGTTCATGCAGTAAAATGACTTCCTTTATTCTCCATGGAACTTTGGAAAATGTCCCTGTTCTTGCATTACTTTGATATCGGAGGGCCATTTTTTTTGGCTACTTTATTAATCACATCATTTCAGGTATAAGTTTGTTTTGATTTCCAATTCTGCCTCACTTTTCCTGAGCTGTTTTTCCTTACTCATCTTTTTCTTTTCAGCCCTTCCTTGAGTTGTGTGTGCGTGTGAGTATGTGTGCTAGTGCACATGTGTATACAGGCTAGAGAAGAAGAGAATCACGGCTTTCCCATGGAATGATCTGCCAAGAATATTTTGCATTAATTATATATTCAAATATTTGATAACCTTAGTTCATAACTATTTCTACTAATGTGGATATGCTGCAAGATACAAGACTGCATCCTGACTATCTTTAATAAGGCAAACAAAAAAGTATACTTTGGTGTAATTAATTTTTAGAGTCTTAGTGTGAGCAGGGATAATATGTAGAACTAACCTCACCTCAGGCTTTTGGGTCCTGGAAAGACCTTGACTATAGTCAATTGCCTTTAGGCCCAACACCAGAGCCACACCTTCTAATTAGGGATCCCCTTTCCCAGGCTCTTATGGTAGCTCCTTTTTCTGTTCTCTACCACATTGTAGTCTATACCACCCCATCCTGTGGTCATTTGGGTTTCTTTCAAGTTTGTAGGCTAGCATTTGAAATTACAAGCAAAATTATTTTTTATTTAAGGATACCAGACCAATCTCTTCAAATAGAGTGTGTTATTTGGCTCGCAATACTATTTTTCATGCCCCATCACACTTTTCTACATGGCAATGGAGAAAGGAAATGTAGCAGGAAATGATCTGGGCCAAAACTACTGTGAGACAGCCGTGGGAGGGCTGAGAAGCAGTTCCTTGGGACTTAGCACCAAGTGTCGTTGGCTGCCTGACAGAGGCAGGCAGGGGACCCCAGACTTAACTTGATCTGGGGGACCTTGCTGATCTGGGAATCTGAGCATCTTGGCAGAGTCCATAACCGGCTTCTGACGCCCCTGAGACCACCTCTTTCTTAGAAGCCACTCCCCCAGATTCCACAACTTGGCTGTCCTGCCCTTCTCCAGCAGCCCATGCGGTGGTCTTGAGCTACATATAACTCCAGCGTGTTTGCTCAGCTGCTGTGGGTCTGCTTGCCCCAAAGATCTAGCCAAGCAGAGAAACCACGTGGTAGTTCTAGCCAATAAGGATATCATGGCTCTCCATAGACGTAAACAAACTTGTATTCCCTGAATGTGAAGAGCATACCTTTTTTATTTTCTGGGTTTGGGTAAATATATTCCTTTATAAGCTGACTTACTTTTCTTGACTTTCTATTTATCCCTCAGAGATGAATGCTGATCATCCTTCAAGTCATGTTTTAAAAGGAAGGCAGAGACCTTTAAATGTATTTTATTCTTAGCAGTCCCTCAAACTTCTTTTGTTAGATGTCTTTCACAATGCACTATAAAAATAAAAACGGCCACCACTGTCTCCTGGCATATAACAACACATTACTGTTTTTTTTATTTTCCCTTTTTGGTCCATTTAAAGTCACTACTTATGATGGGGGGGAAAGGCTTTATTTTTGTTCAGAAGAAAAAACCAGTGTCAACAAAAATGGAACACAAAGAAACTCATTCCTTTGTTTATATTTTAAGGTTTAGTTCCCTCCACAGAAAGGACAGCCTGACATTGACATATTAACATGATGGTAAATAAGACATTAAAAACATAGACCTTTATTAACAATCCTTAACATTTTGTATTGAATAAAGAATCGTATAAACAAGAAATAAGCTTTCAGGTTCATTTATTAGGTCCTCAGTAGAGCTAAAAAAAAAAAAAAAAAAAGGACAATTATACACATTTTATCAAGTTTGTCCGCTACACACACAGTTAAAAATAGTCATCATGCCATGATTTTTTTAAAAAGTCAAATTTATGGAGTGAAGAGATAACTCAATTTATGGATCATGTTTTAAACTACAAAGTGATAAAACTACCAGTTTGTGGCCTATTTTTAAGCTCATAAATAGAATTTAGGGTGTTACTAGGGGCCAGATATCTGAGTTACCTTTAGCCTGGGTTCCTGAATGATCACCATGCAGCAGAGTTACCTACCAACAATTCTCACCTCAGGCTGGTAAATAGCCAAGAAGTCCATTTATTTGTTTCTTTAAGCCATTAAGATTTCTGGGGGAAGGGATTGTCTTTGCTGTAGCAATGTAGCCTTACTCTCACCAACATAAATGTATATATGTGCCTACACTATGCAGTACAGAAAACAGATGATAGCATTCCAAGCTCATGACAGGTATATTTAATGTTATTAAATAGGCAGTATGCTGATGTGCATACTTTTGCATATTGAAAGAATCTCAAGTAGGAAGTACTTCCTCTACAGCAAACGTTGATTTAGAACTTCCTTTCCCATTGGTAAGTAGTGAAGATGACAATCCTGATGAGAGTGAAGACTCAGATAGCTCAGGCTAGCCATACTGAAACCTACATCAGGACTGTATGACCAGTGTTAAGTGACCTGAAAAATCATTCCAGGTTTCCCAAGATTTTGAGAGTGGAGGAAATAAAAATAGTTATCAGAATGCAGCGTGCCATGTGTACTTTCTAGTTCAGTAAGATTTACATGGTTCTCTCTTCATCATTTTTCAATAATCATTTTATTGTCTTCATAAATCCTATACACTGTGAGATTATATATATATAATTATATATATAATATATATAATTATATATATAATATAATATATATATTATATATATACACACACACACATCAGGCATATGTGTGTGTGTGTGTGTGTGTGTGTGTAAATGCTACCAAATTATTATCAAAGCCTGTTGTCAAATGAGGATGAGAAAAACAGCAGCATCTCTTACAGATTTCTCATTTAATCTGGTTTATTTCATATGAAACATCAGAGATAACCCCAGAACCATTGCTCCTTCAGATGCAGTAAGGACTAGATTATCTGGGGGCACTTCCGTCCTCCTTTTTTGATTTATAGATGAAGAAATTAAGGCAGAGAGACAGAGGGCAGCTTGCCCAAGTGTCCCAGTGCATTTGGGTGGAACGAAGCAAAATAAGCCTTAGTATTTTTTGCCAGGGCTGAAGTATGCACAGATAAAGTAGATAGCTGCCAATGTGGTATAACACGTAATGATCCTGGAAAAGCCAATATTCTCTTGCCATTTTGCCAGGATAGCTGAAGTATTTGCCCCTAATGAAAGACACATGCACCAACCAAGAAAGATATTTCATGAAATAGTAACCTGCTGAGACATATCTACATATATAAAGCTTTTCAGGTTAGCTTCAGTACTGCTGAGAGCAAATAGCACATAAAAAAGATAAATTTTGATGATAGGGAGGCAATGCTAAGAGACGTTCAGTGTTTAGAGTAAGGATGGAAGTATCTTCTAAACTATGTCAAATGTACCAGATTTTGTGAGGACCCTGGGCCCCTGGGAATTGGGCCCTCCCAAAATAGGGCAGCATGGGTAAAAGGAGAATGGAATGGTAGCAAATAAAAACATGCCCAAATATACAATTTTGCTTAGCAACAGGTTTTTATGTAACTTAAAAACTATTAGAGTTGGTATAAATGAAGGAGGGTCTGAGGTTAACCCTGGTTTATGGCACTAGTGAATCCAGTTTATTCACTTACACAGGACTTATGAGTTTATGGATGTTTTTAAGATGATGTCTTAAATAATCCTTTCAATAACTATTGAAATAAGCATTATAATTATACTTAATTTGTGTTGCATTGATTCACTTACTAAACCAATATATTTTTTTAAATTTTTATTTATTTATGATAGCCAGAGAGAGAGAGAGAGAGAGAGAGGCAGAGACACAGGCAGAGGGAGAAGCAGGCTCCATGCACCGGGAGCCTGATGTGGGATTCGATCCCGGGTCTCCAGGATCGCGCCCTGGGCCAAAAGCAGGCGCCAAACCGCTGCGCCACCCAGGGATCCCAACCAACTAATATTTTTTGAACACCTATCATGTGCTGGAGGTTCCACAAACAACAGAAACAAAATTTTCTCCCGTTTGGGACTATAAATAGGTATGGGGGCCCTCTTATTTATGACTTTGGGAGTAGTCAGCTCTCTGGAACTCAAAAAATACGAGGACTTTTGAAAACAGAGTTTGGTAGAAATGACTTCTTTTTAGAGCACTATCTGAAGACTAGTTGGGAGCATACATCATGTAAGTATATCTGGAAAGCTTCATATTCAGAGGAAGTGGATGTGGGAAATGCCAGAGAGGCTGAGGTCTTGAATTCAGTTCTGTCCAAACTAAGATTATTACCCTTGAAACAGATTTGTTACAATATGGTTTAATTCATATGCCAGTACTAATAATCTCTGATAGCTCCCTATTTCTGTTTTATTATTATTACCAAACTTATGTTACCATTTAGGAGCTAGTGTTACACCATAGGATCATTCTTAAAGCCAAACTGAAGGTCTTCAGACACACGAGACCTAGGAATGTGAAAAGCCAACCCAGTCTCCTGGAACTAAATAAACCCACAACTGAGCTCAGATTTGCAAAACCCAGCAAGCTGAGCAGACAGCCCAGACTGGTGCAGGCCAAACACATTTCCCAGACCTGCAAGAGGAACCAGCCGTCATCTACCAGCAGAGAGTCTTTGGTTAAATGGGATGGTAAGCAAACATCAGAAGTTCCTCAGCCCAGCAAGACCTAAACAAAAAACTTTATCTGTAACTACAGATGAAGTTCCAGCATGACCTGTTGACTGAACAAAATGTGGTTCCTTGGGTAGCCTGCTTTCGTAATAGTGTTTAACAACAGCAGGCTTTCGTTTCCCCAAGACTCAGTCACTCCTGGTTGCTGAGATTAGATGTAACTGTAGTACCTGAGAGAAGACTGGATGAGTTCATGTCACTGCTTCAGGGATAGTTAGGGATTGGGAACTGCTACATGGCCACACGCTAACATTTTATCAAAGAGCAAACCAAGACGCACAATTGTGAGTGTTATTTTTGGAGACGTCTTTTGTCTTGCTTTTAACCTTCATTCCCTTCCTTGAACCCTCATTCAAGGGTTCTTGGTGTGTGTGTGTGCGTGTGTGTGTGTTACTGAGTGTATAGGGGGTACGTGTAGTGTGTCCTGTGGACTCCTTTGCAGTCTGGTGAAGCATATGGAACCCTTTTCAGAATAATCTTTCTGAATTCATAAAATAAAAAAACATTGCCAAGGTAACCAAATATAATGAAATAGTCATCAAGATGATAAAATAAAAGCAAATTCAATGATATGGTATTATATCTGCTACACACACACACACATTAAATACATTATATACATTAAACAATGAGACCTAGGGTGGATCTACAAATTGTAACTTCAAAGCAGTAATGAGCATGGAAAATATTTTGAGATGCCCTAATACTGTAATGTGATGTAAAAATATTTGTGATTTCTGTGGGTGAGAGTTACAGGTACTTCTAATACTCCTGTGGTCTGTTGTTGATACTCATGATTAAGGAGATTCTAAGTTTCAATTAGGGGTTAGATAAATAAATATATACAATTTATTTTCTATTATTTATTTTTTTTTAATTTTTTAAATTTTTATTTACTTATGATAGTCACACACAGAGAGAGAAAGAGAGAGGCAGAGACACAGGCAGAGGGAGAAGCAGGCTCCATGCACCGGGAGCCCGACGTGGGATTCGATCCAGGGTATCCCGGATCGCGCCCTGGGCCAAAGGCAGGCACCAAACCGCTGTGCCACCCAGGGATCCCTATTTTCTATTATTTAATAAAATAAATATAAATAGACATATGGAAGATATGTAAATTATGTTATGTAAATAAAAATAGGTGGATTTGTTCCCCCATTCACATTCACAGACCCCTGAATTCTATCTAGGACTCCAGGTTAAGAACTGCTAGTTAATCAGTCAAGTGCTTTCTTCCCTAAAAGTTGCAAACTAGGAGCCACATCTGGTCTATGAGTAGATAGAGCCACATCTGGTCCACAGATGTATGTGATTGGAGTTGCCAGTGTAAAAATTTTTGATATTTTATATATAAATATCCAGATCGGCAGCTTCCCTTGAAAAAATGGTGTATCTGACAATATTGGGCTAGATGCTAAGTGGCAAAAATTGTCTGGAACTCAGTTGTGCTCCACATACACTAGACATGGGCCTTCCTCCTGCCACAGGACCCTGTTGGCTCACTTTACTCACAGAGGCCACCTGTGCGGTCATCATAGGCATGTAAACTGATGACTCACTGGTCAAACTGAGATCCACAGTGGTGGAAACTCATTAATTTCTGTATCTTGGTACTAGTTCAGCAGCAGTGAGCAGGGAGGTATTCAACTGTTCTACAATAAATGCATTAAAAGTTGCTAATAATGGTAATAACCGTAATCGTAGTTACCTACATTCACTGAGTATTTATTATGCACAAAAGACTCCTCTAAAAACATTTTTAAACTGGACAATAATTGTATGAAATAGAAGCTGCTGTCACCTCGTTTCGTAGATGATGAAACAGAGGCTCACACTTTATCTAAGTTCTCATCCTCACACAGAGCTTCCTCATAGTTTGCTTCCCAAATCCCCAAAGGGGGTGCTTTCGTCTGATGAGGTGGAGTGCTTCTGTTTCATATTACCTGTTGTTTGCTATCTTTGCCCTGTCAAAGGGGCAGCTCTTCTCCATGCTATGCCAAATGCTGACCAATATGGTAGACAGAGTACTAGACTAACAATAGAAAGAACTAGGTTAAATAGTAAGTCATTTAACCTCCCTGACCCTTCATTTTTTATTTATAAAATTGAGCACTGGACCTATGATGCTTAATATTTTTTCCCACTATTTTCCCTATTGATTTTATATTCATCAACAATTAGTTTTCTAGACCTTTCCCTGAGACACCAGGTTGACCTAAGAATCTTTTCTGAGCTTCCCTGTAAGCAGTCCTGCTTTAGCATTCATTCAGGCATTCATTCATTCAACAAACATTTATTGAGAGTGGTAGGCACGAAAATGGCCCCACTAAACATATGCATGTCCTGATTCCTGGAATCTGGGAATATATGAGGTTATGTGGCTATTATGGGCTGAATTAGGTCCCCCTACAAATTCATGTGTTGAAGCCCTGAATTTAAGCATGACTATATTCAGAGATAGTGTCTTTAAGGAAGCAATTAAGGTTAAATGAGGTCACAATGGTAGGACTGTAATCCAATAAGATTGGTGTCCTTATGAGGAGGAAGCGATCCCAGGAGTGTGTGTATGTACAGAGGGAAGGCCAAGTGAGGACACAGAGAGAAGACGGGTGTCTAGAAGCAAGAAACAGAGGTCTCACCAGAAACCAACTCTGCCATTACCTTGATCTTGGACCTTCAGCCTCTGGAACTATGAGAAAAAAAATTCTGTTTTTTAAGCCACCTAGTCTGTGGTACTTTGTTATGGCAGCCTTGGCTGACTGGTGTACAATGGCATGGAATTAAGGTTGCTATTCCATTGACGTTGCAATAGGGAAATTATCCTCGATTATCTGGGTGGGGCCAAATTTATCATAAGAATCTTCAGGTATGGAAGAGGGAGGCAGAAAATAGAGAATCATATGGCAGTGTCAGAACAACTGTGCTTGACGTCGCTGGCTTTGAAGTTCAAAGAATGAGGCCACAAACCAAGGAATATGGGTGGTTTCTAGAAGCAGGGAAACGTAGGGAAACATTCTCCCCTAGAACTTCCAAAAGGAACTAGCATGCTGACATTTTGATTTTAGTTCAGAGAGGTCCATTCAGACTTCTGACCCCCAGAACTGTAAGTAAAATTGTGATGTGTTAAGATGCTAAATTTTGGTAATTTCTTACAGCAGCAATTGGAAACTAGTACAAGCGTCTGCTATGTGCAGGCACTGTTATAGAAAACATTGAAATTATCTATTTAGATCATTCTTTACCACAAGATTATAAGTTTCAATGATAAAGTCAGCACCTACAAAGTGCCTAATACTAAAGAAGCAATCCCAAGAGACTTGTGGAATTCAACTGCATTAGTATTTCTTAAATCCATGCATCATATTGGTCTGCATGATGATTAGTTGGTTATGATGGTTATAGTGGTTTAATATTTTGTTTTTTCCCTTCAGACAATAGAAATGTGATCACGATCAGACAGTTTTAGAGATGGAAGGGACTTCAAAATATGAACAAACTATTTCATGTAATAATTCTCTCTAAAAGTGACCTGCTTTTCAGTATTACTTTAGAACAGTCCCTGTTTCATTTGTTGACCATTTTATTTGCTAAGGAATTATATCTTATCTTCAGCCAAAATTTGCTTTATTATCACTTCTTTCAAACTCCTGGTTAAGCTAAGTTAAGCTTAGCCTTGTTAAGCTTAGCTTAGTTAAACTGAGTTTAGTTTGGTTAAGCTAAATTCTCTAGAGTAACCAAGAATAATTTGAGTCCTCCTTGTATATGCTAGCCTTTCAACATGTGAAGGTAGCTATCATGAAGACTCCCATGATTACCCCTACTCTGGCATTAATTTTATTTTGTGATAAGTAAAATGTAAAATGTCTTTACATTTTCCTCATAGGAGCTCCATTATGCCCAATCTAGTCTGGACACAGTCTCTTGATTAATAATCCTCTTAAAATGCAGTGTTTATTTTTTTTTAATTTTTATTTATTATTTATGATAGTCACAGAGAGAGAGAGAGAGAGAGAGAGAGAGAGAGGCAGAGACACAGGCAGAGGGAGAAGCAGGCTCCATGCACCGGGAGCCCGACGTGGGATTCGATCCCGGGTCTCCAGGATCGCGCCCTGGGCCAAAGGCAGGCGCCAAACCGCTGCGCCACCCAGGGATCCCAAAATGCAGTGTTTAATATGAAGTACAGTTTCCAGATATCTAAACAGCTCAATGGCAAATAGGCTGTTATCTCCCTTGATCCATATATGGTGCTACGTAGGCTTCATTAATTTTGTAGAGAGAGAAAAGCAACCTATTAATGCCTACTTACCTTGTAGTCGGCTAAATCTTAATTTTTTAAATGAAATGTTAAATTGGGCTTTTTCTATTGTATACTTGTACATTGATTATGTGAGTCCAAGAGCACAAAACTAATTTTTCCCTTTCCAATATTATTGTATTTGTATTTTTACTTTCTTTCAGCTTAATGAACTCATTTAGAGTTGTGATTCTGTTAGGAAAAGTATCAATAATTTCCTCTCTATTAAATTCGATATTTATTGAGCAATTACTAAGTTCCTAGGATTGCACTAGATGCATTAGATCATTTAAGAAATTAATAGCATATGTTGCCATCCAAGTGATTATGAATTTGACAAATAGGATGGGTTTAATACTAGAGCCCTTGCTACAAAATGTCAGCAATTCATTAACCGACACCCTCCCAGTGTTGTCAGATTTGAATCATACTAACCACACAACCTTATCTAGTCTGCATTTCTTCACCTTGTTCCTTATACTGAAACTTTGCCAAATACCTTTTTGAAATCCAGATGCACTATATTGCTCTTATTGAATATATGGTGTCACATTTCTTAACAAGGAAATGAGTTTAGATTTGGTACCTGGATGCCTCATAACACTTAGCCCTGGGCAACAAATATTAGATCGAATGCATCCTCTCTCCTTCCCTTTCTTGTCTTTCCTTAGATAGGTTTCAAGCAAATAGAATAAAAGCAAATGAGTTTTGAAAATATCAGAAAACAAAACCTAATTTGAATGGAAAGTTTACATTTCCTTTCAAAGAAGAAGAAATTCGAGGCAGGGGAGACAGATACAGAAAGAATATCGTTGATAGAACAGGATATCTAAGTGGGATTTCTGAAAAAGATCAGTGAAGAAGTAACCTTGCTGGTTTTTAGTTTGTGATTTTCTAAGGTATCCCAAAGGGTTTAGCCAGCGAGCGCAGCAGAGGGCAGCGCAGCGTGGGGAGCCTTGTATGGAGTTGTCTTAGCAACCAAGTCTTCTTGCTGCCTGACTCAGCCAGGCAGGAAAGTGAGAGCAGCTTTGAGGAATGTGCTGAACTGTGCAAGAGGTTAGTTTCCCAACTTCAGGAAAGTTAAATTAAAATTTCCTCAGTGTATGTGATATTCTTATTCCTAAGCCTTTTGGTTAAAAAAATTGGCTTGAGCAATGTTCTGACAAACAAGGGGTGTTGAGAGACCTTAATGACATTACCAGGCAGTTGAAAGTGAGTTCTGTAGCTCTTAAAAACAAGATTTGGTTACTACGCTCTGATACGGGCCCACCTTGCCTTGGCAGCGAAACTGCAATAGAAGGTGGACTTCTCTCTCTGCCTTCCAGTCTCCTACTGCTCAATTGCTCAATTCTTTCTTCCAGGTGCCAGAATGGTTTCTCTAATGTCAAAGTTTGCTCCTGTTGACAACGCTTTGATGATTCTCGTTGCTTTTAGGGTAAGAGCTAAACTTCTTATGGTCGTATTCAAGTCCTTAGATGTGGCTCATACTCCCCTTAATCTTCCTCTACCTCAGTCTTCCAGAATTACTGACATTTCTTGATGCCACAAAATTCTGTCTTAACACCTTTTTTTCCTGCTGCTCTCTTTGCTTGGAATGCCCTCCCTCTACCTCCATTTCATCTTTTAGATCTTTTTAAAAAATAATTTATTTATTTATTCCTGAGAGAGGCAGAGACAAAGGCAGAGGGAGAGGCAGGCTCCCTATGGAGAGCCTGATGCGAGACTCGATCCCAGGACCTCAGGATCACAACCTGAGCCAAAGGCAGACCCTCAACCACTGAGCCACCCAGGTGGCCCTTCATCTTTTAGATCTTAAAGTCATCCACTTCTCCCAGAACCCTTCCCCACCTTCTCTCCTTTCCCTTCCCAGATTGTAGGGATAGTGGCCACACACGATATTATTATGTAATAATGATCACAGAAGATAAAATCCCTGTTTAAATGCCTAGAGGATTGCACGGGATTCAAAAAATGTCTGTTCATCATAGCACTTTATGCAAATGGGAAACTCATTTGATATCCACAGTTAATTGGCTGGATCAGAGTGCTTCAGTAGCTTGTGTCTGTGGAGGGCAAGTGGTTACACAGGCATCAACTCCCTACCAGCTCTGTGCTTTCCTCCATGCACATTACAAATAGAATTGGGAGCTTGATCTTCCCACATCCATCTTCTCCAACCCCTGCCCCACAGTTCAAAACCCTGCTAAGGGTGCCGGGTGACTCAGTCCGTTAAGCATCTGCCTTCAGCTCCAGCCGTGAACCGAGCATCCTAGGATTGAGTTCCACATCAGGCAGGGAGTCTGCTTCTCCCTCTACCCCCCACCCCTGCTGTGCACTCTCTCTTTCATTCTCTCTCTCTCTCTCAAATAAAGAAATAAAATCTTAAAAAAAAAACAAAACCACAAAACCCTGCTTAAATGTGCATTTTCCACAAATCTTTCCATAGTTCTTTTACCTGGAACTAATTCTTTAATAATATTTACCTTAGCTTATTCATATTTTTTAGCTAGGGAAACTGGGAAACTTTTTGGTTCCTCTAATCCATTTCTTAAAAAGAGGACTCTGTAAGGAAAGGGTCATTTTGGCACTTTGCTTTTTAACCCAGACTATATTGGATTAACAAAAATATCATTTATTTTCATTTAGAAACCTTATCCTTTTCTATAAAATAGGTTGTTTTGGATGTTACCACTTCCATTGGCTATTGATTAGAGTTTCCATCTATAGTATGGTGCCCATAGACCAACTTTTTTTTTCTTTTTAAACAACCTCTGCTTATTTGTCTCTACTGCCATTCCAGATGCATGCAAATACTTTGCCTACCTTTAATTCTATGTCTTTCTTAAGCAGTTTTTGCTTTTGGAATGCTCTTCCTCACCTCTGTCAAATTCCTATCTAGCTTCAAGGTTTATCTTAAATGCTATCTTCTATGAAGCCCTCCTGGTATACTGATCTGATTGTGAGCTCCCTCTTTTGACCTCCCCTTTCCTCTTCCGGTGTTATTTGTTCATACTGCTCCAGGGCAATATCTTTCTGTTACTGTTTTTCATCATTTCTGTATGCTTTCCCTTCTAACTGAACTGCAATTTCCTTTAAAGCAGGGTCTTAATCTTATTTCCTGTATCCACTAGCCTCCTAAAACAGAGCCTGGTGCAGAGTAGCTGATCAATAAATATTTGTTGAATGATTTTTTAAAAAGGTAAGTGCCTAATAGGCATCTGTTGAATTGAACGAATCACAGAAATTTCCAGTCACTGAATGACCTATTTTTTGAGACTTCATTGGACCCACGTGAGAGCTGCAAGTTGTGATCCATTTCTTGAGATTTTTCTCCTCATGAGAGTATCTGCTGAAGCAGTCAGTCTTCCACAAAAATAATGAATGACATAGCTTGGAGAGTGGCAGGCAAAGCATTAGGCTAGGAAGACAGTATACCTCTCTAGCATCCTCTTCCAGATCACTCCTGAGGCAATAGGCAGACCAGTCTACATTGACTTGATGGTCCAGGGAGCATTATTTCCATATATCTCAACTGAGAGGAAATAGTTCTTTCCTTTTAACCATTCCAACCAGGGCAGGGGCCCTTGCATAATAATCCATCTTTAGACTTCTAGGAAAGGATGTCATTCAGAAAAACTTCCACTTGGTTTGGTTTGGCCATAAAAACTTGTGAACTGATATATTATAGAGAGGAAGAGTAAGGAGAACGATCATATGAGCAAGAGGAAATAATTACGAATTTTGCTAGCAATATCCTAGTAAACTTGATCTTTATGTATAGAGAGAATTGCATATTTATCTCATTGGAACAAAACTCTTATTTGCTCCAGAACCAGAATGACAGCTCTAACAGAACTAACGCTTGGCCAGAATTGCAAACTAAGGTAAAGAGGAGTCTAGCAGTACTTTCCACTTTTACTTTATTCTTTTACTTCACTAAGATACCATAGCAGACACATCCATCCTATACATTAAAGCAGCAAAGGCAACATTCCTGGTGCTGTCCTCTTTTTTTTTTTTTTTTTTTTTTTTTATCTGTGAGGGTTACATATAAGTGTTCACTTTGTGAGTCTTCACCAACTGTACACTTAGGATTTATGCACTTTTCTATATGTGTGTTATATTTCAATAATGAAGTTTATTAGAAAAACAAACTCAATGAAGGGCTGAGCAGCAGAAAAGAAAAACAAAAGAGCTAAATAGCCAAAAAATAGAGCAAGTATCCTTACAGAACAAAGCACAAGGAGTAAATATATGAAAAGTGAGCAAGAGAAGTTAAGAGACCTGGAAGAAAATATTTGCAAGTTCCAAAGTCTATTTAATGATGCATGAGTCTCCTGGGTTAGTCAGAGGGAATAAAATAAAGATAATAAAGGAAATCCTCAAGTAAATGACAAAAAGAAATAACACCTAAAAAAAAAAAAAGGAACATCATCTTAGATTGAAAGAGAATATTGTGTGCCAAACAGGATGAAACAACTTCACATATGTGCACAAAATTATGACATTTGGCACATTAAAGATTTTTAAAATGCAAAAACTATTCAGAGAATTGAAGCAGATAACTCACAGATTTCTCATCTGTAATCCTAGATAAGAGAAGACAATGAAGCAAAATCTTCAGAATATTTAAGGGAAAAGAAGTTTTGAGTCTAGAATTAAGATTCAGTCCCAGTTGGTGAGGGTTTCAAGCATTAAAGGTATAGAGAACATTCAATAGCCTACTCTAAATAGCTTTTTCTCTTGCAGGAAGATCCGTTTTTCTGAAGTGTTCATTCTTCCTCCATGTGATTCAGGAATGAGGCAAGACAAACTCTATCATATATCCTAGGAACTCTTTCCTCATTTCTGCTGGTAACTGATCAATAAGCTGGTTCAGTGGGGAGACTTAAGAAGTCTCTAGCTGATACCAGAGCTGAAAGGAAACTGCAGGTAGTGCTGTCCCACTTCCACATATTCTAACCAGCAAGACCACTGCCCTGACTGAAAACTTTGTTGTCACAAGATTGGTTAAGTATCTCTACTGCTCTTGCTTCTCCATGCATGCTAAAGCAGTGCAGGCACGAGCTCATTGCCCCAGGGCACGACCCATGGTGGCTTGCTCAAGAATAACTCTCTGTGGGGACTAAGTACATTCTTGGAAGGCCTTCTTCTAAACTTGTCCAACAAGCCAAGCGTTATCCATGTCACAAGTTGATAGTGGTGTTTGCTCTCACCTTCTGTCTCCCCAAAAATGTAGATCTTCATTAGTTTGTATGAATCATAGTAATCCCATTCCCCTGATGGTCTTTGGTTTAGAAAGGGCTGGGTGACTCAGTCCTGGGCAATTAGATGTGAGGAGAAGTGTGCTGGGGGACTATGTGAAAGCTCTCTTTTCCTTTGAAGAGATCAAGAGGGCAAGAGGCAGCGTACTCTTCCCTTGGACATTGTCCCGTCTGCCCATGATACCTGGGATTGTGGCAACTATTGTCAAGAAGGGAGTTAAATCCCAGAGCAGATGAGAAAGGTGGAGGATGACAGTGTGAGACGAGAAGAACCGTTTGTTCCTTTACAAGATACCTCTTCGAGTGCAGCTGCTTTATCTCAGGACCTCCTGGTGAGATAATTGAATTCCTTTATTTTTTAAAACCGTCTGAGTAGGGGTTGTGGTACTTGTAGCCAAAAGTTTCTTAACTGAAGCATATGGAACTCAAGAAATTTTACATCCACAGATCCTCTCAGAGAGATTTTACTCTAGAAAGAAGCAACTCTAGAGAGAAGCAGGAGATACAATAACAATAAGCAAGGAAATGAATGACATGTACTACCAAGCATAGATAAGAAGGAATGCAAAACAAATATTTGTGAGAATTTAACTATACTATCCACAGAATTAAACAGGTGCTAAACAGATTTTAGATGATCTGCTCTGAGAGAAGTAGAGGAATTATTTTGGAAGTTTAAAGAAAGCTTTACAGAGGAGGCAGCATGTAAGTGAGGCCTTGAAGATGGGGTTGGCTTTTAGGGCAGGAAGGGACCAAAGAGCAGTCCATGGTTTAGGGGCAGGGTGAGACCTATAGGAAGCTGAAGCCTCAGCAAGTGGTGAACCTGCAGCAATTACTGTTCCAGAAAGTCTCAAGTCCAAAGTGCTCTCCTGCCTACAATATGCCTCTGAAATAAAATGGCAAATATTAGCCCATCTTTGCTACGAAAAGGCAGGACAAACATGTTTTTTAGTGTGGGAGTCTGGTTTCTGTGTGTCCAGAAAAAATAAGGATGGTGGAAGAGGTCAAAGGAAGGGCATCTGAAACCATCTGAAGGGCAGAAGCACTTCTGGGGATCTGATGATAGACTAGGAAATAAGGGGTTTTCTGACCATACTGACAGCAAGAAAAGCAAGAAGGCTTTTTGAGAGACTTGCAAAATCTCAACGGAGAGTGGAAAGGGTAAATATGAAATAGTTCACTGAAGAGATTTTGATTTTAATGGGGTTAGTGAACTAATCCTGAAAAAGCCTAAGAAAATAAAGACACAATCAAACAAGCCAACCAAAATCTGTGCTATTTTCCTACTTCTGCTACTTATTAGTTGTGTAACGTTGGCAGATCAATAATTGTCCCCAGCTCAGTGATCTCAGTGATAAGATGTCACCTTCCCCATCTACCTTATAGGATTATCTTGGGATCCGAGCAGACAATAGAAGTGATCAGGGATGGAGAAGAACGTTAGAGTCTATGAGGCATAGAAGGAATCTGCTCTGTTAGAACATATTTTTGAAATGTGGCAAGGTTGGCCACTCAGAAGAGATGACCTGGAACACTAAAATGTTGGAGAGTTTCCAGGGTGATTGTGGCACAGAACGCAGGAAGCTACCAAGTTTAATTTAGGCAAACTTTGAGAACATTTTAGGCAAGGAACCAAGTTGGAGGTGGGATTAGAGACACATATAGAAAGGAATTATTAGATTTTTGAATGGTATGGGAGCTATGCCAAGACTTGCAGCTTTGGTCTGGAAGCTGCAATTAAGGGTGAGCTTAGAAGAGAAAAATGAAATGGAGGAAAGAACCTGAACCTTTTTTGAAGCTGTAATGACATAATTTGCATGTTCAACCCCAGGGGTTCCTCTACACCACAGAAAAATTGTCCTTTCCTATCTTTATGAAGCTTGGCAAAGGTGGTGGTGGATGAAGTGTCTGAAGAAAAAGGCAGAGGATAAGATCTCAGGCCCGTGGCATGGGCAAGGACATAGGAAAAATCATTCAAGAAACTGCAACCATCTCAGGAGCCTCTCTGCTTGATTTGTCCCTGGAGCCTTTCTCGCTCCAGACCTCCCTCTGGAAATTAGGTGTATCAATGTAGTTGGGAATGGTTAGAGGCACTTAGAATCATCTGCTGGCTTCCCACCTCTAAAAGACCAAACCGGTTATACTTCTACCTCTGGGTTATCTCAAAAATTTGTGAGTTTGTTTTTTGATTGTCACACTGATTGGGACCATTATTAACATTTACTGGGCAAATGTTAGGGATGTTGACATTATGCAAGACAGTGCTGGCACAATGCTGAATAGAAAAATAATATGTCCTTTGGGACAGTCCAGCACAATGAGGAATTGTTCTGAACCCCATAAGACTTCTGAATGTCCAACTAGACAGTCGTGAATTTGGACAAACCTATGCATTATTTCAACTAAAACTCTAATTCCATTTTATCTATAAGCACAATGTACTTATTACACAGTTTTAACACACCCTAAATTTCCTAGGAATAAAGCTTTACGCCTTGTTTGGAACTTTTTATTTTTAAGTTGTTCATTGTTGTGGAAATTTGTGTAACTGTTGGAAAATTGCAGCATGGCTCAAGGGATTTAGTTGTCTATATAACACATTTGTCTTGGTTTGTGTTTATAGTTGTTGAAGTCAAAGGTGATTCTCTATCTAAATGCCAGCTTCTGATTACTTCATTATGTCTTTCAATGTAGTTATTCCCAAGCAAATTGGGATACATATTATTGGAATATATATTATTTATTAAAAGTCATTCTTTATTTCTAATTTATGTTATGCTTAAGGCATTATCTTGACTTTGAAAAAATAGGCATGGATAGGTTACATTGCCTGTGACTTTCATTGTAGGATTTTAAAAGGGACTTAACAAAATATTTGTAAAAAGGGGCCATCAGGCCCAATGGGGTAGTGAGGCACTGGGATGGATTGAAAGGTAATAAAAAAGAGAGAAGCCATGAATGCGGGTTGTGTTAAATGTTCATTGGCTACATATTGTATCTATCCCCATTTAAACTGAAGGAAAATCATAATAAGTATCCAGATCAAGGAGGGTGAAAAAAAATGCTTTTGGAGTTGACCATAAATGCCTCAACATAAGATTTTTCAGTCCTTTGGTTTTAAGACAGGAATTTGTCAGTTCACAATACCAGACAATCCAAAAGAAAAATAAAAACAAAACCCAGAATCTCTTTGGGCTTCTCAGGCAACAGGAAAAAACTTCCAAGTGCTCAGGAGACTGGAAGTAAAGCAAAGCCAAGTAAGATCAGAGACCTCTGCTTTCCTCTGTGGAGAGTTAACAAGCTGCAGAGCCTGGGGGCTGCCAACATGAAGAAAACAGGTCAAAATTTTGACTGTTTATTGTAAAATTTGGTCCTTTATCAAAATGATACACACTACAACACAGATGAACCTTAAAAGCATTATGTTTAGGGAAACAAATCAGACAAAAGTCAGACAGAACAAATATATGATTCCAACCTAATATTAGATACCCAGAATGGGCAAATTCATATAGAAAGAAAACAGAAGTTACCAGGGGCTAGGGGGAGAGATGAAATGGGGAATTATTCTTTAATGGGTACAGATTTTTGTTGGAGATAAAAGTTTTGGATATAGATAGTGGTGATGGTCACACAGAATTGTGAATGTATTTAATGCCACTGAATTGTACACTTAGGAATAGCTAAAATGATGAATGCTATGGTATGTATATCTTTTACTACAATAAAAAGTTAAATTAAAAAACAAAATCGGCCTCTTTTTTTTAAAGTTCAACCTCCAAATACAGTTCTATACTTAGAGTCTGTAGATTTTTAAAACTCTATGCCTTCCTACTCACATTCTTTCTAACTCTGTATATTGAGCCATAAACACCATTTTATTAGGGGAGGAAAAATAGAACAAGAAAGTCTTGTGAAGGAAACTTTCACATCGTTGTTTACTCTCAGATCTTCAAATGCTGCTTTTAAAATAAAGCAGAAAAGACGACTGGTTGACATATATGGAAGATTTATCATGTTCCAAATAAATTTTAATGAATGCAAAAGGCCTTAAACTCTTTTTTGGGCTGTCTCGCCTGCTACTCCCTTTGAAAGCAGTTAATTTCTGTGAGCAGTCGGAGGCTGGGGCCTGTGCTTGCTAACACAATCTTACACAGGACCGTTTCCTTTTGGCAGGAAAAAAAAGTCATAAAAAAAAAATAAGGTAATCTGCTCCAATATCTAATTTGGGGGTTTGGTGTGGTTTTCTAGCTAATATTTTTTTTCAACTAAAACACTTTTCCTAAAAATTATTTTTCCAGATACTTTTCCTTACAGTTTTCATCCTAAGAGTAGATTTCCACCCTGTGGACAGAAACTCAAGACACAGGCCTAAACAGGACCCTGTCAGCTCTTCTACCAGATATGGAGGGTGGAGGGCCAGGCTGATTTGTCTTCCTCACTTTCTCCTCCTGGGGCCTCAGTGTCTCTAACCCCATCTATGACCTAAGTCAGGCTTCTTTGGGCTATGTTCTATTTTGAAGTCTCTTATTTTCTGGTTGAGAGACTGCTTTGAATAAGATACTTACTTTCATAGTTTTGTTGCCCTGTGAAGGCAAGATGTAGACCTATATAACATTAGCCAGAGACATTTCACCTCTTTGTTCCACCGGGCAAGTTGCCACCTGGACCATTGCATATACACGGATGGGCTGACCGGCTTTTGCCAAGAACTGCCCAGAGCTGCCGACCTGGGCGTTTCCGCCAGAGGTCAGAGGCCAACTGAAGCAGTATCAGCCTCTAGATCACTGGGGTAGAGCAATAGAAACTTCAATAAAATCTGCCTTCTCGAGGACATCAAAGTTTTTTTTTTCTTTTTTAATTTTATGGGTAAGGCAAATAATAGAGCCTTTGTGTTTATCGGAAAAGTTAATGAAGTTTACTTCTTTAGAACTTGGAGTGAATAGTAAACAAAATTATGTTGTCACTCTCCCTGGAGCACATCGAGTGCTGTCACATTAAGCAAACTTATTTCTTCTCATGGGAATACAGTGCTTGATAGCTCGTGCAGAAAGAGCTGAAGCACAGAATAATAGGATGTGTTTGGAGCCATGTGTGATGGGAAAGATAAGCAGAATCAGCTTTTTAAGTATTGGTGATTTTAAGACCTTTAGGGAAATTGATTTGGGGCCACCCTGTGTGTCAGTGGGAACTTCGTTCCAAAATGTAGTGGGAGAGTCTTAGTCCTCAAGTGTCTCGCCAAGTGGAGGGCAGGCGGCTGGGCATGGAGACAGGTGTGACACTTCCCTGGTGGGGCAGCACTAAATTTTGAGGTGACTTGGGGCAATCTCACCTGACCGACCACAGCACGCTCGGCCTGGACTAAGCAGGTTTAACAAACGCACAGGGAGGAGAAAGAGGAGTTTGGGTAGCACCATAGTGACACACCCCTCTCCTTCCCCGATTCCTTTTCTCTGCTGCTCTGGCTTCTGCTGACAGCTTCTGGGAGCGAAGTCATTGCAGAGCATGATGACTAATGGCCAAGGAGGGGGCACACAGCGGGCTGGTCGAAAACCCCAGCCCAGAGTTGACAGAGTTGTCCCCCAAATGGCAACAAGTCTTTGAGAGTAAACAATTTTGTTCACTTTGAGAAAGAAATCAAACATGACAGGTATACAGCATGGGGAGAAACAACTTCATGGGTTGTGGGAACCAGACGGAGCCATGACCCACAGGCTGGTCCCATTGCTCAGGGCTGCAAAGCCTTCCCCCCTCTGTGGTCTTGGCAGGAGATGGTACTCACTGGCAGGAGGACTGGCTGTATTGCTTTTCCCTTGTCCCTAGTAAAGTTGCTCTGGACTCTGGCTGGCGCCCTGTTGGACCGTCACCATGGACTACATTTCCAGTGGCATGTGGGGTGTAGCTGGCGGGAGAACTGGGTTCTCTTGTGGTCAAGGAGCATTCAACAGAGCGGGAGAAGGAACAGCCACGTCAAGGCCTGGCTTGTCCACGGGACCCGCCTTTGCCAGAAACCACGGGACGCCCGACCCCAGTACAAGGAAGGCCACATGGAGAAGCTGGCAAAGGAACTGGCCATCGGCAGAGCAAAGGAAGCAGCTTCTGCGGGTTTTTGAAGTGGCCACACTGCCAGGGTTACACAATGTGATACGATGGAAAAAAAAAAAAAAGGCGTCTTTCTTGCTCTTCCAAATGAAGACAGCATCTCCTTGAAAAATTAATAAAAACTAAGTTTTTCAGAGTGAAAAATGATCCGGAGCGATCTGCCCATTAGCTGATGAAATAAATGGAATACGAAAGCTTGCAAGGGAAGTGGGTAAATTGCAGTTTCCCTAAGCTCCCTCCAAACGCTGAGACAGACAAGCTTGTTTCATCCTGGTCAGGGGCGTGTGGTTTAATGGTCAGAGGACAGGCGAGGGAGTCAGAAAGTCTGGGTTGCATTCCCAGCTTTGCCACTGACTCACTGGGTGACCTTGACCAATGGTTGCACCCTCTGTATCCCCATCCAGAAAATGGGGATTTAATGACAGTCCCCAGAAAAGAATGTTTGAGCCGTTTCTAGGTACATGAGGTTAGAGATTTTGAGGTCCTAGGCAGTAGAAGACGGCAAGAATTCCAAATTTCATTCTTTTGCACAGAGAAGCATGGTTGAGAGCTTTTAGAAACAATTGGGGTTGAGAACACGATAAATCCCCATAACTGTCAGAGGTAGCCTTTGATATATGGCTTTAAAAACTTTCAAATCTCCAAAGCCACCTTGTCACCTTCCAAAGTTTCATGTTATTGGACCCTGTGAATTTATTTGAAAACAATTTAAAATTAAATTCCATGGCCCTGAGTCATCTCCTGCCAGCCACTAAATACTAAGATGAAAATCTCTTGTGACATTTAACACAATGGCTGTTCAGAGGTCTTGCATTAGATATTTTAAAGAGTTTTATATTTTGGTTTGCTGCTTTCCATAAGAGCCATAATAATTTAAAACGTTGTTAATTACTTTTCATCCAGAAACCGAATACCTCAGATTTGGGACAAGAACATGCCTCTTTCATTGGGTCTGACTTTTTGCTTATCTGTAGATCATCTTTCTTGCAAGGAGCCTAGATGGTTCTGTGAAAACAGTAGCTAACAACAGAACAGTATCAGGAAACCTGCATTCTAGCCCTAAGCATTTCCATCCTGGTGAGTAAGTAATCTACTTGCTCTGAGCATCAGCTTCCCTATTTGTAAAATGAGAGTGAGTCTCACAACTGGTTGTTGTTGCTGTTGCCACAAAACCCTGGTTCCAAAAGATGCTTTATGCATCATTCCAGGATTAAAATGGTGGAGGAGAGGGACCCCAGTTCCTCTCTTCTTGGATGACAAGTGCTGGTCGTCAACTTTGTGAAAGCCAGCATGAATATCACTGGCTAGAGTCCCTCAAGTAGTTTTGTATGTGAGAGTCTGTGGGTGAGAAGAGGGAGGAGGAATTGGGTATGTTTACAGCCAAGCAATGTGGGTTAGCAATGACTGCTGGATCCAGAGATGCCTATTTCTGGTTTAGGTCCAGTCATTAAAAATAGAAGGTCTTAAAAGGTTGGATGAAAGCCACTTTGTAGTACTTCTTTTCATGTGCCCTTGGTCTGTCCCTACATAGAGTTCATATAGTTACTCTCAGTTCTATAACGCCCCATTCTGTAGTCACTCCTGATAAATAAAATGTACTGTATTTGTGCGCAGAATTTTTTCCTCCCGTGAGTGGTTTCCTTTAAGGAAAACAAAATCCTGATATAACATGTCTGTTGTTGTTAAGAGATACTTTTGCCCTCAAAGTGAAAATACGTTTAAGAAACTAAGAAAGATAATCATGCTCACTAGAAAAAAAATTATATAACATGTAAAGTAGAAGAATAAACCCACTTGTGATCTCAGGTACGCTGTTGATTACCTAGGTACCACTGCTGCTAACATTTCCACCTATTTCCCTAAAGCCTTTTTCTATGCATAATCTCTCATATATCATATAAAACACTGTTCTAAAAAAGTTAAAAATGGCTTCATACATTTGTTTATGCAACTATAGATAACCTGAATTCATACATATCCTGAGAAAAGTACACTCATACACACATATTTCACTGTCCATAGAGATAGATAGATAGATTTCATCATTTCATCATTTCATCATTTTCAGTGGTTATAGTGGTTATCATCAGTTTGGTCATTGATGGACTTTTAGTGTTCCCAATATTCATTTTTATAAACCGTAATGTGATAAACATCTTTGTACGTATATTTCAATATTCAATTGGTCAAACTGTACACACATAAACAGTTGTAATATTGGCCATCAGAAAGGTTGGTATAATCTATATTAGTAAAATATGCTATCTGGTATGGAAATACTGAAAGGTTTTGGATTCTACTAGAAAACAGGATGGCATTGCTTCTTGGAAATGCTTTTTTATTGATTTCACAATGCTTGGTCATTGTTGGTAAAGGACCCAACTGAATGCTCTAAAAAGAGTAATAATTGACTAGAAAGGTTCATTTAAGAAAAGTGGTTAGACAACCCCATGACTAAATTCTTAGCTGGGTTAGGGAGTTTCTAAGGCTCATGATTATTTTGAAACTCAAGAAATACATATTCTTCATTCTTGCTCACTGTGAATGATCCCCCTTCTCTCTTTTCATTTGAAAATATTCGTATGACCCACATTTTAAAACTATGGCTAGATGCAGACAAAAGTAGGGTAAAATTGATGGATAGCAGTAAAACGTTTAACTGGGAAGCAATTATACCACAATCTATCCCTCTCTTAAGTAACGGTAGGCTTAAGAATGACTTGCTTCTGAAGGACGAAATTAAATTGAGACCATCACTTTGATTTTACAGAACCAGTTAAAGAAGAAGTACTATTATTTTTGTGCTCTGAATTGATCTACTGCACTGCACAATGCTGGCCTGTCACTCATGGTGACAACATAGGCAAGAAATTCACTTTGATCTCTAGAAAGTTAAAGTTGCAGGCAAGAATCAGTGAATAAGAGTTCCTTCCCATGTCCAAACTCCAGGACAGGGAAACTTCAGAACAGGAGGAAAACCTATCCTATGACAAATGGCGGCTATTCTTTCTGCAGGCACTCGTCTTTTATGTAATAAACACTGTGCAAGGTATGTGGGTAACTGGAGAATCTTATTTCTAGAAACACTGCTACCATTATTTCAAAATTTGCCATCTTTTTCAGAAATTAAAAATATAAACCAAGAGCTTCTGATATAGTTTGAGACTTATGATTCTTAATGAGAGAAGTTAGCAAAAGTGTTAATTAATAGCTGTCTATAAATATTCAAATCATGCCTTATTCTCTCCTGAATAAATGGAAAGGACAACAGATCAAGCCTAAGAAGACCTCTATTACTATAATTTGCCATACCTCTGTGTTGCGATTAACATATTTAATGAAAGTTGAAGAGACTATGGCTCATTTGAACCAACCCACTGATCTGGAATTGCATATAATGTAAAAGAAATATTTATAAGAGGAATTAAACATGAGCTTTAAGAATACAAGTAGTATTACAAAGAAAAGTCTGATTTTTATTTTTGCTCTTTACCTCTATTCTACTTCCTCTTATTCTCCTTTCTCCCCAGAATATAGGTTTAGGTTTAACCCAGAGCTTTAAGTTAGATGTTAGAAAAATTTTTTGGTCACACATATATACTAACTATTGCAATGGGACTATTAAAAAGTCAATTCCCCTGGAACATTTTTTTAGACTTGAACTTCATTCTTTTTAATTAAAAAAAAAAAAAAGTTTTAGCAGCAGCCTGGGTGGCTCAGCAGTTTAGTGCCGCCTTCAGCCCAGGGCCTGATCCTGGAGACCCGGGATCGAATCCCACGTCGGGCTCCCTGCATGGAGCCTGCTTCTCCCTCTGCCTGTGTCTCTGCCTCTCTCTCTCTCTCTCTGTCTGTGTTTCTCATGAATAAATAAATAAAATCTTTTTTTAAAAAAATAAAAAATACAAAATGTTTTAGGCTCTAACTTTATTATTTATTTATTTATTTATTTAATTTAAATTCGATTTACTAACATATAGTATATAACACCCAGTGCCCATGGTATCACATGCCCTCTTTAATGCCGGTGAACCAGTTACCCTATCCTCCCACCCACCTCCCCTTCAGCAACCTTCCGTTTGTTTTCCAGAGTCAAGAGTGTCTCATGGTTGGTCTTCCTCTCCGATTTTGCCCCATTCGGTTTCCCCTCCTTCCCTTATGGTTCCTTTCACTATTTCTTGTATTCTACATATGAGTGAGACCATATGATAATTATCTTCCCTAGAACATTTTTAATAATAAGAGTGATATAATTGGTCTGATTTGGTTTGGTTTTTAAAAGAGATGGATGAAGGAGGGAATCCAGAAAACTCTTTCAGTCCCTTGAGACTGTACTATATTTTGGGCTTTGCCTAATCTCAGTGTTAAAAAGCCCTGGGCAATTACCTTCTGTCATTCTGCAAATCATCTCTATTGAGGAGAAAGTCTGTTCTAATGATCAGTGGGTATGGCTCAGGGATTTATTTGCCTTAATTTTTTCGACATCTACAAAAAGGTATTCTGTTTCAATATTAACATTATTTATTTTCTCTTCCTGATGATATCATTGTAGCCTACTTGAGTTTTAAAGACTTGGCTATAAATTTTTAAAACAAATCCATTAATAGTGAAAAATTTTAAAAAGATATGTTCATACCAAATAATTCTGTCTAGGGAAATTCGAGCTTTCTTTGTATTCTAACTATTGGCCTGAGCTGGCATTTGCATGAATTAAAAATTTAGCCACTGCCTGTAACTGATTGGTTGGTTGAGGGTCATATATCTAACACACCAGTCCCTTTGTCCATTGTGTTTATCTGTCAAATTGTCTGAAGAACTTAATATTAGGGTCATTTTTGAATAGCCTTCTTAAGAACCCAAAAGTTTGAATTTACCTGGGAGAAGAAACATATTATCTGGTTAATATAGCAGTCTGGTTAATTTCTATGGTTACTGCCAATATCTCACTTAGCAAAGAATAAGACTTAGGACAAGAATTGAAAGGAAATTGATAGAGAAAGTGTGGGAACAGGTGTTCATGTCCAGGCCAAGTCCTGGATGCCCACAGAATGGCTGAAGGATGCTGGGTCTTACTCGTCTCTACTACCTAGCACAGGGTCTGGTGCTGAATGAATGAATAAAGGAATGAATGTGTGGGTGTCAAGGTGAGAGGGTGTTTAATAAGTGTTGATGGTGGAGGCAGCCTCATAAAAATTACAGTAGGTGGATGGGGGTGGTGTGGATGTATAGGAAATAACTGTTTAATTTTGTTAAGGGTGACTCTCAAGACCTGGAATTTGTTTGGGGAACAGTGCCCCTTAGCAGTGGCCTCTCATGGGATCTGCTGAGCGTAGAAATGGCTGGTTCCTCTTTCATGGCTTTTATTTCTGTACCCAGTCCATAGAGTCCTCCATGCTTTCCTGGGGCCACTACACATAATACCACCAATAAACTCAGTCCTCTGTCCAGTAGACGGTGCTGTTGTTCTCTGACCTTCCTGATGGGGCATCAATCTTCCCTGAGTGGTTCATCTCAGGTTTTCATAAAAGTGTTCTCAGATATTTGGGTAAGGCTTCTTTTTTTCCAAGTTAGATGCAAAAATATTTTTGCGCTTGGCACTCCTCTCATCTTTTCAAGCAACATATGGGGGTGGGAGAAGACTTATAAGATATTCACATTCTTTCACTACAATTTCACACCTCTCTAGGGTGGGGTCCTGACACCTTTAGCTGAACTAAGCACCTAGGGGGTGAGGAATAGGTAATGGTGGTCAAGTAACTTCCAATAGTCAACCACCATCCTGTTTCAGTTGAGGGCCCCAAGTAACACACTTAGTGGGAGGCCTGGCCTGAGCAGGATGGGTCTTCCACCTAGGGAGCCAGGGAGAACACAAGGTCATTGTCAAGTAAGGTGCAGGGGCTGCTGCAGAAGGCTCCAGCAGCAGCTGTCCCCAAATGCCCACTGCCAAAGAGTCCACAAAGCAGCACTGGCTGTGACCTCAAAGGGATGGAGGAAGCTGCCACCCTGGCCTGGGGTCAAACTGTGTGTGGTGACAGGGAAAGGAATGTGGACTTTGGCTGAGTGAAGAGAGGAAATATGGGAACCCAGGAGACAAGCCACCTGGGTTTGTTGAAGATTTACCACTAGCCAGGGGAGGACAAGGTTTCTTATCCCTCAAGATGTGGTATACTAAGCCCCAATCTGTTAGCCGCTTTGAGAAGTCTCAGTCTCGATTGGGCACCATAGCAACAAATAAATGAGCTCTTTCGTGGGGGAGAGAACTAACTGTTGGGGGCATTCCATGGAGAGTAAGTAAAAGCACATCAAAGGAAGAAGTCATTTCACAAGCACAGATTTCTCCTTGACTTTGATTGTGGTAAAACAAATTTGCAACTAGGAATTATAAAAAACCCTCAAAGGGAGGAATTACTTCATAAACGTTTTAATTACGGCTGTGAATGATGGAAAGCAGGTTGGATCACAGACAGGAGTATCAAGGTTTGAATCCAGTGTCTTCCGTCTTCCAGCTCTGATGGATTTGAGTAAGTCGCAAAATCTGAGTTTCTATTTCATTCCTATAAAATGGGGATAATCATTCCTGTCCTATCTCACTGAGTTGTTATGAGGGCCACATGTGGAAAACAGTCTTTCAATTCTAAAGTTCCACAGAAGACAAAGATTTATATTTGTTAGAGATCAGATTCTTTGCCTCTTGTTTCCAAAACGCCTCCCTGGCACTGCCTAAACTACAGAAATTTGACACACAGCAAATACAAAAGAAAACAAACAAAAAAATCATACAGTTATTGAGCAAACCTTGTGATGAAATGATTTCACATTGCAACAAACAATGGGACATTCCCAGTCCTACTCAGCTGGGGTTCTAAAACCCGGCTAGTTGCATGTTATTGTAAAGCCTGCATTCATAAATCTTCAACATTTAATTTCTCTATAACTCAACCCAAGGCTTCTTGGCTGATTAGCACAGATATGAACCAGAGAAGATTGCACTGTGACTTTAAAGTTTGGACAAATAATACTGTATCCACATTGCAATTACATAGGAGATAAAACAAAGACAAATGTGAGACCATTTGTTAATAACCCCTGAATGCTGATATGAAACTATTCATGTCAAATTGATTGCCATAGGGCAGCCCCGGTGGCCCAGTGGTTTAGCGCCGCCTTCAGCACAGGGTGTGATCTTGGAGACATGGGATCGATTCCCACGTCAGGCTCCCTCCATGGATCCTGCTTCTCCCTCTGCCTCTCTTCCTCTCTGTGTCTGTTATGAATAAATAAATAAAATCTTTAAAACAAAAAACAACAAAAAACCAAATTGATTGCCATAGAAAGTAAAATAAAAAGGAATTAAGATATCATATGCCTATAATATGAAGTAAATTCTGAGAAATATAATTCAACTTCTATAATTGATGAAGAAGCTCTATGAATAGTGGGGAAACTAGCATTGTTCAAGGTCTTAAGTTCTTTAGAAAAATCTCCAAAGTAAGGAGTATAAGTTAAGGGTAACTTACACCCTTTTTAAAAAAATAACAAGATAGGATACAACACAATGCAGAGATACATTAAAATATGTCCAGAATTCTTTCCTGAGCCTATTTTTAGGCTGTCTCTATGTGGCCAAAGGGAATATAGCTTTAAAAAAAGTGGCTGGTAAGTAAATTCACATAAGGTAACCAAGCAATCATTCAATCTAAAGACAGGGATGCCTGGGTGGCTCAGCGGTTTGGCACCTGCCTTCAGCCCAGGGCGTGATCCTGGAGACCCGGGATCAAGTCCCGCATCGGGCTCCCTGCATGGAGCTTGCTTCTCCTTCTCCCTGCGTCTCTGCCTCTCTCTCTCTGTGTGTCTTTCATCAATAAACAAATAAAATCTTTAAAAAATTAAAAACGAAAGGCAAACATTAAAACAAAGTGTTTTTGCTTGTTTTTGTGCCTCCCTTGCTCCTCACTGTCCCCTCTGACCCATAAGAGTACTCTGGAGAGCTTATTTATCTTTTATGTACCTCCTTGTTCTACATGTGCTGGTCTTACTCTGCATAACTGAAATGGCCCCAGGACTGGGAATGCAAGGGAATTCTAACATGATAACTCTAGGAGCTACTTAAAAACCTCTTAATCACAGAATTTAATTCAACTTCCAAATAAATATTTAAGATTAGGAGAACTGATTAAATTTAGATTCAGCAGCACGGTGAACTACATTATGCAGCCATTTTTATTTTTCTTTTATTATTATTTTAAAAGATTTTATTTATTTATTCATGAGAGACAGACAGAGAGAGAGAGAGAGAGAGAGAGAGAGGCAGAGACACAGGCAGAGGGAGGAGAAGCAGGCTCCATGCAGGGAGCCCAACGTGGGACTCGATCCCAGGTCCCCAGGATCACACCCTGGGCTGAAGGCGGCGCTAAACCGCTGGGCCACCAGGGCTGCCCTGTGCAGCCATTTTTAAATAAATGGGAAATGTTTATAATATAATGTAAGGGAGAGCTAGTTGAATTCAAAATATGATTGCAACTTACCTGAAACGAGGACAGCAGGAAGATTCAAGGAACCAAACCAATCTAATAAAAACAGAAGCTAAAGTATCAATAGGATTTATTTTCTTTAAGAGAGGCAGTTCATATTGAGAAAAAAACAGAACAAAACAAAACACCTCTGAGGACCAGTAGCTAGGACACCTGGGTTTAGTCTGGGCCTTTCATTAAGCATTTGGGTGAGTTTGGGCAAATTACGTTGCCATTTTGCACTTCCATTTCTCATATGTAAAATAAAGAGACTGAAACTCCCATCTCTCTCTTTAAGACATATTTTTCCAGGAATTCCTAATTTGCCAGAAGATCCAAAGATTTCATGACTGAGGGAAATCTAACACTTTTACTCATGGGGGCATTTCAACGCTGTGAGGAAAAGAAAAGTACCTCTCTTTCAAATACTGATCTGCAAATTTTCTTCATCCATGGTGAACCTGATTTGACTGGATCACCAGTAATATTTTTGACAAAACTGAAAAGTTTATGAACTTTTCCTGAAGATGGGCTCAAGAAACAGTTAAATAAAACAAGTAAATACCATGGGGCTCAAGAACTATAAAAAGACAGCTGGTAAAAGGGACCTTCTATAGGCAAGACTAAAGTCAAGCAGAAGAAGATACAGACAGCACTGAGTGGAAACCAGAGGAAGAGTCATTTATTTATTCAACAAATTGTATACTTATTAAATTCAGGATTTCAGGCTGGTTATCCCTTAACAGAGGTAATATTTGATTATAAATATTGTCTTAAAGGTCTTTTAAGTACAGAGATGAGAAGTAAAATATAAAAATATGTCTGAATAATGATAATATAGAGTAGAAAACATTGATTCATTAGAAACTGAAATATAGGTAAAAGTGCTGTCATAATCACAATGTTGGTCAAAACATTTGGAGGTGGCATTTGAGCCAAAAGTACGTTAAGAGCTCACTGAAAGGAAGCCAAGTGAAGGAGGTGAAAGAAAGCCCTAACTATTAGCTATAGAGAGCAAACATACTAATCCTGGGCCACTTATACAGTATAGGATCCAATCCAGAGCAAAATCAGAATTTCGGGACCTTCTGATCTTCCCAAGTGATCTTCTCTTCACATTGAGCCTGCCATCCTTAAGTCCTGAAGTGTGCTATGGGTGGAAGCAGAACTTCAGTTTTGAGATTATCTATTTTGGTCATGTGGGCACATCATGGTTTTATGAAAGAAAGTTAAATAATGTTTGCAAGGATATATTGAAGTGATTTGAAGGAAGGCTTTACTTTTTTCAGTTTTCCAAAGATGGAGCCCAATGCAGGGTAAATACAGTGTTAAGAGCTCAAGACTTGAGGTCAAGTTCAAGTTCCAGACCTCACTCATGTTGAGACTTGGGCACATCATTTACTACTTTGAGCCTTAACTTTCGTATCTACAAATGGGGTTTTATAGAACTTGCTCTGTCTACCCAACTAAAACCTTATGAGAACCAAAGTGAATGAATTCACATTCACAGTTAGTACTTTACTCCTCTTTAGCAGCAGGAATGTGTCTTGTGCATCTTAGTTTCTTTAACCCCTACCCATAATATTACATATACCAGAAACTGATTAATTATGCTCCGCTGTGTTGCCCTTTAAATAAGCCATACTGGGCATTTGCTATACCCTTGTTTATGAATGTGGATTTGACCGCCCCAGTGGCTTATTTATCCCTTTGGTCTATCATACCCAATCAAGGTGAGCTTCTCTGATGAAGTACAGTGTAGTCTTCCTCAGCTGTAACCACTGATGTTTCTATTATATCATGCTACTTTCCTGTGGTCACCATTCATCAACACACACACAATGTCATTTGTCATATAAAAGGATTTGCTGTTCAAGAGTCTAGGGTCTGTTCTGTGTTAGCTAACAACTATCCACCATGGGACTTCTTAGAATACTGCTCAGCAGGAAGTCATGTTGTAAATGATTTGTTTTATTTCAGTCATGTCATCCTGTGTAGCTCTGCATTGCTTTATCTGGGCTATGGAAATAGTTTTGAGTGTGAGTGGTCAGAATCAAGCAGTGTTCTCTCACTTCATCAAATTTGGCACATTTTCTCTCCAGACAAATCCAATGAACATTTTGCAGACCTGCTAATCTCAGGAAGACTGAAGTTTTTAGAAGGCTGCTCTTCATATTCAGGGGTAAGTGGCAAGGGGAGGAAATGTTTGCTACTGTTTGGGTTGTGTTTTCTTAGCTTGGCAAAGAATTATAACTTAATGGGATTGATTAATGACTCACACACGGGAGACACAGTCCAGTAGTTTGGCTGAATGAGGCTGAGTGCCTATTTTGCTTTTCACTCTCCCATGATCTTTAACAATTGTAAAGTATCTACTTCCCCAGTTTACTCTTGGGAGTAGATTATATTCAGAAAAATGTGCGTTGGGTAGAACTTAATGTGCTTTCTCTAAAACTCTCTGAGGAATGTCACCCTCGAGAGAATGCTCTGTTTTATAGAGATAGTGGGCTTGACTATTTAAACTCTCTTAAAATGGCTTTCTGAAATTGTATCATTTGATTTTATAAGATTACTTCAAGAACATTTCATTAGGGAAGGTTAAACAGTCAGAGTGATTTGGTGGAGAAGTCAGCACCTTAGCAAGAAGATAAGCCTCAGAGTATGAGTACCAAGAGGCTTGGCACACTCATTCAACCTTGGCACACTGTATCTTGGAATTAGGTGTTTCTATTGACCTTTTCAAAGCCCCTCCCTAGCTAAAGAGCAAGTTCTTTAGAGAAGGAACTAGATCTGATTCGTATTTTGGTTCCTTTATTGAAAGTGGTTCAATAGGGACGCCTGGGTAGCTCAGTGGTTGAGCGTCTGCCTTTGGCTCAGGGCGTGATCCCGGGTCTGAGGATCGAGTCCCACGTCAGGCTCCTTGTGGGGAGCCTGCTTCTCCCTCTGCCTGTGTCTCTGCCTCTCTCTGTGTCTCTCATGAATAAATAAATAAAATCTTTAAAAAAAAAAAGAAAGTGGTTCAATATGTTAGCTACTAATGAGTGTTTTCCTCATTAATTTATACATCAATGCAGCAAATGATTGAATGTGTATACTGGGCAATAAGGATAGTGATAAGAGCCAAACTCAAGCAGCCACCTTCATGGACCTTGCTTTCTAATGGGCAGAGAGAGCAACAATCCAGGAATAATTAAACAAATATATTCAATGTATTATAAAGTTGCTATGAGTGCTATGAAAAAAAATGAAGCAGATTAAAGGCATAGTAACAAGGAGCACTGCTTTAGATCAGGCAGCCAGGAAAAGTTATTAAGAGGAAGTGACATTTGAGTGGGGGCCTAAATGGAGAGAGGAAGTATAAGCCATGCTGTTGGGTATCTATGGAAAGTGCTTTCCAGATGGACAGATAGTACAAGTACAAAGCCAGTATGAGATTGTGGTTAAGAAATTGGTCTCTGGAGTTTGGTTGACTATACTCAAATCCTCTCTGCCACTTATATCTCTGCATGAAACAATCATGATGATAATTGTTGGTATTCAGTAAGGACTTACCATGAGTCAGTTACAATACTAAACCTTTTATATAGTCTTTCTTGTTGAATTCTCACATCAACTCTACAAAATCAGTACTACCATAAATCCTATTCTACGACAAAGGAATGAGGCATAAAGAGGTTAGTGAATAATGGAGCCAGGATTCAATCACCGCAGTTCTACTGAAGAGCTAGTAGTTTTAACACAAAATAAAATGTGGGATGAGCATAGCCAGATGTGGGAAAATTGGGACATTTGTTCTTGTAACTTCTTCTTCTGCCAATGACCTCTTTTCCTCCAACACTGCCTAGGGCTTTCTGAGGTGGTTTGGGAGGAGCATACCCATATGCATAACCACCTCTTTTTCTGGGCTTTTCCCCACAGAAATCATTCCTGGTTTCTTCCAATCCTTGGGGAACAGCCATCTTGTTCTGAGTAAACTATCAAACTAAGCTTAGCAAAAGTGCCAGTGGAAATTGTGATCTAGTAGAAATAGCAGGACACAATCAATCCTGGCTCTGCAAATCACTAGCTGTGTGACCTAGGTCAAGCCCTTGGATCTCTGAGCCTTAGTTTCCTCCTATGTAAAATGAATTGATACTATTTCTAATGCCTACTTCATCTAATAGTAAATATTATTTCTCCTGTGCAAATCAAATAAGGTCATGCATGGTAAAGTGAAATATAAAATAAACTGGAAGCTATATTAAAAACCGGCCTATTGTTATAAAATGCAAATACATCCTGTGGTATGTGATATGTTAATTTCTTGATTATTAGAATATACTACTGTGACAAACTTTCTGGCCCTGTTTTATGTATATGTTTCTGATGTCATACCCTCCCACTTCTTGCAGTTCTTCAAATTTCATTTCTCAGAACAATGAAAATGTCAGTTGGACTTTCACTAACAATTTACTTTAAAATGTTTATTTCTTTAGAAACTAGATAAATTAGAGCAGTTTGTCCCTTTTGGAGCTGAAGCTATTTGACTCCATCATTTTAACCATATGTATCTATTTTATCATACAGAAAAATCTCAGTTAACCAGAATCAAAGTGGAACAAGGAGTTTTAGGTTACTAATTCTTGGTTAATTAAAAAAGAAAAAATGCATTAGAAATCTCTTTCTCTTTTCATAATATAGAAAATATTTTTGGGATACCTGGATGGCTCATCAGTTGAGCATCTGCCTTCGGTTCAGGGAGTGATCCTTAGATCTGGGATCGAGTCCCACATCAGGCTCCCTGTGAGGAGCGTGGTTCTCCCTCTGCCTATGTCTCTGCCATTCTCTCTCTCTCTCTCTCTCTCTCTCTGTCTGTGTGTGTCTTTCATGAATAAATAAATAAATCTTTTAAAAAATATATCAGTTATTCCTCTGACTTAGGAAGTGGAGACCAATGAAGGTAACCAAATTTGTGTGTGTGTGTGTGTGTGTGTGTGACACAGAGAGAGACTGCCTCTGCTATGGAGAACAGAATTGTCATGTTGAACATCTCTGCTCAGTGTTCAACATTTTATATGCAGTCATGAGCAACATAAGAAGCTGAGTTAAAGATGAAATAACATGAAACATCAGCTGGAAAAATGAAGACTCATTACACATTAAAAGGATGTTAATAATAAGAGCTACATAGTGGTTAAGGACTCAGACTCCATGCCAGCTCACTTGGGTTGGAATCCTGGCTTGGTTTCTCAGTAGCTCTACGGCCTTGGACTTAACTTCTCTGAATCTTTAATTTCCTCATCTGTAAAGTGAGAATAAGAATAATAATACCTACTTCACAGAGTTATTCAAGTGAAGGCAGTGTCTGATGCATAGCAAATACCCTATAAAGGTTAGAATTATTGCTATATCAGTGGTGATGAGTACATACTATATCTTTAACATGTTAATCCACAACAACTCTATGAAGTAGGCACTATTGTTTTGAGGAAATTGAATAAGAGATAGTAAGTGACTTGCAAAAAAAAAAAAAAAAAAAGTAAGTGACTTGCCTGAGGCCACTCAGCCAGTACCAATGTAGCTGAGTATTTATACCACATCTGTCTGGCTTTAAGTCCATGGTCCTAACCACCATCCTAAACTACCTTGGGGACATGTTTCCTGGTTTCAATCCTTATCATCACCTTATTTTTCATTATTTACCTTTGTTCTCAGGGTTGAAATAAACAATAAGCATTTATAGAATGGGACGGTACTAAACAATCAAAATTGAGATCTGACTGCTTAAATCCATTTAATTGAGGTTTTTGAGTATTATTTGTTAGTGAACATGGTCACTTAAATAAATCACATATTGAGAGAGGCCTTGAATAAATTATCTTAAAATTAATTTTTTTTTTTGCATCAAACCTACCAAAGTTATCACAAGACTTACCTAGAGGAATTTTATTCTGTTTGGTTTTGGGATGCTTAGAATTTTTTTTTCTTTTGGTTAATGTTCTAACATAGAATGTATTCTCCCAGAGGCCCACAGTAAACACTCAATGGTGCCTCAAACAGTCCACCCTCACCTGGGTGCATATTAACATTATCTGATGTGAGTGATGGATCTCTAGACAGATGTAGCCTGCGAAGATGGGGGGATGAGGTGGAGAAAGGTATGCATGATCAAGTCTGTCTTTTCCAGTAACAGTAATGGGTCATGGCTGCATTTTAAAGGGAAGGGGAAAATTGCTTTTCCAACCCAAAGTATAAAACTATGACTCATGCTGGAATTGGTCCAGAATGTTGGTCAAATTATCCAGATTGACAACTAAAGCTGAAAGATCTTGGGAAGACATTGTGGAGAGCTGAAATGCAGGGACAGACATATGGGAAGTTTAGATTCATTGGAAAAACATGAACTGGTTAGAGAAAAAGAATAAGGAAAGCAGAGTGTATAACATCTTAAAAAATCGAACAAATGCCTTTAAAATGACTTTCCTGATCTCCTCCGATAATCCTAGGAACTCCAAACTCCCTACCTAGTAAATTAATGGGATATCCAAAGAAAACCAATCCCTCCTTGTAAACAAAGTGGAAATTTCCTTCTTTTCCAAAAGGGCCCCAGTCCCAGCCATAGAGGAAGCATGGAGACGAAAACACATTTCTGCCTGAAATGACCTCCTATTTTAAGAAAAAACAACAGCCTCAAAAGAAGGAAAGGAAAAACAAAGTTCCACCCAGAAGGAAATTGTATGTAAACAACCCAAAGGGAGACCAAGACGAGAGGGTTGGAATACTGAAATAAGCAACAAGCAAATGGCCTCTGATGTTGTCATTAGCCTCTGACAATGTCAGAATTTGAGCTTTGAGACAACTGCTTTGTGATTGACAAAAAAGGGGTTGGGGTGGGGGAGGATCTGGACAAAAGCAAGCTGGTTAAAAGGTCCCCTCTGCAGCCGTGGAAACTTTGATCTTTGAAGTTTGCCTATTTTTTCAGGACTCTGCTAGCGTGTAACCCAGGGGAGATCAGCAACCACAAAACGTTGGCTATAATTTTCTGCAATTTGTCACATGCCCTCTTGAAGCCCTGGTGAGATGGTTTTCTTCTGTTTTTAAGCTGCGGATGATAGTAAAGGAGTTCAGGCAAGATAAGAGCAAATTGGAATCTTCCCAATTCTTCTAAGCCTGAAGACTACATTATCCTGCAGGTGTATTTTAATTTACTTTTTTTTACTGCATGTGTATTTGGTTTGGCTCACATGGCATTAATTTTTCCCCCTCCTTTTGGATCCAACATTTAAAAATAAAGATATTCCAAGTCAAAATTGGATTTCTATTTACTCTAAAAAATCTGGTGGCATGAGTCCCAGATTCCTGTGGGGGCAAAGTCTGAAGCTGAGTACCTGCTGCCCTGTTCCGATGGGGCATGCACTTGACATTCCGCTAGTCCATCCTGCCAGCATCACTCAATTCTGTTACCTGTTTGCCCCATCCAGGGAAATTTGTATTAGCCGATCCATATACATCTGATCCATACACATCTTTAGGAATATTCCCTGCTTAATCCAGATTGCAACAGCCCGCTGAGAAGGATTCTAAGCTGTGTCTGGGCTTGGCATAAAAGTTAGGATTAGCTGTTAATGTTCTATTTGGGCACAGAGGGAGTGGGTGGTAGCACAGATGCCAAATATTTGTCCTCTCTGATTAGTTAGACCTCTGTTTAAGCCTGTATTTTACCTTTAAATAGGATCCTATGCTTCTTAGTGCACTTTCTCTATCAACATTCTTGAAACTCAGTCTTATTCATTTCATGTCCAAGCCTCTGAACAAACCTTCCATATAGAATTTCATTGATTCTAGAAATCTCACTACACCCAACTTCTTTTAATCGACTTTCAACCACTTTACAAGCAGCTTCTGGTGTAATTTAAATAAGTGAAAGGGAAGGCATTGACGCACTGTAGCACTGGTTTTAAGATGACAGGTGAAGCAATAGCCACTACTGTGGCCTCCAATTATCTTCCTATGTATCTACATCTATTATTTATCTATCTATCATCTATCTATCTATCTATATCTATCACCTACCTACATACCTATCTCTGTGTCTATCCATTTAGAGTCCTAGCTGCCTGCCTTTGGAATCAGACTTATAGGTTTTCTCTCTTCTTCTCCAAGGAGTTTTTTCATACTCACCATTGTTCTCTACCTACTGTCCCTTGGCCAACCCCTACAATTAATGGAGGTCAGTAGATAACTAATCCTTTCACACAAAGTGGCCTGCCAGAAGTCCAGGGGTGGGAACCTCCATGAGCAGCTTTTCAAAGGCCTCCGACCCTTAAATGAAACCTCTTTGGTACATTTATGAATTCTGTTGTTGGAGTTACAAGAACCCTTAAGAAAAATGCCTGAAATCAGCTGGTCCCTGCCATCATTGAAACCCAAAGGGAGGAGCTCCACAGGCGAGGAACTGCTCCTTAGATGTCTTGAAGTTGCTTGTATTTCAAAAGAATTCAGCTTACCACCACTGTGGCTTTTAGCCTCTCTAATAAAGCAGTTTTTAAAAAGCTAAAAACGTAATCTGCCTTTTAAATCTGCTCTTCCTGCTGAGTCTAAATGGGGTTGCAGCAAAGTGCCTGGCCAGCATTAGAGTTCTCCGAAGTCAATCAGCTGAAATGGGGTTGCTTGGGGGTTTGAAATATATTTGAAAACACTCCAGGGGTGGCACAAAATAACTGAACAAAGGCAAATTACATGAAAGGAAGAAGCAGGTGGAGGTTTATAAAACTAAAGAATCACTTGTATATTTTGGAAACGTCAGAAATTGAGACAGGGATGCTGACCTTAGAAGTCTATCTATCTGATCATAAATATGTTTTCCATTTGGCATTAGAGAAAGATTGTGCTAATGAACATGGCTTCACATACACAGACTGGAATAGCCAAGGCTGTATAAAATCTTTAAAGAAATATTCATACCCAAAGAGGAACTGAGGCTAAAATAGGTTATAGGCAAGGATGGGCATTACCATGATGTTTTCTCAGCAGATTTGAGTAGGACAATATCATAAAGTTTCTTCATCTTATTGAAAAGATGGAATTGTTCTCTTAGAATTGACTTCTTTTTAAGCAGACTCCATGCCCAGCGTGGAGCCCAATATGGGCTTGAACTCAATATGCGTCTGAGATCAAAACCTGAGTTGTGATCAAGTGTTAGATGCTTAACCCACTGAGCCACCCAGGCATCCCAAGAATTGACTTTTTGGTAAGACAAACTCTAGTTTGCTCTTATAGCACATGGGTATAAACATCAAGATAAGAATTTCCATAGTAAAAATCTATCATAGATAAACTAAAAAATTTTTAATGAAGATAAGATTAAGATTGTGACATCTAACACTTTAGACTCTCAATAATTTCCTGAAAGATAATGCATCTATAGATAAAAGTCACTTAGAATTAAGGTGACCTATGGGTCAATAAATGTACATTGTTGGTTACCCAACAAAAATGTTACTTTTCTGAGGGCAGATTTAGATGACACCCAAGAGATACTGCTCTAAAACCTTAAGAAAAAAATGAGACCAGTTTTCTGATAAATTTGCTGGTTGAATAACATTAACTGTCTTAAAATTTTTACTTGGTCAAAGTGATTTCTCAACATGAGAGGGGAGGATAATTTAGCAGTGTAAAATGTACTGCAAAAATAATAAATCTCTATGCAAGAGGGTCTTTGGCATTGTGTTTCCTATATTTTCATTCTGTAGAGAACTTAGAGTGGACAAAATTGCCAGAAGTTCTTGTTCTCTTTGTTAGATGATAGTAGGGAGGTATGAACTTGAAAATATAGCTTTTGCCAGCACACAATTGCTTGTTACCCTTTGAAGGCCAACATGTGTGCTGAAAGAAATGCCTCAGAACACTTGAGAAGGTGGATGCATATGAGTAAATTGTGAGGGATTAAAGCATTGGTTTGGATAAGAATGGAAAAATTCAGTTGCTTAGCCAAGGCAGTTCCAAACGACTTTGATCTAGATATCTCAGGAGAAAGAACTTGTGCCATTCCAGCATTTTCTGGTTTTGGCTAGGCAATGCATATAGTAAAGAAATAAATACAAAATAAAACCCAAAGTTTTTAATGGGTTTTTAGAACTTCCACTTCTGGCTGCAAATGGGAGACAAAAGGCAAATAGATATTGTTTTAAAAATGCTAAGCCAGGCTTTTTCTAACCTCAGGAAAACATTGGGGTTTGATTAGGTTCAGATTTGGGGCAAGTTTCAGGATAGTGTTTGTTCTAGCAACTTCCTCCCCATCTCTGTGGAAAGTGTTGGTCTCTTGTGGTTCTGGAAGCCATGCTGTAAAGGCTCTAGGCTGGGGCATCATGAAACAGACTCCAATCTGTCATTTGCGCCTCTGCCCACACTTTCTTCACTGTGTTCCTTGGACCTGGGCCTCCCCCGATTGCAGGAGTCTTTCCATGACTAAGCAGAGCCCAGACCTCTTCTTGTCTCAACTCTGTATGGTACAGCAACTATGTTTACCTCTTATTTCCAACCATCTCTTGTGTGTATCAGCCTTTGTCTCCTTCAGATGAGCATCCATTTCTGCCAAACTTCATTCCACTGCTCGAGCTGCATCTTGGATTTGGAGGTTTTTCTTATAATCAGTTAGTTCTTTTGGTTGTATTATTCATTCAGCCAGAAATCTACTATATATTTTCTAGAGGGAAAATGGTGATGTTTTCTGTAAAATAAAAGGGGATCAGGGAAGTAATTAATATTTTGTGAGAATCTAATATGCTCTAGACACTGTCCTAGAAGCTTTATCCAGGATATCAGTTAAACTTAACAACAATAAAATCTAATAGGATATAACATGTTGCATAAAGATCAGTCAAAAGAGATCATTCATGCAAGACACTTTACACAGGGGATATAGTAAGAACTCAATAAATGTGAGTCATTATTATTATTTCTCCAATACCTTCCTAGGAAGGAAGGAACTCAATCTGTTTGTTTTTTTCAGAATCTCTTACAATGCCTTGCTATTTATAGGGGTCCATAATATTTATTGAATGACTGAATGAATGGACTTTTGCCAGGAGTATCTTACTACCGTTGATGATTTTTTTTTTTTTTGGTTAATAAGATATAATATGATAGATTAATTTATGTCCCTTTATACAAAACCATAGTTTTGAAGAAAAATCTGACATCAAAATGGTCCAAATAAGGCAAAGATTTTCCCCTTATTTTATCTTTGTTTCTTTTTTCTTCATCTTACATTATTAGCCCTAAATTCTAATCAGCTATATACTTCTTGCTTGGATGAAATATAAATACACTACTTAGATGTCACTTTTTGATAAGCCCAAACAGAGAAGGCAGTGTTTTGCAGAAACACAGACTAGGTTGAAATCAAGCCATGGGAATAAGAAAGTTAAGAGTGTGGGAAAACAGACTACTGCCTGAAAAAGTTATAATTGAAAAAGCCAATATAGGTAAATATTGCTGGAACTGCAAGGATTTGGGATGCAATTCCTAACCATAAATGGGGCAACATAGAGTAATGGAAAAGCTTGAATCTCTAGCACTTCATCTCCCTGAACCTAATTCAGTTTTCTCATCTGTCAAATGAAAAAGTCATGGAGGGGAATTCTAGACTCTTCTAGGTCTTACATTGTGATTTTATTTAATAGTAATAACTTACATTTATATAGCTCTTTTAATACTTTGAAATCCTATACTGCCCTATTAAATATAGGGTTACTTCACTAATAGATTGCATGTAGAATATTTGAGAAATAAGAAATTAAAAAAACCAAATCTATATATGGCTTTAAAAATGCAATTCACCTAAATCTGCTGAATAATTTGTAAATCACAAGTGTCAAAAGTAAATCTAACATTATTTAGCCTCCAAGATTGTTAAAATGGAAGACTCGCAGAGACCATGGAGTCACCTTCTTCATCATAGATGATAAGGAATTGGAAGAACAGATCCAGGGTTACTGGGGTTCATACTGAGGTCTCTGGACTCCTAATAAGCTCTTCTTCACAGGACATCGATGTTACAGAATTGATTGCTTGATTGATTAAACAGGTAGTTCCAGGCAACCCAGACAATCTCCTGAGCAAAACAGAGAGATACAAGTAATGAAGGATATTACAAGTCAGAGACAGAAAACAATTTTGCTAGTAAAGTGTCTGAGAAATGTAAGTGATTTCTGCTCAGTACCATTTTATCTTACAAAGATTCTAGCTCATTTGTCACCTACAATCAAGGAAAAAAACTTAGTTCTATGTTTTTTGTTTTTTGGAGTTTTTTGCTTCTTTTTTCCCCCCAAATCTACTCCAAGAATGTTTAGTGGTTACATCTTTACCCATATTCTCACTTTATCTATAGTCTCACTTTGTAAAACTTATTATAAAATTCTATTTGTCCCAATAAGTTAAATATTAAATATAGAAGTTTTAAAAAACTAATGTTATACTAGTTCTGAATTTATCCCCAAGAGAAGCAATGCTAGGGATCAGAACTTTTTAATCCTTAATTTATTTTTGTGCTAGAAAACTAACATAGTTTTATGTACTGACATTTAAAGTTTGAATGGTACATTAGTGTAATTTTCAAGATTTCAACATGAACATCTATTTTATATATTTTTTAAAAGACTGCAAAATTACCTCTCTTTTTGGGAATGATAAATTCTTATTACAGCATGGAGTTTCTGTTAAAAGAGATCTTTTGTAGAATTCATATGCTAAATATCAAACTAAGTAAGTGTCAAATTTTGCAGAAATATAAAGAAATTAGTGCTTTCAATTTTATTAGCATATAGAAGCAGGAATCACATGGCACACATTTGCATACTAAAAAATTTAAAATGGTGTTAAAGCAAAAGACATTTTTCAAAGCTCTAGAATAGATGCCTGTAAGGCTGGGTGCTTGAGTGATTTCCCTCCGCGCCCCCCCCCCCCACCTTAGAAGTTTATAATCTAGTAGATTAGGGGTTAACAACATTGTCTGTAAAGGAGCAAATGGTAAATCTTTTCTCTTTGTAGGCCATGTAATCTCTGTTGTAACTTCTCAACACAGCTATTGTAGAATGAAAGCAACCATAGATGTTACATAAAATGATAAGTGACCAAGTTCTAATACAACCTTATGAACGAATACTCATATTTGAATTTCATATAATTTTCATGTGTTATAAAATGTTATTCTTTTTCTTAAGATTTTATTTATTTATTCATGAGAGACACAGAGAGAGAGGCAGAGACATAGGGAGATGGAGAAGCAGGTTCCATGCAGGGAGCCTGATGTAGGACTTGATCCCAGGACCCGGGTTCACAACCTGAGCCAAAGCAGACATTCAACTACTAAGCCACCCAGGTGCCCCTGTTATTCTTGTTTTGATATTTTTTCAATCATTTAAAAACTTAAAAAATCATTCTTAACTTGTGGGGCATACAAAAACAGGCAGTGGGCCAAATCTGGCCTGTGGGCCATAGTTTACTGATCCCCGTGGTAGATGTGTATGTAAACCAATAGAACGCATGGAATAGCATGCTATTATGGAGGAAACAGATGCTATGGGTATATAAAACAGGAGAGATTAATTAGGAAAGGCTGTAATGCTAATATTCTTACAGTATATTTTTGAAATAAGATTTACATAACAAAATTAACTACTTAAAAGTTAACAATTGAGTGGTATTTAGAATATGCATACTATTATGCTGCTGCTTTCTCTATCTAGTTCCAAAACATTTTTACAACCTCATATCCATAAACACCTGTTCCCCATTTCCCTTTCCTCCCAGCCTCAGCAACCATTGAACTCTTTTTTGTCCCTATGAATTTATCTGTTCTGGATATTTCATATACATGGAATTATACAATATATGATCTTTTGTATCTGGCTTCTTTTACTTAACATGCTTGCTGGGTTCAACCACATTGTAGTATGTGTCATATTTTATTTTTTTATGGCCAAATAATACTCCATGGCATATATATATATATGTATATATATATATATATATACATATATATAATTGTTTATATATACAATTTGTTTATTCAACCATCAGTTAATGGATATTTGGGCTGTTTCCATCTTTTGGTTGCTGTGAATACTATTGCTATGAATATGTATGTATGTATTTGTTTGAGTACTTGTTTTCAATTCTTTTGGGTATGTGCCTAGGAGGAACATTGATGGATCATATGGTAATTCTATGTTTAGCTTCATGAGAAATCACCAAATTGTGTTCCATAGCAGCTGAATCATTTTAAATTCTTACCAACAAGGTACATATTTTCACCAACACTTGTTATTTTCTGGGGGTTGTGTGTATATGTGTGTGTGTTGTGTTGTTGTTTTTAATTTTTATGGTCATCCTATTGGGTGTGAAGTGGTGTCTCATTGTGTTTCTGATCGACCATTTCCTGTAATGACTAATGACATTTTGTGTGCTTGTAGGCCATTTGTATATCCTCTTTGGAGACATATCTATTCAAGTCCTTTGTCCATTTTAAAATCAGGTTCTTTGTCTTTTTGTTATTGAGTTGCAGAAGTTCATTATATATTTTGGATAGTAAACCCTTATCAGATGTACAGTTTGCAAATGCTTTCTCTCATTCTATAAGTTATCTTTTCACTTTCTTGACAATGTCCTTTGATACACAAAAGTCTCTAATTTGGATGAAGTCCAAATTTTCGTATTTTTCAAACTTATGAAAGTTTACTACTGTTCAAAATTCCAACTTTTAGAGGTCGTATTGTCAACAAAGAGGAGGAAAACCAAATTACTAAATTTTATATCCTCACCAGGCTTGGATCTAAGAGAACTTCAATGACATTACGATAGCTAATATTTATTGAGTACTTCCTAAAATGCCAGGCTCTATACTAAGTACTTTAAATACATTATCTTATTTAGGTCTCAAGCGCCAACCACTAGATCCACAGAAGTAGAGTGTCCTGTGCAAAATCATACAACTATTGGCACAGCATAAAACCCAGTCAGGCTCTACCACTTTATAACTTCTTCAGATTTTTTTCTGAATGTTTAAGTTTAAATAGTCTGTCTTATGCATATATCTTATGCATATGCATAGAGGCTAATGTCACTATGTCTTTGGTTGACATATAGGGGAATAGCGTTGGGCTGAAATTGCATTCGGCATTTCAAAAACACTGGGTTAAAAGAAAACCAAGTCACAATGGATCTGTCAGACAATTTGATAATAAGGAAAAGCTCTAATTATGTCATTCCTTCATTCAAATTGCTTCCATGACTAGACAATATCTTCTCAAAAATAAGCAAGCAAAAAACCATATTAGTGAAATATAACATGTGGCATCACTTTCAAATATGTTATTGTGTTGGAACTCTGATAAGGAGGTACTGATATTTGAATTTAGCTAAAGAATCAGTTTCAGAAATGTTAGATTTGTCCATGAGGCCCAGTGTGGACTTGAGCACAGGTTTACACACCTGCCTCCCACAAACTAAACTACCCACTATACTCACAGGCTCCTTTGACTTCAACGGATCATTCCACCTTTTTCTCCTGTATACTCAGGAGTATTAGCCAAGGTAGACTAAATTTCTCCTGTGGTCTCATAACTTTGTTTCCTAAGTCTCTTCTGTGGATAATTATCTTTCCCATGTATCTACCTATTTTTCACTTCCTTTTTTTAAGTTTCTAAGTTTATTTTTTAAAGACTTTATTTATTTATTTGACACACAGAGAGAGAGAGAGAGAGAACACAAGCAGGAGGGAGGGGCAGAAGGAGAGGGAGAAGCAGATTCCCTGCTGAACAGGGAGCCCAATGCAAGGCTTGATCTCTGGGCCTGGGATCATGACCTGAGCTGAAGGCAGATGCTTACCCGACTGAGCTACTCAGACACCCCTACTCTTCACTTCCTAACTGAAACACCAGTTCATCCCTCAAATCTCTGATCCTCCTGCAAGAATGCCTTTCCTCTGAGCCTTCATGACATGCTCTGTCTTTGAACTCCTGTTGGGCTAACCACATTTGTATGGTCAGGTATGAATTTTCTTTCTCCTACTAGGCCAAAGTCTCCTTAATGTCTTAATCTCATTTTAACCCTATCTGAATGCTTCACATCATATAGTTCAGTGTCCTGGTTTTAATGGTTCTCTAGAAATGAGAAATGTCCTCACTAGCTAGAGCTAGGCCCTAGTAAATAAATACTGGGATTCAGTTCTTATTAGTAAAAGATATCATCAGTGCAATTTTAAGGTAATAATTGTTATTTTAAAAAAATATTTTATTTATTTATTTGACAGAGACAGAGAGCATAAGCAGCAGGAGCTACATGGGGAGAAGGAGGAGCAGAAGCAGACTCTCCACTGAGCAGGAAGCCCGACATGGGGCTTAATCCCAGGACCCTGAGATCATGACCTGAGCTGAAGGCAGATGCTTAATGGACTGAGCCACCAGGTACCCCAAGAGAATAATTGTTTAAATTGTGTACAGTATACCTTGAAAAAGTTTGTACTAAAGTACCCATTCACAAAAAAAAAAAAAATACCCATTCACTCATTAACTCAACAATGACTTGCTGAAAATGAATAAAACTGCAAATTCCTATTTCATGGAGCTGATGATCATGTGTATAAGAGAGGGACATATTATTAAAAAAATTCAAACATATATCAGTTAGCAGTTGAAAAAAAGAAAGCCAGGTGCAGAGGTTTGGAAATGGTACTAGGAACTGGGTGGTGGATTGTCTGGACAGGAAAGTCCTTTTTGTTAAGAAAGCATTTATTTGGGGTACCTCGGTGGCTCAGTCAGTTAATCATCTGCTTCGGCTCCGGTCATGATCCCTAGCCTTGCATGAGGCTCCCTGCTCAGCAGGAAGTCTGCTTCTCCCTCTTCCTCTGCTCCTCCTCCCTGATTGTGTGCATGCTCTCTCGCTCAAATAAATAATTTTTTTTAAAAAAACTTCTTTTAAAAAAGAAAGCATTTATTTATATTTTTATTTATATTTTAATTTAATTTAATTTTTGTTATGAAAGTATTTAAGCTGAGATCTAAAGGAAGTGATGGATTGAAGTATGGTATCTGGGGAAGTGCATTTCAGGCAGAGAAATAGTTCAAGGGCTTGAGGCAGAAATCTGATTGTACTGAAATGGTGGAAGATGAGGGTCTTGTAAATCATGGAGATCTCTTCTGTGGATAATTATCGCTCCAACATGTCTACCTATTTTTCATTTCTGGAGATTACCACAAGTGAGAAGGGAAACCACTGGGGGTCTTGAACAGAAGAGTGATATGATTTACCTGATCTTAAAGGATCACATAGGTTACTGTGTCTGACCCCTTTATGGACTATATCACCTCAATGTCAGGAGACATGTCTCACTTACCTTTCTATCTCTAGTCACTGGTACAGCCAGACTCCTATTTAGTATCCACTAAGTACATACTGGAAAGCACTTGTTTGGAATGTCAATTGTTGGAAGGACTGTGAAAAAGAACTAAAAAATTGAAAAGTTCACTGAGTTATCAGAACTTCAGTGACGCAAGTTGAGTAAAATGATCTAAGGCCTTTTGTATTTATTCAGTGGAGAACTGCTTTGCTTTTCTTCAACATTAATTCCCAAGGTAAGGTGATTACTGCAATAGCTGAAATAGTCACAGCTCCATAAGTCTTATACAATTATAATGCCACACAAGTTTTGAAGAATTCATTAATTGTGTGACCTTTGAAAGTGAAATAGTCACCACATTTGTTTGTTTATGGAGCACCTGTTATATTGAGCAACAATTCACTGTCCCTGAAGTCAAGATTCTCACAGTTTGACAAAGAAAGACACATGTAAACAAAGATGGAGAACACAGTGAAGTGAGTTGGCTATCACAGAGGCATGCATGGAGTACTCTAAAAGTAAACATCTCATCCTGAGTTCACCAGGTAGCTGAGAAAGAAGGGAATCTAAGGCAGGGGCACATGCAAACTCTTGTCATATGTAAGAGCATGGTTTGTGCAGGGTATTGTAAGGTAATTGGGAAAGAGGTGGAGTATGGAAGTAGATGTGTCCTTTTTGTCTGACAGCATCTCCTTTCATGTGGTTTTCATGGGTTGTCTGTCACTGTGCCTGGCTTGCTGGCCAAAAGACTTGACAAGTCATCTAGGATGACCATTCACAGTGACTTAACCTTCTGGACTCAAACAAATTGAGTCAGGGAAAAGAGTCCTGTGAAATTCATTGGGAAAGAAAGAGTACCCCTCCTTTCATGATCAAGAGTAGTAAGAATGTGAGTTTGGGTGTGACTATGGCTATGTTTTCTTCCAAAAAAGTAAGAACTTGTCTAAGAGTGAATCTGTAGCACCAAGGGAAGGAAGTTTAAGGAAAAGGATAGATATCTACATCTATCATCTATCTATCATCTATCTATCTATCATCTATCTATCTATCTATCTATCTATCTATCTATCTATCTATCTATCATATCTATCTATCTATCTATCTATCTATCTATCTATCTATCTATCTATCATCTATCTAATCTGTATATCCAAAAAAAGAAGGACATCAAGAAAGACAGAAAGAGAAAAGATGATATAATTTGAACTTCTAGGTCCAGCTATGCCTAAACCAACTATGTCCCTAGACTTCCTAGTTTTATAAGTCAATAAAAGTCCCCTTTTTCTTCATGCTAGCTTGTTATATATCTGTAACTTAACAGAATCTTGATGAAAATCATAGCAGTAGAAGACAAGACTGCAGAACTGCTTTCAGTTTTCTGACTTAAAAAACTTGGAACTGATCGGTGACTGGTAAAAAGAGTTTATTGTTAGAACACACCTATGCTGAATTAAGAACTAGGACATTGTTCTCACTGAAGGTAGCTCTAGGGCCTGTATTCATTCTTTTTCAGATTTTGGCTCATTTCTGTAATCCTGTTCATGTCCCCTTTCCCCTTTATTTATGCATAATTTTTATTTCCTTCATGTGTACATAGTCTTTGATGTATGTCAGGTTGCTCCAATCTCTACTACCTTAGGCAACTTTGATATAGCTATTTGGCTTGCTCCCTGTTATTCATTTAAATAAAAAAATCATTAAGTGTCTATCATATTCCAGGTACTATTCTATGTGCTAGAGACACAATGATAAACAATTTAGACAAGGTCCTTGCCATCATGAAACTTACATTTTGATGGAGAAAGGTCAATAAATAAGTTAGGTCATTAATAAATAAGACAGATTATGATATGTTCTATGATGGGAATAAATAGAAGCTGGATAGGGCATACATAACTGTGGGGTGAAGAATCACTTCAGGTGTGGAGATCATTGAAGGACTTCCTTGTAGAGGTGACATTTAAGCCAATTCCCCCCAAAATGATTTCAAAAATAAGCACTGCAAAGGGTTGGCAGAAGAACATTCCAGGCAGAGAGACTATCAAGTACAAAAGCCCCGAGGTGAAGAGAGCTCAATGGGCTCTAGCTACTAACAGAAGGCCAGTGTGGCTGAAGGGATTGCTATGAGTCAGGTTTGCAGAGGGATGCAAATTCCAGATCATGCAGCCCTTTGGAAGTCAGGGCAATGAGTTCTGGAACCATGAAGAACTTCTGAACATTTTTAAGTATATAAATGGTTTGATTTACATTTTGTAAAGCTCTATAAACGGTTATTGTGTGGAGAACAGATTACAATGGATCAAGAATGGAAGCAGGGAGACCAGCTTTGCGGCTATTGCAAAGTTAGGCAAGAACTGAATGTAGCTTGGACCAGGGGGCGGGTAGCCACAATGAAAAGAAGCAGATAGACTGAATTTATCAACAGAATTGATAGAGCCTGCTGATAGATTAGATGCAAGGAAAAGGAGAGCTCAAGGATAACTCCTAGGAGTTGGTAGAGCAAATACACGGATGAAGTGCCTTGTACAAAGATGGGAAAAAATGAAAAAGGGGCAATTTGAGAAAACGTCTCAACAAATCTGTTTTAGAAATGTTGAGACAAGTTATGAGCTGTATAAAGAGGTCTGTATTGGACAAATTACCTTCCCTGTGCTAAGAGATACAGTTTGTCTCTAGAGTCTGGTAGCACAAGGTCCTTCACTATCTAGTTTACAGTCTGATTTCCCTTGCATTAAATCCTTCCACCTTTCCAATAGGCTGAGGCCATGGAGAGATGTAGGTTCATGGAATTCAATTCAGAGGTCTGGTAAACATACCCATACACAGCTAATAATGTCTGCCTATTCTTCCTCACAGGGTTATTATGGGGGTTCAACAGGGACTCTGTAGGTAAAAAGCACTTTGTAAATTCTAAAGTGGTTGCAAATGTAATGAGTTTAAAGGACTTTGAAAGCTGTTTAATTTACCAAACCTACATATTTATACCAATTTTACTAAGTCAGTTGAAAAATTATAATAAACTTTTATTTAACCAGACTGGTTGTTGCCAGATGCCCACAAAAATGAAACAAAAATTCACATACTTTTGTGCTTAGTGGAAGGTAATTTAGCACAAAAGCTAAATTGGGTCCATAAAATGCTGAATAACAACTTAAGAAGAATTACTTTGTATTTATTGAAGGGTAAGTCACCTCTAATACTCTTGCCAGCAATAGCCTGCAGCCTGGTGTTCTGTTGGTACAAGGCCCATTTGTTGTTGGTACTCCTACTTCCTGGCAAAAGTGAGAGCAATAGCTTAAAGCAAGAATTAAGGGTTGTTCCACCTCCTGTTCCTCATTTTCAGTTCACTATCCTGTAATTCAGCCTTCCTTTCTGTGGCCTAAAACCCCTTAGGTCCAACCTCCTACCTAGAACTGGTTTCTTGGGCATGTGTCCTGTGCCATTGCACAGAACTCTGTGTTAGAAAGGGCCCCACACTTGATTTATCTCTCTGCTGTCTCTATTTTGAAATTCTTAGTAATTTTGTCTTTGAATTTATGTTTCATATATGAAGTCTGATGGAACAAAAAAGCATGCATTCGAGCAGAGAAGGTATGTATAATATAGCTCCCTCTTCTCCCAGCTGCCCCATTTGCAGATACCATACTCATATCTTCATAAGCATGGAATTTGAGTGAACCCACAATTCATGAGAGTTTAGCAGCACTGAAAACAAGTACAAAGTAAGCATGTTACATCCAGGACTGAATAACAGGCTATGTGGGGTACCTACCAGCCCCCAAAGACCACACTTTCTGTTCAAACCAGAATTTGTTTGGGGGAACCTGGCTGGCTCCAACAGTTAGGCAACTGACTCTTGATTTCGGCTCAGGTCATGATCTCAGGGTTGTGAGATGGAATCTTGCATTACACTTCATGCTGAGTGTGGAGCTTGCTTAAGAGTCTCTTTCTCCTTCTTCTGTATCTCCCTGTTTGTACATGCTTTCTTTCTTTTCTTTATTTTTTTACATGCTTTCTTTCTAAAACAAACAAACAAACAAACATACAAGCAAACAAACACACTGCCAGAATCTCTTTCAAATGCAGGAGGAAAGCAATAATGTTCTAAGACACACAAATACCAGGGAACCCTATCATATCTCCTCCTACTTGCATTACTCCCCTGTATTAGTCAATCACTTATGCTGAAAATGATGACACAAAAGGAAAGGGAAAGATAAAGCAGCCCACAGCTCCTTTTCCTTTCAGTCTTTCTTTACTCATCACTAAAGTGAAGGGTAGAGCATATTGGTAGAATATGTGCATACCAAGAAGTAAAATAGGGGCTCCTTGGTGGCTCAGTTTGTTAAGCTTCTGCCTTTTGCTCAGGTCATGATCCCGGTGTCCTGGGATCGAGTCCCACCTCCAGCTCCCTGCTCAGTGGGGAGTCTGCTTCTTTCTCTCTCTCTCCCCCCACTTGTGCACTCTCT